>NC_083369.1:48484410-49982535 GCF_030254825.1 Meriones unguiculatus | reverse complement strand
ATTTGATAGAGATAGATATTAATTCTTTGTGGATATATAGAGACCCAATTTATTTTTACTCACCAGGACATGATATGTATGTGTGGGTATGTAGCTGGAGGTCAAAAGACAACTCTGCGGAGTCAGTTCTCTCCTTCTACCTTTATGAGGGTTCCAGAGATCAAACTTAGGTTGTCAAGCTTCAGTGGCAAACACCTTTACCTGGTTGAGCCACCTTGTTGGGACAGAAATCAAAGTTTTAAATGTGAATATTACCAAAATAAATCCAGTGTATCAAAGCTAGTTTTTGTTGTTATTTTGCAATCTCTTATTGTCTCTTCAAATAATTATTGGCAAGAATTTTCACTATTTACATTATCAATGCATACATAGTACAAGATCACTATAAATTTTACCTCTTTTGAGAGACTAGAATATCACTTATTAAAACTATTATATACAACTTTCATATATATATTTTGATATATTGAGAAAGAGACTGAGCCCAAGAAAAAAATAGAGTATTGGGAAAATAAATTCCAAAAGTAATGACATAGTAAGCCCTGGCATATTTAAGTACACCAAATGGCATGCCAAACTTAAGGCCAAATATATTACTCATTATGATAAATGTGAATGTATTAAATTCTCAAGACACAAGTCTAATATTCTAAGACTAGGTTAAAGAAAGTTTAAAACTAAAGTAAAGAACAAAGCTATCCCAGGCAAATGCAAATGGGAAAAAAGAAAAGGTCACCATTTCAACACAATGCAAAGCAGAATTAAATTTAAAAAGTATACAAGTACATTGAGAAATCTGTTTTTTATTGATAAAGCAACATTTAGGAATTAGACAACACAAAGGTTTTTGGAACAAGTTGGCAAAATCATAACCGTTAAGGAGATTTTAATACAACTCTCCCAATTGTATATAAATATGGAAACAGAACAAGGAAAGAGCCTAGTTTATTAGTATTATCAGTTTGACACATTCATTAATAGCACAGCAAAAACAGTTCTGTCTTTTCAAATATTGGCAAATAGTTAACAAAATTAATAAAATATTTTAATTTCTAAAATGATCTTACTATATTCATTAAATCACAAGTGGCATCAACCTCCTTTTTAGCAAGAAGGCATAAGACCATCCATTATTGCAAGATTATAAGTAGGAAAACAACACATTAAGCATTTTAGATACGCCTGGTCTTAGACCTGGGACATAAAAGAAAATAAAGCTTACCTTAAATCTGTATTTAGAAAACAATACAAACACAAAAACTATTATCAAAAGTATGAGGCCTTTCAGGTATGAGGGTGTGTTGAGTTTAGGGTGGAAGCCAAGAAAACTCACTTCAGATACAGAAGCTTAAAATGAAAGCTTTATTTTCTGAGCTCAAGGAGGTAGCCAGTTTTGGATCTGAAACACATCCTAAAAGGGAGACTGTACAACATTTTTAAAGGATGGGAAAATAAAGTGGGGTGGGGTGTGTAGTGTAGCATTATCCAATCTTATTTTGACACAGGGGTTGAGCAAGGGAGTTGCCACGAATCAGGTTAGGAGTAGGTTCCTGTGCTTGGGAACAAGATGGAGAAGTTGTTTTTGACGTGTTTGGACTCATACAACTATCTCCTTACAAGTTGTCCCTGAGGTATCTGGACTCAGACAATTGTTTCTTTATAACAGAAGCTGTTCAGCTATTGGGAAGTCTCCCAGCTTCCCTGGGCCCAGGGCCTTGAATTTAGCTACTCCCTGTGATTAAATGGAGTCTGAAAACAAGATGGTAGTACTCAGGGTAAGTTTATTTTGCTTGTTTCCAACAGGTGAACACCATTAATTCCAGCCCTCCTCCCACACTGGATAGGCCAGTGTGTCTTTGTATAACTGAGAGCAGCCTGAGTCTACATAAGCTGCAGGCTAGCTAGGGCTACATAGTGAGAACTTGTCTCAAAAAAACAATTTTTTAAATTATAAAACCTGAACTGCACCCCTCTAAAGAGTATTCATTATAAAATATTTATCCACTACTAATTGTAAAAATTAATATCAAAATTCTAAATGTTAAATTGCAAAATTGAATTCAGTAACATATTTAATAATTTTATACTGTAAATTTATGAGTAGCTTAGCATAATAATTCTTTTTTTTTTTTCAATGCAGTTTATTCAGGAACCTTGAACAATCATCGGACCCTGGGGAAAGCCAGCCCACAGCTTAAATAGCCTCTGGGTAGCCAACCCCAGCGTGCCACGTGGGCAATGCAGATAGGTCCACATACATGGAAGCAAGCCAGATCCTCAGCCTTAGCCAAATGTGGAGTTGTTTGTGACAGAGAGCACTCACCATCCGGAAGGTGGAAGGCGGAAACCAGCTCCATCTTTCAGGCGCAGCATTATGCAGCTCTCTACAGTTCCCCCTAGGACAGGGTCTCCACAAGGAGAGCAACAAAACAAGAAAATTTGAACACAGGGAACTTCCCAGAGACTCATACTCCATCCAAGGTCTATTCATAGAGATAACCCAGAGATCAGACCTCTACTCTTGCCTGATGCGTCTAATAATTCTTAATAACAGGTTAAAGGAATGATATGTTTCATCCAATGTTGTAGTATTTTCTTTGAACAGCTCCTGCTCCAAATTTATTTGTGGAAACAGCATAGTATACCTACCATCTGTACACGGTTTTGGAGTGAAGAAATGTCATGCCAGTCTAGCTGTTTTCACATTGACAGAGAGAGGTCTTTACTATATGGATTTCACAAAGTCCTATGTATATTTGGGTACCACGCTGGAGTTGGAGCTGGAATCAGAGCTGAGCCCTGACTGAGCAGGCATCATTGGTCTTGATTTGAGTCTTTCCCTTTGGTTGGCAGAACCAGTGACCTACTTGATGGCTTCTCTACATGTACATGCATTTATTGCTTTCACAGTTTCCCTCCAACTTTTCCAGGTCTTTCTTGTGCTTTTTGGCAAACATACTCCTCAGGAACTTGGCTTTGAACTCCTTTAGACTTATATCTTTGTGACCCAGGGTTTCTTGATGACATTTCCATGCCATTTTCAAGCCTAGCTGTGTGTCTTACCATTGTTGGCTTTTTTAGCATGTGATGACAGCTTAGTTTTGGACATTTTTGAAGGGGAAACATTCATTAGATCCCACTATAAAGAACCTTCAAGACAGAATTTTAAAGATAATCTCCAGCTGGACCTAATCTGACTCTATATAATTTCTTTAGAAAAAAAAGTTTATAAGTAAATGTTTGCATTATACTTTATGAAGAATCATGCAGAATAATTTTTATCAAAATTCAGAAAAATAGAGTTGTTTCTACTATATAAAGTAATATTATTAGGATAATAAAGATAATGGTATATTATTATATAACAATGTATGCATAAGATATAAATAATGTGATATAAATCATAAGATATAAATCATAAGCTATAAATCAATCTTAAAATAGGGTGTGGTATTACAGTCTCTAATTTAAGCACTTGAGAAGCAGAGACAGGAATCACAGAAAGTTTGAGCCCAGTCTGATCTATTTGGCAAATTCCAGGTCAGCTAGAATTACATAGAGAGTCCTATCTTTAAAATCATAACAGCATGTGTGTCCGGAGAGAGGTGTAGAGATAACTTAGTGGGTAAGAGCACTTGCTGAACTTCCAGAAGATCTGGGCTCAGTTCTCAGCATCAACTGAGGTTATAACTCCTATTCCAAGGGATATGACCTCCTCAGGCACCAGGCATGTATGAAGTGCATGACATATATTCAGGCTAAACACACACACACATTAACAAGGATGAGAGAAAGAAATACAAAAAGCACAATATTAATATGTTAATATTAGCTTCTTTGATTTAACCTCAGCAATTTGATAATAAAATGAAAAGAATCCTGCACTGTGTTAGTTGTAACTACAGAAACAACTTAAGGGGAAAGGTTTCATATATCATGGTTTCAGAGAGGTCTCCATTATGATGAGAAGGCAGGGTAGAAGCTCAGTTCCTGGAACATAAGGCTGTGTATGTTTACATCCAGCAGGACAAAACAGCAGAGAATGACTGTCACATAATAATCAAAACAGTAAGCATACAGAACAAAGAAAAAATACTAAAAGCTGCAAGGGAAAAAGGCCAAGTAACATATAATGGCAAACCCATCAGAATCACACATGACTTCTTAACAGAAACTATGAAAGTCAGAAGGGCCTGGACAGATATAAGAGAACACAGATGTCAGCCTAGGCTACTGTACCCAGCAAAATTCTCAGTCCTTATAGACGGAGAAAATAAGATATTCAACGACAAAAACAAATTTCAACAATACCTACACACAAATCCAGCATTACAGAAGATACTAGAAGAAAAAAATACAACCCAAGAAAACTAACTACTTTCAAGAAATCACAGGAAATAAATAACCTCACTATAGCAAAACAAAAAGTAGCCAAACACACAAACACACTACCATGGCCAACATCAATATCAAAGGATCTAACAGCCACTGGTCATTAATCTCCCTCAACGTCAATGGACTCAGTTCTCCAATAAAAAGAAACAGACTAACAGGAATGGATGCGTAAATAAGAACCAACATCTGTTGCATACAAGAAACACACCTAAATCACAAAGATAGACAGTACCTGAGAGTAAAGGGCTGGAAGACTGTTTTCCAAGCAAATGGACCCAAAAACAAGCAGAAGTAGCCATTCCAATATCTAATAATGTAGATTTTCAACCAAAATTAAACAAGAGATGGATAGATGGATACTTCATCCACATCAAGGGAAAGATCCACTAGGAAGATATCACAATCCTAAACATCTATGTCCCAAATGCAAGGGCAACCACGTTTGTAAAAGAAACTTTAATAAAACTTAAACCACACATAGACACCCATACGTTAATAGTGGGAGACTTCAACACACCACTCTCAACAAAGGACAGGTCAACAAAACAGAAAATAAACAAAGAAACAATAACTCTGACAGAGGTCCTGAATCAAATGGACCTCAAGGACATCTACAGAACCTTTCACCCAAACTCAAAAGAATGTACCTTTTTCTCAGCACCTCATGGAACCTTCTCCAAAATAGACCAATAGTTGGTCACAAAGCAAGCCTCCACAGATACAAGAAGATTCAAATAATCCCTTGTATCCTATCTGATCACCATGGGCTAAAACTGGACCTCAATGACAAAAATAGCAAAAGGCCTACACACACATGGCAACTGAACAACTTGCTACTAAAAGACAGCTGGGTCAGGGAAGAAATAAAGAAAGAAATTAAAGACTTCCTAGAATTCAATGAAAATGAAGGCACAACATACTCAAACTTGTGGGACACATGGAAGCAGGGCTAAGAGGAAAGTTCTTAGCACTAAGTGCCTTCAAGAAGAAATTCGAGACAGCTCATGCAAGCAACTTAATGGCTCACTTAAAAGCCCTAGAAAAAAAAAAAGAAGCAGACACACCAAAGAGGAGTAGATAGCTGGAAATAATCAAACTCAGGGCTGAAATCAATCAATTAGAAACAAATAAAACAATTCAAAGAATCAATGAAACCAAGAGCTGTTTCTTTGAGACAATCAACAAGATAGACAAACCCTTAGCCAAACTAACTAAAAGGCAGAGAGAAACTATCCAAATCAACAATATCAGAAATGAAAAGGGGGACATAACCACAGACACTGATGATTAAGGAGATCCCCACAAAACAAGATTTAGTCCTTGTTCATAGCTGAACAACAATACACACACACAATATACACAACAGTTATTTTAACTGAGAGAATATTTCACTGTGTAGTTTAGAATGGCCTCTATGAGGTCATGATATTCTGTGGTATGTGACAGAATGCAGGGGTTTACCCATTATGTTAAGAAAACTCTGAAATGACCCATTGCAGTTAACTTTAGTTCATTTCCTATCTGGATACTTGTGAATAATGCTGCAGTAAATGTGGAAGTGAAAATATGCATTTGACACTTGTTTCATTTTCTTTGGGAAAAAGGATGACTTCCTGTCACTTTATGCAGCATAGATGAAACTGGAGAACATTTTATTAATGGAAATAGGCCAAGCACAGGAAGATAAATGGCACAAAATCTCCCACATACACAGAATCTGAAAGTACTGTTTTCACGGAAAATAGAACAGAAACATGAGTCTAGAGAAGAGAGAGAAGAGATAAATGAGAAGGGATAGATCAAAGTAAGCATAAATTCTATGATGCCATTAAGAATTCTTTTGGGTGACTATAATTACCAATAATGTACATGTCAAGAAGACATTGGATGTTATCCCTGAAAAAAATGATAGGTATCTGAGATGATGTGCATGTTAATCACAGTGGTTTGTGTGTGTGTGTGTGTGTGTGTGTGTGTGTGTCCTCAGAGGCCAAAAAAGTGTTAAATTCTTATGTGTGTGCAAGAAACCAAATACCAATACTCTATAAGAGCAGCAAGTGCTCTCTTATCTGCTGAAACCGTTTCACTACTATGTATCCAAGTTTTCCCCTTCATTGGTGCTCATTCAATTGTGCTTTTAGAAAAAGGGAAAATTAAGACTGGTTAAACCATAAAAGACTACTTCATAATGTTTTAATCTTCTTATTACAAAAAACAACATATAATCATCAGTCACATGAGTACACAAAATAGTGCTCATAATCTACCATACCCAGAAACAACAATAATTATTTACACTTAGTTGTATCTTTCAGATCCCTTTGCCTAGTGCCTTTTTTTTTACTATTCTTTTCTGTACAAGAAAATGCCACTATGCTTGTTGTTTTATGGTCCTTTGTAATGCATATGAATGATCACCCATTTTACTATGGGTTCTAATGCTTTTCTTTTTCTTCAGTCTTGTCCAGATCTATGTTTCTATGATTTTCTCTCACTTCCACCTTAGTATTTCCCTAGCCTTCACCTTAAACTATTAAAGCATTGAGAATATCTTGCAAAGAAACTCCTGATACTGTCCCTCCTAAAAGCTTCCTTCTCTACCTTGTCTATGAACAAGCTGGTTTGCCTCTTTTTTGCACAGAAACATTTTTGAAAGTAGTATACAAAGTAGCAAATTTCCTTGGAATTTCCATACATACTTAGTTTGGGTTGACTTTCCCTCACACATCAACACTCCTCACCCTTAAATCATTTTTTTTTCTCTTCCCATTGATCTCTCCTACTTTTTTAAGCTCTATATGTGCTTATTCTCTTATAAATACAAATATATGAAAATTAGAAGCTAGACTCAACATATGAGAGAGAATATGTAGTGTTGGTCTTTCTGTAACTCCCTGTTCCTTTTTTTGTAATACTTACCACAATTCATTACTGATATTTGAATAAATTGTCTCTCTTGCTAGACTATATAATTGTGATTATGTAGTTTGATGACTGTATCTTCAAGCCTCAGTATTGTAGCTGGTATACAGTTGGCATAAAAATGGCTTTTTTATCTATCATAGTTTTGTTCTCATCAGAGAAGGCATCTCATGTGAAAAGGGCAAATGTATATAAAGTACTTTCACAAATACAATGCTTTGAACAGTTTGTATATAAACTTGTGCAAGGTTAATAAATCTTAATAGTTCAGAATTTTGAATCTGATTTTAATGGACAAATGTTAATGTACATACTCCACCAATAATTAGTAATTATATTAAAAAGTAGGAGATATTTATAGCAGTGAAGATCTTTATAGTGTATTTGAATACAAAATAAATTTGTGAACAGTTCTTATCTCTTTGAACATTTGTGTATCTTAAGAATTCATCACCATAAGCATTTTCTGGATTTTCACGGAATTAATCCTGAATAATTAATGAAACTAAATGAGTTAGACAAGTACTTAAGCATGCTAAAAATATCTTTCAATATAATTAAGAAATTTGTCTCTTTGTCCTACTATTTTAGAATACACATTACAGCCCAGATCCGTGCAGCAGCTGCACCATCCTCCCAGGGCCCGAGTCTGCTAGACGCCATACTAGCTCCACAGGATTGCAATCACTGACAGAATGGCCTGCCCAATCCCACAGAGACAGAGAATACGCGATATACTCACCAAAACCAGGCAGAAACACCACACTAGCTAGTCACACCAGGCGCTGGGCCTCCCAAGCTTGGAGAGCATAGTAAAGAGACCCCAGGACTTCCCGGAAATCATCTGGACTAGCAACACAGTCTCCAGTTACAGCGGGACTTTCTAACCTGGCAGCGGAGCAGCACTGAGCTAGCGGGGCATATCAGCCCTACAGTTTAAGACTAACCAGGGCCAAACCAGAGAACAGAGAGCCTGGTTACCCCGATCCCTACTGACGTGACCACGCTGAAATCTCCAGCTGCAGCAAGACCTCATAACCTGGCAGTGACAGCAGCACGGAGCTGGCAGAGCACATCAAAGAAGCAGGGCCGAACCAGAGAGCAGAAAGCCCGGATACCATGATCTCTGCCAAGTGACCTGCCTGTAAGTGAGTGCACCCTTGAGAATCTGAAGATCCCCAGAACCTGGGTCATTCTAAAACAGAAGCCAGGCATCGAATCCCTTCCCACCGATATACCCACTTTGGGAAACAGAGGGGCACTTGGGAGACTGAAGTTCCTGCTCTGTGGGTCTAATTGAGGCGTTAAGGCAGTTAATGCCAGAAATTGTGCTGCAATCATCACTAGCACCTGCGACATATACAGTGCAGAGCCTCTCCCACACACTCAAGGGTTCAACTTTAGCCATCACTCTGTCCCTCCAGACACACGTCCACGCACACTTACACACACACACACACACACACACACACACACACACACGCACTTGCATTTGCCCCATCTGTGCCTGCGTACTTTTCTCCCACAGGTACAGCTAGTCCTCAGCACACGCTAAGGAAATGGGACCTCTCTCAGCTTCCTGAACAACTCTCCAGATGCCAGAGAGAGACAGTACCAGTCTGATCTGCAGAATCCAAAAACAAACAAGGAAGGTTTCAGATAAGCCAATGGCCAGGGGTAGGCGAAAGAACACTTCCAACATAAATCAGGACAACATGACTTCACCAAGAAACCCCAAAATTGATGGATACTCCAATTCATCAGAAGCACAGGAAAATGACTTTAAAGCCATGTTTACCCAAGTATTTGAGGCTCATAAGGAGGAAATGAAAAAATCTTTCAAAGAGTTGGAAGTCAATTGGAGGTAAAGAAAGAAGAAATAGACAAAATCCTTAAAGAAACACAGGCAGAGATAAAATTAGTGGCATATAAAATGGAAATGAACAAAGAAATAGAGGCCATTGTAGAGAGACAGGAATCCAAATTCAAACACATGAAAGAAATGGTGCAAGGCATGAAAAAAGAATTAGAATCAATAAAGAAAACATAAAATGAGAAAACCCTTGAGCTGGAGAACTTGGAGAAAAGATCAGGAACCACAAAAGTAACCATCACCAACAGAATAGAAGAGATGGAAGAGAGAATATCTGGAGCTGAAGACACACTTGCAGAAATTGATACTTCCCTCAAAGAAAAAGTAAAATCAGAAAAGTTCCAATCACAAAATATCCAAGAAATCAAGGACGCTATGAAAAGACAAACTCTAAGAATAATAGGAATTGATGAAAAAGAAGACTCCAGACTCCAAGGTACAGAAAATATTTTCAAGAAAATCATAGAAGAAAATTTTCCCAACTTAAAGAAAGAGATGTCCATAAATATACAAAAGGTCTACAGAACTCCAAATAGACTAGACCAGAAAAGAAACACATCACATCACATCATAGTCAAAACACTAAATCTACAGAACAAAGAAAAGATATTAAAAGCAGCAAGGGAAAAAGGCCAAGTAACATATGAAGGTAGACTTATCAGAATCACACCGGACTTCTCATCAGAAACTATGAAAGCCAGAAGGGCCTGGGCAAGTATCATGGAGACTCTAAGAGATCACAAATCTCAACCCAGACTACTATACCCTGCAAAACTTTCAATCAACATAGATGGAGAAAACAAAATATTCCATGACAAAACTAAATTTACGCAATATCTACACAGCAAACCAACCCTATAGAAGATACTAGAAGGAAAACTCCAATCCAACGATAACAACTTCACACAAGAAAACAGGGCATACAGATAATATCCCAACAAAAATGAAAAGAAAACAAGCAATGAAACAGGGTAAGATCACCAACTCCATTACAAAAGGAACTGACATGCATTGGGCACTATTATCTATCAATATCAATGGACTCAACTCACCAATAAAAAGACACAGGCTAACAGAATGATTACGGAAACAGGATCCAACATTCTGTTGCATCCAAGAAACACACCTATGCAACAAAGATAAACACTACCTCAGAGTAAAGGGCTGGAAAAAAGGTTTTTCAAGCAAATGGACCCAGAAAACAAGCTGGAGTAGCCATCCTAATACCTAATAAAATAGACTTTCATCCAAAGTTAATCAAAAAAGATAAGGAGGACCACTATATTCTCATCAAAGGAAAAATCCACCAAGAGAACATCACAATCTTGAATATCTATGCCCCAAATACAAGAGCGCCTACATTCATAAATGAAACATTATTAAAGCTTAAATCATACATTGATCCTAATACCTTAATATTGGGAGACTTCAACACACCACTCTCATCAAGGGACAGATCAACTAGACAGACACCAAATAGGGAAATAAAAGCACTCACAGAATCCCTAAATCAAATGGACCTAATAGACGCCTACAGATCGTTTCACCCAAACTCAAAAGAGTACACCTTCTTTTCAGCACCACATGCAACCTTCTCCAAAATAGACCATATAGTGGGTCACAAAGCAAGCCTCAACAGATACAAAAGGATTGAAATAATCCTTTGTATACTATCTGACCACCATGGACTAAAACTGGACATCAACAACAACAAAAACAAAAAAAAGCCGACACGCACATGGAAACTGAACAACTTACTACTCAATGACAGCTGGGTTAAGGAAGAAATAAAGAAAGAAATTAAAGACTTCCTAGAATTCAATGAAAATGAAGGCACAACATACCCAAATTTATGGGACACATTGAAAGCAGTGCTCAGAGGAAAATTTATAGCACTAAGTGCCTGCAAGAAGAAATTCGTAACATCACATACAAACAACTTAATGACCCAACTGAAAACCCTAGAAAAAAAAAAAAAAAAAAAAAAAGCAGATACACCCAAGAGGAGCAGACGGCTGGAAATAATTAAACCTAGGGAGGGAATCAATCAATTAGAAACAAATAAAACTATCCAAAGAATCAATGAAACACAAATCTGGTTCTTTGAGAAAATCAACAAGATAGACAAACTGTTAGCCAACCTAACTAAAAAGCAGAGAGAAACTATACAAATCAACAAAATCAGAAATGAACATGGGGACATAACTACAGATACTGAGGAAATCCAAACAATTATTAGGTCATACTACAAAAACTTGTATGCCACAAAATTTGAAAATCTAAATGAAATGGATAATTTTCTTGACAGATTCCATCTTCCAAAATTAAGTCAAGATCAGGTAGAAAGACTGAATAGCCCTATATCACCCAAGAAAATTGAAGCAGTCATTAACAGGATCCCCTCAAAAAAAAGCCATGGACCAGATGGCTTCAGCGCAGAATTCTACAAGACCTTCAAAGAAGTGCTAACACCAATTCTCCTCAAAATTTCCCCAAATTAGAAACAGAAGGAACACTACCAAACTCATTCTATGAAGCCACAGTCACCTTGATACCTAAACCACACAAAGATCCAACAAAAAAGAGAACTTTAGGCCTATCTCTCTTATGAACATTGATGCAAAAATACTCAATAAAATACTTGCAAACCGAATCCAAGAACACATCAAAGATCTCATCCACCATGACCAAGTAGGCTTCATCCCAGTCATGCAAGGGTGTTTCAACATATGGAAATCCATCAATGTAATCCACCACATAAACAAACTGAAGGAGAAAAACCACATGATCATCTCCTTAGATGCTGAAAAAGCGTTTGACAAAGTTCAACACCCATTCATCTTTAAAATCTTGAAGAGATCAGGGATAAAAGGCATATACCTAATGATGGTAAAGGCAATATAGAGCAAGCCTATAGCTAACATCAAACTCAATGGAGAGAAACTTAAATCAATCCCACTGAAATCAGGGACAAGACAAGGATGCCCACTCTTTCCATATCTCTTCAACATAGTACTTGAAGTCCTAGCCAGAGCAATAAGACAACTAAAGGAGATCAAGGGAATACAAATTGGAAAGGAAGAGGTCAAGTGTCACTATTTGCAGATGATATGATAGTATACATGAACGACCCCAAAAATTCAACCAGAGAACTCCTTCAGCTGATAAACACATTCAGCAAAGTGGCAGGATACAAAATCAACTCAAAAAAATCAGAAGCCCTCCTGTACACCAAAGACAAAAAGGCTGAGAAAGAAATTAGGGAAACAACACACTTCAAAATAGCCACTAATGACATAAAGTACCTTGGTGTGACTCTAACCAAGGAAGTGAAAGACCTCTTTGAGAAAAACTTCAAGTCTCTGAAGAAAGAAATTTAAGAAGATCTCAGAAGATGGAAAGATCTCCCTTGCTCATGGATTGGTAGGATTAACATTGTGAAAATGGCCATCCTGCCAAAAGCAATGTACAGATTCAATGCAATTCCCATCAAAATACCAACTCAATTTTTTACAGACCTTCAAAAAAAGATTCTCAGCTTCATATGGAGAAACAAAACAAAACAAAAAAACAGGTAGAATTTCCAAAACGATCCTGTAAAAACAACAGATCACCTGGAGGTATCTCCATCCCCGATCTCAAGCTGTACATCAATAATAAAAACTGCATGGTTTTGGCATACAAACAGAAAGGAGGATCAATGGAACTGAATAGAAGACACAGAAATAAACCCACACACCTATGAATATTTGATATTTGACAAAGAAGCCAAATCCATTCAATGGAAAAAAGATAGCATCTTCAACAAATGGTGCTGGAGCAACTGAATGTCTACATGCAGAAAAATGAAAATACATCCATTTTTATCACCCTGCACAAAACTAAAGTCAAAGTGGATCAAGGACCTCAACATAAAACTAGATACTCTAAATCAGTTGAAAACAAAAGTGGGTAACAGCCTAGAACTCATTGGCACAGGAGACAACTTCCTGAACAGAACACCAACAGCACAGGCTCTAAGAGCAACAATCAATAAAATGGAACTCATGAAACTGAAAAGCTTCTGTAAAGCAAAAGACATAGTCATCAAAACAAAACGACTGCCTACAGATTGGGAAAGAATCTTCACCAAACCTTTATCTGATAGAGGGTTAATATCCAGTATATATAAAGAACTAAAGAAGCAGAAAAGCAACAAACCTAGTAATCCCATTAAAAAAAAAAAATGGGGAACGGAGCTAAACAGAGAAGTCTCGAAAGAGGAACATAGAATGGCATAGAAACACTTAAAGAAATGTTCAACCTCTTTAGCCATTAGGGAAATGCAAATCAAAACGACCCTGTGATTTCACCTTACACCCATCAGAATGGCCAAGATGAAAAACTCAAGTGACAACACATGCTGGAGAGGTTGTGGTGAAAGGGGAACCCTCCTCCATTGCTGGTGGGAATGTAAACTGGTACAACTACTTTGGAAGTTGATCTAGTGCTTTCTCAGACAATTAGGAGTAGTGCTACCTTAAGACTCAGCTATACCACTCCTAGGTATATACCCAAAATTTGCTCAAGTACACAACAAGGACATTTGTTCAACCATGTTTGTAGCAACTTTATTTGTAATATCCAGAACTTGGAAACAACCCAGATGTCCATCAACGGAGGAATGGATACAGAAATTGTGGTATTTTTACACAATGGAATACTACTCAGCAATCAAAAAGGAGGAAATCATGAAATTTGCAGGCAAATGGTGGGATCTAGAAAAGGTCATTCTGAGTGAAATATCCTAGAAGGAGAAAGACAAACTTGGTATATACTCGCTTATATAGACCTAAAAGATATGATAAATATAATGAAATATACACAGCTAAAAAAGATAATCAAGAAAGTGGACATGGGTTACGATGATCAATCCTCATTTAGAAAGACAAATGGGATGTGCATTGAGCATATGACAGGAGTCTACCGCAAAAGTCATCTGAAAGACTCTACCTAGCAGTGTTTCAAAGCAGACACTAAGACTCATAACCAAACCCTCAGCAGAGTGCAGGGAATCATATGAAAGAAGGGGAGTTAGTATGATATGGAAAGGATAGGAGCTCTACAAGTACCAAATATATCCAGGCACAGGGTCTTTTCTGAGACTGACACTCAACCAAGGACCATATATGGATGGTCCTTCTGTTTGGATGTGGCCCGTGGTAGCTCAGTAACCAAGTAGTTTTCCAAAGTAAGGGGAACAAGGACTATTTCTAATAGGATCTCAAGGGCAGGCTCTTTGACCTCCCCCCCCCCCAGGGGAGGAGCAGTCCTGTTAGGTCACAGAGGAGGACTTTGCAGCCAGCCCTGAAGATACCTGATAAAATAGGGTCAAATGAAAAGGGAGGAGGTCCTCCCCTATCAGTGGACTTGGAAAGGGCCAGGGAGGAGACCAGGGAGGGAGTGTGGTGTTGGGGAGGGAATGAGGGAGCGGGATACCGCTGGGACACAGAGTTAACAAAATGTAACTAAAAAGAAAAATAAAAATTAAAAAAATGAATACACAGTACAGAGTTAACTTTGAGTTTACAAATATGAAGTGAATCTAATTATTAAATAAATAGATTGAGATATGTGTCAATGTCACCAGTAAAAATAAAGCTTGTAGAAAAAAAATGAAAGCACTTTGATTTAACAGAATTATTATTTTTTAATTAAATTTTTATTTTTATACATTATTACATAATATTTTCTTTGTATCCCAGCTGTAGCCCTTTCTTCATTCCCTCCCAATCCCACCCTCACTCCCTCTTGTCCTCCCATGCCCCTCTCTAAGTCCTCAGATAGGGGAGATCCTCCTCTCCTTCTATCTGACTCTAGCTTATCAGGTCTCATCAGAACTGGCTTCAATGTCTTCCTCTGTGGCCTGGCTCCTCCCTCATGGAGGGTAGTCAAAGAACCAGCCACTGAGTTCATGTCAGAGACAGTCCCTGTTCCCTTTACTAGGAAATCCACTTGGATACTAAGCTGCCATGGGCTACATCTGAGCAGGGGCTCTAGGTTATATCCATGAATGGACCTTGTTTGGATTATTAGTCTCAAAAAAGACCCCTGTGCCCAGATATTTTAGTTCTCTTGCTCTCCTTGTGGAGCTCCTGTCATTTTCAGTTCTTACTAACTGCCCTTTCTTTGATATGATTCCCTGAACTTTGCCCAAAGTTTGGTTATGGGTCTCAGCTTCAAATGGGATGGATGGACATTGGGTGAAGAAGAAAACAAGAAACAGGAAAGGAGCCTACCACAGAGGGCCTCTGAAAGACTCTACCTAGCAGTGTATAAAAGCAGATGCTGAGACTTAACAGAATTATTAACTATATCGGGACTCTTCTTGCAAAGATGTTTGCCTTGTAAATACATATTTAAATATTTCCACAAATGGTATCATATCATAAACACTAATTTGGAGATTATGTCGAATGCAAATCTTGCATAAGGGCAGAAAGCTTTCTCTACAAGATCAGGAAAAGGACGAGAATGCTGGGTTTTACCAGTGCCATCTAATACCACATTAAGGAGTGTTACTGGTTATGATTTTTTTGTAACATTCTTCAAACTGACACATCAAATACCCAAATCCATTACTGGATGGACAAAATCTGGTTTGTTCATATTGAACAATATGAAAGGAAATCACCACCAAATAAGAATGGTCAAGGAATTAGGGAAACAACACCCTTCACAGTAGCCACAAAAGACATAAAGTACCTTGGTGTGACCCTAACCAAACAAGTCAAAGACTTGTATGAAAAAATTTCAAATCTCTGAAGAAAGAATTAGAAGATATCAGAAGATGGAAAGATCTTCCCTGCTCATGGCTTGGCAGGATTAACATAGTAAAAATGGCCATCTTACCAAAAGCAATCTACAGATTCACTGCAATTCCCATCAAATTACCAACACAATTCTTTACAGACCTTGAAAGAAAAATTCTCAACTTATATGGAATTATAAGAAATCCAGAATTGCTAAAACAATCCTCTACAATAAAAGATCTTCTGGAGGTATTACCACCCTTGATCTCAAGCTGAACTATAGAGCAAGAATACTAAACACTGATGGTACTGGTGTAGAAACTGACTGGTGAATCAATGGAATAGGGTAGAAGACCCAGAAATAAGCCCACACAATTATGAACACTTGATTTGTGACAAAGATACCAAAACCACACAATGGAAAAAAGATTGCATCTTCAACAAATGGTCCTGGTCTAACTGGATGTCTACATGTAGAAAAATGCAAATAGATCCATACTTATCACCCTGAACAAAATTAAAGTCCAAGTGGATCAAAGACCTCAACATAAAAACAGATACACTAAACATATTAGAAGAAAAAGTGGGGAGAACCTTGGAACTCATTGGCACAGGAGACAACTTCCTGAACAGAATACTAACAGCACAGGCTCTAAGAGGTCACAATCAATAATTGTGACCTCATGAAAATGAAAATATTCATTAAAGCAAAGGATATTGTTATCAAAACAAAATGACTATCTATAAATTGGGAAAGGATCTTCACCAACCCTATATTTGACAGAAGGCTAGTATCTAGTATATATAAAGAACTAAAGTTAAACAACAAGGAATCAAGTAATCCAATTAAAAAACGGGGTACAAAGCTAAATAGAGAATTCTCAATAGAGGAATATTGAATGGCAGAGAAACACTTAAAGAAATGTTCAACGTCATTAGTCATCAGGGAAATGTAAATAAAAAAGACCCTGAGATTTCACCTTACACCCATCAGAATAGCCAAGATCAAAAACTCAAGTGACAACATATGGTGGGGAGGTTGTGCAGAAAGGGGACCCCTCCTCCACTGATGGTAGGAATGTAAACTTGTACAATTACTTTGGAAATCAATCTGACCCTTTCTCAGACAATTAAGAATAGAGCTTCCTCAAGATCTAGCTGTACCATTTCTAGGCATATATCCAAATGATGCACAAGTAAACAACAAGGACATCTGCTCAGCCATGTTTGTAGTAGCTTTATTGGTAATAGCCAGAAGCTGGAAACGGCCCAGATGCCCCCCATTTGCTGAATGGATACAGAAATTGTGGTACATCTACACAATGGAATATTACTCAGCAATAAAAAAAAAAAAAGGAAATCATGAAATTTGCAGGAAATCATGAAACGGTGGGAACTGGAAAAAAGCATGCTGAGTGAGGTAACCCAGAGGCAGAAAGACACACAGGGTATATACTGACTCATAACTGAATATTAGACATATAACATAGGATAAACATACTAAAATCTGTACACCTAAGGAAGCTAAGCAAGTGTCTGGTTAAGATGCCAATCCCCATTCAGAATGGCAAAGAGGATGGACATTAGAGGAGGGAGAAAACAGGGAATAGGACAGGAGCCTACCAAAGAGGGCCTCTGAAAGTCTCTACCCTGCAGGGTATCGAGGTAGATGTTGAGACTCATAGCCAAACTTTGGGCAGAGTACAGGGAAACTTATGAAATAAGTGGGAGATAGTAAGACATGGAGAGGACTGGAGTTCCACAAGGACAGCAACAGAACCAAAAAGTCTGGCTACAGAGGTCTTTTCTGAGACTGATACTCCAGCCAAGGACCACTCATGGAGATGGCCTGGAACCCCTGCACAGAGGTAGTCCATTGCACTTCAGTGTCCAAGTGGGTTCATAGTAATGGGGACAGGGACTGTCTCTGACAGGAACTGATTGACCTGCTCTTTGATCACCACCACCTGAGGGGGGAGCAGCCTTACCAGGTCACAGAGTAAGTCAATGCAGCCTCTCCTGATGAGACCTGATAGACTAGGATCAGAGAGAAGGCGAGGAGGACCTCCCTTATCATTGGACTGGGGGAGGGACACAGGTGGAGAAGAGGGAGAGATGGTAGGATTGGGAGGGGAGGAGGAGGGAGCTACAGGGGGGATACAAAGTGAATAAACTGTAATTAATAAAAATAAAAATAATTTTAAAAAAGACTGGTCAAGGGACCACATATATAATCCCATAGGAATACACAGGATGGTCCTGAAAAAAATTTTCAACCTCTCACTATTAAGTAGATATGCTTATGTCTTGAACCAAAGTAGCAGCATTAAGAATGGTTGTTTAGGTAGCATTTTCCTCCTACTTGGAATGTTTCATCCAGGAAAGGCCAAAATGGAGAAGCTTATGAGACAAACATATGTTTGGGGAAACTGAAACTTAATCTGTTTGTGAGTGCCCCTCCCCCAGGTTATAGAAGCAATAACCAACTGCTAGAGAAGACAACTCCTACCAGCTGAGTGGCCTGGAGAAAATGGAGCTACCAAGAGGAGACTTCAGATTCCTGCAAGGCAAGCAGAGAGATTCAGGATTGGCTTTCATGAGTCTTCATCCATTCAGGTGCGGGCCTTCAGTCATGCAGCTGGCTCTGAGTCATCCTTGCTTCTGTATGTAACTTTTCATCTGTATGCCTGTAAGTAAATTAAATAAATCCATTGGTTCAAAAAATTGGGGGGTGAAAAGAAAAGAAAAAGTAAAGACATACAGCATTCATTAAAACTGTACACATCTCTCAAAAGTAGATAATTCTTCATTATTTTATTTATGATGAACCTGCCCAATTTTTCTTCAATTTTGCATTGTGCGTGTGAGGGTTGGGGAGGATTGTGCATATGTGTACCATGGCATGTAGGTCAGAGTGTGCCTCACAAATCTGTTCTTTTCTTTCTCTTTATGTACAATTCAATTCTTTTATTCTACTATGTGAGTTCTGATGATTAAACTCAAGTGTCAGGCTTAAGGACATGCACCTTACCCACAGAACCATCTTTCTGGCCCTCTGCTCAGTTTTATTTTAGTTATGATTCATCAATACTTGCTCAGTTTCAGACATAATATAAAAGTTTTGAAAGATTTCAGAATTGATGTTCAAAGGTGACACTGAGGAGGACTGTCCTTCTAGATAAAAGATTAATAAATCCTTTATTATTTTATTGAGAGTCATTAAATCATAGGGAGATAGATGTCTTAGTCAGTGTTCTATTGTTGTGAAGAAATATGACAAATATAACCCTTATAAAGGAGAGCATCTAATGGTGGTTTGCTTTTGTTCTCAGAGTTTTAGTCCATTGTCATGTTGGGGAGCATGATGTTCACATAGGCCAACCATGGTGCTGTAGAAGTAGCTGCGAGTTCTACACTTGGATTGAAGGCAGCAAGAAAAAGAGAGTCACTGGGCCTAGCTTGGGCTCTGCAGCAGATGAATGATGCCCAGTTTTCAGTCTTGGGGCCATTCTGGAATTCCAGGTTTATTATACTTATGGTCCCAAGTGAATGTGGTAAGTGTGATAACTGATACATGAGGATGTGAGCAGAGGGAAAATCCTATGGATGTTTTTAAATAGAGTATAATTTCAAGTTCCATTCAGTCTTGGGGCCCAGTGGTACATGGAATGGCTGATATCCCAGAGCCTAGCCATCAGTGAGTGGCTGAATGAAGCAGGAGGGTGAACTGGCTTTGGGAGTACTATCTCAAGTTCTATTTGGACTCTGGGTTAAGATTCTAAGCTGTCCAAGATGGCAGTATGAATAGTGTGATTTGTCCTTCCAGGAATAAAATTGGTTATTTTGATTAGTCAAGCTCCAAGTCATGAGCAGAACTATTGTGTTGACTACTTTATGTCAACTTGACACAAGTTAGCATAGAAGAGGGATATATAATCAAGAAAATATCTCCAAATGAATGATCTATAAGAAAATCTTGACTAATGATTGATATAGGAAGACCCTTTCCATATCAGGTGGTGCTACCCCTGGACAGGTAATCTTGGGGTATATACAACATGAAAAAGCAATGGAAAGCAAATAGTGAGCAACACTGCTCTGTTGCCTCTGCACCAGCTCCTGCTTCCATGTTCTTATCCTGTTTAAGTTCCTCAGTGATGCACTGTGATATGGATTTTTAAGCTGAAATAAACCCAAGCTGATTTTGGTCTTGGTGTTTTATCACAGCAATAAAAACCCTAACTAAGAGAGCTGTTATTGGGAAAATTAGTCTGACAAGGATAATTTAAATTATGTTAATAGAATACTGAAGTAGAAGCTTCTGGTTTCCTTGAAGACTCAGTTTTGTCATGTGAAGTTTTGTTGCAAGCTGGGCATATGAGGTGAGCTTATGAGAGGGCACATGATATTTTGCTGTGAGCTCTCTCATTTGAGGAGTGTGACTTTCACCAGCTGGGAACATCTGTGGGTAGACTCTGAAGAGAGGAGATATATTCAGACCTACACACAGAGAGATACTGCTTTAGGATCTGCATCTCTGTACTGATCTTTCTGCTTTGACACTTGACCTCACAGAGAGAAATGTTCGAGAGAACTTCTCTGGACATCCCAACTGAGTTTTGTGGCTTTTGCTGACTTCCTGTTGCTGCTTGGTGTTGGCCTTTGGACTGGACTGTTGGGATCCTGATGGCTTAGTTTGTTAATCCCCTAATGACCCATTATCCCTAATAGCAAGAAGACAAAAGTCATTTTCCCTACTAATCTCCTACCTAACTAAGGTTGCAATTCATGGGTTGGGGGTGGATGGAAGGAGGTAAAAGTGTTTAAGAACACTAAATAAAGTAAGTTTGGTTGAAAAACCTAAGTCTACAGAATACTATGAAAAAATAAGATAAATTCACTCTAAAGTTTTTTCTTCACAAATATTTAATGATGTTTATAGATTTCAGTGTAATACATGAACCTGAAATAAATACTTTTGAAAATAATATATTGCATACATAGTTGTATATTGTATATTTCTCAGTGGCATATTGGAGGTTTGTTACTGGCACTCTTATACTTAAATATATGGAACTTAAATATATCTGCTTAACTTCAATACCTCATATTTCTAAAATAAACATTGAGGATTCATATGTAAATATATATTTTCAGAAATAGTTATATACAACCATTGCCTGAATTTTCTTTGTGTTCTATGAGATTTAGAGAATAGTAAAAGATAATTATTTTTTTTTCATTTTTTAAACTCAAATGGAGCTAGACTGGAAAACAAAATCAAACAATTAAAATTACAATAACATCTTTTAGAATATCAACAGCACAGGCTCTAAGATCAACAATCAATTAATGGGACCTCATGAAACTGAAAAGCTTCTGTAAAGGAGAGGACACTGTAATCAGAACAAAAGGACAGCCTACAGACTGGGAAAATATATTTATCAACCCTACATCTGACAGAGGGTTAATATCCAGAATATCTAAAGAACTCAAGAAGTTAAACACCAACAAGCTAATTAATCCAATTAAGAAATAGGGTCCAGTCTCAGAAAAAACCTCTCTGCCTAGATTTTTTGGTTCTGTTGCTCTCCTTGTGGAGCTCCTGTCCTCAACAGATCGTACTATCTTCCCTGTCTTTCATAGGATTTCCTGCAACTCTGCCCAAAGTTTGATTATGAGTCTCAGCATCTGATTTGATACACTGCTGGGTAGAGTCTTTCAGAGGCCCACTGTGTCATGCTCCTAATAAGGGGAACAGGGACTGTCTCTGACATGAACTCAGTAGCAGGCTCTTTGACTGACCCCACCCCCCTCAGAAGAGGTAGCAGCCTTGCCAGGCAACAGAGGAGGACAATGCAGCCACCCTTGATGAGACCTGATAAGCTAGGGTCAGATGGAAGGGGAAGAGGACCTCCCCTATCAGTAGACTTAGAGAGGGCATGGGAGGAAATGAGGGAGGGAGTATAGGATCGGGAGAGGCTGAGGGAAGGGGCTACAGCTGGGATACAAAGTGAATAAACTGTAATTAATATAAAAATAAAAATTTAATAAAAATGAAATAAGGTACAGAGCTAAACATAGAATTCTCAACAGAGGAATATCAAATCACAGAGAAACACTCAAAGAAATGCTCAATTTCATATATATATGTATATATATATATATATATATATACAAAATATATAAAATATAAATGCTTAGTTATCAGGGAAACACAAATTAAACAACTCCACCTCATATCCATCAGAATGTTTAAGATCAAAAACTCAAGGGATGATGCATGCTGGAGAGGCTGTGAAGAAAGTGGAACCTTCCTCCATTGCTGGAGGGACTATCACCTGGCACATCCATTTTGGAAGTCAATCTGGGGCTTTCTCAGATAATTAGAAAAAGTGCTGCTTCAAGATCAAGCTATACTACTTCTAGGCATATATCCAAAATATGCTCAAGTATACAGCAAGGTCATTTGATCAAATATGTTCATAGCAGCTTTGTTCATAATAGTCAGGATCTGGAAACAACCCAGACGTCCCTCAAAAGAGGAATGGATACAAAAACTGTGGTATATTTACACAATGGAATACTACTCAGCAATTAAAAACAAGGAAATCATGAAATTTGCAGACAAATGGTTGGAACTAGAAAATATCATTCTGAGTAAGGTATTCCAGAAGCAGAAAGACACACATGGTATATACTCACTTATAAGTGTGTATTTGATATATAATATAGGATATACATACTAAAATCTGTACACCTAAAGAAGCTAAACAAGGAGTGCCCTAGGGAAGAGGCTAAAACCTCACTCAGAAGAGCAAACAGGATAGGCAGCAGAAGTAGAAAACAATGAACAGGAAAAGAGCCTTCCACAGGGCGCCCTGAAAGACTCTACCCATCAGAGTATCGAAGGAGAAGCTAACAATCATAGCCAAATGTTGGGCATAGTGCAGGAAGCCTTAGAGAAGAGGGTGGAGATAGAAAGGCCTGGAGGGACAGGAGTTCCACAAGGAGACCAACAGAGCCAAAAAATCTGGGCACAGGTGGTGGTGGTTGTTGCAGAGACTCATACTCCAACCAATGACAATGTGTGGAGATGACCTAAAATTCTTGGTCAGAGGAAGCCCTTAGGATACTCATTTTCCAATTGGTTTCCTTAGTAAATGTGGCAGGGGCTGTCTCTGACATTAACTCAGTGGCTGGCTCTTTGATCACCTCCCTCTGGGGAGTGCAGCCTTGCCAGGTCACAGGGGAAGACAATGTAGCCATCCCTGATGAGACCTGATAGGCTAGGGTCAGATAGAAGGGGAGTGGTCCTCCTCTATCAAGGAACTAGGGAAGGGGCATAGGGGGACAAGAAGGACGGTGGGTGGGACTGGGAAGAGATGAGGAACAAGGCTACAGAAGGGATACAAAGTGAATAAATTGTAATAAAAAGAAATTAAAGTAATTATAATAATGAAGTCTTTACTCACATTAAAAGTGGTTACAATAACAATTTAAAATAGCAGCATTACAATAAAAATAGAATGAAAATACAACTTCAAATGCCATATTAATCTTTTGAATATGGAAATAGGAGTTGCTGTTCGATATCAGAAAGAGACTAGGTTGTTATTAAACCTTCTAAGATAACTGATTTTGTGTTGTCTGTTTTCTTCATAGTAAAAAATAGACATGGAAGCAACTGACTGGAGGCTTTAACTACACCATAAGGTAACTGTTACTTTTGCTCATATTGATCTCCATAAGACTCATGACTATCACTTATTCAAGCAATTCATAATTACCCGTGGGAACAGAAGGCAGACTGAGTGAGGCAGTGCATTTATAAATGACTTAACATGTTGTATTTAGATGTTTATTTTTCTATTTTCTCCATCATCAAGATAGAGATGCAGAATTCTACACTTATAAGATCTTTTAGTAAATAAGAAAGGAGGAAATACCCAGGAGATACGGATGTCTATAGAACTACAGAAGACCTACAGAATCAACTAATTTAGGTCCATGGGGCCTCACAGAGACTGTTTCACCATCCAAAGAGCATTCATGAACTGGTCCTAGGAACCATACCCATATGTAACTGATAGGCAGCTTGGTCTTCATACAGGTGCCTTAACAACTGGATTGGAAGCCTCTCTGACACAGATGCCCATCATTTGAATCCTGTCTCCCTAACTGGGCTTTCTAGTCTGGTCTCAGTAAGACAGGATGCACGTAGTCTTGCCAGGGCAGGTTAGTACCCAAGGGGAATCTCCTCCTTCTCTGAGGAGAAGGAGAGAGAAGAATGGAGAGAGGGGTGTGCAAGGGAAGACTGTAGAAGTGGGGAGCTGCAATTAGGATGTAAAATGAATAAATAAATAAGTTGAAACGAAGTCCTATATTAAAATCATGCATACTGTAATCTGTTGAGATCATTATCAACTTCATGTTAGAGGTACTGTCCTCAGAAAGTGGTTGGGTTTAACATATTTTCTTAGGTTTGAAAATTGTAGATGCTTGTTCTTTTTTTTTTTTTTTTTTTTTTTTTTTTCAATGCAGTTTATTCAGGAACATTGAACAATCCTCGGACCCCGGGGAAAGCCAGCCCACAGCTTAAATAGCCTCTGGGTAGCCAACCCAGGCGTGCCACGGGGGCAATGCAGATAGGTCCACATACATGGAAGCAAGCCAGATCCTCAGCCTTAGCCAAATGTGGAGTTGTTCGTGACAGAGAGCACTCACCATCGGGAAGGTGGAAGGCAGAAACCAGCTCCATCTTTAAGGCATAGCATTCCGCAGCTCTCTACAGTTCCCCCTTTTTGTTTTAGACGCATCAGGCAAGAGTAGAGGTCTGATCTCTGATATTAGAAATAAATTGGGACTTTGTACAGATGTTCATTTAGGTGTCATCCACCCAAAGAACATCAGACCCGTCCAATACCTTTTTCTCAGAGGCGGGACCTGGGGCATCAACCCGCATGCAAGCAGACATGCTCTTCTCTGGGTCCAAAGCGGCTGACCCTGAGTGCAGTGCTTAGCCTCGCATCCTGAGCGTATCATTTTAGCTTTTTATGGTATCCAACCATGTTTGGGGAGAATGTCCTGCTTCAATGGCTGTAAAGGCCTGAATGATCATGGCTGCATCACACTGTTGTGAGACTCTAATCTTGCATATATACCACAGGCAAACCAAGGAGACCAACACCAGAAGGCCTGCTAACACTCCCATGCCCGCCCATTCCTTCAGATGATTCATGGCTGCAGCAATCCATGTTGATAATCCTGTGGCTAGTCCTGCGTCCACTCCGGTAGAATTTACTGTGACAATGGCCACTCTCAGCTGCTCCATCGTAGTATCGAATTCTCCAGTCCAATTACCTAAAATATAGCTTGACAATTGTTTAGACAGATTTGCAGCGCAGGAAAAATTCTCATGTTGTATGCTAGTGACACAAAGTCCAGCATACTTTCATTGACAGCCAGGTTGAGCGATTTGCCATAGGGTATCAATTTGCTCCTGCAAGAGGTCAATCCTCTGATTGAACACCATCAAGCTTCCTTTTAGTTGAGCATTAATTCTTTTATGTACAACTAAGGCATGAGCTACATTGGCTAAATGATTATTCAGTAGATGCTTGTTCTTAATCAGAAGGGGACTAGCAGAGAAGCTAGAGGTACTGATGAATGGAGAAACCTTAAAAGTCAGTATTCATCTGAAGTCTTCTGACTCCTATAAACTCCTTATACACATATAATCAATTTCTTCCTTCCCTTCTTCTTTCCTTCTTTCCCTTAACTCTTCCTCATTTTCTTGTCTTTGTGCCTGTCCCTCTTCTTTCCTGACTCCTTCCCCTCTTCAGCCCTGTCCCTAATTTCCTAACTTCCTCTCCTTACTTCATAAATGTGTCATGTATTGGGGTGGGTTGTTAGTGGTGTGGAGCTACCTTTT
This sequence comes from Meriones unguiculatus, assembly GCF_030254825.1. Lineage (NCBI taxonomy): Eukaryota > Metazoa > Chordata > Mammalia > Rodentia > Muridae > Meriones > Meriones unguiculatus. The sequence goes on along the minus strand of NC_083369.1, from coordinate 49,956,620 downwards.
TTGAGAAGAAGAGTAGGGAGGTAGGGCAAATAGGTGGGAAGGAGAGACCAGGAGAAGGGGAGGGATGAGATGTGGATGTAAAGTGAATATAATGTTTTTTTTTTTTTAAGTTGCTTTTGAAAAAAAATAAATAAATGTGTGCTTGCCAATTTCAAGGTCTTAGGCACTTTGCTTGCCAAAGCGGGATACTAGTGAAAAGTACTGATGTAATCTCACCTTCATGGAGTTCCACAGATAATCAATTACAATTGAAATGAGTACTAAAATTGAAACATATAGTGTGAATTGAGAATATCACAAGAAGAAACAATCTGAGGGGCCAGGGATCTTTTTTCTGCAGGAGCAGTATTCATATTGATTACAGTACTTGAATTGGACTTAGTTAACTGATGAATGTAAGGAAGAAGATATTAGGAATGGGAAATAACGTTATCAAAAGCCTTAAAATAAAAAATTAGAGCATGCAGGTAAAGAGAAGGCCAATGCTCAAAAAAAGACATGTAGATTTATGGAAGTGGATAGAAGACCCAAACATAAGCACATATAATTACAGCCATCTGATAATTCACAAAGATGCCAAAATTACACACAGTGGAGGAAAGAGAGCATCTTCAGAAAATTGAGCTTGGAAAACTGGATGTCCATATAAAATTATACCAGTATCCATTGTATTTACTATTTACTATTTACTATTTACTATTGTATACTATTTACAAGTATTTAAAATTCTCTCTCTCTCTTTCTCTCTCTCTCTCTCTCTCTTGCTCTCACTCTCTCTCTCTTTCTCTCTCTCTTACATACACACACTTAGTGGAGTCACCCCACACAGGGTGATAATGCTTCCTCAAGAATCGTAGACTAATAAATTCTCCAGGGCCAAGCAAGGAAAATCTCCCTATGGATTGTTTTTCAGTGGTGTCCAGGGAAATTCTAAATCAATGTACTTTGCTTCAATTGTACTTCATTACCTTCTAAAACTTAGAAGGTAATGTGCTGAAGATACTACCTACTTCAGATGCAGGCCTTGAAAGAATTGAGATTAATCTGAGTTGGGCCTTCTTGAGGACTAGCTCTTACAGTTTCAGAAGGTGATACTGCCAAGGTAGAAAAAGCAATAGTCTTAACCAGCTACAAATCCTGTGAATCAAAACAATGCTCCCGTCCTCTGGAAAGATATCCACAATACTGCAGCTGTGGCACTTTTATCTTGGGAGTAACAATCAGTTGTCTAGTTCACATACTCGGTAGGTAGGAATTCATGCCTGATACTGTGAACACAGTCAACTACTTGTGGCTGCAGAGATCACGGATCGAGAAGAGAATCTACTACTGCTATTTTTCTAAATCTGTATAGTTTCTTCCTGTACACACAGATAAATATAGTTTTCACCCCTCACCAAAGAATCTTCTACTTTTACATCAGATGGAGGATACTACAGAAATCTACAACTGTCCATAAATCAGAGAGCAAATGACCATGGAGGTTGACCTCAATACCTAAGACTCAATGAACAACATGGAAGGAGGGGGGAGTGTAAACAGCCAGAGGATCCACCAGCTAGGAGGTGTTTCTTATAAGCATGAGATCTCACTGATATGGTTATATAAATAGGACCTGGATAATGACCACATCAGTTGATATCCTGACATATATGGAAAAAAGATTCCCAGGGCTTCATTTCTACATTAACACCTATAGGCACTTAGTGACCATTGAAAGAGAGAAAATAAATTATCTTCAGGGATAGTCTTACTGTTGGGTTATATAATCACAAATAGCCAGTCTAAAACATACACATATGAGCATTTCTAAATGAATTCAGAAATAAATATATATAAAATATAATTGCATAATTGTAATTGTATATCCCATATAGTATATAGTATATTTTATATCATATATTACAAATCATATATTTTATAATTATATATATATATATATATGTATCTCTGAGTGTATGTTCAAGAATAATAAAGTACAGGTGGTCATGAATCATCAAGGGACTGAGGGGTAGAACACATGGGAAGAGTTCAAGGTAGGAGAGGGTATGATGAAAATGAAGGTACTCATTCATGAAAAAAATCAAAACACACTTAAAATTTTTAATTGAGAAAATAGAACCCCAATGAGAGAAAAGATACTGACCAATATGACTATGAAAGGATACAAATGTTTTAGGCCAATTAAGATTTTATATTTTTTAAATACATTTTTAGCCCAAGTAAAAAAAAATTATATATTTTTTAAATGTCACCCTACTGTAATTATTAATGTAAATTATCTCAGAAATCTTTTCCCCCTTTTGTTCTTATTTTATGAATGTATGCTGTAGTTGTTTGACACATACTAAGTGCACAGTAAATGCTTGTTGAATTAAAGGTATAAAGAAAAAGATACTCTTTTTTTTCTTTATTAATTACACTTTATTCACTTTGTATCCCCCCCATGGTTCCCTCCCTCTTCCCGTCCCAATCTCTCCCTTCCTCCACCCTCTGCATGCCAGCCCTTCCCCAAGTCCACTGATAGGGGAGGACTTTTCCTTCCTTCTGATCCTAGTCAATTAGGTCTCATCAGGAGTGGCTGGCTGCATTGTCTTCTTCTGTGGCCTGGTAATGCTGCTTCCCTCTCAGGGGGAGGTAATTAAAGAGCCAGCCAATCAGTTCATGTCAGAGACAGTCCCTGTTCCTATTACAATGGAACCCACTTGGATACTAAACTGCCATGGGCTACATCTGTGCAGGGGTCTTAGGTTATCTCCATGCATAGTCCTTGGTTGGAATAGCAGTCTCAGGAAAAACCCCTGTGCTCAGATTTTTTGGTTCTGTTGCTCTCCTTTTGGAGTTCCTGTCCTCTCCAGATCTTACTGTTTCCCACTTCTTTCATAAGATTCCCTGTACTCTGCCCAAAGGTTGCCCATAAGTCTCAGCATCTACATTGATAGTCTGCAGGGCAGAGCTTTTCAGAGGTCCTCTGGGTCAGGCTCCTGACTTATTCCTTCTTTTCTCCTTCTTCTGATGTCCAGCCTGAAAAAGATACTCTTTAAATTAGAAGGTCACTCACTACAGCACAGAGAACAGGTCAGCATATGCATAGCTACTACTTTTCTTTTTTTATATATTTTAAATTAAATTTATTGTCACAAAACAATTACATAAAATTTGATGTTTAAAATTTAAATGTATATTATTCTACTTACATTTTTATCAGTTCTTCTACTGGATTATTGTTCCTTTTCATTCATGGAAATCATCCATTTACATCTGACAATAATATTCAAATCACATCAATGTTATGTTTTGTTCTTTCTTTTTTATTTTAATTTTTTTATTAATTACATTTTATTTACTTTGTATTCCCCTTGTAGTTCCATCCCTCCTCTTTTCCTAATCCCTTCCTTCCTCTTCCTTTTCCACACATGTCCCTTTTCAAGTCCACTGGCAGGGGAGGTCTTCTTTTCCTTCTTTCTGATCTTAGTTTGTTAGGTGTAATCAGGAGTGGCTGCATTGTCTTCCTCTGTGGCCTGGTAAGGCTGCTCTCCCCTCAGGGGGAGGTTATCAAAGAGCAGGCAAATCAGTTAGCATTTTATTTATTTATTTATTTATCTATCTATTTATTTATTTATATTTTTACTATTAGTTACATTTTATTACCTCTGTATCCCAGCTATATCCCACTCCCAATCTCACCCTCCTGCTCTCATCTCCTTCCTGTCCCTTTCCAAGTCCACTGATAAGGGAGGACCTCCTCCCCTTTCATCTGACCCTGGTTTAGGACTGGCTGCAAAGTCCTTATCTGTGGTCTAGCAGGGCTGCTCCTCCCTTGGGGGGTGGGGAGTTCAAAGAGCCTGCTATTGAGTTCATGTCAGAAATAGTCCCTGTTCCCCTTACTATGGGAAAACAATTGGTTACTGAGCTACCACGGGCTACATCTGAGCAGAGGTTCTAGGTTATATCCATACATGGTCCTTGGTGGAGTATCAGTCTCAGAAAAGACCCCTGTGCCCAGATATATTTGGTCCTTGTGGAGCTCCTATCCTCTCCACATCATACTAACTCCCCCTTCTTTCATATGATTCCCTGCACTCTGCCAAAGATTTGGTTATGAATCTTAGTATCTGCTTTGATAGGCTGCTAGGTAGTGTCTTTCAGAGGACCTCTTTGGTAGGCTCCTGTCCTGTTACATGTTTTCTCCTATCTAATGCACAATCCATTTGTCTTTCTAAGTGGGGATTGATCATCTTACCCCGGGTCGTCTTTCTTGTTTATCTTCTTTAAGTGTATGTTTATCATATCTTTTAGGTCTATATAAGTGAGTATATACCATGTGTGTCTTTCTCCTTCTGGGATACCTCGCTCAGGATGATCTTTTCTAGATCCCACCATTTGCCTGCAAATTTCATGATTTCCTCGTTTTTGGTTGCTGAGTAGCATTCCATTGTGTAAAAATACCACAATTTCTGTATCCATTCCTCCGTTGATAGACATCTGGGTTGAACATGGCAGCATGCAGGCAGGCACTGAACCAGTGGCTGAGAGTCCTACATCCAGATCCATTGGCATCAGGAATTGAGAGTCTAGGCCTGTCCTGGCCTTTTGAAATATCAAAACCCACTCCCAGTGACACACTTTCTCCAACATGGGCACACCTCACAATCCTTTTAATTCTTTCAAATAGTACTACTTCTTAATAACTAAGTATTCAAATATATAAGCCTATGGGGGATATTATGTTCAAATTACCACACAGTCATAGGGAAGCAGAGGTATCTCAGACTCTTGTCTGAATTTCTGTAGCTGTTATTATGTGTGCACTCATGTGGCACATTAGCCCTATCCTATTTTGACCACTTTGTAGGTGTGAGTCACATCTCTTCAACCTGAACCTAAGTCCTTTAAGAAAAGGGTCTGAGCATATCCTCATTCCCTGAGTCCAAAAGGGTTGATACAGGAAGAGGGGACCTCTGCTTTTCTGGGGAGAATGGGAAAGGGAAAGAGGGAGGAGGGGAAGGTAGGTGGACTGGGAGAAAATGAGGGAATGGACTCCCTTGGGATGTAAAGTAAAAATAAAAATTTAATATAAAAAACTGAAATTAAAAGTTGAAATAAGGGTCAGAGACTTACTATCTCTGGTAATTATTCATGATAGTGCTAATTTGAAGCTTTACTTGAGATGTATAACTTGCAGATTTTAAGTAGTGGAATTACTTTTAAAGGCTGGCAATAAGAATCCTAGGTAATATTACTCAAGGACCCAAGAATAATTTAAAATTAAATAGATTGAAAATGAGACATTAGTGATTACTTTCATTTGGCATAGAACTTTTTTGGTGTTTAATCCTAATAATAACATGGTTTTGATGATCTCACAAAGAGTCTGCACATAATTCATATGCCTTCATATGTAAAAATTCTTGAAGGTTTTTTTCCATTTCCATGGTTTTCATTTATAGTCTTTGAAGTACTTCCACAGTCAAATTGAGTTGGAAGAGAAAAGCCATAAAAATGTTTCAATTTAATCTGTTTACTGAATCATGGAGTTGGTGTTGCTCCTCCTCTCCCCTCTGCGATTTTCAAAGAAATCACATTTGGTAGTATACTCAGTGCTTGGTGTAGGTTATTTAAACATACCAATGCAACCTTATTCTTCTATGTAGGCTAAATTTGACTTTGTAGAAATCCTGGAGGTAAGTTATTTCAATGGCTTATTTAGGACACTGTAAAATAATCATGAAAAATAACAACAACAAAACCAAACAAAAACAAAAATCCTTTAAATAGAACTGCAATATCTAGTGCATGGATTCTAACAGGACACTTTGATGAGGAACTGTATATTGCAGTAACAGTTAAACATTGACACCGTAAATAGCACTTTTTGTCTCCTTTCATGTTAATGAAGTGTTAAAAGTGTAAACGCTATGTGAAATGCCAGAATTTACAGTTATTTTTTTTACCTTCGTTTTATGTACAATTACGAGACAACTGGATTAATGAAAAGAATACCTCTAAATTGCTGACCAATGTTGGAGATTGGTCTGATGCTATTTACTGGTCCTCTGTGTAAACCTGCCTAAGTCATTATAACTGATTGGCTAATTAAACAGCCTATACCTGGAAAAGGCAGACTGGGGTGGGTGTGGCTAATGTTCCTGGACTTTGGAGAACCCCAGGAAGAGGAAGACAGACAGGGATGGGAAGAGAGGAAGATGCCAGGATGGATTATCCTGGAAAAAAACACCACATGGCTGAGGAAATACTCCAATAATGGTGTGAATAAGCCCAAATGAAGAATATAAGCAAGTACAATGGGATTATGGATGAAAGATAGACCAGTTGAAGAGGATTAAAGTGGACGGCGTTGGATGGGGACTGGGAGATGAATGGTGAGAATATTGAGACAATGTAAGTGAATTATCTGCACGGACCAAGGTAAATAAAGCAATTATAAACTCGAACAGGTGTCTGTGTATTATTATTTGTGATAGCGGGTTAGATAATACCTCCACATTAATTTTAGGGCTAATAATAAATTTATAGCTCAAGACCTTTCAATTATTTACAACAACAGACCAATTTTAAGAATCTCTTCAGTCTTCAAGATCTAAAGAGATTTTTAACTGCTCTAAATTTACATGACAAAGCAGATGTTATAAATAAGCAAGATGTTTATTGAGTCTTGGAGGTTCCTGTGTAATTATCTCTTAATGGGAGAAGGGAGTAGATGGCATCTTTGATGCTTTACAATTATAGTCTTTTAATTATTTCAACAATTCTAAGAAATAGTTGCTCTACACTCAGTGTTGTGATCACATACCAATATTTTCTCTTTACTGTGTACATATGCAGCTATACAAAATGAAAACAAATTGTGCACACAAACTGATTCCCATGATAGCTTTGGGGAGTGTCTATATCGTTGTATATCCCATATGCTCTAATCTGATATGCCCTTTAGTATAATATACACCTTGCATTTTCTTCAAGATAAAAAGTAAAATATACCATCTATTTTAGGGTCATTTGAGTAGTGACAGAAAGATTAGTTACTTTGTCCTCAATAGCCTGTGGGTATCTTATAAATAGCAATACCACAAATCACTTGCTCATCCCCATATCTGTACGGTACATGACTGAAGGTTTTTGTAAAGATTCTTTCCCCAGGTTCTTCTGGAAGGTATGAAGTGTTTACTCATGTGTATCCCTGAGCAAGTAGCAGTGCCCTCTCTAGCCTACTTGTTGCTGTTCCTTGTTTATACCTGTCTCTTATACAATTATATGTTGACAGAGGAGGCCATACAATTATTCTTTAAGGCTTGGACCTAAACATGAGTCAAACTGAGTTTACTGTATTCTATCCAATGCACTATACCTCTGAAATGACTACTGGATTTTTCTCTCAGAAAAAGTGATAATAATAGTTTCTCCAACACTTATACACATGGCCTTTAAATTTGGTTTATTTGCCACAGTACTAGATGTTTCTCTTTTTGTCTGAATAATGCACAAAACAATATTGGTACCACTATAATTTTATTTTCAAGTGACAGGAAGTATTTTTTAATCTATCTATTTATTAACTTTATTAGTTACAATATATTCACTTTGTATCCCCCCATAAACTCCTCCATCCTCCTTTCCTAGTCTAACTTCCTTCCCCATTCTTCATGCATGCCCCTCCCCAAGTCCACTAATAGGGGATGTCCCCCTCTCCTTCCTTCTGATCTTAGTCTATCAAATCCCATCAGGAGTGGCTGCATTGTCATCTTCTGTGGCCTGGTAAGGCTACTCCCCCCTCAGGGGGAGGCGATCAAAGAGCAAGCCAATCAGATTATGTCAGAGGCAGTCCCTCTTCCCATTACTATGAAACCCACTTGGACACTGAACTGCCATGGGCTACATCTGTGCAGGGGTTCTAGGTTATCTCCATGCATGGTACTTGGCTGGAGTATGAGTCTCTGGAAAGACCTCTGTGTTCAAATTTTCTGGTTCTGTTGTTCTCCTTGTGGAGTTCCTGTCCTCTCCATATCTTACTATTTCCTACTTCTTTCATAAGATTCCATGCACTCTGCCCAACAGTTGGCCATAAGTCTCAGCATCTGCTTTGATAGTCTGCAGGGCAGAGCCTTTCAGAGGCCCTCTGTGGCAAGTTGACAGGAAGTATCTTTAAGAAGCTTTGGTGTATGATCTGTCAGGTAGGAAAGCCACTGAAAGAAAGAACATCATTTTGTGCATTATATTTCTTCTCCTTTATATTCTTGGCTCTCTTAGCTTATATGCCATGACTTTGCCTTTCTCACTATACCTTACATCTTGATCTAACTCATTCCACTTAAGTTTCTAGAATGTATTCCTTAAAAGCCTGGATTATTGCCCTCTGACCTTGGAAGCTCATGGAAGACATAGTGATTACAAATGACCTTCCCTCAACCTGTCTATCCAATTTCTATTTTACTGTGTATAGTTAATTTTTGCTGCTGCAATAAAACACAATAACCAAAAGTGACTTTTGAAAGAGTTTATTTTGGCTTATGGTTGCAGATAGGAAGTTCATAATGATAGAGAATTTATGGTAACACATAGCCAGATCAGGAAGCTTAGAAACCACATCTTCAATAGCAACACAAAATAGAGTAACTGGAAGTAGAGCAATCCATTAATCACACAAGGCCTACAGCCAGAGTCATATTTTCTCCATCAAGACTGTGCTTCCCCGCATGGAACCTTCTTCAAAATAGACCACATAGTTGGTCATAAAGCAAGCCTCAACAGATACAAAAAGATTGAAATTATCCCTTGTATTCTATCTGACCACCATGTATTAAAGCTGGACATCAACAACAACAGAAATAAAAAAAAAAGCACATGGAAACTGAACAACTTGTTACTCAATGACAGCTGGGTTAAAGAAGAAATGAAGAAAGAAATTAAAGACTTCCTAGAATTCAATGAAAATGAAGGCACAACATACCCAAATTTATGGGACACAATGAAAGCAGTGCTCAGAGGAAAATTTATAGCACTAAGTGCCTTCAAGAAGAAATTTGTAACATCACATACAAACAACTTAATGGCCCAACTGAAAACCCTAGAAAAAAAAGAAGCAGATACACCCAAGAGGAGCAGACAGCTGGAAATAATCAAACTCAGGGCTGAAATCAATCAATTAGAAAGAAATAAAACTATCCAAAGAATCAATGAAACAAAAAGCTGGTTCTTTGAGAAAATCAACAAGATAGACAAACCCTTAGCCAAACTAACTAAAAAGCAGAGAGAATCTATCCAAATCAGCAAAATCAGAAATGAAAGGGTGACATAACTACAGACACTGAGGAAATTAAAACAATCATTAGGTCATACTACAAAAGCCTATATGCCACAAAATTTGAAAACCTAAATGAAATGGACAATTTTCTTGATAGATTCCATCTTCCAACATTAAGTCAAGATCAGGTAGAAAGACTGAATAGCCCTATATCCCCCAAGGAAATTTAAGCAGTCATTCACAGTCTCCCCTCCAAAAAAAGCCCTGGGCCAGATGGTTTCAGTGCGGAATTATACCAGACCTTCAAAGAAGTGCTAACACCAATTCTCCTCAAACTATTCCACAAAATAGAAACAGAAGGTACATTACTAAACTCATTCTATGAAGCAACAGTCACCCTGATACCTAAACCACACAAAAACCCAACAAAAAAAGAAAACTTCAGACCTATCTCTCTTATGAACATTGATGCAAAAATACTCAATAAAACACTTGCAAACTGAATCCAAGAACACATCAAAAATATCATCCACCATGACCAAGTAGGCTTTATCCCAGGCATGCAAGGGTGGTTCAACATGCAGAAATCCATCAATGTGATACACCATATGAACAAACTGAAGGAGAAAAACCACATGATCATCTCCTTAGATGCTGAAAAAGCATTTGACAAAGTCCAACATTCATGTTTAAAGTCTTGGAGAGATGAGGGATACAAAGCACATATCTAAACATAGTAAAGGCAATATACAGCAAGCCTATAACCAATATCAAATTCAATGGAGAGAAACTTAAATCAATCACACTGAAATCAGGGACAAGACAAGGCTATCCATTGTCCCCATATCTCTTCAACTTAGTACTTGAAGTCCTAGCCAGAACAATAAGACAACTAAAGGAGATCAAGGGGATATAAATCATAAAGGAAGAGGTCAAAGTGTCACTATTTGCAGATGATCTGATAGTATACATGAGCGACCCCAAAAATTTAACCAGAGAACACCTCCCTGATAAACACCTTCAGCAAAGTGGCAGAATCCACAATCAAATCAAAAAAATCATAAGCCCTCCTATATACCAAAGACAAAAAGGCTGAGAAAGAAATTAGGGAAAGAACACCCTTCACAATAGCCACTAATAACATAAAGTACCTTGGGGTGACACTAACCAAGCAATTGAAAGACCTGTTTGAGAAAAGCTTCAAGTCTCTGAAGAAAGAAATTGAAGAAGATATCAGAAGATAGAACGATCTCCCTTGCTCATCGATTGGTAGGATTAATATTGTGAAAATGGCCATACTGCCAAAAGCAATCTACAGATTCAATGCAATTCCCATCAAAATACCAACTCAATTCTTTACAGACCTTGAAAAAAAAGATTCTCAGCTTCATATGGAGAAACAAAAAACCCAGAATCTCCAAAACAATCCTGTACAACAACAGATCATCTGGAGGTATCTCCATCCCTGATCTCAAGTTGTACTACAGAGCAATAGTAATAAAAACTGCATGGTTTTGGCATAAAAACAGAAAGGAGGATCAATGGAACCTCATAGAAGACCCAGAAATAAACCCACACACCTATGAATACTCGATTTTTGACAAAGAAGCCAAAACCATTCAATGAAAAAAAGACAACATCTTCAACAAATGGTGCTGGTCCAACTGGATGTCTACATGCAGAAAAATGAAAATAGATCCATCTTTATCACCCTGCACAAAACTAAAGTCCAAGTGGATCAAAGAATTTTCACTCCTGGAGCTCAGTCAGAGCAGAATACAGGATGCCTATAGGACACTGATATATTCAGGGAATTTGCATAAACAAACTGAGCCCCAGATCACCACCAGCACCTGCAAATACCTTCAGTGCCTGCAACCCCTTTGGTGCCTGCAAGGAGCTCCTCCCTCACATTCAAGGCCTCTACATTCTCTAGCACCCTGTCTTTCAAGGCACACTTCTACACACACACTTGTGCTTGTTCGCTTTTGTCCTTCTGTGCCTGCACACTTTCTTCCCACAGATACAGCTGAAACACCAACGCACACGCTGAAACCACTGGACCTCTCTCATCTTCCTGAAGAATTCTCAAGACCACCAGAGAAAGATGGTACCAGTCTAAACTGCAGAATCCAGGAACATCCAGTGAAGGTTACAGATAAGCAAATGGCCAGAGGTCAGCATAAGAACACATTCAACAAAAATCAGGACATCATGGCTTTACTAGCAACCCCTCAATTCAACAGATACTCCATCAGAAACACAGGAAAATGACCTTGGGGCTATGCTTATCCAGTTATTAGAGGCATATAAAGAGGAAACAAACAAATCTCTTGGAGAAACAGACATACAAGTACAGACAATTAAAGAGGAAATGAACAAAGCTCTCAAAGAAACACAGGCAAATATAGCCAAAAAAATAGAGGCACAAATAGAGGCCCAATTAGTAGCATATAGAGAGGAAACAAAGAAAACATAGAGACCATCATAGAGAGAATGGAATCCAAATTCAGAAGAGGTGAAGGAAATGGAGCAAAGCATGAAAACAGAATTAGAAGCAATAAAGAAAACACACACTGACAAAACCCTGGAGCTGGAAAACTTAGAGAAACGATTAGGAACCACAAAGGTAAGCATCACTAATAGAATATAAGAGATGGAAGAGAGAATTTCTGGTGCTGAAGATACACATGCAGAAATTGATACTTCTCTCAAAGAAAAAGTAAATTCAGAAAAGTCACAAACACAAAACATACAAGAAATCAAGGACGCCATGGAAAGGCAAAATCTAAGAATAATAGTAATTGATGAAAAAGAAGATTCCAGGCTCTAAGGTCCAGAAAATATTTTCAAAAAAATCATGGAAGAAAATTTTCCCAACCTAAGGAAACAGATATCTATAAACGTACAAGAGGCCTACAGAACACCAAATAGACTAAACCAGAAAAGAAACTCCTCAAGTCACATCATAGTCAAAACACTAAATCTACAGAACAAAGAAAAGATATTAAGGGACGCAAGTGGAAACTGAACCACTTGCTACTCAATGACAGCTGGGTTAAAGAAGAAATAAAGAAATTAAAGACTTCCTAGAATTCAATGAAAATGAAGGCAGAACATACCCAAACTTATGGGACACAATGAAAGCAGTGCTAAGAGGAAAGTTCATAGCACTAAGTGCCTTCAAGAAGAAATTTGAAACACTGCATACAAGCAACTTAATAGCTCATCTGAAAGCCCTAGAAAAAAAGCAGACACACCCAAGAAGAGTAGACAGCTGGACATATTCAAGCTCAGGGAAGAAATCAAAAAAGAAATAAAACTATTCAAAGAATCAATGAAGCCAAGAGCTGGTACTTTGAGAAAATCAAGGTACATAAGCCCTTAGACAATCTAACTAAAAGGCAGAGAAAAACTGTCCAAATGAGCAAAATCAGAAAAGAAAAAGGGGACATAACAACAGACACTGAGAAAATCCAAACAATCGCTAGATCTTACTGCAAAAGTCTATATGCCAAAAAATTTGAAAATCTAAATGAAATGGACAATTTTCTTGATATATTCCACTTACCAAAATTAAGTCAAGATCAGGTAGAAAGATTGAATAGTCTTATATCCACCAAGGAAATAGAAGAAGTCATCAAAAGTTTCCCTTCCAAAAAGGTCCAGGGACAGATGGTTTTAGTGCAGAATTCTACCAGACCTCAGAGAAGAGCTAACTCTAATTCTCTTTGAACTAATCCATAAAATAAAAACTGAAGAGACATTACCAAACTCATTCTATGAAGCCACACACACCTTGACACCTAAACCACACAAAAACCTTGGTGTGACTCTAATCAAACAAGTGAAAGAGCTGTTTGAAAAAACTTGAAATATCTGAAGAAAGAAATTGAAGAAGATATCAGAAAATGGAAAGAACTCATGTGCTCATGGATCAGTAGGATTAACATAATGAAAATGGCCATTCTGCCAAAAGCAATCTAAAGATTCAACATAATTCCCATCAAAATACCAACAAAATTCTTATTGACCTTGAAAGAAAAATTCTCAACTTCATATGGAAAAACAAATAACCCAGGATTTCCAAAACTATGCAGTACAACAACAGATAGTCTGGAGGTATGTCCTTCCCTGATCTCAGTCTGTAATACAGAGCAAGAGTAATAAAATTGGCATGGTATTGACATACTAACAGAATGGTGAATCAGTGGAACTAATTAAAGACCCAGAAATTAACTCACACACCTATGGATACTTGATTTTTGACAAAAAAGCCAAACCCATACAATGGAAAAAAGAGAGCATCTTCAACAAATGGTGCTTGTCTAACTGGATGTCTACATGTAGAAAAATGCAAATAGATACATATTAATCAAACTGCACAAAACTAAAGTCCACGTGTATTAAAGCCCTCAACATAAAACCAGACACACTAAATTGGTTAGAAGAAAAAGTGGGTTAGATCCTTGAACTCCTTGGCACAGGAGACAACTTCCTGAACAGAGAACACCAACAGCACAGGCTTTAAGATCAATAATCAATAAATGGGACCTCATGAAACTGAAAAGCTTCTGTAAAGCAGAGGACACTATCATCAGAACTACATGACAGACTACAGACTGGGAAAGGATCTTCACCAATCCTATATCTGACAGAGGGCTTGTATCCAGAATATATAAAGAAATAGAGAAGTTAAAAATCAACAAATCAAGTAATCCAATTAAAAATGGGGTACAGATCTAAGCAGAGAATTTTCTGTAGAAGAATATAGAATGTAAGAGAACACTTAAAGAAACGTTCAACATCCTTAGTCATCAGGGAGATGCAAATCAAAACGACCCTGATATTTTACCTTACACCCATCATAATGGCTAAGACCAAAAACTCATGTGACAACACATGCTGGAGGGGTTGTGGAGAAAGGGGAACCCTCCTCCATTGCTTGTGGGAATGTAAACGTGTACAACCACTTTGGAAATCAATCTGGTACTTTCTCAGATAATTAGGAATAGTGCTTCCTCAAGATCCAGCTATACCTCTCCTAGGCATATATCCAAAATATATCCAAGTACACAACAAGGATATTTGTTCAACCATGTTCATAGTAGTTTTATTCGTAATAGCCAGGATCTGGAAACAACACAGATGTCCTTCAGAGGAGGAACGGATACAGAATCTGTTGTACAACTACACAATGGAATACTACTCAGTAATTAAAAACAAGAAAATCATGAAATTTTCAGGCAAATGGTGCAATCTACAAAAAGATACTCCTGAGTGATGTATCCCTGAAGCAGAAAAGCACACACAATATATACCCACTTACTAGTGCATACTAGACCTAACACATAGGATAAACCTACTAAAATCTGAAGAAGCGAAACAAGAAGGATGACTGTGGGTAAGATGATCAGTCCTCACTTAGAAAGGAAATGGGATTAACATTGGAAGTAGGAGAAAACAAGAAACAGGACAGAAACCTACCATAGAAGGACTCTGAAAAACTCTACTCTGCAGGGTATCAAAACAGATGCTGAGATTCATAGCCAATCATTGGGCAGGAGAGCTTATGAACATAGGGGGAAATAGAAAGTACTGAGAAGTCAGGAGCTCCACAGGAGAGAAAAACAATCTGGGCCCAGGGTTCTTTTCTGAGACTGATACACCAGCCATTCATGGATATAACCTAGAATTCCTGCACAGATGTATCCCATGGCAGTTCAGTGTCCAAGTGGGTTCCCTAGTAATGGGAATAGAGACTGTCTCTGACATGAACTCTTTGATCACCTCCCCTTGGGGGGATGCAACCTTACCAGGTCAGAGAAGAAAACAATGCAGCCAGTCCTGATGAGACTTGCTAGACTAGGGTTAGATGGAAGGGGAGGAAGACCTCCCCTATAATGGGATTGGACAAGGGTCATGGGAGTTGAAGAGAGAGGGAGGGTGGGATTGCTAGGAGATGAGGGAGGGTGCTACAGCTGGGATACAATGTGAATACACTGTAATTAATAAAAAAATAGGTAAATTTTTTAAAAAAAGTAGAAGAGTGAGAGAACGTAGATACAAGCAAACTGACAATTGGCAGAGAAATTACCATTAAATACTGTGTTTTCTTAGGCTGGCAAGATGGTTCAGTGAATAAAAGTCCTTGTAGTGCAGGCCTTCATTTAATCTTCAGAACCCTTGTAAAAGTAGAAGCTGAGAATCTACTCCTGAAAGTTCTCCTCTGACCTCCATATATGTTCCAATCAATAGCTTAAACAGACATCTCTTCATTACACACAGACATACACACACACACACATTAATAAATAAAATAAAACTTTAAAACACTTGATTGCATTACACTAAATATATAAAATTTAAATATAACTGCATGTTTATATTTTCTAAATTGACTATTTTTACTTTATTGATTTATTGAAGTGTAGTTCACATACTTATTTCTCCATTTTAAAGCATAATTATTAGCATTTTGTCATATTATCAGATACGTTTATTAAACTCTATAATCAATTTTGAAAATTTGTTTGCCCACCAAAAGTAAATAAAAAAGCCACCCTACACCCTTAAACTACTATTGTCATTCATGAACCCTAAGCAATCCCTAATTTACTAACTGTATAATTTTGCCTTTTCCAAACATTCAATATAAATAGAAGTATACAATGTGTGGTCTTTAGTCCATGATTTTTTTCATCTAGCATAATGTTTCTATGGTTCGTCTCTTTGGTGGCAACATATATCACTACATTTTTTTTTCTATGACTAGATGATAATTCATTCTATGCTATTCCACAAATTTTTTATCCATTCTTACATTGCTAGACATTTTTCTATTAGGATATTTGAGTAATGTGAATGATGCTGTGTGGCAGTGACACATTGTTGTATAACAGTTTCCACTGAGATCGAAGCATTCCATAATGCAGGGAAGCTCTTTAAGCAGCTAGGTTAATAGCATGATAATAACTCCACAGAATCACTGAAACTGACCAGAATCACTAGGCTGCTCCCTCCAAGAGGCAACAGTAAAAGTGCTGAGAATCCACATTCTCTCCAGCATGTGTTGTCACTTGAGTTTTTGATCTTAGCCCTTCTGATGGGTGATGAGGTAAAATCTCAGGGTCATTTTGGTTTGCATTTCCCTGATGACTAAGGCACTGAGCATTTCTTTAAGTGTTTCTCTACCATTCAGGTTTTTTCTGAGACTGGTACACCAACCAAGGACCACACATGGAGATAACCTAGAACCCCTGCACAGAAGTAGTCCATGGCAGCTCAGTGTCCAAGAGGGTTCTCCAATAATAGGAACAGGGACAGTCTCTGACATGAACTCATGGGCTGGCTTTTTGATCACCTCCACCTGAGGCAGGTGCAGCCTCACCAGTCCACAGAGGAAGACAATGAAACCAGTCCTGATAAGACATGATAGACTAGGATCAGATGGAAGGAGAGGAGGACCTCCCCCATCATTGGACTGGGGGAGGGGTATAGGAGAAGAAGAGGGAGGAAGGGTGGGATTGGAAAAGGATGTGGGAGGAGCTACAGGTGGGAATCAAAGTGAATAAACTGTAATTAATTTAAAAAGCCATATTATACTTAAAAATAAAATGTGATAGTGACAAAAATAAATAAATAAATAAATAGGAAAAAATGCTAAGAATAACTTTTAAACAAGCTAATCTGCAAAGGCTCTCAGATAAGCTAAAGTGTATAGAAGACTCTGGAGAGCAGACGTGGGAGAATCAGAAAGTAGTTCAACTGCCTGGAAGAGGATTAACCCAATGGACATACCTGGACAGGACACTTGCAAAGTTGTTGTGGTATGTTTAGTTGTACAGTGTGCTCCAGGTTCCCAGCTTTGAGCTATCATCCATGCTGGGATGGGCTCTGGTGATATAATTGTCTTTGAGTCATTTCTTCTTCTGTAAGCAACCCCCAGACATAGTCTTTTAAGTAACCTCATTGAAACTCATTGACTCACTGATTTGGACTTTGTTGCATCTATACTTTAGTCTGTCATGAGCTCCCTATCTGGGGTGAGTAGATGTGTGTACCATCTCCTAAGAAAAAAGTTTTCTCATGCAACACATATACTTGTTTGAACATCTGATTACAATATTTTGAGTATATGCCTGAGAGTCAAATTGTAAGATCTGATGGTATTTCTATCTTTAAACGGTATGAGAAAGTGTGGAGAGCTGCTGTTTTGTTATTGAGTTTTTGGCAAGAAACATGTTTTCACCCTGGCCTTCACCTGGAGAAAAAGATAAACAGGATGTTTTGCCAAGTTACTTCCCTTTTGTTTGTGTGAGGATTACACAGACAGGTGGTTGAGGTAAACAAATTTGACTTCTTGATGAACCCCTTCATTGTATTGAGGTGATTCTCTCTGACAAAAGAAAAGGTATTGTGGAATAAAGCAGGTGCTACATATTCTACTGGCAGCCCTCTCAAACTGATCCCATTTGTAGTGGGGTTTTGTTGTTGTTGTTTGTGTTTTTTTTTAATTTTCTTTCAATCCTCATCCCCCACTAAGGAACTGTTCGACTCTGCAGGTGAGCTCCATCAAGAAAGACCTGCAAGTATTTTTGTACTGATGTTGGACCATTTTCATGCCTAAGTGCAGTGTTTGAAAAAACCTGTTTCTCCATATTGGCTTATTTTTCTGAGTACTTGTTTCCTAGCTACTGAGACTGTTTAGTATGGCTGCAGAATCTTTAGGAGATGGTGCTATAGGTTTAGATTTTTCACCAAACCTATTTTATTTAGGGTTCTTAAGCACCATTACCTTCCTTCTCCTCTCCCCCCGTCCGCCATAATCTTAGGAAGGAGATTAGTGGGAAAAGGGGCTATAGACCTCTTTTATCTACTTCCTGCTTATAAATGTTAATGGGTCTTTAGGGTATTAACAGACTCAGCCATCAGGATACCAACAGTCCAATCCAAAGGCCAACACAAGCAGCAACATGAAGTCAGCAAAAGCCACAAGACTCAGTTGGGGTGTCACAAGAAATTCTCTGGAACATTTCTCTCTGTGAAGTCAAGTGTCAAAGCATGAAGACCAGTGCAGTGATGCAGATCCAAAAAGCGATGCCTCACTGTGTGTGTGGGCATCTATATAGAGAGTCTACCCACGGATGTTCTCAGCTGGCCAAAATCATACCCTTCGCACACAAGAGCCACAGCAAAACATCCCATGCCCTCTCACAAGCCAACTGGACAAAATATTATCTGTCAACTTGCTGCAAAACATCATATGACAAAACTGAATTTTCAAGGTAACCAGAAACTTCCACTTCATGGAACCTCATTGCAAGATGTGAGATACTGAGGGAAACGCTTGAGGTTTTACATCAGGCCTCACTCTGTTTTCTGCTTCCTGACTGTCAATGTAGTATGACTAGATGGATCTTTCCTTTTACTATGGTATCTTTTCAACCATAGTGGAATGTGTCCCTTTGAACTATAATATAGAAAATACTTCTCCCTTATGTTGCTTCTTCTCAGTTATTTGATCACAGCAATGAAAAACGTTACTAATAGAGTAGATAAATTTGAGTATTGAGTATTAATAATGTTAAGTCATCTTATTTATAAATTAAAAATATTTCTACACCTATCTACTTTTTTCTTTCTTTCACAATATTTTGTAGATTTTAAAGTATAAGTTTTGCATTAATATTTGTTGGTTTACTGCTATATATTTTATTCTTTTCAAATTTAATTTTAAACAATGAATAACAATCATATATATTTATGGAACAAAGTATGATGTTTTGATCCTTATACATATTATAAAATTATGAAGTCAAAATAATTAGAATATTTATCATAACCAAAAAATATATTGTTTTTTTTGTAGGTAGGATATTTTGAAGCCTTTTTTTTAACTATTTGAAAGAGACTATGGATCTTTAGAGAAAGATCCTTTCCCGATTTATAAATAGAGTTCTCTGCCTTTTAATGGATAATTTTGTGCTTATTGTAGATTTTAGATAATAGTTCATAAATTGATATGTTATTCACAAATATTTTCTTCTATTTTGTAGGTTATCACTACTATATTAATTATTTACTATGATAAGATGGCCTTTAGTCAATACAATTCTATTTGTTTATGTTGACTCTTTTGCTAGTATTTGGAGGATGGTAGTCAAGAAAGCTGTGAATTGGCTAACATGACTCATAATATTTTATATCACATGGAAATACTTATGGGTTTTTTTTTTTGGTACCTTTATTGAAGAGAAATTGTCAATAGATAGGTTATTTGTGGGATTTTTTTTTTTTTTTTTTTTTTTTTTTTTGGTCCATGGGCCATGTGTCTGTCTTTGTGCCAGCACTGCAATGTCTTTTGTTCTGGTTTCAGTATTTGGGGGAACTGGATAGCACAGGTAGGCCAAAAATTTGTGATCTTTTCTTAGTCACTTGAGTGTTAGAATTACAGGTGTGTGTCATATGATTTAGATTACTATAATTTTGTAATATATTTTAAAATATGGCAATGTTTTGCTTCCAGCTTGTTTTGTCCTAAAACAGCTCTATATAAGACTGTCCACTATTAGCCACACTATAAAGTCAATTCTAGTTTATTTGGAACTCTTCCATTTAGCTTCAGGAAGATTTTTTTAGACAAGGGCAGAAAAACTTCGTGATATTTATTAAATGTAAATTATTACTTTTTTATTTATTCATTACACTTTGTTCATTTTGTATCCCCCGATAAGCCTCTCCCTCCTCCCCTCCCAGTCCCACCCTCCCTTCCCAAGTCCACTAATAGGGGAGGTTTTCCTCTCCTTCCTTCTGATGCAGCAACACCTGATGTGATCTGATAGACTAAGAACAGTCACATTCTTTACCAAAATATCACAAGAATAATATTTAAGCTGCATATTAATATTCTTCTCATCTGAAAACTCTTGAGTCAGTCAGATCCTCACAGTTCAAATCACCCTCACTATGACTGTCTTCCATGCTCCTACTAGGATGGCCCATTAAACCCCACTGAAAATATTCAACTGCTTTTCTAATCTAAACTCCCAAGTCCACATTCCTCCAAACAAAAGCATGGACAGGCCTATCATAGCAATACCCATATCCTGTCTTTGTGTTTTATTGCTGTGAAGAGACACAACAACCACAGTAACTCTTACAATGGAAAACATTTATTTGGGACTAATGTACAATTTAGAAGTTTAGTTCATTATCATCCTGGCAGAAAGCTTGGCAGCACACAGGCAGAGAAGGAACTGAGAGTTCTACATCTTGATCCATCTGGATCCATAGGCAGCAGAAGAGATAGTACACCACTGAGCATGGTTTCACCCTCTGAAACTTCAATGCCTACCATCCCGTGACCCACTTCCTCCAGAAAGGCCACCCCTACTCTAACAAGACCACATACTACTTATGGGCCTACAGGGGACATTTTTACTCAAAACACTACATCCCCCAAGTGTCTTATTCAGGCTGTGCTATCAAGGATGATGGTGACTTTAGAAGATGTATTTGAAAGAGTTCCCTCTTTATTTCATGAAAAGGGGTTGAAAAAGGTTGGTATTAGTCCTTTGAATATTTGGTAGACTTCATCTATGAAGCCATGTGATTTTGTGCTTTTTCTTTAATGGAAGAGTTATAGAGAGTTTTAAGGCTAGAGCTAAGCTTAAAATTTTTCATATATTCAGACTTTCAGATATATAAGGATTGCTCAACTGATGGAATATTGTAAGTACATCTGTTTCCTAATTAGTCTGTTCCAATATCAAGTGTCTTAATTAATCAGTCTTTGTAACTCATATATTTGTAGGAATTTATCTATTCTCTTTTTTTCTGACATATAGTGGCTTATTATGTTTCCATGATCCTTTCTGCGCTGCCAGTTGTAATGCCCCCTCTTTTACTTTTTCTTTTATTTATTTGAGACTTCTTTTTATTTCTAAGTCTATGGATTTTTGTTTAGTTTTGCAAAAGGCTAATCTTTAGTTTTTCTAATATATTCTGATGTTTTTTCTAGTTTCATTTATCTGCTCTGGCTCTCGTTTCTTTATTTGTGTTAAGTTTGAACTTAGTTTGTGTTGTTGTTTGGTTGTTTGGTTTCTTTTTGTCTTTGTTGTTCCTTGCCAACTGTATCTTTTTTAAGAATTTTCTTTATAATGTATAATTTATTACCATAATCTGCCTTCATAGACTTCTTTTGTTATATGCCCTAAATTTTGGCACATTATGCTTTATTTTAAAATTTCTTTTTAGAGTCTTTATTTCATTATTCTATGTACATTATTGAGTGATCTGCCTACATTGATGTATATATACATTTCAGGGCTAAGAATTGAACTCAGGTCTTCTGTAAGAGCCACTGCTCTTAATTACTGAGCCATCTTTTCTTCAGCCTCTTGTCTTCTGTTTTTGTGTCAAAGCATTTTTATGTTTTCCCTTTTTCTTGTCCTCATCCTGCTTTTGTTTCTCTGTGCTGGGGATCAAATTCAGGTTCTGGTGTGTATTATTTTGTTTTAGAAACACATTTATATGAATTTTATATTAAATTTGTTAAACTTTGTTTTGTGTCCTGAGCTGACTATTTTGTTTGTTTGTTTTGGTTGGCTGGTTAGTTTGGGTTTTTCTTTTTTCTTTTTCTTGTTTTGTTTTGGCTTGGCTTGGTTTGGTTTGGTCTTTCAAGACAGGATTTCCTCTTTAGTGTTGGCTGTGCTGGACTTGCTTTATAGACCAGGTTGGCCTTCACATCACAGAGATCCATCTGCCTTTTCCTCCCTGAGTCATGCTGGGATTATAGGCGTGCACAGTAGTATACTGCCAACTACTTTTAACTGTCAACTGGGTACAACCTAAAATTTATGGGAAAGAAAATTGTAATGAAAAATTACTTAGATCAGGTAGACCAATGGGGCACATCATGGCCAGAGCACTACATCCTAATATGGGCCCTGAGCTGTGTAAGAGTGATGAAAGGCTGGCCCAAAACAATAGGCAGTATGGCCACATTTCTTTCTCTTTGCTCATAGATGTAATTTGACTGGCTGCTTCAAGTTCCTGCCACCTTGACTTCCTTTCATTAATAGAGTATGACCTGGAATTGTAAGTCATATAAAACCCTCTCCTCCTCTATGCTGCTTTTTTCATAGCAAAAGAAATGAAAGTAGAACTGTTGTAAAATGTGTCCCAAAGCCTGTTCTGTGCACACTTAAGTGTATGTATTCTGCTGCCACTAACTGTAATGTTCAGTATATGTCTGTTAGGTGCATTTGGTAGAACTGAGTGAATGTTTCCCTGATTTTTCTCTATAGATGATCTACCAAGTTTTAAAATTGGAGCATTGAAGTACCAGGCTACTATTATTGTACTTTAGTCTGTCTTAGTTTTCTGAATGTTTGCTTTATACATTTAGGGAAGCTAATGTTGGGTGCTAGTAAATTAATAATTTTTATATTCATTTAATGAATTGGTCCATTTATCAGTGCATTTTCACCATATTTGTCTGTTTTCATTGATCTAATATATAACATGTTTGAAGTAAGTGTAGTTGTCCCTGCTCTTTTTTGGTTTTTATTTGTATAATTTTTCATCCCTTCACTTTCACTTTTGTAAGTGTCCATTAAGGCAAATGAAACTCTTAAAAGGTATATAAACAGGCCTTATTTTGTTTCATACCTTGTCACTTTTTGCCTTCTGTTGTAGAAATTATTGATAGGTGGAGATTTTTTAGTGTCATTTTGGTAATTACTTTCTGCATTAAAAAAACATTTTTCCCTTCTCCTGAGCTTTCTTCCTTCATGGTTTCATGCAGTGAACTGCTTTGTGTCCATCTGGCTTTCTTTCTTTCCTTCTTTTTCATGTCTAGTATATGTCTTTGGTTTATGGTAGTGGGACTTACACAGAACATTTTATACTTACAATAGGTTTAAGTTCACAGTAGTTTTTATCGCATACAAAAATTCCACATAGTTGCTACTCTTTCTCCCAATTGTGGTATCATTTAAATATTCACACATTATTACAGTTTTAATTGACTTAAATTGTACTGCCTTTTACTGTTTTAAGAGAGAGAGAGAAATTTCATTTAATTACTTTCATTAAAGCATTAGATTTGGATTTTACTACATGCTTACTTTTACCAACGAGTTTTAAACTTCCCTATGTTTTTAAGTATTACTAATTAACATTCTCTTCTTCAAGCTTGGCAGAGTATTTAACACAGCAAATGTACTGGCGATAAAGCCCCAGTTTTGATATTTGAGGAAAGTTTTTTTTTTTTTTTTTTTAAAATCATTCTTTCTTTCTTGAAAGACAGGATTGCTGAATATATGGTTCTTGGCTGCCAGGCCTCTATTTATTTATTTATTTATTTATTTATTTATTTATTTTCTGTTCTTGTTTTTCTTTTAGTATAGTGGTCATATCCTCTTACTCCATTCCGCCCTAGAGAGTGTCTAATAAGAGATTCACCAAGATTCATGGTGGTTACCTTCTATATGACAACTTACCTTCCCTGGCTGCTTTCAGTAATTTGTCTTCAACATTATGACAGTTTAGTCATAATGTGTCTTGGTATGGATTCATTTTATTTGATGTCCTCTGTACTTCTTAGATATTCACCTGGTTTGGGATATTTTCTGTCATAATGTTTTTGAGATATTTTATTTTCATATTGTGTTATAAATTAAATGGTTTAATTTATTTTGTTTCAAAGTGTTTATTACAGGTGCTCAAAAATGCCATTGGTTTTTATGTATTGCTCACATATTGTGTGCCCTTGATAATCTTGTTTAATATTTCAAAGAGTTCTAGTGAAAATCCATTTCAGAGAGTTTCCTACACTTGTGATCATATTATACACAGATGGAGATAGTTCTCCTTCTTTCTTTCTAACATAAGTAAATTTCATTTTAAAAAAGTGTTGTATCTAGGACCTCTGGTGTTAAGCTGTGGCCAAATGGCATGCCTTTGGAACATGTGCCCTGCTCCTGGCCTCAGAGAAAAAAAGTTTCTAATGTTTCACTACTAAATATAATATTGCCTGTAAAATTTTCATAAAAATGAACAAAAAGAAAATATTGAGGGATTTCATCTCTACAGTTATAAGAAAGTGTATCATTTAAAGTAAAACATCTATAATTAAACTTTGAAATATACAATTTGTCCATTACTAAAAGTAAATGATATGAAAGTATGGCTCCACTGAAGCCACTCTATCTTCCATTATTTCATTTTGCTCATGTATTTCCATAGAGTTGCAAACACACAATGACTTTTAGATATCCATGTACCCATGTCACAATAATCAATAGTTATTCTAAAATGGTTCTGGTTTTTAATTGGATACCTGGGTGTAGTTTTATCTTTTATAAAATCCAGTGAATTCTTGCTGTGTCATTTGAATATGTTAATACATTTGTTTCATCTTTTAAAAAATATTCCTATTTTTACCCCTACATGCAAAATTTCCCAGCATACAAAACCCTCTAGTCTTTTTGTTTGTTTGTTTCTCCCAATATCAACCACCCAATTCTCCAACATTTAACCCGTGGCTAAACTCTGGTTAAAAAGATTTTCTATTCCCCAAATTATTCACACTTTTCCATATAGTTTCTGTTAATTTCATTACACACAGACACACTCAAATGTGAAGCATTATGACTGATACTGCAGCAGGGTAGCCTTTCTAAGCCACAGAGGGAGAGGACCCCAAGCAGTCATGATGAGACTTAATAGACTAGGGTCAAATGGTAGGGGAGGATGACTCCCCATTTCAGTAGACTAGGGGAGAGGGCTGGAGATAAGGGGGACTGGGAGGAGCCTAGGGAAGAGGTCGACAATCAGGATAGGATATAAAGTGAATAAATTGTAAAAAAAAAATTAAAAAAAGATAGTTAAAATACTAAATGACTTTATTACATCTGAACTGTAAAATAACACAGAACCAACATTTATCATGCAGTATGTCCACAGATGGAATAATACATTAGCTAATACCTGTTTCTCTGTCTTTTTCTTTCTTTTGAACTATGTGATGTACCTGGTGTCCAATGCCTCTACTACCACACATTAGACAGTGTCTTTTCCCTGTTTTTCACTATGCTATTTTGAGACATGCTGCTTTTGTAGCTAGTCCAATGTAGCAATAATCAAAGGAAGGTTTTCCAAATGCATTTATAAAAATCAGTTGGTGGCACACCTGGGTTGGCTACCCAGAGGCTATTTAAGCTGTGGGCTGGCTTTCCCCGGGGTCCGAGGATTGTTCAATGTTCCTGAATAAACTGCATTGAAAAAAAAATCAGTTGGTTTGTTGCTCAGTTGCTCATTTTAAGAGGCTACACTTTTTGTGGGATCTCGTAGCTGGAGTTAATAATAAACCTATAGGTCACTTAAGACTCAAGATTGCCATTCTACTGTGTACTGTATACTGCTTATTTAGCCTTCCTTTAAGAGAACAATGCAATAACTAACCTTACATGCCTTGGATTTCCTGTGTAATCATTTTACAACCTAAGCTGATGCTTAGGTGTAATCCCTAAGTTATGTATTCTTTCATGCCACAGATAAGAGTAATAGATGTGTATGTGTATTATGTTAATCATTTGCTGAAAACAGCAAATATAAGTTGAAAATAATCTTATAAAATTAATATCCATTATAAATGTTGAATGTAACATACAGATATTGTTTGATAAAAAATGTTTGTAAAACTAGTTGTTTTCCTGGTCAGTTGAAATCAATGACTTAATTCCTTCTGAAACTCTTTTACAGATTTCTGTAAAGTATATTTCATTTATTCACCATGTGATACTCTTTGTGTTGTTCAGTAAACACAGATCAAAAGCCCTTTATTATAGACAAATAGAGACAGGGACAGATTCACAAAACAGTCTTCAGGCAGGTACAGATTCAGACTCATACAGCAGAGAGTGACAGCCAAAGACATAGGAAGAGCAAAGTAGAAAATTCAAATCTGAGTTTTTCTTGGTCAAATGACAGCAAAAGTGCTTTATTGATTTCTGTCCTTACTTTGACAGTGATGCACTTTTGGTGACTATGAGTTTATTATTAATTAGTTGAAAATGGTATACCCAGTAACTTTAATAACTGAAGATTAGTATTCCATGCATTAAACCTTGAAACATATTTCAAAGGTAGGTATTTTGCTTGCAGTCTGAGGATTTCTTAACATTGTTTGAGAAATCTACAATATATAGCCTGCACATGATAGCCAGAAAAATGCCACAGGATGTAGAGGAGTAAAGTCCATGACACTGATAAAGGAATAGACTGAATTAAGAAGATAATCAGACGGGTTTTTTTTTCTTTCTTTCTGTAAACAGAAGTGGAAAAGCATGGATGTATCAAGGGATACTCTATAATACCTTTGTGTATGTATCAAGAATGCTTTTAATCACAAATAATTGAAAACCTCTTTAGGAGTGGATTTAAAAAATAAGGATTTGTTTGTCTTATGAAAGTCTTAGTATGATTCTCAAACTGTGAGTCCCTAAGAATCTGTTCACTATAATGGTTATAATATTTATAAGATATTCTTTGCTTCTGTTACACTGCTTACATTTATACTACTGAGTAGCCAGCAATGGAGTCTGAGAATACTGGCAATCAAAGCACAGACAAAAGGAATGGCAACAAAGTAGGCCAGCAGTAGTCATAAAGAAAGGATCAATGGCAACATAAACAAATTGTGGTTTTTAAAATATTGTTTCATGAAATGCACAGATTAGAAACCCTGCATAGCTCAGTGAAGCAGTATTTGCAAACAGTGACTGCTTCAGAACAGAATAACTAATGGACCCAAGATACAATAAAAACACAAGAAATATAGATTTCAATATATTAGTGTATGAAAAACTAATCAATATGATTTCTGATTTCATATGGAAATTGACCTTTTTAAAAATTTCCATTAACTTCATCTCAAAGAATGGCTAAATAAGCTTATCTATAATTATCTGAAAAAGCATTGGCATATTCTTTTCAACCTAAAAACTGAAGTAAAACTGTATTATCCTCAGATGACTGAGGCAGGGCAACATGTCTCAATAGATTGGATGCAGGTGATGACAATGGAATCTGTCATACCAGACACTAAATAGTTTTGAACAAATGTGAAACATTGATATTCTTCTCACCAAAATGTTGATATTTTGGAAAATATAACTTTAATAAAAATATGTTACTTATGTTGGTAGGTAATAGACATTATTTTTAGTAATTTACTGTAATTGGAGCTGGAACTCAGGGCCTTATACAGTATTTTCATACTTTAATAAATATAAATTTTAAAAATCTTTTCATTTTAATTTGTAATATAAAATATTGATAGATATGTTTCATAGAAGTGAAGTTTTGGGAGGAGATCCTTAATAATGCTTTAAACTCTTTAATTTAAAATACATTTTGAGAAATACAGAACTCCAGAAATAAAAAAAAAAAAGTTTCCCATGTACCGTTTGTCCAGTTTCTATTAATGCCAACATCATATCTGATCTCTAGATACTTCCTAAAGTTAAAAAACTAATATTTCTCAGCAATGCATACATGTGTGAAGATTCTGAGACTAAGAAGTTTGGGATGTACAACTAAAGGAAACAGTTGCTGCTGTTGATGTGGGGGCCTAATCATTGGCTTTCATTATTGTCTTGTGCCTTTTTGTCTTCACAACTGTCATATAACGGTTGTAAGATTGCTACATACTCTAGGGTTTTCTTCTTATTCAAATGGAGTTGGGGACTGTCAACATGTACCCAGTTTATTCTCTGGTCCTTTTATTGGGAAGCGAAATTGTTCCTAGGAAAGTCCCTATATTGTTCATTTTTTTTCTTCTTGGTTAGAACTTTGGTTATAGGCCAAACTCAAACTAAGTCCACTTATTGAGGAAAACAGAATCAAAATGACTATAGCAATTAGTTTGTCTCCTAGGATTAAGTTATGGGCTAATTAGTTACATTTCTCTTTGCTTTGTTAAAAATACCCTGGCAAAAGCAACTCCAAGGAGAATGGATTTCTTTTCATTCCAAGTTTTTGATAGTAGAAACGTCTTGACAGCAAAAGTTTGAGGAATCTAGTGCATCTAGTCACATTGTATCTATAGTCAGGAAGCAGGGGAAGATGTATGCTTGTGCTGAACTATCTTTCTCCCTTTTATGTTGTCAAGGACCCCAGCCCTGTAGGGCAGGGAATGGTGCTGCTTTCTTTTAGGATGAGTTATTCCACTTCATCTAATAAACTTTAATCTAATTTCCACTTTAATCTAATTAACATAATCCTTTGCAGACATATCCAGAAGCTAAACCAATCTGTTCTCTCACTTGTGTGCCTGTATACTTGCTTCTCCTAGGTAATTCCAGATTTTGTTAAATTGACAATGCAAGTCATCACAAGACTCTATCAAATCTGAAACTAAAACATCTCTGCCTGATTCCTGAAACAAAAACCAGGTCCTATTATTCAGCAAGAGCAAAGATAATGGCTCATATGTAAACAACTGGTGCTTTAACTCTTGAGTAGGAATTTGTAAGACAAACAAGAATTAAAAAGAGACCTGACTACTGAAGATACCCTTTAAGTGTGGAAGGGGTGGTGTAGTAATTTGAGGCTGTCTCTAGCCACTTAAAACACCTGCACATGCATCTCATCACTGAGTTGTGAATTACTATTTACCAGCACCCACGCTACACAGCTCATAATAATTTCTAAGATGATAGTTTCAGATAAAAGAGAAACTTCTATGTGTAATTTGTTTCACTTGACAATCATTCCAGGAAATCCCAAAACATGAATCAAAATGACTTTCATTTGGAGACTTGCCAGGAATTGGCTAGCACATGTAAGTGGAAGGGGAAGTTCAGGGAGAGGACCTAGGTGTTTCTATTTGCATAAGATGTGGAGAGAGTACAGAAGGAGTGGCATGTAATAAATTGACTGGCTAAAGGCTAGTCTGAGAACAACATAGGCATAATGCTGTACAGTGAGTCATGATCGTGGAAGTTTTGGTGAAGTTAACTATTATACCCTACTGTCATTGTGCCTGTAATCACAGAAGAAATTTGAAAAGGTTCCAGTACCTGTAGATTAGTATGCTTTTAATCTGCACACAGAGAACATGGTAGAAAGCTTGCATCTCATCAGCTTACATATGTAAAAAAAAAATCAAGTATCTAACTCATGAGATCAGCAAACTGTGCATGTGGAACAGGAAGTAAAGCAAGAGAAATGCAGTTTAATTCAAAATTCGACTTCAGCTTATGTCATCTACTGTAGGCAAGGGACACGTGTGAGCCTGGATTTCTTTTGCTTATAGCGCTTTGAGTTAGTCTTTTATGACCTGGGATATTCTTGCAAAGTAAAAGTATTATAAGGTGTCTCTTCAAGTCTTGTATATGCAAAACTATTAAATACAGATGTAGATTTTGTGACTAGAGCACCTTGTAACAAAGGCTAGCTCTGTGGACTTGGTAATTCTGTAACATCAAGTACAAAGAGCAGCACTTTCTTTTCTCAAGCAGTAGAAGCAACAGTTTACCAAGAAACCAGGAGGAATGGGTTACTTAACAGACAGCCACAGGTTTATAATGAATTGAAATCTGACTGCATGTGTTTTCTTGAATCTTACAAGGGAATTAGTTCCATATACAGACCTACTCTATACTTACTCATGGGCATTAACCGTGACTGCTTTAAAATAGCCTATTACCACATATGGTGCCAATATTCTGTCTTCCTTTATACATCCCTTGCAAACTTTCAAGGTAATTATGTCCCTGGCCACAGGAGCAACTGATTTTTGTTACAGAGTTCTATACTAATAAACTGATTTGTTGACACTGGTGAGAGAGACTTAAGCACAAAGGCTTCGTTTGTCATATTATACTATAATTGAAACACCACTTTCTTTTTAAAATTTTCTTCATTACCCAATATTCTGCCTAGCACATCCTACAGTGCTATTCATCCAAGACCACAGTGCACCTGTATTTCATGGTGTTAGAGTGTGTTTCTTAGCCTTGGAAATAGAATATTTTAAAGGTAACAGGTAAGAATTAAGAAAATGCCTATTCTTTTAATAATAGAATTTTATAAAATTTAAATCTTTTTTTCCATTCAAACTATTTTGGTAAATTATCAGGTCAAAGAGAAGTATGGAGTATTCATTCTTTGATCTGAAGAAGGTAAAAAGCACTTTAAAAACACTCATTCCAAGTTGTGCTGACCAATATTTAATGTCTTCTTTTAGTCACACTCCTATATGCTCTTCAGCCAAGTTATCTGTGAGTTGTGGCTGTGGTGGTTGTGCTGAATAAGACAAATTTCTTAAGATTCATAAATGAATGATGGAGAGAATGGAGTATTGCCACAGTCTTGTG
This sequence comes from Meriones unguiculatus, assembly GCF_030254825.1. Lineage (NCBI taxonomy): Eukaryota > Metazoa > Chordata > Mammalia > Rodentia > Muridae > Meriones > Meriones unguiculatus. The sequence continues at coordinate 49,925,969 of NC_083369.1, read as the reverse complement.
GCTCCCTTCAGCTTGAAGAAGAAAGAATGAAAAGGAGGGAATATAAAAAGATCCTCAGAACAAAGCAGGTCAGAAGCTTCTTTTCATTCTCACAGTTTGCCATGGGGAAGTAAAAGAAACAGCTGTGGAATGTCTTGTCCAAAATGGGACAAGAGACATCATAAAATGTACCTATGGTTCAAAAGAGGCATAGAGCAATAAAATAAAATTATAGGGGCCTAATGTTGGTAGTGAACAATAGCTTTCTGTTGGCTCCTATGAGTAATCAGACAGGCAACCCCTGTAACCTGATAACCAGAGGGTCCCAACTTTTCTTCCTCTTTGCCTTGGCATGTAGGAGACTTGTTTGAGGGGCTGACAAGATGGCTCAGTAGTTAAGAGCATACACTGCTCTTTCAGAGTTCAGTTCCCAGTGCCTACATTGGGAGACATAAACTTGCCTACAACAATTTTATAACAAATCCAGAGGGATCTGATACCTCTGGTTTCCACAGGCTCCTGTACTTATTCACATACACCTACACAGAGACACATATACGCACATAAAATTTTTAAAGAAATGATTTAGTTGAGTGTCAACTTTTCCATATTTCTGAGATGAGCATTTTATTTGGTAAAGAGACAATAAAAATTGTATTCTACTCTAATCTTGTACTTGAGTGGTAGAGGCAAGAGGATAGATCAACATCATCCTTTCCCTCTGGTTCAAGGATAGCCTGTGCTGCATGAGCCACTATCTCCAAACACACACATACACAGAAACACACACACACACAAACACACACACACACACACACACACACACACACACACACACACACTGGGATGTGAATTTATAAAAGCATTAGGTATATTTAAAGAATTGTTCAGGAAAATTCATGACAGTAGGAAACAAAGGATCTACCAATTATTATATTCACAAATATAATGAATCTAAATACTCTTTTGGCAAAGAATTGTAGGTTTCAGATCAAAATGCATAAATTCAACTCTTAAAAATAACAGTGATTGAGAGGCAGTAAAGAAAGAAATCCTAAGAATAACATGACATGTATCAGATTTTATACAAGACCAGGGCCTGAATTTTTTATCAAAGAGGCTTCAGTTAAAAGCATAAATCTAGAAACTTTTAGATCCAAAGCATTAGCAGTACTGGTGCCAAAAATTTTTATTTTGATTGGATACAGTACCTTTGATGCAGTATTCATGAGTTATTTTCTATAGACTACCATAACCAAATTGACACAAACATGCTGTCTTTCCCATTTCTGATGGCTGCAGCCAGCTTTTGGTTTATGGTAGTTATCATAACTCTGATTTCTGCTTCTGTCTTCTTAGTGTGTCTTGCAAAGACATTTCAAAGACCCCTTTTGAAAGAAGGTCACATTCTGAGAGTCCAGATGGAAATGAATTTGGGAGGCTATTACTTAAATCCTTTCAAGATCAGCATAGTCACTTGGCTAGGTACTGCAAATAAGCATCCATTCAGTAGTTTTACTGCTGCCTTGGTCATGTAGGTCCTGTAAAAAACATCAGAAACCGGTGTTATAGGTAGAGATATAAGCATACTAATGCCTTCTGTCAAGAGCAGCAGTGGTAAATAGCTTTAAGATAACTCAGTTTAGGAAATAACAGAGAGGATAAGATTGTCATAAAGCCTACACCTGGGTGGATTACTCCAAATGATATCATTAAAGACTTGTTGAGTCAAGTGTGGTGGCATTTGCCTGTAATGACAGGATTTGAGAAGCAGAAAGGGGTAAATCACAAGTCTGAGGCCAGCCTGGAATACTGTATGAGTTGGGGAAGGAGGAGGAGAGAAGTTGTTTAGATGCTTCTAGTGTCTTAAAGCTAATAACCTCATCATATTAGAAAAAGTAAAAGAAGACTGACATTATGACATGCATACTTACTGCTGCACAACAGTAAGAGAATTTGGAGAATGAAAAGCCAGAATAGGTAGCACATACCTATAATCCCAGCAGATGAGGGTGTGCCAGAGCCCGTCAGCAGAGTCGAACAGTTCCTGAGTGGTGAGTGAGGATTGAAATAATTAAAGCAAGTCACACTACACATGGGATCAGCTAGAGAGAGCAGTTATTCCATAATTCCTGTTTTACAGACAAAGCAAAAACAGGTTACATCAATACAAGAAAGTTCGTGGAACTGCCAAACTTGTTTTCTAAAATTAGCTTCCTATAGCAGATATGCTTCAAGGTCACACAAACAAGTTTTAAGGAACTTGGCGAAACTTCCTCATTTCTCTGTCTCAAGGTGAAGGCTAGGGTGAAAACATGTTTTTTCCATAAATTACAAAGCAGCTTTACAAACAAGCATCTCTCCACAAAGGTGGAAACAGTAGAATTCCTGGCTCTTCCTGTCAATCCAGCCTACATGAATCAGTGAGGAGCAGGTACAGTGAGAAACCCTGTCTCAAAAGATAAACTGAAGAGTGATTGGAAGATGCACCCAAAATTGACCTCTGGTTTACACACACACACACACACACACACACACACACACACTTTTAAAACATATATATTGGAGGATAGACATGGTAGTGGCAAGAAATATTAACTACAGGAAATAAATTGTGCAAGAGATATTAAATTTAACTATAGATTTCCTCCTATTTGATGTATATAATTACTGGCATTCTAGCCACAAAACCCCATAAAAAGTTTAACATCATATATTGTCACTTGTATTAGTTATTTTTCTCATTGTAGTGACAAAATACTTGGCATAAGTAACTTGTGAAAAGAATGCTATATCTCTGCTCACAATTTAAGGATACCTTGTATGAAGATGAGAAGGAAACTGAAGCAGGAGTGAAGGCCGTGAGGCTTCTGCAGTCAGAAAGAGCAGGGACAAATGTTCATTTTCCCTGTTCATTTAGTCTGGAACCTCAGCCTATAGGATGGTCATGTGCACATTTAGTATGGGTCACCCTACCTCATTTAACCTAATCTAGATAACCCCTCACAGATATGCACAGAAGTCTGTGGTATAGGTGATTCTAGATTCCATCAATTTGACAATATCAGCCACCACACCACTAGTTAAGAAGAAGATAGGAGAAAGAGAACCAGTCACCAAGCATAAATAATTTGACAGGTAAGGTGCAAGAAGCAATGGGATGCTTAAAGGAAAATAAGAAAAAAATTTCATTAAGGGGCATTTGTCCTACTTCTCTGAGGAAAGACAGACCAAACAAATAGAATTTCTTTTTAAATTTTTTTCTTCTCAATATTCGCCTTGGCTCTTCTGGACTTGCTTTGTAGATAAGGCTGGCCTTGAACTCACAGAGCTGCACCTGACTCTTCCTCTTTGAGTGCTTGAATTACATTCGTGAGTCACTTCTTCAGGCTACATTTTTTTTATTATTATAATGATGTCTAGTATTGCATTGAGCTGAGTGTATAGCAGAAAATACTCAGATAATAAGAAATATTTGTCAATTCCCACTTTATTAAGTAGATCCAGCTGGAAACCTGTATTCCTCATAGTATGGAGGATGAGGCAGGAAGGTAAGGAATTCTAGGCCTGCCTGGGCTATACAGAGTCTATCTCTGTGTATATAACTCCATAAACAAAAAATAGCTGCAGATATTTTCTAGGCCTTTGGGTACTTTTTGTTTCAGACTTCTAAAATTTAAGAGAAATAAACTTAGTATGAACCATAAATTTGCCAATATTGCTTTAGATGACTCAAAAAAGGTCTCGCATTAAAGAGCTGTTTTTCTTTTTTTTAATTTTTAAATAATATCATTTATTACAATTTATTCAATTTGTATCCCCCCTGTGGCCCACTCCCTTGTCTCTTCCCAATCCTACCCTCCCTCTGTCTTCCCTCCCTTTACCCTTTCCCTAGTACACTGATAGAGGAGGTCCTCCTCCCCTTATATTTGACCCTAGCCTATCAAATCTAATCAAGACTGGTTGCCTTGTATTCCTCTGAGGCCTGGCAAGGCTGCACCCCCCATGGGGAGGTGATCAGACAGCCTGCCACTGAGTTCTTGTCAGAGAACCTCTTACTAGAGACCCCTCTTGGAGACTGGGTCTATGGGCTACATCTGAGCTGGGGTTTTAGGTCTTCTTAATGCATGGTCCTTGGTTGAGTTATCATTCTCTTCAGCCCCCCCCCAAGGCTCAGTTTTTATGGCTCTGTTAGTCTCCTTTTGGAGGTCCTGATCCTTCCAGGTCTTTCTATTTCACCCTTCTTTCATAAGATTCCCTGCACTCTGACCAAAGTTTGGCTATGAGTCTCAGCTTCTGCTTCAATACCTCAATCAATAGAGTCTTTCAGAGGCCATCTGTGGAAGGCTCCTGTCCTGTTCCCTGTCTTTTCCTGTTTCAGATGTCTATCACATTTATCATTTTGATTGAGTATTGAGCATTTTCCCTTGGGTCTTCCTTGTTGTTTAGCTGCTTTAGGAGTATAGATTTTAGTATGTTTATCCTAAATTATATGACTAATATCTACTTATGAATGGTTTACCTCAGCCAAGATGATCTTTTGTAGTTCCCACCATTTGCCTGCAAATTTCATGATTTCCTTGTTTTTAATAGCTGAGTAGTATGAGTAGTATTCCATTGTGCAAATATACCATAATTTCTGTATTCATTCTGCTGAGGGACAGCTATGTTGTTTCCAGCTTCTGGCTATTACGATTAGAGCTGCTTATGGTTGAACAAATGTCCTTGTTGCATACTAGAGCAACTTTTGGATATATGCCTAGGAGTGGTATAGCTGGATCTTGAGGAAGCGCTATTCCTAATTTTCTGAGAAACCTCCAAATTGAATTCCAAACTGGTTGTAAAAGTTTATATTCCCACCAGCAATGGAGGAGGGTTCTCTTTTCTCCACAGCCTCTCCAGCATGAGTTTTTTTATCTTAGCCATTCTGATGGGTGTAAGGTGAAATCTTAGGGTTGTTTTGATTTGCATCTCCCTGATGACAAAGGACATTGAGTATTTCGGGGTTTTTTTATTTTTTTTTATTTTTTATTAATTACACTTTATTCCTTTTGTATCCCCCCATAAGCCCCTCCCTCCTCCCCTCCCGATCCTACCCTCCCTCCCCTTTCTGCATGCCCCTCCCCAAGTCCACTGATAGGGGAGGTTCTCCTCTCCTTTCTGATCTTAGTCTATCAGTTCTCATCAAAAGTGGCTGCATTGAGTATTTCTTTAAGTGTTTCTCTGCCATTCGACATTCCTCTATTGAGAAGTCTCTGTTTAGCTCTGTACCCCATTTTTTAATTGGATTACTTGTTTTCTTAGTGTTAACTTCTTAAGTTCTTTATATAATCTGGATATTAGCTCTCTGTCAGATATAAGGTTGGTGAATATCCTTTCCCAGTCTATAGGCTGTCATTTTATTCTGATGACAGTGTCCTTTGCTTTACAAAAGCTTTTCAGTTTCTTAAGGTTCCTTTTATTGATTGTTGATCTTAGAGCCTATGTTATTGGTGTTCTGTTCAGGAAGTTGTCTCCTGTGCCATTGAGTTCAAGGCTCTTTCCCACTTTTTCTTCTAACATGTTTAGTGTGTCTGATTTTATTTTGAGGTCTTTGAGAGTGAAAATGGCTATCTTACCAAAAGCAATCTACAGATTCAATGAAATTCCTATCAAAATACCAAAACAATTCTTACAGAACTTGAAAGAACAATGCTCAATTTCATATGGGAAAAAAAAAACAGAATAGCTAAAACAATCCTGTACAACAATAGATCTTCTAGAGGTATCCCCATCCCTGATCTCAAGTTGCACTGTAGAACAACAGCAATAAAAACTGCATGGTATTGGCACAGAAACAGGCAAGTTGGTCAATGGACTCAAATAGAAGATTCAGAAATAAGCCCACACACCTATGGATACTTGACCCAGGCCAATCAATAGAGAAATACATTTAAAGAAAATCACTGAAATTTAAAGATAGAAGTAATTCTTCTTAAGAGGATCAAAATCACTTATATACAAACAGAAATCAGAATATCATCAGACTGACAGCAAAACTCTCTTAGCAGAAAAGAAGTTGCATATTTTATAAAGCTAAGTAAAGAAAACAGGGGATGAAGATTTTATATCAAGCTTGAAGTCCAAATAAAAAGGCTCCCATGAGTTAGGATTAGGATAGTACATGAGATGAGTTACAGAATTCTCATTGTGTAGCCTTGGTTTTTTAGTGTATGGGTGGTTTACCTTATCAGAAATGCTTAAGATATATGTTTGCTTCACTAAGCTTTCTAAATCTGTTTTATTTTGCCACAAAAACCTTGGAAAAAGAGCCCACCACTGTCTGTTATTTGATCTTGCTTACTTTTCATTTTACAGCAGTGAGGCATTAATGTCTGGCCTGAATCTAAGTAATTTTACATCAGTGTGAGAGAGGGGACAGGCAGAAACACCTAATTACTTAGGAAATATGCAGCAACTCCTGGATTTTTCAGTGTTGTGCAGGCAAAAATATGAATCATCAAATTTATTTCACTGCTTAAGTCCACTATGAGTCTCATCACTTCCATTATTTATTTCAGAATTGTGGTTTCCATCATAGTAATCAAAGTTGTGAATAAAAATTATGCTGAATTTTATACTCATAGATTGAGCAATGCCTGATGAAAATTGGCACGTTTACATAAAATCTGCAATTTCATTTTCTTCAACTCAGAACAGAAAGGTACCTTTATATTTAGCAATAGTTTTATTTATTCTTACTCATTTTGGGGGTAGACAAGATCCTATGTTATAACCTAAAGTGGCTTTCAACTTGGAATATTCCTGTCTCTGTCTCTTGAGAACCAGCATTCTCAAGTTCTCTTTATTTATTCACTCTCAACTAAACTTACATTACCTACAATGAGTTCATTTACATACACATTTTTGTGTCAGTGTTTAATTTCTTTTTAAAAATTTTTATATTAATTACAGTTTATGCACTTTGTATCCCAGTTGTTGCCCCCTACTTCATTCCCTTCCAATCCAACCCTTCCTCCCTCATATCCTCCCATGCCCCTCTCCAAGTCCACTGATAAGGGAGGTCCTCCTCCCCTTCCATCTGACCCTAGCTATTCTGTTCTCATCCAAATTGGCTGCATTGTCCTCCTTTGTGGGCAAGCAAGGCTGCTCCCCCATCCAGGGGAGGTAGTCAAAGAGCCAGCCACCGAGTTCATGTCAGAGACAGTCTCTGTTATCCTTACTAGGGTACCCACTTGTATACTGAGCTACCATGGGCTACATCTGAGCAGGGGTTCTAGGTTATCTCCATGCATGGTCACTGGTTGGAGTATCAGTTTCAGAAAAGACTCCTGAACCCAGGATTTTTTGGTTCTGTTGCTCTCCTTGTGGAGCTCCTGTCCCCTCCACATCTTACTATTTCTCCCTTCTTTCATAAGATTCCCTCCACTCTGCTGAAAGTTTTGGCTATGAGTCTCAGCATCTGCTTTGATACACTGCTGGGTAGAGTCTTTTAGAGACCCTCTGTGGTAGGCTCCTGTCCTGTTTCCTGTTTTCTCTTTCTTCCAATGTCTATCCCATTTGTTTTTTTGAATGAGGATTGATCATCTTACCCAAGGTCTTCCATGCTTAGCTTCTTTAGGTATACAGATTTTAGTATGTTTATCCTATATTATATATCTAATGTCCACTTATAAGTGAGTATATATCATGTGTGTCTTTCTGCCTCTGGGATACCTCATTCAGCATGGTCTTTTCTAGATCCCACCATTTGCCTGCAAATTTCATGATTTCCTTGATTTTAATTGCTGAATAGTATTCCATTGTGTAAATGTACCACAATTTCTGTATCCATTCCTCAGTTGAGGGACATCTGTTTGTTTTTTTTTTTTCTAGGTTACTAGGTTCTGGCTATTACTAATAAAGCTGCTATGAATATGGTTGAGCAAATGTCCTTGTCATGTACTTGAGCATATTTGGATATATGCCTAGGAGTGGTAGAGCTGGATCTTGAGGCAGAGTTATTCCTATTTGAGAAAGTGTCAGATTGATTTCCAAAGCAGTTATAGAAGTTTACATTCCCACCAGCAATGGAGTAGGGTTCCCCTTTCTCCACATCCTCTCCAGCATGTATTGTCACTTGAATTTTTGATCTTAGCAATTCTGATGTGTGTAAGGTGAAATCTCAGAGTCTTTTTGAATTGCATTTCCCTGTTAGCTATGGATGATGAGCATTTCTTAAGTGTTTCTCTGCGATTTGGTATTCCTAGATACCCCATTTTTTTAATTGGATTACTTGATTTGTTGCTTTAATTCTTTATACATTTTGGACATTAGCCCTCTGTCAGATATAGGATGGGTGAAGATTAAGATCCCAGTCTGTAGGCTGTCGTTTTGTTTTGATGACAGTATCTTTTGCTTTACAGAAGCTTTACAGTTTCATGAGGTCCCACACATTTATTAGATTAGAAGTGAAATCTACCTGATGTGTAGATAAGCCCTTGGCTTTGATAATTTATGTACTACCCAGTTCTTATTACCTATCAGCCATGTCTCTTGCTCATAAGTAATCATTCTCATAAACCTTTTATTATGGTAAATTCCAGGTATATGCAGAAATAGTTACAGCAGTAGATCTATATACATACTCATTCTGCAGTCTCAGTAAATATCAACCCATAATCAGCCTTAAAAAAATCTGTCCATGTATCAAATTCCTTGTGGTAACTAGATTATTTTGAATCTGATCCAAGACATCTTATTTTCACCTGAAACCATGATTTTGACCAAACAAGAAAGAAAAACCCTGTAAGAAACTGGATGCCCACCGACCTTGCCAAATACTGCTAGTTAAAACCAGTGTCCACAAAAGATGAATGCCAACAAAAGCCCAAAGTTCCACCCAGGAAACTTCTCATATATTGTTAAAGTTAAGGTTTCAATGTTAAGGTTGAATCTGATATGTGGTTGTTTCAGTTGTTATCCACATCCATAGGAATCCAAAGTCCACAAAAGTAACAATACCATCCACAAAATGCCCAACATCTTAAGTTTTCAACACATTAATTGTAAGATTCCATGCACTCTACTGGATGGAAAGAGAAGTAACTGAAATGAAGATTTAGGTTAATCTCAGCTCTGCTCATTTATTGTACTACCTGGTAGAAAAAAATAATTCACTATCACTTCAAATTTTGAGCCTGTTCCTTTAGAGAAGGAAAGTGACGTCTCTATTTTCTTCATGCGCTCTAGTCCAAGATCGACCTCTAGAAGTACTACCTCTTTTTGGAGTTAATAAATGAAGCCTTAATGCTTCAGGGAAAAAAAGTTAACTGTGGTTGAAAAATTCTCTAGAAATGAGGTAAAGATAAAGAGGTAGCATAAGAATTATTTGGGAAATGTAAATTTTAGACAACACAATTGCTATAGTTCTGAAAACCTGCTTACATTTTTTTTTCTGGTGTAAGTATGTAGACAGAAGCAGTGAAGTGCTCACCTAAGTGTATTAAACCAGAATTTATATTCAGATAATTTTCAGGGCCAGGTTTTCACCCTGGTCTCAAGGCTTTTGATAAAGTAATAATGTTTACTTATAAAATATGATTATCAATGACATTTATACAAAATAATTGAATTTTAAAAATATATCCCAGTAGGAAAAAAATGTATCTGAATTGAAAATGCTTTTTTGCATTAATGATGTTCTGAACCTCATCTTCTCAGTCCAGCAGAAACTTTCTGATTCAGCTCTTTTAGTACATTGAAAGTGCCATGGAACTTGTGACTTAAAACACTGAAGCAAAATTCCTAGTTCCCACAATGATTCACTAAGGCCACTGAAACAAATTCAACTTAACGTTTTAGATGGCTTGCCCAGTTGTGGCCTCTTCAGCTGCCAGTTCTGCTTTCAGCGCCTTCTGTTGCTCCTTTCACCTGGTGCTCGAAGGTTCTGGAACTTCTATCAAAACTACTGATGGATTGGTAGAATGGTTCTGTCAGGAAAAGCGCTTTCTGTGTGCATTTGATGACCTGGCTTTGGTTTCACCTAAAATTGGAAAGAGAGAATCAACTCTACAAGGTTATCTACTGACCCCCAAATATGTATGTGCCTGTACTCTCCCCATCATTTACAAACACAATTAGTAAGTAAGTAAGTAAATAAATAAATAAAGCAAGCAAGCAAGTATCCACCTTTAAATGGCGGTCTCTGGTTTGTGGTTTTGTAACCTATATTTCAAAGGCCAATTTCTGCATACATTCATATGGATCTCAAGATCTGTTCAATGGTTTCTAGCTGCAGAGAATTTATCCTCTGGTCTCATTCTTTTGTACAGTGAAATAAAATCTCTGGTGGCTTGTTCATAATCTGGATTCCATGTCACTCTTTTTTTTTTGTTGTTGTTGTTGTTTTTTTTTTCAATGCAGTTTATTCAGGAACATTGAACAATCCTCGGACCCCGGGGAAAGCCAGCCCACAGCTTAAATAGCCTCTGGGTAGCCAACCCAGGCGTGCCACGGGGGCAATGCAGATAGGTCCACCTACATGGAAGCAAGCCAGATCCTCGGCCTTAGCCAAATGTGGAGTTGTTCGTGACAGAGAGCACTCACCATCGGGAAGGTGGAAGGCGGAAACCAGCTCCATCTTTAAGGCATAGCATTCCGCAGCTCTCTACAGTTCCCCCTTTTTGTTTTAGATGCATCAGGCAAGAGTAGAGGTCTGATCTCTGATATTAGAAATAAATTGGGACATTGATGCCCCTCACGCTATGACTCTCTTCAGACAGAAAAGGGATCTTGGAACTACAGCCACCATTGTTACTACCATCTCATTGACGGCTGTTGCAGCTACCACCAGGGTATTAGCCATGAGTCATACTGGGCAGACTGCTCAGACCCTGAATAATCATTTAGCCAATGTAGCTCATGCCTTAGTTGTACATAAAGGAATTAATGCTCAACTAAAAGGAAGCTTGATGGTGTTCAATCAGAGGATTGACCTCTTGCAGGAGCAAATTGATACCCTATGGCAAATAGCTCAACCTGGCTGTCAATGAAAGTATGCTGGACTTTGTGTCACTAGCATACAACATGAGAATTTTTCCTGTGCTGCAAATCTGTCTAAACAATTGTCGAGCTATATTTTAGGTAATTGGACTGGAGAACTCGATACTACGATGGAGCAGCTGAGAGTGGCCATTGTCACGGTAAATTCTACCAGAGTGGACGCAGGACTAGCCACAGGATTATCATCATGGATTGCTGCAGCCATGAATCATCTGAAGGAATGGGCGGGCATGGGAGTGTTAGCAGGCCTTCTGGTGTTGGTCTCCTTGGTTTGCCTGTGGTATATATGCAAGATTAGAGTCTCACAACAGTGTGATGCAGCCATGATCATTCAGGCCTTTACAGCCATTGAAGCAGGACATTCTCCCCAAGCATGGTTGGATACCATAAAAAGCTAAAATGATACGCTCAGGATGCGAGGCTAAGCACTGCACTCAGGGTCAGCCGCTTTGGACCCAGAGAAGAGCATGTCTGATTGCATGCGGGTTGATGCCCCAGGTCCCGCCTCTGAGAAAAAGGTATCAGACGGGTCTGATGCTCTTTGGGTGGATGACACCTAAATGAACATCTGTACAAAGTCCATGTCACTCTTGATCTGTCCATTTTATTTTCCACTAAGATAGTGTGGTTGCTGTTTATTGAAGTTGAACTTTTCTATCTATAGGCGTGTTTTCTGTTAACTAACCACAATCTCTGATCTGTGAAGTTTCCTGACACCTATAATACCTAAATCCTTTCCTGCAATCAGACATTATATGACTTGATATTCATGAAATAACAACCTTTTTCTGTCTTTCATTGCATAGCTCTTTTTCAGAAATTTTTCTTTTCTTCTCTCAACCCACACAGATAACTCAGAGGAATGGATTTAGTTCTTCAATTTTGAAAAATCTATCTATCTATCTATCTATCTATCTATCTATCTATCTATCTATCTATCTATCTATCTATCTACATACATTGATGTTTTACCTGCATGTATGTCTGTGTGAGAGTGCCAGATCCTCTGGAACTAGATTACTGACAGTCATGAGATGCCATGTGGTGGCTGGGAAATGAACCCAGATTTCTGGAAGAACAGCAAGTGCTCTTAACTGCTGAACCATCTATCCAGCACAGATTTAGTTCTATATTCAATCACATATTGAGTACACGTATGATTGTATTTCTTCAAGAAAATTCTGTCCATATCTACCACAATTGCTCCTAAACTTTTGAAAACAGCCCATCTGGAAGAAAATGTACTGTTCCTTCAACCAATCATGTTCTGAACAATTTCCAAGCATTGCCTATGTTCTGTGTTCACTTTAGCACAATAACAAGAAAGAGAGCTAGAAGCAGTTCACCATACCTTTACTTTCCATAGACTATTTTGTCCTTAACCCACCCTCACAAAAATTCCCCATAGATGCAGGCTTATTCAGTTCTTTTTAATCAAACTACATTCTGAACCACGTTTCTCATTTCTTCTTCCTGAAAATTCTGTCATATTTTATACAAACATACAGACACAGACAAATACACACACACATATACCAAACAACAACAACAACCACTACAACACCCCAGGATGTCAGAAATTGATTCAGACTACTTCAAACCATATTATATCATTCTCTGCATTTATTGTATTTTGTAGAATATTCCACCTGTACCCCCTCATCATAACAGAAATCATAAGTTTTATGTAATTATTTAGCTTTTCCATATTTATTAATATTTTGTACCTACTTCATTTCTTCAGAAAATGTCTGCTGTTTACCCTTCTCCTACAGCAATACAAACTCTTGAAGAAACTCTAAGAGGAAGATTATACAGGATTTCTTCTATCAGGCACTTTATATCTTCCATGATATTCTATTCACACGCATATTTCAAAAACTTCTGACAAGACTTTTAGTACAGTTTCTCCTTCAGTTGACCATGTTTTGACCTCCTCTTTGGTTATTTAAATGTACCATAATCTTCTGTCCTTATCTATCTACTCTATAACTGACCCAGGAATAGAGACTTATTCAGTTAACATTCATCTGATCATATTCTAAGCATTCACATAAACTTTACTTATTCCAGAATGTTCTTGCTTATCCACTAATAGATATACAAATAGAAAATCTCACGGGTGAGAGCAGTGTAATTTTCTTTCAATCGGTACTCTCCTGACCTGGTTTTAGAGGGTTAAAATTGTGTTAAAATTATAAAACTGTGTTATAATCTACCCCTCCCCACACAAACTTATCCTTTAAATATTCGATTAAGGGAGAGAATGCATTTTGTGTCTCCTTTAAAAACAAAAGTAAGATAGTGTGAGTCTACTGTGTTGTGAGTGAGTCTACTCACACTGTTCTGTTGTTGTTGTTTTCAATTTTTGCGTGTGTGTGTTTTGTGGAACAAATGCTGTTTGCGTGTTGAGACCAAACACTTGTCAACAAACTTTATGAACAAATAAAATAAGCAATAAAACAGATTTCTTGAGCATGATTTCCTCCAGATATCTGTGTTTTTTACCCTTACAGAACCAAGAACTTCCATCATAGGACAGTTTATAATGCTGTGTTTATTTTGCTTCTCTGTGCTGAGAATTTTCTTCTTTTGCATTACCCCTTCCAAAGGTAAGCGAGATGAAAGCCAGGAGGTCCTGGGCTCAGAACAAGCCCACAGCTCTCAAAAGCTTCAACTCTAGTTGTGGCTGCTGGTGAGGCAGTGATTCCTTCAGCAGAAATATTAGTTGTGGAAATAAATACAATTTTGTCACATTAGGGGATTTGGAAAGACACAATCAAGTGGCCTTTTTACAGAAAATCTATTGTCAAAATTTAACTACCATGGTAGCCAGAGATCAGTGAGCCTCAGTGTCATCTCCCATAGGTTCTGGAAGATGGATGGCCAGGGAGACAGATATGGGGAACAGGTTGGTAAGAACTTAATGGGACAAAGGATACAGGTGGCAGGAAAAAGACTCAGGCTGGAAAGTACATAAGAAGAGACAGCATCAGCTTCTGTGGCTAGGAACACATGAAAGTAGAAATGCTATTAAGAAGTTTTTTCTTTTTTTGCAAGTTCTTTATTATTATTATTATTAATATTACTTTTTATTTTTTATATTAATCACAGGTTATTTACTTTGTATCCCCGCTATAGCTCTCTCCCTCATTCCCTCTCAATCCCATCCTCCCTCCATCATCTACTCCCTTGCCCCTTTCCAAGTCCTCTGCTAGGTGAGGTCTTCTTCCCCTTCCGACTGACCCTATCTTATCAGGTATCTTCAGGACTGGCTGCAATGTCCTCCTCTGTGGCCTAGCAAGACTGTTCCTCCTTCAGGGGAAGGGGTAAAGGAGCCAGTTATTGAGTTCATGTCAGAAATAGTTCCTGTTCCCCTTACTATGGAAACCCACTTGGTTACTGAGCTACCATGTGTTACATCCAAGCAGGGGTTCTAGCTTATATCAATACATGGTCATTGGTTTGAGAAACAGTCTCATAGAGGGCCCTCGTGCCCTGATACATATTGTCCTTGTGGAGCTCTTGTCCTCTCCTGGTCATATTAACTCCCCTTTTTATCATGATTCCCTGCACTGTGCCGAAGGTTTGGTTATGAGTCTCTGAATGAATCTGCCCTCTATTGTAGGCTCCTCTCTTGTTACTTGTTTTCTCCTACTTCCCATGTCCATCCCATTTGTCTTTCTAAGAGAGGACTGGTCATCTACTCTGGGTTCTCTTTCTTGTTTATCTTCTTTAGGTGTATATATTTTAGTATGTTTATCCTATCTTAAAGGTCTATATAAGTGAGTATATACCGTGTGTGTCTCTGCTCCTGGGATACCTCACTCAGGATGATCTTTTCTAGATCCCAACATTTGCCTGAAAATACGGATGAAGCTGCTATGACCATGGTTGAGAAAATGTCCTTGTTGTATACTTGAGTATATGTCGGATATATGCCTAGGAGTGGATCTTGAGGTAACACTATTCCTAATTTTCTGAGAAAGTGCCAGATTGATTTTCAAAGTAGTTGTACAATTTAAATTCCCACCAACAATGGAGGACAGTTCCCCTTTCTCCACATCCTTTCCAGCATGTGTTGTCACTTGAGTTCTTGATCTTACCCATTCTGATGGGTGTAAGGTGAAATCTCAAGGTCATTTTGATTTGCAATTTTCCTGATGAATAAGGACATTGAACAGGTCTTTAAGCAGTTCTCTGCCATTCGATATGCCTCTACTGAAAATTTTCTGTTTAGCTCTGTACCCCATGTTTTAATTGGATTACTTGATTTGTTGCTTTTTAACTTCTTTAGTTCTTTATATATTAGGGATATTAGCCTTTTGTCAGAAGTAGGGTTGGTGAAGATTCTTTCCCAGTCGTATAGTCTGTCATTATGTTCTGATGACAGTGTCCTTTGCTTTGCAGAAGATTTTCAGTTTCAAGAGGTCCCATTTAGGGTGGGGCAATATGGCAGCGCCTGGAGGACTCTCATTCTGAGTAGCAGCAGCAGGATCAGCACAGTGAACAGCAATCAGAACTCCGGCCATAAAACACAGTCATTATGTTTCCCAGGTGAGAGGATACCCCACGGTGGGGGATTCAATCAGCTTTTAACTCACCGGCTAAACGGAGGAAGAGATCCCAGTACCACCAGACACTTGGCTGCCTGCCGCCAGCCCCGGCCCCAGCCCAGAGCCACAAGCCAATGTCTCTGGTCACGGTCCCAAACTGAACTGTGTGCACCACACTGTCAGAGACTGGAATTTTCAGTCAAGAGATAACCCCACGGTGCAGGAAACTATTGGGACCAGCCTTAGGTCACCTAGACATCCCCTGGAAAAGACTCGGGTTCCGCGGGCGCCCCAGGAGACAGCCCAGAGCCAGAGCCGGGGACCCAGGCTCCAGCACAGAGCCCTGCCTGCCTGTGAGCCTGATTCTCCACCTGAGATAGAACTGTGGGCACCAGGGCACCAGTGAATGAGTTTCACTGTCCAGTGCAAACATAGAGGGAGGGAAACAGCTGGTCTGATCTCAGAGCACTCAGCGGACACCCCCATCCCGAAAAGGTCTCCTAAAAATTACCCAGTTTAGGCAGACACCCAGGCTCCCAAAGGCCTGAAAGGCAGACACAGGCAGTATCTGCACGCCAGACAGCTGGCAGAGACAGAACAGCCATCACTCAGCTGTGCTCCAGACACAGGCAGTTTCTATGGCCAGCCAGCTGGCAGAGACTGAGCAGTGCACACCAGAGCCAAAAAAGAGACTGAGAGTCTGTGTCTCCAGAGAATCCACAGGGAAGGAAGGAAACTGTAGTGACTTAAATCAACCAATCCTTCCCTGGAAAAAGTCTAGCAGACCAGTGGGGCCACGGCGCCATCACTCAGCTGTGCTCCAAACACAGGCACAAACAGTTGCTGTGCACCAGATGTCCAACTGGGTCACAGCGGTGCTGATCATTAAATTTACAACAAGAAACCCAGAAACAGGGCAGCTGTCCTCAGGACTTCCCTGGGTGAGAGGAGAAACCTCTCGACTAACAAAGACCACAGTTACCACTCAGGTCTATATCCCTGAGGTGAGCAGCAGCAACTCCTGAAAAAACGCCAGCCATCCACGGACTGTACCCAAAAAGCTGAGAAGACATCCTTCAGGAAAAAACACCTTTCTGGAAAGGGGATTCTCTCCACCACAGGATCCCCAGGAACCACCAGAAAATAACCCCAAACACCTAAGATAGCACAATGGGTAGAGGCCAGTGTAAAAGCTCAAGCAACAAAAGACAGAGCAATATCGCATCTCCAGAACCCAGTTACCCAGGGGCAAGTAGCCCTGGACACCCCAGCAGAAATGAAATCCAAGAAGATGACCTAACAACTATGCTCATGAAGATGATAACAGAGGAAACAAATAAGATACATAAAGACATAGAGGAAGATAAACTGAAACAGAATACTGCCATCCGTAAAGAAAGAGAGGAAGCTGCAGCTAAACAGTTTATGGCCTTTAGAAAGGAAATGCATAAAGCACTGAATGAAATAAAAGAAACAGAGTTGAAGGAACTAAAAGAAAAACAGGAAAGTACAATCAGACAGGTGAAGGAAGTAAACAAAACAACTCAAGACCTGAAGATAGAATTGGAAAAATTAAAGAAAACACAAATGGAGGAAATAATGGAAAGGAAGAATCTAGGGAAGAAAACAGGAACTACAGAGGTAAGCATAACCAACAGTCTACAAGTGATGGAAGAAAGAATCTCAGGTGTAGAAGATACAATGGAAGATATCGATGTATCTGTCAAAGAAAATGTTAAATCCAAAAAATTCCTGACACAGACCGTCCAAGAAATTCAAGACAACATGAAAAGACAAAACCTAAGAATAATAGTAATAGAAGAAAAAGAAGAATCCCTTCTCCAAGGCCCAGAAAATATTTTCAACAAAACCATTGAAGAAAATTTCCCCAAGTTAAAGGAGAGGCCAATTAGAATACATGAGGCCTACAGAACACCCAACAAATTTGACCAGAAAAGAAAATCCTCCCACCACATAATAATCAAAACTGTAAGTATACAGAACAAAGAAAAAACACTAAAAGCTGCAAGGGAAAAAGGCCAAGTAACATATAATGGCAAACCCATTAGAATCACACCTGACTTTTCAACAGAGACTATGAAAGCCAGAAGGGCCTGGACAGATATCATGCAGACCCTAAGAGAACACATATGTCAGCCCAGGCTACTATACCCTGCAAAACTCTCAGTCCTCATAAGACGAAGAAAACAAGATATTCAATGACAAAAACAAATTTCAAAAATACCTACAAACAAATCCAGCATTACAGAAGACACTGGAAGGGAAAATACAACACAAAAATATTAGCTTCTTTCAAGAAAACACAGGAAATAATTAACATTACTACACTAAAACAAAAAGCAACCAGGCATACAACCTTATGACCACAGCCAACATCAAAATCAAGGTATCTAACAGCCACTGGTCATTAATCTTTCTCAACATAAATGGACTCAACTCTCCAATAAAAAGACACAGATTAACAGAATGGATACATAAATAAAACCCAGCAATCTGTTACATACAAGAAACACACCTAAGACAAAAAGATATACATTATCTGAGGGTAAAGGGTTGGAAGATGACTTTCCAAGCAAACGGACCCAAGAAGCAAGCAGGAGTAGCCATTCTAATATCTGATAAAATAGACTTTTAACCAAAATTATTTAAAAGAGATGGGTAAGGATACTTCATATTCATCAAAGGAAAATTCCACCAGGAAGACATCACAATCCTGAACATCTATGCCCCAAATACAAGAGCACCCACATTTGTGAGAGAAATATTGATAAAATTTAAACCACATATTGATCCCCACACATTAATAGTGGGGGACTTCAACACCCCACTCTCAACAAAGGACAGGTCAACAAAACAGAAACTAAACAAAGAAACAATGTCTCTGACAGAGGTTATGAATCAAATGGACCTAACCGACATTTACAGAACCTTACACCCAAACACAAAAGAATTTACCTTCTTCTCAGCACCTCATGGAACTTTCTCCAAAATAGATCTTGTATATTGTCTGATCACCATGGAATAAAGCTGGACCTCAACAATAACAGAAATAGCAAAAAGCCTACTCACACATGGAAACTGAACAACTTGTTACTAAATGAAAGCTGGGTCAGGGAAGAAATAAAGAAAGAAATTAAAGTCTTCCTAGAAATCAATGAAAATGAAGACACAACATACTGAAACTTGTGGGACACAATGAAAGCAGTGCTGAGAGGAAAGTTCATAGCACTAGGTGCCTTCAAGAAGAAATTCGAGACAGCTCATTCAAGCAACTTAATGGCTCACTTAAAAACCCTAGAAAAAGAAGAAGCAAAGGCACCAAGAAGGAGTAGATGGCTGGAAATAATCAAACTCAGGGCTGAAATCAATCAATTAGAAACAAATAAAGCAATTCAAAGAATCAATGAAACCAAGAGCTTATTCTTTGAGAAAATCAACAAGATAGACAAACCCTTAGCCAAACTAACTAAAAGGCAGAGAGACACCATCCAGATCAACAAAATCAGAAATGAAAAGGGGGACATAACTACAGACACTGAGGAAATCCAAACAATCATTAGGACTTACTTCAAAAGTCTATATGCCACAAAATTTGAAAATCTAAATAAAATGGACAATTTTTTCGATCGACTTGACTTACCAAAGCTGAATCAGGACCAGGTAAATCAACTAAATAATCCTATATCCCCCAAAGAATTAGAAGCGGTCACCAAAACTCTCCCATCCAAAAAAAGCCCAGGACCAGATGGCTTCAGTGCAGAATTCTACCAGACCTTCAAAGAAGAGCTAACACCAATTCTCTTCAAACTATTCTACAAAATAGAAATAGAAGGAACATTACCAAACTCATTCTTTACCTTGGTACCTAAACCTCACAAAGACTCAACAAAGAAAGAGAATTTCAGGCCAATCTACCTTATGAACATTGATGCAAGAATACTTAATAAAATATTGCAAACCGAATCCAAGAACACATCAAAGATATTATCCACTATGGCCAAGTAGGCTTCATCCGAGGTATATAGGGTTGGTTCAGTATACGGAAATCCATCAATGGGATCTACCATATTAACAAACTGAAAGAAAAAAAAAAAAGAAACACATGATAATCTCCCTAGATGCTGAAAAAGCATTTGCAAAATCCAACATCCATTCAGGTTTAAAGTATTGGAGAAATCAGGGATACAAGGCACATATCTTAACATAGTAAATGCAATATACAGAAAGCCTATAGCCAACATCAAACTAAACGGAGAGAAACTTAAACAATCCCACTAAAATCAGGGACTAGACAAGGCTGCCCACTCTGTCCATATCTCTTCAACATAGTACAGGAAGTCCTTGCTAGAGCAATAAGACAGTTGAAGGACATCAAGGGGTTACAGATTGGAAAAGAAGAAGTCAAATTATCAATATTTGCAGATGATATGATAGAATACGTGAGTGACCCTAAAAACTTTACCAGGGAACTCCTACAGCTGATAAACATATTCAGCAAAGTGGCCGGATACAAAATTAACTCAAAAAAATCAGTAGCACTCCCGTATACAAAAGACAAAAGGGTGGAGAAAGAAATTAGGGAAACAACACCCTTCACAATAGCCACAAATGACATAAAGTACCTTGGTGTAACCCTAACCAAGCAAGTCAAAGACTTTTATGAAAAAAATTTCAAGTCTCTGAAGAAAGAATTAGAAGAAGGTATCAGAAGATGGAAAGATCTCCCATGCTCATGGCTTGGCAGGATTAACATAGTAAAAATGGCCATCTTACCAAAAGCAATCTACAGATTGAATCCAATTCCCATCAAATTACTAACACAAATCTTTACAGACCTGAAAAGAAAAATTCTCAACTTCTTATGGAATAACAAGAAGCCCAGAATTGCTAAAACAATCCTCTACAATAAAAGATCTTCTGGAGTTGTCTCCATCCCTGATCTCAAGCTGTACTATAGAGCAACAGTTATAAAAACTGCATGGTACTGGCATAGAAACAGAATGTTGGATCAATGGAACCGAACAGAAGACCCAGATATAAACCCACACACTTATGGACACCTGATTTTTGACAAAGGTGCCAAAACCAAACAATGGAAAAAAGATAGCATCTGAAACAGATGGTGCTGGTCTAACTGGATATCTACATGTAGAAAAATGAAAAAAGATCCATATGTATCACCATGCACAATACTGAAGTCCAAGTAGATCAAAGACCTCAACCTAAAACCAGACACATTAAATTGGCTAGAAAAAAAAGTGGGGAATACCCTAGAACTCATTGGTACCGGAGAAAACTTCCTGAACAGAATACCAACAGCACATGCTCTAAGAGCAACAATCCAAAAATGGGACCTCATGAAACTGAAAAGCTTCTGCAAAGCAAAGGACACCGTCATCAAAACAAAGAGACTGCCTTCAGATTGGGAAAGAATCTTCACCAACCCTTTATCTGACAGAGGACTCATATCCAGTATATATAAAGAACTAAAGAAGCTGAAAAGCAGCAAACCAAGTAATCCACTTAAAAAATGGGGAACAGAGCTAAACAGAGAATTCTCAACAAAGGAATATCGAATGGCAGAGAAGCACTTAAAGAAATGCTCAATCTCATTAGCCATTAGGGAAATGCAAATCAAAACAACCCTGAGATTTCACCTTACACCCATGAGAATGGCCAAGATGAAAAACTCAAGTGACAACACATGCTGGAGAGGTTATGGAGAAAGGGGAACCCTCCTCCACTGATGGTGGGAATGTAAATTGGTACAACCACTCTGGAAATCAATCTGGCGCTTTCTCAGACAACAAGGAATAGCGCTTCCTCAAGATCCAGCCATACCACTACTGGGCATATATCCAAAAGATGCTCAAGTACACAAAAAGGACATTTGCTCAACCATGTTTGTAGCATCTTTATTTGTAATAGCCAGAAGCTGGAAACAACCCAGATGCCCCTCAACTGAAGAATGGATGCAGAAATTGTGGTACATCTACACAATGGAATATTACTCAGCAATGAAAAATAAGGAAATCATGAAATTTGCAGGTAAATGGTGGGATCTGGAAAGGCTCATCCTGAGTGAGTTGTCCCAGAAGCAAAAAGACACACATGGTATATACTCACTCATATAGACATACAACATAGGACAAACCCACTAAAACCTGTGCATCTAAAGAAACGAAGCAAGAGTGAGGACCCTAACAAAAATGTCCAGTCCCCATCTGGAAAGGCAAAGAGGATGGACATCAGAAGAAGAAGAAAACAGGAAACAACCTAGGAACCTACCACACAGGGCCTCTGAAAGCCTCTGCCCTTCAGACTATCAAAGCAGATGCTGAGCCTGATGGGCAACTGTTGGGCAGAGTGAATGGAATTTTAGGTAAGAACTTGGAAATAGTAAGAGCTGGATAGGACAGGGTCTCCACAAGGAGAGCAACAGAACAAGAAAATTTGAACACAGGGAACTTCCTAGAGACTCATACTCCAACCAAGGACTATTCATGGAGGTAACCTAGAACCCCTGCACAGATGTAGCCCATGGCAGTTCAGAGTCCAAGTGGGTTACATAGTAATGTGAAGAGAGACTGCCTCTGACATAATCTTATTGGCCTGCTCTTTGATCCCCTCCCCCTGGGGGGGAGCAGCCTTACCAGGCCATAGTAGAGGACAATGCAGCCACTTTTGATGTGAACTGATAGACTAATATCAGAAAGGAGAGGAGAACCTCCCCTATCAGTGGACTTGGTGAGTGGCATGCAAGCAGAGGGAGGAATGAGGGTGGGATTGGGAGGGGAGGAGGGAGGGGCTTATGGGGGGATGCAGAATGAATAAATTGTAATTGTTGAAAAAAAAAAAAAAACAACAACAACCCTGAGATTTCACCTTACACCCATGAGAATGGCCAAGATGAAAAACTCAAGTGACAACACATGCTGGAGAGGTTGTGGAGAAAGGGGAACCCTCCTCCACTGCTGGTTGGAATGTAAATTGGTACAACCACTCTGGAAATCAATCTGGTGCTTTCTCAGACAACTAGGAATAGCGCTTCCTCAAGATCCAGCCATACCACTTCTAGGCATATATCCAAAAGATGCTCAAGTACACAAAAAGGACATTTGCTCATGTTTGTAGCAGCTTTATTTGTAATAGCCAGAAGCTGGAAACAACCCAGATGCCCCTCAACTGAAGAATGAATGCAGAAATTGTGGTACATCTATACAATGGAATATTACTCAGCAATGAAAAATAAGGAAATCATTAAATATGCAGGTAAGTGGTGGGACCTCGCAAGGATCATCCTGAGTGAGTTGTCCCAGAAGCAAAAAGACACACAAGGTATATACTCACTCATATAAAGATACAACATAGGATAAACCCACTAAAATCGGTACATCTAAACAAACTAAGCAAAAGAGAGGACCCTAACTAAAACACTCAATACCCTTTCTGAAAGGCAAAGAGGATGGACATCAGAAGAAGAAGAAAACAGGAAACAACCTAGGAACGTGCTACAGAGGGCCTCTGAAAGCCAGAAGAAGTAAAAAGGAAACAACCAAGGAACCTGCCACAGAGGGCATCTGAAAGCCTCTGCCCTGCAGACTATCACAACAGATGCTGAGCCTGATGGTCAACTGGCAGGCAGAGTGAATGGAATTTTATGTAAGAAGTGGCAAGAGCTGGAGAGGACAGGAACTCCACAAGGAGAGCAACAGAACAAGAAAATTTGAACACAGGGAACTTCCCAATGACTCATACTTCAACCAAGGACTATTCATGGAGATAACCTAGAACCCCTGCACAGATCTAGCCCATTGCAGTTTAGTGTCCAAGTGGCTTACATAGTGATGGGAAGAGGGACTGCCTCTGACATAATCTGATTGGCCTGCTCTTTGATCACCTCCCCCTGTGGGGGGAGCAGCCTTACCAGGCCACAGAAGTAGACAAAGCGCCATTCCTGATGTGATCTGATAGACTAAGATCAGTAGGAAGGAGAGGAGGACCTCCCCTATCAGTCAATGTGGGGAGCAGCATGCATGCAGAAAGGGGAGGTAGGGTGAGAGCGGGAGGGGGAGGAGGGAGGGGCTTATGGGGGATAAAAAATGAATAAAGTATAATTAATAAAAAAAAGAGGTCCTATTTGTTGATTATTGATCTTGGATCCTATGCTGTTGGTATTCTCTTCAGGAAGTTGTCTCCTGTGCCCATGAGTTTAAGGCTGTTCCCACTTTTTCTTCTAACAGGTTTAGTGTGTCTGGTGTTATGTTGAGGTCTTTGATCCCCTTGGAGTTTAGTGTTGTGCAGGGTGATAAATATGGATCTATTTGCATTTTTCTACATGTAGACATGTATACATGTAGATCAGCACCATTCATTTCTGTTTATTTTCTTTATTTTCCTGCATGTATCAAGATTTTGTTCTTTTCATAAAAAATAAAATTTCATTATACACATATGTCATCTTTATATTATATATATTTTGTATCCATTCATGAATTTTTACATTTTCTAAAAATACTTTTAAAACGTTTATATTTATGTGCCTAAGCAAGTGCATGTCCCATGTGTACAAGTGCCTTCAGAGGCTAGATGAGGGCACAGGATTCTCTAGAGCTGGAGTTAAAAGTGGTTGTGACATATCCAAAAAATTTGGGCACAGGATTCTTTGCTAAGAATGATACTCCAGCCAAGGACCACTCATGGAGATGGCCTGGAGCCTCTGCACAGAGGTAGCCCATGGCATTTCAGTGTCCAGGTGGCTTCCATAGTAATGGGGACAGGGACTGTCTCTGACAGGAACTGATTGGCCTGCTCTTGTTTCACCTCTCCCTAAGGGGGGAGCAGCCTTGCCAGGCTACAGAGAAAGACAATGCAGCCACTCCTGATGTATCCTGATAGACTAGGATCAGAGGGAAGGGGAGGTGGATCTCCCTTATCAGTGGACTAGGAGAGTGGTACAGGTGGGGAAAAGGGAGGAAGGGTAGGTTTGGGAGGGGCCGAGGGAGAGAGCTACAAGGGGGATACAAAGTGAATAAACTGTCATTAATAAAAATAAAAATAAATTTAAGAAAAGCAGTTGTGAGCTTCCCAATGCGGTTGCTGGAATCTAATTTCTAATCTTCTGGAAGAGCAGGAAGTGCTCTAATTGCTGGGTCATCTCTTCACATTCTGCCCCTCTCCCACTTTGAATTTTGAGACAGTTTTGCTATGTACTGCTGACTACCTTGACACTTGTTATGTATTCTAAGCTGTCCTGAGACTGGGTGCAGTCCTTCCATTCAGCATATTGAGTATCTGTTCTTCCACTGATATGTACCTAGGTTATTGTAAGCTTAGCTATTGTGAATAATGTGCAATAAACAGAGGCATGCCGTTGCTGTTTTGTTGATGATTTAATTTATTTGGATCAATGTCCATCGGTAAAATAATTTGAATATAATAGTTCTATTTTTGGTTTTTGAGGTACATACATTTTCCCCCCAAAATGGCTATAATAATTTCTATTTCCACCAACAAGTATATGAATATTTCTTTTCTCCAAATCTTTATTTTTTGTTAAGTGTTGTTTAGTGTCTTTTGATAGTACTTATTCGAACTGAAGCAAGATGGTATCTCATAATAGTTTTGTTTATAACCCTGGTAACCTATGCTCTTAGGACATTTGAATATATGTGTAGGTTATTTGTTTTTCTCTTTTTAAGTGTCTTGTCAGATCACTCAGACAATCATACTTTGCAACATCATCCAGGCCTTTAATTTTCCCAGAATATTCTGTTTTTATCTTTACACCCTTATTTATACTCTTATTTAGTTTTTCTGAGCCTATCACAATCTAAAACCTCCCTTGACCTTGGCTTGTCCCACAAAGTTTTGTTCTTACAGTCTTTCAAAAATGTCAGGGGGCATCTTCAACCAATCACATTCTCACCCTGCTGCTTGACCTTTATTTTCTTTCCAGAGACTGATAAGATCATTTTGAATTTGAGGGAAGACTAGACTGTAGAGTAAGATTATGCCTGCAACAAAACAGAACAAATACTTAACAAAAGTTAGCTGTTCTATGGTACTGTGATTTATTTTACTTTAGTTTTATTTTTTAATATTTCATTTTATATATAATACTGGGAATTGAGAGCAGGGTTTTGTAGATGCTAGTCAAATGCATTACCACCAAGCCATACCCCAGCTTTAGCTCTGTAATTTTTCAATTAGGATCTAAAGGACCTCCTGGGAATTGTACAAATTTTCTCTCATTTTTAAAATTTTGGGTTGTGTACTTTTTAATAGCTATTCAATAATTTTATTCAATGAGTTACTTATAAATATGTAGTGAGTAGCTTAAATGGCACTCATGTAAATGAAACAAAATTATTTTAAGGTAAACAAGTGTTTTGTTCAGAAATTTTAATACGATATAGCACAGTGGCTGAGTATGTAGCTTATTGGTATAATACTTGCCAGAATGCTCAGGTTCCTGGATTTGAACACCAGCCCTCACCAAAATCAGAGAGAGCCAACCCATGACACTATGAAGGATATTCTGCCAAGCTTGCAGGCAGGAGCCTGACAGAGTTGTCCTCTGAGAGGCTCTACCCAACAGCTCCTCAAAACAGATGCTGAGGTTCACAGACAAACACTGAGCAATGCATTGAGCAATGTGTCTTGTGGAAAAGTGAGAGAAAAGAGAAAAGAAACTGGAGGTGACAGGAGCTCCACAAGAAGACCAACAGAGCCAACTAACCAGTGCCCAGAGTGGCTTGCTGAGACTGAAGCATCAACCAAGGAGCATGCATGAACTGGACCTAGGCCCTGAACAAATATGTAGCAGATGAGCAGCTTAAGCTTCATGGAGGACCTCTAGTAAGGGAAGTGGAAGCTTCATTAGACATGAACTCACTTGCCAGCGTTTTGATCACTTCTCCCTGGCTGGACTGCCTTGCCAGGCCAGAGGAGAAGAGGACATGTTCAGTCCTGTTACAAGGGAGCTTCCTTTTTCTGAGGAAAAGGGGAGAGGGAGGGGAAGGGAAGAAGTGGGAGACTGAGAGTGAAAGAGCAATGGGGCTACAACAAAGGTGTAAAGTGAATAAAAAACTTAAATAAAAGAAAATAAAATGCTATTATTGAATTATTGGCTGTAGTTAGATTAAAAATGATATCTTATTCATTTCACTATCATTAGTTGTATACTGTTTAAGCACACTATAAAGGACATTTTTTTTATTCAGCTATGGGAGAAATTTGCATTCTATTAGATGAGAAGAAATCTTACTGAAATTCAAAGGTACTCATCATGGACTTTAGTAAAACAGGCATTAAACAGTAAGAGTGTGACTTAACAACAGAATACTACCTTAGCTTGCATGATGCCCTGTATTCTATCGTTGCACATTTTTTAAAGCACACATATGTATACACTGACATATACCTAAATTCCTCTATTTTATGTATCTGTTCCTCAAGAAAGTTAAGAAGCATATTCTTTACAGCTCAATACAGGGGAATCTTCAAAGTTGGCATCGTGAAGGTTTCATCGTACTTTGTAATTTTGTGTAATGCATATTTTCTAATTTAGAATGATGAATATATTTGTAATTGATTATGAGTGTAACTTTTCTGCCACTTGTCTGATTTAGTTTCTTTTAATTAAGAAGGGAAAACAAGTGAATGTCACGTTAAAATGTGACTCTAGTATGGCTTTTATTTTTTTTTTACTCTTTTTTAATTTTTTTCCCTTTTTTTAAAATTTTTCATCAATTACACTTTATTCATTCTGCATCCCCCCATAAGCCCCTCCCTCCTCCCCTCCCAATCCCACCCTCCCTCCTCCCTCTGCTTGCATGCCACTCCCCAAGTCCACTAATAGGGGAGGTTCTCCTCTCCTTTCTGAGCTTAGTCTGTCAGTTCACATCAAAACTGGCTGTATTGTCCTCTACTATGGCCTGGTAAGGCTGCTCCCCCCCAGAGGGAGGTGATCAAAGAGCAGGCCAATCAGATTATGTCAGAGGCAGTCCCTCTTCCCATTACTATGTAACCCAATTGGACTCTGAACTGCCCTGGGCTACATCTGTGCAGGGGTTCTGGGTTATCTCCATGAATAGTCCTTGGTTGGAGTATGAGTCTCTTGGAAGTTCCCTGTGTTCAAATTTTCTGGTTCTGTTGCTCTCCTTGTGGAGAACCTGTCCTCTCCAGCTCTTACTATTTCCCAGTTCTTACCTAAAATTCCATTCACGTGCCCAACAGTTGCCCATCCGGCTCAGCATCTGCTTTGATAGTCTGAAGGGCAGAGGCTTTCAGAGGCCCTGTGTGGTAGGTTCCTAGGTTGTTTCCTGTTTTCTTCTTCTTCTGATGTCCATCCTCTTTGCCTTTCCAGATGGGGATTGGACATTTTAGTTAGGGTCCTCTCTCTTACTTAGTTTCTTTAGATGCACAGGTTTTAGTGGGTTTGTCCTATGTTGTATGTCTATATGAGTGAGTATATACCATGCGTGTCTTTTTGCTTCTGGGACAACTCACTCAGGATGAGCCTTTCCAGATCCCACCATTTACCTGCAAATTTCATGATTTCCTTATTTTTCATTGCTGAGTAATATTCCATTGTGTAGATGTACCACAATTTCTGCATCCATTCTTCAGTTGAGGGGCATCTGGGTTGTTTCCAGCTTCTGGCTATTACAAATAAAGCTGCTACAAACATGGTTGAGCAAATGTCCTTTTTGTGTACTTGAGCCTCTTTTGGATATATGCCCAGTAGTGGTATGGCTGGATCTTGAGGAAGCGCTATTCCTAGTTGTCTGAGAAAGCGCCAGATTGATTTCCAGAGTGGTTGTACAAGTTCACATTCCCACCAGCAGTGGAGAAGGGTTCCCCTTTCTCCACAACCTCTCCAGCATGTGTTGTCACTTGAGTTTTTCATCTTGGCCATTCTCATGGGTGTAAGGTGAAATCTCAGGGTTGTTTTGATTTGCATTTCCCTAATGGCTAGTGAGGTTGAGCATTTCTTTAAGTACTTCTCTGCCATTCGGTATTCCTCTACAGAGAATTCTCTGTTTAGCTCTGTTCCCCATTTTTTAAGTGGATTACTTGGTTTGCTGCTTTTCAGCTTCTTTAGTTCTTTATATATACTGGATATGAGTCCTCTGTCAGATAAAGGGTTGGTGAAGATTCTTTCCCAATCTGTAGGTGGTCGCTTTGTTTTGATGACGGTGTCCTTTGCTTTGCAGAAGCTTTTCAGTTTCATGAGGTCCCATTTATTGGTTGTTGCTCTTAGAGCCTGTGCTGTTGGTGTTCTGTTCAGGAAGTTTTCCCCTGTACCAATGAGTTCTAGGGTATTTCCCACTTTTTTTTCAAGCCGATTTAATGTGTCTGGTTTTATGTTGAGGTCTTAATGCCCATCAAATTACCAACACAATTCTTTACAGACCTGGAAAGAAAAATTCTCAACTTCATATGGAATAACAAGAAACCCAGAATTGCTAAAACAATCCTCTACAATAAAAGATCTTCCGGAGGTATCTCCATCCCTGATCTTAAGTTGTACTATAGAGCAACAGTTTTAAAAACTGCATGGTACTGGCATAGAAACAGAATGGTGGATCAATGGAACCGAACAGAGGACCCAGAAATAAACCCACACACTTATGGACACCTGATCTTTGACAAAGACGCCAAAACCATACAATGGAAAAAAGATAGCATCTTCAACAAATGGTGCTGGTCTAACTGGATGTCTATATGTAGAAAAATGAAAATAGATCCATACTTGTCACCCTGCACAAAACTGAAGTCCTAGTATGGCTTTTTTAATTAATTAATTAATTATTTTTAAATTGCTTTAAAAAACACATCATGTCTACTTAGAGTACCTTTCCATTAACTAACTAACTAACTAACCAACAAAAACAGGACACGAAGTTAGGTGGATCTGGAAGAAGTTGGGAGAAGAGGTCAACATGTACAAAATAGATTGTACAGACTCAAAGAGCTAATAAAATGAGATAACAGTGTTAATTTAGAATACAATGTATTGATTTTCTTTAGTTTAACTGGTTTACTATTAACAGCTGGAAATTTCCACTTTTATTTGCTCATATGTAGGATAGAATTTTATTTTATTATTTATTTTATTTTGCCACTTTTCTTTGCTGCTTTACATTTTCTTGTGGACTTTGCTTTGTGTATACTGTAGAGCTTGTTGGAAGTAAAGAGAATATATAGCTGTACCATATGTGTTCACAAGAGCTAGGGCTTCAGAAAAATTAATTAAAACAGGGGAGGGTGCAATATTTAAACAGTGTAGTTGTGATGTACCTTACTAAGATGATATACAAAAACTTGGGAAGAAGGGAGAGATGACAAATTCAGGAATTGTAACAAAAATTTCAGGCAGAAAACTCATGTGGAGAACATTACAGATAAATTAGAGCTACAGCACAGAGGTCAGTATGGCAGGGTAAAGTGAATATGGGTAGGGTTTACATTCCAAGATGTGGACAAAGAGATGAGATATTGGAATAGCAGGGAAACTTGTTAGAGACCCATGGTCCATTGTAAAGCCCTTTACTCTGAGCCAGGAACAATTGAGGTGAACAAGAAAGCAGACATGATCTGACTTAGATTATGAAGGAGATACTGAAGACTGCTCAAAAAACAGAACAAAGCAAAGCAAAACAAAACAAAAGCAGAAGTAGAGAAATGGTTCTGGCAGGAATCTACAAAGTCACTGGCAGTTACTTGGGAGGGAATGATGGCAATAGTAGTAGCAAGATGTAGTCAAGTTCTGAAAATATTTTTAAGGTGAAGTCAGCAGGATTAATTCAGGGCACAGAAGCTGAAGGTGGTGTAAGCTTATGCTATAAATAAAGATGTGGTAAGTGTAAACTGTCTATTTCATATCATATCTAGTTCTTTCTATCATCAGCACCAATTTTGGGTTAATTGCTGGGAGGATACAGAGTTTAAAAAACTGTAGAAAACTTTGTAGGCCACTAAAATCATAATCCAAGAGAGTCTTAAGGCATGTACATGTACTGCCCTTTTCTAGTATTCAGCATTTATTGTTCATTTGGAAAGTATTTATTGAAGCAGTGCTAGAGGCTTTGTATTGGTGCTAGGGAAGATGGGTTGGAAACTGATTACTTAATTGGAATACTGGATTCACAACTTTAGTTAGTTTGTCCTACTGTGCCTCAGATTAGCATCTAGAAAGTAAGAGTAAGGATAACAAGTACTTCATGAGATACTGGGACAATTAAAAAAGATTATCATGTGCAAAGCATGTAGAGTGGCACAAAGTAATCAGTATGCATCATGTGTCATTCTCATGAAGGTCTTTTTTCATGTCTAGTATATCCTTCCTACTAGCCAACACTAACAGAAACAAAAAAACATCAAAAAGGGAAATAGTATGAAAAAACATCAAAAAGGGAAATAGTATGATACAATGGGTATGTTCATTTATTTGTTTGTAATAATCACTTGCACATATGAATGTCAAGGTAAGTATATAAAAACACTGTATATCTTGAATATATAATATATCCAAATGTAATATGTGGTTAATTCAAATGTATACTAATTAACAAGATGAAAACAAAGACTGCCCTCAGGTCTGTTTCCATATCTGTGCCTTATCCGAGCCTTAAATAGATACTTCCAAGCTAAATTTTCAGACTATGTTTTAAAACAAGTGAAGAAACTTTTAGAAGTTTGACTCCTTTGGGATAAAGGAGTTCTACAGTACATGACACCACACTATTCACCACTATTGCATATTCTCCCTAAGCACCACATTTCAGCATGTAAATGCCAGAAATACCTGTTAGACATGCATATTTGTGTCTCCACTTCTGTGTGATACTCCTTTTCTTTATCTCTCGACATATATTCCATTCTTTCCTTTTTGTCTGAACCTCAAAGGCCAAACATTGACCAGTGACAACCCGATCAGATTTGCTGTGATTTATACTTGACCACCTGGCTCCACTAGGGGAGAATCCAAAGTTCGGTTCTATCTTCTAATTTAGGCTGACAATGTAAACTCAGACTTTGGCATCTCCTTACGGAAAATGAAAACCACATGTGTTTTTTTTTTTCCTATTCTCTCTCTCTCTTTCTTTCTTTCTTTCTTTCTTTCTTTCTTTCTTTCTTTCTTTCTTTCTTTCTTTCTTTCTTTCTTTCTTTTTTTCTTTTAATTACACTTTATTCACTTTGCCCCTTCCTCCTCCCCTCTGGATCCCAGCCTCATTCCCCTTCTTCACGAATACCCCTTCCCAAGTCCACTGATAGTCAAGGTTCCCCTCTCCTTCCTTCTGAACTTAGTCTACCAGATCTCATCAGGAGTGGCTGCATTGTCATCTTCTGTGGCCTGGTAAGGCTGCTCCTCCCTCAGGGCGAGATGATCAAAGAACAGGCCAATCAGTTTATGTCAGAGGCAGTCCCTCTTCCCATTGCTATGGAACCCACTTGGACACTAAACTGCCATGGGCTACATCTGTGCAGGGGTTCTAAGTTACTTCCATGCCTGGTACTTGGTTGGAGTATGAGTCTCTGGGAAGAGCCCTGTGTTCAAATTTCTGGTTCTGTTGCTCTCCTTGGGGAGTTCCTGTCCTCTCCATATCTTACTATTTCCTACTTCTTACATAAGATTCCATGTATGCTGCCCAACAGTTGGCCATAAGTCTCAGCATCTGCTTTGATAGTCTGCAGGGCAGAGCCTTTCAGAGGCCTTTTATGGCAGGTTACCGACCTGTTTCCTGTTTTCTTCCTCCTCTGATGCCCTTCCTCTTTGCCTTTCAGGATAGGTATTAAGCATTTTAGTCAGGGTCCTCTCTCTTGATTAGTTTCTTTAGACATACAGATTTAAGTAGGTTCATCCTATATTACACATCTATGTAAGTGCGTATATAATGTGTGTGCCTTTCTGCTTCTGGGACAGCTCACTCAGGATGATCCTTTCCAGGTCCCACCATTTACCTGCAAATTTCATGATTTCCATATTTTTCATTGCTGAGTAATATTCCATTGTGTAGATATACCACAATTTCTGCATCCATTCTTCAGTTGAGGGGCATCTGAGCTGTTTTAAGCTTCTGGCTATTAGAAATAAAGCTGCTACAAACATAGTTGAGCAAATGTTCTTATTGTGTACTTGAGCCTCATTTGGATATATGACTAGGAGAGGTATGGCTGGGTATTGAGAAAGTGCTATTCCTAGTTGTCTGAGAAAGCACCAGATTGATTTCCAGAGTGGTTGTACAAGTTTACATTCCCACCAGCAGTGGAGGAGGTTTCCTCTTTCTCCACATCCTCTCCAACATGTGTTGTCAATTGAGTTTTTCATCTTGGCCATTCTGATGGGTGTAAGGTGAAATCTCAGGGTCGTTTTGATTTGCATTTCCCTAATGGCTAATGACGATGAGCATTTCTTTAAATGTTTTTCTGCCATTCAATATTCCTCTGCAGAGAATTCTCTGTTCCCCATCTTTTAATTGGATTACTTGATTTGCTGCTTTTCAGCTTCTTTAGTTCTTTATATACACTGGGTATGAGTCCTCTGTGAGACAAAGATTCTTTCCCAGTCTGTAGGCAGTCATTTTGTTTTGATGACGGTGTCCTTTGCTTTACAGAAGCTTTTCAGTTTCATGAGGTCCCATTTATTGATTGTTGCTCTTAGAGTCTGTGCTGTTGATGTTCAGGAAGATGTCTACTGTACCAATGAGTTCTAGGGTCTTCTCCACTTGTTCTTCTAACCGATTTAATGTGTCTGGTTTTATGTTGAGGTCTTTGATCCACTTGGACTTCAGTTTTGTGCAGGGTGATCAGTATGGATCTATTTACATTTTTCTACATGTAGACATCCAGTTAGACCAGCACATATGCTATCTTTTTTCCATTGTATGGTTTTGGCATCTTTGTCAAAGATCAGGTGTCCAAAAGTGTGTGGGTTTATTTCTGGGTCTTCTGTTTGGTTCCATTGATCCAACACTCCATTTCTGTGCCAGTGCCATGCAGTTTTTATTCCTGTTACTCTATAGTACAGCTTAAGATCAGGGATGGGGATGCCTCCAGAAGATCTTTTATTGTAGAGAATTGTTTTAGTAATTCTGGGTTTCTTGTTATTCCATAGGAAGTTGAGAATTTTTCTTTCCAGATCTGTAAAGAATTGTGTTGGTAATTTGATGGGAATTTCACTGAATCTGCAGATTTCTTTTGGTAAGATGGCCATTTTTCCTATGTTAACCCTGCCAAGCCATGAGCATGGCAGATCTTTCCATCTTCTGATATCTTCTTCTAATTCTTTCTTCAGAGACTGGAAATTTTTTTTCATACAAATTTTGACTTGCAAGGTACTTTATGTCATTTGTGGCTATAGTGAAGAGAGTTGTTTCCCTAATTTCTTTCTCAGCCCTTTTGTCTTTTGTATACAGGAGGGCTACTGATTTTTCTTAGTTAATTTTGTATCTGGCCACTTTGCTGAAGGTGTTTATCAGCTGTAGGATTTCCCTGGCAGAATTTTTGGGGTCACTCAGGTATACTATCATATCTTCTGCAAATAGTGATAATTTGACTTCTTCCTTTCCAATTTGTACCCCTTTGATCTCCTTCAACTATCTTATTGCTCTAGTAAGGACTTCCAGAACTATGTTGAATAGCTATGGAGAGAGTGGGCAGGCTTGCCTTGTCCCTTATTTCAGTGGGATTGCTTTAAGTTTCTCTCCTTTGAGTATGATGTTGGCTATACGCTTGCTGTATATCGCCTTTACTATCTTTAGGTATGTGCCTTGTATCCCTGATCTCTCCAAGACTTTAAACATGAATGGGTGTTGGATTTTGTCAAATGCTTTTTCAGCATCTAAGGATATGATCATGAGGTTTTTCTCCTTCGGTTTGTTCATATGGTGTATCACATTGATGGAATTCTGTATACTGAATCACCCCTGCATACTTGGGATGAAGCCTACTTGGTCATAGTGGATGATATCTTTGATGTGTTCTTGTTTTCGGTTTGCAAGTTTTTGTTGAGTATTTTTGCATCAATGTTCATGAGGCAGATTGGCCTGAACTTATCTTTCTTTGTTGGCTCTTTGTCAGGTTTAGGTGCCAAGGTGACTGTGTCTTCATTGAATGAGTTTGGTAGTGTTCCTTCTGTTTCTATTTTGTGGAATAGTTTGAAAAGAACTGGAGTTAGCTCTTCTTTGAAGGTCTGGTAGCATTCTGCACTGAAACTGTCTGGTCCTGGGCTTTTTTTTTTTTTTTTTGGATGGAAGACTTTCGATGACCACTTCTATTTCCTTGGGGATATAGGACTATTTAATTGATTTACCTGGTCTTGATTCAGTTTTGGTAAGTGAAATCGATCAAGAAAACTGTCCATTTCATTTAGATGTTCAAATTTTGTGGAATATAGACTTTGGAAGTAAGTTCTAATGATTGTTTGGATTTCCTCAGTGTCTGTAGTTATGTCCCCCTTTTCATTTCTGATTTTGTTGATTTGGGTGGTGTCTCTCTGCCTTTTAGTTAGCTTGGCTAACGTTTTGTCTATCTTGTTGATTTTCTCAAAGAATCAGCTCTTGGTTTCATTGATTCTTTGAATTGTTTTATTTGTTTCTATGATTGATTTCAGCCCTTAGTTTGATTATTTCCAGCCGTCTACTCCTTCTTGATGCCTCTGCTTCTTCTTTTTCTAGGGTTTTTAAGTGAGCCATTAAGTTGCTTGAATGAGCTCTCTCAAATTTCTTCTTGAAGGCACTTAGTGCTATGAACTTTCCTCTTAGCACTGCTTTCATTTTGTCCCACAAGTTTCGGTATGTTGTGTCTTCATTTTCATTGATTTCTAGAAAGACTTTAATTTCTTTCTTTATTTCTTTTCTGACCCAGGTGTCATTTAGTAGCAAGTTGTTCAGTTTCCATGTGTGTGTAGGCTTTTTCTATTTCTGTTGTTGTTGAGGTCCAGCTTTATTCCATGGTGATCAGATAGGATTCAAGGGATTATTTCAATCTTCTTGTATCTGTTGAGGTTCACTTTGTGACCAACTATGTGGTCTATTTTGGAGAAGGTTCCTTGAGGTGTTGAGAAGAAGGTAAATTCTTTTGTGTTTGAGTGTAAGTTTCTTTAAATGTCTATTAGGTCCATTTGATTTATGAGTTAGAGACATTGTTTCTTTGTTTAATTTCTGTTTTGTTGACCTGTCTTTTGTTGAGAGTGGGGTGTTGAAATCTCCCACTATTAATGTGTGGCGATCTATGTGTTTTTTAAGTTTTATCAATATTTCTTTTACAAATGTGGGTGCCCTTAAAATTTGGAGCATAGTTGTTCAAGATTGTGATGCCTTCCTGATGCAATTTTCCCTTGATGAATATGAAGTGTCCTTCCCCATCTTTTTTGATTAATTTTGGTGGAAAGTCTATTTTATCAGATATTAGAATGGCTACTCCTGCTTGCTTCTTGGGTCCATTTGCTTGGAAAACTGTCTTCCAACCCTTTACCCGCAGGTAATGTCTATGTTTGTGACTTAGGTGTGTTTCTTGTATGCAACCAATTGCTGGGTTTTGTTTATGCATCCATTCTGTTAGTCTGTGTCTTTTTATTGTGGAACTGAGTCCATTGATATTGAGAGAAATTAATGACCATTGGCTGTTAGATTCCTTGATTTTGATGTTTGCTGTGGTCATAAAGTTGTGTGCTTGGTTGCTTTTTGTTTTATTGTAATGAGGTTAATTATTTCCTGTGTTTTCTTGAAAGCAGCTAGTTTACTTGGGTTGTATGTTCTGTTCTAGTGTCTTCTGTAATGCTGGATTTGTGTGTAGGTATTGTTGAAATTTGTTTTTTTTCATTGAATATCTTGTTTTCACCATCTATGAGGATTGAGAGTTTTGCTGGGTATAGTAGCCTGGGCTGACATCTGTGTTCTCTTAGGGTCTGCATGATATCTGTTCAGGACCTTCTGGCTTGTGTTCTTTAACCTTCTTCCTCACCATGATCACTTGCCAAACATTGTATTTCTGTGATCATTCTGAAAGACTTACTGCTGAGGTTGAAATTGTTAAGAGGTACAGTTATTGTTTGGGAATGTGTGAGATAATTTATAATGCCTATAATGTCTAGGTTTCTAATATGAATAGTGTTCTGTAATGCAGCACTTGAGAACCTGGGATACGAAGATCATACATTCTCCAATAGCTTTAGCTACATAATAAAAATGTGTCTTAAGTCCTGTTACTATTTATCTGCATTTTGTAAGTACTTTCCATATATTCATATTGTGCTAAATTTGTGTTAGTCTTTTTATGGTCATTATTTCAATTAATATAGGTAGTAACTTATAATAATTTTACTGTTTTTCTCTATTTTATTGATGTGGAAATAGTATGGTTTGAATACCATTTGTCTCTGAAAGTCTGTAGTCATTTAATGCCCAAAGTGATAATGGTGTTAAGATGGTAGATAGTTAGTTGTGCTGTGCTGATTTTGGAAAACTATTGGATTAGTTTGGATCATTATGTTAGAGATGTCATAACTGAGTATTGGTATCATTATAAATGAGAGAGACCAAGTGACAGATACTAATATATTCCTCCAAGATGTAAAGCAACCAAAGGGATTCTCATTAGACCTCCACTATATAGTTTGGACTTTCAGCTTCTAAAATGGTATAAAACTCCTTTCTTTATAATAAAATAAAACTCCTTTCATTATAAAATGTCCTTCGGGTGCTACAGCTAAGATACAAATTGAATAAACTGTAATTAATATAAAAAATAAAAAGAAATAGATATATCTGAAAAAATAAAATCTTCAGCATTTTAGTGCAATAATGAAATGCAAAATAATAAAGGAAATTAAGGATTAAAGAGTTAGATTAGTCAAAAAATAAGTGGCAGAACTTAGACCTGTTTTTTTGGGGGGGAAGGAGGAGTCTAAATTATTTACTATTGTTATTATTATTATTACCATGCGTTCTGTGATGATTCCTGAGGAGGTGTGAATAAACTCTGTTTCTTCAGATTAGGGATTAATAACTGACTAGAGTAACAGTTCTACTCAAATGTAGTTCAGAGAATCACTAAGTTTATTTTGGTTAAGTACAGGAACAGTTGAAAGGTTGCCTTCAAGAGAATGAGTGACTTATTGACAGCTATACCATCAAAGGAGAGTCTATTTCCCCAACAACTGTTAACTGCTTATATACATTAGGAATCTAAAAGGGCCTAGTGTATTGTAGGAATTCTTCTTGAATTGCCTCTTTTGCCTGAGGAGCTTTCCTTTCCCTTGAAGAGAGAATGCCAATAGGGCCAATCTTGTGCAGGTCTTGTGTGATTGACAACTGCTACTCTTGTTTTCAGATGGCCACAGCCATGTCATTCGTATATGGCTGAACAAAGTAAGTGCTTCATTGTGCCATTTACACACACACACACACACACACACACACACACACACACACACACATTTTTTTGAAATTTTTAATTTTAATTTTTTTAATATTAGTTACAGTTTGTTAACTTTGTATCCTTGCTGTATCCCGCTCCCTCTTTCCCTCCCAATCCCACCTTCCCACCCTCATCTCCTCCCTGCTCCTTTCCAAGTCCACTTATAGAGGAGGACCTCCTCCCCTTTCATATGATACTGATTTATCCGGTGCCTTCAGGACTGGCTGCAAAGTCCTCCTCTGTGGCCTAGCAGGGCTGCTCTTCTTTGGGGGGGGGTGTCAAGGAGCCCGCCATTGAGTTCATGTCAGAAACAGTCCCTGTTTCCCCTATTAGGGTACCCAATTGGATACTGAGCTACCAAGGGCTACATCTGAGCAGAGGCTCTAGGTAATATTTTTACATGGTCCTTGCTTGGAGAAACAGTCTCATAAAAGACCCCTGTGCCCAGATATATTTGGTCCTACACACACACATTTTATACTCTGTTCTTATGTCCTGGCCCTCTTTCTCCCTCAACATCTCTTGCTGGTTCTCTTTCTTTTTCCCAAAGAGTGGTTTCTTCTGTTTTCATGTTTCACATATTCCACTATCTTCTTTTTTCTCCTTTAGACCTATCTCCCCTCTCACTGTCCGGTTTCTACTTTCATGTCACACACATACAGATATGTACATATACATAAATCTAGATTCTACATATGAGAGAAAACTTGCAAGATTTCTATCTCTAAAATGACTAATATTTTATTTTATTTTATTCTTTTGATTTTTCAAGATAGTATTTCTCTGTGTAGCTTTGGATGTCTTGTACTTACTTTGTAGACCAGGTTAGCCTCAAGGCTAATATTTTAAATGTTGGAATTAATCTAGTCTTTCTTGCAGTTTTTATTGTGTGTGTTTCTTCAGTTCATGATTCGTCTTCAAAACATGATGAATATGGAGAGACAAAATACCTTTTTATAAACTTCTGCCCTTTGCCAAATCACAGTCTTTATATGTCTGCAAAGTTTGGCACCATCAAGATGCTATCACAACCTATCTCTTTGTCTTCATTTGCAATGATCAAGACAGGGATTGTTCCTTCCTTGCTATGTCAGAGTAAACAGATGTGAATATGTGACCTGCATAATGTTTTGTGAACCCCAAACTGACTAAATGTGTCACCATCAGGTTTCCTCTCTATTAATCAACTTTTCTGTGTGTCAAAATGGGATATTCACTATGTAGCCTAGGCAGTGCTCAGATTTGTGATCTTCTTGCCTTAGCCTCAGAGCCCCCCGATTTCCAAATAATAGGAGTGTACCATGAATCCCTGTCCTGAATATTATAATGGTAGACAGCATGATTCTTAGTACAAATTGAGGATGAGCATGTATTTATTTTCTAAGAAGGCATCAAATGCTAAGAAAAACATATGAACAATGGATCAAAAACTATCCTCTTTAGTTCTTTGCAGGAGAGTTTGTGACATTAAAGAAAGTATGTTAGTTTTCTGGGGCTGCCCTAAAAGTATACTACAAAGTGAGTATCTTAAAACCACAAAACTACATTCTCTTATAATTTGGAGGCTACAAGTCTTCAAGTTCAAAGT
This sequence comes from Meriones unguiculatus, assembly GCF_030254825.1. Lineage (NCBI taxonomy): Eukaryota > Metazoa > Chordata > Mammalia > Rodentia > Muridae > Meriones > Meriones unguiculatus. The sequence goes on along the minus strand of NC_083369.1, from coordinate 49,886,354 downwards.
TATGGTGGTATTTGTTTCTTTGAGGGCTCTCTCTTTGGCTTGTGGATTGTTGTTTTTATGAATTCATATGGCATACTCTCTCTTCTTTCTTCTTCTAATGAGCACATATATTGAGTTGTGGTCTGGCCATATGACCTTACTTAACTTTAATTGTGTGTGTGTGTGTTTTGAAGTATGCTTTTTATTTTGAGACAGGATCTCACTAATCTGTCTTAAAATTTTTGATCTTCCTGCCTTAGCCTCTCTGGAATTACAGGTGTGCATTAATACATCCAGCTCAATTCTTTTTTAAAGGCCCTGTTTCGAAAATAAAAGATGTTTGAAAATACTGAGGATGTCAGTGTTTGGAATCTGGGGTGCATAATAATTTAATTTATAACAAAAGATTCCCTATTAAGTGACCACTTCCTCATCAGATGGACTTGAGAGCTACAATCAAAATAATCTCCAAACATCACTATCAAATCTTATATAAAAGCAGAGCCATCACACAAACAAGTTTTGAAATTAAGAATCTTAATAGACAAAATGAACTTTGAAGCTATTTCCATTGTTATTAATAAAAGGAAGAAGGCAACTAGAAATAAAGAAGCACATAGAGCATTTGGGGGATGAAGAAGTGTTCCCAAACCACTAAAATACAGAGCATAAGCAAGAATAGATAGTATCACAAGTAGTGCACTTAATTGCTGAAACAAATTAATATATGAATACACCACAGTTAATGTTTCTATAAGATGCATATATTTGGTGCATTTGGTAGGGTTTGTCACAGTTACTGTTCTGTCACTGTGGAGAGCTATCATGACCAAGGCAGTTTACAACCTAAAACATTTAAGGGCTTTCTTACCTGGGTTAATCCTTGTTCATCAAGGTGTGGTATAGGACAACAGGTAGGTCATGGCACTAGAGCAATAGCTGAGAGCTCACATTTGATCCAGTAGTCAAAGGTTTGGCCCAGGTTTTTAAAACTTCAAAACACACCCCAGTGACATAATTCCTACAACAATGCTGCACCTCAGAGTCCTAAACATACCACTAGCTCAGAATCATTTGAATATATGAGACTATGGGGGGCATTCTCATTTGAACCACCAGAGGAATTATGCTTTTAAAAACATATTACTCTAAAGCTGGGTCCAGTGGCTCACACAGTATTGTAATGATAATATTCAGGAGGCAGAGGCAAAAGGATAAAATGTTTAAGGATAGTTGGAAATTGAAAGTGAAATGCTACCTAAAAGAAATTAAATAATTATGCACAAGACCTAAGTAAGCTCAAGAGTAACAAAATCTCAACATGAAAAGTAAGAAATAGGTATGGATTATATGGTATATGGGTATATGTATATAAAGCTACTGGTAATTGATACCTGGTGGAAAAAGAAAAGTCAGGTTTTTTTGTTTGGTTAGTTGGTTGGGTATTTTTGAGTTGTGACCCTTGGTAGATTGTTCATTCCTCAGAGCAGACCCCATATCCAAGAGTATTTGGGCAGCACAAATTGGAGTTGACTGTGTCAATTTCTAAAATATATAATATATGGTGCTTGGTGGATAGGCAGGTGGGGGTAGATCTGGGAGGAGTTGGGAGAGGGGAGTGAATATGATAAAGGCACATTGCATACAATTCTTCAATAATTAATAAATATATTATTTAAAAAAATAAATCATTCTAAAATGTAAAATATGGGATCCTGGAATGGGTTGATGATAGAGTGTTTCCTTAGTATGTGAAGATCTTCAGTCCAAATTAATGCCATAAAACTTTATAAAATCTGTCCCTGTCCTTGTGGAGCTCCTGACCTCTCCAGATCTTACTATCTCCCACTTCTTTCATAAGATTCCCTGAACTCTGCCCAAAGTTTAGATATGAGTCTCAACATCTGCCTGGATACCCTTCAGGGTAGAGCCTTTCAGAAGCTCTCTGTGGTGGACTCCTGTCTTGTTCCCTGTTTTCCCCCTCCTCTGATGTCCATCCTCTTTGCCTCTCTGAATGGGGATTGAGCATCTTAGCCAGAGTCCTCCTTCCTGATAAGCTTCCTTAGGTGTGCAGATTTTAGTATGTTTATCCTATATTATATATAGTATCCACTTATAAGTGAGTATATACCCTGTATGTCTTTCTGCTTCTAAGACACCTCACTCAGAATGATCTTTTCCAGATCCCATCATTTACGTGCAAATTTCATGATGTCCTTGTTTTTTTATTGCTGAGTAATATTCCATTGTGTAGATGTACCACAATTTCTGTATTCATTCCTCAACTGGGGACCATATGGGCTGTTTCCAGCTTTTGGCTATTACAAAAAAAGCTGCTACAAACATGGTTGAGCAGATGTTCTTGTGTACTTGAGTGTCTTTGGTTATATGCCTAGTAGTGGTATAGCTATTCCTACTTGTCTAAGAAAGTGCCAGATTGATTTCAAAAAGTCTGGGCACAGGGGTCTTTTCTGAAACTGATACTCAAGCCAAGGATCACTCATGTAGATGGCCTGGAACCCCTGCACAGAGGTAGCCCATGGCAGTTCAGTATCCAAGTGGCATCCATAGTAATGGGGACAAGGATTGTCTCTGACATGAATGGATTGGCCTGCTCTTTGATCATCTCACCCTGAAGGGGAAGCAGCCTTACCAGGCCACAAAAGAAGACAATGCAGCCACTCCTGATGAGACCTGATAGACTAGGATTAGAATGAAAGGGAAGAAGACTTCCCTTTTCGGTGGATTGGGAGAGGGACACTGGTGGGGAGGAGGGAGGCTGGGATTTGGAGGGGAAGGGAGAGGGAGGTACATGGGGGATAAAAAGCGAATAAACTGTAATTAATAAAAATAAAAAATAATAAAAAAGAAAAAAAGAAAAACACAAATAAAAAACAAAATAAAATTTTATAAAATCATCATTCTAATTTATGGGTGGTAAGACCAGACTTTCTGGGCTCCATAGCTGAGTGAAGCAATAAACAGTGTGGGATAGGTGACAATAAATCAGAATAAAGAGGTTGTCCTCTTAGTCTGCAACGACTATGGAGACATCAGCAGCCACCAATGCCATCAGAGAAACCTTCAGAGAATATGTGGTACTCTAAGAAGTAAGAATTTTAGTAAACCTCAAGTTTTGTTAAAAGTCGGTGGTGACTAATAAACCCAAACTGCACTGGGGCAGAAGAATAGGTGTGGTTCTTTTTTTTTTCTTTCTTTCTTTCTTTTTTTAATTATTTATTCATTTATTTTTATTATTAGTTACATTTTATTAACTTTGTATTCCAGCTGTAGCCCACTCCTTCATTCCGTCCCAATCCCAACTTCCCTCCCTCATCTCCTCCCTGCCCCTTTTCAAGTCCACTGATAGGGGAGGACAACCTCCCCTTTCATCTGACCCTGGTTTATCAGGTACTTCAGGACTGGCTACAAAGTCCTTATCTGTGGCCTAGCAGGGTTGCTCCTCCCTTGGGGGGTGGTGAGTTCCAAGAGCCTGCCATTGAGTTCATGTCAAAAATAGTCCCTGTTCCCCTAACTGGGGCCCCCACTTGGTTACTGAGCTACCACAGGCTACATTTGAGCATAGGTTACAGGTTATATCCATACATGGTCCTTCATTGGAGAAACAGTCTCACATAAGACCCCTGTGCTCAGATATATTTCGTCCTTGTGGAACTCTTATCCTGTCCAAGTCATATTAACTCCCCCTTCTTTTCATAAGATTCCCTCCACTCTGCTGAAGGTTTGCTTATGAGTCTCAGTATCTGCTTTGATACAGGGCTAGGTAGAGTCTTTCAGAGGCCCTCTGGGGTAGGCTCCTATCATGTTACTTGTTTTCTCCTACATCGAATATCCATCCCATTCATCTTTCTTAGTGAGGACTGATCATCTTACCGAGTGTCTTCTTTCTTGCTTATCTTCTTTAGGTGTATAGATTTCATTATTTTTAGCATATCTTATAGGTATATATAAGTGAGTATATACCATGTGTGTCTTTCTCCTACTGGGATACCTCACTCAGGATGATCTTTTCTACATCCCACCATTTGCCTGCAAATTTCATGATTTCCTTGTTTTTAATTGCTGAGTAGTATTTCATTGTGTAAAAGTACAACAATTTCTGTATCCATTCCTCAACTGAGGGACATCTGGGTTATTTCCAGGTTCTGCCTATTACGAATAAAGCTGCTACAAAGATGGTTGAGCAAATGTCCTTGTTGTGTACTTAAGCAACTTTTGGATATGTGCCTAAGAGTGGTATAGCTGGATCTTGAGGAAGCACTACTCCTAATTGTCTGAGAAAGCATGAGATTGATTTCTAAGGGGTTGTACCAGTTTACATTCCCACCAGCAATGGAAGAGGGTTCCCTCTTCTGCACAACCTCTCCAACATGTGTTGTTATTTGAGTTTTTTATTTTAGCCCTTTTGACGGGTGTCAGTTGAAATCTCAGGGTAGTTTTGATTTGCAACTCTCTGAAGGCTAAGGATGTTGAGCACCTATCTCTTTAAGTGTGTGTCTCTGTCATTCTACATTCCTCTACAGAGAATTCTGTTTAGCTCCATATCCCATTTTTTAATTGGATTGCTTGATTCATTGCTTTTTAACTTTTTTAGTTCTTTATATATTCTGGATATTAGGGGTTTGTCAGATATAGGGATGGTGACGACCCTTTCCCAGTCTTTAGGCTGTCATTTTGTTCTGACGACAGTGTCTTTTGCTTTACTGAAGCTTTTCAATTTCATGAGGTCCCATTTATTGATTGTTGATCTTAGAGCCTGTGCTGATGGTATTCTGTTCAGGAAGTTGTCTCCTGTGCCAATGAGTTCAAGGTTCTAACACGCTTTTTCTCCTAAACGATTTAGTGTTTCTGGTTTTATGTTGAGATCTTTGATATACATGGACTTTAGTTTTCTGCAGGGTGATAAATACGAATCTATTTTCATTTTTCCGTATGTATTCATCCAGTTGGACCAGCACCATTTGTTTAAGTTGCTGTCTTTTTTCCATTGAATGGTTTTGGCTTCTTTGTCAAAAATCAAGTATTCACAGCTGTGTGGGTTTATTTCTGGGTCTTCCATTGATCCTCCTTTCTGTTTCTATGCCAATACCATGCAGTTTTTATTGCTATTGCTCTGTAGTACAGCTTGTGGTCAGGGATGAAGATACCTACAGATGATCTGTTGTTGTACAGGATCGTTTTGGAGATTCTGGGATTTTTGTTTCTTCATATGAAGCTGAGAATCGTTTTTTCAAGGACTGTAAACAATTGTGTTGGTATTTTGATGGGAATTGCAATGAATCTGTAGATTGCTTTTTGCAGGATGGCCATTTTCAATATGTTAATCCTACCAATCCATGAGCATGGGAGATCTTTCCATCTCCTGATATCTTCTTCAATTTCTTTCTTCAGAGACTTGAAGTTTTTTTCAAACAGGGAGTTCTCTTACTTGGTTAGAGTCACCGCAAGGTACTTTATGTTATTAGTGGCTATTGTGAAGGGTGTAGCTTCCCTGATTTCTTTCTCAGCCCTTTTGTATTTGGTATACAAGAGGGCTTTTGATTTTTTATTTATTTATTACAATTTATTCCCTTTGTGTCCAGCTGTAGCCCGATCCATCATCTCCTACTAATCCCACCCTCATTTCCTCATCTCCACCCTTGCTCTACCCCGAGTCCATTGATTGGACAGGTCCTCCTCCCATTCCGTCAGACCCTAGTCTATCAGATCTCATTAGGACTGGCTGCATTGTCTTCCTCTGTGGCGAGGTAAGGCTGTTCTACCCTCAGGGGTAGGTCATCAAAGAGCCAGCCACTGAATTCAGTCAGAGACAGTCCCTGTTCCCATTAATAGGGAACTCACTTTGATACTGAGCTGCCATGGGCTACATTTCTGCAGAGGTTCTAAGTTATCTCCATGAATGGTCCTTGGCTGTAGTATCAGTCTCAGAAAAGACCCCTGTGCATAGATGTTTTTGGAGCTGTTTTTTTCCTTGTGGAGCTCTGGTCCCCTCCAGGTCTTTCTTTTTGTTCACTTTTATTAATTACACTTTATTCACTTTGTATCCCCCCATAAACCCCTCCCACATACCTCCTAATCCTGCCCTCCCTCCCCCTTCTTCACGTATGCCCCTCTCCAAGTCCACTGATAGTCAAGGTTTTCCTCTCCTTCCTTCTGATCTTAGTCTTTAAGATCTCATCAGGACTGGCTGCATTGTCATCTTCTGTGGCCTGGTAAGGCTGTTCCTCTCAGGGGGAGGTGACCAAAGAGCAGGCCAATCAGTTTATGTCAGAGGCAGTCCCTCTTCCCATTATTATGGAACCCACGTGGACACTGAACTGCCATGGGCTACATCTGTGCAGGGGTTCTAGGTTATCTCCATGCCTGGTACTTGGTTGGAGTATGAGTCTCTGGAAAGTCACCTGTGTTCAAATTTCTGGTTCTGTTACTCTCCTTGTGGAGTTCCTGTCCTCTCCAGATCTTATTGTTTCCCACTTCTTTTATAAGATTCCATGTACTCTGCCCAACAGTTGGCCATAAGTCTCAGCAACTGCTTTGATAGTCTGCATGGCAGAGCCTTTCAGAGGCCCTCTGTGGCAGGTTCCTAACTTGTTTCCTGTTTTCTTCTTCTTTTCATGTCCATCCTCTTTGTCTTTCAGGATAGGGATTGAGTATTTTAGTCAGGGTCCTACCTCTTGATTAGTTTCTTTAGATGTGCAGATTTTTGTAGGTTTATCTTATATTACATGCCAATATGACTGAGTATATACCGTGTGTGCCTTTCTGCTTCTGAGACAGCTCACTCAGGATGATCCTTTCCAGGTCCCACCATTTACCTTCAAATTTCATGATATCCTTATTTTTCATTGCTGAATAATATTTCATTGTGTAGATGTACCATGATTTCTGCAACCACATTTCAGTTGAGGGACGTTTTCGCTGTTTCCAGCTTCTGGCTATTACAAATAAAGCTGCTACAAACATGGTTGAGCAAATGTCCTTACTGTTTACTTGTGTCTCTTTTGGATATGTGCCAAGGAATGGTATGGCTAGATCTTGAGTAAGTGCTATTCCTAGTTGTCTGAGAAAGCACCAGATTGATTTCCAGAGTGGTTGTACAAGTTTCCATTCCCACCAGCAGTAGAGTCTTATTGTTCTGGCAAGGACTTCCAGAACTCTGTTGAAGAGATATGGAGAGAATGTGCAGCCTTGCCTTGTCCCTGATTTCAGTGGGATTAATTTAAGTTTCTCTCTGTTGAGTTTGATGTTGGCTATTGGCTTGCTGTATATTGATTGCCTTTACTATGTTTAGGTATGTGCCTTGTATCCCTGACCTCTCCAAGAGTTTAAACATGAATGGATGTTGGATTTTGTCAAATGCTTTTTCAGCATCTAGGGAGATTATCATGTGGTTTTTCTCCTTCAGGTTTTTTTATATGGCGGATTACATTGATGGATTTCTGTATGTTGAACTATCCTTGCATGCCTGAGATGAAGCTTGGACATGGTGGATGACATCTTTGATGTGTTCTTGGATTCAGTTTGCAAGTATTTTATTGAGTATTTTTGCATCAATGTTCATAAGAGAGATAGGTCTGAAGTATTCTCTTTTTTGGTTGGGTCTTTGTATGGTTTAGGTATCGAGGTGACTGTGGCTTCATAGAATGAGTTTGGTAATGTTCCTTCTGTTTCTATTTTGTGGAATAGTTTGAAGGGAATTTGAGTTAGTACTTCTTTGAAGGTCTGGTAGAATTCTGCATTGAATCCATCTGGCTCAGGGCTTTTTTTGGAAGGTAGACTGTTGATGAGTGCTTCTATTTCCTTGGGAGATATAAGACTATTCAATGTTTCTACCTGATTTTGACTTAATTTTAGTAAGTGGAATCCACAAGAAAATTTTCCATTTCTTTCATATTTTCAAATTTTGTGGCATATAGTCTTTTGTAGTACAACCTAATAATTGTTTAGATTTCCTCAGTGTCTCTAGTTATGTCTCCATTTTTATTTCTGATTTTGCTGATTTGGATAGTTTCTCTCTGCCTTTTAGTTAGTTTGGCTAAGTGTTTGTCTATTTTCTTGTTATTCTCAAAGCACCAGCTCTTGCTTTCCTTGATTCTTTGAATGTTTTATTTGTTTCTAATTGATTGATTTCAGCCTTGAGTTTGATTATTTCCAGCAGTCTGCTCCTCTTGGTTGTGTCTGCTTCTTTTTTTTTTCCTTGGGCTTTCAGTTGGGCCATTAAGTTACCTGTATGAGATGTCACAAAATTTCTCCTTGAAGGCACTTAGTGGTATGAATTTTCCTCTGAGAACTGATTTCATTGTGTCCCATAAATTAGGGTATGTTTTACCTTCATTTTCATTGAATTCTAGGAAGTCTTTAATTTCTTTATTTATTTTTCCTTAACCCAGCTGTCATTGAGCATCAAGTTGTTCAGTTTTTATTGCTTGTTTGATATTTTCTAATTCCATTGTTGTTGAGGTCCAGCTTTAGTCCCTGGTGGTCAGATAGAATACAGGGGATTATTTCAATCTTCTTGTATCTGTTGAGGCTTGCTTTGTGACTAACTATATGTTCTATTTTGGAGAAGGTTCCATGAAGTGCTGAAAAGAATGTATACTCTTTTGAGTTTGGGTGAAAAGTTCTGTAAACTTCTATGGGGTCCATTTGATTAAAGACCATGTAAGTGCCTTTATTCCCCTGTTTGGATTCTGTCTAGATGGTCTGTCCCTTGTTGATAATGGATGTTGAAGTCTTCCACTTTTAATGTGTTGGGATCAATGTGTGATTTAAGCTTTAATAATGTTTCATTTAGCAATGTTGTTGCTCTTGTATTTGGGGCATAGATATTCAGAATTGTGATGTTCTCTTGGTAGATTCTTACTTTGAAGAGAATGTAGTGTCCCTCCTCATCTTTTTTGATTAATTTTGGTTGAAAGTCTATTTTATCAGATAATAGGATAGCTACCCCAGCTTGTTTTCTGGGTCCATTTGCTTGACAAACATTTTTCCAGGCCTTTACTCTGAGGTAATATTTTTCTTTGTTGCAGAGGTGTGTTTCTTGGATGCAGCAGAATGTTGGATCCTGTTTCCACACCCTTTCTGTTATTCTGTGCTTTTTTTATTGTAGAGTTGAGTCCATTGATGTTGGTAGATAATAGTGACCAATGAACGTTAGTTCCTTTTATTGTGGATTTTCTGGTGTTACTGTGATTCATTGCTTGTTTTCTTTTAATTTTTGTTAGGATATTATCTGTGTGCTATGTTTTCTTGGGTGAAGTTGTTTTCATTGGATTGGAGTTTTCCTTCTAGTATCTTCTGTAGGGCTGGTTTGCTGTGCAGATATTGCTTAAATTTAGTTTTTTTCATGGAATATTTTGTTTTCTCCATCTGTATTGATTGAAATCTTTGTAGGGTATAGTAATCTAGGTTGTCATCTTAAAGGCTGCCCAGTCCCTTCTGGCTTTCCCAGTTTCTGATGAGAAGTAAGGTGTGATTCTGATTGGCCGACCTTTATATGTTATTTGTCCTTTTTCCTTTGCTGCTTTTAATATCTTTTCTTTGTTCTGTAGATTTAGTGTTTTGACTGTGATGTGGCATGAGGTGTTTCTTTTCTGGTCTAGTCTATTTGGTGTTCTGTAGGCCTCTTGTATATTTATGGACATTTCTTTCTTTAATTTGGGAAATTTTTCTTATATGATTTTCTTGAAAATATTTTCTGGATCTTGGAGCCTGGAGTCTCCTTTTTCTTTTTCTTTTTTTTTTTTCAATGCAATTTATTCAGGAACCTTGAACAATCATCTGACCCTGGGTAAAGCCAGCCCACTTTAAATAGCCTCTGGGTAGCCAACCTCAGCATGCCACGTGGGCAATGCAGATAGGTCCACATATATGGAAGCAAGCCAGATCCTCAGCCTTAGCCAAATGTGGAGTTGTTTGTGACAGAGAGCACTCACCATCGGGAAGGTGGAAGGCAGAAACCAGCTCCATCTTTCAGGCGCGGCATTACGCAGCTCTCTACAGTCCCCCTTTTTGTTTTGGATGCATCAGGCAAGAGTAGAGGTCTGATCTCTGATATTAGAAATAAATTGGGACTTTGTACTGATGTTCATTTAGGTGTCATCCACCCAAAGAGCATCAGACCCGTCTGATACCTTTTTCTCAGAGGCGGGACCTGGGGCATCAACCCGCATGCAATCAGACCATTCAGGCCTTTACAGCCATTGAACAGGACAGTCTCCCCAAGCATGGTTGGCTACCATAAAAAGCCAAAATGTTACGCTCAGGATGCAAGGCTAAGCACTGCACTCAGGGTCAGCTGCTTTGGAGTCTCCTTTTTCATTGTTCGCTATTATTCTTAGATTTCGTCTTTTCATGGCATCCTTGATTTCTTGAATATTTTGTATTTGGGACATTTCTGATTTTCTTTTTCTTTGAGAGAAGCATCAATTTCTGTGAGTGTATCTTTAGCAACACAGATTCTCTCTTCCATATCTTGTATTCTGTTCGTGATACTTACCTTTGTGGTTTCTTCTCTTTTCTCTAAGTTCTCCACCTCCAGGGTTTTGTGTGTTTTTGTTTTCTTTATTGAGTCTAATTCTGTTTTCATGCCTTGCACCATTTCATTCATCTGTTTGAATGTGGATTCCTGTCTCTCTATGATGGCCTTTATTTTATTTTATTTTATTTTATTTTTATTTTTTGTTCATTTCCTCTCTATATGCCACTAATTTTATCTCTACTTGTGCCTCTATTTGTTTAGCTATATTTGCCTGTGTCTTTGAGAATTTTGTTCATTTCCTCTTTCTTTGTCTCCACTTGATTGGCCAAATCTTTGATAGATTTGTTAATTTCCTCTAACTGTCTGAATTTGTATGGCTATTGCTCTGAGAGATTTGTTTGTTTTCTCTTTATATGCCTCTTATAATTGGGTAAGCACAGCTTTAAAGTCATTTTCCTGTGCTTCTGATGAATTGGAATATCCATCAGTTTTGGGAGTTGCTTATATAGCTATGATGTCGTGATTTATGTTGGATGTGTTCTTTCACTGACCCCTCATCATTGGCTTATCTGTAACCTTCCCTGTTTGTTCCTGGAATCTGCAGTTCAGACTGGTACTGTCTCTCTCTGGAGTCTGCAGAATTATCAGGAAGCTGAGAGAGGTCTAGTGGCCTCAGTGTGTGTGTTGGTGCTCTAGCGGTACCTGTGGAATGAAAGTGTACAGGCACAGAAGGGCAAATATAGGTGTGTGTGTGTGTGTGTGTGTGTGTGTGTGTGTAAATGTGCGTGGAAGTGTGCCTTGAAGGACAGAGTGATAGGGAATGTTGAACCCTTGAGTGTGTGGGAGGGGCCCTGCCTTGCAGGCATCTAAACGGTTACTTGTGCGTGTGCTGTAGATGTAGCAGTCATTAGTGTTAGTTGCGGTATAATCTCCTAATGCAAATTCCTTTAATACATCAGTGGTCTACAGTCCCCTGGTATTTGGTTTATCTCCCAGCATTATCCACCTTAACTCCACAGTTGGACTGGCAGAGCAGGAACTTTGATGTCCCAAGAGACCCTCTCTTTCCCACAGTTGGTATGTACGTGGGAGGGGTCCAATGCTTGACTTGTAGTTTAGAAGGACCCTGGATCTGGGACTCTGTAGACACTCAAGTCATGTACTCACTCTCAAGCAGGTCACATCGACAACGATTAGGCTATCTGGGCTCTCTACTCTTTGGTTTGGCCCTGATTAGTCATATGCAAGAGGACTGACAGTCTCCACCAGCTCAGTGCTGCTGCAGCCACCAGGGTAGGAAGTCCAGTTGCAGCTGGAGACTGGGATGCCGATCCAGATGCCTTCTGTGAAGTCCTGGGGGCCCTCCACTGTGCCCTCCAGACCTGGGAGGCCTCGTGCCTGGTGTGCCTAGCTTGTTTGGATGGGTCTGCTGGACTTTGGTGGCTATTAACTTATTATTTGTCATGGAGGGTTTGTGCGGGTAGTACAGTCAGTGGCTGAGAGACTGTGGAGTCGGTATGGGTGCTTGTAGACCTGGGACACTGGGAGGATTGCGCTGCTTATCTGGGACTCCAAGGCAGGTACAGCTGGCAGTTGCGGCTAAGGGGCTAGCAGCTCTGCCTCAGCCGCTGCAATCCCCAGGCAGTGAGCTCTGAGCTGAGAATCTCGGTGAGCCTGCTGTGCCAAGGAGAGGGAGGCCTGAAAAGGGGGTGTGCAGGAAGATCAAAAGATCATTTCTCTTCTTCCCCAAATAAGTCCATGGTTGACCTGTAACCAAATTTCTTACCTTGTGCCGAAACCAAATTTCTTACCTAGTGCGATGTCCCCTCTTGTTTAGAAAGCCTCACTGTAGTTTCCCTGGCTTCAGTAATCCTTCCACTCAACAACTCAGGCAGTTCAGTCCTCTGCAACTCAGAAACTGTGGGCTCTCATTGCCATCTTTGGTCCCCCCTCCTCAGGTGTGGTTCTTAATAGTTTTTGGATTTGAATCTATTAAACAAAAAATCTGTACAGCTCAGCATGGGCACACCCAACAAACATTTTAATTATGATCACATTATGTACTGGCTGGCCTTAGCCTTCATAACTTCCTCCTGCCCAAGAGCATAGTTGATCTTAGAATGTAGAACCACACTGCCCTGACATTTGAGAGTTAAAAGGCCCTGGAAGACTTAGTTACAGGGGACCCATTGCACCATTCATTCTTATGTGATAGCAAATGCTCTAGCCACTGTTCATTTTGTTTTGTGTTTAACTTAGTCAAATATATCAGAAGAATATTCCAAAACTTTTTTTCCAGAGAAAATATTGTTCTTGTGCTGTCATATTGGCTTATCATTTTCTTCTCATAAGATGGTACTACTGTCATATAATAAAACTTGTCCTATTACTGAAGATACCCTTGCACAATCTTGGCAGAGTGACCAGTTTTCATTCCACAATTAGGATAGTGGTTTTATACATTATCAGCATCCACGTAAAAATTACAGTTCCATCAAATCATAGAAACTATGTGCTCACTTTTCCTATGACCCATTTAAAGGGAAGAAGAAATTAAATTAAGAAGCACCTAGATCACCTAGGAGAAGACATTCATAAACGTTGGTTTTTGTGATGTGTACTCTTTGGCTAGAATGAAGGAATACATCTTCCCTGGGGCTTCTCTCTTATACCACCAGGAAGTGTCAATTTGTTCAGATTGTAGCAGACTGTGTGTTTAAATGACCACATGGCATCTGTGACACCTGTGGTTTTAGTCTTTAATGACTGTGTACTTGATTTTGGTCCTTGGATATGTATTTGTCCATCATAGGACTTGGAAGATAATAAAATAAAAAATAAAAAATAGTATACTAAATCAAGTATCTGTGTTTCTATTCATTGTTTCCCATTTAGTAGGTATCTTACAAATGATGTGGCAAAATTAATGGTGATGTGTTACGTACAATGGGATGTGTTATTCAGAATTTGAATGGAAGAGGTAAGAAAATACAGAGTAAAGCATCATCCAGCAATCATTTTCTCCTGTGTTACAGGTCAAATTATATTTCCCCTAAAGATTCATTTAAGTCTCAGTGCCTGGTACCTGTGACTGTGACCTTAGGATTGGCAAATAGTGTCTTTATAACTTTAAGCAGGTTCAGAGGTGCTTAGATGGAATGAAAGATGGAGAGTGGATGATGACAAAAAGACAGAGGCACAGACTGCAACAACACAGCTGCAGGTTAGTCTAGAGATGGGAGAAAGCAAGAAAACTCTATTGACTATAAGCTTTGAAGAAAGTGTGACTCTGACTTCTAGACTCTAGAATTATAAACAGCTATATTTCTGTGGACTTAAACTACCCATTGTGTTAAAAACATTAGCCCTGGGAAACTACTGCAATCAGTGTGGTATTTGTTACTCTTAAGTAGGGTCAATAGATTTTAGAGACTGTGTGACAATTTTAAAGTTCATTGGATACTGGTCAGTCCTAGAGTTTTATTTCTGGGAAACAAGACTCCACAGAGATACAATCTAGCACACATCATTACTTTCTTTTCAGAACAACAGTATGCAAATAACCGAGAATGGCTAATAAAGTTTCTTGAATGAATGGATTTTCCCTAGATGTGTGTGTGTGTGTGTGTGTGTGTGTGTGTGTGTGTGTGTGTGTGTAAGGGGAAAGTCAGGCTGTGAAATTATCACCAATGTATTTATTATCAACTTCAGTTAGTACAATATTTTCCTCTTGCAAATTTATTAGTTGAAACTCTGCCTTCAATGTGATGGTATTTTGAAGGGAGGTATTTGGAGGTAACTGGGTTTTGTGACTGGAGCCTTCATGAATAGGATTAATTCCACTATTAAATGAGAAAGGGATATATGTTCCCTCTCGGCTCTCTCAGATGTTTGCAAGCTAAGATCTCTCTGCTCACCAGAGCTGGCTAGGTTGGCACCCTCATTTTGGATGTTCCACCTACCAGAGCTGTGACAAATAAATGTGTTTATTGAGCTTTGTCATCAATGGTATTTTGTTCAAGCAGCCTGAACTGACTAAGACATTAACCACTTCAAAACATGTGAATAATGCTGTGTGTGGAATTAGATACATACTTTACTTTTTAGCCAGGCTTCAAATTTGTTTGTGGCAATCTGGGTCATATCTTCCCCTTAGCAAGGTTTTAACTAAAACCCATTATACATTCTGGCACAGACTCTGCCTGGCTCTTAGAAGTAATAAACAAATGTCATTATTTTCATCAGTGATAGATTAACCAGCATGCTGATATCAACTTTCAATTCCTCACCATTCTTTTAGAAAGGTCAGTTATAGGAATATTTATAATAGCATTTGTGATAAGTAGTTGGGGAGTTTATATTATAAATGTTAAGGCCAGTTGGTGTCTTGTGACACCCAGCTGTAATTCCAATACTCTGGAGGTTGAAGAAGGGGGATAGTGAGGCTCAGCCTCAAGAAAAAAATCATTCTCTGAAAATTCATTCAATTCATCCAAGAAATGATATTGACTGTCCTGAGTTCTTTACATACTCTTTTCCTGAAAGGAATCCAATATCATGTGCCAGACTACATCTCTGTAACTTCTTTCTGAGAAATTCTGGGCTACTTAGGAGAGTAATAGGTAAGAAGAGATGTAGCCAGGTATCATAATTTTGGTAAACACAAAGAGACAGTGGCATAAAACTCTATTGTAGAAATGTTGTCCTTGGC
Organism: Meriones unguiculatus; assembly: GCF_030254825.1. Classification (NCBI taxonomy): domain Eukaryota; kingdom Metazoa; phylum Chordata; class Mammalia; order Rodentia; family Muridae; genus Meriones; species Meriones unguiculatus. Next base: position 49,871,163 of record NC_083369.1, on the reverse strand, counting down.
ATATTCTGACTTTCATATTTCTGAAGAAGCAGCAATGTTTTGGTGTAGGAGAACCTAAACAAGACTTAAAAAACGTGACGATGTTTTTACTGCTTTGTGTCTGTAGCAGCCTGTATCAGGTCCTCAGATACACAAATGTGAGTGATTCTCTCATGCAAAAACCATAAGGGACCATAACTTCTCAAAACACAGAATTTTCTGGACTTTTTTTTCCAGAAATAGTCTGTTATCAGCCATGGAAATTGCACATGCATTTGTTTAGGGCTTCAATTTGTCCAATAACTACAATTAGGAATTAAAGTAGTTAGTCATTTAAGAAAAGTTTTAAGAAATAAGTGGAAACATTTGTGTGTTGTGAATGTCTGTAACTCTGACATATGATACAGCCAAATTCAGATGTTTAGATAAAAAACACTATATTTACAAACTGCAATGGCAGAATCATATTTAATGATGTTATGAACAATATGGATATTTCTACATATTTTGTTTTTAGGATGTTACTGAAATAATTGAGTCTTGTTAAAGGAGTTATAAGCATATGTGATTTCTATTTTGAGAAAAACAAAAGCCAAGTGAGTTGAGACAGTCAGAAGCAAAAGAATGGGCATGAGGCTACTTAAGCTATCTAAAACAGAGAGACAAAGTAATGGAAATGAAGCAGGAAATCCAGTGCACAAGTTCTCACAGTCTCTGGAAATAATGGCATACATGCTCTCTTTTATTATTATTATTATCATTTAAAGCCTGACAGTAGACAGAAAGGATAAAATCAGCTAGCCATGAAAGCTTTTTTTGAGGGGGGGGGGGCAGGATCTAGGTTTATTTCAGTCTATGAAAAAATAAAGTTCAAATCAAATTCAATCTTGCTTAAGGGAACATTGTAAAGGAACAATTCTTGATATTACATGCCCCAAATGATCCATGTGAAACCATAGAGAATTACATCATTATGTATCACTGTTCCAAGACACAAAACAAATTTGAACAGCCAAAACATCTTTAAAATGCACAAAGCTTATGAAGTCTCAAACAGAACTTTAATTTCCAGTACATACTCCTGTCAAATGAAGTTATTTCCTGCACACCACTTCTTCTGAAAACTGGTCTTTTATTTCCTTTCATTTGATCTAAGTTGACTAGGAGACCTAGAGAATGATTGAGATAGCTTATGATTTCTCTCATGAGACAGAGAACTTTCTGTTCTCCTATCTCTAGAAAGTGACCTGTTCCAGCTTGTAGAGGAGCTTCTCCTTTTTGGAGATCTGCACCAAAGTAGAGGACTCCTCCTAGGGTAATCAGGTAATCATTTCTAGTGCAATGAGAAGGAGATGGACCACAATTTCGGCTTCTTTTTGTCACCTTTTGACAGTTCTACAGCAGCCACACAGTGTTCTTCCATCTAGCTCTCTGACACCATCAGTAGCATCTCAGGGATTCTGAAATTCAATGAAAGCAAAGCCAGGAGGGTTTTGAGCACCCCACACACTTTGGAGTGATCCATAATAGCTAAAAGCCCTTTCTAATTCAGAGTTGTTCCCATTGTTTCCAAGATTACTTACATATAAACCTTATAGTCCAATTGACAGGAATCACTATGCATTTCAAGATCCTGGGTTCAGAAAGCCAAAGCTCAAATTCTAATGCTTCCACAGGACCACCTGCTTGCTTCTACTCTACTCCAACCAATTGTTCACTGTCCCACAGAGTCCATGAAAATGCCATTTTTTTGTAATCCATTTTTTATTGTTTATTATTATTATTAGTTACATTTTATTAACTCTTTATCCCAGCTGTACCCCAATCACTTATTCCCTCCCAATCCCACCCTCCCTATCTCAGCTTCTCCCTGCCCCTTTCCAAGTCCACGGATTGGGGAGGACCTCCTCCCCTTTCATCTGGCCCTGTTTTATCAGGTATCTTCAGGGCTGGATGCAAAGTCCTCCTCTGTGACCTAGCAGGACTGCTCCTGCCTTGGGGGGTGGGGAGGTCAAAGAGCCTGCCATTGAGTTCCTATCAGAGATAGTCCCTGTTCCACTTACTATGGGAAACCAATTGGTTATTGAGCTACCACAAGCTTAGTCCGAGTAAAGGTTCGAGGTTATATCCATACATGGTCCTTGGTTGGAGAAACAGTTTCAGAAAAAACCCCTGTGCCCAGATATATTTGGTCCCTGTGGGGCTCCTATCCTTTCCCCATCATACTTAACTCCCCTTCTGCCGAGGTTTAGTTATGAGTCTTAGTATCTGTTTTGAAATGCTACTTGGTAGGGTCTTTCAGATGCCTTCTGAGGTAGACTCCTGTCATACGTCCAATGTATATCTCATTTGTCTTTCTAAGTGAGGATTGATCATCTTACCTCGTGTCTGCTTTCTTATTTATCTTCTTAAGTGTATAGACTTCATTATGCTTATCATATCTTGTAGGTCTATATAAGCAAGTATATACCATATTTGTCTTTCTCCTTCTGGGATACTTCACTCAGAATGATCTTTTCTAGATCCCACCATTTGCCTGCAAATTTCATGATTTCCTCAATTTTGATTGAAGAGTAGTATCCCATTGTGTAAAAGTACCACAATTTCTGTATCCATTCCTCCTTTGATGGACATCTGGGTTGTTTCCAGGTTCTGGCTATTACGAATAAAGCTGCTACAAACATGTTTGAGCAAATGTCCTTGTTGTGTACTTAAGAAAATTTTGGGTATATACCGAGCAGTGATATAGCTGGGTCTTGAGGAAGCGTTATTCCTAATTGTCTGAGTAATCACCAGATTGACTTCCAAAGTGGTTGTACCAGTTTACATTCCCACCAGCAATGGAAGAGGGTTCCCCTTTCTCTACAACCTCTCCAGCATGTGTTGTCACTTGAGTTTTTCATCTTGGCCATTCTGATGGGTGTAAGGTGAAATCTCAGGGTCATTTTGATTTGCATTTCCCTAATGGCTAATGAGGTTGAGCATTTCTTTAAGTGTTTCTCTGCCATTCAAAATTCCTCTGTCGAGAATTCTCTCTTTAGCTCTGTTCCCCATTTTTAAGTGGATTACTTGGTTTGCTGCTTTTCAGCTTCTTTAGTTCTTTATATATACTGGATATGAGTCCTTTATCAGATAAAGGGTTGGTGAAGATTCTTTCCCAATCTGTAGGCAGTCGTTTTGTTTTGATGACAGTGTCCTTTGCTTTACAGAAACTTTTCAGCTTCATGAGGTCCCATGTATTGATTGTTGCTCTTAAAGCCTGTGCTGTTGGTATTCTGTTCAGGAAGTTGTGTCCTGTGCCAATGAGTTCTAGGCTGTTCCCCACTTTTTTTTCTAACCGATTTAGAGTATCTGGTTTTATGTTGAGGTCTTTGATCCACTTAGACTTTAGTTTTGTACATGGTGATAAATATGGATCTATTTTCATTTTTCTGCATTTAGACATCCAGAATTTCTAAATGGACCAGCACCATTTGTTGAAAATGTTGTCTTTTTTTCCATTGAATGGATTTGGCTGCTTTGTCAAAAATCAAGTATTTATAGGTGTGTGGGTTTATTTCTGGGTCTTTTATTCAGTTCCAATGATCCTCCTTTCTGTTTATATGCCAATACAATACAGTTTTTATTACTATTGCTCTGTGGTACAGTTTGAGATCGGGGATGGAGATACCTCCAGATGATCTGTTGTTGTACAGGATCGTTTTGGAGATTCTGGGTTATTTGTTTCTCCATATGAAGCTGAGGATCTTTTTTTTTTAAAGCTCTGTAGAGAAGTGAGTTGGTGTTTTGATGGGAATTGCGTTGAATCTGTAGATTGCTTTTGGCAGGATGGCCATTTTCACAATGTTTATCCTACCAATCCATGAGCACGGGAGATCTTTCCATCTTCTGATATCTTCTTCAATTTTTTTTCTTCAGAGACTTGAAGTTTTTCTCAAACAGGTCTTTCACTTGCTTCGTTAGTGTCACCCCAAGGTACTTTATGTGTCTAGTGGCTATTGTGAAGGGTGTTGTTTCCCTTATTTCTTCCTCGGCCCTTTTGTCTTTGGTATACAGGAGGGCTGTTGATTTTTTTGAGTTGATTTTGTATCCTGCCACTTTGCTGAAGGTGTTTATCAACTGGAGGAGTTCTCTGGTTGAATTTTTGGGGTCGATCATGTATACTATCATATCATCTGCAATTAGTGACACTTTGACCTCTTCCTTTCCAATTTGTATCCCCTTGATCTCTTTTAGTTGTCTTATTGCTCTGGCTAGGACTTTAAGTACTATGTTGAAGAGGTATGGAGAGAGTGGGTAGCCTTGTCTTGTTCCTGATTTCAGTGGGATTGATTTAAGTTTCTCTCTGAGTTTGATGTTGGCTATAGGCTAGCTGTATATTGCCTTTACTATGTTTAGATATGTGCCGTGTATCCCTGATCTCTCCAAGACATTAAACATGAATGGGTGTTGGACTCTGTCAAATGCTTTTACGGCATCTAAGGAGATGATCATGTGGTCTTTCTCCTTCAGTTCGTTTATGTGGTGGATTACGTTGATGGATTTCCATATGTTTAACCACCGTTGCAAGCCTGGGATGAAGCCTACTTGGTCATGGTGGATGATATCTTTCATGTGTTCTTGGATTCGGTTTGCAAGTATTTTATTTTTGCATCAAAGTCCATTAGAGAGATAGGTCTGAAGTTCTCTCTTTTTTGTTGGGTCTTTTTGTGGTTTAGGTATCAAGGTAACTGTGGCTTCATAGAATGAGTTTGATAATGTTCCTTCTGTTTCTATTTTGTGGAATAGTTTGGAGAGAATTGGAGTTAGCACTTCTTTGAAGGTCTAGTAGAATTCTGCACTGAGTCCATCTGGCCCAGGACTTTTTTTGAAAGGGAGACTGTTAATTACTACTTCTATTTCCTTGGGGGAAATAGTACTATTCAATGTTTCTACCTGATCCTGACTTAATTTTGGTAAATGGAATCTATCAAGAAAATTGTCTATTTCTTTTAGATTTTTGAATTTTGTGGCATATAGGCTTGCCATTTTGTTTTTAACTTCTAAAAATGTATTGACCATTTGGAATGCCAAGATTCTAGACCTTAATGAGTGTATACAAATATGGATTAGAGAAGGAACTCATATGTGAACATTCACTATCCCATTTATGTAGACAGTTATTTTCAGTATTTTCAAACTTATTTGTTAAAAATTATGTACCTTTAGTCGACATATTTGTTTCAGTTTCTGAGGAATGCAAAAATAGGCCACAGACATTAAGTATCAAGCAAGATTTGGTGTTAAAATCCATTTTGCCTATGTTCAAGTCAATCAGTTTAGGCTTGGCCTATGGCTGTTGACCTTTAAACTTTGAAAGAAAAAGGTAAATAATCAATCACAGCTCTTTCAATTTTCCCTTGCATTATTTTATTTTATTTTTTGGAATACCTACTGTATTTTAGACTCAATAATCAATGTTAGTGGACAAAATAGTGCTTTTATGTTTCAAAAGACCTCCACACAGTCATATTTCTGAATATTCAGTTGCTAGCTTGTGAAAGTATTTGAAAGCTGTGGAGCCAGTTGGAGGTAGGGCTTACCTGATGAAAATAGTTTTTTAGGGGTGGGACATTGAACGGTATATCTACTTCTGGTACTGGACTGCTTTCCTTGTTTCCTGTCTGCCAATATGTAAACAAGTAGCTACCTCCTACTGCAAAGGCCACTGACCAAACCGTTTTTTTTTACCTTCTTGACCATGATGGATTTTGACCCTCTGAAACCATGAGCCGAAATAAACCTTTTGTTTCATGTGCTGGGAATTTTGTGACAAAATGAAGACAGCATAAATCCTGATAATGATAGTTTTATCATTTAAAAAAACTTCAAAACTTTTACGTGTATACAGATCAGAGGATCTTGTGAAAGTAAACTTTAACTTAGTTGGTCTGGGATTGGGCTCATGACTCTGCCTTTCCAACAAACTTACAGGTGATAAATACATTGTTAGTCCCTGGACCATGCTTTAGGAAGTAAGTGTATGATGGTGAGTATGTGACAAGTAAATCTAAAACAGCCAAGTCACCTTTATTAAAAGGGAAAATTCATGACTTGTATTCTAGTACCCCCAGAACTCATGTTACTCTGAAGATTAGAGTCTATTTTTTTGGTTGAGATGTTCCCTAGAACTTATGTTGTAAATTTAAAAAAAGTGTGCTGGGCTATATAAGGTTATCTATTATTATTTGTCCTATGATTATTGAGCCAGTATTATTTGACCCACCACCACAAATAATAAGACACAGACACCTGTTAGATTTTATTATTGCCTCATTACCTTGGGCTGGGCAGATATTTCTACCTACACTATCTCAATGCACTCACCATCTATCTTCCAACCCCCTTCCAATGCTATCAGCCTTAATCATTCCTATCTGGGCTACCTTCCATCCATATTCTGAAGATATTTGTTTGTATTTTTCATCGGGGTCTTTTCATGCCACTATTGGAGTCCTTACTACTAGCCTACATGGTTTCTTCTCCACGCTAGCTCATGGCATCCTCTTTCCTCCTGTCTTTCTGTCCATCTGTCTCTTATGATTCTCCTATCCTCAAAAGCCCAGAAACTGTAGCCACACCTACCACATTCTGCCTCGGTATAGGCCTTTAGTCAACCAATCAGGTATAATGTTTACAAAACAAGGATAGGTGAATCTGGGCAGTAACCAGATCTTGAGGGCAAGTAGTTAGCATCAAAATAAAACATCAGAACAATCCCCACAATTCTCCTTTTCTGTCTAAATAAAAAGGCCATTTTTTTATATAGTAAGAATAATTGTGAAACAATTATGAAAACAAATCGGTAAAACTTCTATGCATAATATCTAATTTAAATGGTTTGGCAACCTTGAAGAAAATATCCTATCTATGAGGGTCTAAGGTTTTGTACCTAAGTTATTTTCATAGTTTGTATCTATCAATCTAAAAACACCTATCTAGACCTAAAACATCTTTTTAATTTTTAAGCAACTAAGCTAATTGTAAAACTATGACTATCTGGTCTTCAATCCCATCAGAGACTTGAGAACGAATAAAATTAATTACTTGAGTAAATAGGAAGTACAAGTTAGTAGCCTCCAAAAAATAGGAAATGACATAGATAGTTTGCTGCCTGAACAGTCATCCAAAACACTCTATAATGTTGGAGCATCATCTTTAGTTTTCTGGCCCAGTATATTTGACATACATATATGTGAAGCAGGAACTATATCAGACTTACTCACCCAGTCTTGGCAGATTTTGCCAGTGGACTTGGCCTGCATTTGAGCTTGCCCATTTAAGGCAGAATTCTAACTGTCATGAAAGTAAGGATTTTTTTTTCCCCAGATGGCAGGTTTGCCATATTTGAAGCCATCTCCATATGGAGGTTCTTTGATGTTCATCATCTTCAAGGTAGAGTGGGGTGCTTGCTGTTCACTATATTAGATTATGCAAGCTACTTGTTAATTAATCAACTCATGATCATGTCAGACATTACTCTGAATTATCACAAAAATATACATCCTAGGTTAAATAGATAAATATGATTCTATAGATAGACAGATAGATAGATAGATAGATAGATAGATAGATAGATATGTAGGCAGATTATGTAAAGATAGGTAAGTTTTCAAAAACCTCAGAGACCTACAGAATATGGCATTTAAAAATGTTTTCCCTTTTGAGCGAAATGGGCCATTGTTCTCTTGATTTCTTCTAGCTTATTTTTTGGACAAAGGAATCCTATTAGGCCCAAAGGAAATTGGGAAAACGGTTACGTAAGCTAGCATTAACATTTGTGGTTCAGTCTCTGAATATTGAGAAATTTTAGGTTTAATAGAAGTCCTGTTTAAAACAGTGTGAAATGGTGGACCAATTGAGATCAGTTTTTTTTTTTTTTTTTGAAATTGTATTAGTAGCAGACTCTGATGAAGAATAGCAACTGAAGCAGTTGAGGCTGAAATAAACAGAATGCTGGGACATGCAGAATGTTGGAACAGATGTGTCAGTATCTCAGTATGCTGAAAGGATGAATCCTGTCAGGTTTGATACAGCATCACCAGTGTCCAGTTTTTTGTTTGTTTATTCTGAAAACATACTTTCTCACAAGCATTATACAGTCTTAAAATCTTAAATGTATGAGATGTACACAATGCACAGATCAATTAAGGATGGCTCTCTGCTCTTTGTATGATCAGAAGAAAGACATCTGTAAGTCTTTATCCATGCCATATGAAAATACGACATGTACATGTCATGGGGATTTTGTAGCCAATATATCCATGTCTCGGTCAGTTTTAGAGCTAGCCCACATAGTGGGATCAGCAATATAAGTTACCATTATTATTGAACATACAATTATTATTATGTTGAAATCAAAGCAATATAGATCTAAATAGCCTTTCGGAGTTCTTGGGGCCTGTTATACTAGGCCATACTGTTACCTGTCTCCTGAGAGAAGACTTCCTATTTAAAGAGAAAAGCCAGTTGCCTAGAGCAACAGAAAAGCATTATCTTTTAAAATTGACATTATTTCTTCTTCTTTTTTTTTTCTTTTCTTTTATTTTATTTTATTTTTTTCAATGCAGTTTATTCAGGAACCTTGAGCAATCATCTGACCCTGGGGAAAGCCAGCCCACAGCTTAAATAGCCTCTGGGTAGCCAACCCAGGCGTGCCACGTGGGCAATGCAGATAGGTCCACATACATGGAAGCAAGCCAGATCCTCAGCCTTAGCCAAATGTGGAATTGTTCGTGACAGAGAGCACTCACCATCGGGAAGGTGGAAGGCAGAAACCAGCTCCTTCTTTAAGGCACAGCATTCCGCAGCTCTCTACAGTTCCCCCTTTTCGTTTTAGACGCATCAGGCAAGAGTAGAGGTCTGATCTCTGATATTAGAAATAAATTGGGACTTTGTCCCGATGTTCATTTAGGTGTCATCCACTCAAAGAGCATCAGACCCGTCTGATACCTTTTTCTCAGAGGCGGGACCTGGGGTATCAACCCGCATGCAATCAGACATGCTCTTCTCTGGGTCCAAAGCAGCTGACCCTGAGTGCAGTGCTTAGCCTCGCATCCTGAGCATAACATTTTCGCTTTTTATGGTATCCAACCATGCTTGGGGCGAATGTCCTGCTTCAATGGCTGTAAAGGCCTGAATGATCATGGCTGCATCACACTGTTGTGAGGCTCTAATCTTGCATATATACCACAGGCAAACCACGGAGACCAACACCAGAAGGCCTGCTAACGCTCCCATGCCCACCCATTCCTTCAGATGATTCATGGCTGCAGCAATCCATGATGATAATCCTGTGGCTAGTCCTGCGTCCACTCTGGTAGAATTTACTGTGACAATGGCCACTCTCAGCTGCTCCATCGTAGTATCGAATTCTCCAGTTCAATTACCTAAAATATAGCTCGACAATTGTTTAGACAGAATGACTTTCAAAAGTGGAGGAAAACATGGAGTTAGTCAATTGGCATGGAGCACGTCTCGCCCCTGGGGGCAATGGTCTCCTGAACCTACTCAGACCTCAGACACCACCACTGCTAGTTCTAGAACTGACGCAGGATGTTTCAACAAGGGGGTTAAGGCTTCTCATAATATTTCCTATAAGCCCACACCTGTTTGTCTATATCCCCCATTTTTATTCATTATTAGCCAGATAGAGCCAAGTAATTGTGGTAATGATACTTGTTTTTTTGCCCAATGCTAGAATGCTAGTAAATTTAGGTATGCCCTGGTTACTCGCATGCCTCACTGGGTGCCTGTGCCCGTTGATGCCCCTCACGCTATGACTCTCTTCAGACAGAAAAGGGATCTTGGAACTACAGCCACCATTGTTACTACCATCTCATTGGCGGCTGTTGGACCTACCACCGTGGCATTAGCCATGAGTCATACTGGGCAGACTGCTCAGACCCTGAATAATCTTTTAGCCAATGTAGCTCATGCCTTAGTTGTACATAAAGGAATTAATGCTCAACTGAAAGGAAGCTTGATGGTGTTCAATCAGAGGATTGACCTCATGCAGGAGCAAATTGATACCCTATGGCAAATCGCTCAACTTGGCTGTCAATGAAAATATGCTGGACTTTGAGTCACTAGCATATAACATGAGAATTTTTTTTTTCTTTTTTAAAATGTTTAAGCACACCCTAGGAACCTTGTACCTGTTTAGAGGTTTGGGCCTGGATTTTTATATTTGTTGAAGCTATTTTTGTCTTATCTCCTTTTCTGTATTGAATGGGTAGTTATGCCTTTATAGCCAAATTTTATATAAACTTCCTTTACCTTTAGAGTTTAAGCATACCCTAGGTATCTTGTTCCTGGATTTTTACATTTGTTGTGGCTATCTTACTTTGGCTTGCCCCTTTTTTGATAAGGGATGGATGGGTTAGCCTTTTTTAAACATATGAATTGGAATGTTTGAGGTTTTAAGACTTAACTAGGCTGGTCTGTACTTTGTCACCTTAAGTCCACTGTGTCTTTCTGCATTAAGGGTGACCAACATTTGTCCCCCCAGCCCATGAAAATGTCTTACATTTAAAAGGATAATCTGGCTGCCAAAGCATCAAGACACCTTAATTTAGGCAGCATTTGAAGGCTTTTTGATGTGGGAGGCATGCAGTTTGCACAATTTTCCCCAGCCTAATTTTGGGTCCTTACATTCATCAACAAAACATATCTCTTAAGCCAAAATGCCCTTTATCTTTAGTTCTCCTGTTGAAGTGCCACTTTCTGAGGAGATGGCTGGCCTTATTAGAGCAGTGTGACATCTTTCCTTACATAAACCTAAAATTGATGTGAATCCAACCTCTATATTAGTAAAGACATATCATTTGTTAAGAAAAAAGAACTTATGTAGTAATTAACCTTAAGGAAAAGTTTGTAATTTTGAATACTAGACTGTGTTTGCAAGCTGCTTAATAGCAGTTACACCAATTTAGCCTGTAACAAGCAAAGCCCAATTTATCATTCTTTTTGGAATTGAGTTGTTGCTTAGATATATCAGTGGCCCATTCCCAGAGTTGACAAGTATCTTGCAGCCAGAAAGCTTTGAATTTCAGCTGCTATTAATTTAGTGTCTGTTGTTATGTCCAAGTCTCCAGGACTCCAAAGACCACCAAGGAGCTGATTCTGAGCTCAGGGAGAGAGAGTGTTTTATTTAGGGTTACCTCAAGGTTCAGGAATACCACCTTAGCAGTTTTATGATTGACTGACATTTAGCAAATATTGGATGTTCAGAGGAAATTGTTTGCCCAGAGAGCCAAGCCAAACCATAATTGTTTTGTTCATCCTATTGTAAAGAATGCCTGCATAAATTTCAGGTATTCACTGATTAGCCTTTGCAAGGGATGACGGTGTTGTGCCTGATTCATGAAATCCCAAAAGACTATAGGAGTTGAGTCTGTTAGGCCCAAGGGGAAGACCCCCTAGGGAACCCTAACTTTCTGAGGAAGATGAAGAGAACTCAGGAGACCAATCATCAATGCAATAGCATGAGGTTTAATTCAGCCATCGTATGATGGGGCTGCCCGCCCCCCCCAAAAAAAAAACCAGTGAGGAACAGCCAGGAGAGACAACAGTCTGAGGGTTTTACAGGAAGAAGCTCGGGAATCGCGAGCTTGGCGACACTGGATTGGGTAGTTGACTTTTAAAATGATTGGTTCATTTTAGGCGCCAAGTCCATCTGGTCCTGCACTGATCTGGGTTAGGGAACTGTGACATCTGGACCGGTTGCTAAGCAACGTCATCTCATACTGCAGATCTGGACACTCCTCCACAGTGTGGAGGAGACCTTTCACATTCCTTTGCAATGGGTCTTGTCTCAATTCATCCACTCCTCCTCCTGCATTCTGTAAAAGTGCTGGGAGAATTTATTTTAACATGGGGTATAGAATTTATAAAGAAACCTGTAAAGCTAGCCTATTCCTTTCAAGTCCATTGCAAAACACATGAGAATCTTTTTATTACACGCTAGAGCTTGGGCTTACATCCTCACAAACACAGGGGTTGAGAACAGAGCCTCATGCTCAGGGTAGGTGGGAGATTTAAAGATCGCAGTCCTTCCCAAATCACCAACAGGGGAATTCCAGCCTAGCAAGCATCTATTGGTTGAAACACAAAAGGGCATGTTGCATTTTAAACAGACTGGCTGTAGGAAGGCCCCCAAACCATTAACCATCTGGCTTTCCTTGTTTGGCTGTTCTAGCAAACTGAATCTCTAGTGAACAGGAAAGAATGCAGTAAGTCTGTTTTCTCCCCACATATGGCTGGACATGTCTCCACCTGTCTGGCCTTTGTTCAGGCTTGTGCTTTAAACTTTAATCCAATAACCCAAAAAACTAAGTTTTAATTATTTGGTCTCTCAATGCTTAAATATTACAGGGTTTTCTCCAGGCTATTCCTTGGGTAGGGGACTCCATTGTATTCTTCCTCGAATTGGTGCCCTATGGCCTAGTTCCTGGGACTGATGACTTGACTTTCAGGGGTGGGGGGGGTCAGGCCTGGTTCTTTCACTTTCAGAAAGAGTTCAAATTCTATTGTTCCTGACTTAATATTCAATCCCTTGGTTTTCTCTCCACTTTTTTCTTGAACTTTCTTAGAGAAGGCATGAAGAAGAGGCATCACCATTAAACATATTGTAACTGGACTCATGACTATGACAACCAACACAAAGCTAAAAGGAATCCAAACAACCTCTGCTATGGCGTTTGTTTGTTTTTTATTTTTATTTATTTTTATTTTAGATATAGGGCTAGCTCTGTCTGTCTCCCAGTTTTGACTCTCCAGACTGTCATGTTTCCATAGCTGTGACCACTGTTGCTCTGTGAGAGCAGATCCAGCCATAGCAGCAGAAGCAATGCTTGTGTATCCTTCTGGGTAGATGGCAGCAGCAGTGGTAGCAGCAGTGGTAGCAGCAGTCAGTTTTGTTATCTTAAGTCAGCTCTTTTTGTCTCCAGGTCTGCTCACAGTAGGCTGTCTTTTGCTTTTGGGCCTATTTAAGAGTCTTTCTTAAAGAGACAGTATTTGACTCTGGAGTTAGTAGGTTTTAACTTTGTGTTGTTTTGCTGGGAACTTATTCACCCACCAAGTTATGACGGAGTATGATTTAAAGGGTGTGTATGCATAAAATTAATTGGGCACCATTTGCTGTAAATTAATAAAGTGTTTGGCTATATAAGGGTATTTATTATTATTTGCCCTATGATTTATTGCAGCAGTATTATTTGACCCATTATCACAAATAATAAGACCCAGATACCTGTTAGATTTTATAATTGCCTTGTTACCTGAATACTTCTACATATGCTATATTAATAACCTCACCGTCCATCTTCCAGCCCTCATCCAATGCCATCTTTGTTAATCATTCCTATCTGGGCTGCCTTCTATCCATTATCCCAAGATACTTACTTATATTCTTCAAACTTCCAACAATTGTTGGACATAAATACTGTTAATTTAGTGGTAGGAATTGCTTCTAGTTTTACAAGAAAATTAATTAGAAAAGCAATTATTTTGCATGAAGCTGTTTTAAAAATTAATTACTGTACAGGAAGAAAAGGACATATTAGAAAGAGGATGCTTGTACGGTTATGGTCTATTGTCTTGTATATACACACAAAATTTTTCTTGTATATGATCCCCTGTGTCCCTTCTGACATGTCATCTCAAGTTCAATTTTTTTTCTGTTTTTGTTTATTTATTTATTTATTTGTTTGTTTGTTTGTGTGTGTGTGTGCTCATCTTCCCCTTTTTGTTTGTCAGTAAATTCAGTAATCACTATGTATTGACATGTGTGGGAGATTGGAAACTACTGGAAACATACTCAAAAAGACATTTTTCTCCCTTTCTAGGAAGCTCTTGACTGCCAATAGCTCCATACTAAATGCAAGGGCTTGTGAAACACCTTCTCCATCTATGTAAGAATTTTGATTTGCTTGGTCTTTTGCAAGTTTTGTGATGGTAATCACAGCTGCTGTGAGTACATGGCTATAGGAGCAATAACTTTAAAAATATTGCATATAAATACTCAATAGAAATGTGTAACACTCTTAGTGTCTTTTAGCAAGTTCCTTATGTCCAGTTATATGTGACTTTTCGGATAATTATATAATCTCAAAAATGTACAACAGTTACCAACACTATCTTATAATACATTAGAAAATGGCAGGGTCTTGGCAGCTATCTACTATAATCTTAGATTTATAACCCTACATTGCATAAGTCCATTGAGCATTCTACACATTGTTTCTACAGGGTGTCTAAAGTTACTGCTAAACAATGAGGAAAAATAATCAACATAAACATTTTATTGTAAAGATTTCCTATACACATCTTGGGAAATTTACATTTATCATATATTTGTCCCATGAATGACTAAGAAAATTACAAGAAAAGGAGTGAAAAATGATAAATCACTTGGTCAATATAAATCGAAACAACAATAGCCCACTAATAGTTGATGTAGTCTTCAACTCCTAATGTATGACACATATGTATGTGAATCTTTAATGATATTCGTTACTTAGAATTCTCCATAGTACTCATCCTATTTTCTCTTGAAATTACCTGTAAATCTTTCTGATCAAGCTCCTAGCGTTTGCATCAGAATCAGCTCCTTGGTGGTCTTTGGGGCCCGTGAGACTTGGGAATAACATCCTGGGAACTCATCTGTGATCCCTAAGATGCCCAAGTCTCCTGAACGTTAGAGTTGAGGACCAGCCAGTAAGCATTTCGTCTGTGTCTGTCTGTGTCTGTCTCAGTGGTGTTTCTGTTTCTGGCTTTGAAGCAAAATCTGTAATCTGTGTGGTTGGGAATAGTTAGAGCAGATGCACTGGACAACAGTGGGCCACAGGGTCCCTAAAAGAGGTTCTAGACCTTGTCAGAGGGGACAGATATACCCTGATCTGTAAAGAATGACAGAGTACCAAGTTTTCTGTGAGGACAAGGCAGGTAGCTCCTGCATCTTGGATTCTCCACTGTCTTACTTTTGGTTTTTACATGGCTAGGGTGGTGCTATCTGTTGTGTGGCTCTGTGCATGTTTTTTTTTTTTTTTTTGCTTGGCAAGCAGCAGGATCTGGCTCTGTGCATGTCTTTCTATTTGACTGTCTTTTTTTGTTGCTGACTGTTCTTTTGTGACTGGGACTGACTGACGACATGAGACAGACTCCTTCTAAACCCTTAGATTTAATTCTTACCCATTTCAGGGAGGCTCGAGTCATGCTCCACAGGCTCTGGTGACAGAGGCAAGGAGGTGCCAAGGGATGGCTACAGTATGCCGAGCACCAGGCTTAGCACCTCTGCCACTGCTCTGGCTTCTGGTCTGACAGAGCTTGACAGGTGTGTTGCTGCTCTGGTCTCTGGTCTGGCAGAATGACAGGCCTCCACTCTAAGCTCTGGTGTAGTTGGGTGGAGCCCGATTTGAGGAGGGCCACTCATAAAGGAAAGGATAGAGGGCCCAGCGAGAGACGGGCCACTATTTCTGTGGTATCTCCTTCCTTTTCTTTTCTCTTTGCTGGGATTGTAATGGTACATTCTTTTCTTTTTTTAATTTTAATTTTTTTAATTTTTTTACAATTAATTACACTTTATTCATTTTGCATTCCCCCATAAGCCCCTGCCTCCTCCCCTCCCTACCCCTTCCTCATGCCTCTGACATAATCTGATTGACCTGCTCTTTGATCACCTCCCCCTGAGGGGGGAGCAGCCTTACCAGGCCACAGAAGATGACAATGTAGCCACTCCTGAGGTGATCTGATAGAGTAAGATCAGAAGGAAGGAGAAGAGGACCTCCCCTATCAGTGGACTTGGTACATTCTTTTCTTATGTTCTTCTTTTGTGGGTTTGTTTGCTTGTGGTGGTTTCAGTAGGCCAGTGACTAAACAACTGTGCACCATGGTGACCTTCTCTTCCCCATGCTTCCAGTAATACAAGCTGGGGTACTTCTGGTCATTGGTGGGAGCATGCCTTACGGAGGGACAGGTAGTGAACAGCCAAGAGCAGGGTGGGCAGCATGAACTTGCCCAGGCTGATGAGACAAAGTGCTTGAAATTACAGCTGGATAGAGTAAGAAAAATTTTGTCTGTCTGTTTAAATGTGTATATTACATGTTTATCTCTGAATGATCTTAAATGGTTAATATGCTCTGTATATCTCAGTTATAAATTAACAGTTATTGGATATGTTTAAACATTAAATTCAAATTCTTATTTAGAACATACATATGTGTGCATATGTGTTTGTAAGATCCATAGAAGCACAAACATTTTTAAATAGCAACCGTGTGGCCTGCCATGTGATGCAGATCTGCCATCTTGAAATTGCCACATGGCAGAAAAAAATTTTCAGAACCTCTTAGTCATAATGAATTCTGTTTATCATCCTATCTCCTTTTACACTAAGAAGACAAGTCTCATTTTAAATTGGTATTGATTTTAGAGATTGAATTGTTTACAGTGGTAAAATTTGGTTTTGACTTTTAAAATTATGGGTATGCTTTGTGACTTCACTCCTAAAAAGAGTACTTTATTTTGATATTGCAAAAACAGATTTATTTTAAAAATATGTTTAAAGCTATGAAACATTTTAAAGTTTATCAGGTATTTTATAATAATGTCTTTATGGATTTTATATATACAAAATTCAGGGTTGTATTCTTGCAGCATGCTGTATGTGTGATTCAGCCTTGGTTTGTAAAGGTCTATTCAGATTAACAGGCTGACTTGAAGTGTGTACCTGTCTACCAGTTCCTAAATGAATGGATTTGTTTCTTTCTGGCAGATAGGTTTGATATGGCCAGAATAGTTCAAGTACAGTTTAAAATTGTTCTATATTGTTCGGTTATGCAGTTGGTTCTAAAACCTATTTGATTACAATGTTAGAACTTGGTTACAGGAAACTGTAAATGCTCCACGTGCTATACCATGGGAGGCAACAACACCATCAGTGACATTTAATGGATATATTTTAAATTGCTGGCACAGTCTGTAACAACATATTGCTGCCGTGTTGGTTCAGGGATAAAGAAGGTAGAGCCATGGTTTTACCGCCATCTTTGTTGAGGACTGCCAGCTGTGTTCAGTTTCCTGTGTAGTGCTAAGAGTAACTTCTGTCCTTTAAGTTTTTTGTTATTTGGTCTTAATAATACAATATGGAAAGATCAGAAAGATTTGCCAGCCCCTCTATGAACTGTATGATTAAAAGCTTTGCTTTGATTTTAGTTCAGAAATATATTTAAAGTTATGCTAATGACTGCAGTTGGTTACAAGATTGAGCTTTACTGAATCCCTTGTTTATGTTTTCAAGATTAAGCCTAGGATGCCTATGTAGATCTACTTGAAATAGATATGGTCCTAAAACACTTATCTAAGGAATATGTCAGAAGTAGAGATTATAACATTCTGTTTTACAGGATGCAGTTTAGAGCAGATAACTAAAAGAGACAAAGATTAACTCAGATATGCTGGCTCTCAAGCTTGTCAGAGATCTGATGAATATGGCATCTAATGTATGTAGGTTTTATTATACCAGAGAGTCCCAAAATCCTGGAAATTACTTCCAAGAAGATTTGGGCACAACAGCAGATGACTTCGACTCTGGATTGTGGTATGCTAACCACTGGGCAAGATGCCCCAACTGGCCCACTGCTAGGGCCCAGGCTCAACTGTATATAAGATGTGGACACATGGAGACTCATTGTTTTACATTGATGACAGCAAGGTGAAATTAGTCTCTCATGTTATTTTTTTCTACAGAAACAGTCTCTCATCTTCTGTACCTGATGACCAAACTGCTTCTGCTCATGATGCCATGAGACCACAGGAGCCAGGGACAACTGCCTAGGCAATGGAATGACTAGTCATCTCTGTCATTTTGATTGATACATAGATTGGTACATTTATTTATCTTATAATTTATCCTGCTCAGGTCTCTAATCACATTAATGGCTATGGTAAACTAATGGTAGCTTCATAGCTAAAGAACAGACAATTAGATACACTGTTAGTTCATTGGTCAAATCATTAGCTAGTTAGAACTACTAGTACTAGATCTCATATTTAGAAAGGAAAAGAAGTTTTTCTTGCTCACAGGCTTGATGTTAATTGCCAGTGTTTTATGGCAAATAACTGGATAGAAAGATGTAAAGTTTATATAAGGTCTAAGGATTTGAAAGTTTAAGTTATAAGGATCTAAAAATGTTGAGGCTCTAGGAATTTGTTTCAAAGTTGGTAAATGCAAGTTATAAAATGTGTGTCTAAGGTCTTTTAAGGTATGTGAATGTAAGTTGTAATGATATGAGAATATAATTTAAGGCATATTAAAATAAGAAGGTATTTCAGATTTCTCCCCCACCTCTAGCTATTGTGCTTATGTTGTTATAACATTTCAAAAGTTCAGAGTTTTGATATTGATCAATAGAGTTCAGATAAGCTGATGGAGCACTGATAGCTTATTATCCAGTCACAAGCTTGAGATTTTATTTTCCCTTTTGTTGATTTCTGGAGAGAGACTTAAAGGAGCTTCTCATTATGCTAAAAATATCTCTGTCTAATATGTATATCTCCAACCCAAAAGCCATATCTTTTACTAGGTCTTAATGGCATGAGTCTACTCCTGCTGTCTTGCAGACACCTGTTACCTGCTTTTTCTAAATTACGGATCTCAATACAATGGTGATACTAATATATTTCCTTTTGTAAACTAAATTCATATGAGTTTCAGGAAATCAAAAAAGTCAGAAGACCAGGATCTTCCATAGTTCAAATAGACACCAGATGAGTTTTTCCCTTGGTCTTGGGATTCCTCACTTTCCCCTTTTATTAGACAAATTTATGTCTATGTCTATAGTCTGAATTTGTCTCAGTAGATTTCACCTGGCTGATCAACTCCATTCAGGGATCAGCTATGGATTGCAAGCTGAAATCTGGACTGGCTGAAAGTTAAAGCAACCAGTCCAGCTGATGTGATGATTCCCCATTTCTTCATCTGAATTGCTAATTAGTTGCTGTCCCTTTGCCTAGTTGACTAGCCTTTCAGCCTTCTTGGGTTTCCAATATGTCCACCCTAATGTCAGCCTGAAGAAATTACAGAAGAGAGATTCAGAGGCCTCTTATGAATATGACCAGGAGAGGACAGGCTACCTAACAGGCTGAAATGCTAAGTCAAAAGGGGCTCCCTGACATTAGCTATTATCTTGGGGACCTGCTTAGCTGGAGCAGGAACTGGAATGGCAGCACTGGCTGTACAATGCCAGAATTACAATAGCTTAAAGGCAGATATTGGTTAAGATATTCAGTGCCTTAAGACCTCAATCACCCACTTAGAAAAGAATGTTGATTCCCTGGCAGAAGTAGTGTTGTAAAACAGAAGGGGCTTGGATATGACCTTTTTACAGCAGGGAGGGCTGTGTGCAGCCCTTAGAGAGAAATGTTGCTTTTATGTAAACCACTCAGTAATGATTAGGAAATCCTTAGCAAGAATAGCAAAAAGATTGGAGAGATGCTGGAAAGAGAGAGAAGATTCCAGAGGATTATTTAAATCTAGGTATGATAGTTCCCCTTGGCTTACTCCCTTTATATCCACCCTGATGGGTCCCCTACTAATTTTGAGTTTTACCTTTGAGGCCTTGTATTTTAAATCACTTGGTGCATTTCATGAAAGAACACTTGGGAGCAATACAATTAATGGTACTCAGATCCTATTATGGAAAGGTAAAACTGTAGGACATTGGGGGTCGTATCTGGAAGACCCATAATTGGGTCTTCAAATAATCTTGGGAGTGGGGTAATGAGAGACCAAATAATTAAAATTAGTTTTTTGGTTTATTGGATTAAAGTTTAATGCAGGAGCCTGAACAAAGGAGCAGACATGAAGAGACATGTCCAGCCACCTGGAGAGGGGCCAGCCTTACTGCATTCTTTCCTGCCCACTAGAGATACAGTTGCTAGGAAAATGGCCCAGATTGCTCCTCTCCCTTAGTGACAGCCAAACAAAGGAAGCCAGACCATTAATGGTTTTGGCACCTTCCCACAGCCCATCAGTTTAAAATGCAACATCCCCTTTCGTGTTTCAACCAATAGATGCTTGTCAGGCTGGAATTCTCTTGCTTTGGGCACTCTGGGAGAGAGTGGAACTTTTAAATCCCCCTTGAGCTCAGTGCTCTACTCTCAACTACTGTCTCTGTGAGGATGTGGGCCCAGCCTTAGCTTTTAATAAAAGGACCATACTGCATTTGCATTGGAATTAGCTCATTGCTGGTCTTTTGGGTCCACAAGACTTGGGCATAACAACTTGATTGCTAATTCTGTGCTAACTGCCTCTTACAATGGGGTATTCTATAATATTTGATATAGTCTTTAAAGTGAATGATTTCTACATTGTATTATTACTGCCTATATTACACTCATTCCTAGCCTTTAAAAGATTCCAAGTCTTTACTTTACTAAATGAGCTTGATTTTATTTAAAACTCTGTAGAGAAGTTAAAGGTTCGTAACATATTCTGGGACATTATGACACTGAAATAGGCAAGAGTACTCTTAACAGTGTCAGGTGAGTTGATATATAAATACACTAACCTGTATTATCTGGAAACCTTAGTTCTATAAGGATGAGTTTGGACTCATGGCTTGATTTGTAAATAGGAGAACAGAAGTCACCTGGATAAGATTTTAGCGGACAGACTCAGATGTCTGTAGTATTATTCCAAGTACCTTGAGTTTAAGGAGTACTAATCATTTTGGCTTGAGGTAAAGATGTACTCAGAATCTTGCCTCACTGGAGTCAACTGACTACCAGACCATCAAGAGTTCCTCATATGGAAGCCAGGAAGAGAAATACCTCATGGGAGAGGAAACCATTGAAAACCGAATCTGAACTTGAACTTCTAAAGCCACATTTAATCCTCCAATGACCACAAACTAGTTCACAATTAGTTAAGAACACAATCTAACAAGACAATTGAACTGTAATTTTTTTTTGAGACAAGGTTTTTTCATATAGCCCTGGCTGTTATGGACTCACTTTGTAGACAAGGCTGACCTCAAAATCATAGAGATCGACCTGTCTCTGCCTCTCAGAGTGCTGGGAACACAAGCATGTGCTACTATGCTTAGCTAATTGAACCATATTTTGTTGCTTTATGACTCATAATTTGTCAGCTATGTTGTTGGTAGTTTTCCTATTCTAAATATATTTACAACATAAGAAATAATATTCTTAAATAAATGATTTATGGAAAACAAAAATGTCATACGTAACCTCACTGTATTTTTCTTTTTATCAATGTGTCTAGGCTTTGCCACAGTTCTCTTGAATATGTAGCTGATGTCTTTAAAATATGGTAAATTAGAAAAATAATTTCTAGTAAATAATTGCCAATACCATATGTAACAAAGAAATAATAGTTATCTGTTTTTTTTACTCATATTAATATACACATTTCTTAGTATGCTAATGGGTTTGTGAAAATAGTTTTATAGTTAAATGTATTAGTGAAATAGTTACTTATACACATTTTTGTTTTAACACAGGACTTTTCAGTGTCTTCAATATGTTAATTTTCACTGTAGTTTTCAAGAGGTATATGTAAGTTACAGCTTTCACAAATATATAGTCACTGAAATTTTTCTTAGAACATTGTCAATAGATAGGGCTCTGTGATATATGTCCTTGATAATACTGACACAAGATCATTTAGTCAGACATGTCTAAGTTCATATTTAACTTTGATCATCAGGTATTCTTGTATTGTTTGTCACAGAATGGTGTATCTCTAGAAAAATGATTAAACTTTGTTATATAGAAGATTTAGGTGCACTGATAGGGGAGAACCTCCTGCCCTTTCATCTGATACTGGTTTATCAGGTATCTTCAGGACTGGCTGCAAAGAACTCCTCTGTGGCCTAGCAGGGCTGTTCCTCCCTAGGGGGTGGGGGTCAAAGAGCCCGCCATTGAATTCATGCCAGAAGCAGTCCCTGTTCCCCTTATTAGGGTACCCACTTGGATACTGAGCTACCAAGGGCTACATCTGAGCAGAGGTTCTAGGTTGCATCCATACATGGTCCTTGTTTAGAGAATCAGTCTCATAAAAGACCCCTGTGCCCAGATATATTTGGTCCTTGTGGAACTCCTGTCCTCTCCTGGTCATATTAACTCCCCCCCTTTTTTTATGATTCCCTGCACTCTGCTGAAGGTTTGGTTATGAGTATTAATATCTGTTTTGATACACTGCTAGGTAGAGTCTTTCAGAGGCCCTGTGTGGTAGGCTCCTGTCCTGTTACTTGTTTGCTCCTACATCCAATGTCCATCCCATTTGTCTTTTTAAGTGAAGATTGATCATCATACCCTGGGTCCTCTTTCTTGTTTATCTTCATTAGGTGTATAGATTTCAGTATGTTTATCCTATCTTATAGGTCTATATAAGTGGGTATATACCATGTACGTCTTTCTGCTTGGAAAGGGGCAGAGAGGAGATGAGGGAGGGAGGGTGGGATTGGAAGGGAAAGAGGGAGTGGGATTCAGCAGGGATACAAAGTTAACAAACTGTAATTAATATTAAAAAAAAATTTAAAAAGATGATTTATGTGTAGACATTTGTCAAATGCATATTCATATACACTGTTATCATCATTAGATAAAACCTGAGTTCCCAGAATCTCCATTTTCATAGTCATAATGTGAGCTTTCTTTTGTAGGCATCTAGTTGATATACTGAGACATCATGTAAAAAGGCATTAGTCCTTACGTGATAAAATATGACTGTAACTAATATACTTTTAACCCCTTAAGTTTAATAACACGTTACATATTTAAACTGTGTTATTATAAAAAGTTACTTACCAATATGCTATTAGATATGACTAAAACTTTATGTTAATTTACGTCATTTTTTTTGCTTTGTTTTTTCCCTCAGTACTGATAGATAGAACATCAAGCCTTGTACACTCTTTTCTGATGAGTTATATCCCCAGCATGTATATTAGTTACTTTTAATTCACATATATAAACCCTACACTTGTGACTCACTGTCACCATAAAATGTAACTTGCACTCTTCATCAAGTGACATGTAATTAAAATCAAAGAAAATAAATCCCTTAACCTGACAAGTCTTCTTTTGCTCTTCTTCTGGCAGTGATCATAATTCTCTGTACACAGCATGCTATTTTTTTTTCTTTTTGCTTCATGCTATTGTTTTTGCTTAAAATGTTATTTTCTTTGTCTCTTCCCCTGGCTCATTATTCTCTGCTGATTGTGAACATATATGGGTGGGTTGGAGTAGGTATACCATTTAAACAGCTAAATAGTAGTGATTGAAGGTAGTAAAATATGAAGAATTTTTTGGGGCAGAAATTTGTTTGTGAGTATAAAGCAGTTAGTTACTAAAGTGGGCACACGATTCCAAGGCAAGCATGTGATCCAGAAAGCAGCAGAAATGTATCAACTCAAGAAAACATTATTATAAAGCATTATTCTAAATAAAGCGTTATTATAAAGGAGGGAAGAAGTTAAAATTGGATACAATTTCCAAGAGACACTTCTTTTTAACTTCATTGAAATGTGGTTCATTGGTTCTTATTGAGCTACTTATATGGGTAGGTTTCACCAGGAGCATATTAGTTTTCAGTAA
Source organism: Meriones unguiculatus (assembly GCF_030254825.1). Classification (NCBI taxonomy): domain Eukaryota; kingdom Metazoa; phylum Chordata; class Mammalia; order Rodentia; family Muridae; genus Meriones; species Meriones unguiculatus. The sequence goes on along the minus strand of NC_083369.1, from coordinate 49,847,523 downwards.
TTATTGTTTACTGATTAAATGGGGAGTTTTCATTCTTCAAGGGAGGCATACATCTTCTAATATTAATACAAATACATTTAGTCATTCTGAAAGTAAAAACAAATGTTGACACATTTCTATTGACTGCTTTTAAATCTTCACCTAAAGCAAGTAGGTATGTGTGTGTGTGTGTGTGTGTGTGTGTGTGTTTTGTCATAATGTCAAATGTCTTCCATGGTAGACCAATACTGGTAGAAGGATAATGATAATAGTGTTTGATAATAGAGATGGATTCTGTTGAAGTTTTGAGGGATGCTAATCTTCTTTTCCTTTTATTGTAAGACTGTCTCCAGAGGTATATAGAAAATGAGAATATTGCAAAGTTATTATTCATGAATATCAATATCTAAGTGTTGTAAGACTTTGTGTGTACAGAAAAAAACAGTGGAAATAGAAAGCCAGGCTGCCATAAGCACATATGAAACACACAATTAATTGCCTGCAGACATGAGGGGACCTACTGAGAACATTAGAAAATACTGTTGTATAGAAAATGTATTAGTGTTAATATTGTGAACAGTTGGATGGCTGGATGTTTGATAACAAAGCAAGTCATTTTAATTTGATCTAAGCTTCAGCTTTTAATTGAATTTATAAGAACATGGAGAAATTGACAAGCAGCTCTCAGCAATTCAAAAGCAACATTTTGGCTCAGAGTCTTGGCTTCTCTCAATGTTTTAAATATCTAATTGCAGATAAAGATGGAGCAAAGAAAAAAAAATCACACTATGATAACAAGGACAGCAGATGTATGTGCCTGATTTAAAATAAATGCAGATGGCTATTATTTCTTAGGTAACTTTTTATTTGGATATCACCACACCTTATATGGTGGCAAGCTGGCCAACTCTAATTAGTAGATGGTTGGTTGAATCACTTATGTCATTTTGCAAAAAAAACCCAGAAGCACTTCCTACAAGAAATCTAAAGGTTCATCACTTTTCTTTTTCTGTGAAAGGTACCTTGAGCAATCACATTTGTATCCCACTAACCTCAGTGTATAATTCACACGGTCATGGTTTTGCATTCTGAGATGAAATGATTTATCATCTTTTTTTTTTCACAGCCACAAATATTTTTAATTATAACTTAAACATATGATTCATGTTATACAAAGCATTTACAAACACGTATGAAATGGATAATGTCGTATTTGCTTTCTTCATATATATAGATATACCTAATGTCACTTTCTTTTTCAATCTTAGTATGTTCATTTCCTGTGCGTGTTTTCATAGAACATTAACCGATATTAACAGTATACAAATTAACACTATACAAATTATTATTAAAAAGGTAAGTCTTTTCCATTTTTATTTTATTCATTTTTTTTTCTTATCAGTTACATTTTATTTTATTTTTTTTCAATGCAGTTTATTCAGGAACCTTGAACAATCCTAGGACCCTGGGGAAAGCCAGCCCACAGCTTAAATAGCCTCTGGGTAGCCAACCCAGGCATGCCACGGGGGCAATGCAGACAGGTCCACATACATGGAAGCAAGCCCGATAGCCAACATCAAACTAAACACAGAAAAATTTAAGGCAATCCTACTGAAATCAGGGACAAGACAAGGCTGCCCACTCTCTCCATATCTCTTCAACATAGTGCTAGAAGTCCTTCCTAGAGCAATAAAACAGTTGAAGGAGATCAAGGGGATAAAATTGGAAAGGAAGAATTCAAATTATCACTACTTGCAGATGATATGATAGTATACGTGAGTGACCCCAAAAACTCTACCAGGGAACTCCTACAGCTGATAAACACCTTCAGCAAAATGGCCAGATACAAAATTAACTCAAAAGAATCAGTAGCCCTCCTATATAAAAAAGACAAAAGGGCTGAGAAAGAAATTAGGGAAACAACACCCTTCACAGTAGCCACAAATGACATAAGGTACCTCGGAGTAAGCCTAACCAAGGAAGTCAAAGACTTGTATGAAAAAAATTTCAAATCTCTGAAGAAAGAATTAGAAGAAGATATGAGAAGATGGAAAGATCTCCCATGCTCATGGCTTGGCAGGATTAACATAGTAAAAATGGCCATCTTACCAAAAGCAATCTACAGATTCAATGCAATGCCCATCAAATTACCAACACAATTCTTTACAGACCTGGAAAAAAAATTCTCAACTTCATATGGAATAACAAGAAACCCAGAATTGCTAAAACAATCCTCTACAATAAAAGATCTTCCAGAGGTATCTCCATCCCTGATCTTAAGTTGTACTATAGAGCAACAGTTTTAAAAACTGCATGGTACTGGCATAGAAACAGAATGGTGGATCAATGGAACCGAACAGAGGACCCAGAAATAAACCCACACACTTATGGACACCTGATCTTTGACAAAGACGCCAAAATTATACAATGGAAAAAAGATAGCATCTTCAACAAATGGTGCTGGTCTAACTGGATGTCTACATGTAGAAAAATGAAAATAGATCCATACTTGTCACCCTGCACAAAACTGAAGTCAAAGTGGATCAAAGACCTCAACATAAAACCAGACACATTAAATCGGCTTGAAAAAAAAAAAAGTGGGAAATACCCTAGAACTCATTGGTACAGGGGAAAACTTCGTGAATAGAACACCAACAGCACAGGCTCTAAGAGCAACAGTCAATAAATGGGGCCTCATGAAACTGAAAAGCTTCTGTAAAGCAAAGGACACCGTCATCAAAACAAAGTGACCACCTACAGATTGGGAAAGAATCTTCACCAACCCTATATCTGACAGAGGACTCATATCCAGTATATATAAAGAACTAAAGAAGCTGAAAAGCAGCAAACCAAGTAATCCACTTAAAAAATGGGGAACAGAGCTAAACAGAGAATTCGCTGTAGAGGAATACCGAATGGCAGAGAAGCAATTAAAGAAATGCTCAACCTCACTAGCCATTAGGGAAATGCAAATCAAAACAACCCTGAGATTTCACCTTACACCCATGAGAATGGCCAAGATCAAAAACTCAAGTGACAACACATGCTGGAGAGGTTGTGGAGAAAGGGGAACCCTTCTCCACTGCTGGTGGGAATGTAAACTTGTACAACCACTCTGGAAATCAATCTGGCACTTTCTCAGACAACTAAGAATAGCCCTTCCTCAAGATCCAGCCATACCACTCCTGGGCATATATCCAAAAGAGGCTCAAGTACACAAAAAGGACATTTGCTCAACCATGTTTGTAGCAGCTTTATTTGTAATAGCCAGAAGCTGGAAACAACCCAGATGCCCCTCAACTGAAGAATGGATGCAGAAATTGTGGTACATCTACACAATGGAATATTACTCAGCAATGAAAAATAAGGAAATCATGAAATTTGCAGGTAAATGGTGGGATCTGGAAAGGATCATCCTGAGTGAGTTGTCCCAGAAGCAAAAAGACACACATGGTATATACTCACACATATAGACATACAACATAGGACAAACCCACTAAAACCTGTGCATCTAAAGAAACTAAGCAAGAGAGAGGACCCAAACTAAAATGTCCAGTCCCCATCCGGAAAGGCAAAGAGGATGGACATCAGAAGAAGAAGAAAACAGGAAACAACCTAGGAACCTACCACAGAGGGCCTCTGAAAGCCTTTGCCCTTCAGACTATCAAAGCAGATGCTGAGCCGGATGGGCAACTGTTGGGCAGAGTGAATGGAATTTTAGGTAAGAACTGGGAAATAGTAAGAGCTGGAGAGGACAGGGTCTCCACAAGGAGAGCAACAGAACAAGAAAATTTGAACACAGGGAACTTCCCAGAGACTCATACTCCAACCAAGGACTATTCATGGAGATAACCCAGAACCCCTGCACAGATGTAGCCCAGGGCAGTTCAGAGTCCAATTGGGTTACATAGTAATGTGAAGAGGGACTGCCTCTGACACAATCTGATTGGCCTGCTCTTTGATGATTTATCATCTTACTGCATGATTTGGTAGCACAGAGCAAGATTTGGGGGTGGTTGACTTGAATCATACTCTGGAGTAGAAAAAGGGGCTTTTGGATGAACTACAGTTTTTCTTTCCCTTATAAAGGTGAAGGATCTCTTCTGCTCATCTTTCTTCTTAGAAAAGAACAAACTCCATTGTAAAAACAATGAATAAAAAGCTGGATAAAAATCCAGATCTTAAGTCAAGTCATATCTAGCTAAAGTTATTTTTTTCACGAACCATTTTGTGAGATTTTTCTCAAACTAGAAAAAATGCCAACTTCATAACAATCTGCTTCAAGTATTCCTTAGTTTTCCTTATCTGAGCTGTTTTATTTTTCCTCTTTATTTGTCTTCCATGGCACATTTTAATCAATTTAGAATGTAGAATCAGAGATTTTTTAGGCTGTTCCTTTATAGTCTTCTCTATTAAATCTCCTCCTGAATAATCAGCTTATGAAAAATACAGGTTATCATATTTTGTGCTTGTTATGCAGCAATTTCCTTTCAAAGGACATACTCCACCATGAAGGGAAGTTTGGTGAGGCTCAAGAAGTTCGAAAGGAAGTGTCATTAAGAAATGGAGGACCATGCATGGAGATAACCTACAACCTCTGCGCAGACATAGGCCATGGCATCTCAGTTACCAAGTGGGTTCCCTAGTAATGGGAACAGAGACTGCTTCTAACATGAACTCAGTAGCTGGCTTTTTGATCACCTTCCCCTGAGTGGGAAGCAGCCTTGCTAGGCCACAGAGTAAGACAATGCAGCCAGTCCTGAAGAGACCTGATTGGACAGGGTCAGATGGAAAGGGAAGAAAATCTTCTCTCAATGGACTTGGGGAGGGGCATGAGAGGAAATGAAGGAGGGTGGGTGGGAATGGGAGGGGATTAGGGAGGGGGCTAAAGCTGGAATACAAAGTGTAATTAATAAAAAATAAATTAATAAAAATAAAAATAAATCAATAAATTGTATTGATAAAATAATAAAAATAATAAATTAATGAAAATAATAAAAAATAATTAATTATAAAAAAAGAAATGGAGGACAAGTGAGGTGTGATGTTGAACGCCTGTAATCCCAGAACTCAGGCAGGCAGAGGCAGGAAGACCTCTGTGAGTTGGAGACCAGCCTACAAAGTCACTCCCAGGCAGCTAAAGCTACACAGAGAAACCCTATCTCAGAGAAACAGACAGAGAAAGAGAGAGAGACAAAGGAAAAAGAAAGAAAGAAAAGAAGAAAGAGAACAAAAATAGGGATAAAAGAAATGTCTTTGGGGAAGAAAAGTGTAGGGGCTAATTGGAAGGGTGGAGGAAGGGGAAACTGCAGTGAGGATGTATCATAAGCAATAAATAAATAAATAAATCCAAAAAGCAGACAATTCAGAATTCTCGGGAAATGCCTGGGACTTAAAACACTCTTACTATCCTAAAATTAGATAAACAGTAAAGACTGCCAACGAGAAGATAGTCTTCAAGCTGTTGAGTTGCAAAGCAAGTCATGTAAACTCTAGAGTTCTAGATTTCATTAGTTATCATCCATGGGAAGAGCTTTTTTGGTAATGAAGCTGCCTTAGAGTCAAGCATGTTCCTATAAGTAATCTGTGTGTAAACTCCTGAAAGTAACCACAATTAACATACTGATTCAGCATTGGACTTTGGTAGTTTCATGACTTTGATATGTTACTGAATCTCTATTTGGGATAAACAGATATTTATTTTCATATCTCCCCGAGTATACATACTGTCACAAAGCAGTACCTTCTATAGCAAATGGAAAACTTCTATAGACCACTGTTGCTGTATGAGGGAAATGATTTGAAGACTATAATCATTAATATTTTTGAATTGCCCATAGATTGTCAAGAAACATTTTGACACCTATTTATTTGACATCTAGTAAAAAGAATGGAAATATTATTGCTTTCTTTGTTAGAGGCACAAACAGCAGCTCTGTGGTTTGTATACTTTGACTTTTTAAAAACTTTTATTTTTTATCAATTATAGTTTATTCACTTTGTATTCCAGCTGTAACCCCTCCCTCATTCCCTCTAAATCCCATCCTCCCTCCCTTATTTTTCCCATGCCCCTCCCCAAGTCCAGTGATAGGGGAGGTCCTCCTCCCCTTCCATCTGACCTTAGCTTATCAGGTCTCATCAGGACTGGCTGCATTGTCTTCCTCTCTGGCCTGATAAGGCTGCTCCCCACTCAGGGGGAGGTGATCAAAGAGCCAGCCACTGAATTCATGTCAGAGACAGTCCTTGTTCCCCTTACTAGGGTACCCACTTGGAGAATGAGCTGCCATGGACTGAGATTCTAGGTTAAACCCATGCATGGTCCTGAGTTGGAGAATCAGTTGCAGAAAAGACGCCTGGGCCCCAATATTTTGGTTCCGTAGATCTCCTTGTGGTGCTCCTGTCCCTTCTAGGCTTTATATGTCCCCCTTCTTTCATAAGATTCCCTTGTACTCTGCATAAAGTTTGGTTATGAGTCTCAGCATCTGCTTTGATATACTGCTGTCTTTCAGAGGCCCTCTGTGGTGGTTGGCTCCTGTCCTGTTCCCTGTTTTTTTTTTTTTTTTTTTTTTTTTTTTTTTTTGAAAATACATACATCCATAAAAAAGATGTGTCCAAGCTATATTTTCATCGACAGCTAATCGTTGCATCAAATGAAATAGAAAACATACCTGAGGCTTACAGTGAGCAATATTATTAAGTATATACAAAGCCCCTTTTACATGTCAGCTATTATAATAATAGTTTTTTTCCATTTTTTAATATTATTAATTACACTTTATTCATTTTGTATCTCCCCATAAGTCCCTCCCTCCTCACCTCCCAGTCCCACCCTTCCTCCCCTTTCTGCATGAATGTCCCTCCCCAAGTCCACTGATAGGGGAGGTCTTCCTCTCCTTCTTTCTGATCTTAGACTATCAGTTCTCATCAGAAGTAGCTGCATTGTCATCTTCTGTGGCCTGGTAAGGCTGCTTCCCCCTCAGGGTGAGGTGAACAAAGAGCAGGCCAATCAGATTATGTCAGAGGTAGTCCCTCTTCCCATTACTATGTAACCCACTTGGACACTGAACTGCCATGGGCTACATCTGTGCAGGGGTTCTAGGTTATCTCTATGAATAGTCCTTGTTTGGAGTATGAGTCAATGCGAAGTTCCCTGTGTTCAAATTTTCTTGTTCTGTTGCTCTCCTTGTGGAGTTCCTGTCCTCTCCAGCTCTTGCTATTTCCCACTTCTTACATAAAATTCCATTCACTCTGCCGAAAGTTGGCCATCAGGCTCAGCATCTGCTTTGATAGTCTGCAGGGCAGAGGCTTTCAGAGGCCCTCTGTGGCAGGTTCCTAGGTTGTTTCCTGTTTTCTTCTTCTGGCTTTCAGAGGCCCTCTGTAGCAGGTTCCTAGGTTGTTTCCTGTTTTCTTCTTCTTCTGACCTCCATGCTCTTTGCCTTTCAGGATGGGTATGGAGCGTTTTAGTTAGGGTCCTCTTTTTTGCTTAGTTTGTTTAGATGTACCGATTTTAGTGGGTTTATCCTATGTTGTATGATTATATGAGTGAGTGTATACCGTGTGTGTCTTTTTGCTTCTGGGACAACTCACTCAGGATGATCCTTTCCAGGTCCCACCATTTACCTGCAAATTTCATGATTTCCTTATTTTCCATTGTACAGATGTACCACAATTTCTGCATCCATTTTGCAATTGAGGGGCATCTGGGCTCCTTCCAGCTTCTGGCTATTAAAAATAAAGCAGCTACAAACATGTTTGAGCAAATTTCCTTTTTGTGTACTTGAGCATCTTTTGGATATATGCCTAGAAGTGGTATGGCTGGATCTTGAGGAAGCGCTATTCCTTGTTGTCTGAGAAAGCGCCAGATTGATTTCCAGAGTGTTTGTACCAATTTGCATTCCCACCATCAGTGGAGGAGGGTTCCCCTTTCTCCATAACCTCTCCAGCATGTGTTGTCACTTGAGTTTTTCATCTTGGCCATTCTCATGGGTGTAAGGTGAAATCTCAGGATTGTTTTGATTTGCATTTCCCTAATGGCTAATGAGGTTGAGCAGTTCTTTAAATGCTTTTCTGCCATTCAATATTCCTCTACAGAGATTTCTCTGTTTAGCTCGGTTCCCCATTTTTTAAGTGGATTACTTGGTTTGCTGCTTTTCAGCTTCTTTAGTTCTTCATATATACTGGATATGAGTCCTCTGTCTGATAAAGGGTTGGTGATGATTCTTTCCCAATCTGAACCACCTCTGCATACCTGGGGTGAAGCCTACTTGGTCATAGTGGATAATATCTTTGATGTGTTCTTGTATTCGGTTTGCAAGTATTTGTTGAGTATTTTTGCATCAATGTTCATAAGGGAGATTGGCCTGAAATTCTCTTTCTTTGTTGAGTCTTTGTGAATTTTAGGTACCAAGGTGACTGTGGCTTCATAGAATGAGTTTGGTAATGTTCCTTCTGTTTCTATTTTGTGGAATAGTTTGAAGAGAATTGGTTTTAGCTCTTCTTTAAAGGTCTGGTAGAATTCTGCGCTGAAGCCATCTGGCCCTGGGCTTTTTTTGGATGGGAAATTTTTGATGACCGCTTCTATTTCTTTGGGGGATATAGGACTATTTGGTTGATTTACCTGGTCTTGATTCAGCTTTGCTAAGTCAAATCGATCAAGAAAATTGTCCATTTCATTTAGATGTTCAATTTTTGTGGCATATAGACTTTGGAAGTAAGTCCTAATGATTGTTTGGATTTCTTCAGTGTCTGTAGTTATGTCTTCGTTTTCATTTCTGATTTTGTTGATTTGGGTGGTGTCTCTCTGCCTTTTAGTTAGCTTGGCTAAGGGTTTGTCGATTTTGTTGATTTTCTCAAAGAACCAGCTCTTGGTTTCATTGATTATTTGAATTGCTTTATTTGTTTCTAATTGATTGATTTCAGCCCTGAGTTTGATTATTTCCAGCTGTCTGCTCCTCTTGGGTGTATCTGCTTTTTTTTTTTCCTAGGGTTTTTAAGTGGGCCATTAAGTTGCTTGAATGAGCTCGAATTTCTTCTTGAAGGCAGTTAGTGCTATTAACTTCCCTCTTAGCACTGCTTTCATTGTGTCCCACAATTTTGGGTATGTTGTGTCTTCATTTTCATTGATTTGTAGAAAGACTTTAATTTCTTTCTTTATTTCTTCCCTGACCCAGCTGTCATTTAGTAGCAAGTTGTTCAGTTTCCATGTGTGTTTAGGCTTTTTGCTATTTCTGTTATTGTTGAGGTCCAGCTTTATTCCATGATGATCAGACAAGATACAAGGGAATATTTCAATCTTCTTGTATCTGTTGAGGCTTGCTTTGTGATCAACTATGTGATCTATTTTGGAGAAGGTTCCATGAGGTGCTGAGAAGAAGGTAAATTATTTTGTGTTTGGGTGTAAAATTCTGTTAATGTCTGTTAGGTCCATTTGATTCATGACCTCTGTTAGAGATATTGTTTTTTTTTTTTTTTTAATTTCTGCCTTGTTGACCTGTCCTTTGTTGAGAGTGGGGTGTTGAAATCTCCCACTACTAACGTGTGGGGATGTATATGTGGTTTAAATTTTATCAATGTTTGTTTTACAAATGTGGGTGCTCTTGTATTTGGGGCATAGATGTTCAGGATTGTGATGTCTTCCTGGTGGAATTTTCCTTTGATAAGTATGAAATGTCCTTCCCCATCTCTTTTGATTAATTTTGGTTGAAAGTTTATTTTATCAGGTATTAGAATGGCTACTCCTGATTGCTTCTTGGGTCCATTTGCTTGGAAAGTTGTCTTCCAACCCTTTACCCTCTGGTAATATCTATCTTTGTGTCTTAGGTGTATTTCTTGTATGCAACAGATTGCTGGGTTTTGCTTACGTATCCATTCTGTTAATCTGTGTCTTTTTATTGGAGAGTTGAGTCCATTGATGTTGAGAGATAAATGACCAGTGGCTGTTAGATCCCTTGATTTTGATGTTGGCTATGGTCATAAGGTTATATGCTTGGTTGCTTTATGTTTTACTGTAGTAAGGTTAATTATTTCCTGTGTTTTCTTGAAAGAAGATAATTTTTTGGGGTTGTATTTTCCCTTCCAGTGTCTTTTGTAATGCTGGATTTGTGTGAAGGTATTGTTGAAATTTGTTTTTGTCATTGAATATCTTGTTTTCTCCATCTATGAGGACTGAGAGCTTTGCAGGGTATAGTAGCCTGGGCTGACATCTGTGTTCTCTTAGGGTCTGCATGTTAACTGACCAGGTCCTTCTAGCTTTCATGGTCTCTGTTGAAATGTCAGGTATGATTCTATTGGGTTTGCCATTATATGTTACTTGGCCTTTTCCCCTTGAAGCTTTTAGTATTTTTTCTTTGTTCTGTATACTTACTGTTTTGCTTATTATGTGGTGGGAGGATTTTCTTTTCTGGTCAAATTTGTTGGGTGTTCTGTAGGCCTCATGTATTCTAATTGGCCTCTCCTTTAACTTGGGGAAATTTTCTTCAATGATTTTGTTTAAAATATTTTCTGGGCCTTGGAGAAAGGAGTCTTCTTTCTCCTCTATTCCTATTATTCTTAGGTTTTGTCTTTTCATATTGTCTTGGATTTCTTGGACGGTCTGTGTCAGGAATTTTTTGGATTTAACATTTTCTTTTACAGATACATAGATTTCTTCCGTTTTATCTTCTACACCTGAGATTCTTTCTTCCATCTCTTGTAATCTCTTCATTATGCTTACCTCTGTAGTTCCTGTTTTTTCCCCCTAGTTTCTTCCTCTCCATTATTTCCTCCATTTGTGTGTTTTTTTTTTTTAATTTTTCCAGTACTATCTTCAGGTCTTGAGTTGTTTTGTTTACTTCCTTCACCTGTCTGATTGTCCTTTCCTGTTTTTCTTTTAGTTCCTTCAACTCTGTTTCTTTTATTTCATTCAGTGCTTTAAGCATTTCCTTTCTAAAGGCCATAAACTATTTAGCTGCAGCTTCCTCTATTTCTTTACAGATGGCATTATTCTGTTTGAGTTTATCTTCTTTTATGTCTTTACGTATCTTATTTGTTTCCTCTGTTATCATCTTCATGAGCATAGTTGTTAGGTCATCTTCTTGGATTTCAGTTATGCTGGGGTGTCCAGGGCTACTTGCCCCTGGGTAACTGGGTTCTGGAGATGCCATATTGCTCTGTGTTTTGTTACTTGAGCTTTTACACTGGCCTCTACCCATTGTGCTATCTTAGGTGTTTGGGGTTATTTTCTGGTGGTTCCTGGGGATCCTGTGGTGGAGGGAATCCCCTTTGCAGAAAGCTGGTTTTTTCTGGAGGAAGTCTTCTCAGCATTTTGGGTATAGTCCTTGGATGGCTGGCGTTTTTTTCTGGAGTTGCTGCTGCTCATCTCAGGGATAGAGACCTGAGTGGTAACTGTGGTCTTTGTTAGTCGAGAGGGTTCTCCTCTCATTCAGGGAAGTCCTGAAGACAGCTGCCCTGTTTCTGGGTTTCTTGCTGTAAATTTAATGATCAGCTGCTGTGACCCAGTTGGACATCTGGTGCGCAGCAACTGTTTGTGCCTGTGTCTAGAGCACAGCTGAGTGATGGTGGCTCAGCCCCACCGGTCTGTGAGACTTTTTCCAGGGAAGGATTGGGTGATTTAAGTCAGTACATTTTCCTTCCTTCCTTGTGGATTCTCTGGAGACAGGGACTCCCAGTCTCTCTCTCTCTCTTTTTTTTTTTTTTTTTTTACCCTGGGGCGCACTGCTCTGTCTCTGCCAACTAGCTGGGTCGCAGAAACTGCTTGTGTCTGCCTTTCCAGCCTTTGGAAGACTGGGAGTCTGCCTAAACTGGGTAATTTTCCTGAGACCTTTTTGTTGTGGGGGTGTCGGCTGAGTGCTCTGAGATCAGACCAGCCTTTTCCCTCCCTGTGTGTTTGCACCCAACAGTGAGACTAAGTCTCTGGTGCCCTGGTGCCCTGGTGCCCACAGTTCTATCTGAGGCGGTGAATCAGGCGCACAGGCAGGACTCTGTGCAAGCGCCTGGGTCCCCGGCTCTGGCTCTGGGCTGGCTCCTGGGGTGCCTACAGAACCCGAGTCTTTTCCAGGGGATATCTGGGTGACCCAAGGTCAGTCCCAATCATTTCCTGTACTGTTGGGTTATCTCTCGACTGAAAATTCCAGTCTCTGATAGTGTGGTGTACACGGTTCAGTCTGGGACCGTGACCAGAGACACTCATGTGTGGCTCTGGGCTGGTGACCAAGGAACCGGTATCTCTTCTGAGCTTTAGCTGGGTGAGTTAATCCCCCACCGTGGGGTATCCTCTCACCTGGGAAACATAATCGTCTGTGATTTATGGCCGTGAGTTCTGATTGCTGGTCACTGCGCTGATCCCACTGTGTTGCTGGTCAGAATGAGAGTCCTCCTGGCGCTGCCATCTTGCCCTGCCCTCTGTTCCCTGGGTTTTTTTTCCCCTCTTTTGATATCTGTCACATTTGCCTACCTGAGTGTGGATTGATCATCTTACTCAGGGTCCCCCTGGCTTACTTAGGTGTACAGATTTTAGTATGTTTGTCCTATATTATATGTCTAATATCCACTTATAAGTGAATATATACCATGTGGGTCTTTCTGCTTTGAGATACCTCACTTAGGTTGATCTTTCCTAGATCCTACCATTTGCCTGCAAATTTCAGGATTTCCTTGTTTTTAATTGTTGAGTAGTATTTCATTGTGTGAATGTACCACAATTTCTGTATCCATTCCTTCATTGAGGGACATAGGGGCTGTTTCCAGATTTGGGCTATTACAAATGAAGCTGTCTACATGTAGAAAAATGCAAATAGATCCATATTTATCATCCTTCACAAAACTAAAATCCAAGTAGATCAAAGACCTCAACATAAAACCAGACACACTATATCTGTTAGAAGAAAACGTGGGGAAGAGTCTTGAACTCATTGGCACGGGAGACAACTTTCTTAACAGAACATGAACAGCACACTCTCTAAGATCAGCAATCAATAAATGAAACAGTGAACCTGTAAAGCAAAGGATACTGTCATCAGAACAAAACGACAGCCTATAGACTGAGAAAGGATCTTCACCAATCCCATATCTGAAAGAGGGCTAACATACAGAATATATAAAGAATTTCAGAAGTTAAACATCAACAAACCAAGTAATTCAATTAATAATGTGGTACAGAGCTAAACAGAGGATTCTCAATAGAAGAATATAGAATGTCAGAGAAACACTTAATGAAATGCTCAATGTCCTTATTCATCAGCAAGATGCAAATCAAAACCACCCTGAGATTTCACCTTATATCCATCCACCAGAATATCTAAGATCAAAAGTTCAAGTGACAATACATGCTGGAGAGGATGTGGAGAAAGGGGATCCCTTTCCATTGATGGTGGGAATGTAAACTTGTACAACTACTTTGGAAATCAATCTGGTGATTTCTCAGACAATTAGGAATAGTGCTAACTCAAGATCCAGCTATACCACTTTTAGGCATATAATTTGCTAAGTACACAACAAGGACTTTTGCTTAACCATGTTCTTAGCAGCTTTATTCATAATAGCCAGAAGCTGGAAACAAGCCAGATGTTCCTCAGTGGAGGAATGGATGAAGATATTGTGGTACATTTACACAATGGAAAACTACTCAACAATTAAAATCAAGGAAATCCTGAAAATTGCAGGCAAATGGTGAGATCTAGAAAAGATCATCTTGAGTGTGGTATCCCAGAAGCAGAAAGGCACACATGTTATATACTCATAAGTGGATATTAGACATACAATATAGGATAATCATACTAAAATCTGTACACCTGAGGAAGCTAATCAAGAAGGAGGACCCAGGGTAAGATGCTCAATCCTCATTCAGAAAGAGAAACAGGATAGACATCAGAAGATGGAGAAAGTAGGAAACAGGACAGGAGCTTACCGCAGAGGGACTCTGAAAGATTCTATTCTGCAGGGTATCAAAACAGATACTGAGATTCATAGCCAATCTCTGGGCAGAGTGCAGGGGAGCTTATGAAAGAAGAGGGAAATAGAAAGTACTGGAAGGGGCAGGATCTCCACAGGAAAGAAAAAAACATTCTGGGCCCAGGGGTCTTTTCTGAGACTGATACTCATGGAGTACTCAGCCATTCATGGAGATAACTTAGAACCCCTGCGCAGATGTAGCCCTTGGCAGTTCAGTGTCCAAGTGGGTTCTCTAGTAATGGGAACAGAGACTGTCTCTGACATGAACTCTTTGATCACCTCCCCCTGAGGGGGATGCAGCCTTACCAGGCTAGAGAGGAAGACAATGCAGCCAGTCTTGATGAGACCTGATAGACTATGATCAGAAGGAAGGGGAGGAGGACCTCCCTTATCAGTGGACTGGGGGAAGGGCATAGGAGGAGATGAGGGAGAGAGGGTGTGAATTGCAAATGAATGAGGGAGGGAGATACTGCTGGAATACAACATGGATAAACTGTAATATAAAAAATAAAAATAAAATTATAAAATGCTGAAGTGACAACACATGCTGAAGAGGATGTGGAGCAAGAGGAACCCTCCTCTTTTGCTCATAGGAATGTAAACTTGTACAACCACTTTGGAAATCAATCTGGCACTTTCTCAGACAATTAGGAATACAGCTTCTTTAAGATCCAGCTATATCACTCCTATGCATGTATCTAAGTATATGTTCAAGTATACAAGGACATTTGCTCAACCATGTTCATAGCAGCTTTATTCGTAATAGCCAGAATCTGAAGACTTTTTAAAATTATGCATATTTTAGGTAGGAACTAGCACATCAACATGTGGAGATAATTCATCGTATTATCTTGTAAATTTTATTTGCATCATTTCCCACAGCCTTTTTTCTTTCCAATCCATCTTTTGTACACTCTTTTGTTCTCCCTCAAATTTATGATCTCCACTTCTTTAATTGCAGTTACATGCATATGTATTCATAAATACAAAATAAAATCTGTTTTAAATGACATTACTTGTAAATGTAGGATTTCATTTATAAACAACATTTAAAATGCATGAACAAAGGCTTTAAACATCACAGATACTATATCATTTTTTTTGTTTGTTATATTAATGCAAGGTTTTTCTGTTTAGCCTTGGCTGTCCTGGACTCAATTTGTAGACCAAGGTCATCTTGAACTCAAAGAGATCCTCCTGCCTTTGCCTCCCTGATTGTTGGGATTACAGGCTTCAGCCAATGCATCCAGATGGCATATTATGTATTAAAATAACAATGCCCAAATATGGTAAACAATCATTTTTCAGCCAAACAGGTCATGATAAAACTAGATTTAGAGTTTTCTGGGGATTTGTGGTGGTGTTTCCTGTTGGGCATCTAAAACTACAACTATTTGTTTCATTGTGAAGGGTAGTAGAGTACAGAGGATAAGAAAATACATAACTTACAATGATATCTGTATGGATGATTCATAGTCCATGTTATATTTTGAATTTCATTACAGACAAGCTTTCCCATTATTAGGCTCTTAACTTTCTCCTCTGTCTATCCTGTATTCTTTGGAAACTTTCACCTAATTGAATATATAAATTAAATAAAAGGAATTTACCTAATTGAATATAGAAATTAAATAGAAGAAAGGAATTTTTGGAGATAATGACTTGATAGGCTGAGAAAGAATGCCTATAACTATGGTATAGTAACTGGCAGGCTATGAATAAACACAATCATGTGCTCAAGTACAGCTATTTGCATATTATGAAAGTGGCTCTGTCTACAAAGTTTGTTTACCAGCTGTGTTTCTATCTGTTTGCAATCCTCAATTTAATTAACTAATTGGAAATTCTCTGGAAATATTGACTGCTCTTCTCTTTGACTATAGATATTGGCCAGAATGAATTTGAGCTCTATGGGACAGTATATAATTTCAATCTATGTAATCAGTTGCTGAACAATGTAGAAAAACGTTCTTGAGAATCAATGCAATTAAACTGATAGTTTAAGCATTTCTGAAAGTGTTATGTTGGTGACTTTGCTCTTCTAGACACTATGTATAATTCATTGGAAAAAGAAAATAATCTCATGGGAATATAACATGGGATGTCTAAGAAGAATGAAATTGACTGTAGTTTCCTCCTCAATACATGTATTATCTTCTCTGAAGTATATTATTAATGAAATATCCTTCAAACATAGAAGTTTTCTGAGTAAAGTTTGTTTGTAGTTCAGCAGTGTAGACCATACTTTTTAAATTTTTTTTTTCATTTTTAGACCATGCCTTTTAAGGATAGTGTTGTCCCCTTCCATTTGTCAACTCTAAGGCTTTGACTGATACCCACTACTCAAGTGTAGATGCATGAAAGACTGAATCTATCATTTTCCCTCCCTTCTGTTCTTCCTTAAATCAGGGTACAATGGCTTTCAATCTTTGTCATTTTCACTGTGAAAGACTTCTAATATTGAAGTCTATACTGCTTTATTGTTTCCTGAGTTTCTATATTCTTTTGATGTAGTTATATATAAAAAGATGTATCTGATTTTCTAAAATATTTTGTTAGGTTTTAAGTGTGTGTGTGTGTGTGTGTGTGTGTGCGCGCGCGCGTATGGTGAGTGGGGTATATACAAAGTAGTGCAGTGACTGCTGAGGCCAAAAAAGGTGTCAGATTTTCTGGAGCTGGACTTAAAGCTGATTGTGAGCTACATTTTATAAGAACTGAGGACATTGTTGTCAGAACAAAACAATTGCCTACAGATTGGGAAAGGATCTTCACCAACCCTGACAGAGGGCTAATATCCAGAATATATAAAGAACTTAAGAAGTTAAACAGCAACAAAACAAGTAATCCAATTAAAAAATGGGGTACAGAGCTAAACAGAGAATGCTCAATGGAGGAATGTTGAATGCCAGAGAAACACTTAAAGAAATGCTCAACATCCTTAGTCATCAGGGAAATGCAAATCAAAATGACCCTGAGATTTCACCTTACACCCATCAAAATGACTAAGATCCAAAACTCAAGTGACAACACATGCTGGAGAGGGTGTAGAGAAAGGGAACCCTCCTCTACTGCTGGTGGGAATGTAAACTTTTACAACCACTTTGGAAATCAATCTGCTGCTTTCTCAGAGAGTTAGGAATAGTGCTAACTCAAGATCCAGCTATAGCACTCCTAGTCATATATCCAAAAGTTGCTCAAGTGTACAACAAGGGCATTTTCTCAACTATGTTTGTAGCAGCTTTATTTGCAATAGCCAGGAGATGGAAACAATCCAGATGCCTCTTAACTGAGGAATGGATAAAGAAATTGTGGTGCATCTACACAATGGAACAGTATTCAGCTATTAAAAACAAGGAAATCATGAAATACATGAAATACGCAGGTAAATGGTAGGAACTGGAAAAGATCATCCTGAGTGAGCTGTCCCAGAATCAGAAAGACATGCAGGGTACATACTCACTCATAAGTGGATATTAGACATATAATATAGGATAAACATACTAAAACCTGTACACCTACAAAATCTAATCAAGAAGGAGGACTCTGGGTAATGCTCATTCCTCATTCAGAAAGACAAAGAGGATGGACATCAGAAGAGAGTGAAAACAGGGAACAGGACAGGAGCCTACCACAGAGTACCTCTGAGGGTCTCTGCCCCGTAGGATATCAAAGCAGATGCTGAGACTATAGACAAACTTTGGGCAGAGTGCACGGACTTGTAAGATAGAAGTGGGAAATAGTAAGACCTGGAAAAAAAAAAAAAAACAGGAGCTTCAAATAAAGAGAACAACAGAACCAAAACTTCTGGGCACAGAGGTCTTTTCTGAGACTGATACATTCATGGAGATAACCTAGAGCCATTCATGGAGATAACCTAGAACCCCTGCACAGATGTAGCCCATGGCAGTTTGGTGTCCAAGTAGATTCCATAGTAATGGAAACAGTGTCTCTGACATGAACTGATTGGCCTGCTCTTTGATTACCTCCCCCTCAGGGGGGTGCAGCCTTACCAGAGGAAGACAATGCAGCCAGTCCTGATGAGAACTGATAGACTAGGATCAGAAGGAAGGAGAGGAAGACCTCCCCTATCAGTGGACTGGGGGAGGGGCATGGGTGGAGCAGAGGAAGGGAGGATGGCTTTGGGAGGGGAGGTGGAGGGAACTACAGGTGGGATACAAAGGGAATAAAATGTATTTAATAAAAAACAAAATAAATAAAAAAGAAAGAAAAAATAATAGTAAGTACCCTGTAACTCCTGCGTCATTTCTCTTACCCTGGTATTTATATATTTTTACAAATTTTTCTTCTGGGAGTTTTGTTCTGTTTCTTTTATTATGTTTGTACTTTATCACAAAAAGAAAATTTTATATTATTAAGAGACATTCTTCAATGTTTTCTATCTGTCTCCAGGGTCGTTCTTTAAACAACATTAAATATTTCCATATATTTATTTCTGGTAACTGTTTTTAAATATTATAATAGTCTGTAACTCTGTTTCATAGAGAAATTGATGATTGTTTAGAAATTCAACATGACTTAAATGATAGAAAGTGTGTGTTTTACTGTTCCTTTAAACATCATGAAGACAGAGATCATTGCAGGTATTCCACTCTGCAGAACAGTTCTTGAAACATAATAGATAATCAAGAAATATTTTAGAAGTAACAAATAAAAATTAAAGAAATATTTTCAACCTGCATCAAACTTCATAACAGTGACAGAATGAATACAGAAGTAAACAATTTTGGAGAAAGATAATGATATTTTTGAGTTCACATTTCCAGAGATTTATGTTTACAGCTGTTACTTAATTGCATTCATTCTGTTCTCATAATAAGGCAAAAACATTATTGTGTTGGAAGAATGTGGCAGAAGCTACCCATCTTATATGCAATAGGAAGCGCAAAGAGAAGAAGCAAGAGTCCAGGTATAATTGTCAAAGGCACACACCTAGTGAGCTGCATTCTTCTATCCCTAACCTCTTCAAATTTCCACTGCATCTCCAGAGGTGCTTCTAGCTGGGAGCCTGGTGTTCAACACATAAGCCTATGGGTTCATATTCCAACTGCAGAAATGACTTGTTAGCTCATCCTCTGATGTAACATGTAATTTTCCATCTCAATGTATTTCCTGTTTGCATTTATTACTTTCTGTTCTCAGTGCTTTAGCTATCCATGTAGTTGATCTCATCATTATATTCAGAACTGTGTTGAAACATTACCTCTTTAAGTACAATTTATTTTTACATTCTGTTACAGCCATCTACCATCAACTATACCGCAAGAACTGCTCTTATCTTGCTTTATATTTTCTTTATAACACACATCACTCTGCATTATGCTACAGTATGCCTCTGATGATGCCTTGCTTCCCTTCTTTTATGATACTGCCACAGTTGAAGATGAGGTCTATAAGTTCTGAGATTATATCTGGAAATAGGAGTCATAGATGGTTCATATAAAAACACGTTAAAGAAGGATTATTTACATAAGTTTGTTCAGGGTTAATAGAACATGAAAGGCATATTAAAAATAGATCTGAAAATGCAAGAGAAAAAATGAAATGCATTACTTCACATTGAGAAGCAGAATAAAGAAAGGAGGGCTGGCCTGTAAAAAGATAAAAATCTTAGAGAAACACACCTGCTGATATATAGACACAAAGCATTGGAAATTAGGCACAGTAGTAAAATAAATTACTAATTTCTTTCTTTTTTTATAACTATCTTCAAATTATATCTTAATGTTAGGGCGTGTTCTACCAAGCAGAAGCTCTTGGCAAAGTACCCAGGTAAGTCATTTATTTCTTTTTCTTTTCCTTTTCTCTTCTTTCTTTCTTCCTTCCTTCCTTCCTTTCCTTCCTTCCTTCCTTCCTTCCTTCCTTCCTTCCTTCCTTCCTTTCTTTCTTTCTTTCTTTCTTTCTTTCTCCTTCCTTCTTTCCTTCCTTCCTTCCTTCCTTCCTTCCTTCCTTCCTTCCTTCCTTCCTTTCTTTCTTTCTTTCTTTCTTTCTTTCTTTCTTTCTTTCTTCTTTCTTCTTTCTTCTTTCCTTCTTTCCTTTTCTTTCTGGTAGAGTTTCTTTGTGTGCAACCCTGGCTGTCCTGGACTCACTTTGTAGAGATAGCTAGCTAGCCTTGAACTTATGAAGATCTGCCTGCCTGTGTTTACCAAGCACTAAGATTAAAGGTGTGTGCCACTATGCCCAGCATAGTGAGGCATTTCTTAAGGAACAATTTTTGGGGAGGTTAAGAAAGTCTGCCTTGTGGCAGGAAGTATCTCACTGGGGGATAGGCTTTGGAGGCTTAAGGCCTTGCTTTACTCCCAGTTTTACTCTCTCTGTTTTTTGTTCAAGATGTGAGCTCTCAGTTTTCTGCTCCAGTTATTCTGCCTGCTGCTATGCTTTGATGACTGATAATGACCTTTTTAATTAATTTTTTATTTTTTATATTAATTACAGTTTATTTACTTTGTATCCCAGCTATAGCCCCCTCCCACTTTCCCTCCCAAACCTACCCTGCCTCCCTCATCTCCTCCCTCCCACTCTCTAAGTCCACTGATATGGGAGGTCTTCCTCCCCTTCCATCTGAACTTAGCTTATCAGGTTTCTTCAGGACTGACTACATTGTCCTCCTCTGTGGCCTAGCATAGCTGCTCCTCCCTCATGGGGTGGGGGTGGGGTCAAAGAGCCAGCCACTGAGTTCATGTCAGAGACAGTCCCTGTCCCCCTTACTAGGGAACCCACTTGGATACTGAGCTGCCATGGGCTACATCTGAGCAGGGGCTCTAGGTTATATCCATGCATGGTCCTTGGTTGGAGAATCAGTCTCAAAAAAGACCCCTATGCCCAGATATATTAGGTCCTTGTGGAGCTACTGTCCTCTCCAGATCTTGCTAACTCCCCCTTCTTTCATATGATTTCCTGCAGTCTGCCCAAGGTTTGGTTATGAGTCTTAGCATCTGCTTTGATAGACTCTACTGCTATGTAGAGTCTTTCAGTGGCCCTTTGTGGTAGGCTCCTGTCCTGTTACTTATTTTCTACTTCCAATGTCCATGCCATTTGTCTTTCTAAGCAAGGATTGATCATCTTACCCCAGGTCCTCCTTCTTGTTTAGATTCTTTAGGTGTACATATTTTAGTATGTTTATCCTATCTTACAGGTCTAGTATCCACTCATAAGTGGATACTACAGGTCTAGTATCCACTCATATACCATGTGTGTCTTTCTGCTTCTGGGATACCTCACTCAGGATGATCTTTTCTAGATCCCATCATTTGCCTGCAAATTTCATGATTTCCTTGTTTTTAATTGCTGAGTAGTGTTCTATTGTGTAATTGTACCATGATTTTTGTATCCATTCCTTCATTGAGGGACATCTAGGTTGTTTCCAGGTTCTGGTTATTATGAAAACGCTGCCACAAACATGGTTAAGCAAATGTCCTTGTTGTGTACTTGAGCATCTTTTGGCTATATGCCTATGAGTGGTATAGCTGGATCTTGAGGAAGCACTATTCCTAATGATAATGACTTCTTATCTCTCAGGAATCATAAGCCCAAATAACCTCTTTGTAAGTTGCCTTTTGTCACAGTGTCTTATCATTGCAACAGAACAGTAACTAATACACAGATTAATAAATATTTCAAAAGAATAAGTTGAAGGTTTGGATCAAAGTAACTCATGTTGTATTGTTCTGAAATTCTATCATTAGGAAGATACCAAGTTTTATTTTGGGAATATGATAGCTCTCTAACACTTATGTTTAGATAGATTCATAAATAACTACTTGGAAAGAAAGTTTGAGTCTTTTGTTTATTGTTTCAATTTAGTAATCATTAGTTTATAATTAATGGATTATATCTTGATATACAAAGATTCTGTGAGTTTTCCTATAATAAAATTTTGTAGATAAATGGATGTATTTCTAAGGATAAAATGTATTAAGTGATGCCTACTTGATTATTTTTACACAAAGTAAGTGAAAAGGAATTAATGGCATAATTGACTTTTAATTCTGACCTTGAATATGAGGATTTATAAAGATGAACATCATAGACAGGGGACATAGCTATATCTATGATCTTAATTCTAAGTCTCTTATATGCCTTTAATTCCTTAATTCTGCTTTAGTATACAAGCCATCTTGGTACCATTGTTGAAGATGGACTAGGGAAGAGTTTCATTTACTGATAAAAGGAAATCAGAAGGATAAAAAACTATAGAGACTATGATGATTTTAGTTTGAGCATGTCAAATCTGAGGTAATTATTGAATATCCAAATGGCAATGTATTCCTGGAAACTGGGATATTTAGGTCAGAATATGAAATATTTAAAATCATGTGGTTATTGAATTCATGAGAAGATGAAATAAGAATAGCTTGCAGCATAAAAATAAACAAAACCTTCTTGGACCTATTCCATAGCACCTCTGGGCAAATGAGAAAACAATACACTGTGTACTTGAATATATTCAGCAAATGTGTGTGACTGTGATGATGTGTTTCACAGGCTCTGGAGTGCAAAGTGTAAAGTGAACTAAGAAGTGGTTCCAAAGGTTGAAACTGTAATATAAGTGACTAAGACAACCTGAACTGCAAAAGTCTATCTTAGAAGACTAGACAGAAAGAATTTAGGTGTGAGGCAATGATTATGGCATAATATGAACAACAGGCTATAGTTTGATAATATAGGTGACAAAATGTTGGAAAGTTTCTTGAATTCTGAAGCATTGTCACTATTGCCTTTCACAGAACATTTGTACCTAAGGTGGAGGGGATTCTTCAAAGGGTATGGAAGTGACCTACAATGATGAAGAGAGAAAATATAGGAAAAAAACCTGGAAGATGTTTTCACAGTAAAATTGGGAAATGATGGCATAGAACAAAAAAGAGGAACAATTCCACATTAGCCTTTTAAGAATCTTATGTGTGAAAGAAAGAAGAGTTAGCAAACAGAAGAGAATGGAGGTTGGCTAAACACCTTTGCCTTGCCAAATGAGGAAAACAGAAGTTGAGAAGAAAGAGAGAGAAATTCCAAGATAGGGAAGCTCTTGAACAATGTATGGAATGAGGTCAAGAACATGGTGGAAGAATTTGTCTGGAAGGTAGACCTGGGGAACAAGTCATTAAAAAAAATGTGTTGATGAACAACATTAAAGAAAGTGGAAGTAGGTATAGTAAGTTTTGTGGTACTGATATAAAAAGTTGTTTATATTTCATTTAATTATATAAATAAAGACAAAAAAGGATAAAAAAAAAAGGTCGAGAAATGAGTTTGGTGATAGTTGAGGTGCATGGTGTTTTTGAGGCAGATGGCAAAAATTTAGGAGTCATTAGAGCTAAATCTCTTATTTTGAACCTTTCTAACTCAGTGTACTTTCTCCACTCTTTAACAGTTAAGAATCCACTGCATAGGGAATGTCTCCCCAACATTTAGAGTGAGGCTTCCTACCTCAATTAAGGTAGTCAAGAAAATCTCTCTTTGTAGTGGGCCTAAGTCCAGTTCATGCATGGACCTTGGTTGATGCTTCAGTCACAGGAAGCCCCTCTGGGCCTTGGTTAGTTGGCTCTGTTGGTCTTCTTAGGGAACTCCTGTTACCTCCAGGTCCTTTTCCCTTTCCTCCCACTTTTCCACAAGACGCTCTACATATCACCCAATGTTTGGCTGTGCATCTCGGCATCTGTTTTGAGACTCTGCTGGGTAGCACCTCTCAGCGGACAACTGTGTCAGGCTCCTGTCTGCAAGTTTAGCAGAACATAGTTCTTAGTGTTAGGGATTGGCATTTTCAGGTATGGTGGGCTGGGTCAGGCATTGGTTGGGCATTCTCTCAATTTCTGTTTTATCTTCTCTATCTTTATCTCTGCACATCTTGCTGGCAGGTTAAATTTTGGGTCAAAGTTTTTGTGGGTGGATTCGTGTTCCCCTCTCTCTGCTAGGAGACTTGTCTAACTAGTGGGTGTACTTAGGTCTCATGTGGGTCCTCTAGTAAGAAATCTGGGAACTGCATTGGACACAGACTCACTTTCCAGCTTTTGATCACTTCTTCCTGGTGGAAATGCCTTACCAGGCCACAGGACATGCTCAGTATTATGAAACTTGATGAGCTGGGCTGTATGGAAAAGGAGCTCCCCTTTTTGGAGGAAAAGGGGAGGAGTAAGGAGTGAGGAGGAGGGAGAAAGGGTGTGACTGGGAAGGGAGGAGAAATGGGGCTACAACAGGTTGTAAAGTGAATAAAAAATTAAAAATAAATAGGGTTAAAAAAAGAAAATCTGTCACAGGAATGCCCATATGTCAACCCAATCCACACAATTATGCATTAAGATTCCTTTCCTAGGTGAGTCTCCATTGAGTCAAGGTAATTATTAAAAGTAGTTAGCACATTCAAGGACTTAATATCCTCCATTTCCAATGGAATATGGATATTCCATTTCCAATGGAATGTCGCATTCCAATCTCATAATTAATGAATTGGTTAGGTCAGATTACTTTTACTCTAATTAATTCACAATCACTGGATTCACCAACTGGAGATCCAGTCTCTGGGAAAGAATTTATTCCAAACTATAAGAATGAATTAGTAAAATTGCTTTAACATCATTTGTAATATTTTAGGTACCGGGTTATTTTTATAATATTTTAAGTTTATTTTATTTAAATTTTTATTGATTAAGTTTCTTCTTTGAAAATTTCATACATGTTTATAGTACAATTCTGATTAATCTTTCTCCTTTTTCTATCTCCTTCCCATACCTTTTCCATTCCACCATCCAATCATTATTAAATTCTCAGATTCATGATTTTTGGTAGTTTTCATACATATATGTACTGTAGGTTGGACATATTCTCCCCCACATTCCTACATTCTCCTTTTTCTTGCCCTCTTCATTTTCCCCTGTTTACCAGAGTCATATCAACTTTCATATGTGTGTTTGTGAAATAATTTTACACACATATAATTTTACATATCTATATTAACTCTCGAAAACACAAATGACAGAAAAATATTTGACCTTCTGTGAATTACAATGTGTCTATCTTCAGTTACATCCACTTTTCAGAAAATGCTTTATCATCATTCTTGAATATTATGTACGTATGCTACTTTTTCCTAATTAATTTCTCTGACCTTGGTTGGCTTTACAACTTAGTTATTGTGAAAAGTGTTGGAATAAACACTGGTATTCAAATACCTCTATGAACACACAAAGGTGGGGACCACATTCTTTATTTATTTTGAGAGAAACCAGTTATTAAATGAGCCTTTATTATTAAATGGCTTACTAGTGTTCCAAATGAGAAAGGTATTCTCCTTTGAAAAGCACCACATGGTGTAGTAGTTAAGATGTCATTGCTGCACACAGAGAACTTTAACCTGCCAACTGCCTGGTTAAAGAAGAACTTCAGGGAAGAACTTCTTGAAAAAAATTAATTGTGAAATACACACACACACATACATTAAAGAAAACACCCTTAGCATAATAAAAATAATACAAAATGAGTTTCATCATGTACCGTAGGGATTTGTCATTTACAACCTGTTTGGGACTCTAGAGATGCAATATTTATCCTCTTTGCTGGAAATCTATTAGAGGACACCAGAGTCAATAAGAAAGTCTTCTATCATCACTCATGTTGAAGTCATTGCTGTGATAGTAATTTTCTAAGCACTCAACCTTCCTTCTGCATTTTATGCTGTTTAATCCCTCCTTTGTGTCTTAGAAATGTGCCTTAGAAATGTGTAATTCTAATATGCCCATGGCCCACTTTTTAAATGGTTCTCCAGAGAGACATGAACTATAGTGAGCAGAGGAAGTCCTGAGTGATTGAATGTGTATTTTGACATGTGCATGCCCTGTCAGAGACTCCAAAACAAATCAACTCTTGGGAAATTTACAAAATTGTTGCCAGGTGTGTCAGGTTCAAGAGAAAAGGCAAAGCTTCTCTCAGGAATTTGAGTGAGTGCTTATGGAGGATTGATCAGTGTGTGCAAAGACTAGCTACTGCAACTTTCTCCTCCCAGATGTTTATAGCTTTAGACTGCTAGCCTATAGAGATCTCCTACCAAGACTAGCTAACTCTTCTATCTATGTTGCACCTAATAAGTATGGGGAGGACCCAGATTGTATTGGTAGTGGTAGCATTACAGAACACTTCCTGATTAAATTTTCACTGTATATACATATATATGTATATTTTCACTATATATACATATATATACACATATATACTTATATATACATATATATATATACATACATACACACACACACACACACACACATATATATATATATATATATACAGTGAAAATGTGTGTGTGTGTGTGTGTGTGTGTGTGTGTCTGTCATTCAACCCCTAGCCAGAATCCCCAAGCTGTTTGGGTCTTGGCAAGAAACAATAGACAACATATATGGACAAATAAGAGGAACTTCCTCATAGATTATGGTGACTGAGAAGTTGACCCGACCCTCGTGGCTTCAATGGGGTTCCTAAGGAGGAGATTGGAAGGAATGGGGGGAAGGGACGAGAAGCGCAAGAAAGGAAGGCCAAGTCTGTTCGTCTGATCAAAGCCTCCTTTATTAAAAATTTTTACCCAACGTATATAGGGAGAAGGCAGAAAGTGGGGGTAATTTACTGCTGCAGGAGATAGGAAGAGTGCTTCCATGGGTTAAATATTGTACCTGCAAGATACCATAAGGATGTTTTCTTAAGCTATCTCACGGATGCTTTAAAACTAACAGATGGATGTTCTCACAATCTATCACCCAGGATTTTGGGTCCTAGGTAACTCTTCAACTAAATAGCTTTAGGTCTCCACTAAATGACCTTTGCTCACTACTTGGCTTTGGATTCGGTAAATAGCTTTGTCTCCACTAAATAACTTTGGCTCACTGTTTGTTTGACTTTGGCTTCAGTAGATAGCTTTGGCTCCTGGCAAGAAGTTCCATGAAAGGCTGCAGGATGGAGACCCTGAGATGCTGGTTCAAGTCTAATGAGTTATCTGGCAAGATGATTATGTAATTCTTAGTTCAACACCAAACACTTGAAAAACAGGACTTGGAGCTATTGGCATACATCCTAAAATCCAAGGGTGAGAGAGCCTGGACTTCTGATGTTTATCGGCTGTAAGTATAGTACATGAGTATTTAGCAGCTAGTGGATGGGATTGGATAGTCTCTATCAGCACTGAAGACAGTCTTTTCTTCACCTAGTAATCATAGACTCATTTGTTAACTTCCTCTGGAAATACCTTAACAAAAACACAAATATATGCTTTATTAAATTATATTTCTTTTTTAGAATTGATTATAATAACTTTATTTTATTTTTGATGAGTATCAAAGAATCATTTAATGAATATGACATTGGGTTCAGTTAGCATAAATGCTTCAATTACAGATCCACTCTCTCTTTCGAGTGCAAGCATGCACACACACACACACACACACACACACACACACACACACTATCAGGATTCTTCAAAGAGACACAAACAGATCTGACACAAGTAGATTTGGCAAATGGGAGCACCTGAAGGTTAGATTTTCACAGTCTTGTGGAAGTCAGCCAGGACTGACAATTTTTGGGGCGTTAAAGAGATAGTTCAGCTGTAAGGGCACTTATTGAGCTTGTAGAGGACATGGCTTTAATTTCTAGCACCCACATGGTGGTTAAACTATCCATAACTACAGTTCCAAGGAATCTGATGCCCTCTTCTGATCTCTTTGGCCACCAGGAACATGTACATGCATGCAGGAAAAACACTTCTATGCATAAATAAATTTTCAAAAATTAAAAGAAAACTAATTTTTCTGTGTCCAAATTTTGTGATCTCTGCTTTATTTGTAATCACTCATTTCATTTGTGTTGATATATTTTCACTTTAGTGAAAGACAGTTGCCATCAAAGGTATTTCTCATTATGGGAAAAGGTAACTGAAATTCAGTAATGCTTCAGAAAATTTGGGACACTTTGCTAGTCCTGCCTTGCAGTGCTTAGAACAGATGACAGAGATTTGGAACTTGGGAGCCTGAAGAAGTGATGAAACGGTGAAGTGCACCTTTTAATTGTAGCATCTTTATTCTTTTTATGTTTGGGTGTCAGGTATGCATGCCTGAGTGCATGTGCCCTGGTGTCCAGAAGAGGGCATTGGATCTCCTAGAGCTGGAGTTACTAGCAATTGAAACCCACTTGGTGTCAGTGCCAAGAACCAAACTCAGGTCCTGGGAGAGCGTCAAGTTGTGTTTTTACAGAGCAATCTCCCCAAGTCGCAGCAGTTACTAGTATTTAACCCTTACTAAATATAATTCCTGGAAAATGTACTTTTTTCCTCATTATATTTTTTTTTATTTTTATATTTTTTTCAATGTAGTTTATTCAAGAACCTTGAACAATCATCTGACCCTGGGGAAAGCCAGCCCACAGCTTAAATAGCCTCTGGATAGCCAACCCCACCGTGCCACGTGGGTAATGCAGATAGGTCCACATACATGGAAGCAAGCCAGATCCTCAGCCTTAGCCAAATGTGGAGTTGTTCGTGATAGAGAGCACTCACCATCACGAAGGTGGAAGGCGAAACCAGCTCCATCTTTAAGGCTTGGCATTACACAGCTCTCTACAGTTCCCCCTTTTTGTTATAGACGCATCAGGCAAGAGTAGAGGTCTGATCTGTGATATTAGAAATAAATTGGGACTTTGTACCGATGTTCATTTAGGTGTTATCCACCCAAAGAGCATGAGACCTGTCCGATACCTTTTTCTCAGAGGCGGGACCTGGGGCATCAACCTGCATGCAATCAGACATGCTCTTCTCTGGGTCGAAAGCAGCTGACCCTGAGTGCAGTGCTTAGCCTCGCATCCTGAGCATAACATTTTAGCTTTTTGTGGTAGCCAACCATGTTTGGGGAGACTGTCCTGCTTCAATGGCTGTAAAGGCCTGAATGGTCATGGCTGCATTACACTGCTGTGAGACTCTAATCTTGCATATATACCACAGGCAAACAAAGGAGACCAACACCAGAAGGCCTGCTAACGCTCCCATGCCCGCCCATCCCTTCAGATGATTCATGGCTGCAACAACCATGATGATAATCCTGTGGCTAGTCCTGCATCCACTCTGGTAGAATTTACCGTGACAATGTCCACTCTCAGCTGCTCCATCATAGTATCGAATTCTCTAGTCCAATTACCTAAAATATAGCTATACAATTGTTTAGACAGATTTGCAGCACAGGAAAAATTCTCATGTTGTATGCTAGTGACACAAAGTCCAGCATACTTTCATTGACAGCCAAGTTGAGCAATTTGCCATAGGGTATCAATTTGCTCCTGCACGAGGTCAATCCTCTGATTAAACAGCATCAAGCCTCCTTTTAGTTGAGCATTAATTCCTTTTTGTACATCCAAGGCATGAGCTACATTGGCTAAAAGATTATTCAGGGTCTGAGCAGTCTGCCCAGTATGACTCATGGCTAATACCCTGGGTGGTAGCTCCAACAGCCGCCAATGAGATGGCAGTAACAATGGTGGCTGTAGTTCCAAGATCCCTTTTCTGTCTGAAGAGAGTCATAGCATGAGGAGCATCAACGGGCACAGGCACCCAGCAAGGCATGCAAGTAACCAGCTAGTAAATTTACTAGCATTCCAGCATTGGGCAAAAAAGCAAGTATCATTACCACAATTACTTGGCTCTATCTGGCTAATAATGAATAACAATGGGGGATATAAACAAACAGGTGTGGGCTTATAGGAAATATTATGAGAAGCCTTAACCCCCTCGTTGGAACAACCTGCATCAGTTCTAGGACTAGCAGTGGTGGTGTCCGAGGTCTGAGTAGGTTCAGGAGACCATTGCCCCCAGGGGCGAGGCATGCTCCATGTAAATTGGCTAACTCCGTGTTTTCCTCCACTTTTGAAAGTCATTTAAGGTTCTTAAATTAATTTTTCCCTTTTTTTTAAATTTTCATCAATTACACTTTATCCATTCTGCATCCCCCCATAAGCCCCTCCCTCCTCCCCTCCCAATCCCACCCTCCCTCTTCCCTCTGCATGCATGCCACGCCCCAAGTCCACTGATAGGGAAGGTTCTCCTCTCCTTCTTTCTGATCTTAGTCCATCAGTTCACATCAAAAGTGGCTGCATTGTCCTCTACTATGGCCTGGTAAGGCTGATCGCCCCCCCCCAGGGGGAGGTGATAAAAGAGCAGGCCAATCAGATTATGTCAGAGGCAGTCCCTCTTCACATTACTATGTATCCCAATTGGACTCTGAACTGCCCTGGGCTACATCTGTTCAGGGGTTCTGGGTTATCTCCATGAATAGTCCTTGGTTGGAGTATGAGTCTCTGGGAAGTTCCCTGTGTTCAAATTTTCTTGTTCTGTTGCTCTCCTTGTGGAGAGCCTGTCCTCTCCAGCTCTTACTATTTCCCAGTTCTTACATAAAATTCCATTCACTCTGCCCAACAGTTGCCCATCAGGCTCAGCATCGGCTTTGATATTCTGTAGGGCAGAGGCTTTCAGAGGCCCTCTGTGGTAGGTTCCTAGGTTGTTTCCTGTTTTCTTCTTCTTCTGATGTCCATCCTCTTTGCCTTTCCAGATGGGGATTGGACATTTTAGTTTGGGTCCTCTCTCTTGCTTAGTTTCTTTAGATGCACAGGTTTTGGTGGGTTTGTCTTATGTTGTATGTCTATATGAGTGAGTATATACCATGTATATCTTTTTGCTTCTGGGACAACTCACTCAGGATGATCCTTTCCAGATCCCACCATTTACCTGCAAATTTCATATTTCCTTACTTTTCATTGCTGAGTAATATTCCATTGTGTAGATGTACCACAATTTCTGCATCCATTCTTCAGTTGAGGGGCATCTGGGTTGTTTCCAGCTTCTGGCTATTACAAATAAAGCTGCTACAAACATGGTTGAGCAAATGTCCTTTTTGTGTACCTGAGCCTCTTTTGGATATATGCCTAGGAGTGGTATGTCTGGATCTTGGGGAAGCACTATTCCTAGTTGTCTGAGAAAGCAACAGATTGATTTCCAGAGTGGTTGTACAAGTTTACAATCCCACCAGCAGTGGAGAAGGGTTCCCCTTTCTCCACAACCTCTCCAGCATGTGTTGTCACTTGAGTTTTTGATCTTGGCCATTCTCATGGGCGTAAGGTCAAATCTCAGGGTTGTTTTGATTTGCATTTCCCTAATGGCTAGTGAGGTTGAGCATTTCTTTAAGTGTTTCTCTGCCATTCGGTATTCCTCTACAGAGAATTCTCTGTTTAGCTCTGTTCCCCATTTTTTAAGTGGATTACTTGGTTTGCTGCTTTTCAGCTTCTTTAGTTTTTTATATATACTGGATATGAGTCCTCTGTCAGATATAGGGTTGGTGAAGATTCTTTCCCAATTTGTAGGCAGTCACTTTGTTTTGGTGATGGTCTCCTTTGCTTTTCAGAAGCTTTTCAGTTTCATGAGGTCCCATTTATTGATTGTTGCTCTTAGAGCCTGTGCTGTTGGTGTTCTTTTCAGGAAGGTTTCTCCTGTACCAATGAGTTCTAGGGTATCCCCCACTTTTTTTTTCTAGCGGATTTAATGTGTCAGGTTTTATGTTGAGGTCTTTGATCCACTTGGACTTCAGTTTTGTGCAGGGTGGTAAGTATGGATCTATTTTTATTTTTCTACATGTAGACATCCAGTTGGACCAGCACCATTTGTTGAAGAAGCTATCTTTTTTTCATTGTATTGTTTTGGCATCTTTGTCAAAGATCAGGTGTCCATAAGTGTGTGGGTTTATTTCTGGGTCCTCAGTTCGGTTCCATTGATCCACCATTCTGTTTCCATGCCAGTACCATGCAGTTTTTATAACTATTGTTCTATAGTACAACTTGAGATCAGGGATGGAGATACCTCCAGAAGATCTTTTATTGTAGAGGATTGTTTTAGAAATTCTGGGTTTCTTGTTATTCCATATGAAGTTGAGAATTTTTCTTTCCATCTCTGTAAAGAATTGTGTTGGCAATTTGATGAGAATTGCATTGAATCTGTAGATTGCTTTTGGTAAAAAGGTCATTTTTACTATGATAATCCTGCCAAGCCATGAGCATGTGAGATCTTTCCATCTTCTTATATCTTCTTCTAATTCTTTCTTCAGAGACCTGAAATTTTTTTCATACAAGTCTTTGACTTCCTTGGTTAGGGTTACTCCGAGGTACCTTATGTCATTTGTGGCTATTGTGAAGGGTGTTGTTTTCCTAATTTTTTTCTCAGCCCTTTTGTCTTTTGTATACAGGAGGGCTACTGTTTTTTTTTTAATTAATTTTGTATCCGTCCACTTTGCTGAAGGTGTTTATCAGCTGTAGGAGTTCCCTGGTAGAGTTTTTGGGGTCACTCATGTATACTATCATATCATCTGCAAATAGTGATAATTTGACTTCTTCCTTTCCAATTTGTATCCCCTTGATCTCCTTCAACTGTCTTATTGCTCTAGCAAGGACTTCCAGAATTATGTTGAAGAGATATGGAGAGAGTGGGCAGCCTTGTCTTGTCCCTGATTTCAGTGGGATTGCTTTAAGTTTTTCTCCGTTCAGTTTGATGTTGGCTATAGGTTTGCTGTATATCGCCTTTACTATGTTTAGATATGTGCCTTGTATCCCTGATCTCTCTAATACCTTAAACATGAATGGATGTTGGATTTTGTCAAATGCTTTTTCAGCATCTAGGGAGATTATCACGTGGTTTTTTTTCTTTCAGTTTGTTAATATGGTGGATCACATTGATGGATTTCTGTATATTGAAACACCCCTGCCTACCTGGGATGAAGCCTACTTGGTCATGGTGGATGATATCTTTGATGTGTTCTTGTATTCGGTTTGCAAGTATTTTTTTGAGTATTTTTGCATCAATGTTCATAAGGGAGATTGGCCTGAAATTCTCTTTCTTTGTTGGGTCTTTGTGAGGTTTAGGTACCAAGGTGACTGTGGCTTCATAGAATGAGTTTGGTAATGTTACTTCTGTTTCGATTTTGTGGAATAAATGGAAGAGAACTGGAGTTAGCTCTTCTTTGAAGTTCTGGTAGAATTCTGTGCTGAAGCCATCTGGTCCTGGGCGTTTTTTGGATGAGAGACTTTTGATGATCGCTTCTAATTCTTTGGGGGATATAGGACTATTTAGTTGATTTACCTGGTCCTGATTCAGCTTTGGTAAGTCAAGTTGATCAAGAAAATTGTCCATTTCATTTAGATTTTCAAATTTTGTGGCATATAAACTTTTGAAGTAAGTCTTAATGATTGCTTGGATTTCCTCAGTGTCTGTAGTTATGTCCCCCTTTTCATTTCTGATTTTGTTGATTTGGATGGTGTCTCGCTGCCTTTTAGTTAGCTTGGCTAAGGGTTTGTCTATCTTGTTGATTTTCTCCAAGAACCAACTCTTGGTTTCAT
Organism: Meriones unguiculatus; assembly: GCF_030254825.1. Taxonomy (NCBI): domain Eukaryota; kingdom Metazoa; phylum Chordata; class Mammalia; order Rodentia; family Muridae; genus Meriones; species Meriones unguiculatus. Next base: position 49,814,181 of record NC_083369.1, on the reverse strand, counting down.
TGATTCTTTGAATTCTTTTATTTGTTTCTAATTGATTGATTTCAGCCCTGAGTTTGATTATTTCCAGCTGTCTGCTCCTTCTTGGTGTGTCTGCTTCTTCTTTTTCTGGGGTTTTTAAGTGAGCCATTAAGTTGCTTGAATGTACCGTCTCAAATTTCTTGAAGGCACTTAGTGCTATGAACTTTCCTCTTAGGACTGCCTTCATTGTGTCCCACAAGTTTGGGTATGTTGTGTCTTCATTTTCATTGAGTTCTAGGAAGATTTTAATTTCTTTCTTTATTTCTTCCCTGACCCAGCTGTCATTTAGTAGCAAGTTGTTCAGTTTCCATGTGTGTGAAGGCTTTTTGCTATTTCTGTTGTTACTTAGGTCCAGCTTTATTCCATGGTGATCAGACAGGATACAAGGGATTATTTCAATCTTCTTGTATCTGCTGAGGCTTTCTTTGTGACCAACTATGTGGTCTATTTTGGAGAAGGTTCTATGAGGTGCTGAGAAGTAGGTAAATTCTTTTGTGTTTGGGTGTAATGTTCTGTAAATGTCTTTTAGGTCCATTTGATTCATGACCTCTGTTAGAGATGTTTGTTTAATTTCTGTTTTGTTGACCTGTCCTTTGTTGAGAGTGGGGTGTTCAAGTCTCCCACTATTAGTGTGTGGGGATATATGTGTGGTTTCAGTTTTATCAATGTTTCATTCACAAATGTGGGTGCCCTTGTATGTGGGGCATAGATGTTCAGGATTGTGATATCTTCTTGGTGGAATTTTCCCTTGATGATTATGAAGTGTCCTTCCCCATCTCTTTTGATTAATTTTGGTTGAAAGTTTATTTTATCAGATATTAGAATGGCTACTCCTGCTTGCTTCTTGCATCCATTTGCTTGAAAAGCCGTCTTCCATCCCCTTACCCTCAGGTAATATCTATCTTTGTGACTTAGGTGTGTTTCTTGTATACAACAGATTGCTGGGTTTTGTTTACGCATCCATTCTGTTAGTCTGTGTCTTTTTATTGGAGAATTAAGTCCATTGATATTGAGAGAGATTAATGACCAGTAGCTGTTAGATCCTTTGAATTTGATGTTGGCTGTGGTCATAAAAAGCTTGGTTGCTTTTTATTTTACTGTAGTGAGGTTATTTATTTCCTGTGTTTTCTTGAATGTAGCTAGCTTTCTTGGGTTGTATTTTCCCTTCCAGTGTCTTCTGTAATGCTGGATTTGTTTGTAGGTATTGTTGAAATTTGTTTTTGTCATTGAATATCTTGTTTTCTCCTTCTATGAGGACTGAGGTATAGTAGCCTGGGCTGACATCTGTGTTCTCTTAGGGTCTGCATGATATCTGTCCAGGCCCTTCTGGCTTTCATAGTCTCTGTTGAAAAGTCAGGTTTAACCTAATGAGTTTGCCATTATATGTTACTTGGCCTTTTTCTCTTGCAGCTTTTAGTATTTTTTCTTTGTTCTGTATACTTACGGTTTTGATTATTATGTGGCGGGAGGATTTTCTTTTCTGGTCAAATTTGTTGGGTGTTCTGTAGGCCTCATGTATTCTTATTGGCCACTTCTTTATGTTGGGGAAATTTTATTCAATGATTTTGTTGAAAATATTTTCTGGGCCTTGGTTCAGGGAATCTTCTTTTTCCTCTATTCCTATTATTCTTAGGTTTTGTCTTTTTATGTTGTCTTGAATTTCTTGGACAGTCTGTGTCAGGAATTTTTTAGATTTAACATTTTTTGACAGATACATCTATTTCTTCCATTGTTTCTTCCACACCTGAGATTCTTTCTTCAATTTCTTGTAGCCTATTGGTTATGCTAACCTCTGTAGTTCCTGCTTTCTTCCCTAAGTTCTTTCTCTCCACAATTTCTTCCATTTGTGTGTTTTTTTTTTTATTTTTTCCAATTCTATGTTCAGGTCTTGAGCTATTTTGTTGGTTTCCTTCCCCTGTCTGACTGTATTTTCATGTTTTTCCTTCAATTCCTTCAGCTGTTTGTTTGAACAATCCACTGTTTCTTTTATTTCATTCAGTGATTTAAGCATTTCCTCTCTAAAGGCCACAAACTGTTTGGCTGCAGCTTCTTCTATTTCTTTTCGTATTTTATTTGTTTCCTCTGTTATCTTCTTCATGAGCATAGATGTTAGGTCATCTCCTTGAATTTCATTTATGCTGGGGTGTCTAGGGCTATTTGCCTCTGGATAACTGGGTTCTGGAGATGCCATATTGCTCTGGCTTTTGTTGGTTGAACTTTTATGCTGTCCTCTACCCATTGGGCTATCTTAGTTGTTTGAATTTATTTTCTGGTTGTTCCTGGACTCTTGTAGTTGAGAGAATCCCTTTGGCAGGAAGATGGTTTTTCCTGAAGGAAGTCTTCCCAGCTTTTTGGGTATAGTCACTGGATGTCAGGTGTTTTTGAGGTGTTGCTACAGCTCACCTCAGGCATAGAGACCTGGGTAGTAACTCTGGTCCTGATTAGTTGAGAGGGCTCTCCTCTCAGCAGGAGCAGTCCTGGAGACAGCTGCCCTCCTTCTGGGTTTCTTGCTGTAAATTTAGTGATCAGCTGCTGTAACCTGTGTGTCCTGTGGTTTGGTCGGTTTTGTTAGAGATAACTGGTTGCCCTTTGGAGCAGTACCTGTGGGGTTGATCTCAGGGTTCCCTGTCTTTTGTAGGTCTGAGTTTGGAGCTCTGTGCCCCAGAACCCAAGAGGTAATCTGTGGCGGGTGAGTACTGCTCTGGTGTCTTTGGGCACACTGTTCTGCCTGTAAGGTGTAGTTGGTACAAAGCAGGCCTCTGGGCTGGCAAAGCGTGTGCCCACCTGCTAGTCTGTGGGAGCTAGAGTTTCCAATCACTCTGTGCTCCCTATTTGGGCCCAGATCTGTGATGGCTGGGCGTACTCACCTGTTTGCAATCTGCAGGCTGCTAGACTTTCCCTAGGTGACCCCAGCAGCATGGTTTCTTCCTTCCCTGTTGAGTCTTCTCTGGACAGGGGTTCCCATTCCCTGTTGTACTGGGGTGCGCAACTTGTCTGTACCGCTGAGCTGAGCGCACAGCTCTCTGCGAGGCAGGAGCTCAGTACCTGCCGTCCTAGAGACCTTCTGGGGAAAGACTGGGTGACCTGTGATCAGACTGGCAACTTTGCTTCCCCATGGGGTTTTCTTGCGACTGGGTCTCCCAGTCTCAGGCGCCCTTGTGCCCATGGGTCAGCCTGGGAAAGTGATTGGGACATGCACGCTTGCGGCTCCAGCTGGGAGACACAAAGCCCACGTTACCCTGGATTTCTTCAGGGTTCTGGCTGGGTAGCCGTGAGTGGACCCAACCGATTCCCACGCCGTGGGAGCCTCCCCTCACCTGGGAAACACGATTGATGTAGTTTCAGGGCCCAGCGTTCAGTCTCCTGGTCTCTGCAGGGAGAGTGCTGTCCTGCTTCTCAAATGCGGTGCTCTCCCGGCGCCGCCATCTTGGCTCCCCTAAATTATATTTATATATAATTATATATAAATTACATATAATTAAGATTATATATATAATTATATATAATTATATATAATTATAATATAGAATTAAAATTATATATAATTAAGATTATTCTTGCATGTGATTTTTGCATGATGTTCAACCACAGAACCAAAGGAAATAAAGCTAATTAATCATTGACTACAACCCTCAAACCATGAGCTCAAATCTTTTCTAAGTTTATTTGTCTCAGATTGTTATAACAATGAAACTATTTTTTTGTTGCTGTGATAAATATCCTGGCAAAAGCAATAATAATGGGAAAAGAATTCATTCTTGCTCATGGTTCAAGGATATAGTCCATCATGATAGGAAATTCAAGTAGCTACAGACTGAAGCAACTGGTTAGAATACATCCACAATATGAAAAGAGCTAACAACCTTTGTATACTTCTACTCAATTCTTTCCCCCTTTAAATAGTTCAGGATCTTATCTAGGGGATAGTGCCACCCAGAGTGCGAAGATCTCCCTATCTCAATTAACACACTGAAGATCATCCATCACAGGTGTGTTTATAGGGTAAGTTAACCTAGATAATGCCTCATAAGTACACAAAGGCTCTCATCTCCTAAGTGATTATAGGCCCTGACAATTTGAGAATGAACACTAATCATCTATGAATGCTAGTAAAACTCCTTATACAGTATATCTTGGTACAAATTTGTACCACAGAGCTTATTGAGTATCACACCATTAAAAACTGTATACAATATTCTTTTTACCCTGTTATATGCTCTCCATTTCTGGTTTCCTTAGCTATTTTAAAAATAAAATTTGGCCATAATCTTCATCTCTTTAAATTATTACATTGATGTTGTAATTTGCTTATCTCAAATTTCTTTTGAAATATGGAGAGGCAAAACCAACAGTTTTATAAATAAATACAATCATCCATTCTCCTCCTCAGAGGTATTCATGACTTTCTCAATGTCATTGAATAGAAAACATGAACTTGCCAATCTACGGGCCTGCCGCAGCCTGTCAGCAACAGTGGCAAGGTATGCCCAGGGCACTCAGTGCTCCACTTCTGTTGTGTACTCAACACCCCAGTTCCAGGGCCTGTGAATTTACCTGGGACCCACCCTGATCTGTGACCCCCTGAGACTAGCACAGATCGGGGAGCAGCAGGAAAACCAGAGGACTGTGGCCCATCTGGGACCACCATGGGTTCTACCTACAATCACAGAGACTATGACCATCAGAGACCATCAGGCCTGCTAATACCACAGCCAACCAAATGGCTAGAGGTCAGGACAATAACACCAGTAACAAAACCTAGGCCCTCATGACACAGCCAAATTCTAGCTATTCTGCCACAGCAAGCCCAGAGGATAATGTCATACTGGACACACAAGAAAACAATCTTAAATCTGAGGTTATGAAAATGATAGAAGCTTTAAAAGAAGAAAATAAATCCCTCAAAGAACTGTAGAAAAATACAGTTAAATCTAATAGGTGAAGGAATTGAATAAATCCCTTAAAGAAATAAAGGAAAATGCCACCAAATGGGAGAAGGAAGTGAATAAATCTAAGACCTAAAATTGGAAATAAAAGCAATAAATAAAACACAATCTGTGGGAATCCTGGAGTTGGAAAATCTAGGGAAGAGAACAGAAACTACAGACACAAGCACCACTAGCAGAATACCAGAGATTGAAGGGAGAACCTCATGTGTAGAAAATACAATTGAATAAATTGATACATTAGTCAAAGATGTTAAGTCTAAAAAGTTCTTGACAAAAAAAAAAAAAAACACACAATAAATTTAAGACAACATGAAAAGACCAAACCTAAGGTTGATAGTAATAGAAGAAGAGGACTCTAAACTCCAAGTCCAAGAAAATATTTTCAGCAAAATCATAGAGAAAAACTTCCTGGACCTAAAGAAAAATAAATGCCTATACATATACAAGAAGCTTAAGGAACACCAAGTATATTGGACCAGAAAAGAAAATACTCCTATCACATAATAACCAAAACACTAAATGTATAGAACCAAGAAAGAATATTAAAAGCTGCAAGGGAAAAAGGCCAAGTCACGTATACAGGCAGACCTATCAGAATTACACCTGTCTTCTCACCAGAAACTCTAAAAACAAGAAAGTCTTTGGCAGATATCTCACAGACACTAAGAGAGCACAGATGTCAGCCCCGAATACTATTCCTAGCAAAACTTTTAATCAGCATAGATGGAGAAAACAAGATATTCTAAGAAAAAAATTTGAATAAAACATTCTCGCAAACCCAGCCCTACAGAAGAAAATAGAGGGAAATCTTGAACCACAGGAGGCTAATCACATTCAAGAAAACACAGGAAATAAATAATCCCATAATAGCAAAATCAAAAGAGGGAAGGTACATTACACACATGTGCACACACACACACTGAACCACCACCACCGTTAAAAAAAATAGGAATTAACAACCATTTGACATTAATATGTCTCAACATCAATGGCCTCAATTACCCAATAAGAAGACACAGGCTAACAGAATGGACATGTAAAGTGGAGCCATCATTCTGTTGCATACAAGAAACTTACCTCAGCAATAATACTAGACATTACTTCAGAATAAAGGGCTTGATAAAAGTTTTTCAAGCAAACTGACACAAGAAGCAAGCCAGAGGAGCTATTATAATATATAATAAAATAGACTTTCAACAAAAAATTAATCAAAAGAGATAGGGAAGAGCACTTCATACTCATCAAAGAAAAAATTGGTCAAGATGAAGTCTCAATTCTGAACATGTATGCTCCAAATGCAAAGGCAGCCACATTTGTAAAAGAAACATTACTAAAACTTAAATCACAAATCAAACCCCACATGTTATTAGTAGGAGACTTCAACACACCTCCACACAGAAATTAAACAAAGAAATAATGAAACTAACCAACATTATGAGTCAATTGGAACTACCAGATATATACAGAACATTCCATCTGAAACACAAAAGAATATACCTTCTCAGCACCTTATGGGATCTTCTCCCTAACTGACCACATAATCAGACACAAATCAAGCTTCAAAAATACAAGAAAATTGAAATAACACCTTTTATTCTATCAGGCCACCATGGATTAAGCAATAGACATTAACAACCACAAAAACAACAAAATGCCTACAAACTCATGGAAAGTGAAAAACTCTCTACTTAATGATTATTTGGTCAGGAAGGAAATAAAGAAAGAAATTAAAGACTTCAATGAAAATGAAGGCACAACAAACTTACGGGACATGATGAAAGCAGTGCTAAGAGAAAAGTTCATAGAACTAAGTGCCTTAACCACACACTGAAGACACTAGAAAAAAAATGCAGACACACCAAAGAGGAGTATATGGCTGGAAATAATCAAACATTGGACTGAAATCAATAAATTAGAAACAAAAAGAACAATTCAAACAATCAAAGAGAGAAAGAGCTGTTTCTTTGAGAAAATCAACAAGATAGACAAACCCTTAGTCAAACTAACCAAAAGGCAGAGGTACACTACCAAAATCAACGAAATCAGAAATGAAAAGAGTGACATAAAGACAGACACTGAGGAAATCCAAAGAATGATAAGGTTTCACTTCAAAAGCCTATGTGCAACATAATTTAAAAATCAGAATGAAATGGACATCTAGTTTGGCTATTATGAAAAAAGTCACTATGAACATAGTTGTGCAAATGTCCTTGTTGTATGGAGGAGCATCTTTTGGCCATATACACAGGAGTGGTATAGCTGGGTCTTGAGATAGAACTATTCCCAATTTTCTGAAAAACAGCCAGAATGATTTCCAGAGAGGCTGGACAAGTTTTTACTCCCACCAGCAATGTAGGAGTGTTCCCCTTTATCCACACGCTCCCCAGCATGTGTTGTCACTTGAGTTTTTTATCTTAACCATTCTTAGCTAAGGATGTTGAGCATTTCTTTAAGTGCTTCTCAGCCATTTGACATTCCTGTTGTGAGTTCTCAGTTTAGCTCTGTACTCCAGTTTTAATTGGATTATTTGATTTGTTAATGTTTAGTTTATTAAAATATTTGTATAGTTTTGATATTGGCCCTCTATCCCATGTAGGGTTGGTGATGATCTTTTCCAAATCTGTAAGCTGCCATTTTATTCTATTGGCAGTATCCTTTGACTTACAGAAGCTCTCAGTTTCATGAGATTTCACATTTTAAGGGCCCGTTAAAATATCTCCTGTCCCACAGTGTTACCTATGATACAATTTTTAACCTTTCTGCTCATTATTTTTCTTTGCAACTCCTGAAATTCATGAGTTTACCTTCTAATCCTATATCAGTACAGAAGCTGTTCTTATACACACCAGTTGCCACTAATCTGTTGTTGTATAATAAGAACGAACCTTCAAGTCTACCCCTGGATCACAGACTTTTTCTCTCTTAATCATTTGTAAATGTACTCAGTGTTCTGGTTTAGGAAATGCATATTGTAACAACCTTTTCATAAACTAAGGCAACCTGGCTTCTTATTATGTATGAAATAGCATTAAGTTCTTTAATAGAAACCTATAGTTTAGGACTGAAAGTTTGGACTCTCTCACTTAGCATTTCAGGTTGGCATAGCACAGCAGGACAGTTGTCCCCTCAGACATTTGAAGGAATGACCTGCCATCAATTTAGCCCACAGAATGTGTGACTCTGGGTGAGACAAAGCCTTAGATATATCAATACAGCCATGCTGGCAGACAGGAGATAAGAATTTGTTTAGCTTCCAGCAGCATTTGTGTAACTCCCAGAACCCAAGCCCCAGGTGCCAACAACACTCAAAATAATCTTTACAGTTGTTTGAGGGTTTAGCTATGTCCTACTGATAAAAGGTATTATTTAGGATTTCTTGACTCACCATTTAAAAGCAAATGTCCTCTGTGCACAAAGAAAGGCTGGAGAGTTCCCCTCTTTTTTTGTTTGGTGAGTTAAGTTTGCAGGCAACCAACAGAGAGAAATTGAAATCTGTTAGTGTTACAGGTGGGATTTTTGCCAGCTTTCATTTTGGAAAGCATCTAAGATGTCACTGTTGTGAAGCCTGGTTTCCCTTTGGGGAAAAATAAATAAATGTATCCTACACTATTGTCATACCAAATTGTAAACCATTAAGTTCTAAAAGCCACTTGAGAAATAAACACAAATGACAAAAGATTAATAGATTAATTCTTTTGACATTATTTATAGAAAAAAAAAAAACCATTCTTCTTTAAAGAGAAAACTTTGAAATTTGTCATTTGCTGGTTCATTAGAAGCCCCTCCCTTTCTGTGGAAAGAAAGAGCGAATAGCCAAATGATTTGATTGTGTGGGTGGTCTGACAGCAACATTTGTCACCCATTGACCTCTGATGTGACACAGCTGATTTGACTGCCTACTGTAATGTTGCCTACCTTCTTCATTACTCCATTCATGTCCCTGTTACAGCTGAGCAAAATTATTAGAGATTTTAAAAACAGCTCCTTATCTCCCATGTTTTGATTGAAGAGCTACAAATTAGGTATGCTGGAATTCAATCACATTAGGTCAATAAGTAATTTTTTAGGCTAAAGAACTAGAACTTCATTCTAGAAACACGGGAAGTGAAAAGTACCTTATAACTACCCATTGTTTCTTGATGAAGATTCATATCTGCATATATTCTGAAAGACCTTGTGAACTATTGAAAGTACCACTTAGGGATTTATGCTTTATAAACAAAAGAATCAGGTTAATTTTGTGAACCATCAGTGTACTTTTCTCACAGAACTTTGTTTATATGGATGGATCAAAGTTAGTGAAACAGAAGTTAAGCAAATGCAAAGGCTTTTTGATATAAGACCTCTGTCAATCTTTATTTTGTTCCCGTGTACATTGTGAATATTTGAGGTAGTTGAGTATGCAGTGGGTTTATTTGTTGAGTGTTGGCCTGTGAAATCCATTCTTCAGATAGAGGGACTAGCTCATTCTGTCCACAGATATGCTGGAATGTGAATTGCTGTTAACAAAATCTATTAGGAGCATTGCTTTTGTGGAACATTCTGCAGAATGAATTAGTTTTGTTATTATTGTTTTTTTTTTTGTACCAGTGACTAGAACTTCTTCTACTCATTGTAACATCTTGTTCTCAGCTTAACAAGCAGTGTTGCAACCAGCAAAATTCTGCACACTCTGTTTTGGGTCACGTTGAGAAGTCAATTTATTCATATTTAGATAAATAATACAAAATAGTACTGATCTTGCTGAACAATCAATTCTTGAGACTCCTCTCAGAGTCTTCACAAAACTAGAATTAAGGAAGACTAAAATACTATATCTGGAGGGGAACCTGGATCCCTACTAGTTTGGTAGACATGGTGACTGAGTCTTTTATTCTAAATGGAATAGTAATACCACTTTGGCTCTGACTTTCTAGATTATTCATTTATTCAACAAATATTTATTGAGTGCGTCCTATAGTCCTTGCACTCTTTTAGTCATTTGGTATACAGTTATTAACAAAAAATCTGAAGCTTATAAAGTGTGCTGATTAGGTTTTTTTTTTTCAACCTCACACACCTAGAGTCATATGGGAAAAGGAAACTTCAACTGATAAAATAACTCCATTAGATTTTCCTGTAGACAAGCTTATGTTGCATTTTTTGGATAATTATTGACATGTTTGTGTGTGTGTCTGTGTGTTTTCCATATATATATATATTTGCTAAAGAAGTCTTGAGGAGGGTGGGTCAAGCCAGTAAGCAATGTTCCTCCCTGGCCTCCAGGTTCTTGTTTTGACTTCTTGCCTTGACTTTTGTATGTGATTGAATGTAAGCTGTAAAATGAAATAATCCCTTTACTTCCCAGATTATTTTTGGCTATGATCTTTATCATAGCAGTAGAAAGCACATTTGAACACACTGAACAGAAGAAAAATAAGAAAATACAATCATGGGTTAAATGACATAATTACAGACTGGATAACTGATATGAAGAAACTAAAGTAAGGTGGTGGTAAGTGTAGAGTGTCTAAGAGATGTGTGTGTTCTTGTAGAGGAATTTTAATTCAAAACATGGTTGCTCTGGCAAGAGATCACATCCAAAGACCTTCTAGGTCTATATAATCCAACTGGAGCATAGACACACATTTAATCCCATACTACAGAGGCAAAAAATCAATGAGTTCAAAGCAAGAGTGGTATAGAACAACTTTTAGGTATAGAAAAGCTTAGTTCCAGGCATGGTTTTAATCCCAGCAATCAGGAGACAGAGGCATGCAGATCTCTGAGTGCTGTTCAGGCAGTTCAGTTAAGCCAGTGAGTTGAGAGAGAGAGAGAGAGAGAGAGTAAGAGAGACAGAGCCAGACAGAGACAGACAGAGACAGAGAGAGGAAGGAGTTTTATTGAGAGAGTTTTACAGACACAGGTTAAAGAGAGAACAAGGTGAACTAGATAATGATAAGGAGCCAGAAGATTAGAACTGATTGCTACAGTCAGTTTGAAGGCAAACAGAGAAAATCAGTGAGAAACTGAGAGAAGCCAAATTAAAATCAGTCATCTTGGAGAGGACTTTGAACTAGAACACCTGAGTTGAACCAGCCAGGCAGAGTTCAGAAAGAGCTAGAAAGAGTGAGCTTATTAAACATTAAGTCTCAGAAGCTGAAAACTTTTTATGTCTAGATAAGATTGTATGGAGGCTAGATGCTTCCAGAACTAGGCCTAGGTTAGCAGACAGAGACAGTAAGCCTTGGAGATTAAAATTAAATCAGGTGAATAAAAGATGCTTTCACTGGTTCTTAAGTATGATTTATAATTTATCTTAGTTAGGGTGTCTACTGCTGTGATTAAATACTATGACCAAAATCAAGTTGGGGAGAACAGGGTTTGTTTGGCTTATGCTTCCACATTATAGTCCATCATTGAAGAAAGTGCAGGAACTCAATCAGGGCTGGAACCTGGAGGCAGAAGTCATGGAGGAGTGCTGCGTACTGGCTTGCTTTCTATAGCTTGCTCAGTATGCTTTCTTATAGAACCCAGGACCACTATCCCAAGGGTGGTACCCTATCAATCACTAATTTTAAGCATGCTAACCTGTTGGTGGTGGCACACGTCTTTAATACCAGCACTCAGGAGGCAGAAACGGGCAAATCTCTGTAAATCAAGGACAGTTTTGTCTCCATAGTGAGTCCCATGAAAGCCAGGGCTACACAGAGAAACCCTCTCATGAAAAAAAAAAGGAAAGAAAATTCATCACAGCCAGATGTTATGAAGGAATCTTCTCATTTCAGATTCCTGCCTTTTAAATTAACTCTAGTTTCTCTAGTTTGTGTGTCAAGTTGACATAAGGCTAGCCAAGACATAACTTAAGTCTCTTATCTCAAATATGCTTGATCTATAATGGAATTATACAATGATAAGATATAACATCTCTTCTTGATTTTATGTATACATATCACACAGTTATAAAGAGGAAGTGAGAATTTAAAAGAGAAAATCTGGAAAAACAAATTCCCAAATTGGAATTACAACAATCTTCACTTAGGCTCTTGAACTTGATTTAAGTACAAGAAGGAAAAGCCATTAGGGCTGGAACACTGCAAGCAAGGGAACAAATAGGATCATTTACTAGATTAGCATTTACCAAAGTGTGGTCAGGTACCTTGGTAGTCATAGATACAATAACTAGCATGTGTTCTGCTGAGTTTAGGGGATAAGACACTCTGCTCTCAGACACCCACTTTAAGTAGGTCCTGATAGTTCTATGATCTTGAAAAATGAGAGCGCTTATTCAATGCACTGATTCTCAAAGAATGATCTTTTAGGTCAATGACACCATAGCTATCTGGAAACTTGTTGGGAGTGCAGATTCTCAACTTTACCCCTGACCTACTGAACCAGAAACTCTTGGGCTTGAGAAAGTGAACTGTGTCAGAATAAGTAACCCAGTCCATTCTGTCTCAAGAGTATGAAATCCCTAGGCCAGAATCCAGCTGGGGAGGGGAATAATTTCAGTTTCAACTGAAAGAATCAGACTAACTTTGTAACCTATGTTTCTTTTAATTGCCTTATAACTTATATTTGCAAGTTTTAGGCCCATATAAATTAAAGCCTCTTAGTGCTTCTCCAGAGAGCCGAGGAATGTAAAAGTTCCTGACATTAGCCATCTGTGAGGGCAGAGATAAGGAAGAGAACAAGCAGAGTTCTCTACTAAATGGAGAGAAAATCACCGGCTGGCGCCTGTGAGATGGGCTTTGTTTGGAAACTGGGCCAAATGGCCCCAATCCTTCTCCTGACCTTTGATCCAAAGCCTGTAACCGGCACTCCTCAGAACAGACACAGGATGAGTTAATCACCCTCCCACATTTAACTGCGGATGGCCGGAAATTCCAAACTGACTTGAAGATCAGATATTTACGACAGGGCTGACTGGACCTAAGGGTGACCAGAACTAACCAATTATTTTAAAAGTTAAACACCTCATCCAATCCTAAATTGCCAAGAAAGCAACCCCAGGAGATTCCTGCCTTGTGTCTTTTAAAAACCTAAGGTCTTTGTCTCCTGGTGCCACTCCTAGCTGACCAGCAGGGGTGATCCCATTGTGCAATGGTCAAGAGGAACCTCTTGCATTTTTGCAACGATGGATGATTAGTTTCCTGAGTTCTCTTCATACCTTCTTATATTTAGGCTCTTGTTGGGCCTAACACAACTAAGAAGTTTCCTTTCACTTAAATGGTTCACTGCTCCACTTCTACCCTTATACTGGTCTCCCAAAAAAAAAAAAAAATGACACAACAGAATTAATTGATTTTTCTTGCTCATATTAGAAATAACTGGTGGTACTTTTATTTTGTTTGTATATAAACTAGTTCAGTTCATTCTAAAATTAATCCTGTGGATTAAGGACTCTCATAATTCCTGTTAGATAGATGAGGAAAAAGAGACACAAAACATACTTGTCTGAGGAAGAGTATGAATCTAGGCAGCCTGTAGCCATATCGATAAATAGTTATTCCTTTATGCTATTTCTCATACCTAAGGTTAGTGGGAGTGATTTGATCTTAGATAATATTGTGCAAGAAATTCCCTCTGTCCTAGTTTGATTTCTGTTGCTGTGGTAAATATCATGGTCAAAAACAACTTGGGAAAGAAAGAGGTTTTTTCACCACAACAGTCCATAATAACAGAAAGCCATGGGAAGAACTCAAGGAGAAACCTAGAGGAAGGACTTGAAGCAGAGACCATGGAACAGTATTGCTTAATGGCTTGCTCCCCCATGGCTTACTCAGCTTGCTTTTTTTCTTTTTTTTTTTAATTAATTACACATTAGTTACTTTGTATCCCCCCTGTGGTTCCCTCCCTCCTCCTGTCCCAATCCCTCCTTTCCTCCACCCTCTGCATGCATGACCCTCCCCAAGTCCACTGATAGGGGAGGTCTTCTTTTCCTTCCTTCTGATCCTACTCAATTAGGTCTCGTCAGGAGTGGCTGCATTGTCTTCTTCTGTGGCCTGGTAATGCTGATTCCCCCGCAGGGGGAGGTAATTAAAGAGCAAGCCAATCAGTTCGTGTCAGAGACTGTTCCTATTTCTATTTAATGGAACCCACTTGGATACTGAACTGCCTGTGGGCTACATCTGTGAAGGGGTCTCAGCTTGCTTTTTAAGGCACTCCTGGATCAGCAGCCTATCCTGGACCAGCATCTCAGATGTGACACAATCCGTAAAGGGCTGGGCCCTCTTGCATAAATTATTAATAAAAAGAGCTGGAGCAGCACTAGCAGAAGCAATGCCTCCAGGCCTATCTGTGGAATGTGGAAGCCTTTTTTTTTTTTTTTTTGTTTGAGATCTCAGATGACTCTACCTTGTGTCAGTTTGACAAGAAACTAACCAACAGACCTTGTCTTTTAACTCTTACTTAAACTGATGGAATAATTATCACAGACACAGATGTCGTGGAGTGATTCTTCTAGTCAAAAGCTCTGAAAAGTGAAACTGCTTGAGGAAGATTACATAGCCAATCAAATGACAGAACTAATATTTAAATCTCAGCTCCCTAAATCTCAACTCAGCTCAGGATTAACGTATTTCTGTTGGTAAACAAAAGCAAAATGATATATTGAAGCCAACAAATTGAGACAACAACATATCCAGCAGATTGTGTGTTTATCAGTGTCCATTTTATTATTATTATTATTATTATTATTATTAGCACAAGCAGTTCTTTTCTTGCTGATGGTGCCCATGAAGGGCAATAGGACAGGCCCCAAGAGAGAACAATGTCATAGTCAGCAATAACTTCAATCACTAGTTTCTCTATATACAGAATTTTCAGTCTAAGGTACAGGAGTGGAACATTAAGTTTTAGTGATAGTCTTCAATTGTCAACTACATAAAACCAAGAACACAGCAAAAGCTAAGTAACTTTTATTCAAGTCTCTTAACTTTTCTCTTTGTTTGTTTACCTTAGTTTCTAACTGTTCCTCTCATGCCATCAGTAATAAAAACACGCCCAGTTATATGTATAGAAGTTGATGTCCTATCTAGTTGTAAAACACGTGTTCATTTAAGATTAAGACCGTCCCACAAACCTCAATAATATGAAAGATAAAATAGTACATTTAGACATAGAAATATGAATGTGATCAGCTTTTATGCTTGAACCTTCTCATCTACATTAATGAAAATGTGATATATAATTTAAATTCTTAATATCAAATGTTTTTGCTCCATAATAAAATTCTTTTTTATATCTTTTTTATTTTTTATTAATTACAGTTTATTCACTTTGTATCAACCCATAAGCCTCTCCCTCCTCCCCTCCCAGCCCTACCTCTCTCCTCCTTCTTCTCAATTGCCCCTCCCAAAGTCCACTGATAGGGGAGGTCCTCCTCTCCTTCCTTCTGATCTTAGTCTATCAGATCCCATCAGGAAGGGCTGCATTGTCATCTTCTGTGGCCTGGTAGGGTTGCTCTCAACTCAGGGGGAGGTGATCAAAGAACAGGCCTATCAGATTATGTCAGAGGCAGTCCCTCTTCCCATTACTATGGAAACCACTTGGATACTACGCTGTCATGGACTACATCTGTGCAGGGGTTCTAGGTTATCTCCATGCCTGGTATTTGGTTGGAGTATGGGTCTCTGGGAAGACCCCTGTGTTCAAATCTTCTCGTTCTGTTGCTCTCCTTGTGGGGTTCCTGTCCTCTCCATAATCTACTATTTCCCACTTCTTACTTCCATGCACTTTGCCCATCAGTTGGCCTTAAGTCTCAGCGTCTGCTTTGATAGTCTGTAGGGTAGAGCCTGGTTCCTAGGTTGTTTCCTGTTTTCTTCTTCTTCTGATGTCTATCCTCTTTGCCTTTCAGGATGGGGATTGAGCGTTTTAGTCAGGGTCTGCTCTCTTGATTAGTTTCTTTAGAAGTTCAGGGTTTTAGTAGGTTTATCCTATGTTATATATCTATATGAGTGAGTATATACCGTGTGTGTCTTTCTGCTTCTGGGACAGCTCACTCAGGATGATCCTTTCCAGGTCCCACCATTTACTTGCAAATTTCATGATTTACTTATTTTTCATTGCTGAGTAATACTCCATTGTATAGATGTACCACAATTTCTGCATCCATTCTTTAGTTGAGGGGCATCTGGGCTGTTTCCAACTTCTGGCCATTACAAATAAAGCTGCTACAAACATGGTTGAACAATGTCTTTATTGTGTACTTGAGCCCCTTTTAGATATATGCCTAGGAGTGGTATGGCTGGATCTTGAGGAAGTGCTATTCCTAGTTGTCTGAGAAAGCACCAAATTGATTTCCAGAGTGGTTGGACAAGTTTACATTCCCACCAGCAGTGGAGAAGGGTTCCCCTTTCTCCACAGCCTCTCCAGCATGTGTTGTCACTTGAGTTTTTGATCTTGGCCATTCTGATGGGTGTAAGGTGAAATCTCAGGGTGGTTTTGATTTGCATTTCCCTAATGGCTAATGACGTTGAGCATTTCTTTTAAGTGTTTCTCTGCCATTCGATATTCCTCTACAGAGAATTCTCTGTTTAGCTCTGTTCCCCATTTTTAAGTGGATTACTTGGTTTGCTGTTTTTCAGCTTCTTTATTTCTTTATATATACTGGATATGAGTCCTTTGTCAGATAAATGGTTGGTGAAGATTCTTTCCCAGTCTGTAGGGAGTCGTTTTGTTTTGATGATGGTGTCCTTTGCTTTACAGAATCTTTTCAGTTTCATGAGGTCCCATTTATTGATTGTTGCTCTTAGAGCCTGTGCTGTTGTTGTTCTGTTCAGGAAGTTGTCTCCTGTGCCAATTAGTTCAAGGGTATACCCCGCTTTTTCTTCTAACCGATATAGTGTGTCCGGTTTTATGTTGAGGTCTTTGATCCACTTGGACTTCAGCTTTGTGCATGGTGATAAGTATGGATCTGTTTTCATTTTTCTACATGTAGACATCCAGTTAGACCAGCACCATTTGTTGAAGATGCTACCTTTTTTCCACTGTATGGTTTTGGCATCTTTGTCAAAGATCAGGTGTCCATAGATGTGTGGGTTTATTTCTGGGTCCTCTGTTCGGTTCCATTGAGCCACCATTCTGTTTCTAATAAAATTTTTTATTAATAAAATGTACTACCTTAGCTTATTTTGGTTATCAGTGTATTAACTATTGTGTCATTTCTCTTTATTATAATGTACAGACAAAATAAATAGTTGATTCTGATTTTAAATCTAGCTCTGACTAGCATGAATTTTTAATTAGAGTTATCAAAGGTACTTTTTGGAGGCCTCTTAAAATAAGAGTGTAATGACTGAAGGGGAGGAAGGGAGGGGTTGGGAGGGGAGGAGGGAGGGAACTAGAGGGTGGATACAAAGTAAATAAAGTACAATTAAAAATAAAATAAAATAATTAAAAAGAATAATTAAGAGTGTAATGAAAAATCATATTCTATAGTACAGATACAATTGTAAAATACAGTTCTCAATTATTAGGCCTTTGAATAACTCCTACTGAAAAAAATGGCAACTATTTTTCAAGATACATTTGGATGCTTTTACCATGAAATATGTTTCATTCTTGGCTATCGCTAAAATATAGTGTTTATATAATAGAAGAATATTTCCTTAGTGTTTCCTGAAGGGGAACATTTACTCGTAGATCATTCTTCCAATATATTTGAGATTAGAGACTAGAGCATGTGCTAAGTAATAATACCCATCTTAGGATCTGTGGGAAAAAAATTACTCAAATATGAGCTCTTTTGTCCTCTGTTGGCTTTCTAGTAAACATATGGCTTTAACAAAACCTTAATATTAAACATGAGTCCTTTTGCTTTTATGTAGATTTAGGTTACTACATGAAAAGACATTTCTAAAATTCTACACTAACATAGTTCTGAACTTATGTCACAGATCAGAGTGCTACAACATTGAAATTCTCAGTGTATCATTAGTTTAAATTAAGAGATAGTTAGATTTTCAGGTAAGTTAGTATGTTATTTCACCAAACACAGTAACTGTATTAAAGCTGTGACTTGAGGAGTTACTAGAAAGGGTTTTAATATTTCTGGTCACTGACTAACAAGGTTTTGGATGATAATATGATAGATAGGTGATACTCAGGAAAAAATTTTACTATATTTTGCTTCTTTCTTTACCTGTTCGTAGGTAGGTTTTTTCCAGCAAAATGTGTAGATACAAAATTTTATAGCTACTCCTATACCATTTTATAAACTTCTACTATTTTTCTCTAACATTTTGAAGCTATCAGACAATAGGTGTCCACCTAGCATAGAATAGAGGGTTTGTCCTGGAATTCAAGACTTTCTTTACCTCAAACAGGAACATCTTGGGCAAAAATCACCTGAGTTCAGGAAAGTAGTTTAGATTTGACAGTGCAAATGATTTATATAAAATAGAGTTAATTCTAGAACTTGAAAACTTGTGTTTGAACATCCAGTGCAATCCAAAAAAAATAAAAATAAATTACCAGGGACTATCTTTATAGACATAGAGAAAACAATCCAAAAATTCATCTATCTTTGGGCACAAATGACCAAAGATAGCTGAAGAAATTCTGAACCAAAAGTATCTTCAGAAAGTATCACCATATTTGATTTTAATCTGTACTACAAAGGTATACTAATAAAACAGCATGGTACAGGCACAAAAACAGACACAGATTCATGGGCTAGAATTGAGCATCCAGATATAATCCATAAAACTATAGCTACATGATATTTAACAAAGTTGAAAAAAAGTATTTCTCAGAAAAAGACAGCACAGCACCTTGATCAAATGTTGCTGTCAAAAGTGGAAAAAAATTGAAACTGATCCATATTTCTCACTTATGTACATTGCAAATGTGCAAAAACCCAAATGACTTTATGTATTACTTCAAGCATATTCATATCCATTGCCACTCTATTCTCAATGGCTTGAAATTGGAATTTATCTAGATGTCATCAGTTGATGAATGGATAATGAAAATCTGTTATACATACATAGTAGGATATTACTCAGAGGAAAAGAAAAAAATAGGATTCATAGATAAATGAACAAACTGAAAAAAATATACTTAGTGACTTAACCCAGGGCCCATAAAGACAAATGGTACATGTTCTCTCTTTTATGTGCATGCTAAGTTCAAATCTTCTGTATTGTGGTGTGTGTTTAGCCTGGAGCACATGTGATAGTCAGCAAACAAGTTATGAGCCAATGAGTGGGGAGATACATTTAGGAAGGGTAGGATAGTAGATTATAGGTGAGACGATAGTAGAGAGGGGGAATATTAGGAACCAAAATGTTCAAGCAGGCATCTGATGAAAACAGATGCAGAGAACCACAACAAAACACTGGGTGGAGTGCAGGGAGCCATGTGGAAGAGTGGGGGGAAAGGATAGAAGGTCCTAGGGGGGACAGGAACTCCACAAGAAGACCAACAGTTCCAACATACCAGGGCCCAGCAAGCACCAAACAAGGACCATGCATGGAGTAGACCTAGGCTTCCTACACAAATGTAGCTAATGGACAGCTCGGTCCTCATATGGGTTCACTAGTAAGGAGAATGGGGGCTGATTCTGACATGTGCTCTGATAACTGCTTTTGGATCACTTTCCCATAGCTTGGCTATCTCTTCAGGCCACCATAGAAAAGGACATATGCAGTACTGATGCAACTTGAAACGTCGGGGTGGCATTCCCATTCTCTGAGGGAGTGGGGATGGGGGACCAAGGAGGGAGGGTGGGATTGAGAGAAAAGGAAGAGAAAAGGAAGGAGGGTGCTACAGTTAAGATGTAAAATGAATAAATAATAATTAAAAATATTCAAGCAGGATATGATGGGGATCAGAAAACGAGAGGGTAAATGAAGCAATAATCAAATAGAGTGTTCATGAAGAAATTTCATGGAAATCTATGCTCTTATAATTCAAGTAAAATTATAAAAATGAAAGTGGCTAGCAGGACAGACATGATATGAAAGAATGAGAAGAAGTATCAGAGAGGTAGTCTATAAATATGTGCTAATTCCACATTTTCTCCCATGTTATTTGTCTGCCAAAAGCTATTATGGATAGCATTAAAAGGAAATTAATTGATCTGATTTTCTTTTTATTTCTTTTTATTTATTTATTACTTATTACAGTTTGTTCACTTTGTATTCTAGCTGTAGTCCCCTCACTTGTCTCCTCCCAGTCAAACTATTCCTCCCTATTCTCCGCTTATGCCCCTCTCCTACTCCACTGATAGGGGAAGTCCACCTCCCTTTCTATCTAACCATAGCCTATCAGTTCTCATCTGGACTGGCTGCTTCCTTTTCCTCTGTGACTTGGTGAGGCTGCATCCCACAGAGGGAGGTGATCAAAGAGCCAGCCACTGAGTTCATGTTAGAGATAGCCCCTTCTCTCCTTACTAGGGAACCCACCAGGAGATTGAGCTGACAATTGGCTACATCTGAGCAAGGGGGTTAGGTCCTCTCCATGAATGCTCGCTGGCTGTAGAATTGGTCTCTGCAGGATACCCTGGACCAAGATTTTTTTTTAATTTTTAACTCTGTTGATCTCCTTGTGGATCTCCTGTCCCCTCTGGGTCTTTATATATCCCCCTTCATCTATAAGATTTCCTGCACTCTACCCAAAGAATGACAGTGAGTCTCAGCATCTCCTTCGACACCCTGATGGAGAGATTTTCAGGGGTCACCTGTGGAAGGCAAATATCCTGTTCCCTGTCTTTTCCTATTTCCAATCTCTATCCAGTTTGTCATTCTGAATAGGGTATCAGCTTCTTCCCTAGGGTCCTACATGTGGTTTAGCTTTTTCGTTTACTTTCTTTTTTTTCTTTTTTTTTTTCAATGCAGTTTATTCAGGAACCTTGAACAATCATCTGACCCTGGGGAAAGCCAGCCCACAGCTTAAATAGCCTCTGGGTAGCCAACCCCAGCATGCCACCTAGGCAATGCAGATAGGTACACATACATGGAAGCAAGCCAGATCCTAGGCCTTAGCCAAATGTGGAGTTGTTCGTGA
This sequence comes from Meriones unguiculatus, assembly GCF_030254825.1. Lineage (NCBI taxonomy): Eukaryota > Metazoa > Chordata > Mammalia > Rodentia > Muridae > Meriones > Meriones unguiculatus. The sequence continues at coordinate 49,793,224 of NC_083369.1, read as the reverse complement.
TAGAGAGCACTCACCATCGGGAAGGTGGAAGGCGAAACCAGCTCCATCTTTAAGGCTCAGCATTACGCAGCTCTCTACAGTTCCCTCTTTTTGTTTTAGACGCATCAGGCAAGAGTAGAGGTCTGATCTCTGCTATTAGAAATAAATTGGGACTTTGTACCAATGTTCATTTAGGTATCATCCACCCAAAGAGCATCAAACCCGTCCAATAGCTTTTTCTCAGAGGCAGGACCTAGGGCATCAACCCGCATGCAATCAGACATGCTCTTCTGTGGGTCGAAAGCGGCTGACCCTGAGTGCAGTGCTTAGCCTCACGTCCTGAGCATAACATTTTAGCTTTTTATGGTAGCCAACCATGCTTGGGGAGACTGTCCTGCTTCAATGGCTGTAAAGGCCTGAATGGTCATGGCTGCATTACAATGTTGTGAGACTCTAATCTTGCATATATACCACAGGCAAACCAAGGAGACCAACACCAGAAGGCCTGCTAATGCTCCCATGCCCGCCCATTCCTTCAGATGATTCATGGCTGCAGCAATCCATGATGGTAATCCTGTGGCTAGTCCTGCATCCACTCTGGTAGAATTTACCGTGACAAGGCCACGCTCAGCTGCTCCATCGCAGTATCGAATTCTCCAGTCCAATTACCTAAAATATAGCTAGACAATTGTTTAGACAGATTTGCAGCACAGGAAAAATTCTCATATTGTATGCTAGTGACTCAAAGTCCAGCATATTTTCATTGACAGCCAAGTTGAGCGATTTGCCATAGGGTATCAATTTGCTCCTGCAAGAGGTCAATCTTCTGATTGAACACCATCAAGCCTCCTTTTAGTTGAGCATTAATTCCTTTTTGTACATCTAAGGCATGAGCTACATTGGCTAAAAGATTATTCAGGGTCTGAGCAGTCTGCACAGTATGACTCATGGCTAATGCCCAGTGGTAGCTCCAACAGCCGCTAATGAGATGGCAGTAACAATGGTGGCTGTAGTTCCAAGATCCCTTTTCTGTCTGAAGAGAGTCGTAGTGTGAGGGGCATCAATGGGCACAGGCACCCAGCAAAGCATGCGAGTAACCAGGGCATACCTAAATTCACTAGCATTCCAGCATTGGGCAAAAAAGCAAGTATCATCACCACAATTACTTGGGTCTATCTGGCTAATAATGAATAAAAATGGGGGATATAAACAAACAGGTGTGGGCTTATAGGAAATATTATGAGAAGCCTTAACCCCTTCGTTGGAACATCCTGCATCAGTTCTAGGACTAGCAGTGGTGATGTCCGAGGTCTGAGTAGGTTCAGGAGACCATTGCCCCCAGGGTCGAGGCATGCTCCATGTAAATTGGCTAACTCCGTGTTTTCCTCCACTTTTGAAAGTCATTTAAGGATCTTAAATTATTTTCTCCCTTTTTTTTTTAATTTTTCATCAATTACACTTTATTCATTCTGCATCCCCCCATAAGCCCCTCCCTCCTGCCCTCCCAATCCCAACCTCCCTCTTCCCTCTACATGCATGCCACTCCCCAAGTCCACTGATAGGGGAGGTTCTCCTCTCCTTCTTTCTGATCTTAGTCCATCAGTTCACATCAAAAGTAGCTGCATTGTCCTCTACTATGGCCTGGTAAGGCTGCTCCCCCCAAGGGGGAGGTGATAAAAGACCAGGCCAATCAGATTATGTCAGAGGCAGTCCCTCTTCACATTACTATGTAACCCAATTGGACTCTGAACTGCCCTGGGGTACATCTGTGCAGGGGTTCTGGGTTATCTCTATGAATAGTCCTTGGTTGGAGTATGAGTCTCTGGGAAGTTCCCTGTGTTCAAATTTTCTTGTTCTGTTGCTCTCCTTGTGGAGACTCTGTCCTCTCCAGCTCTTACTATTTCCCAGTTCTTACCTAAAATTCCATTCACTCTGCCCAACAGTTGCCCATCAGGCTCAGCATCTGCTTTGATAGTCTGTAGGGCAGAGGCTTTCAGAGGCCCTCTGTGGTAGTTTCCTAGGTTGTTTCCTGTTTTCTTCGTCTTCTGATGTCCATCCTCTTTGCCTTTCTGGATGGGGATTGGACATTTTAGTTTGGGTCCTCTCTCTTGCTTAGTTTCTTTAGATGCATAGGTTATAGTGGGTTTGTCCTATGTTGTATGTCTATATGAGTGAGTATATACCATGTGTGAGTTTTTGCTTCTGGGACAACTCACTCAGGATGATCCTTTCCAGATTCCACCATTTACCTGCAAATTTCATGATTTCCTTACTTTTCATTGCTGAGTAATAGTCCATTGTGTAGATGTACCACAATTTCTGCATCCATTCTTCAGTTGAGGGGCATCTGGGTTGTTTCCAGCTTCTGGCTATTACAAATAAAGCTGCTACAAACATGGTTGAGCAAATGTCCTTTTTGTGTACTTGAGCCTCTTTTAGATATATGCCCAGGAGTGGTATGGCTGGATCTTGAGGTAGCGCTATTCCTAGTTGTCTGAGAAAGTGCCAGATTGATTTCCAGAGTGGTTGTTACAAGTTTACATTCCCACCAGCAGTGGAGAAGGGTTCCCCTTTCTCCACAACCTCTCCAGCATGTGTTGTCACTTGAGTTTTTGATCTTGGCCATTCTCATGGGTGTAAGGTGAAATCTCAGGGTTGTTTTGATTTGCATTTCCCTAATGGCTAGTGAGGTTGAGCATTTCTTTAAGTGCTTCTCTGCCATTCGGTATTCCTCTACAGAGAATTCTCTGTTTAGCTCTGTTCCCCATTTTTTAAGTGGATTACTTGGTTTGCTGCTTTCCAGCTTCTTTGGTTCTTTATATATACTGGATATGAGTCCTCTGTCAGATAAAGGGTTGGTGAAGATTCTTTCCCAATCTGTAGGCTGTCGCTTTGTTTTGGTGATGGTCTCCTTTGCTTTGCAGAAGCTTTTCAGTTTCATGAGGTCCCATTTATTGATTGTTGCTCTTAGAGCCTGTGCTGTTGGTGTTCTGTTCAAGAAGTTTTCTCCTGTACCAATGAGTTTGAGGGTATTTCCCACTTTTTTTTCAAGCGGATTTAATGTGTCTGTATTTATGTTGAGGTCTTTGATCCACTTGGACTTCAGCTTTGTGCATGGTGATAAGTATGGATCTATTTTCATTTTTCTACATGTAGACATCCAGTTGGACCAGCACCATTTGTTGAAGATGCTATCTTTTTTCCATTGTATGGTTTCGGCGTCTTTGTCAAAGATCAGGTGTCCATAAGTGTGTGGGTTTATTTCTGGGTCCTCTGTTCAGTTCCATTGATCCACCATTCTGTTTCTATGCCAGTACCATGCAGTTTTTAAAACTGTTGTTCTATAGTACAACTTAAGATCAGGGATGGAGATACCTCCAGAAGATCTTTTATTGTAGAGGATTGTTTTAGCAATTCTGGGTTTCTTGTTATTACATATGAAGTTGAGAATTTTTCTTTCCAGGTCTGTAAAGAATTGTGTTGGTAATTTGATGGGCATTGCATTGAATCTGTAGACTGCTTTTGGTAAGATGGCCATTTTTACTATGTTAATCCTGCCAAGCATTGAGCATGGGAGACCTTTCCATCTTCTCATATCTTCTTCTAATCTTTCTTTAGATATTTGAAATTTTTTTTCATATAAGTCTTTGACTTCCTTGGTTAGGGTTACTCCGAGGTACCTTATGTCATTTGTGGCTATTGTCAAGGGTGTTGTTTTCCTAATTTCTTTCTCAGCCCTTTTGTCTTTTGTATACAGGAGGGCTACTATTTTTTTTTTTTTTGAGTTAATTTTGTATCCGGCCACTTTGCTGGACGTGATTATCAGCTGTAGGAGTTCCCTGGTAGAGTTTTTGGGATCACTCACGTATACTATCATATCATCTGCAAATAGTGATAATTTGACTTCTTCCTTTCCAATTTGTATCCCCTTGATCTCCTTCAACTGTCTTATTGCTCTAGCAAGGACTTCCAGAATTATGTTGAAGAGATATGGAGAGAGTGGGCAGCCTTGTCTTGTCCCTGATTTTAGTGGGATTGCTTTAAGTTTCTCTCTGTTCAGTTTGATGTTGGCTATAGGCATGCTGTATAGCGCCTTTACTATGTTTAGATATGTGCCTTGTATCCCTGATCTCTCCAATATTTTAAACATGAATGGATGTTGGATTTTGTCAAATGCTTTTTCAGCATCTAGGGAGATTATCATGTGGTTTTTTTCTTTCAGTTTGTTGATATGGTGGGTCACATTGATGGATTTCTATTTATTGAACCACCCCTGCATACCTGGGATGAAGCCTACTTGGTCATAGTGGATAATATCTTTGATGTGTTTTTGGATTCAGTTTGCAAGTATTTTATTAAGTATTTTTGCATCAATGTTCATAAGGGAGATTGGCCTGAAATTCTCTTTCTCTGTTGAGTCTTTGTGAGGTTTAGGTACCAAGGTGACTGTCGCTTCATAGAATGAGTTTGGTAATGTTCCTTCTGTTTCTATTTCGTGGAATAGTTTGAAGAGAATTGGTGTTATCTCTTCTTTGAAGGTGTGGTAGAATTCTGCGCTGAAGCCATCTGGTCCTGGGCTTTTTTTGGATGGGAGGGTTTTGGTGACCACTTCTATTTATTTGGGGGATATAGGATTATTTAGTTGATTTACCTGGTACTGATTCAGCTTTGGTAAATCAAATCGATCAAGAAAATTGTCTATTTCATTTAGATTTTCAAATTTTGTGGCATATAGACTTTTGAAGTAATTCTAATGATTGTTTGGATTTCCTCAGTGTCTGTAGTTATATCCCCCTTTTCATTTCTGATTTTGTTGATTTGGGTGGTGTCTCTCTGCCTTTTAGTTAGCTTGGCTAAGGGTTTGTCGATCTTGTTGATTTTCTCAAAGAACCAGCTCTTGGTTTCATTAATTCTTTGAATTGTTTTATTTGTTTCTAATTGATTGATTTCAGCCCTGAGTTTGATTATTTCCAGCCGTCTATGCCTTCTTGGTGTGTCTGCTTCTTCTTTTTCTAGGGTTTTTAAGTGAGCCATTAAGTTGCTTGAATGTGCTGTCTCAAATTTCTTCTTGAAGGCACTTAGTGCTATGAACTTTCCTCTTAGCACTGCTTTCATTGTGTCCCACAAGTTTGGGTATGTTGTGTCTTCATTTTCATTGAGTTCTAGAAAGGCTTTAATTTCTTTCTTTATATCTTCCCTGACCCAGCTGTCATTTAGTAACAAGTTGTTCAGTTTCCATGTGTGTGTAGGCTTTTTGTTATTTCTGTTATTGTTGAGGTCCAGCTTTATTCCATGGTGATCAGACAAGATACAAGGGATTATTTCAATCTTCTTGTATCTGCTGAGGCTTGCTTTGTGACCCACTATATGGTATATTTTGGAGAAGGTTCCATGAGGTGCTGAGAAGAAGGTAAATTCTTTTGTGTTTGGGTGTAAAGTTCTGTTAATGTCTGTTAGGTCCATTTGATTCATGACCTCTGTCAGAGATATTGTTTCTTTGTTTAATTTCTGTTTTGTTGACCTGTCCTTTGTTGAGAGTGGGGTGTTGAAGTCTCCCACTATTAATGTGTGGCGAAGTATATGTGCTTTAAATTTTATCAATGTTTCTTTACCAAATGTGGGTGCTCATGTATTTGGGGCATAGATGTTCAGGATTGTGATGTATTCCTGGTGGTATTTTCCCTTGATGAATATGAAGTGTCCTTCCCCATCTCTTTTTATTAATTTTGGTTGAAAGTCTATTTTATCAGATATTAGAATGGCTACTCTTGCTTGCTTCTTCGGTCCGTTTGCTTGGAAAGTCGTCTTCCAAACCTTTGACCTCAGGTAATGTCTATCTTTGTGTCTTAGGTGTGTTTCTTGTATGCAACAGATTGCTGGGTTTAGTTTACGTATCCATTCTGTTAATCTGTGTCTTTTTATTGGAGAGTTGAGTCTATTGATGTTGAGAGAGATTAATGACCAGTGGCTGTTTGATCCCTTGATTTTGATTTTGGCTGTGGTCATCAGGTTGTGTGCATGGTTGCTTTTTGTTTTACTGAAGTGAGGTTATTTATTTCTTGTGTTTTCTTGAATGTAGCTAGTTTTCCTGCATTGTATTTTCCCTTCTAGTGCCTTCTGTAATGTTGGATATGTTTGTAGGTATTGTTGAAATTTGTTTTTGTCATTGAATATCTTGTTTTCTCCTTCTATGAGGACTGAGAGTTTTGTGGGATATAGTAGCCTGGGCTGACATCTGTGTTTTCTTAGGGTCTGCATGATATCTGTCCAGGCCCTTCTGGCTTTCATAGTCTCTGTTTAAAAGTCAGGTGTGATTCTAATGGGTTTGCCAGTATATGTTACTTGGGCTTTTTCCCTTGCAGCTTTTAGTATTTTTTCTTTGTTCTGTATACTTAGTGTTTTGATTATTATGTGGCGGGAGGATTTTCTTTTCTGGTCAAATTTGTTGGGTGTTCTATAGGCCTCATGTATTCTAATTGGCCTCTCCTTTAGCTTGGGGAAATTTTCTTCAATGATTTTGTTGAAAATATTTTCTGGGCCTTGGAGAAGGGAGTCTTCTTTTTCCTCTATGCCTATTATTCTTAGGTTTTGTCTTTTCATATTGTCTTGGATTTCTTGGACGTCTGTGTCAGGAATTTTTTGGATTTAACTTTTTTTTTTGAGAGATACATCAATTTCTTCCATTGTATCTTCTACACCTGAGATTCTTTCTTCCATCTCTTGTAGTCTGTTGGTTATGCTTACCTCTGTAGTTCCTGTTTTCTTCCCTAGATTCTTCCTCTCCATTATTTCCTCCATTTGTGTTTTCTTTAATTTTTCCAATTCTATCTTCATGTCTTGAGTTGTTTTGTTTACTTCCTTCACCTGTCTGATTGTACTTTCCTGTTTTTCTTTTAGTTCCTTCAACTCTGTTTCTTTTATTTCATTCAGTGCTTTAAGCATTTCCTTTCTAAAGGCCATAATCTCTTTGGCTGCAGCTTCCTGTATTTCTTTACGGATGGCAATATTCTGTTTGAGTTTATCTTCCTCTATGTCTTTACGTATCTTATTTGTTTCCTCTGTTATCATCTTCATGAGCATTCTTGTTAGGTCATCTTCTTGGATTTCAGTTATGCTGGGGTGTCCAGGGCTACTTGCCCCTGGGTAACTGGGTTCTGGAGATGCCATATTGCTATGTCTTTTGTTGCTTGAGCTTTTACGCTGGCCTTTACCCATTGTGCTATCCTAGGTGTTTGGGGTTATTTTCTGGTGGTTCCTGGGGATCCTGTGGTGGAGAGTATCCCCTTTGCAGAAAAGCTGGTTTTTCTTGAAGGATGTCTTCTCAGCTTTTTGGGTATAGTCCCTGGATGGCTGGTGTTTTTTCAGGAGTTGCTCACCTCAGGGATATAGACCTGAGTGGTGACTGTGTTCTTTGTTAGTCGAGAGGGATCTCCTCTCACCCAGGGAAGTCCTGAGGGCAGCTGCCCTGTTTCTGGGTTTCTTGTTGTAAATTTAATGATCAGCTGCTGTGACCCAGTTGGACATCAGGCGTGTAGCAACTGTTTGTGTCTGTGTCTGGAGCACAGCTGAGTCATGGCGCCTTGGCCACACTGGTGTGCTAGACTTTTTCAAGGGAAGGATTGGGTGATTTAAGTCAATACATTTTCCTTCCTTTCCTGTGGATTCTCTGGAGACATGGACTCCCAGTGTCTTTTTTTGCTCTGGTGCACACTGCTCAGTGTCTGCCAGCTGGCTGGCCACAGAAACTGTCTCAAATTTCTTCTTGAAGGCACTTAGTGCTATGAACTTTCCTCTTAGCACTGCTTTCATTGTGTCCCACAAGTTTGGGTATGTTGTGTCTTCATTTTCATTGATTTCTAGGAAGACTTTAATTTGTCTTTATTTCTTCCCTGACCAAGCTGTCATTTAGTAACAAGTTGTTCAGTTTCCATGTGTATATAGTCTTTTTGCTATTTCTGTTGTTGTTGAGTTCCAGGTTTATTCCATGGTGATAAGACAGGATACAAGGGATTATTTCAAACTTCTTGTATCTGTTGAGGCTTGCTTTGTGACCCACTATATGGTCTATTTTGGAGAAGGTTCCATGAGGTGCTGAGAAGAAGGTAAATTCTTTTGTGTTTGGGTGTAAAGTTCTGTAAATGTCTGTTAGGTCCATTTGATTCATGACCTCTGTCAGAGACATTGTTTCTTTGTTTAATTTCTGTTTTGTTGACCTGTCCTTTGTTGAGAGTGGGGTGTTGTGTTTTCTTTAATTTTTCCAGTTCTACCTTCAGATCTTGAGTTGTTACTTCCTTCACCTGTCTGATTGTATTTTCCTGTTTTTCCTTTAGTTCCTTCATTTCTGTTTCTTTTATTTCTTTCAGTGATTTAATTATTTTTTTTTCTGAAGTCCGCAAACTGTTTGGCTGCATCTTCCTGTATTTCTTTATGGATGGCCATAATTTGCGTGTCTTTAACTTCCTCCATTTCTTTATCGATAGCCATGATCTGTTTCGTTTTATCTTCCTCTAATTCTTTACGTATTTTATTTGTTTCCTCTCTTATCCTCTTTATCAGCGTAGATGTAAGGTCATCTTCTTGATTTTCTATTATGCTGGGTTGTCCAGGCCTGCTCGTCCCTGGATGACTGGTTCTGGAGATGCCATATTGCTCTGTCTTTTATTGGTTGGGCTTTTACGCTGACCTCTACCCATTGGGCTGTTTTAGGTGTTGGCTGTTGGTTTCTATGCTTCCTGGAGTCCTGAGGTAGGGAGAATCCCCTTGGCAGGAAGATGATTTTTCCTGAAGGAGGCTTCCTCTACTTTTTGGGTATGGCCAGTGTTTCTCAGGAATTGCCACTGCTCACCTCAGGTATATAGACCTGAGTAGTAGCTGTGGTCCTTGTTAGTTAGGGGGGCTCTCCTCTCACTCAACTGTTCTCAAGACAGTTGTCCCGCTGCTGGGTTTCTTGTTCTGAATTTAGTGAGTTGTTGTTGTTGCTGTTGTTACACTCTTTTCCAGGTACAGCCCTCTTGAAGATCCTGCTGATTCCCTAGCTGTGGGGTTTTCTCCCAACAGGGAAACTCAGTCTGGTATCCTGGGGCAGTTCTGTTTGGGAAGGTAAGAGGAGCACCCAGCAAGTGTCTGGGCCAGGGGCTGAGTTCTCCGCTCTGGTCCTGGAGAATGTGCGCCTAGGTTGAGTTGGCCCCTAGAGGCGCCGCTCTGGTCTGGATGCTGTGCACACCTCTCTAGGCTGGCAAAGGAGGGCTCCTCTCTGGTCTGTAGGCTGGGCGCCTCACTCTGGGCCGGAAGCTGTGTGTCCCTGTCTGGGATGGCTGTTGTGGGTGCTGCTCTAGTCTGGACGCTGTACACCTGGGTCTGGGATGGTGGCTGAGGGCGCTGCTTTCTTCCAGAGGCTCTACACTCTGATCTGGGCTGGCAGTTTGTGTCCCCTTCTGGGCCAGATTGGGGACCTCTGTTCTTTCTGGGATGGCGAGTAGAACCTACAGGCACAGACGCATTTGGCTCTTCCTTTCTGGCCTTTGGGAGCCTGGGCGTCTGCCTAAACTGGGAAATTTTCCCTGCACCTTTTTGGGGTGGGGGTGTAGGCTGAGTGCTCTGAGATCAGACCAACAGATTCCCTCCCTGTGGGTTTGCACCCGACAGTGAAACTCACTCTCTGGTGCCCTGGGGCCTACAGTTTTATCTGAGGCAGCGAATCAGGCATGCAGGCAGGCCTTTGTGCTGGAGCCTGGGTCCCCAGCTCTGGGTCTGGGCTGGCTCCTGGGGCTCCCGTGGAACCTGAGTCTTTTCCAGGGGAAGTCTAGGTGACCTAAGGTCGGTCCCAATCGTTTCCTGCACCGTGGGATTATCTCTCTACTGGAGATTCCAATCTCTGATGTTGTGGTGAGCACAGTTCAGTCTGGGACCGTGACCAGAGCACACTTGCATGTGGCTCTGGGCTGGTGACCAAGTGTCTGGCGGAACTGCGATCTCTTCTGCGGTTTAGCCGAGTGAGTTAAATGCTGATTGAATCCCCCACCGTGGGGCATCCTCTCACCTGGGAATCACAATCACTTGTGTTTTATGGCCATGAGTTCTGATTGCTGGTCACTGTGCCGATCCTGCTGTGCTGATGGTCAGAATGAGAGTCCTCCTGTGCCACCATCTTGCCCCCCGCCATTGTTTAGCTTTTTCAAGACTATAGATTTTAGTATGCTTATCCTATATTATATGGCTAATATCCACTTATAAGTGAGTATATACCATGAGTATATTTCTGCTTCTGGGTTACCTCACTCAGGGTGATTTTTTTTTCTAGTTCCCACCATTCACCTGCAAATTTTATGATTTCTTTGTTTATAATTGCTGGGTAGAATTTCACTGTGTAAATGTACCATAATTCTATATCCATTCCTCCACTGAGGGACATCTTGGTTGTTTCCAGAATCAGGCTATTACAAATAAAGCTGCTATAAACATGATTGAGCAAATGTCCTTGTTGTAAACTTGAGCATAATTCAGATATATGGCCAGGAGTAGTATAGCTATATCTTGAGGTAGCACTATTTCTAATTGTCTGAGAAATTGCCAGATTGATTTCCAAAGAGGTTATACATGTTTATATTTCAACAAGAAATGGAGGAAGGTTCACTTTTCTCTACATCCTCTCCAGCATGTGTTATCATTTGAGTTTTTGATTTTAGCCGTTCTGATGGGTGAAGGTGAAATTTCAGGGTCATTTTGATTTGCATTTCCCCGATGAATAAGGACACTGAACATTTCTTTAAGTGTTTCTCTGCCATTCAATGGCAGAATTCTCTGTTTAGCTATGTACTCCATTTTTTAATTGGATTACATGGTTTGCTAATGTTTAACTTCTTGTGTTCTATATATATTCAGGAATTTAACCCTCTGCGAGAATTGGTGTACATGAAGATCTTTTCCCAGTCTGTAGGCTGTCATTTTGTTCTGACAACAGTGTCCTTTGCGTTTCAGAAGGTTTTCCATTTCATGAGGTCCCCTTTAATGATTGTTGATCTTAGAGCCTATGCTGTTGGTGTTCTGTTCAGGAAGTTGTCTCCTGTGCCAATAAATTCAAGGCCCTTCCCCAGTTTTTCTACTAATAGGTTTAGTGTGTCTGTTTTTTTTTTTTTTTTTTTTTTTTTTTATTGAGGTCTTTGATCCATGTGGCCTTTAGTTTTGTGCAGGGTGATAAGTATGGATCTATTTGCATTTTTCTACATGTAGACATCTAGTTAGACCAGCACCATTTGTTGAAGATGCTGTCTTTTTTCCACTGTATGGTTTGGGATTCATTGTAAAAAATCAAGTACCCATAGATGTGTGAGTTTATTCATGGGTCTTCGATTTGAATACATTGATCCACCAGTGTGTTTCTATATAATACCATGCTGTATTTATTACTGTTGCTCTATAGTACAAGTTGCAATCAGGGATGGAGATCCCGCCAGAAGATCTTTTTTGTAGTGGGTTGTTTTAGATATTTGGGATTCTTTTGTTATTCCAAATGAAGTAGAGAATCGTTCTTTCAAGGTTTTAAAGAATTGTATTGGAATTTTGATGGGAATTGCATTGAATCTGTAGATTGCCTTTGGTAAGATGACTATTTTTACTATGTTAATCCTATTGAGCCAAGGGCATGGGAGATCTTTCCATCTTCTGATATCTTCTACAATTTCTTTCTTCAGATACTTGAAGTTTTTTTCTTTTTTTTTTTTCCATACAAGTCTTTCATTTGCTTGGTTAGAGTCATAACAAGGTATTTTATGTTATTTGTGGCTACTGTGAAGGGTGTGTTTTCCATAATTTCTTTCTCAGTAGGTTTGTTCTTTGTATAAGCGAGGACTGATTTTTTTTTTTTTTAGTTAATTTTGTAACTAAAATTTGCCACTTAGCTGAAGGTGTATATCATATCAGCTGAAGGAGTTCTCAGTCTCCAAGGGGGTTCCCTAATAATGGGAGCAGGGATTGTCTTTGACATAAACTCAGTGGCTGGCCCTTTGATCACCTCCCTCTGAAGGTGAAGCAGCCTTACAAGGCCACAGAGGAAGACAATGCAGCCAGTCCTGATGAGACCTAATAGGCTAGCATCAGAGGGAAGGGGAGGAAGACCTCCCTTATCAGTGGAATTGGGGAGGAGCATGGGAGGAAATGAGGGAAAGAGAATAGGATTGGATGGGAACAAGGAAGGGGGCTACAGCTGGGATACAAAGTGAATAAAGTGTAATTAATGAAAATAAATAAAACTTTAAAAAGTAGTTCTCTGTTAGAATTTTTGGGGTCACTCATGTATACTATAATATCATCTGCGGATAGTGATTCTTCCTTTCTGATTTGTATCCCCTTGATTTTCTTTAGCTGTCTTATTGCTCTAGCTAGGACTTCAAGTAATATGTCGAAGAGATAAGGAGAGAGTGGGCAGCCATGACTTGTTTCTGATTTTAATGGGACTATTTTAAGTTTCTCTCCATTTAGTTTGATATTGGCTACAGGATTGCTTTATATTTCTTTTACTATGTTTCGATATGCACCTTGCATCCCTGATCTCTCCAGAACTTTAATCATGAATGGGTGCAGTATTTTGTCAAATGCTTTTTCAGCATCTAAGAGATGATTACATGGATTTTCTTTCAGTTCATTTATATGGTGGATTAACTTTTTTTTTTTTCAGATGGGGAATTCTTTACTCATTTAGTTCAGAAAACTTTGCTGAGGCAGGTCCAGATGAACACATTTTCAGTCTCCTGCTCTTAGGTGGCAGATGTCTGCTCTGAGAGTTGGAAGGCATGCTTCTTTGGTGTGTGTATGTGTGCATGTTCATAGCACTTTTATTTATTTATTTTTATTTTTTCAATTTTTATATTAATTGCAATTTATTCACATTGTATCCCAGCTGTAGCACCATCCCTCATGCCCTTCCAATCCCACCATCCCTCCCTCATCTCCTCCCTCCCCTTCTCTAAGTCCACTGATATGGGAGGTCCTCCTCCCCTTCTATCTGACCCTAGCCTCTCAGGTCTCATCAGGACTGGCTGCATAGTTCTCCTCTGTGGCCTGGCAAAGCTGCTCTCCCATCAGGGGGAGGTGATCAAAGAACCAGCCACAGTTTTCATGTCAGAGACAGTCCCTCTTCCCATTATTAGGGAACCCACTTAGATACTGAGCTGCCATGGAGAAAGGGGAACCCTCCTCCACTGCTGGTGGAAATGTAAACTCGTACAACCACTCTGGAAATCAATTTGGCACTTTCTCAGACAACTAGGAGTAGCGCTTCCTCAAGATCCAGCCATACCACTCCTAGGCAAATATCCAAAAGAGGCGCAAGTACACAATAAGGACATTTGTTCAACCATGTTTGTAGCAGCTTTATTCGTAATAGGCAGAACCTGGAAACAACCCAGATGTCCCTCAGTTGAGGAATGGATACAGAAATTGTTTCCATATGAAGTTGAGAATTTTTCTTTCATGATCTGTAATGAATTTTTTTTTTTGCTATTTTGATGGAAATTGCATTGAATCTGTAGATTGCTTTTGGCAGGCTGGCCATTTTCACTATGATAATCCTATAGATCCATGAACATGGGAGGTCTTGCCATCTTCAATTTCTTTCTGCAGAGACTTGGAAGTTTTTTTTTGTTTGTTTGTTTGTTTTTTTGTTTTTTAAATAGGTCTTTCACTTGCTTGGCTAGAGTCACACCAAGGTGCTTTATGTTTGTTATTTTTGGCTATTGTGAAGGGTGTTGTTTCCCTAATTTCTTTCTCTGCCTTTTTGCTTTCATATACAGGTGTTTATCAGCTGAAGGAGTTCTCTGGTTGAATTTTTGGGGTCATTCATATATACTATCATGTCATCTGCAAATAGTGATACTTTTACTTCTTCCTTTCCATTTTTTATCTCCTTGATGTCCTCTAGTTTTCTTATTACTCTAAGCAGGACTTCAAGTACTATGCTGAAGCAATATGGAGAGAGTGTGCAGCCCTTGCCTTTTCCCTGATTTCAGGGAGTTGATTTAAGCTTCTCTCTGTTTAGTTTGATGTTGGCAATAGTTTTGCTGTATATTGTCTTTACTATGTTAAAGTATGTGTCTTGTATCTGTGATTTCTCCAAGACTTAAACATGAATTGGTGTTAGATTTTGTCAAATGCTTTTTTGGCATCTGAGGAGAATATCACATGGTCTTTTTCTTTCAGTTTGTTTATATAGTGGATTACATTGATGGATTTCTGTATATTGAACAACCCCTGCATTCCTGGGATGAAGCCTACTTGGTCATGTTGGATGATATCTTTTTTGTGTTCTTGCAAGTATTTTATTGAGTATTTTTGCATATGCATGGGATTGTACCTTGAATGACAGGGTGCTAGAGCGTGTAGATGCCTGGAATATGGAACCTAAGCACAGAAAGAGGTTTGTGTACTGGCTGTTCATGTGTTCCTGTGTAGGTGCCCTGAATACCTCAGTGGCCTACAGACCTGTTTTACTGTCTTCCTGGTATTTAGGTCTGTCTGTTCTCCAGGAATGGTTTTCCTGGACTCCACCTGGAGCCCCACAAAACCTGTGCTTCAATGTTGAGAACACTGTCCCAAGGATCCCTATATTGCCCATAGTGGGGGTGTGGGTGGGAGGGATCCTATGTCTGGCTGCTAGAGTAGAGGGACCCTGGATCTGAGGCTCTGCATGCACTCACTTAAAGGTGCACTCACTGGCTAGCATGCCTAATCGGAAAGAACAGGGATTTCCCCTCATGTCTGCTCTGAGATTTGGGCCTGCAAGGGCAAATGAGAGTGTAGGAGATGAGTCCGCTCTTTGTTGTCCACCGTTTGTCCGCTGGACAGGGAGGCCCGTACTTGGGGTAGCCACTTCTGGTTTCTCAGTCACCAAGTATTTAAGCACATACTAATGCCAATTGCCTTCCAGGTGCTGCAGTAGACCTGGTAGGTTGGTATAGCCGCCTGTGGAACTGTGAAGCCCATACAGTGGCCTGCCTCTGCTGCAGACCTAGGAGACCAGTGTAGTAGTCTGGGAGCCCTGCATAGCTGCCCACAGACCTGGGAGGCCAGTACACCTGCCGACTGCATCTGCAAAACTGGGAGGCCTGCCTCTGCTGTCTCAGTTACAGAGCATGGAGGTGGCTCCTGCCTAGGGCAAGGGGAAGCACAGGGGAGTTGAATATTTGCTACTCTCAGTCCCAGGAGAAGTCTGTGTGTGACCTGGATCCAAAAATCTCAGCTCATGGGTTGTCCCCTCTCACCCAAGAAGCCTCAGTATCTATGTCTGCCTTCAGCTTCCCTTCCACTCACCAATTTTGGAATTTTGGATCAAGTGCCTCTCAGATATGGTGCACACTGTTTGCCAACCTCTTGGACTCCCTTCATGTTGTATTACTTTGATTGATTTCCATATATTGAAGCACACCTATATGTCTGGGATGAAGCCTACTTGGTCACAGTGGATTATATCTTTTATGTGTTCTTGGATTTGGTTTGTGAATATTTTACTGAGTACCTGTGCGTCAATGTTCATAAGGAAAATTGGTCTGAAATTTTCTTTTTAGGGGGTCTTTTGTACTTTAGGTATAAAGGTGACTGTGGCCTTATAAAATGAATTTGTTAATATTCCTTCTGTTTCTATTTTGTGGAATAGTTAGAGAGTATTGGAGTTTGCTCTTCTTTGAAGGACTGGCTGCATTCTGTCCTGAAACCATCTGGTCCTGGGCTTTTTTTTTAATTTTTTATTTAACTTTTATTAATTACACTTTATTCACTTTGTATTCCCCCCATAAGCCCCTCCCTCCTCCCCTCCCGATCCTACTCTCCCTCCCCTTTCTGCATGCATGCCCCTCCAAAAGTCCACTGATAGGGGAGGTCCTCCTCTCCTTCTTTTTGATCTTAGTCTATCAGTTCTCATCAGAAGTGGCTGCATTGTCATCTTCTGTGGCCTGGTAAGGCTTTTTTTTTATGGGAGAATTTTGATGACTGCTTCTACTTCCTTAGGGGATATACGACTATTTAATTTATTTACCTGATCTTGATTCAGTTTTGGTAAATGGAGTATATCAAAAATATTGAACATTTCATTTACATTTTCAAATTTTGGGTCATAAAATCTTTTCATGTAAGACCTAATGATTATTTGGATTTCCTCAGTGTCTGTCATTATGTCCCCTTTTCATTTCTGATTTTGCTGATTTGGCTAGTTTTTCTCTCCCCTTTTGTTAGTTTCCCTAAAGGTTTGTCTATCTTGTTGATTTTCTCAAAGAACCAACTCAAGGTTTCAATGATCTTTTTTGAATTGTTTTCTTTGTTACTGATTTATTATTTTCAGCCCTGAGTTTGATTATTCCAGATGTCTACTCCTCTTGGGTGTGTCTGATTCTTTTGTTTTTTTTTTTGTTTGTTTGTTTATTTTTGTTTTTTTGGTAGGTCTTTCAGGTGTGCTGTTAAGTTTCTTTCATGACATTTCTCCAACTTCTTTTTGAAGGCACATAGTTCTATGAACTTTTCTCTTAACACTGCTTTCATTGTATCCCATAAACTTGCATAAGTTATGCCTTCATTTTCATTGAATTTTAGGAAATCTCTAATTTCTCTCTTTATTTTTTCCTGGACACAACTGTCATTGAGTATAGAGTTGTTTGGTTTCCATGTGTGTGTTGGCTTTTTGTTATTTTTGTTATTGTTGAGGTGTAGTTTTAGGTCTGATGGGGTCCACAGGATTATTTTGATTTTCTGTATCTGTTGAGGCTTGCTTTTGACTAGGTGTTTAATTTTGGAGAAGGTTTCATGAGGTGCTGAGGAAAAGGTATACCATTTTGAGTTTGGGTGAAAGGTTCTGTAGACATTAATTAGGTCCATTTAATGTAGGGCCTTTGTAAGTGTCATTATTTCTCTATTTAGTTTCTGCCTAGATGATCTGTCCCTTGTTGAGAGTGGAGTGTTGAAGTCTCCCACTATTAAGGGGTTGGGATCAATATGTTATTTTAGTTTTAATAATGTTTCATTTACAAGTACAGATACGCTTGTTTTGGGGGCAATGATGTTCAGGATATTAATGTCCTTTTATTGGATTTTTCCTCTGATGAGAATGAAATGTCCTTCCTCATCTCTTTTGATTAATTTTGGTTGAAAGTCCTTTTTATTAGCTGCTAGGATGGCTACTCCAGCTTGTTTTTTGGATCCATTTGCTTAAAAACCTTTTTCCAGCCTTTTACTCTGAGGTAGTGTCTATCGTTGTTTCGGATGAGTGTTTCATGAATGCATCAGAATGTTAAATCCTGTTTCTGCAACCATTCTGTTAGTCTGTGTCTTTTTATTGGAGAGTTGTGTCCATTGATGTTGATAGATAATAATGACCAATGAATGTTAGTTCCTTTTATTTTTGTGTTGGTGGTGATGGTGTGTTTATGTGCTTCTTTTCTTTTGATTTTTTGTTGTGAAGTTATTTATGTCTTATGTTTTCTTGGGTGTAGATGAGTTTGTTAGATTAAAGTTTTCCTTCTAGTTTTCTGTAGGGCTGGTTTGCTGTGTAGATAATATTTAATTTTAGTTTTGTTGTGAAATATTTTGTTTTCTCCATCTATGCTGATTGAAAGTTTTGCTGAGTATAGTAGTCTGGGTTGGCATCTGTGGTCTGTTAGTATCTGCATGATATCTTCCCAGGCCCTTCTGACTTTCTGATTTTCATTATGTAATGCTAAGTAACATAGCATTTCTTATTTCTCACTGCATAGTCATAGGGTGTCAGAGCATGGATGTCAGATCTAGACTATCACATTTGCTTTGCTATTGCAATATGTATTGCCAGGCTAAAATAATTTTATCCTAAATTGGAAGATTGGGCAGTTAACAAATACATCTATATTGTAGAGGTAAATGTGGACAAAACATTAACAATAATTTTTGAAATACAATGCCTGTTTTCATTTTTACTACTGTAGATACCTTTTCTTATTTTGACAAATACTATTATTTGAGAAATTCATATAATGTGTTTTGACCATACTCACCATAACTGCTGTCTCATGGATTTACTCCCACCCCCATCTATTTTTTAATTAAATTTTTATTGTTTATTTTAATTACAGTTCATTCACTTTGTATCCCAGAATAGTAAAAACTCTAAGTCTACAAAATGAAGAAAAGATAATAAAAGCAGCAAGGGAAAAAGGCCAAGTAACATATAAAGGTAAACCTATCAGAGTCAGACCATACCTCCCTATCTATTAACCCATATCCTTTTAAAAAATTAGTAATCTATTGACTTCAATTTATGCTGTCCATATGCTCTTGTTACAGGGCCATTCATTGGAGCATGTTGTCTTACAAAGAGCTGTACTCTTAAAGAAAACTGGCTTTCCTTCTGCTGAAGCCTCCAACTGTTTACTGTTCATAACACATTAGTGAAGAGTGGGAATATCCATGCTAGAGTATTGACTGGCTTGATCATGTATAAATCTTGTTTGGACAATCATAGTTTCTGTGAGTTTACGAGTACAGCAGTCCTATCATTTCCAGAAGACACTGTTTTGTTCTGGTCCTCCCTGACCTATGACTCTTACAATCAGTCTTTCTGCCCTATCTTTTATGCTGCTCCCTGAATTTGGAGATGGGATGTGATACAGATATTCCATTTGTAGCTGAGCCCCGAATAGACACTAAGAGTTTGCACTTTGACCAGTTGTGAGTTTATATATTAACCACCATTCATTGTACAAAGAATATTATCTTATAGGGTCTGTGAGCACCACTAACCTACAAGTACAGAGATTTGAATTTATAGGACACTTTGATAGTATGTTCATTCAGCAAAATATTAGTGGTAGGTTCCAACTTAGAGCATGTGTGCTTCCTAGTCGTGTGTTCTAGACCAGATTTGTAGTACTAGAGATACATTTTCTTCTAGGGAGTAAGCCTTGTCAGAAAGTGGTTGGCTACTCCTATAAGATCTATACCACCATTGCCCTCATGGGCATATCTTGCCATGTTATTTATTTATTTCAGTTGACAAGGTTTACAGCTGAGTAAGAGTATTTACAAGTTCTCAAACCCCAATAGGTTGTACAGTACCTTCCAGTACTATAAAAAGTAGCCATCAAGGAGAAAGCTTCCTGGTCAGTACGGACTAACTTGTCCAAGTCATATGGCCAATATTTATGGTGTCATCAGCAATAGGGTCCTGTGAGTAGGGTAACTCCAATTAAACTATTTTATATAATATATATAATTAAACATCCCTTCCCAGTGTTCTCTTCCATGTACATTTCTGTCCGGGTTTGATGCTCTCTTTAGTGTCTTCTTGCCACAAAAATTATTTTAGTTAGTTATTTTTGCCTGTGTTGAACACTTCTCATGTATTGTGATAGACTGTGTTTTGCCTTGTTTGGCTTGAGTGAATTTTACCCTTTGTTGTTGTTGTTATTGTTTTTTTGTTTTTTTTTTTTTGTTTTTTTTTTTTTTAGCAAGGTCTTTCTATATAGTCCTGGTTGTCCTGGAATTCACTATTTAGACTCAGATGGCCTAAAACTCAGAACGTTTGCCTGTTTTTGCCTCGCAAGTGCTGGGATTAATGGCATGTGCAACCAAGCCTATTTCTTCCACTCATAAACAACTATTTTTTTATTTTTTCCACTTTTTAATTTTTATTTATTTATTTGTGTGTGTGTTTAGGTGAAAGGACACCTTCTAAGAGTCCGTTCTCTCCTTCTACCATAAAGTTCAAGGGATAAAACTCAACACACGAAGTTTGGTGGCAATTATCTTTACTCACTGAGCAATATAACTGACTAATTTTTATTCTGTTCTCCCATATGTAACCTTTACAGAACTGCACATTGTTGAATTACATTATATTTTTGACTATGTAGTTGAGCTTTTCTACTCATGTTGTCTGGTATGTGCAAATGTTCTCTCTTCTGTTGACCTGAAAACAGTTTGATTACTTTAGCAATTTATTGTGTATCACAACCTCTAGAATATTTTAAAGTGAACGGTTAATTGATATGTATCAGTAAACAAACGTCTAAATTTTGTCCTTAGATTATCCTACCTCTTTTAAGAAACACAGTTGTATTACTTCAAGGATAAGTCTCATAAAAAAAATCTTTGCTGATATTACAGTATTTTCTACAGTCATTTATTTGTGGTATAATATCATTTATAAGTCATTTTTTTCTGATTTAAATTTTGAAAAAAATTACAGAGTGTTTTTCATGCTTTTAATATTCACTTTAGAATGACATTTCTTAGAGTTATTCCCTATTAACTTTAGATGAAGTGAACTATGCTAATTTTTTAAATTATGGAATGCTATGGCTTGAACGCATGTGTCCCTCCAAAATTGTTCTTAAACCTTAATCACCACTGTGATAATGTTAGGAAATGGAGCATTTAGTTGATGATTGAACTACAGGAACTTTGTCTTCAAGAATGGGATATATGCCCATGTACAAACAGGCTTCCTCTTTCTTGAGCAATATTCTTCTTCCATGTAAGGGATGCCTTGAAAACAGAGGGACAGCCTGCATCAGGCACTGGTACATGAACTCTCAGCATGGTCTGCTGGGAGCTTGACCATGGACTTTCTATTTTCTAAAACTGTGAGAAAATCATTTTTATTGACTATAAATTGCCCAACATGTGGTATTTTGATATATAGCAATAGTAAAGAACTACACTGAGAAGCAAAGCAAGTAGTATAATTGAGTCTGTGTAACTTACACCCTATTCCCACAACTGTCAATAAATTTCAAATTTTGATTCATCATCTTACTTTGTTTGGTGACCTGAATATTTTCAAACAGATTTGGTGTATTTTATCCATAAACAGTTTAGCATGCATCACTGAAAGTTAAACTGATATAATTTTTTTAAATATAAGAGCTAGTTCTCAATATAGTATTAAAATTCAAGACTTTGTCTACAGTTTTACAACTTTAGAAATATTGTTTTGCTCTTTTCTACTCAAAACATATAGGTAAACTAAAAAAGCAGATGTTCCTAGTACAAGACAGGAAACATATGTGAAACATGAAGGGTGTTTTATTGTCTCTGAAATGAACTTTGAATTACACCAGCAATCAAGCTTTCATTATAAAACTAACAACAACCACTGCATTATAATTTTTAATATGATAGATTACTATAATAACCCAATTGAAATTATGTATTTATTTTTTGAGTATATTCTCTTCAGCTGTGGTATTTTTCAGCATCTTATATTAAATATGAAACAGGCGTATTCTGACTCATGGTATAATATAGTTTATCAGTGCATTTTGTTCTCCATTTATTATTATTATTATTATTTACATTTTATTAACACTGTATCCCGCTCCCTTATTCCCTCCCAATCCTACCTTCCCTCCCTCAGCTTCTCCCTGCCCCTTTCCAAGTCCACGAATTAGGGAGGACCTCCTCCCCTTTCCTCTGGCCCTGTTTTATCAGGTATCTTCAGGACTGGCTGCAAAGTCCTCCTCTGTGGCCTAGCAGGACTGCTCCTCCCTTGGGGTGGTGGTGGAGGGGTCAAAGGGCCTGCCATTGAGTTCCTGTCAGAAATAGTAGCTGTTCCCCTTACTATGGGAAACCAATTGGTTATTGAGCTAACATGAGCTTCTTCTGAGCAAAGGTTCTAGGTTATATCCATACATGGACCTTGGTTGGAGAAACAGTTTCAGAAAAAAAGCCCTGTGCCCAGATATATTCATACTACAAAAGCCTATATGCCACACAATTCGAAAATCTAAAAGAAATGGACAATTTTCTTGATAGATTCCAATTACCAAAATTAAGTCAAGATCAGGTAGAAAGATTGAATAGTCCTATTTCCCCCAAGGAAATAGAAGCAGTCATCAACAGTCTCCCTTCCAAAAAAACGTCCTGGGCCAGATAAATTCAGTGCAGAATTCTACCAGACCTTCAAAGAAGTCCTAACTCCAATTTTCTCCAAACTATTCCACATATTAGAAACAGAAGGAAGATTACCAAACTCATTCTATGAAGCCACAGTCACCTTGATACCTAAACCACAAAAAGACCCAACAAAAAAAGAGAACTTCAGACATATCTCTCTAATGAACATTGATGCAAAAATACTCAATAAAATACTTGCAAAACCAAATCCAAGAATACAACAAAGATATCATCCACCATGACCAAGTAGGCTTCATCCCAGGCGTGCAAGGGTGGTTCAACATATGGAAATCCATCAATGTAATCCTCCACATAAACAAACAGAAGGAGAAAAACCACATGATCATCTCTTTACATGCTGTAAAAGCGTTTGACAAAGTCCAACACCCATTCAAGTTTAAAGTCTTGCAGAGATTAGGGATACAAGGCACATATCTAAACATAGTAAAGGCAATATACAGCAAGCCTATAGCCAACATCAAACTCAATGGAGAGAAACTTGAATCAATCCCACTGAAATCAGGGACAAGACAAGGCTGCCCACTCTCTCCATACCTCTTCAACATAGTACTTGAAGTCCTAGCCAGAGCAATAAGACAACTAAAGGATCAATGGGATACAAATCGGAAAGGAAGAGGTCAAAGTGTCACTATTTGCAGATGATATGATAGTATACATGAGTGACCCCCAAAATTCAACCAGTGAACTCCTCCAGCTGATAAACACCTTCAGCAAAGTAACAGGATACAAAATCAAGTCAAAAAAATCAGAAGCCCTCCTTTATATCATCAATGCATTTTAATAAGAATTTTTTTCTAAGAATTTTCAAATTTAATGGCCTTAGTTACATGATAACATTGTTTCTCAAATGATTGGAATAATTTTTTTTTCAAACTAAAATATCCCAGTGTTGTTACAGTAGATGTTTAAATAACTACTTAGCTTTTTCAATTTAACAAATACTGTCCATGTAAATGGTAATCATTACTTTATAAATGACAATAAACTCTTTTTTGATTTTATGTTTTTGACGATACTGTTTAAAAGGACATTAGTTTGGTACATGTTTGTAAATCCAAAATCAACAATGTTCTCAAAAGTGGTACATTATGATAAGTTTTGGTATTAAGTATGTATTCAATAAAGTGTTCAGTGGAAGTATTATATAAACCTGAACCATACCTGTGTAAGTAATGAAGTTTAGAATTGTAGTTGGTTTGACATTTTTGCATTCTACCTTTGTAGTTGAGGTCTGTATTATTTTATATTTTCTCTGTAGTGGTGGCAAAACATTCATAGGCTCATAGATAGTAATATCCTCTGTAGTTCCATAAATCCATGAAGATAACCTCAGTTTGAGCCAACTGGAATAAAATGTACTTGACTGCCTCTAAGCAAGTTAGAGATCAATGAACTCCCATTTTGGAATGGTCTAGGATGAAACAAATTCAAATAAAAACTTCCCTGTAGGCATTTAAAGCTGAACTCTAAGTCTGTCCCTCAGTGATATTTGTTCTTATATTTTTTTTCACATTGATAACAGCTGTCTCTGTATATTTTCTGGTTTTGTTCCCAATAAAGTGTGTGAGTTTATAACTTGATTTTTTTATGTCATTAATTTATACTAAAAGCTACGTATTCTTTTACATAATTAACTTTAGGCTTTTACTTTCTCTTTATTATATTAATTAGACTAAAGCAGATTTAAGAGTACATGTACAAAGGTCATATGTGAAAAATTCCTTTGAAACAACAGTTTTATTATAATGTTATAGAATTTCCATATCATAGCCTTTTCTGGCTATTGTTCCCAAGAAATTTCTTCCACTAAAATTGATTATAGATTTATAATGTGTTATTTTCCTTATATGTGAACTAGGAAAAAAAAAGAGTAATTTTAATTTAGAAAGAAAATGATTTAGTCTTGTGCCCTGATATCTAATCTTTAATCATGGATACTTTGAGTTTTGAAGAAACAAACAAAATTAATAAGGCTGTTGGATTTTGCCACATATTTTTCAGGCCTTTGACTACAGTTCTCTTTTGAAATATCATAAAGGATCTACTATTTATGAATTATGTTTCCAATTAAAATTTAAGTCAGAAACAGCATTCCAAAACTAAAGCAAAGGAAAACTATTCAATATCAGTCTGTTAGAGGTTAGATTTTATGGCTTAATGAAAATAATTATGAAAATCGACCATGATACTATCTATGTAAGCTACATAGCAGAAAATGCTTTCTGTTGTATCATTTGCTCTACAAATGTCAAGTCACATTTCTTTTTTGTTTATAGATATTTGATATGTTTAATAAACAGACTAGAAAGTAGAGAGTAATTTTTAAATAAATAAGTAAGTAAATAAATAAATAAATGAAATTTTTATTCTGTGTATGAATGTTTTGCCTGCATGTAGGTATGTTCAAGTGCATGCCTGGTGGCTTTGCAGGCCAGAGAGGATGTCTGCCCCCTGTAACTAGAGTTACACATGGTTGTAATCTGCTTGATTGCAGGTCCTGGGAATCCAACCTGGATCCTTGATACTCCTGTACAAGAGTATCAAGTCAGGGCTGGAAAGACAGCTCAGTGGTTAAGAGCACTGGATGCTCTTCCAGGGTTCAATTTCCAGCATCCATATGGCAGCTCACAACTGTCTTGTAACTCACAGTTCCAGAGGATTTAGCACCCTCACAGGTACATACATGCATATAAAACATCAGTGCACATAAATAAATAAACAAATAAATGAATGAATGAATGAATGAATACATAAATATTGAAAATAAGTACCTCCACTTTGCATAGCTTAATTTGGTGCATTGGGAATTAGGGAGGGTACTGGGTTTAAAAACAATGAGAAGAAGGAGGAGGAGGAGGAGGAGGAGGAGGAGGAGGAGGAGGAGGAGGAGGAGGAGGAGGAGGAGGAGGAGGAGGAGGAGGAGAAAGACTATCAAATGCTCCTAACAATTGAGCCATCTGTTTTCTAATAAGAAAATGGGAGACAAATTTCTGGGAGCATTGAAAGTCTCTTTCTAGAATCCTGAGATACTGTTACACAGCATCATATTGACCATTTCCTGGGTGGTGCTGGAAACAAAGACAGAGTATTTTTGGACAAACAACCATGATATACACCGTAGATTTCGAACAAATGTTGGTAAGATCCCCTCCCCCCTGCAGAGTAACTTTTAATATGGAAATCCAAGGCCATAATAGGTAGTAAGGCTTATTCTGTGACTAATTCTATAGCATATGTGAGTCTCCTGGTTCCATTCAATGTTTATTATTAGAGAGAAATGAGCAATATCTGTTGTAAGATCAATGTTAAAAATGAACAAGTGTTAGGAAATGGAGTTCACTATCAGTGATTGCACCAACAATGAAAAGGTAAATGGAATATTTAGTGATATCATGATTCAAGAAATTATCATTAATACATAGCTATGATTTATTCTTAATAATCATAGAATAAAATGATTCAAGGAGAGTCTTTAAAGTGACTGTTTTAAAAGAACTAGTATCTTCTCTGCCAATATACTAACCATAATAGTAAGAAAACTAGAGGAGAGGACTCCAAGATGGTGGTGATCAATAGGTACTGTTTCTGAAGGACAGAGGATCCAAAGCTCCAAAACTGGTAAGTAGATGGGTGACTGAAGCCAGCACATTGACTTTGAGGCTTCCTGGCCAAGAGGGGATAACTGTGAGCTAGGGCCTACACCCCTAGCCCACGTATGGCTCTAGGGTCTGAGAGTGGCAAACTATTGACCCCCTACACTTTGGGCTACAACTTCCCTGGCTCCTGTGGCAGAGGCTGGTGTAGCATTGGGGAGTACATAACCCCTTACTCTAACTGCCAAACAGTGGGCCCAAATCTGAGAGCAGAAAACTGTGAGCCCTCTGAGCTTACCTCATGTACCTGCAAGTGAGTTCACATGCCTGTAAGTGAGTGTTTCTGTGAGAGAGTACAGACACAGCCTCAGATCAGGATCCCTCTATGCTAGCAGCCAGACTTAGGAACCCACCCACCCAGACACCTACTGTGGACAACATAAGGATCACTGGGACAACGTCCTCAACATTGAAGCCCCTGTTCTGTGGGTTTCCCAGTGGAGTCCAGCCAAACATTTCCTGGAGCCAAGATAGTGCAGTCCAGATAGATCTGAGAACTTGTAGGCCAGTAAGCCATTCAGGGCGCCTGAGCACATGCACGGCACCTTCAAAAATGACCTGCACCACAACTGGCTCTTGAACTCCTCCCTTACATTTCACCCTTCCAACAGGCACACTTCCACACATACTCCTGTACTTGGGCAATTGCACCTGTGACCTTCCTCCCTGAGCTGCATCTGAAACACCAACACCCACTCTCAAGCTGGTGGACCTCTCTCATCTTCCTGAAGAATACTCCAAACTCCAAAGACAGACTGAACCAGTCTGCAGTACAGGCTCCCGGAACTAATGGCAAAGGTTACTGACCATCAGATGGCTAGAGGCCAGCTTAAGAACATATCCAACAAAAATCAGGGTATTATGGCTTCACCAGAAACCCCCCAAATCAATGGATAGTTTAATTCATTGGAAACACAGGAAAATAAATTTAAAGCTATGGTTATCCAGTTACTAGAGGCACATCAAGATAAAATGAACAAAACTGTTAAAGAAATACAGGCAAATATAGCCATGCAAATAGAGGCACATAAAGAGGAAATGAATAAAAAAGTAGATGCCATCATGGAAAGACAGGAATCCACATTCAAACAGATGAAGGAAATGATGCAAGACATGAAAACAGAATTAGAATCAATAAAGAAAACACAAATAGAGAAAACTCTGGAGCTGGAGAACTCAGAGAAAGTATCAGGAACCACAAAGGTAAACATCACCAACAGAATACAAGAGGTGGAAAAGCGAATCTAAGGCTGACTTTTTGTTTTGTTTCTTATTTGCATAATAATTCTAAACACATTAACAATGTAATAATTCTGTTTTCCCAGAATAGGTTTTCTGACCAAAGTTAGCACTGAAAGTGAATGTACCTCTCAACCTCTAATGCCTTCTAGGAGATCTAACCATCCTGATTTTTATTTAAACCACAACAGACAGAGGAAATATACATAAATGACAAGTAAATGACAAGTGCACTAATGAAGTTGTCCTTAGATTTTCTTCCTTGTATTTTCAGGAACAATAAACATTTTCATAAAATTTTGGATTAATCAAAATAGCAAAAACTAAATGAGTTTCAAAATTGCTTCAGTTTTTGATGGACTAAAATGGCATATTCTGATTGATATTTTTTTTTTATCTTCAACTATATATAGTAGCCATTTCTTTTATTTTTTTTCCATTAAAACAATGCACAAAATTGCTTAAATTTCAGAGTGGATATCAGATTCTTGCAGGTTTTCCAATTTAAAAAAATAGAGAAAAAAGATGAATTTCACAATGGATTGTAGAACATTGCACATTTACACACACACACAGGCACACACACTCATAAGTTCACACAATGAAATTTGCACCACCTTTGATTAGCTTTCCAGTGAAGTAGAAAACGAGTAACACCTCCGATGTGGGACACCTCAGCCATTTGTGTGACTTGGTTAATTTTTTTTAATTCAGTACTGATTTATATAACTTGCTCATACTAATTTTAGATCTCTAAATTACTTACACTTTGTGTGAAGAAATAATTATGATCGTCGTATCCATGAAGTAATGGAGAAAGAAGAAACTTCAACTTCAGTCCTAGAGTTAGTAGGCAAGAATTAATTTGAAGTCATCTTAACTGAATGTAGACTTAGTGTTCCATAGAAGAAATATTTAAAACATAGAGTCATCAGATAAATGTGAAGTTAAAATTCTGTATGAA
Source organism: Meriones unguiculatus (assembly GCF_030254825.1). Lineage (NCBI taxonomy): Eukaryota > Metazoa > Chordata > Mammalia > Rodentia > Muridae > Meriones > Meriones unguiculatus. The sequence goes on along the minus strand of NC_083369.1, from coordinate 49,765,459 downwards.
TAGTGAAAGGAACAACTAGCAACCATTTCAGAGACTGAAATAACTTAAAAGACAAAAATGAAACATAAATCCGTAATCCAATATATATATATATATATATATATATATGTATATATATATATATATATATATGTATATATATATATATATATATACAAATTGTGAGACCTCATTTGAAGAAGAGATTACTGAACAGATCACTGAAGAGTGTAAAAATAATCTTCTGAAGCAAAATCATAGAAAATAATCCAGATGGCAGTGGTTCCTCAGTATGTTGAACCAGAACAACAAATATATATTTAAATGTTTAGAATCCCATATTACGTGTTGAAGTACAGTTGGAGTTATAAAGAAAACCAATTATGTAAATATACTGTCTTTTAAAAATATTTTCTTTTTATTAATTACACTTAATTCACTTTGTGTCCCACCTGTGGCTCCCTCCCTCTTCCCCTCCCAATCTCACCCTCCTTCCCTTTTCTCCACCCATGCCCCTTCCAAGTCCACTGATATGGGAGGTCCTCTTCCCCTTCCATCTGATCCTAGTCTATCAGGTCTCATCAGGACTGGCTGCATTGTCTTCCTCTGTGGCCTGGTAAGGCTGCAAACCCCCTGAGGGGGAGGTGATCAAAGAGGAGGCCACCGAGTTCATGTCAGAGGCAGTCCCTCTTCCATTACTAGGGAACCCACTTGGACACTGAGCTGCCATGGGCTACATCTGTGCAGGGGTTCTAGGTTATCTTGATGAATGGTCCTTGGTTACAGTATCAGTCTCAGAAAAGACCCTTGTGTTCAAAATTTTTGGTTCTGTTGCTCTTCTAGTAGAGCTGTCTGCTCCAGGTCTTTCTATCTCCCCTTTCTTTCATAAGATTCCCTGCACTCTGCCCAAAGTTTAGCTATGATTCTCAGCAACTGCTTTGATACTCTGCAGGGTACAGTCTTTCAGAGGCCCTTTGTGGCAGGCTCCTGTCCTGTTCCCTGTTTTCTACTTCTGATGTCCATAATCTTTGCATTTCTGAATGAAGATTGAGCATCTTACCCAGAGTCCTCATTATTTAGTTTCTTTAGGTTTACAGATTTTAGTGTGTTTATCCTATATTATGTCTAATATCCACTTATGACTGAGTATATACCTTGTGTGTCTTTCTCCTTCTAGGATACCTCATCCAGGATGATTTCTTCTAGATCCCACCATTTGCCTGCAAATTTCATGATCTCCTTGTTTTTCATTGCTGAAATATTCCATTGTACCACAATTTCTATATCCATTCTTCAACTGAGGGGCATCTGGGTTGCTTCAAGCTTTTGGCTATTACAAATAAAGCTGCTATGATGAACATAGCTGAGTAAATGTCCTTGTTGTATACTTGAGCATCTTTTGAATATATGCCTAGAAGTGGTATAGCTGGATCTTGAGGTATAGCACTATTCCTCATTTTCTGAGAAAAGGCCAGATTGATTTTCAAAGTGGTTGTACAAGTTTACATTCCCACCAGCAGTGGAGGAGGGTTCCACTTTCTCCATATTCTCTCCAGCATTTGTTGTCACTTGAGTTTTTTATCTTAGCCATTCTGGTGTGTGTAAGGTGATGTTTTAAGGTCATTTTGATTTGCATTTCCTTGATAACTAGGGATATTGAGCATTTTTAAAGTGTTTCTCTGCCATTTGATATTTTTCTATTGAGAATTCTCTGTTTAGCTCTGTACCCCATTTATTTTTTTTTATTAATTACACTTTATTCACATTGTATCCCCCCATAAGCCCCTCTCTCCTCCCCTACAGATCCTACCCGCCCTCCTCTTTCTTACGCATGCCCCTCCCCAAGTCCACTGATAGGGGAGGTCCTCCTCTCCTTCCTTCTGATCTTAGTCTATCAAATCACATCAGGAGTGGCTACATTGTCATCTTCTGTGACCTTATAAGGCTGCTCCCCCTTAGGGGGAGGTGATCATAGAGCAAGCAAATCAGATTATGTCAGAGGCAGTCCCTCTTCCCATTACTATGTAACCCACTTAGACACTAAGCTGCCATGGGCTACATCTGTGCAGGGGTTCTAGGTTATCTCCATGCCTGGTACTTGGTTGGAGTATGAGTCTCTGGGAAGACTCCTGTGTTCAAATTTTCTGGAACTGGGATTACTTGATTTGTTGTTGTTTAACTTCTTGAGTTCTTTGCAATTATATTGTCTTAATATTATATGTTGCTCTATGAATTTCAGTCTTTTGTGGTGTTTTTCTTTAAATAATGAATTATGATTCCAATCTTTCAGAGAGCTTATGAAAGTGAAAAAAAAATAGTGTACCCTGATGGAAGGCAGGGACAAAAACTGTAACTTATCTTTCAGTTCTCACTGTGTATTGGTGATTTAAGGAAGCCACCCTTTCTTTAAGCAGGGCCTTATTATTTCAGGCATAAGAGGCCTAAACACTGCATTTTATTTTTCTAAAAGAAATTGTGATTTGATTTTTTAAATTTATAAGCATGTATTTTTTTTATTTTTGCAATAAAATGGAATACTTTATATTTCTCTTGAAATAACCAGTGGCTTAGGTGACCAGTTATCTACATTGATTGAATTACATCATAAAAATAATGTAATATCATAAGTAAGTTTTAGAGATCTAAGAAATTATTTTTATTTAACTTTTAATTGATTTTTTTGTGAATTTTACAACATATACGGTAATCTCACACATCTTCCTGAACCTTCATATCCACCCACCACCTTTGTAACCTTTCGCCAAAAGAAAAAACAGAAAAAATATCTTGTGGAAGCAGTCGTGTGTCCCAGCATTTTGTCCCAACTTCTTTACTCACAAATATATTCATTTCAATTAGTCATTGGTCTGGTTCAAGGACTCTGCCTTCTGCTATTCTATCAATATTGTATCCTCACTGGGACTCCTCTCAGATATATTGTTCTTGCCCTGTATCATAGAGATCCTACAGCCTTGCATCTGTAGGACTTGCCCTTTGCTCTAACAGATCATAGACAGGGTACATGTTGGGGTTAGACCAACTAAAATTTCTGCATCTGAGCCTGGATGGTAACTCTCTTACACCTATACCACACCACTAGGGACAACTCTCCAGTACTGCCCCAGCTAGCTGAATGTTGCAGCTGGTAAGGAGCAGAGCCAGCTCTCCTGCTCTCATTCTCTGGGTTCTAGCTCACCTGTGCTCAATGCCAGCAAGGTCTGCTCTATTATGCTGCTTAGCAGAGGTATAGGGCCAACTCTGATGAGTGCTGCAGCAGAGAGGGGCAGGAACAGCATCCCTGCTCTCATGACCTTGAAGCAAGCTCTTCCATGTGCCATAAGTGGCAAGGGATGGGAGCAGGCATCTCTCCCTTGCCTATGCCACACAGGGAAGACAAGTAGCAAGGCCAGCTCTCCACCACTACCACTCTGCTGCTGGCTCACCTATACACCCCTGTCATAGTTAAGGTTTTATTGCTGTGAAAATACACCATGACCATTACAACTCTTATCAAAGGAAAACATTTAATTGCGACTAGCTTACTGTTTCAGAAATTTAGTCTATTATCACCATGAGAGGAGGCATTGCAGCATGAAGGCAGACATGGTGTTGGAGAAAGAGCTGACAGTTCTACTTCTTGATCCAAAGGCAGCCAAAGGAGATTGTATATCACACTGGGCATAGTTTGAACATAGGAACCTCAAAGCCCACCTACACAATAATACATTTCCTCCAAAGACCACACCTACTCCAAAAAGGCCACACCTCCTAATAGTGCCACTCCCTATGGCCAAACATTCAAACACATGAATATATGGGGACCATTCCTATCCAACACCTCCCCCAAACCCAGGGCAAGTTCTACTGTGTGTCCTGGGAGAGGTTCAGCACCAAGTCTCTATAGTGTTGCAGCTGGAAAGGGTTGGGTTAGCTCTCCTGCTCTCATGCCTTCAGGGCCAGCTTTCCTAAAGGGCCTAAGTGTGGGATGGGGCCAGCTCATCATAGCCCTCAGACATCAAGACAGTCCCAGGCAGAGGACCAGACCAGGGATGTCCACCTAGTCTTTGGTGATAACTTACACCTTCTGTTGTTGCAGGGCCAAAAACATGGCCCTTAGAGGCAGCACAGACCAGGACCTCAACATTGTCTTAGTTGGCATCACCAGCTACTCACCTGAGGCTGTTGCTCGATACCCTTAAGTCTCCAGTTTTTCCTCTCATCATTCTGCTTCCCTTTTTCTTCCATTTCTCCACCACTGACTTGCTCATCTTAGTGGCAACTGGGGACTTCAGGCTTCTGGAGTCATCTCAAGATCCTATCCCTAGCCCATGGTGTGTGGTACCAGGCTTGGGTCATCTCCAATCTGGTCTGCCCACCTGGAGCCTGTGGTGCTGGGCTAGTAGTCTGATTTTGTTTGTTTGTTTGTTTGTTTGCTTGTTTTCTTTCAATTTGATTTTTGAGACAGAATACCACTATGTAGCCCTGTCTGACCTGGAGCTCACCGTGTAGAAAAGGTTGGCACTGAACTTTAAACAAATAGCTCTCCTTCTGTCTCCCACATCTCAGAAATGACATAGGTGTATGCTGGCATGTTCTGTTATGAAGGGAGGCCTTTTTCTTTGAAACCGTTTTGGAAAACTGATGAAAACCAGGGCTACTAGCTGAGAGTGTAAGTGTCATGGTATTTTTCATAAGAGGAAGAATGTTGAGAATGGGTTATTGTATTGTTTAACTTTAAATTTGTATTTCATTTAATGTGTTATTATCTATGACCTTTATTATTTCTGTCCTTCAACAATGATGACAAAATCAGTAGTGGCAAGGAATATTATTGTTAAATACTAAATGTTTGTATTCCCATCTTTCCCAGTTCGCACACTGATATCTAATTACAAAGATGATAGTATTAGGATGTGAGGCCCTTGGGAGTTGATTAGGCTATGAAGGCTCAATATTTGTAAAGAAAATTAGTACAACTTATAACAGGAAATTAAAGAACTACCTTGTCCTTATGCTGTGAGGCTCCATAGCCTATGTCAAGCCGTTGGAAGACTTTAAATCTGTCAGAGTTGCATTTCCAGACTCAAGAATTAGATTTTTTTTAATTTTTATTAATTACAGTTTATTCACTTTGTATCCCCCCTGTACCTCCCTCCCTCCTCCCTTCCTAATCCCACCCACCCTCTTCCCCACCTGTGACCCTCTCTCAGTCTACTGAAAAGGGAGGTCTTCCTTCCCTTCCCTCTGATTCTAGTCTATCAGGTCTCATCAGGAGTGGCTGCATTGCATCTTCTGTGGCCTGGTAAGGCTGATCCCCCACCCTCAGGAGGAGGTGATCAAAGAGCAGGACAATCAGTTCATGTCAGAGAGTCCCTGTCCCCATTACTATGGAACCCACATGGACACTGAACTGCCATGGGCTACCTCTGTGCAGGGATTCTAAGCTGTTAGTTTCTGGTGCTTCCTGGAATCCTGGGGTAGGGAGAATCTCCTTGGCAGGAAGATGATTTTTTTCTGAAGGAAGCTTCCTCAGTTTTTGGAGTATGGTCCCTGAATGGCCGGTGTTTTTCAGGAATTAGCACAGCTCACCTCAAGCGTACAGACCTGAGTGGTAACTGTGGTCCTTGTTATCAAGAGGGCTCTCCTCTCAGCGGGAGAGATCCTGGAGAGGGCTGCCCTGTTTCTGGGTTTCTTGCTGTAAATTTAATGAGGTGATACTGTAACCTGGGTGCCCTGTGGTTTGGTCATGTTAATTAGGGATAACTGGTTGCTACTTGGAGCAGTATCTGGGGGTTGATCTCCGGGATCCCAGGCTTCTGTAGGTCTGAGTTGGGGCTCTGTGTCCCAGTACCCAAGCAGTAACCAGTGGCAAGTGACCTCTGCTCTCATGTGTGCAGCTCAAGGCTAAAGTCTGGAGCCTGTGGATAGCCAGAAACTTTTCCGGAGCTAGGTGTCCTGAGGTAGGGCTAGATGTTTCCCCCACCTTGGGTTTTTTTTTATTTATTTATTTTATTATTATTATTTTTGTTTATGTTTTTATTGTTTGTTATTATTAGTTAAATTTTATTAACTCTGTATCCCAGTTGTATCCTACTCCTTTATTCCCTCCCAATCCCACCCTCCCTCCCTCAGCTTCTCCCTGCCCCTTTCCAAGTCCACAGATTGGGGAGGACCTCCTCCCCTTTCGTCTGGCCCTGTTTTATCAGGTATCTTCAGGGCTGGGCTGCAAAGTCCTCCTCTGTGGCATAGCAGAAGTGCTCCTCCCTTGGGGGGTGGGGAGTCAAAGAGCCTGCCATTGAGTTCCTGTCAGAGATAGTCCCTGTTCCACTTACTATGGGAAACCAATTGATTATTGAGCTACCACGAGCTTCGTCCAAGTAAAGGTTCTAGGTTATATCCATACATGGTCCTTGGTTGGAGAAACAGTTTCAGAAAAAAACCCTGTGCCCAGATATATTTGGTCCTTGTGGAGCTCTTATCCTTTCCCTGTCATACTAACTCCCCTTCTGCCGAAGGTTTGGTTATGATTCTTAGTATCTGTTTTGAAACGCTGCATGGTAGGGTCTTTCAGATGCTTCTGCGGTAGACTCCTGTCAATGTCCAATGCACATCTCATTTGTCTTTCTAAGTGAGGATTGATCATCTTAACTCGTGTCTGCTTTCTTGTTTATCTCCTTTAGGTGTACATACTTCATTATGTTTATCATATCTTGTAGGTCTATATAAGCGAGTATATACCATGTTTGTCTTTCTCCTTCTGGGATACTTCACTCAGAATGATCTTTTCTAGATCCCACCATTTGCCTGCAAATTTCATGATTTTCTCATTTTTGATTGCTGAGTAGTATTCCATTGTGTAAAAATACCACAATTTCTGTATCCATTCCTCCGATGATGGACATCTGGGTTGTTTCCAGGTTTTGGCTATTTGTAAACAAAGCTGCTACAAACATGTTTGAGCAAATGTCTTTGTGTGTACTTGAGAAAATTATGAGTATATACCTATCAGTGGTATAGCTGGGTCTTGAGGAAGCACTATTCCTAATTGTCTGAGTAAGCTCCAGATTGACTTCCAAAGTGATTGTACCAGTTTACATTCCCACTAGCAATGGAGGAGGGTTCTCCTTTCTCCACAACCTCTCCAGCATGTGTTGTCACTTGAGTTTTTCATCTTGGCCATTCTGATGGGTGTAAGGTAAAATCTCAGGGTCGTTTTGATTTGCATTTCCCTGATGGCTAATGAAGTTGCACATTTCTTAAGTGTTTCTCTGCCATTCAATATTCCTCTATTGAGAATTCTCTGTTTAGCTGTGTTCCCCATTTTTTTAATTGGATTACTTGGTTTGCTGCTTTTCAGCTTCTTTAGTTCTTTATATATACTAAATATTAGCCCTCTGTCAGATAAAGGGTTGGTGAAGATTCTTTACCAATCTATAAGCAGTCTTTTTGTTTTGATGACGGTGTCCTTTGTTTTACAGAAGCTTTTCAGCTTCATGAGGTCCCATTTATTGATTGTTGCTCTTAGCACACCTGTGCTATTGGTGATCGGTTCAGGAAGTTGTCTCCTGTGCCAATGAGTTCTAGGCTGTTCCCCACTTTTTTTCTAAAAGATTTAGAGTATCTGATTTAATGTTGAGGTCTTTGATCCACTTGGACTTTAGTTTTGTGCAGGGTGATAAATATGGATCTATTTTCATTTTTCTGCATGTAGACATCCAGTTGGACCACCAACATTTGTTGAAGATGATGTCTTTTTTCCATTGAATGAATTTTGCTGCTTTGTCAAAAATCAAGTATTCATAGGTGTGTGGCTTTATTTCTGGATCTTCTATTCGGTTCCATTGATCCTCCTTTCTGTTTCTATGCCAATACCATGCAATTTTTATTGCTATTGCTCTGTAGTACAGCTTGAGATCGGGGATGGAGATACCTCCAGATGATCTGTTGTTGTACAGGATCGTTTTGGAGATTCTCGGTTATTTGTTTCTCCATATGAAGCTGAGAATCTTTTTTTCAAGGTCTGTAAAGAATTGAGTTGGTATTTTGATGGGAATTTCATTGAATCTGTAGATTGCTCCTGGCAGGATGGCCATTTTCACAATGTTAATCCTATCAATCCATGTGCACGGGAGATCTTTCCATCTTCTGATATCTTATTCAATTTCTTTCTTCAGAGACTTGAAGTTTTTCTCAAACAGGTCTTTCACTTGCTTGGTTAGTGTCACCCCAAGGTACTTTATGTGGTTGGTGGCTATTGTGAAGGGTGTTGTTTCCCTTATTTCTTTCTTGGCCCTTTTGTCTTTGGTATACAGGAGGGCTTCTGATATTTTTGAGTTGATGTTGTATTCTGCCACTTTGCTGAAGATTTTTATCAGCTGGAGGAGTTATCTGCTTAAGTTTTGGGGATCGTTCATATATACTATCATATAATTGCGAATATTTACACTTTGACCTCTTCCTTTCCGATTTGTATCCCATTGATCCTTTAGTTGTCTTATTGCTCTGGCTAGGACTTCAAGTACTATGTTGAAGAGGTATGGAAAGAGTGGGCAGTCTTTTCTTGTCCCTGATTTCAGTGGGATTGATTCAAGGTTCTCTCCATTGAGTTTGATGTTGGCTATAGGCTTGCTGTATATTGCCTTTACTATGTTTAGATATGTGCCTTGTAACCCTGATCTCTCCCAGACTTTAAACATGAATGGGTGTTGGACTTTGTCAAATGCTTTTTCAGCATCTAAGGAGATGATCATGTGATTTTTCTCCTTCAGTTTGTTTATGTGGTGGATTACATTGATGGATTTCCGTATGTTGAATCACCCTTTCATGCCTGGGATGAAGCCTACTTGGTCATGGTGGATGATATCTTTGATGTGTTCTTGGATTCGGTTTGCAAGTATTTTATTGAGTATTTTTGCATCAATGTTCATTAGAGAGATAGGTCTGAAGTTCTCTTTTTTTTGTTGAGTCTTTTTGTGGTTTAGGTATTAAGGTGACTGTGGCTTCATAGAATGAATTTTGTAATGTTGCTTCTGTTTCTAATATGTGGAATAGTTTGGAGAGAATTGGAGTTACCACTTCTTTGAAGGTCTGGTAGAGTTCTGCACTGAATCCATCTGGCCCATTACTTTTTTTGGAAGGGAGACTGTTGATGACAATTTCAATTTCCTTGGGGGAAATAGGAATATTCAATCTTTCTACGTGATCTTGACTTAATTTTGGTAAATGGAATCTATCAAGGAAATTTTCCATTTCTTCTAGATTTTTGAATTTTGTGGCATATAGGCTTTTGTAGTATGACCTAATGATTGTTTGGATTTCCTCAGTGTCTATAGTTATGTCCCCCTTTTCATTTCTGATTTTGCTGATTTGGATAATTTCTCTCTGCCTTTGGTTAGTTTGGCTAAAGGTTTGTCAATCTTGTTGATTTTTTTCAAAGAACTAGCTCTTGGTTTCATTGATTCTTTGAATACTTTTGTTTCTAGTTGAATGATTTCCGCCCTGAGTTTGATTATTTCCAGCCATCTGCTCCTCTTGTGTGCATTTGATTCTTTTTTCTCTAGGACTTTCAGTTGGGCCATTAAGTTGCTTGTATGAGTTGTCACAAATTATTTCTTGAAGGCATTTAGTGCTATGAATTTTCCTCTTAGTACTGCTTTCATTGTGTCCCATAAATTAGGGTATGTTGTACCTTCGTTTTCATTGAATTCTAGGAAGTCTTTAATTTCTTTCTTTATTTCTTCCTTAATGCAGCTATCATTGAGCAGCAAGTTGTTCAGTCACCATGTGCCTGTAGGCATTTTTCTAATTCCATTGTTGTTGATGTCCAGCTTTATTCCATGGTGGTCAGATAGAATACAGGGGATTATTTCAATCTTCTTGTATCTGTTGAGGCTTGCTTTGTGACCAACTATATGGTCTATTTTGGAGAAGGTTCCATGAGGTGCTGAAAAGAAGGTATACTCTTTTACATTTGGGTGGAAAGTTCTGTAGACATCTATTAGGTCCATTTGATTTAGGACCTCTGTAAGTGCCTTTATTTCATTATTTGGTTTCTGTCTAGATGATCTGTCCCTTGGTGAAATTGGAGTGTTGGAGTCTCCCACTATCAAGGTGTTGGGATCGATGTGTGATTTAAGTTTTAGTAATGTTTCGTTTATGAAAGTAGGCGCTCTTGTATTTGGGGCACAGATGTTCAGAATTGTGATGTCCTCTTGGTGGATTTTCCCTTTGATGAGAATGTAGTGTCCCTCCTCATCTTTTTTGATTAATTTTGGTTGAAAGTCTATTTTATTAGATATTATGATAGCTACTCCAGCTTGTTTTCTGGGTCTGTTTGCTTGAAAGACATTTTTCCAGCCTTTTACTCTGAGATAGTGTTTATCTTTGTTGCAGAGGTGCGTTTCTTGGATGCAGCATAATGTTGGATCCTGTTTACACACCCATTCTGTTAGTCTGTGTCTTTTTATTGGCGAGTTGAGTCCATTGATGTTGATAGATAATATTGACCAATAAATGTTAGTTGTTTTTTTTTTTTTTTTTTTTTTTTTTTTTTTTGTATTGGAGTAAGTGATCTTACTGTGTTTCATTGCTTGTTTTCTTTCCATTTTTGTTGGGATATTATCTGTATGCCATGTTTTCTTAGGTGAAGTTGTTTTCACTGGATTGGAGTTTTCCTTCTAGTATCTTCTGTAGGGGCTGGTTTGCTGTGTAGATATTGTGTAAATTTAGTTTTGTCATGGAATACTTTCTTTTTTCCATCTATGTTGATTGAAAGCTTTGCAGGGTATAATAGTCTGGGTTGACATTTGTGATCTCTTAGAGTCTGCATGACACTTGCCCAGGCCTTTCTGGCTTTCATAGTTTCTGATGAGAAGTCCGGTTTGATTATGATAGGTCTACCTTCATATGTTACTTGTCCTTTTTCTCTTGCTGCTTTTAATATCTTTTCTTTGTTCTGTAGATTTAGTGTTTTGACTATGATGTGACGTGATGTGTTTCTTTTCTGGTCTAGTCTATTTGGAGTTCTGTAGGCCTCTTGTATATTTATGGACATCTCTTTCTTTAAGTTGGGAAAATTTTCTTCTATGATTTTCTTGAAAATGTTTTCTGGACCTTGGAGTCTGTAGTCTTGTTTTTCATCAATTCCTATTATTCTTAGATTTCGTCTTTTCATGGCGTTCTTGATTTTTTGGATATTTTGTGTTTGGGACTTTTCTGATTTTACTTTCTCTTTGAGAGAAGTATCAATGTCTGCAAGTATATCTTCAGCTCTAGAGATTCTCTCTTCCATCTCTGGTATTCTATTGGTGATGCTTATCTTTGTGGTTTTTGATCTATTCTCCAAGTTCTCCAGCTCAAGGTTTTTCTCAGTTTGTGTTTTCTTTATTGAGTCTAATTCTGTTTTCATGCCTTGCACCATTTCCTTCATCTGTTTGACTGTGGATTCCTGTCTCTCTATGGTGGTCTCTATTTTTTTTTTTTTGTTCATTTCCTTTGTATATGCCACTAATTTTATCTCTACATGTGCCTCTGTTTGTTTGGCTATGTTTGCCTGTGTTTCTTTAAGAATTTTGTCTATTTCTTTTTTCTTTACCTCCAATTGACTGGCCAAGTCTTTCAAAGATTTGCTCATTTCCTCTTTAACTGACTGAATTTGCATGGTTATTGTTCTGAGAGAGCTGTCTTTTTCTTCTTTATGAGCTTCAAATAGTTGGGTAAGCATAGCTTTAAAGTCATTTTCCTGTGCTTCTGTTGAATTGGAGTATCCGTCAATTTTGGGGGTTGCTGGTGAAATCATGATGTCCTGATTTATATTGGAAGTGTTCTTTCACCTACCTCTGGCCATTGGCTTATCTGAAACCTTCCCTGTTTGTTTTTGGGTTCTGCAGTTTAGATTGGTACTGTCTCTTTCTGGCGTCTGGAGAATTCTTCAGGAAACTGAGAGAGGTCCTGTGTCCTCAATATGTGCTGAGGACTAGATGTACCTGTGGGAGAAAAGTACGCAGGCACAAACGGAGCAAATGCAGGAGTGTGTGTTTGTGTGTGTGTGTGTGTGTGTGTGTTTGTGTGTGTTTGTGTATGTTTGTGTTTGTATGTGGAAGTGTGTATGGAAGTGTGTCTCGGGGGACAGAGTGATAGATAATGTTGAACCCTTGAGTGAGTGGGTTCACTGTATATGTAGCAGGCACTAGTGATGGTCGCAGTGCAATTTCTGGAATTAACTGCCTTAACTCCTCAATTGAACCCACAGAGCAGAGGTTTCAATGTCCCAAGTGACCCTCTGTTTCCCAAAGTGGGTATGTGTGTGGGAGGGGTTCGATGCCTGGCTTCTGTTTTAGAAGGACCCAGGATCTGGGGATCTGCAGATTCTCAAGGGTGCACTCACTTACAGGCAGGTCACTTGGCAGAGATCGGGGTATCTGGGCTCTCTGTTCTCTGGTTTGGCCCTGGTTGGTCTTTAACTGGAGGGCTGATGTGACCCGCCAGCTCAGTGCTGCTCCACCACCAGGTTAGGAAGTCCTGCTGTATCTGGAGACTGGGTTGCTAGTCCAGATGCTTTCTGGGAAGTCCTGGGGTCTCTCCACTGTGCTCTCCAAGCTTGGGAGGCCCAGCACCTGGTGTGCCTAGCTTGTATGGCGTTTCTGCCTGGTTTTGGTGAGTATATAGCATATTCTCTGTCACTGTGGGATTGGGCGGGCCGTACTGTCTGTGATCATGATCCTGCAGAGCCAGTATGGCGTCTAGCAGACTCGGGCCCTGGGAAGATGATGCAGCCACCGCAAGTATCTGGAACTCCGAGATGTGTACCGCTGGCATTTGCTGCTAAAGGGCTTGGAGCTCTGCCTCAGAGGCTGCAGACCCCAGGCACTTAGGTCTGTGCTGAGAAAGATGAGTTCGATGTGCCGAGGAGGAGGGAGGTCTGGGGGAGGGGAGTGCCAGGAGATCAAAGGATCGTTTCTCTCCTTCTCCAAACAAGTCCCCGGGTGACCCAAGACCAAAGTTTTCACCTCCTGCGATGTTCCCTGTTGTTTAGAAAGCCTCACCATTGTTTTCCTGGGTTCAGAGGTCCTTCCACTCATCAACTCAGACGTTTAGCTCTTACACAGCTCAGAAACTATGTGTGCTAGTCTACATCTTGTCTCCACCCCTCCACCGTGGGGTTTTCTTCCAACAGGAAGACCCAGTCTGTGGTGTTTGGTGTGGCGCATAGAGCGGGCAGGCACTGGCAGGGCGGGTGGTGGCTCCAAGCTAGTTACAGGGCAGGAACCTGAGACCATTTCCTAAGAACTTTCTTATGTGTGGTGGTGGTGGTGGTGGTAGGGATCGGCTGAGTGCTCTAAGCTCCTTCCCTTCCCTCCCTGTAGGGTTTTCTCCTGACAGGGAAACCCAGTCTCTGGTGTCCTGGGGCACACAGTTCTGTCTGTGATGGAGAGTTGGGCTCACAGCAGGTCTCTGGGCTGGCCGTTATGTGCTTTTCAGTCTGAGGGACCTTTCCAGGGATATGCTGGCGGACCTGAAGTCAGTCCCCATTTGCTTCTTTCCCTGTGGGATTTTCTTCTGACAGGGGAACCCAGTATCTGGTGCCCTGGGGCACAGTTCTGTCTCTGAAGGAGACTCAGGTGTACAGCAGGTCTCTGTGCTGGCTGCTGGCGTCCCACTCAGTGCTGGCAGTTGTTCACTCACTGGTGTGCGGGACCTTTTCTAGGGATAGACTGGGTGACCTGAGGTCAGTCCTGTTTCCTTCCTTCCCTGTGGGGTTTTCTTGTGACTGGGACTCCCAGTCTCTGGTGTTTTTGTGCCCACCGTTCAGCCTTGGAAGTTGGTCAGGACACACAGGTGTGTGGCTGTGGTCTGGCAACCTGGGATCTTTTCCTGGTTCTGGCAGGGTGACCTGAGAGTGGACCCAATGCCCACACCATGGAGTTTCCTTTCACCTGGGAAACACGATCGCTGTTGTTTTAGGGCCCAGAGTTCAGTCTCTTGGTCGCTGTACTGCATTACTGTCCTGCTCCTCAGACACAGTGTCATCCTGATACCACCATCTTGGATCTCAGAATTAGGATTTTTAAATACTTTTATTTTTTTTTTCTCCTTTCTTTTCTCTTCTCTTCATTCCCTTTCTTTACTTTCTTTCTTTTTTTTTTCTTTTTCTTTCTTTTTCTTTGTGCTAAGAAATAAATTTCCATTGTTTAAGTCTGTGTCATTCTGTTATGGCAGTCCTAACAAACTATGACAATGGCAGTTATAAAACATGCTTTTTAGAATAATAAAGATAGCTAGCTGGGTGTTGTGACCCACACATATATTCTCAGAACTTTGGAGGCAGAGGAAGTTATGATTTTGAGGCCAGCCTGATCTATACAGAAAATAGAGATGGTATATACATTTTTTCACTGATTTTGGCAAGGTCTCTTTTTGCAATGAACTCACCCTCTGAGCCTTCAGAAAATACTGTTCCTTGGAGCCTACACAATTAACCATGATTTATAATGACTATTATATCATAAGTAATTGCTTTATAATTGTGTGACAGTGCATGAAAAACATTTACGTGTAATTGGCAATCCTTCTTTTCATCACCATTTTCTTTCTAAAATACATTATCTGTTAAAGTCATTCATTAATGGCTGTGCTGGATGACAGTTGTTTTAACTGTTAACTCAACACAATGTAGAATCATTTGAAAAGGTAGTCTCCAAGATGCATTATCTAGATTATGCTGGCTAGTGAGGGAGTCTGTGGAGATAACCTTGATTGTATCAATTGTGGTGGGAAGACAGACCCACTGTATGTGGTGGTGTTTTATAGCAATAGTAATGAAACAAAGGTTTGTGATGACTATAGATTCATAAAAAAGATCCAAAAAGTAATAGCGTCAAGTCCCTTCACTTTACTTCTTCAAGTAAATGAACATGAATGAGAGTATATCTAAAGCTATACTACCAAATGACATTTTTTAGTGGTATATCAAGTGGACAATTAACATATTAGAGGAGGAACACACAACAATAAATGTACAAATAATATTAGATACGCTTATGTTTTTTTTCTTTTCTGTATTAATTAATTAATCCAGTTTACATCTAGGTCATAGGACCCTCCCTTCTCTCCTCCCACATCCCACCTCTCCTATTTCTCAGAATAAGGAAGCCGTTCTTCACAAATCATCTATTCACATGAGGACTGAGCTTGCCTTCCTCCCCCGTGGCCTGGTAGGGCAGTCCCATGAGGGGGAAGTGATCAAAAAGCAGGCAAAATAGTCCATGTCAGAGATATCATCCACTTCCCTAACTCAGGACGTAGGTCCAGACTATGCATTGTCCATGGTTGGTACTTCAGACTCCATAAGCACCTCTGGGTCATGGTTGATTGGCTCTGATGGTCTTCTTGTGGAGCTTTTGTCACCTCTAGATCCATTTATCTTTCCCTATTTTTTTCCAGTTGACTTCCTATGCTTTGACCAATGTTTGTCTGTGAGTTTCAGTATTTGTTTCGAGCTGTTGCTGCATGGAACCTATAAAAAGACAACTCTGGTAGGCTCCTGTCTGCAAGCATATCAGAGTATCCTTAATAATGGCAGGAGTTGTCTTTCTTTCATGCCAAGGTGGATATTAGGGTTGAGACCAGCATTGATTGGACATTCAATCAATCTCTGCTCTATCAGTTCCATCTTTGTCCCTTCAGGCAGGTCTTGTAGGTAGGGTAAGTTTTGGATTGAGTTTTTTGTGGTTGGGTTGGTGATCTCCTCTGTCATCTAGGAGTCTTGTCTAGACAAAGGGTTACCTCTTTAGTCTGCATAGCTCCTGCTACAAGGATTCTTAACTTGAGTCCCCCTATCTTCCCAGAGGCCTATTTTGATTTACGTCTGCAGTTTGTCACAGAGATGTCCCCACCTACCATTTCTTTTTTTTTTTCCTGCAGGACTTTTGCACTCCCTCTCTTACTTTCCACAGGTCTGATCTCTACCATTATTTCTCTCTGTACTCCCTCTTCTATCTTGTTTCAACTCTTCAAACATTACCTCCATCTAGTCTACTTCCCTTCTGAGTGAGATTTGTGCCACTTCCATAGGATCCTCCTTGTTACTTATCTTCTTGGTGTCTATGCATTATAGTATGTGTATCCTCTACTATTTGACTAAAATCCACTTATAAGTGAATACATACAAGTGTGTCTTTCTTTCTGAGTCTGGGTTACCTCACTCAGGATGATCTTTTCTAGTTCCATCCACTTGCCTGCAGATTTCATGTTTTTTTTTTTTTTTTTTTTTTTAGCTGTGTAGCACTCCATTGTGTGTAAAGGTAATACAGTTTCTTTGTCCATTCTTCAGTTAAAGGACACCTAGGTTATTTCCATTTTCTGACTATTACAAATAAAGCTACTTTAAACATGGCTGAGCAAATGTCCTTGTTGTATGTTGGAACATATTTTGGGTGTATGCTCAGGAGTAGGTATTTAATTATGGCTATTCCTATGTTTCTGAGAGAGCACCGGATTGATTTTCAAAGTGATTATACAAGTTTACACTCCCACCAGCAATGGAGTATTCCCCATTCTTCACATACTCACTAGCATGTGATGTCAGTTGGGCTTTTGATCTTAGCCATTCTAACAGGTGTAAGATGGAATTCAGAGTTGTCTTGATTTGCATTTCCCTGGTGACTAACAATGTTGAGCATTTCTTTAAGTACTTTTCCACCATTCCAGAATCAATCTGTTGAGAATTCTCTGCTTAGCAATGTATCCATTTTTTAATTGTATTATTTACTTTGTTGGTGTTTAATTTATTGAGTTTGGTTTTCTTTCTTTATTTTTATTAATGACAGTTTATTCACTTTGTATCCCCCTGTAGCTCCTTTCCTCCTCTCCTCCAAATCCCACCCTCCCTCCATCTTCTCCACCACTGTCCCTCCCCAAGTCCACAGATGGAGGAGGTCCTCCTCCACTTCATTCTAATCCTAGTCTATCAGGTCCCATCAGGAGTGACTGCAATGTCTTTCTCTGAGGCTGCTACCCCCTCAGGGAGAGGTGATCAAAGAGCAAGCCAATCGGTTCATGTCAGAGACAGTCCCTGTTTCCATTACTATGGAACCCACTTGCACATTGAACTGCCATGGACTACATCTGTGCAGGGGTTCTAGGTTATCTCCATGAATGGACCTTGGTTGGATGTTTCAGTCTCAGAAAAGATATCTGTGCCCAGATTTTTTGGTTCATTTGCTCTTCTTGTGGTGTGACTGTCCTCTCCAGGTCTTCCTATCTCCCACTTCTTTCATAAGATTCACTGAACTCCGCCTAAAGTTTGGATCTAAGTTTCAGTCAGCATCTGCTCTGATACCATGCAGGGGAGAGCCTTTCAGAGGCCAACTGTGGTAGGCTCCTGTCCTGTTCCCTGTTTTCTACCTCTTCTGATGTTCATCCTCTTTGACTTTCTGAATGGGGATTAAGCATCTTAGCCAGAGTACTCCTTCTTGATTAGTTTCTTTAGGTGTACAAATTTATATTATATATCTAATATCCACTTATGAGTGAATATATACCCTGTGTGTCTTTCTGCTTGCATGATACCTCACTCAGGATGATCTTTTCCAGTTCCCACCACTTAACTGCAAATTTCATGATTTCCTTGTCCTTTTTCATTGCTGAGTAATATTCCATTGTGTAGATGTACCACAATTTCTGTATCCATTCCTCAGTGGAGGGGCATCTGGGCTGTTTTCAGCTTCTGGCTATTACAAATAAAGCTGCTACAAACATGGTTAAGCAAATGTCTGTGTTGTGTACTTGAGCAACTTTGATATATGTCTAGGAGTGGTACAGTTGGATATTGAGGAAGCACTATTCTTAATTGTCTGCAAAGGCACCAGATTGATTACAAAAGAGGTTGTACAAGATTACATTCCCACCAGCCATGGAGTAAGGTTCCCCTTTCTCTACATTCTCTCCAGCATGTGTTGTCACTTGAGTTTTTGATCTTAGCCATTCTGATGGGTGCAAGGTGAAATCTCAGGGTCATTTTGATTTGCATTTCCCTGATGACTGGGGATGTTGAGCATTTCTTTAAGTGTTTCTCTGCCATTTGATATACCAGTATTGAGAATACTCTCTTTAACTCTGTATGCCATTTTTAACTGAATTGCTTGATTTGTTGACTTTTAACTTATTGAGTTTTTTATGTATTCTGGATACTAGTCCTCTGTCAGATATAGGGTTGGTGAAAATTCTTTCCCAATCTGTAGGCAGTCTTTTTGTTCTGATGACAGTGTTCTTTGTTTTACAGAAGCTTTTCCTTTTCATGAGGTCCCATTTATTGTTTGTTGCCCTTAGAGCCGGTGCTATTGGGGTTCTGTTCAGGAAGTTGTCTCCTGTGCAAATGAGTTCAAGACACTTCTCCAATTTTTCTTCTAATAGGTTTAGTGTGTCTGGTTTTGTATTGAGGTCTTTGATCCACTTGGACTTTAGTTTTGTACAGGGTGATAATTATGGATCTATTTACATTTTTCTACATGTAGAGATCCAGTTAAACCAGCACCATTTGTTGAAGATGCTATCTTATATCCATTGAATGGCTTTGGCATCTTTGTCAAAAATCAGGTGTCCATAAATATGTGGGCTTATTTCTGGTCTTCGATTCTATTGATCCACCCTTATGTTTCTCTGCCACTACCATGCACTTTTTAGTATTCTTGCTCTATAATACAGCTTGAGATCAGGGATGGAGATATCTCCAGAAGATCTTTTATTGCATAGGATTGTTTTAGCAATTCTGAGTTTTTTTTTCCATATTAAGTTGAAAAATTCTCTATCAAGGTCTGTAAAGAATTGTGTTGGTAATTTGATGAGAATTGGATTGAATCTGAAGACTGCTTTTGGTAAAAAGGCCATTTTTACTATGTTAATCCTGCCAAGCCATGAGAATGGGAGATCTTTCCATCTTCTGATATCTTTTTCTAATTCTTTCTTCAAAGACTTGAAATTTTTCATACAAGTCTTTGACTTGCTTGGTTAGGGTCACACCAAAGTACTTTATGTCCTCTGTGACTATTGTGAAGGGTGTTGTTTCCCTATTTTTTCTCAGCCATTTGTCTTTTGTACACCAGAGGGTTACTGATTTTTTTTTTATTGTTGTTGTTGATTTTATATCTAGCCACTTTGTTCAACATGTTTATCAGCTGTAGGAGTTCCCTGGTAGAATTTTTGGGGTCACTCAGGTATTCCATCATATCATCTGCAAATACTGATACTTTGACTTCTTTCTTTCCAAACTGAATCCCCTTGATCTTCTTTAATTGTCTTATTGCTCTAGCAAGGACTTCAAGTACTATGTTGAAGAGGTATGGAAAGAATGGACATCCTTCCCTTGTCCCTGATTTAAGTGGGATTGCTTTACGTTTCTCTCCATTTAGTTTGATCTTGGCTATAGACTTGCTCTATATTGCATTTTACTATGTTTAGGTAAGTGCTTTGTATCCCTGATCTCTCCAGGACGTTAAACATAATTGAATGTTGGATTTTGTCAAATGCTTTTCAGCATCTAAGGGGATTATCTTGTTGTCTTTTTTTTTTCACGTTCTTTCTATGTTGGATTACATTGATGGATTTCTGTATATTGAACCACCCCTGCATACATTGGATGAATTCTACTTGATGAAGCTTTCATCATGGTGGATGATATTTATGATGTGTTCTTGGATTCGGTGTGCAAGTAGTTGAGTATGTTTGCATCAATGTTCATAAGAGAGATTGGCCTGAAATTCTCTGTCTTTATGAGTTTTAGTTATCAAGGTGACTGTGGCTTCATAGAATGAATTTGTTAGTGTTCCTTCTGTTTCAATTTTGTGGAATAGTTTGAAGAGTATTGGTATTAACTGTTCTTTGAAGGTCTGGTAGAATTCTGTACTGAAACCATCTGGCCCGGGGCTTTTTTTGGATCAGAGACTTTTGGTGACAGCTTGTATTTCCTTAGGGGATATATGGGTATTTAATTGAGCTACCTGGTCTTGATGCAGGTTTGGCAATTGGGATCAATCAAGAAAATTTTTCATTTCATGTAAATTTTCAAATTTTGTGGCTCATAGACTTTTGGAGTAAGTTCTAATGTTTGTTTGGATTTCCTCGGTGTCTGTTGTTATGTCCCAATTTTGATTTCTGATTTTGTTGATTTGAATGGTGTCTTTCTGCTTTTTAGTTAGTTTGGCCAAGGATTTGTCTATCTTATTGATTTTCTCAAAGAACCAGGTCTTATTTTCATTGATTCTTTGAATTGTTTTATTTGTTTCTAATTTATTGATTTCAGCCCTGAGTTTGATTATTTCCAGCTGTCTATTCCTCTTGAGTATCTGCTTTTTTCCCCCTTGGGCTTTCAGATGGGCCTTTATGTTGCTTGTATGATATGTTTTAAATTTCTTCTTGAAGGCACTTAGTGCTATGAATTTTCCTCTTAGCACTACTTTCATTGCGTACCAAAAGTTTGGCTGTGTTGTACCTTCATTTTCATTGAATTCTAGGAAGACCTTAATTTCTTTCTTTATTTCTTCCCTGACCCAGCTGTCATTTAGTTGTGAAATGCTCAGTTTCCAGGTGTATGTAGGCTTCTTGCTATTTCTGTTGTTGAGGTCTAGCTTTAGTTTGTGGTGGTCAGATAGGATACAAGGAATTATTTCAATCTTCTTGTATTGTTGAGGCTTGCTTTGTGACCTCGCATATGGTCTATTTTGAAGAAGGTTTTCATGAGGTGCTGAGAAGAAATTAAATTCTTTTTAGTTTGGGTGAACGGTTCTGTAGATATTTGTTAGTTCCATTTGATTCATGACCTTTGTCAGAGTCATTGATTCTTTGTTTAATTTCTGTTTTGTTGACCTGTCCTTTGTTAAGAGTTGAGTGTTTTGTTTTGTTTTGTTTTGTTTTTAACCAAGGGAAAATATGCTGACTTTAATGAAAAGTCCTCTGTGACATACTTGACCACAAGAAATAAGCTTTTAAATAACATTGAGTTAGATGTACATGGACATTTTCATCTTGTTCAGTTACCTAACAGAATTCCTTTTATAAAAACGGCACACACAAAAAAGACACAAATTATAAAAGATTTCTTTACAGCACCCAATGCAAATGGAAAAGGAAAGCAATATTTGTAGGAAAAAATTATTTTGTACATGGGATGAAACAATATAATTTTAAAATATACAGATAAGGATTAGCTCCATCACTCATCTTTTAAAAGTTCATATGAATAACCAGTCAAAACCAACTTTTCTGACATGAACTCAATGGCTGACTCCTTTACCTCCCCAACCCCCAAGGGAGGAGCAGCCCTGGTAGGCCGGAGAGCAGGACTTTGCAGCCAGTCCTGAAGATACATGATAAAACAGGGTCAGATGAAAGGGGAGGAGGTCCTCCCCTATCAGTGGACTTGGAAAGGGGCAGGGAGGAGATGAGGGAGGGAGGGTGGGATTGGGAGGGAATGAGGGAGTAGGATACAGCTGGGATACAGAGTTAATAAAATGTAACTAACAATAAAAATAAAAAATTTAAAAAAAAAAAGAGTTGAGTGTTGAAGTCTCCCACTATTAATGCATGAGAATCTATGTGTGGTTTTAGTTTTATTAATGTTTCTTTTACAAATGTGGGTGCTCTTGTATTTGGTGCAAAGATGTTCAGAATTGTGATGTATTCCTGGTAGAATTTTCCTTTGTTGAGTTTGAAATGACCTTCTCCTTCTCTTTGAATTAATTTTGGTTGAAATTCTATTTTATTAGATATTAGAATGGCTATTCTTCCTTGCTTCCTGGGTCCATTTGCTTGGAAAACCATCTTTGAGCCCCTACTCTCAGGTCATGTCTATATTTGTCACTTAGTTGTGTTTCTTGTATGCAACAGATTTTTGGGTCTTGTTTATACATTCATTCCGTTATTCTGTATCTTTTTATTAGAGAGTTGAGTCCCTTGATATTGAGGGAGATTAATGATCAGTGGTTTGTAGATGCTTTCATTTTGCTGTTGGTTTGGCCAGTGTATTTGTGTGCTTGGCTACTTTTAGTTTTGCTGTAATGAGGTTATTTATTTACTGTGTTTTCATGAATGTAATTAGCTTTCATGGGTTGTATTTTTTCTTCTAGTGTCTTCTGTGATGCTGCATTTGTGTGTAGGTATTGTTTAAATTTGTTTTTGTCATTGAATATCTTATCTTTTCCATCTATGATGACTGAGAATTTTACTGGGTATAGTATCCTGGGCTGACATCTGTGTTCTCTTAGAGTCTGCATGATATCAGTCCAGGCCCTTTCTGGCTTTCATAATCTCTGTTGAGAATTTGTGTGATTATGATGTGTTTGCCATTGTATGTTGCTTGGCTTTTTTCCCTAGCAGGTTTCAGGATTTTTTTTTTTTTTTTTTTTTTTGTATACTTACTGTTTTGGTTATTATGTGGCTAGACTATTTTCTTTTCTGGTCTAATTTATTAGGTGTTCTGTAGGCTTCTTGTATTCTTATAGGCCTCTCCTTTAAGTTGGGGAAAATTTCTTCTATGACTTTGAAAATATTTTCTGGGCCTTGGAGAAGGGAATCTTCTTATTCCTCTATTCCTATTATTAGGTTTTGTCTTTTCAGGTTATCTTGGATTATTGGATAGTCTATGTCAAGAATGTTTTAGATTTAATATTTTATTTGATGTATCCTTTGTTTTCTTCTGTTGTATCTTCCATATCTGAGATTCTTTCTTCCATCTCTTGTAGTCTATTGGTTATGCTTACCTCTGTAGTTCCTCTTTTCTTCACTAAGTTCTTCTTTTCCATGATTTCCTCTGTTGGTATTTTCTTTAATTTTTCCACATCTTTTCAGATATTGAGATGTTTTTATTTTTAATTTCTTCACTTGTCTGACTGTATTTTCCTGTTTTTACTTCAGATTCTGCAGCTGTTTGTTTGAACATTACCCTGTTATTATTATTATTATTATTATTATTTACTTTCTTTCAAGAATTTAATATTTTCCTCTCTAAAGGCCACAAGCTGTTTGGCTGCATCTTCCTGTATTTCTTTATGGATGGCCATTATCTGTCTGACTTTTCATTTCCTGTATTTTTTTTATGGATGGTCATAATCTGTTTCTCTTTATCTTCCTGTATTTCTTTACAGATATCCATAATCTGTTTGACTTTACCTTCCTCTATTTCTTTATTGATTTTATTTGTTTCCTCTAGTATCCTCTTCATAATCATAGATATAAGGTCATCTTCTTGAATTTCATATATCATGCTGGGGTGTCCAGGGCTGTTTGTCCCTGAATAACTTGGTTCTGGAGATGCCATATTGCTCTGTCTTTTTTTTAATATATACTTATTATTATTTTTAATCACAGGTTATTTACTTTGTATACCAGCCATAGTCCCTCCCTGATTCCCTCCCAATCTCACCCTCCCTCCCTCATCTCTTCCCTGTGCCTTTCCAAGTCCAGTGATTGGGGAGGTCCTCCTCCCCTTCCACCTGACCTTAGCTTATCAGGTATCTTTGAGACTGGCTGCCATGTCCTCCTCTCTGTGGCCTAGCAAAGCTGGTCCTCCCTCAGGGGTTGGGGGGAGGAGGTCATAAAGCCAACCACTTAGTTCATGTCAGAAATAGTCCTTGTTCCCCTTACTAGGGTATTAACATGGATACTAGACTGCTATGGGCTATATCCCAGCAGAGGCTCTAGGTTATAACCATATATGGTCTTTGGTTGGAGAAACAGTCTCATAGAAGACCCCTGTGTTCTGATACATTTGGACTTTGTGGAGCTCTTGTCCTCTCCAGGTCATACTAATTCCCCCTTCTTTCACATAATTCCATGCACTGTGCCAAATGTTTGGTTATGAGTCTCATTATCTGCTTTGATACACTACTAGGTAGAGTCTTTCAGAGGCCCTTTGCAGTAGGCTCATGTCCTGTTACTTGTTTTCTCCACTTCCCTTGTCTATCACATTTGTCTTTCTGAGAGAGGGTTGATTATCTTACCCTGGGTCATATTTCTTGTTTATCATTTTTAGGTGTACAGATTTTAGTGTGTTTATCCTGTATTATAAGTCTAGTACTGACTTAAGAGTATATACCATGTGTATCTTTCTGCTCCTTGGATACCTCACTCAGGATGATCTTTTCTAGATCCCACCATTTCCCTGCAAATGTCATGATTTCCTTGTTTTTAATTGCTTAGTAGTATCCCATTGTGTAAAAGTGCCACAATTTCTGTATCCATTCTTCCATTGAGGGACATCTGGGTTCTTTCCAGGTTCTGGCTATTACAAATAAAGATACTATGTACATGGTTGAGCAAATGTTCTTGTTGTATACTTGAGCATCTTTTGGATATATGCTTAGGGTTGGTATAGCTGGATCTTCAGGAAGCAGTATTCCTAATTGTCTGAGAAAGGGCCAGATTGATTTCCAAAGTGATTATACAAGTTTACATTCCCACCAGCAATGGGAGAGGGTTCCTCTTTCACCACAACCTCTCCAGCATGTCTTGTCACTTGAGGTTTTGATCTTAGCCTTTCTGATGGGTGTAAGGTGAAATCTCAGGGTCTTTTTGAGTTTTAACTCTCTAGTGGCTAAGAGCATTGAGCATCTCTTTAAGTGTTTCTATGCCATTCTATATTCTTCAAAAGAGAATTTTCTATTTAGCTCTGTACCACATTTTTTAATTTGATTAATTGATTGGTATATTGCCTTTTATTTATTTATTTATTTTATTTATTTATATTGCCTTTCTTTATTTCTTTATATATTCTGGACATCAGCCCTCTGTCAGATATAAGGCTGGTTAAGATCCTTTCCCAGTCTGTAGGCTGTCGTTTTGTTCTGACAACAGTGTCCTTTGCTTTACAGAAGCTTTTCATTTTCATGAGGTCCCATTTATTGATTGTTGATCTTAGATCCTATGCTGTTGGTAATGTGTTACTCCTGTGCCAATGAGTTCAAGGCTCTTCCTCACTTTTTCTTCTAACTGATTTAGTATATCTGGTTTTATGTTGAGTTCTTTGATTCACCTGAATTTTGTTTTGTGCAGGGTGATAAATATGGATCTATTTTCATTTTTCTGCATGTAGACATCTAGTTAGACCAGCACCATTTGTTGAAGATGCTGTCTTTTTTCCATTGAATGGGTTTGGCTTCTTTGTCAAAAATCGAGTATTCATAGGTGTGTGGGTTTATTTCTGGGTCTTCTATGAGGTTCCATTGATCCACCTTTCTGCTTGTATGCCAATACCATGCAGTTTTTATTACTATTGCTTTGTAATACAGCTTGATCAGGGATGGACATATCTCCAGATGATCTGTTGTTGTACAGGATTGTTTTGGCAATTCTGTTTTGTTTTTGTTTTTGTTGTTTCTCCATATGAAGTTGACAATTTTTCTTTCAAGGTTTGTAAGAATCGTGTTGGTATTTTGAGGGCAATTGCATTGAATCTGTAGATTGCTTTTAGCAGACTGGCCATTTTCACTATGTTAATTTTACAGATACATGAGCACAGGAGATCTTTCCATCTTCTGATATCTTCTGAAATTTCTTTCTTCAGAGACTTGAAGTTGTTTTCAAACAGGTCTTTCACTTGCTTGATTAGAGTCACCCCAATGTACTTTATGTTATTAGTGGCTATTGTGAAGTGTATTATTTCCCTGATTTCTTTCTTGGCCCTTTTGTCTTTGGTATACAGGAGGGCTTCTGATTTTTTTGAGTCGATTTTGTATCCTGCCACTTTGCTGAAGGTGTTTATCAGCTAAAGGAGTTCTTTGATTGTATTTTTGGGGTCACTCATGTATACTATCATATCATTTGTGAATAGTGACACTTTGACCACTTCTCTCCTGATTTATATCCCGTTGATCTCCTTTAGTTGTCTTATTGCTTTAGCTAGGACTTCAAGTACTATGTTGAAGAGGTATGGAGAGAGTAGGCAGCCTTGCCTTGTCTCTGTTTTCAGTGAGATTGGTTTGAGTTTCTCTCCATTGAGTTTGATGTTGGCTATAGGCTTGCTGTATATTGCCTTTACTATGCTCAGGTATGTGCCTTGTATCCCTCATCTCTCCAAGACTTTAAACATGAATGGGTGCTGGACTTTTTCAAATGCTTAGAATAGACTTTCTTGTTCCTCCTCTACAAAGCTGGATTCTCTCTCTTCTCTTACTTTTTGTAATACTTAAGACATCTTATGAAAATTTATAATATGGTTATTTTGAAAGTTATAATTCCCACCTTCATCTTTTAACCTCAACTGAATTTCAAATTACTTGGTTACAGGATCTGAACATAGCAATGTCATTGTATGACATTAAGCATTTAACATCAGCAAGCCTTGAGGTAGACTCATGCTAAATTAGAAGGAGGTGAGGCATTACTGCAGTGTAGAAAATAGCAATACAAGTGACATTAGTGACCACCAAAATTTGGGGTATCATATCTAGGTTCAGGTGTCCTGGAAGAGGGATTTGGACAGAGATATCTGATAGCAGCAAGTGCAGAAACATTATTTACCAAAAAAGAATACATTTCCAAGGGAGGAAGTAGGTTTAGAGGGGAGGACATTTAGTAGTACAATGGCACCTGTAAATAATGGATTGGGGCTGTTGTGGGTCATCATCCTAGCACAGTCTTTTTGAATCATTTTCATACTGTGGATTTTTAGTTCCTGCTCTGTTAATAGTTAGAAGCTTGAAGTGGAGGTTATCATGGTGGCAGGTTGTCTAGTCTTCCATTATGCTAATGGGTATGTGTTTGGTATGCTAATTTTGAAGTCTTTATATAAAGCTTTGCAGTCCTCTCTTCCCTACCTCCCTAACCTCAAAATGTTCTGCTAATAGATTAGTCCAACCTTTTCTTGAAGTTCTTACACTGAGCCCTGTAGTCTTGTACATATGCCACTTTTTCCCGTTACACTATTTATATACAATATAAAGACTTTATTATATTACTATTATATTAATTATTAATTGTTTTTTACTACTCATTGTATAGAGAAAACATGTATTATATTTCCTTTTTTAATTTATTTTTTATATTATTTACAGATTTTTTTAACTTTGTATCCAGCTGTAGCCTCCTCCCTCATTCCCCCCTAATTCCACTCTCACTCCTCCTTGCCTCTCTCTAAGTCCACTGATGGAGGAGGTTCTCTTCCCTATCCATCTGACCCCAGCTTATCAGGTCTCTTCAAGACTAGCTGCAATCTCCTCCTCTGTGGCCTAGCAAGGCTGTTCCTCCCTCGGGTGGAGGGGGAGGTCAAAGAGCCAACCACTGAGTTAATATCAGTGACAGTCCTTGTTCCCCCAACTAGGGAACCTACATGGACACTGAGCTGCCATGGGCTATATCTGAGCAGGGGCTCTAGGTTATATCCATGCATGGTCCTTGGTTGGAGAATCAGTCTCAGAAAAGACCTGGGCCCAGATATATTTGGTCCTTGTAGAGCTCCTATGCTCTCCATGTCATACTAACTCTCCCTTCTTTCATATGACTCCTGCACTTTGCCGAAGGTTTGGTTATGAGTCTCAGCATCTGCCTTGATAAACTGCCAGATAGAGTCTTTCAGAGGCCCTTTGTGGTAGGTTCCTGTCCTGTTACTCGTTTTCTCCTACTTCCAATATTTAAATACAATATAAAGATTTTAGTATATTGCTATTATATTATTAATTGTTTTTGACTACTAATTGTATAGAGAAAACATGTATATATTTTCAATATCAGAAAAAGATTCAGCCTTGTCTAATGGAAAGACTTTGAAGTCAATCAGATATGGGTTTGACTCTTTGTCTTCACACAGAGTGGCAATGTGTAATATTTTTCTGCAATCTCCATAGTTATTCATCTTTTTTATAATTACAGGCTGATTTTTACCTTTAGAGACTCATTTCTTTTCTGTTATTAATTCCTGAGGCATAAGGTAGAGATAATAACATCTGTTCTCAGCTCCAAGGAAAAGCACAATAACTTAGGCCCAAACAGTCAACATTTCCGTGGGCTGAATTCCTAACATATCTGTGATAGAAACTACTTTTCAAATTTTGTGTTGATTTTATAGTATTTGGACATGGAGCTGTTAGAAGGTAATTAGAGGTTAGGAGAGAGTCTGATCCTAAAATGGAATTAGTGGTTTTATAAATAACAGAGACTTAAGCACATACTCTCTCCCTATTCCTCAACTTAAGACACAGCAAGAAGGTCCTAAGCACATTGTATCTCCATGACACTGGATATCCCAGCTTCTATATCTAAAAACTATAAATTTATGTTGTTTATAAATTATCCAGAATGCAGTATTATGTCACAGATTAGGACAACATCTTTCATCAGTTTTTCTACAGCCAGAATCAAACCTGTCTGACAATGCAGAAGGCAATGCAGAAGAAGCAAATCTGACTGGTATATACCCTAGTGATGACAACCCACAGTCTCTGTTTTGTCTCCATCTCCACTCAACCAAGCTTTCAGTTTTCGGAGCTAATGCAGAAATTATTTCTTAAGTTAGTTTGAGTTGGGCTCATTTTTTCTGTAATCAAATATGACTAAATCAATGTCCTACATTGCCTTGAGCAAGTCATGGGATCAGCCACATCTTATATCCTCTCTGCTACCCTCCATGCATTTCTGAGCTCCTAGCAGGTAACATTCCGGAGAAAATGTGGGATAATGAGATAATAAGTTCTTAAATTGCAGCTTTATTCTCATCTAGAGCTTAAACTACTCTGCTAAACTCACTGAGCCCACCACCCAGTCACTTTTAAACTTAGATATTTTCTCTCCTCTAATCTCAGAAACTCCTATACTCTAAAGTCTAAAGTAAATAATTTACTTTGTTTGCATTGCTGATGTATCTCCATCAAGATACAACTCCCCCTTACTTTAAGTAGCCAGCGTTATTAAAGACCCCACTGACCTGAAATATATATATAGTGACCAAGCATTCTGCTACTTAACAAGTACTCTCTCTGTATCTAAATTCTGTATAGAGCTATGGTTCTTCTTTTCCCTATCATTCAGAGTCATTAGAAGGTTCTCATACATATGAAATAACCATCGGGAAACTATCAGTCTGAAAGAAAAAAAAAAGAAAAGAAAAAGGGGGCTGAAAAGATGGTTCAGTTGTTATGAGCAATTGTAGAACATCAAAGTTTGGATCCCAGTACCCACATCAGGAATCTCAGAACTGCCTTTAACTCCACTTCCAAAGGATCTGATATATTCTTTGGCCCCAGCAAGCACATGCCAGGCATACACACACACACACACACACACACACACACACACACACACACATAAAAATAGATTTTTGTTTAAAGGAAGTGATATTGGTGTTTTTCAGGAAAACGAATATTGTTCACTGTGAATTTGTTTTCTTTAGAAACCAAATAAACACTATTCAAGCAACCTTTGTAATCACAGGGGAAAATATAAGTCCATGCCCAAACCATTATACTTAAATATCTCACCACAGGACTTCTATTTTATTTTATTTTATTTTATTTTATTTTATTTTATTTTATTAATTACACTTTATTCATTTTGTATCCCCCCATAAGCCCCTCCCTCCTCACCTCCCATTCCCACCCTCCCTCCCCTTTCTGCATGCATGCTACTCCCCAAGTCCACTGATAGGGGAGGTTCTCCTCTCCTTTCTGCCATGGGCTACATCTGTGCAGGGGTTCTAGGTTATCTCCATGAATAGTCCTTAGTTGGAGTATGAGTCTCTGGGAAGTTCCCTGGGTTCAAATTTTCTTGTTCTGTTGCTCTCCTTGTGGAGACCCTGTCTTCTCCAGCTCTTACTATTTCCCACTTCTTACATAAAATTGCATTCACTTTGCCCAACAATTGACCATCAGGCTTAGCATCTGCTTTGATAGTCACCACAGGACTTCTTTTGATGACTACAAACCACAGACATTTCCCCTTTCTTTCCTTTTTCAAAGAACATGAAAACCTACTTATTATTCTACCTCAAATATGCAAGAGTTAGCATTTACCTTTAAAGTTGGTTCTTAAAAGCCTCTGCACACATGTAAAAAGTGAAATAAAAGTTTTGCTATCTCACACACTTCTCATATTCACCCTTTTATTTTGAGCACACTTTGTAAATATGTTTTTAACACAAAGCATTTAAGAAATGGCAAATTTCAACCCTAGAATACTACATTAGTCATTCAAAGGAGATCTATTTTAAAATAAGTTCAGATACTTGTCTCTGGCACCATTTTCCTCCTACTTCTTTCCTTATATACCATATTATATTTGATGAGACAGACAATTAAATGATAATTTACAATACCTGAGAAAGTTACTGCAATTGCAAAAGTAGCATAATTTCTATCTCTAGCCTCTTCAGAACCTGGAATAATTTGCATTATGTATAGTTGACTCACTTATAGAGAGATTTGTATATGAATGTGGATGTTTAGGTGTGGGATGAGTACAGAACTTGTTAACATATTCAAATATATGTCAACTGGAGGATATGAACTATAGTCTTACCTGTGTCATTAGAAACTTAGCTTGAAGTTTTCAAATGCATATGTGCATGTTTTATTCTTACCTGTTTTTAAATAAGGGTTTGACACTAGGATGTAAATGGTACTTGCAAGATTCTATTTTAAGGCTAAGAGACGAGCTAACATAGCAGAATAATATTTAAAGAGTAAGCACATTGAGTTTACACAATTTTTTATTTTTGCCAGAAAGATGGTTCTGTTCTTAATTTTGTCTATCCATTTTCATTGGCTAGAAATGCTAAGAAATGCAGTACCTGTAGAGGTAAAATTTTTCTGTATGCTACACACACACACACACACACACACACACATGAAAGCTAAAACAACACTGAATAATCAAAGAACTGCTGGAGGTATCATCATCCCTGATTTCAAATAATAATAAAGAGATATAGTAATAAAAACAGCATGCTGTTGGCATAAAAAGAAACACATTGATCAGTGAAGACTAATTGAAGTTACAGACATAAATCTACACACCTATGGATAATATGAGGTTTGATCAGAAAACCAGCAATATACTGTGGAAAAAAGACAGCATCTTCATCAAATGGTGCTGTTCAAATTGGATGACTATAAGTAGAAGAATGCAAATAAATCTATACTTATGATCCTGCACAAAACTCAACTCTAAATAGGTAAAAAAAAAAAAAAAGCCTCAGCTATAACCAGATACACTGAACCAGATAGAAGAGAAAGTGAGGTGTAGCCTTGAACTCAATGGCACAGGAAAAGTTTTTATAAATGAAACACATTAACACAAGCACTAAGACTAAGAACAACAATTAGTAAATGGAACTTCAAGAAACTACAAAACTACACAACAAAGAACACCAAAATTTGGAGAAAGCAGCAGCTTACAGAATGGGAAAATATTTTTACCAACTATACAGCTAATAGAGGGTAATATCTAAAATGTAAAAATAATTTAATAAACTGGACCACAAGAAAACAACTTGAGAGAAGTGGTCACAGAACCCATTCCTAATCCAGAAGCTAGCTCCAACTGACAACCATTTGCAAATGAAATTTAATTTTCTCCAACTGAGTTTCTCTAGAGATATAAACTATACTTAAGGACAGTCTTCATTATTTACTGTAGATGTCCAAATAAAAATGAGCACTTTTGTGTTTGGGTGAAAATTTCTGTAAACATCTATTAGGTCCATTTGATTTAAGACCTCTGTGTCGTAATTTCTATTTAGTTTCTGCCTTGATGATCTGTCCCTTTGTGAGAGTGGAGTGTTGAAGTCTCTCACTATTAAGGTGTTGGGATCGATGTGTGATTTAAGCTTTAATAACCTTTCTTTGACAAATACAGGAGCCCTTGTGTTTGGAGCATAGATATTCAGGATTGTGATGTCATCATGATGGATTTTTCCATTGATGAGAACGAAGTGTCCCTCCCCATCTCTTTTGATTAATTTTGGTTGAGATTCTATTTTATTAGATATTAGGACGGCTACTCTAGCTTGCTTCTTGGGTCTGTTTGATTGGAAAACCTTTTCACAGCCATATACTCTGATGTAATGTCTATGTTTGTTGCAGAGGGTGTTTCCTGATTGCAGCACAACGTTGGATCCTGTTTCTGTCACCATTCTGTTAGTTTGTGTCTTTTTTATTGGAGAGCTGAGTCCACTGATGTTAATAGATATTAGTGAACAATGATCGTTAATTCCTTTTCATTGTGGAGTTGGTGCTGAGAAATTGTGGTACATTTACACAATGGAACACTATTCAGCTCTTAAAAACAAGGAAGTCATGAAATTTTCAGGCAAATGGATGGAACTAGAAAAAAAAATCATCATTCTGAGCGAGGTAGCCCAGAAGCAGAAAGACATGCATGGTATATACTCACTTATAAGTGGATATTAGCCCCATATTATAGGATAAACATACTAATATCTACCGACCTAAAGAAGCTAAACAACGAGGAGGACTCTAGGGAAGATACTTAATTTTTATTCAGAAGGGAAAACAGTATAGACACCAGAAGCAATGGGAGAGAGGGAACAGCATGGAAGCCTTACCACAGATGTCCTCTAAATGAGTCCACTGAAGCAGAGGATTGAAGTAGATGCAGACTCACAGCCAAGCTTTGGACAGAGCACAGGGAGTCTTTTGGAAGAAGGGACATATAGAAGGACCTCGAAGGGACAGCAGCCTCACAAGGAGACCAACAAACTAAAAATAAAAAATTCTGGGCCTAGGAGGAGGCTCTGCAGAGATTGATGCATCAACCAAAGACCAAAGAGCTCTTAGACCCCTTGCTCAGATGTAGCCCATAGACAGCTCATTCTCCATGTGGGTTCCCTAGTAAGGGGAGAAGAGACAGTCTTTAACATGAACTCTGTTGCCTGCTCCTTGATTACTTCTCCCTGGTGGGGAGACCTAGCCAACCTACAGAGGAAGGGGATCCAGGAAGTCCTGATGGGATCTAAGAGGCTAGGTTCAGACAGTAGGAGAGGAGGACTTCCCCTATTAGTGGAAGTCCTAAATGGGATGGATAGGGGGGAAGAGGGATTGAGGGTGAAACTGGGAGGATATGGAAGAGGGTTCTAAATCCAGGATACAATGTGAATAAATTGTAAATAATAATAATAATAATAATAATAATAATAATAATGAATTCGGTGGTCTTTTTGGCAGTTCTTTGTCTTAAAGTATTTTTTTCAGAGAAATTTTTAAACTTTACTATTTTTTTGGTTGTTTATATACCTTAGTTTTCAATTTTGTGTTTTATGGAATTCTTGTGTGTACGAACATGTGTGTCTGTGCACATACATTTCTTGTGCTTTTTCTTTGTTTTTTTTTTTGTTTGTTTCTTTATTTTGTCCTATTCCATCTTGCTTCTTTTTGTTTTATCTTATTTTAGTCATCATTCATTAGATGCCTGTTTACTTTTTAAGGAGAGACAGAAAGGGTATGGATTCATATGGGAAGGGAAGTAGGGAAGGTCTCAGAGGAGTTCTGGGAAAGGTAATTCTATCAGTCATATTGTATGGAAAAAAACTATTTTCAACATAAGAAAAATAGATAAAAGGATCACATAGTGAAACCAGTTGTCATTAGTGAAACAAATATCATTATGTTTGGGGAAATAGTTCAGTGGTAGAGCGATTTCCTTGCAAGTCACCAAGTTACAAGTTTTATGCATTCACACACACGCACACAATACACACACCCCACTACCTCAAACAATTGTTGGGGAGGTTCTCCAGTGATTAAGCATTTACCTAGCATGTGAAATAACTTAGTTTTCATTCCTAACACTACTATTATAAAAACCAAACCAAACCATGGAATCATGATCAAATTGGTAACTCTCCATCCTCAACTGTGACTTTCTTTTCCAAGCACTCCAATTACTTTTGAGTTCCTGTACCCCCTCCACCAAATAATGTAAACCAGAGAAAATCTGAAACTGTAAGAAATAGCAAGACATACAAGAACACATCAAAGATATCATCCACTATGACCAAGTAGGCTTCATCCCAGGTATGCAGAGGTGGTTCAATATATGGAAATCCGTCAATGTGATCCACCATATTAACAAACTGAAAGAAAAAAAAAAAACACATGATAATCTCCCTAGATGCTGAAAAAGCATTTGACAAAATCCAACATCCATTCACGTTTAAAGTATTGGAGAGATCAGGGATACAAGGCACATATCTAAACATAGTAAAGGCAATATACAGCAAGCCTATAGGCAACAACAAACTCAATGGAGAGAAATTTAAATCAATCCCACTGAAATCAGGGACAAGGCAAGGCTGCCCACTCTCTCTGTATCTCTTCAACATTGTTGAAGTCCTTGCTAGAGCAATAAGACAATTAAAGGAGATCAAGGCGATTCAGTTTGGAAAGGAAAAAGTCAAAGTATCACTATTTGCAGATGATATGATAGTATACCTGAGTGAGCCCAAAAATTCTACTAGGGAACTCCTACAGCTGATTAACACCTTCAGCAAAGTGGCCGGATACAAAATGAACTAAAAAAAAAAAAAGTCAGTAGCTCTCCTGTATACAAAAGACAAAAGGGCTGAGAAAGAAATTAGGGAAACAACACCCTTCACAATAGCCACAAAGGACATAAAGTACCTTGGTGTGAACTTAACCAAGTAAGTCAAAGACTTGTATGAAAATAAATTTCCAGTCTTTGAAGAAAGAATTAGAAGAAGATATCAGAAGATGGAAAGATCTCCCATGCTCATGGCTTGGCAGGATTAACATAGTAAAAATGGCCATCTTACCAAAAGCAATTTACAGATTCAATGCAATTCCCATCAAAATTCCAAAACAATTCTTTACAGATCTTGAAAGAAAAATTCTCAACTTCATATGGAACAACAAGAAACCCAGAACTGCTAAAACAATTCTACAGTAAGAGATCTTCAGGAAGTATCTCCATCCCTGATCTTAAGCTGTATTATAGAACAACATATATAAAACATATATAAAAACTGCATGGTACTGGCATGGAAACAGACTGGTGGACCAATGGAATCAAATAGAAGACCCTGAAATAAATCCACACACTTATCGACACCTGATTTTTGACAAAGATGCCAACCCATTCAATGGAAAAAAGACTGCATCTTCAACAAATGGTGCTGGTCTAACTGGATGTCTACACGTAGAAAAATTGCAAATAGATCCATTCTTATCACCCCGCACAAAACTAAAGTCCAAGTGGATCAAAGACCTCAATATAAAACCAGACACACTAACCTGCTTAGAAGAAAAAGTGGGGAAGAGTCTTGAACTCATTGACACAGGAGACAACTTCCTGAACAGAACACCAACAGCACAGGCTCTAAGATCAACAATCAATAAATGAGACCTCATGAAACTGAAAAGCTTCTGTAAAGCAAAGGACACTGTTGTCAGAACAAAACAACTGCCTACAAGATTGGGAAAGGATCTTCACCAACCTTATATCTGACAGAGGGCTGACATCCAGTATATATAAAGAACTCAAGAATTTAAGCAGCAATAAATCAAGTAATCCAATTAAAAAATGGAGTACAGAGCTAAACAGAGACTGCTCAATAGAGGAATATAGAAATAGAGAAATACTTAAAAAATATAGAATAGAGAAATACTTAAAAAAATGTTCAACATCCTTAACCATCCGGGAAATGCAAATTAAAAGGACCCTAAGGTTTCACCTTACACCTATCAGAATGGCTAAGATCAAAAACTCAAGTGACGACACATGCTGGAGGAAAGGGGAACCCTCCTCCACTGCTGGTGGGAATGTAAACTTGTACAACCACTCTGAAAATCAATCTGGCGCTTCCTCAGACAACTAGGAATAGCACTTCCTCAAGATCCAGCTATAGCACTCTTAGGCATATACCCAAAAGAAGCTCAAGCCCATAACAAGGACATTAGCTCAACCATGTTTGTAGCAGCTTTATTTGTAATAGCCAGAACCTGGAAACAACCCAGATGTCCCACAACAGAGGAATGGATACAGAAATTGAGGTACATCTACACAAGGGAATATTGCTCAGTAATGAAAAATAAGGAAATCATGAAATTTGCAGGTAAATGGTGGGATCTGGAAAAGATCATCCTGAGTGAGCTATCCAAGAAGCAGAAAGATGCACACAGTATATACTCACTCATATAGACATATAATATAGGATAAACCTACTAAAATCTGTACACTTAAAAAAACTAATCAAGAGGGAGGACTCTTGCTAAAATGCTCAATTCCTATCCAGAAAGGCCTATCCAGAGGATGTCCTATCCAGAGGATGGACATCAGAAGAAGGAGAAAAGAGGGAACAAATCAGGAGCCTGACACAGAGGACCTCTGAAAGCCTCTGCCCTGCAGACTATCAAAGCAGATCCTGAGTCTTATGGCCAACCTTTGGGCAGAGTGCAGGGAATCTTATGAAAGAAATGGGAAACAGTAAGATCTGGAGAGGACAGGATCTCCACAAGGAGAGCAACAGAACCAAAACAATCTGAGCACAGGGGTCTTTCCTGAGACTGATACTCCAACCACGTACCATGCGTGGATATAACCTAGGACCCCTGCACAGATGTAGCCCATGGCAATTCAGTGTCCAAGTGGCTTCCATAGTAATAGGAACAGGGACTGTATCTGACAGGAACTGATTAGTCTTCTCTTTAATCACCTTCCCCTGAGGGGAAAGCAGCTTTAACAGGCCACAGAAGAAGACAATGCAGCCACTCCTGATGAGACCTAATAGACTAGGGTCAGAAGGAAGGAAAAGACTTCCTCTATCAGTGGACTTGGGGAGGGGCATTCGTGCAGAAGGGGAGAGGAAGGGAGGGATTGGGAGGGGAGGAGGAAGGGAACCATAGGGGGGATACAAAGTGAATAAAGTGTAATTAATAAAGAATTAAAAAAAAACTGACAAAAAGGTGCTTTCCCTCCTTACTGTACCTCTGAAAAAGCAATTAGATTATCTCAGTATTCATAGGAATATATACTTTTAATGTAAATAATTTGATGAAATTTAGCCATATTCTTTCCAAATGAATCTTGTAACAAACAGAAGAGTTCTGACCACATTTTTTATTACTAGAGGAATAGCAAGTGCCTGAAAATGAGAGTGTCTGTTGGTGGCATCTGTTCTTTTTAACCAAGGCAAGGGGCTGAAATATTTCTCCATATGGGGCTGTGACTTATAACTATTCAGGTGGTTTCAGAAAACAAAGTTGCTAGTTCTACATATAATCGTTTTTCTTGAGATCTATATCTAACAACCCTAGATCTATATTTTGCTAAAGAATTACACTGATTTTAATGATGATGCAAGTGAGTGTCTTGGTTAAGGTTTCTATTAGTGTGAAGAGACAATATGACTATTGTAACTCTTATAGAGGAAAGCATTTAATTGGGGTTGGCATATAGTTTTGAAGTTTAGTCCAATATTGTAATGGAGGAAACAAAGAAGCATATAGGCAGGCATGGTGATAGAGAAGTAGAAGAGATTTCTACTTCTGGATTGTCACACAGGAAGAAGAGAGCCACTGGACTTATCTTGAGCATTTGAAACTCAAGACAATTCCAGTGACACAGTTCCTCCAACAAGGACACACCTACTCCAACAACTTTTCTTCCAAAACCATGTCAAGTAGTACCACTCCATATGGGCATATGGGGCCCGCTTTTATTAAAAAAACCACAGTGAGAATCATTAAAGTCAACTTTTTATTTTTCTGTCATTGCTGACTTGATACTGGTAAATGCAGGTATTTTTTAATTTAAATTTTAATTATTATTATTTATAACAATTTATACATTTTTATCCCTGCTGTGGCCCCCTCCCTCATCTCCTTCTAATGTCCCTCCCTCTATTCCTCTTCTCCTGTCCACTGAAGGGGAGGTCCTCTTCCCCTTCTATGTGACCCTAGTCTATTAGGTCTCATCAGGACTGGTTGCATTGTCTTCCTCTGTAACCTGACAAGGCTGCAGCACCCAGAGGGAGGTGATCAGAGAGTCTGCCACTGAGTTCATGCCAGAGAAAGCCCCTGCTCCTCTTGCTAGAGAACCCACTTGGAGACTGAGTTTACAGGCTATATCTGTGCAGTAGTTTTAGGTCCTCTTCATGAAAGGTCCTTCTTTGGGGTATCAGACTGGCAAGGGAGTTGAGTGTTCCACAACTGAGATACACTGGCCAGACTTGAGCTTATAAGATCTCAAACCCCACCTCTAATGACACACATCCTCCAAAATGGCAAGACCTATTTCAACAAGGGCACACTTCCTAATAGTGATACTTTCTATGGGCCAAGCATTCATGCATATGAGGTATGGGGCCATTCCTATTCAAACCTCCACATGGACCAAACAGGTTATATTTAGGAATATGTATGAATCTACAAATACATATATGTATGCAATAACAATTAATTTAAAAAGAGGCTGTGAACTAAAATGAGAGTAGAGAGTTGTATTTGACAGGCTTTGGAGGGCAGAAATGGAAGGAAGAAATTTAATTAAATTATAATTTTGAAGAACATGTTATATGTGCATTGTAAAACTTATGTGACACACAATATGTACCGTTTGCTTATCACTAAGAACTGCTCTCAGGAATCAAGGGATTGCTCTGTTCCTTTCAGGTTTTTAATTCAATGGTACATATTCCTTCTAATTTTTCCTTTCCCTCATGCTGTAGTGTGTTGCAACTACATACACCTGGAAACTTTTTAAGTTGTCATTTATTACAATTTATTCAATTTGTATCCCAGCTATGGCACCCTCCCTCATCTACTCCCAATCCCACTCTCCCTCCCTTTTCTCCTTCTATGCCTCTCACCTAGTCCACTGATAGGGGAGTTTCTCCTCCTCTTCTATCTGACCCTAACTTATCAGGTCTCATCAGGACTGGAAGCATTGTCTTCTTCTGTGGTCTGTCAAGGCTTCATCCCCCAGGGGGAAGTGATCAGAGAACCACCTTCCACTGAGTTCATGCCAGAGAAAGCCCCTGGTTCACTTTCTAGGGACCTCACATGGAGACTGAGTCTATGGGCTACATCTGAGCAGGGGTTTAGGTCCTCTTTATGCATTGTCTTTGGTTGGGGTATCAGTCTCTGCATGGCCCTGGGCCTCAGTTGTTTTGTCTCTGTCGTTCTTCTTGCAGAGTTCCTATTTCTTCCAGGTCTTTCTATCTCTCCCTTCTAGCTTAGTCATTGCATGAAATTCTAGCTTAGTCATTGCATGTCTCTTGACATACGTAGTTTTACAAAGCATGAAAAGTGTGTGTGTGTACATGCAAGATCACTAGTGTGTGAGCATGTGCTAAGGATGACAGCATGTTAAGTAAGCACACTTAGCACTATATGCCAATATACTTTCAGCACAACAGATTGTTTCAAAGAAAATTTAAGGGTTGGGTTCATACAGTGTTATTTGTACTTCACAATTCCAGTTGCTTTTGCTACTCTAAATTCTCTGATTCTCTGATTAAAATCTAACAGTTTGCTAAAGGGAAAGAATCATTTCCTCCTCTCAAAGGAGAAACTGAGTCAACTAGAAATGGAGTAGAGAGTACAATGTTTTGTATTACTTTCAATTGCTTCTCTAGAAGGCGAGACTAAGGCAATATAATTTTCCATAATTTCTCCTCTTGATATAATTCATAAAATAATATGAATTTTAAAATTTTGTATTCTCACTAATGTATATTTCTGCAGCATTTTTTTGTTTTTTTTTAATATCTGAAGTATTTTATTTGTTCACATTTATCCTAGTTGAGGTTCATACTACTTCATTTGACAGTTTAAAAAATCATTCTGTAAACAAAATAAAAAAAATTACAGCTGCAAAAGAAATGAAGGTGGTTGTGTGTAATAGAAGAAGGGCGTGTATATAATAAGCAAAGAATAAGCACAATAAGCAAAGAAAACGTGAGCATGATTGTGAGGCCAAGAGTGAGAGCAGAAAGTTCCCCATAGTCTGTAATGAACAAAAGCATAACAGCATTAAAAAGAAGCAAGTGTCCAAAGTGCAGGTGTGCCAGCTTTGATTTCCATTCCTTCCACAAGATAGATCATTCTATTATGTTATATAAAGTGACAAGTTCTGTTTTAAACATCTAGTTACAGTACCTTGCAGAATCCCTTTGCTGCAAATATAACTGACTTGATGGGAAGTTCGTCACACATGGTACATGACATAATTTCTTGACTCTACAAAAAGTATGGAAGTGGCAAAGATCATTGTTTTGTGCTACTATTACTATTATTATTTTATCTTGCTGTACTTTCAATGAATAACAATAATCTGAAAACCCAGTATGGGAGAAAACCCAATATGGGAAAAAACGAAAATTGAAACAAAAAGCTGTTCCATTGTCCTGGGTCCTCTTTGCTTTCACATTCAAATTCTCAGATGGATCATTTTTTTTTTCTCCTGGCCAGCTAACATAAATAATTGGAGCAAGTTGTCAATGTCCAAACTGATCAAATATGTCGTTCTAGTATCATGTAAAACTCATTTACACTTTCATAACTGCCTAGAACCTAAATATGTCCCACTGGAGTCCAAATATGAAGGGGGAACCAGTGTGGAATAAGATTTTTTTTTGGATAGAGGATTTTTATGAAATATATTTCAAATCTTAAAAATCAAAAAAATTAAGTCTTCTTAAAGTAGCTCAAGATTTACCCCAGCTGACAAAGCCTTTTCCTTCTAAAAACAGGTTTGTGTCTGCAACACTCCTAGATCTAATTTTATTTCTGAGCCTGAATGCAGAGTGTGGCTGCTTATTAGCATCAGACAGAACTATTTTCACACCATGGATACAACTGAACAGCAAGAGTGCTAAGTTATAATACACATATCACTGACAGTTTGGTCTTTTGGCAGGGCAGCGCGGGTTGTAGGATTCACTGAATAAACTAGATTCTGGTAGCCATGCCCCACAGGTAGACTGTTAATGCCTTACTTAGGAGTGTTTATCTATTTCTCCTAGTTTTCATTATTTTACATTATGAAAACACTAGGCTTCAAGCCAGGTACTAATAAATACTTAATTTAAAAGAAAAGAACACAAGCCCCCAAACATAGAAGAACTTAAAAACTTTCGTTTCTCAACCCAACAAGGCAGAGATTTCACAGTCACTGGCTGAGGTGACAGGTTTGCCCATCATATGGATGTTCTTTGCACTGGTGACCCTGGCCATCATACACACTAGCATGTCAAAGTACTTCAACTAGAGCAGGCTCCCTCAAGAGCGAGGCCAAGAACTGTTCGAAGGTTCCAGTTCTGGTCCACGCTGCTGCTCCTGGGCAGGGTGGCTCTGCCCTGGCTGCTAAGTGTATTGGTATAATGTTCTTTTGAAATGTATACACCTTATCCTTGTTCATTCAAATGCTGATTTTTCTCTCCTTCTCTATCTGTTTTCAGTCCGGACATTGCTTTGTGATGTTTATTCTAAGCATCACCTGCCTCAAATTTGTGTAAACATGCCACTATTTGTTCTCTAAAATTTAAATTAAAACAACCAGCCACAATGTTGAGCAATGGAAAGGATAGGGTGGGACATCCTGTTTCAGAGTGGGAAGAGAGGAAGGAAGAGGAGGAGAGGAAGGAGTAGGAAGCAGAGAAAGAGGAGAAAAAGTGGGGAGAAGCTGGGAGAGAGAGGCTGGAGGAGAGGTCTTGGAACGACATGGAGAAATGAACCGGACCTAAGATTTCACTAATAGCAAGTATAATGGGTGAATCTGAATGGTAGGAACTATGCAGGCTTGGAGGTTTAGGATGGAGTAACTATTGCCCAGCATTGTGTTCTAGGTTAACTAAATAAATCCTAGCCTCTTTGTAGTGATTTGGTTATACAGCTGTTTAGGATTAATGGCAGCTTTATTAAAAGATATATCAATAGTAAATATTAACAGCCAAATACAACATACATACCAGGACTCTGTTCTTCCCAATGTCCTCATAGTGCAGTTTGTCCTCCTCATGGAAGCCAGCACTCAGCACCGAGTAGGACAACATGGAACTGTCGTCCTTCATCTCATCGTCAGAGATCAGCATGGAGAAGCAGGCCATGTTGTCCCTGTCCCTGGGTGAAGAGTCCTCCAGTTTGCATACAGCAAATTTAAGCCTTGATTGCTTTCTTTTTGTTTTGCAAAGTTGCTTTTTTTTTCTTGAAAGGAAACCTCTTTCTTTCTTTGCACACTAGTGTGCAGTAGATTTGACACATGCAAGCTCTCTGAGGACTTTTTCAAATGTTATTCAGAAGGCTCTGAGAAATCTTTGTTTTTAAAGTAAAAATGAAAAAGGCAAGGATCTTTACTGAAATGAAATAACCTATAACGAAAATACAGACTCTTTCTCAAGTGAAGGAGCATTGTCAAAGTACCCTCCATAGGAAAGCATGAAGATGTCACTAACTTCAAGTGTCTGTGTGGTCCAAACTCATTGTGGCCCACACATGGGCTTAATCTGGGTGCAGTTTCCTTCCAATCAGACCTGTGAACAAATGAGTAAGATAAAGAAGGGCTGAGAACTCTAGAAAACATTCTACGTAAAAGAAATAGTGAATAATATATCACCTGCGTATCTCCTTCTTGAACTCCCATCCATATTCAGCAAGTACGGAAAAGCAAGAAAGATTGGAAAAGTTTTGTTCTTCCTTTCCGTGTGACTCTCAAAGTTCCATGAGTGGAAGCTGAGAATTTCCCTTGTACCTGCTAGGAAAGGGC
Organism: Meriones unguiculatus; assembly: GCF_030254825.1. Lineage (NCBI taxonomy): Eukaryota > Metazoa > Chordata > Mammalia > Rodentia > Muridae > Meriones > Meriones unguiculatus. The sequence goes on along the minus strand of NC_083369.1, from coordinate 49,722,763 downwards.
GTGGTGATTTAGAAAGTTAGGGCAACTGGCTTGTATTTCTCTATTTTAAAAGATACACCATTTCTTCAATTTGGGGGGGGGTATAGTAAAGTTTCTGTGTCATTGACATTATTAGATAGTTTGTTGCAGCAAGAAAATGTACATGATTGAGCCGATTTCTGAAGCAAGAGGGCCTTGCTTTTTAAACATCTTGTAAATGTCCTGTTGTGGACAAAGCTCCTGTTAGCCCCTTTTCTGTGGATCTAGAGATTTGTAGTGAGAATCTCATTTTGAGGACAAAGGGAAAGAAGTCTTACCAACCAGAGCCTCTTCTGATCTTTCTAAACTTGCAGAAAAAAAATATTGTTTTTCTCAATATAGAGCGACTGATTAAAAATAGAATGGCTTTTGTTGTTTGTTTGGTGATGTCCTGTAAAAGTATATTGCCTTTTAATACATTAACATTAAGTCTTGCATATGGGAATTAAAGCAGAGGGAAAGCTAGAAGCTTTCCAGCTCTGGAGTGCCTTAGGTTAGTGTGAAGAGGCTATAAGAGGAAAGAGCTGTCTTTGTATGTTATGGTTCATGGGTTATCTGCCAGGGAACTGGACTTCCTATCCTTAGAAGTATTTTGTGGTTTTTTTTTTTTTGGTGTTTCATGATTCATAGGATAGGACCAAGTAGGAGTTAGTTTATTATATATTATCATTATATATATTATTTCTACTTTCTTATTTTCCCTTGTCTCCTTTGTGACTCTCTACTACCATTCTCATTATTTGTTTTCTCTCATGCCACCTCTACCAGTGTTCACATGGGAATTGCTGGCTCATAACTTTAAACTAACAGTGATAGGTAGATGAGCAAGTTGATTCTTTGTCAAGAGGCCTCCACTCCAAGTAATAATACTTTTAGTGCTTATCCCCAGATTCTTGCAGCATATCTGAACTTCTCTGGCCTACTCAAATCTCTCAGAGTAGAAATCCCTGAAGACCATCTTATTCTGTGAAATTGATGATTCTTGTAGTTTTTAGTCAAGTATTAGACTATATCTAATTCTGGTAGATAAGCATTTTCAGTTCTACCATTGTTTGAAACAAAGTGGTACATTTTTTAACAGACAATATAGTATATAGGAAAGGGCATTGAACTGTAAGCTAGAGACCTGGTTTCAACTGTTAATTCAACTACCAACTACTAATTTTATGTTAGTAACCTTGGATCAGCTACTTACTGTGTGAGGTCTATGTTTCCATATTAATAGAAATATCTATATTTGCATGTGTCTTTTTTAGATTGATATTCAACAAATAATTTGCAATGTCAGCAATTTTTCTTTCTTCTATATAGACTATGAACTATTAAAATAAGTTCATATTATATTTAATGATGTATGTACTTGGCAAGATGTATTATATTTTTAAGCATAAACATATGTCAATATTTGTACGTATGCAAAAGTATGCATGTAATATAGTGTCTTTAAAATATTTCTTTCATGTTATATGAAAAGTACAGGTTCTAGTTATTATTCCTTATAATTTTTAAAACAAAACATGACATTTCTTATTTGTCATTTGTTTCTGGATGACTTAGTCTCTACTAAATGATTCAATACTGCTAATGATTTTCTACTTCTGCTTCAATAATATTGGCTGTGGCTTCAGTCATGGAGAAAATTTAACAGGCTACAGACTCCAAGATGGCTTCATTTACACACCTTGGTGTACATAGCAAGACATGGACCAGACTAGGGTACTTAAAAAGTTAGGGTTGGTATAGTTTTCAGCCCTTATCAAGCAAAGCAGAGACTATGACAGAAAACCACACCCAGTCAAAACACTGAGTATTGGAACATGATCTTAATGGATACACCTAAAAAAACACCCCTACATCTAAGGTTCAGGGATCATTTTGGAAGAAGAACAGAAAGGTTGTAAGAGCTAGAAAGATGGGGGTTTTCTCTAAGATTTTGTCTCTTAGGTATAACATAGAAGCAACAATCATGAAGTCTCACCAGTGTAACTGCAAAAACATGAGCTGAACTAGCATGATACTAATAGACATGCTAAGGTGGACAGGGAAAGAAAGCCTTAACACTACACAAAGAACTACCAACAAATAAGGAATACTGGGAGCAGGAGAAATAGTCTTCTGCTGGGAAGAAAGAGCAAACCAACTGATTATCCAACAGCCAGTGCAAAGCCTGGAAACGTATGTGCAAAGTAACATTGTATAGACGGTACAGATTGTATTTACATGTTTAAGTGTGTGTTTATAATAACAATTAATAAAAAAGTCATGAATTTGAAAAAAAGGAAGAAAGGGAAGAGGGAAAAGATTATATTGTAATTAAAAAAATAAAAAGAAAGAAAAACAAAGCATTTCTTCTCTCTGCTTTCCTTTCCAAATAATTTCTCCACTTTGTTTCTCCTTGAGATTAGTTGGACTTCCTCATCAGATGGTTTGGGCTTCTAAAAGCACAACACTAACAGGTTCTGCACCTGTTCTGTTTTACACCTTAGACTTTGAGTCTCTCAGTATCACTTCTGGTTCTTTCTTCAGTTAAAAGTAGTTACTGGGCCAGTTAACATTCACATAGATTGTTTACTGATGATGTTTTTGGAGATAAACTACTTTGTAGTAATTTAAGAGTAAAAGAGAGTAAATACAGAGTATTTTAAATAAGAAAATAAGTCCAGTAAGATTTTATAACTTATTATGAACAAAATAGTTAAAAATATTAACATGTATTTTATAGTGCCATTTTCTTCCCAAAGTACTATGTGTGTGTGTGTGCACACGCACTTGAATTTCCATGCTAAAAAATCTGAAAAGATAAATAACTAAATTTTTAAAATAGTTATATTTGTGTTATGTAATCCGTAAAGGCTGATTATATTTTGTGCATCTGTTTCTCTATAACATTTCAAATATATCTATATCCATATCTATGTTTATATCTATATCTATCTATCTATCTATATTTTAAACAATATATATATTGTTTAAAAAGTATTAAGCCAGTTTAAATTCTATAATCCAAAGTTAACAGCTATTAATATTTGGTAGACTTATTCCTAGGCACAAACTTTCTTTAAAAGCATTTTACTCACTATATTTAATTCCTTAACATAGTTGCATTATCATTCATTTTAATAATTTTCCAACTACTAAAAGTTTAGGCTATTTCTTTATTATAATTTAACAATATGAACATTTTATTATATATAGCTCTACCAATTATGATTTTCTTAAGATAAAATAAACAAAGTGATATTTCTGGATAAAACAGTATGGTTTACTTTTTAAATAAGTGTATTCAGACCACCTTTCAGAAAGATGAAAAATTTATTACAGTTTTTATGTGAAGCTTTATTTGAATCAGGACCACTACTTGTATATTAATCAAAAAAATTAATGCAGGATTACACACACCATTAAATTTTTATTTAAAACTCATGAATACACGTGCTCACTGACGAACATTCTGAAGGTTAAGGACCTTTTATTAGTATGATTTCCCTTGTTCAGTTTTGCTTTTGTTTAGCTCTGTGCTGATATGTGCTTCAAATCAAGTATCTGGGGAAAAAATGCACTTGCTTGTTTTGTTTCATTATTCCCCTGGTGGTGGTTGTTTTAGGATTGGTGGTATAATGTTAAGCATAATTTCCTTCCATGATTCCTATGGTGTAAACCCCTACTGATATGGCACCTGGTGGGTAATTTTGATTGTCAACTGTATTAGATATGGAGTTACCCAAGAGCTAGGCCTCTGAGCAGGTCTGTTAGGGCATTTTCAAGTATGATCTATTGAAGAAGGCAGAACCTTTAAGCAGGAGTGGTCCTGATATACAGAGGTCTGAAGAAAGAACTTGCTGACTTTCATTTCTTGCTGGTGAGTGTATTACCCTTCACAGATATCAAAACCTAGCTTCTTGGTCTTCTAAAGTGAACTGAAGACCAAGTTTCAGGAATCTTTTCATGTTATATGAAAAGTACAGGTTCTAGTTATTATTCCTTATAATTTTTAAAACAAAACATGACATTTCTTATTTGTCATTTGTTTCTGGATGACTTAGTCTCTACTAAATGGTTCAATACTGCTAATGATTTTCTACTTCTGCTTCAATAATATTGGCTGTGGCTTCAGGAGTCTTTTCAGGAGTCTTCCAGGTCTTTATGCTACTGCTAAAGTATTCAGCTTCTTCAATCTATCATTGTTGACCTGTTTTGCTGGCATCATATAAGCCAATCTAAATCATACATTTTATGGTATATAGTGTTTGTTTGTTAGTTTGTTTTGCTCCTATATAAAACCTCGCCTCATATGATAAACTATCTTTGTGAGTTGAAGTCATGGTCTAGAATAATAATACTATTTTATTGATAGATGATTGGATTTTGAAGAGACTAACTTCAACAACAGTTCATACCAAGTATGCCAATAGGGAGTGGGGTTTAATTGGAGAAAGTAGATTTCCAAAGGTGTGCATTGGAAGGTGGATCTTATCCCTGTTCCCTTCATGTATTCCTATCTATTTCCTGGCAGCCTTTTAGTAAGACAGAATTCTTTGTTCCTCTTTTACCTTTAAGGTACCCTGCCTCAGCATGGCTATAAAACAATGAACTCAGCTGAACTTGGACTGAAACCATGAGCTCAAATAAAACTTAAGTCCTGTAGATGACTTTTCTGGAATATTTTTTCTTGGTGATAGAAAAAAAAGCATACTCTATATTACACAATATTTCAATTGTACATTCAGAACTAATTATTTGTTCTGAGACAGGGCCTCACTATATAACCATGGCTGGCCTAGAACTCAGTAAGTTAGCCACCATGGCCTGGAACTGACAGAAATCTGCCTCCCTTTGCATTCTGAGTGCTGGGATTAAAGGTTTATGCTTTCATTCCTGGACATAGAATATATTTAATTAATCAGGAGAACAAGAATAATTATAAAATATAACAAAATAAAATTGATGAATCCGGTATTTAATAGCTTGATTTCAATATAACATTTGATTTTGTATCACTTAATTAGTAACAATGAAATATTTAATAAAAGTTTTTTGAATAATCATATCTTGGGTCAAAATTAGCCAGGTGTCCATAACCATTATCCAGTACTGTGCTTTGTATCCTATTTATTTCACCTGTAGGACAGTTAGGGCCCTCATAAGATGCTACACAAGATGGATCCTACAGATTTCTGTAATCTTTTTTAAAATAAACATTTATTGTAATAATTCTTCCATACTATTTTCATTATGACCAATAAGATGAACTTGCAAGAGTGACATTTTTTACCCTATGCTCACAGTTGTTAGCACTTGTTTCTAGCCATCAGTGCCAATGAGGTTCTTAATATATATATATATATATATATATATATATATATATATATATATGTTTTTTCTCTTATGTACCATTGAAGTAGTTCTTAAGTCAAATAGTGTGAGAGTCAGAAGTGAATAACTCACTTAATAGAATTTTTCTCAAACTGTGTTTCAGGCCTTGCTTCCCTTCCTGTATTGATATGTGCACCTCAAGGAATTGTACTGTTAACAGAATCCCTGCTAGAGATGACTTACCTGTTACCCTGTGCCTAGGAACTCTTCTCATATCTGTGTTAGGACAGTTTAAATCTGAAAATATTAATGACTGATTACCTGTGAAGAATCTCTTACTGTAGTTACTAGAAGCTGCAGTTTTATTAGGAAGGTAAACAAAACTGCAGAGGTGAATTTGTGAGGTGCTATTTGTGAAACTTTAAAATTTCCCCAGAGCCTCAAGGTGTCCAAATTACCCATAACAATCCATGAGATTAGTGACTGTTCTTTTGTTTTAAGTAATTATTTCTGAAAATACCATTTCCTTACTGATTTCTGGCAAATGGCGTCATCCTTAATTTCTGTAAAAGAGACTTCCAAAATTTTAGAAATTTTAGAACAATGCTCAGCATTTTTATTCACAACTTTCATGATTCTCTTCTTCTTCTTCTTCCTTTTCTCTCTTCTCTTCTTCTTCTTCTTCTTCTTCTTCTTCTTCTAAGATGGCTTCTAAGATGGAGGCAGGGTGGTTCTTCTTATGCTCACCATGTGGAGGCTTGAAGACAACCTCAGAAGTCTTCCTTGGGAGACTTCTGAAACAGTGCTCCTGAAACAGCACTTTTCTTTGTCCTGGAACTCACAGTTTCAGACAGATTGGCTGGCCAGCGAGCCTCAGGGATTCTCCTGTTTCTGCTTTCCCAGTTCTGGGATTATAAATCCATGCCACCACACCTGGTATTTTTATGTGTGTTCTAAGGATTAGGCTCAGGTCCTCATGCTTACCGGGCAGAAACTTTTTAGTATGAGCTACTCCAACATCCTTGGTCTTTTAAATTTCACATTCACGATTCTTTTAGTGTGAACCTGAAACAAAGGTGAAATTTTACTATGGCTTAACAGGTTAATCTACTCTACCATGATGGGACATAAGCAGTCAGGGAAATGCTTGTTAAAGTAAATTCTTGTGGGTTGTGCTCAGGAAGGCTACCAAAGGGGGGGAAAACAGAAAAATTATGTTTTAAAATGGTCCAAGTGTATATTTCTTAAGACAAACTGCATTATTTTATTCAGTCTTTGGTGACTGAGAATATTAATGCCACACCTCCAGTAAGTCACATAGATATCAAGAATTTGTACCAGGCTTCAAATCTATTTTTTATAATATTTTTTATTATTTTATATTAATCACAGGTTATTTATTTTGTATCCTAGCCATAGCCTCCTCCCTCATTCCCTCCCAATCCCACCATCCCTCCCTCACCTACTCCCTGCCCCTTTCCAAGTCCAAGGATAGGGGAGGACCTCCTCCCCTTCCATCTGACCCTAGCTTATCAGGTATCTTCAGGACTGGCTGCAATGTCCTCTTCTATGGCCTAGCAAGGCTGCTACTCCCTCCTCCTCCTGGGAAAGGGGAGTGTCAAAGAGCCAGCCATTGAGTTCATGTCAGAAGTAGTTACTGTTCCCCTTATTAGGGAACCCACTTGGATACTGAGCTTATTTTTTAAAGAGTCAAATTCATCTTGCTTTCCAATGTGCTGTTACTGTGGCTTGAACAGACAGTAAATATTATTTTGCCTGCTTTTATTCCATAATATCTGATTTCTAACAAGTAAGCAAGATTTGCACCTTGGAAGCATTGATCTATTTATGTATCCTACCATTGAAGCCACAGTGAGAAATCTTAAAAATGTAACCCTTGTTAATCAAGAACTGGTGTGTCTTGTTTTTTTATTTGTTTGTTTGTTTGTTTTGTTTTGTTTTTTCCAATTGATACAGTTAGAGTTATTTGGAAAGAGAAACCTCAAATAAGAAAATATCTACATGAGATTGTCTGTATGTAATGTTCTTGATTTAGTGATTAACATAGGAAAGCCCTGCCTGTGGATAGTGCCACCCTTCAGCAGATGGTAGTGAGTTATAGACACAAGCAGCCTGAGTAAGCCATGAGAAACAAGCCAGTAAGCAGCACTCCTCCATAACCTTTGCTTTAGTTCCTGCCTGCAGTTTACTGTCTTGATTTCCTGTCCTGACTTCTCCCACTCATGGATTGTGAGATGGAAGTGTAAGTGAAATAAATCCTTTCCTTCCCAAGTTTCTTCTGGTCATGATATCTTATCACAGCAATAAAAACTAAGACATGGTATGACAGTTACCATTAGTTTTTATTCATGGTATTACATGCCAAACTGTCATATGCAATTAGGGTTTGTTCTCTTGTTGTTGAAAACTGAACAATATCAACTTTAGACACTGAGACACTCAGGCAGTGAGAAAAAAAACAAATGTTACTTTATAACTCAAGCACCAGGAGCCATGATCCTTTCTGTCAACTAAACTGAATTGCTTGGCAGTTATAACTTTAGCCTTATTTTATCTCCTTATAGACACATATTTAATCATAGAGTTGCTTCCACTTTTTCATAATGTCCACTTTTTCATAACAGAGGTTAGGAGAACCTCTGTTACTTTAGATCCTCCCTCAATCCCAAATTCATAAATATGTTCTTAGAAATATTCTCTCTCTGAGATGTATTATTCCCTGAACATATCTTTTCTCTCACTGCAACAAACAACAGGCCCAGCTTGTTTGACTACTCGTACACACTTTGAATAGAACTAACACCAGATTTGTGTGATAAGTTCTGTTTTGCAGCCTCCCTGTTGCTCAGAATATCTTATAAACAGTCAGTCCAGAGAGCTCTGTCTTCTTGGGTCAGTGCAGTATGAGATAAGACTCTTTAGCTTCTTAATGGACTTTCAGTCCTACTTTAAATTTGGGGCCATCATTAGCTAGATTTCCATGAGAGTCTCTCTAGACAGAAAGGATTCTCAGAGAGAGAGTGTGTAATGCAAATAACACAGTCTCAGGCAATGTGGCTTTCAGTGTTATCTCTTATGAATAAATGTGTTTGTAGCCATGGTTAAATTGTTTGACCTCTGTAGGCCTTGAAGTTTCAGCTGTAAAGTGAGAGAGTTGTATAATAGAGGTCTCTGGGGTTCTTTCAAACTCCAATATGGTAGTTCTAATCCAAACCTTGAGAGTCACACAGAGGCTATTATCTGGTCTTTTTATATGCATTACCATATAGATTTTGAGGAGTTCTGTGACGTGAATCATATCAAATACTTAACTTTTTAAAGACACCCAAAGTACATAAAAGGTAAACTTTATAATTTTCTTCACAAATATTTTCAAACAGATGGCTAATGTAATTGTTTCTGGTATAAAAGTAGACAATGTTAAAATATAATATGAAGCAGATAAATCAGCAAAACCTCTCTTAGCTCTGTTGCTAGAGGATCAGTGCTAATAAGACAAATTAATCATTTTTATTTAGGAGATATAAAAAGGCATATGGTTTCATGATATACCAGCTGTCATAATATTTGGGAGAAAAGTATTGCTTACAAAGCTTCTAGGGAGAATGCTTCATGGAATCATTTTAACCTTTATAGCTTACAAAACCAGCTGGCTTCCTTTTTTCATAGATTTTGTTGGCCTGAATTGTCTTTAAGAATAAAGTTTCAGCAGGAAGGAAAAACATACAGTTATGAGAAAAATAACTAGACCACTGTCTAGAGGAGTACCTGTTATAGGTAGCTTTTATATTGAAGTAGATATTTTTATATAAATCTAAAATGTCTAATATGGAAATATATTAAAATTTTGTTTTCAAATGAAATGACAAATTCTACAAAACTGTTCTCAATTGTTTAACCCTAATACACAGTATGGATTATAATGAATACATACGTCATATTCATGTGTTAAATATGCTTACTTATATGCAAGGTCTCTTTAGGTTTGGCTGCTTTGTCCTTTCATATGGAAATGTGGTTGAATAGTTAAAAGATTTTTCATTATCTGGAATTTATTTTATCTTTTCTTTTGTATTCTCTTCTACTTCATTGAAATAATATTTATTTATTTAATGTGATCATTGTTTTTTATTGTCAACTTGATTAGATTAGAAAAAATCTAGGTCATTAATGAAGCACATCTCTGGATGTGTCTGTGAGGGCTCTGAATATGGGTGGCACCACCCTGTAGACTATAACACTAGCCTGAATAGAGACTTCCTCAAGCAGCTAATGGACACATAAGTAGACACCCACACCCAAGCATTAGGCATCTCTCCACCCTTTATTTTTCTTTAAAAAGGTAATTAATGCACTTACTGTTAAAAGTAATTTTCTTTTATATTTCATTAAAACAAAGCAGACAAATAAAAGAGAAAACTGTTTTAAAAAGAATCTACTATCAGATATTTACATATTTCTGTATGAGAATCTGTGACTTTATGCCAAGGAAGAAATTTAAGCAAAAAACATGCATAACCTCGGTGGTGGCATGCATGCCTTTAATCCCACCATTTTGAGACAGAGGCAGTTAGATCTCTGAGTTTGAGGCTAGACAGGTCTACAGAGTGATTTCCAGGACAGCCAGGCCTACACAGAAAAATCCTGTCTTGAAAAAAATAAATTATAAAGAGACTAGACTAATGTGCATGCTTTAGGAAATAGGGAGAAAGTAATAAAGTTCTCAGAAACTAAGAGAAATTGAATAATTCTATATGAATGATGTTTATAAGGATACATAATATTTGGAATGAATTAATTAGAAAATCTATTGATTTTTACTGCCTGATTTGCTATCTTAGCATGTGTATTGTCATAGTAACTTGAATACATTTGTTACTTGAAGTGATTTTTTTATTATGTAACTGTTGAATCTTTTAACAATTTTTACCATATATCATACAGAGGCTTTAAGTCCTCTAGTTTCTTGAACACAGGATAATATTTCACTTATTAGCTTTTTAATGTATGAAGACTAAAGTACATTATATTACATTCTGCAATGGCATAACATCTACAAATATGTCAGATAATGCATTTGTTAAACAGTTGAATGGTTGACCCTTACCATTGTGTCAATGAATTAAAGTAACTGACCTTGAGTTTCAAGAATGGAAATTTCTTGTGAATATCAAAATACTTGCAATTACTCTGTTATTATCCTTGTCAGCAAGAAAAGCTCTGTTCTTTATAATGTTTCTTTTACAACTGTAATGTAGTTTTAATCACTTCCTTATTGTGGGTATATATTTCTTCAGCAACTTTGACTGAAAGGCTCAGTGTATCTGGGTTAAATTCTTATCATCTGTGCTACTTAGTTTTATGTCAACTTGATACAATATAGAGTCATTTTGGAAGAGGGAAATTCAATTGAGAAAATGCTCTTACCAGACTGGCCTTTGAGCAAGAATATGGTACATTTTCTAAAAAAATTGATATTGATGTGAGAGGGCCCAGTTTACTGGGAGCAGTGACACTCTGGGTAAGTGATCATGGATGCTATAAGAAAGCAATTTGAGGAAGTCATGGGGAACAAGCTGGTAAGTAGCATTATTCCATGATCTCTGCTTCAGTTCCCGACTTTCAGGTTCCCTTTCTTGACTTCTCTTCATGATAGACTATCAGCTGAAATAAACACTTTCTTTTAGTCATGGTATTTCATCACAGCAATAGAAAAATAAAATAAAATAAAATAAAATAAAATAAAATAAAATAAAATAAAATACAACACCACCAAAGAGAAATCACAAGAAGGAGAAAGTTGGAATTCTACATGGTAACATGATAATAAGATGCTGTCAAGTAAGTATATCTAGAAAAACAACACATGGAAATGACAGTGTGAATTTTTATCAAAGGACATGATAAACAGTAATTAAAAGGGCATAATGTAATCCATTATTTTATAGAATACATGTACACTAATAATTAAAGGCGAGTTTTATAAAGACAACATCAAACCAATAAAATTCGCACAGATATAAATAAAGAAAATAAACATGATGAACATTAGTATCACATCGCCAGTTATAGCAGATGTACAAACCTTTTTGAAAAATGAATTCCTTGATCATTCATAGTACTCAAGTTAGGAACCCCATACACTCTGATACCACTAGAATATGAATTGAGTGATTGAGTGTATTTGCTGATTAAATTACCAAAGTGGCTTTCAGCCCTCCCCCATTCAAACCTGACCCTATGTTTTTAGGTGTTTTATTATCAAATGGACCACCCTCAGTTTGGTTCTCCTTTAAAGTTTGTTATGGAAAATGGAGATGGGAGAGCTGGTCTAGATACCACAGATGAAGGGATACATGGTAAGAGTTAGGTAATGTGTCTTTTGAATTGAAGCAGGACATTTACTACCAAACAGAAAGTGTTTGAAAGGAGTGTGGTTGGATAACCTAGTAAAATTGTACAGAGGAAAAACTGAGTTAAAATATTTAAGAAAGCACACATAAATACAGGGGAAACATGTAACTAAAAATTTGAAATGCTCCAATATATGCAAATTTGTGAGCACCAAAATGATTCAAGAGAAAATTGAGCATCATGAACTTTCACTTATGCACAAAACTATTAAGAATATTGTATAAAAAATCACTTCCTGGGTATGTCTTCAGTGTATACATGAAAGATAAATTAATAGTGTGTCGACTTGAGCACTACACTCATGACAGCTTACACATATATGTAAATACTGTAAAATTAAACAAAAAACAAAAAACAATCTCTGAAGCATTTTTTGGTACCAAACTTTCCTGATAAGGGAGATACAACCTCTATAAAATTCAAAGTTAGAGTCAGTGTCTGGATTGTTCAAAAGTTGACTTTGATAAATTGCTCAGTAGCAATATACGTATGATATTGCTCTCCTTCATATGCTTTTGGGGTTGATCCAGACTTGACTGATTATACTCTCTGATAGAGGACTGATTGGTTTACCATGCAAAGTTTTCCATTTGGTCTTCCAAAATATATTTCTCAGATCTCTTTAGAAACTGGGAAGGTAATTTTTCACCCCTCCTCCCTTTTTATAACTGAAAACCACAGCACTGATGTGGTTATATCCTATGAAGCAGGATAATGTGTGATTGGATGATAAAAGCCATCTCCTGATCATCTTGAATTTTGATGGCTTCATCAAAAACTACATCATTTTGATGTAGTTTTTCTAACACAAATTAAAAAGTTTACCCTTCTGAGACAATCCCTGTTCCCCTAACTAAAGAACCCACTTGGATACTGAATTTTGATGGGCTATATCCAGGCAGGGGTTCTAGGTTATATCCGTTCATGGTCCTTGGTTGGAGAAACAGTCTCAGAAAAGACCCCTGGGCCCAGATATATTTGGTCCTTGTGGAGCTCCTGTCCTCTCCAGGTCATACTAACTCTCCCTTCTTTCATATGATTCCATGCATTCTGCCCAAGGTTTGGTTATGAGTCGCAGCATCTGTTTTGATACACTGCTAGGTATAATCTTTCAGGGGCCCTATGTGGTAGGTTACTGTCCTGTTACTTGTTTTCTCCTATTTCCAATGTCTATTCCATTTGTCTTTCTAAGTGAGAATTGATCATCTTACCCCAGGTTCTCTTTCTTCTTTATCTTCTTTACGTGTACAGATTTTAGTATGTTTATCGTATCTTATAGGTCTAGTACCCACTTATAATGGCAGCCTCTTTGACCTCCCCCCTCCCCCTGCGGGAATAGCATCCTTGCTAGGCCACAGAAGAGGACATTGCAGCCAGTCCTGAAGAGACCTGATAAGCTAGGATCAGATGGAAGGGGAGGAGGACCTCCCCCATCAGTGGACTTAGAGATGGGCAGGAAGGAGATGAGGGAGGGAGAGTGGTATTGGGAAGGAATAAGAGAGGGGGCTACAGCTGGGATACAAATTAAATAAAATGTAATTAATATAAAAAATAATAAATATTTTTTTTAATTTTTTTGTTTATTTTTTTAATTTTTGATTAATTACACATTATTCATTTTGTATCCCCCATAAGCCCCTCCCTCCTCCCCTCCCGATCCCACCCTCCCTCCCCTTTCTGCATGCATGCCACTCCCCAAGTCCACTGATAGGGGAGGTTCTCCTCTCCTTTCTGATCTTAGTCTATCAGTTCACATCAAAAGTGGCTGCATTGTCCTCTACTGTGGCCTGGTAAGGCTGCTCCCCCCTCAGGGGGAGGTGATCAAAGAGTAGGCCAATCAGATTATGTCAGAGGCAGTCCGTCTTCACATTACTATGTAACCCATTTGGACACTGAACTGCCATGGGCTACATCTGTGCAGGGGTTCTAGGTTATCTCCATGAATAGTCCTTGGTTGGAATATGAGTCTCTGGGAAGTTCCCTGTGTTCAAATTTTCTTGTTCTGTTGCTCTCCTTGTGGAGACCCTGAAGTTTACCTTTTCTTAAAGTCTTCCCCTATGGGATTTTCATCCAACAGAGAAATTTGTTTTCTGCCTACATGCTGTTCAAGCAACTGTGTCCAGCTAATATGTGGATAAATGAAACCAGGCATAGCCAGATTTTATGTAAATGAGTAACCATCCCCTTGATCCTTCTTGCTTGGTATATGAGCTGAAGAAGACCCCAGTGAGCTCCTTAAGGCTGCTGGAAGACTTAAGAGCATTTCTTTACTGCAATGGTTACACACTATGCTAAGGGCTGAACACCAAACCACTCAAATTCCAAGGACTCAGAGAAGTGAATTAAGACTTTAGAGTCAGGCTTATGCTAAGTGAAACTAAGTAGATTTTTATTTCTTAAGTTCTTGTAGTATTTCTCCTTAGTTAGAAAAATGGTTTTTCTAAATGGGATAGAATATATTTTCTTTCTAAAACTTAATCATTGTATTAATCTGATTTTTTTATTATTATAACAAAATGAAGCTGGTAACTTTATAAACCTAAATAAAAGGTTTACCTAAGCTCTGAGTTCTAGATGTTTAAGAATTCACAACTGGTGATAGTATTTTTTTTTTATGTCAGAGTCTTTAGGTAAAATAGCATAACATGGTAAGATAAAGGGAGAATATATGTCCTCTCTCTATCTTACATTATGAAGCCATCATTATTTAGTTACATGGGCTCCAATGACATTGATTCCTCCTAATCACCATTTGAAAGCTTTGAATCTATATATCATAGATTAATTGTTTACCCTCATGTTACTTCACAGACATAAAACTTGGAGGATCTAATTAATCCATACCCAGACTATGCAGTTTCTTGAATTCTTGGAATGTTTCTAGGTATGTGCAGTGGGGTAGCTTTCTAGTGGTAATATTTTCGTATATGATATGAGGCATTTAAAAAATTCATGACTTTAAAGATGTTAAATTTTAAATACAGGTTCCTCTCATTTTTGACTATGGAAAAGTGAATGTGTTGTAGAATTAGTAAAGCATGAACAGGTCTAACAGGTGGGAAAGCAATTTAGACATGTTAAAAGTGAGGTCCTCCCCTATCAGTGGACTTGGAGAGGGGCATGGGAGGAGATGAAGGAGGGAGGGTGGGATTGGGAGGGAATGATGGAGGGGGCTAAAGGTGGAATACAAAATGAATAAACTATAATTAATATAAAACATAAAAATTTAATTTAAAAAGTTAGATGCTTACATTTCAACCAATTTGATAAAACTCAGCTATTGGGTATTTTGAGAGTGGTCAAAATGTACAGGTCATGCTATCAATGTGAAGAGGAATCCAAATTTTATTGCAAAGGACACCTAGGTAATAGCAGTAAGTTTTCACTCAATTCACTTTCAAATTCTAATAAATTCATTTACTTATAGTAGCACAGAACATTATATTTCATTCTAGAATGTTATTTTTACACTTCACTCTTACTAGTGATAACATTTTCCAACACAAAGAAAATCCCATGTTTACATTAAAACACACCATTTAAAGTTCAATTTACATCACTCACACCAAGGCCCGGAGGGACTTTTTCTTGTGAGAATTTACAAATGTCACAGTTTTTTTTTTTTTTTTTTTTTTTTATGTCCCTCTATCAACCTTTCAAGGACAAAATTCCTCTTAATTAAGAGTTTAAGTTGTGAGGTAGTATGTTTCAGTGGTCTGAAATAAGGTCAATGTGCCATAGTATGCCAGGACATCTGTTTGGAACATGGCTCACCTTCACATCCAGTTAATTTATACTGCTAGTCATAGCTTTCACTTTCCTAAAGAGGTCATACGTGCCTGCAGGCAAACTTACCAGTTGAGAATATACTTTCATTATGCCTGTCTCCACATTGCTTCCCTAGTATTTTTCAGTTCAAAAAAAGAGTGAACAAGTACAACTAGTTCAAGGTTAATAAACTTCCTTGAGAAAGTGCTGTATCTTCTGGTCCATGGCCTGTCTTCTAAGAAGATTCCTGAGCAACTCAATTCTTCTGGAAGTGTGCTGTTTACATTGAATAACATTGTCCCAACATTCCTTCTGTTACATAATTTATTGTTTTGTATTTCAAGATTTAAGTTCTAGAAAGATTGTTAAAATGCAAATACCCTAAGGACATGGGTCAGAATTGTCATCTAATAATGTAGCAGATTTGAGTTTGGTTTTTTCCTCTCTCTCTCTCTCTCTCTCTCTCTCTCTCTCTCTTTCTCTCTCTTTTAATAAGACCAAGCTGGCCTCGAACTCAGAGAGATCTACTTGCCTCTGCCTTGCAAGTGCTGGGATTAAAGATATGTACCACCATGCCCAGCCTGAGTTTGATCTCTTGCAAGTTGGAATGTGTCCTGGAATTGTAGCCCTTAGACATACAGTTTAAGTAAGAACTTTTAGGAATAATAATATTTACCATTGAAAAGTTAAGTAAATGTTTTGGGGGGAGGAATATGACAAATTTCAGGCCCTAAAATTTTACTAGTCTCATAATCAGTCTTCCTCTGGTCTGCAACAGTGATTATCCATCTTTAGAGAGACTAATCAGAAATATGTAAGTAGTTTGTTAAACATCAGTTTCTCTATGTCCAACCTATAAGATTACATTTCAACAAATCTGAGTTGAAGCACTGGGACCCCAGGGTCCAGGTGAATCACAGGTATACTTGGATTTTATTTATTTATTTTTTCAATGCAGTTTATTCAGGAACCTTGAACAATCATCAGACCCTGGGGAAAGCCAGCCCACAGTTTATA
The DNA here is from genome assembly GCF_030254825.1 of Meriones unguiculatus. Classification (NCBI taxonomy): domain Eukaryota; kingdom Metazoa; phylum Chordata; class Mammalia; order Rodentia; family Muridae; genus Meriones; species Meriones unguiculatus. The sequence continues at coordinate 49,706,212 of NC_083369.1, read as the reverse complement.
TAGCCTCTGGGTAGCCAACCCCAGTGTGCCACGTGGGCAATGCAGATAGGTCCACATACATGGAAGCAAGCCAGATCCTCAGCCTTAGCCAAATGTGGAGTTGTTTGTGACAGAGAGCACTCACCATCGGGAAGGTGGAAGGCGAAACCAGCTCCATCTTTAAGGCATGGCATTACGCAGCTCTCTACAATTCCCCCTTTTTATTTTAGACACATCAGGCAAGAGTAGAGGTCTGATCTCTGATATTAGAAATAAATTGGGACTTTGTACAGATGTTCATTTAGGTGTCATCCACCCAAAGAGCATGAGACCTGTCCGATACCTTTTTCTCAGAGGCGGGACCTGGGGCATAAACCCGCATGCAATCAGACTTGCTCCTCTCTGGGTCGAAAGCGGCTGTCCCTGAGTGCAGTGCTTAGCCTCGCATCCTGAGCATAACATTTTAGCTTTTTATGGTAGCCAACCATGCTTGGGGAGACTGTCCTGCTTCGATGGCTGTAAAGGCCTGAATGATCATGGCTGCATTACGCTGTTGTGAGACTCTAATCTTGCAAAAACACCACAGGCAAACCAAGGAGACCAACACCAGAAGGCATGCTAATGCTCCCATAACCGCCCATTCCTTCAGATGATTCATGGCTGCAGCAATCCATGGTGATAATCTTGTGGCTAGTACTGTGTCCACTCTGGTAGAATTTACTGTGATAATGGCCACTCTCAGCTGCTCCATCGTAGTATCCGTAGTATCAAATTCTGAAGTCCAATTACCTAAAATGTAGGTAGACAATTGTTTACACAGATTTGCAGCACAGGAAAAATTCTCATGTTGTATGCTAGTGACACAAAGTCCAGCATACTTTCATTGACAGCCAGGTTGAGCGATTTACCATAGGGTATCAATTTGCTCCTGCACGAGGTCAATCCTGTGATTGAACGCCATCAAGCCTCCTTTTAGTTGAGCATTAATTCCTTTTTGTACATCTAAGGCATGAGCTACATTGGCTAAAAGATTATTCAGGGTCTCAGCAGTCTGCACAGTATGACTCACGGCTAATGCCACGGTGGTACCTCCAACAGCCGCCAATGAGATGGCAGTAACAGTGGCGGCTGTAGTTCCAAGATCCCTTTTCTGTCTGAAGAGAGTCATAGAGTGAGGGGCATCAATGGGCACAGGCAACCAACAAGGCATGCGATTAAGCAGGGCATACCTAAATTCACTAGCATTCCAGCATTGGGCAAAAAAGCAAGTATCATCACCACAATTACTTGGCTCTATCTGGCTAATAATGAATAAAAATGGGGGATATAAACAAACAGGTGTGGGCTTATAGGAAATATTATGAGTAGCCTTAACCCGTTCATTGGAACATCTTGCATCAGTTCTAGAACTAGCAGTGCTGGTGTCTGAGGTCTGAGTAGGTACAGGAGACCATTGCCCCCAGGGGGAGACGTGCTCCATGTAAATTGACTAACTCCATGTTTTGCTCCACTTTTGAAAGTCATTTAAGGTTCTTAAATTATTTTTTTCCCATTTTTTAAAAATTTTCCTCAATTACACTTTATTCATTCTGCATCCCCCTATAAGCCCCTCCCTCCTCCCCTCCCAATCCTACCCTCTCTCCTCCCTCTGCATGCATGCCACGCTCCAAGTCCACTGATATGGGAGGTTCTCCTCTCCTTTCTGATCTTAGTCAATCAGTCCACATCAAAAATGGCTGCATTGTCCTCTACTATGGCCTGGTAAGGCTGCTCCCCCCCAGGGGGAGGTGATCAAAGAGCAGGCCAATCAGATTATGTCAGAGGCAGTCCCTCTTCACATTACTATGTAACCCAATTGGACTCTGAACTGCCCTGGGCTACATCTGTGCAGGGGTTCTGGGTTATCTCTATGAATAGTCCTTGGTTGGAGTATGAGTCTCTGGGAAGTTCACTGTGTTCAAATTTTCTTGTTCTGTTGCTCTCCTTGTGGAGAGCCTGTCCTCTCCAGGTCTTACTATTTCCCAGTCCTTACATAAAATTCCATTTACTCTGCCCAACAGTTGCCCATCAGGCTCAACATCTGCTTTGATAGTCTGTGGGGCAGAGGGTTTCAGAGGCCCTCTGTGGTAGGTTCCTAGGTTGTTTCCTGTTTTCTTCTTCTTCTGATGTCCATCCTCTTTGCCTTTCCGGATGGGGATTGGACATTTTAGTTTGGGTCCTCTCTCTTGCTTAGTTTCTTTAAATGCACAGGTTATAGTGGGTTTGTCCTATATTGTATGACTATATGAGTGAGTATATACCATGTGTGTCTTTTTGCTTCTGGAACAACTCACTCAGGATGATCCTTTCCAGATCCCACCATTTACCTGCAAATTTCATGATTTCCTTATTTTTCATTGCTGAGTAATAGTCCATTGTGTAGATGTACCACAATTTCTGCATCCATTCTTCAGTTGAGGGGCATCTGGGTTGTTTCCAGCTTCTGGCTATTACAAATAAAGCTGCTACAAACATGGTTGAGCAAATGTCCTTTTTGTGTACCTGAGCCTCTTTTGGATATATGCCTAGGAGTGGTATGGCTGGATCTTGGGGAAGCACTATTCCTAGTTGTCTGAGAAAGCAACAAATTGATTTCCAGAGTGGTTGTACAAGTTTACAATCCCACCAGCAGTGGAGAAGGGTTCCCCTTTCTCCACAACCTCTCCAGCATGTGTTGTCACTTGAGTTTTTGATCTTGGCCATTCTCATGGGTGTAAGATGAAATCTCAGGGTTGTTTTGATTTGCATTTCCCTAATGGCTAGTGAGGTGGAGCATTTCTTTAAGTGCTTCTCTGCCATTCCGTATTCCTCTACAGAGAATTCTCTGTTTAGCTCTGTTCCCCTTTTTTTAAGTGGATTACTTGGTTTGCTGCTTTTCAGCTTCTTTAGTTCTTTATATATACTGGATATGAGTCCTCTGTCAGATAAAGGGTTGGTGAAGATTCTTTCCCAATCTGTAGGCGGTCGCTTTGTTTTGATGATGGTGTCCTTTGCTTTGCAGAAGCTTTTCAGTTTCATGAGGTCCCACTTATTGATTGTTGCTCTTAGAGCCTGTGCTGTTGGTGTTCTGTTCAGGAAGTTTTCTCCTGTACCAGTGAGTTCTAGGGTATTCCCCACTTTTTTTTATAACCGATTTAATGTGTCTGGTTTTATGTTGAGGTCTTTGATCCACTTGGACTTCAGTTTTGTGCAGGGTGACAAGTATGGATCTATTTTCATTTTTCTACATGTAGACATCCAGTTGGAACAGCACCATTTGTTGAAGATGCTACCTTTTTTCCATTGTATGGTTTTGGTTCCTTTGTCAAAGATCAGGTGTCCATAAGTGTGTGGGTTTATTTCTGGGTCCTCTGTTCAGTTCCATTGATCCACTATTCTGTTATTATGCCAGTACCATGCAGTTTTTAAAACTGTTGCTCTATAGTACAAATTAAGATCAGGGATGGAGATACCTCCAGAAGATCTTTTATTGTAGAGGATTGTTTTAGCAATTATGGGTTTCTTGTTATTCCATATGAAGTTGAGAATTTTTCTTTCCAGGTGTGTAAAGAATTGTGTTGGTAATTTGATGGGAATTGCATTGAATCTGTAGATTGCTTTTGGTAAAATGGCCATTTTTACTATGTTAATCCTGCCAAGCCATGAACATGGGAGATCTTTCCATCTTCTCATATCTTCTTCTAATTCTTTCTTCAGAGACTTGAAAATTTTTTCATACAAGTCTTTGATTTCCTTGGTTAGGGTTACTCCGAGGTACCTTATGTCATTTGTGGCTATTGTCAAGGGTGTTGTTTCCCTAATTTCTTTCTCAGCCCTTTTGTCTTTTGTATAAAGGAGGGCTACTGATTTTTTTGAGTTAATTTTGTATCCGGCCACTTTGCTGAAGGTGTTTATCAGCTGTAGGAGTTCCCTGGTAGAGTTTTTGGGGTCACTCACATATACTATCATATCAGATATACTATATCTGCAAATAGTGATAATTTGACTTCTTCCTTTCCAATTTGTATCCCCTTGATTTCCTTCAACTGTCTTATTGCTCTAGCAAGGACTTCCACAACTATGTTGAAGAGATACGGAGAAAGTGGGCAGCCTTGTCTTGTCCCTGATTTCAGTGGGATTGCTTTAAATTTCTCTCCGTTCAGTTTGATGTTGGCTATAGGTTTGCTGTATATTGCCTTTACTATGTTTAGATATGTGCCTTGTATCCCTGATCTCTCCAAGACTTTAATCATGAATGGATGTTGGATTTTGTCAAATGCTTTTTCAGCATCTAGGGAGATTATCATGTGGTTTTTTTCTTTCAGTTTGTTAATATGGTGGATCACCTTGATGGATTTCCGTATTTTGAACCACCCCTGCATACCTGGAATGAAGCCTACTTGGTCATGGTGGATTATATCTTTGATGTGTTCTTGTATTCCTTTTGCGAGTATTTTGTTGAGTATTTTTGCATCAATGTTCATAAAGGAGATTGGCCTGAAGTTCTTTTTTTTTTTGTTGGGTCTTTGTGAGGTTTAGGTACCAAGGTGACTGTGGCTTCATAGAATGAGTTTGGTAATTTTGCTTCTGTTTCGATTTTGTGGAATAGTTTGAAGAGAACTGGAGTTAGCTCTTGTTTGAATGTTTGGTAGAATTCTACACTGAAACAATCAGGTCCTGGGCTTTTTTTGAGTGGGAGACTTTCGATGACTGCTTCTATTTACTTGGGGGATATAGTAATATTTAATTGATTTACCTGGCCCTGATTTAGCTTTGGTAAGTGGAATCGATCAAGAAAATTGTCCATTTCATTTAAATTTTCAAATTTTGTTGCATATAGACTTTTGAAGTAAGTCCTAATGATTGCTTGGATTTCCTCAGTGTCTGTAGTTATGTCCCCCTTTTCATTTCTGATATTGTTGATTTGGATGGTGTCTAGCTGCCTTTTAGTTAGCTTGGCTAAGGGTTTGTCTATCTTGTTGGTTTTCTCAAAGAAACAGCTCTTGGTTTCATTGATTCTTTGAATTGTTTTATTTGTTTCTAATTGATTGATTTCAGCCCTGAGTTTGATTATTTCCAGCCATCTACTCCTTCTTGGTGTGTCTGCTTCTTCTTTTTCTAGGGTTTTTAAGTGAGCCATTAAGTTGCTTGAATGTGCTGTCTCAAATTTCTTCTTGAAGGCACTTAGTGCTATGAACTTTCCTCTTAGCACTGCTTTCATTGTGTCCCACAAGTTTGGGTATGTTGTGTCTTCATTTTCATTGAGTTCTAGGAAGATTTTAATTTCTTTCTTTATTTCTTCCCTGACCCAGCTGTCTTTTAGTAGCAAGTTGTTCAGTTTCCATGTATGTGTAGGCTTTTTGCTATTTTTGTTGTTACTGAAGTCCAGGTTTATTCCATGGTGATAAGACAGGATACAAGGGATTATTTCAATCTTCTTGTATTTGTTGAGGCTTGCTTTGTGACCAACTGTGTGGTCTATTTTGGAGAAGGTTCCACGAGGTGCTTTGAAGAAGGTAAATTTGTTTGTGTTTGGGTGTAAGGTTCTGTAAATGTCTGTTAGGTCCATTTGATTCATGACCTCTGTTAGAGATATTGTTTCTTTGTTTAATTTCTCTTTAGTTGACCTGTCCTTTGTTGAGAGTGGGGTGTTGAAGTCTCCCTCTATTAGTGGTGGGGATCTATGTGTGGTTTAAGTTTTATCAATGATTCTTTCACAAATGTGGGTGCCCTTGTATTTGGGGCATAGATGTTCAGGATTGTGATGTCTTCTTGGTGGAATTTTCCGTTGATGAGTATGAAGTGTCCTTCCCCATCTCTTTTGATTAATTTTGGTTGAAAGATTATTTTATCAGACATTAGAATGGCTACTCCTGCTTGCTTCTCGTGTCCATTTGCTTGAAAAGCCGTGTTCCATCCCTTTACCCTCAGGTAATGTCTATCTTTGTGACTTAGGTGTGTTTCTTGTATACAACAGATTGCTGGGTTTTGTTTACGCATCCATTCTGTTAGTCTGTGTTTTTATTGGAGAATTAAGTCCATTGATATTGAGAGAGATTAATGACCAGTGGCTGTTAGATCCTTTGTATTTGATGTTTCCTGTGGTCTTATGGTTGTGTGCTTGATTGCTTTTTGTTTTACTGTAGTGGGGTTATTTATTTCCTGTGTTTTCTTGAATGTAGCTAGCTTTCTTGTGTTGTATTTTCCCTTCCAGTGTCTTCTGTAATGCTGGATTTGTTTGTAGGTATTGTTGAAATTTGTTTTTGTCATTGAATATCTTGTTTTCTCCGTCTATGAGGACTGAGAGTTTTGCAGGGTAGAGTAGCCTGGGATGACATTTGTGTTCTCTTAGGGTCTGCATGGTATCTGTCCAGGCCCTTCTGGCTTTCATAGTCTCTGTTGAAAAGTCAGGTGTGATTCTATTGATTTGCCATTATATGTTACTTGGCCTTTTTCTCTTGCAGCTTTTAGTATTTTTTCTTTGTTCTGTATACTTACTGTTTTGATTATTATGTGGCGGGAGGATTTTCTTTTCTGGTCCAATTTATTGGGTATTCTATAGGCCTCTTGTATTCTTATTGGTGTCTCCTTTAAGTTGGGGAAATTTTCTTCAATGATTTTGTTGAAAATATTTTCTGGGCCTTGGTACAGGGAATCTTCTTTTTCCTCTATTCCTATTATTCTTAGGTTTTGTCTTTTTATGTTTTCTTGGATTTCTTGGACGGTCTGTGTCAGGAATCTTTTAGATTCAACATTTTCTTTGACAGATACATCTATTTCTTCCATTGTATCTTCCACACCTGAGATTCTTTCTTCCATTTCTTGTAACCTATTGGTTATGCTAACCTCTGTAGTTCCTGCTTTCTTCCCTAAGTTCTTTCTCTCCACAATTTCTTCCATTTGTTTTTTTTTTTTTTTTTTTTTTTAATTTTTCCAATTCTATCTTCAGGTCTTGAGCTATTTTGTTGGTTTCCTTCCCCTGTCTGACTGTATTTTCATGTTTTTCCATCAATTCCTTCAGCTGTTTGTTTGAACAATCCACTGTTTCTTTTATTTCATTCAGTGATTTAAGCATTTCCTCTCTAAAGGCCACAGACTGTTTGGCTGCAGCTTCCCATATTTCTTCACGGATGGCCATAATCTCCTTGTCTTTAATTTCCTCCATTTCTTTACAGATAGCCATGATCTGTTTATTTTTATCTTCCTCTAATTCTTTTAGTATTTTATTTGTTTCCTCTGTTATCTTCTTCATGAGCATAGATGTTAGGTCATCTCCTTGAATTTCAGTTATGCTGGGGTGTCTAGGGCTTTTTGCCCCTGGATAACTGGGTTCTGGAGATGCCATATTGCTCTGGCTTTTGTTGGTTGAACTTTTATGCTGTCCTCTACCCATTGGGTTATCTTAGTTGTTTGAATTTAGTTTCTGGTTGTTCCTTGACTCTTGTAGTGGAGAGAATTCCTTTGGCAGGAAGATGGTTTTTCCTGAAGGAAGCCTTTCCAGCTTTTTGGGTATAGTCACTGGATGTCCGGTGTTTTTCAGGAGTTGCTACAGCTCACCTCAGGCATAGAGACCTGGGTAGTATCTGTGGTCCTGATTAGTCGAGAGGGCTCTCCTCTCACTGGGAGAAGTCCTGGAGACAGCTGCCCTCCTTCTGGGTTTCTTGCTGTAAATTTAGTGATCAACTGCTGTAACCTGTGTGCCCTGTGGTTTGGTCGGTTTTGTTAGGGATAACTGGTTGCCCCTTGGAGCAGTACCTGTGGGGTTCATCTCAGGGTTCCCAGTCTTTTGTAGGTCTAAGGTTGGGGCTCTGTGCCCCAAAACCCAAGAGGTAATCTGTGACGGGTGAGTACTGCTCTGGTGTCTTGGGGTGCACAGTTCTGCCTGTAAGGTGTATTTGGTACAATGCAGGCCTCTGAGCTGGTGGAGCGTGCGCCCGCCTGCTAGTCTGCAGGAGCTGAGTTTCCGATCACTCTGTGTTCCTTCTTTGGGCCTAGATCTGTGATGGCTGGGTGTACTCACCTGTCTGCGATCTGCAGGCTGCTAGACTTTCCCTAGGTGACCCCAGCAGCACGGTTTCTTTCTTCCATGTGGGGTCCTCTCTGGACAGGGGTTCCCAGTCCCTGTTGTACTGGGGCCCGCAGCTTGTCTGTACTGCTGAGCTGAGCGTGTAGCTCTTTGCGTGGCAGGAGCTCAGTTGTGTTGGCGGTGGGTACCTGCTGTTCTAGAGACCTTCTGGGGAAAGACTGGGTGACCCGTGATCAGTCTGGCAACTTTGCTTCCCTGTGGGGTCCTCCGTGACTGGGACTCCCAGCCTCAGGCACCCTTGTGCTCAAGGATCAGCCTGGGAAAGTGATTGGGACAAGGACGTTTGCGGCTCCAGCTGGGAGACACAAAGCCCGCGTTACCCGGGATTTCTTCCGGGTTCTGGCTGGGTAGCCGTGAGTGGACCCGACCAATTCCCACATTGTGGGAGCCTCCCCTCACCTGGGAAACACGATTGATGTAGTTTCAGGGCCCAGAGTTCAGTCTCCTGGTCTCTGCACGGCGAGTGCTGTCCTGCTTCTCAAATGTGGTGCTCTACTGCGCCGCCATCTTGGCTCCTCCCTATACTTTGATTTTAAACACTCCAAGAGAACACAGCACAGGAAAGATATCTGATAGAAGAAGTAGGACCTCACCCTGCAATATCAAAGAACATGAAGTTTCAGTTATAAATCCAAAGTTCTGGAAGCCTACCATGTACCATGATTCCTAAAGCTGATAACATTTTATGGTATATTTAAAATTTGCTAAGACTGTACTTCTTTGTTAAATGTTCATAGTGCAAAGATAGCCCCTCTCCAAAAATAAACAAGGAATAATAACTCAACATCATTTATAGTAAAAAAGATAGGAAGAAATTTGGGAAAGTGATGGATCTATTTATAGCTTTGATGGTTGTGATGGTTTCATGAATATGTACTTACCCACAAACTCATTGAGATGTGGACAATAAATATAACAATTATGCTTCACTGATGGTGCTTCATAGTAAGACATCTAAGGCACTCCTATCACTAATCTCTTCCTTCCTTCCTTCCTTCCTTCCTTCTTTTCTTCTTGTTTGAGCAACATCTCACTATGCAGTCTAGACTGGCATGAACCTGTGGCAATCCTCGAAACTCAGCCTCCTGATTGCTGACAGAACAGGCATATTCCACTACAAAAAATTCACCAATAACTTTAATTTAAAAAAAACTGAAAATCTCATATATGTGCAATGAAATATGATATCTATCTTTATTTCCCCTCCAACTCCCTTACACTATATTTTCTCCAAAATTATTCCCCTTCCCAACTTTATTGGTTTTGTGTGTGTGTGTGTGTGTGTGTGTTGGTTTTTAAACAGCCAACAATGGCCAGTCAGTTATGTGTGTATATACATAGGTTTGGGTTCATCTACTGGAACATGGGAAGTTAAGTGGTTGCCACATCCTGAAAAAGCAATGAACCTCTTTCTCCTAGCAGCTAGTTACCCACTGTCAATAGCTCCCAAGTAAGGAGCTATATTTAAAAGGTAGTTTAACAGCATGGCCATTTGGCAAACTAACAACAGTAAGCCATACCCTAGGATCTAGGATCTATGAACTTCCAGCCATGGCCTTTCAAATGACATTATGGTATCAGGCTTGGAGTTCCTTCCTGTAGAGAAAGTTGTGCCACAAGGGAAACTCTTAAATACTGATAGCAGGAATATATAATAGTGCAGTCACTTTTGGTTTCTCATGAACTATTTTTAAATAGAACAGTCCTATGACCTAGTAATAGCACTCATGAACACGTAGACAAGAAGCTTGTGTCCTACTGTAGAAACACTTGTATATCTTTTTTTTTTCTTTCTTTAGAGAGATTATAATATAAAAATTTACTACCAATAAGACAACTTTTAGCAATGAAAATGAAGGAAAGTCTGGCACATATCAAATAATAGAAAAAAAAGAAAAGAGAAAAAGAAACTGGTATTTGTGCTCGCTTCCACTTCTAGATTTTATCTGGTTTGAACTTGTGCATGTCTTACTGGTACTGGCTCATTCTGTGAGTTTGTATGTATCTCAGTCCAGTTGTGTCTGGAATACATTACTACCTTGGAGTCAGACAAGATTTACAATTTCGAGAAAACCTTCTATAACATGGCATATTAATGCCATAACATAATAATGTAAGATTATTAACTTTGCAGGAAATTCAGAATGCTCACATTTATCCTATATCTTTCAGGCATGAGAGGTTGACATCACATTAAACACACAAAATTACTCACTTAAAAGAAAGTTACACCAATAAATCTATGTCTTATTTAATTTGTTTACAAGTCTTTTAGACTTATTCCCAATGTATGCAGTTCATACAAATGATGTTATTGCTTTACACTAATAAAAAAATCAATTGATCAATAAACTAATATTTATTTGTAATGAAAAACACTACAGTGGTGTTCATACACTTATTTAAAATACTTCAGTTAAAATTAAAAGGTAGACGATGACAGAAAACTAATGTCCATTTAAAACAAAACAAAACAAAAAAGATCATGATTGAAAATTATCTCAAACTAAATGCAAACACGGTAATATTGATTGCTAGTAACTAGTGTATCTTTTTCCATTGTTCTGTTCATAGTAGCTAGGAAATGGGACCAAAGTGTACATGATTAATGCATCGGATTAATGGATAAGAAAAATGTGGTACATATATACATAATGGACTATCACTCACCTGTAAAGGAAAAATGCGAACAGAATAAAACAGAATTTTCAGGTAAATGAGCAGAAATGAGATCCGCTCCAAGAAATCTGGCACCCTATTCTGGCATCAAAAGAAACAGTTTTATTATTTTACGGAGTATCACCATTTTGATATGTACTATCTACTTTTTTGTATTAGGGAAATTCTTCTTTTTAAATTTATTTATTTATTTATTTATTCACTTATTTATTTCAATTTATTCACTTTGTGTCCCCTATGCAGCCCCATTTCTCATCTCCTTCTAGTCCCACCTATGCTCCCTTTTCTCCCACTATACCCCTTCCCTTCTCCCCTGAAAAAGAGGTCCTCCCCCCTTCTATCTGACCCTAGCCTATCAGGTCCCTTCAAGGCTGGCTGCTTCATCTTTTTCTGAGGCTTGGTAAGGCTGCATCCCCAGGGAGAGATGATCAAAGAGCCAGTCACTGAGTTCATTTCAGAGATACCCCTTACTAGGGAACCCACTTGGAAACTGAGCAGCCTATGGGTTTCCTCTGAGCAGGGGGCCTAAGTTCTCTCCATGCATGGTCCTTGGTTTGAGTATTGGTCTTTGCAGGCCCCCCTGGCCCAGGTAGTTTGGCTCTGCTGTTCTCCTTGTGGAGTTCCTGACCACTCCAGGTCTTTGTATTTACCTCTCCTTCCATAAGGATTCTGGCATTCGGCCCAAATTTTGGCTGAGTCTCAGGATCGCCTTCCATACTCTAGTGGGCTTTCTTTTCCTTTATTTCTTTTTAGATTCATCTATATAATACTCTGTCTGCAGGTATGCATTTATGCCAGAAGAGAGCACTAGATCTCATTACAGATGATCCACCATGTGGGTGTTAGAAATTGAACTCATGAACTTTTGGAAGAGTAGACAGTGCTCTTAACCACTGAGCAATCTCTCCAGTCCACTATCTACTTTTCTTAAAGAACTATGATAAAGATAAGTGAAATCTCTAATGTTATGCCCTAAACGGGTAGTTATTTGCCTGAATATAAAGCAAAGATAAACACTCAGGAAAATGGATAAAAGAGCCATATGGTTGACATATGGATCAAGTTACATTCTCCCAATCTTAGAAAACTAAGATAAATATAGGACAACCAGGAAATTTTTTCTAGCATTTCAGGCTGGCAGTAACAATATAAGATATAAATGACAGGCTGTAGTGATGCATACTTGTAGTGCCAGTATTTAGAATACAGAGATAGGAAGATCACAATTGTGAGGCTAGAGATAGCTCCATTGAGAGATATTTATAGCATGTAGAAGTATGGTCAGTTTATAATAAAGAATGTCATTAAGATATTAAACATTTGATAGAAATTATTTATGCAATGTAGAAGCTAATAGTTTTGTATGTTCTTTAAAATTGTATCACATATTTTATTATTAAAATTTATTTATTTTTTATTAATTACAGTTTATTCGCTTTGTAGCCCAAACTGTAGCTCCTTCCTTTTGCTCCCCCATCCTCCCTCCCTCATCTCTTTCCATGCCCTTCCCCAAGTCCACTGATAGGAGAGGTCCACCTCCCCTTCCGATCTTAGCCCATCAGGTCTCATCAGGACAGGCTACATTTTCTTCCTCTGTGGCCTTTCTCCCTCTGAGGGAGGAACAAGGACGTTCCTCCCTCAGAGGGAGTGATCAAAGAGCCAGCCACTGAGTTCATCTCAGGGACGGTCCTTGTTCCCATTACTAGAGTTACGATTGGAGACTGAACTGCCATGTATTACATCTGTGCAGGGGTTCTAGGTTATCTCCATACATTGTACTTGGTTGGATTTTCAGTTTCAGAAAACACCCCTGTGCCCAGGTTATTTTTTTGGTTCTGTTGCTCTTCTAGTAGAGCTCCTGTCCCCTCCAGTTCTTTCTATCTCTCCCTTCTTTCATAAGATTCCCTGCATTCTGTCCAAAGTTTGGTTATGATTCTCAGCATCTGCTTTGATACCTTGCTGGGTAGAGTCCTTCAGAAGCCATCTGTGTTAGGTTTCTGTCCTGTTCCCTATTTCGCTCTTCTGATGTCCATCCTGTTTGCTTTTCTGAATGAGGATTGATCATCTTCCCTAGTCATCATGGAGATGCAAATCAAAACAACCCTGAAATTTCACATTACACCTGTCATAATGGCTAAGATCAAAAACTCAAGTGACAACACATGTTGGAGAGGATGTGGAGAAAGAGGAACCCTCCTCCATTGCGGGTGGGAATGCAAACTTGTACAACTACTTTGGAAATCAATCTATTGGTTCTTCAGACAATTAGGAATAGTGCTTCCTTAAGATCCAGCTATACCACTCCTAGGTATATATCTAAAAAATTCTCAAGTATTCAGCAAGGACATTTGCTCAACCATGGTCATAGCAGCTATCCTTGTAATAACCAGAATCTGGAAACAACTCAGATTTCCCTCAACAGAGGAATGAATACAGAAATTGTGGTACATTTACACAGCGGAATACTACTCAGCAATTAAAAACAAGGAAATCATGAAATTTTCAGGCAAATGGTGGGAACTTGAAAAGACTATGCTGAGTGAGATATCCCAGAAGCAGAAAGACACACAGGGTATATATTCACTTATAAGTGGATATTAGACATTTAATATAGTATAAATATACTAAAATCTATACACCTAAAGAAGTAAAGCAAGGGGGACTCTGGGTAAGAAACCAATAGTTTCAAAACACAGATGTAGTAATTACATATTGGTGAAATTTGCCTAAATATACACAGATAATAAACAGTTGAATACTAATGTGAACTTCAGTTTATCTGACTCTCCAAACTCATTGTATGTGAATAGTGTTAGTACCTAATAGACCCTTATATTGTCCTAGAGACTGCGCTTAATGCAGTTGAAAACACAATTGTATATCATTAAGGAAATATTTTTGTCTAGCTGATACCAGAAAAAGATACTTATGATTAAAAGTACAGAGTGGTTTATGCACTATAAGTACTTATTATTATAAGTACTTCTACAAACAAATTTATATAATTTAAAATATTTTTATTACTTACAGTATATTTACTTTGCGTCCCACCTGTTGCTCCCTCCCTCCTCCCCTCCCTATCTCACCCTCCGTCCCTTTGCCCTACCCATATCCCTCCCCCAGTCCACTGATAGGGGAGGTCTTCCTCCCATTTCTTCTGATTCCAGTCTATCAGGACTCACCAGGAGTGGCTATATTGTCTTCCTCTGTGGCCTGGTAAGGCTGCTGTCTCCTCAGCGGGGAGGTGATCAAAGAGCAGGGCAATCAGTTCATGTCAGAGACAGTCCCTGTTCCCATTACTAGGGAACCTACTTGGACAGCAAACTGTTAAGGGCTAAATCTGTGCAGGGGTTCTAGGTTATCTCCATGAATGGCCCTTGTTTGGGATTTCAGTTTCAGAAAAGACCCCTGTGCCCAGATTTTTTGGTTCTGTTTCTCTCCTTGTGGAGCTCCTGTCCTCTCCAGGTCTTACTATTTCCCACTTCATTCATAAGATTCCCTGCATTCTGCCCAAAATTTGGCTATAGTTCTGAGCATCTGCTTTGATATCACGTAGGGTATAGACTTTCAGAGGTCCTTGTGGTAGGCTCCTGTTCTGTTTTCTGTTTTCTCCCTCTTCTGATGCTTTTCTGAAGGAAGATTGAACATCTTACCCAGAGTCCTCCTTCTTGATTAGTTTCTGTAGGGATACAAATTTTAGTATGTTTATCTCATATTGCATGTCTAATATCCATATATGAGTGAGTATATTCCCTGTGTGTCTTGCTTCTTCTGGGACACCTCACTCAGGATGCTCTTTTCCAGTTCTCACCATTTGCCTGCAAATTTCATGATTTCCTTGTTTTTAATTACTGAGTACTATTCCATTGTGTAAACGTACTAAAATTACTGTATCCATTCCTCAGTTGAGGGGCATCTGGGTTATTTCCAGCTTCTGGCTATTACAAATAAAGCTGCTACAAACATGGTTACATCAGCATATTTTGGATATGTACTTAGGAGTGGTATAGCTGGACTTTGAGGTAACACTATTCCTAATTGTTTGAGAACGTACCAGCTTGATTTCCAAAGTGGTTGTATATGTTAACATTCCCACCAGCATTGGAGGAGGGTTCCCCTTTCTCCACATCCTCTCAGGTATGTGTTGTCACTTGAGTTTTTGACCTTAGCTATTTTGAAGGGTATAAGGTGAAATCTCAGGGTCGTTTTGATTTGCATTTCCCTGATGACTAAGGATGTTGAACATTTCTTTAAGTGTTTCTCTGCCATTTGATATTCCTCTCTTGAGAATTCTCTGTTTAGCTCTGTACCCCATTTTCTTTGATTATTTTATTTTAAATTTTATCAATTATACTTTATCCACTTTTTATTCCCCCATAATCCCCTCTCTCCTCCCCTCCTAATCACACCTTCCTTCTTCCTTCTCCACACATGCTCTGCCCCAAGTCAACTGATAGAGGAGATCTTCCCCTCGTTCCTTCTGATCCTAGTCTATCAGATCTCATCAGGAGTGGCTGCATTGTCATCTTCTGTGGCCTGGTAAGGCTGCTCCCCTCTCAGCGGGAGGTAACCAAAGAGCAGGCCAATCAGTTCATGTCAGAGGTGGTCCCTGTTCCCATTACTATGGAACCCACTGGGACACTGGACTGCCATGGGCTACATCTGTGTAGGATAACTCCATGCATGGTACTTGGTTGGGGTGTGAGTCTCTGGAAAGACCCCTGTGTTCAAATTTTTTGGTTCTGTTGTTCTTCCAGTGGAGCGCCTGTCCTCTCCAGATCTTACTATTTCCCACTTCTTTCATTAGATTCCCTGCACTCTGCCCAACATATGGCCATAAGTCTTAGCATCTGCTTTGATAGTCTGCAGGACAGAGCCTTTCAGAATTCTTCTGTGGCAGGTTCTTAACTTGTTCCCTGTTATCTTCTTCTGATGATGTCCATCCTCTTTGCCTTTCGGGATGGGTTTGAGCATTTTAGCAAGAGTCCTCCTTCTTGATTAGTTTCTTTTGGTGTACAGATTTTAGTAGGTTTATCTTATATTATATGTCTATATGAGTAAGTATATACCATGTGCGTCTTTCTGCTTCTGGAATGGCTTACTCAAAGAGCTCAACATAAAACCAGACACATTAAATCAGTGAGAATAAAAATTGGGAAGAGTCTTGAACTCATTAGCACAGGAGACAACTCCCTGAACAGAACACCAACAGCACAGGCTCTAAGAACAACAATTAATAAATGGGACCTCATGAAACTGAAAAACTTCTGTAGAGCAAAAGACACTGTCCTCAGAACAAAATGACTGCCTACAGACTGGGAAAGAATCTTCACCAACCTTCTATCTGACAGAGGTCTAATATCCAGTGTACCCCATTTTGAATTGGATTACTTTATTTGTTGCTGTTTAACTTGTTCTGTTCTGTTATATACTGGATATTAGCCCTCTGTCAGATATTGGGTTGGTGAAGTTTCGTTCCTAGTCTGTAGGCAGGTGTTTTGTTCTGACAACAGAGTTCTTTGTTTTGCAGAAGCTTTTCAGGGTGACTGTGGCTTCATAGAATGAGTTTGGTAGTGTTCCTCCCGTTTCTATTTTGTGGAGTAGTTTAAATAATATTGGTGTTAGCTCTTCTTTGAAGGTCTGGTAGAATTCTGCACTGAAACCATCTGGCCCTGGGCTTTTTTTTTTTTTTTTTTGGATGGGAGATTTTGATGACCACTTCTATTTCCTTAGGGTATATAGGACTATTTAAATGATTTACCTGGTCTTGATTCAGCTTTGGCAAGTGGAATCGATCAAGAAAATTGTCCATTTCTGGATATTAGTCCTCTGTCAGACATAGGGTTGGTGAAGATCATTTCCTAATCTGTAGGCAGTCATTTTGTTCTGAAGACAGCATCCTTTGCTTTACAGAAGCTTTTCAGTTTCATGAGGTCCCATTTATTGTTTCTCTTAGAGCATGTGCTGTTGGTGTTCTGTTCAGGAAGTAGTCACCAGTGCCAATGAGTTCAAGGCTCTTCCCCACCTTTTCTTCTAAGCGGTTTAGTGAGTCTGGTTTCATATGGAAGTGTTTGATCCACTTGGACTTTAGTTTTGTGCAGGGTGATAAGTATGGATCTATTTGCATTTTTCTACACGTAGATTGGGAAAGTTCTTCATTAACCCTATATCTGACAGAGAGCTAACATCCAGTATATATAAAGAACTCAAGAAGTTAAACAGCAACAAATCAAGTAATCCAATTTAAAAAAAATGGAGTACAGAGCTAAACAGAGAATTCTCAATAGAAGAATATAGAATGTCAGAGAAATACTTAAAGAAATGTTCAACGTCCTTAGTCATAAGGGAAATACAAATCAAAATGACCCTATGATTTCACCTTATACCCATCAGAATGGCTAAGATCAAACATTCAAGTGACAACGCATGCTGGAGAAGTTGTGGAGAAAGGGGAACCCTCCTCCACTGCTGGTGGGAATGTAAACTTGTGGTACATCTACACAATGGAATATTACTCAGCAATGAAAAACAAGGAAATCATGAAATTTGCAGGTAAATGGTGGGATCTGGAAAAGATCATGCTGAGTGAGCTATCCAAGAAGCAGAAAGATACACACAGTGTATACTCACTCATATAGACATATAATATAAGATAAACCTACTAAAATCTATACACCTAAAGAAACAAATCAAGAGGGAGAACTCTTGCTAAAATGCTCAATTCCTATCCAGAAAGGCAAAGAGGATGGACATCAAAAGAAGGGGGAAAGAGGGAACAAGTCAGGAGCCTGACACAGAGGACCTCTGAAAGGCTTTGCCCTATCAATGCATGATGCTGAGACTTATGGGCAACCTTTGAGCAGAGTGCAGGGAATCTTATGAAAGAAGTGGGAAACAGTAAGATCTGGAGAGGACAGGAACTCCACAAGGAGAGCAACAGAACTAAAAAATCTGAGCACAGGGGTCTTTCCTGAGATTGATACTCCAACCAAGGACCATACATGGAGATAACCTAAGACCCCTGCACAGATGTAGCACATGGCAGTTCAGTGTCTAAGTGGCTTCCATTCTAATAGGAACAGGGACTGTCTCTGACATGAACTGATTGGCCTGTTCTTTAATTACCTCCCCCTGAGGGGGAAGCAGCATTACCTGGCCACAGAAAAAGACAATGCGGCCACTCCTGATGAGACCTATTTGACTATGATCAGAAGGAAGAAGAGGAAGACCTCCCCTATCAGTAGACTGGGGGAGGGGCATGCATGCAGAGAGTGGAGGAATGGAGGGTTTGGGAGGGGAGGACGGAGGGAACCACAGGGGGGATACAAAGTAAATAAAGTGTAATTAATAAAGAATTTAAAATACACAAAAAGCAGAAAATTGTCCATTTCTTTTAGATTTACAAATTTGGTGTATATAGGCTTTTGAAATAAGACCTAATTATTGTATGGATTTCTTCAGTGTCTGTGGTTATGTCCCCGTTTTCGTTTCTAATTTTGTTGATTTGGATAGTGTTTCTCTGCCTTTTAGTTAGTTTGGGTAAGGGTTTGTCTATCTTATTGATTTTCTCAAAAAAACCAGCTCTTGGTTTCATTGATTCTTTGAATTGTTTTATTTGTTTCTAATTGATTAATTTCAGCCCTGAGTTTGATTCTTTCCAGGTGTCTACTCCTCTTTGGTGTGTCTGCTTCTTTTTTTTCCTAGTGCTTTTAAGTGAGCCACTAATTTGCTTGAATGAGATGTTTCGAATTTCTTCTTGATGGTGCTTAGTGCTATGAACTTTCCTCTTAGCACTGCTTTCATTGTGTCCCCACAAGTTTGGGTATGTTGTGTCTTCATTTTCATTGAATTCTAGGAAGACTTTAATTTCTTTATTTCTTCTCTGACCCAGCTGTCATTTAGTAGTAAGTTGTTCAGTTTCCATGTGTGTGTAAGCTTTTTGCAATTTTTTCATTGAGGTCCACCTTTAGTCCATGGTAATCAAGGATTATTTCAACCTTCTTGTATCTGTTGAGGCTTGCTTTGTGACCAAGTATATGGTCTATTTTGGAGAAGGTTCCTTGAGGTGCTGAGAAGAAGGTAAATTCGTTGTGTTTGGGTGAAAGGTTCTGTAGATGTCAGTGAGCTCCATTTGATTCATCACCTCTGTTTGAGACATTGTTTCTTTTTTAATTTCTGTTTTGTTGACCTGTACTTTGTTGACAATGGGGTGTTTAAGTCTCCCACTATTATTTTGTGGGGATCTATGTGTGGTGTAAGTTTCATCAATGTTTCTTTTACAAATGTGGGTGCCCTTGAATTTGGGGCATATATGTTCAGGACTGTAATATATTCCTGGTGGATTTTTCCCTTGATGAGTATAGAGTGTTCTTCTCTGCCTCTTTTGATTAATTTTGGTTGAAAGTCTATTTTATTAGACATTAGAATGGCTACTCCTGCTTGCTTCTTGGGTCCATTTGCTTGGAAAACTGTCTTCCAGCCCTTTATTCTGAGGTAATGTCTATCTTTGTGACTTAGGTGTGGTTCTTTTATGCAACAGATAGTTGGGTCTTGTTTTTGCATCCATTATGTTAGTCTGTGTATTTTATTGGAGAACTGAGTCCATTGATGTTGAGGGAGATTACAGTGGCTGTTAGATCCTTTGATATTGATGTTGGATGTGGTAGTGTGTTTGGCTACTTTTTGTTTTGCTGTAGTGAGGTTATTTATTTCCTGTGATTTCTTGAAAGTAGTTTTCTTGGGTTGTATTTTTCCTCCTAGTATCTTCTGTAATGCTGGACTTGTGTGTAGGTATTGTTGAAATTTGTTTTTGATATTGAATATCAGGTTTTCTCCGTCTATGAGAACTGAGAGTTTTACTTGGTATAGTAGACTAGGCTGACATCTGTGTTCTCTTACGGTCTGCATGATATCTATCCAGGCCCTTCTGGCTTTCATAGTTTCTGTTTTGAAGTCAGGTGTGATTTTGATGGGTTTGCAGTTATATATTACTTGGCCTTTTTCCCCTTGCAGATTTTAGTATTTTTTCTTTTTTTTTTTTTTTTTTCTGTATACTTACTGTTTTGATTATTATATGTCAGGAAGATTTTCTTTTCTGGTCTAATTTATTAGGTATTCTGTAGACCTCTAGTAGTCTTATAGGTCTCTCCTTTAAGTTAGGGAAATTTTCTTCAATGATTTTATTGAAAATATTATCTGGGCCTTGGAGGAGGAAATCTTTTTCCTCTATTCCTTTTATTTCTTAGGTTTTGTCTTTTTATGGTGTCTTGGATTTCTTGGATGTTTTGTGTCAGGAATTTTTTTAGATTTTTATTTTCTTTGATGGATACCTCAATTTCTTCCATTGTATCTTCCACACCTGAGATTCTTTATTCCATCTCTTGTAGTCTATTGGTTATGCTTACCTGTGTAGTTCCTGTTTTTTCCCTAAGTTCTTTCTCTACATAATTTCTTCCGTTTGTGTTTTCTTTAATTGTTTCAATTCTATCTTCACATGTTGAGCCGTTTTGTTGATTTCCTTCACCTGTCTGAATGTATTTTCCTTCAATTCCTTCAGCTGTTTCTTTGAACATTCCTCTGTTTCTTTTATATCTTTTAGTGATTTAGTCATTTCCTCTCTGAAAGCCACAAACTGTTTGGCTGCATCTTCCTGTATTTCTTTACGGATGTCCATAATCTGTTTGTTTTATCTTCCTCTAATTCTTTATGCATTTTATTTGTTTCCTCTATTAACCTCTTCATAAGCATAGATGTAAGGTCATCTTCCTGAATTTCACTTATGTTAGGGTGTCCAGGGTTATTTGCCCCTCGATACTGGGTTCTGGGGATCCCATCCTGCTTTGCCTTTTGTTGGTTGTGCTTTTTTGCTGGCTTCTACCCATCTCGTTGTCTTAGGTGTTGTCTGTTAGTTCCTGGTGCCTGCTGGGTCCTGGGGTAGGCAGAATCCACTTGGCGGGGTTCTGAAGGAGATCTCCTCAGCTTTTTGGATATGGTCAACTGAATATGATATGGTCAACTGTGGTGCTTCTTAGGAATTGTCACAGTTCACTTCAGGCATATGAACCTGTGTGGTAACTCTCCTGTTCAGGAAGGCTCTCCTCTCATCAGGAGAGGTCCTGGTGATGGCTGCCCTGCTGCTGGTTATCTTGCTCTGTATTTAGTGAGCAGCAGCTGTTGCTCTTAAGGTGTAATTGTTAGGTGCAGCCCTAACCAGGCAGTCTCACAGTTTTGTCAGTTTACTTAGGAATAACTGGTCGAACCTTGGAGCAGTATCTGAAGGCTGCTGTAATGGCGCTCTGGCTTTGGTAGGTCTGAGGATACAGCTTTGTGCCCCAGTGCCCTAGTGGTACTCAGCAATAGCAGGTCAGCCTGGTGCTCATGCCTGCAGTAGAAGGACAGAGCCTAGATCTTGTGTGAATCTAGAAAGTCTTCTGGAGCTGGGTGTCCTGAGCGTTGGATCTGATGATCCCCCTGCTGTGGGGTTTTCTCCTGACAGATACACAGAGACTATGCTTTGGGGACCACAGTGCTGTCTTGGATGGAGAGTAGAACTCGAAGGCACAGACGTGTATGGCTCTGCCTTTCTGGCCATTGGGCACCTGTGTGTCTCCTGAAACTGGGTAATTTTTCCTAAGACCTTTTCGGGGTGGTGGTATCAGCTGAGTGCTCCGAGATCAGACCTGCTGTTCCCCTCCCTGTGGGTTTGCACCCAACAGAGAAACTCAGTCTCTGGTGCCCTGGGGTCCACAGCTCTATCTGGGGCAGCAAGTCAGGCATGCAGGCTGGACTCTGTGCTGACACTTGTGTGCTTGGCTCAGCTCTGGGCTGTGGTGCCTGCGGAACCCAGGTCTTTTCCAGGGATTGTATGTGTGACCTAAGGTCTGTCCCAATTTTTCCCTGTACTGTGGGGTTATGTCTGGAAACAGAGACTGGAAGTCCCAGTCTGTGATGTCATGGGGCCCATAGTTCATTCTGGGATAGTGCTCAGAGCACACTGGCGTGTGGCTCTGGGCTGATGCCCAAGTTTCTGGTGGAACCGGGACCTCTTCCACGGTTTAGCTGGGTGAGTTCAAGCTGATTGAATCCCTGACCGTGGGGTATCCTCTTACCTGGGAAACACAATCGCTTGTGTTTTAGGGCCGAGAGTTCTGACTGCTGGTCACTATGCCGATCCTGCTCTGCTGCTGGTCAGAACGAGAATAGTTCTGGCGCTGCCATCTTGGATCACCCTCCTTAGATGAGTGTGTTTTTTATATTGAGGTCTTTGATCCTCTTGTACTTTAATTTTGTGCAGGGTGATAAGTATGGTTCTATTTGCATTTTTTTTTTTTTTACATGTAGACATCCAGTTAGACCAGCATCATTTGTTGAAGATGCTATCTTTTTTCCATTGTATGGTTTTGGCATCTTTGTCAAAAATCAGGTGTCCAAAATTCTGTGGGTTTATTTCAGTTCTTCAAGTTGACTCCACTGATAGATCAGTCAGTTTCTGTGCCAGTACCATGCAATTTTTAGTACTGTTGCTCTATAGTATAGCTTGAGATCAGGGATGGAGATACCACCAGAAGATCTTTTATTGTAAAGGACTGTTTTAGCAATTCTGCTTTTTTGTTGTTGTTGTTGTTATTCCATATGAAGTTGAGAATTTTTCTTTCAAGTCTGTAAAGAATTGTGTTGGTAATTTGATGGGAACTGCACTGAATCTGTAGATTGCTTTTGGTAAGATGGCCATTTTTACTATGTTAATCCTGCCAATCCATGATCATGGGAGATCTTTCCATCTTCTGATACTTCTTCTATTTCTTTCTTAAGAGACTGGAATTTTTTTTTTCATATAAGTTTTTGACTTACCTGGTTAGAGTCACACAAATGTACTTTATGTCCTTTGTGGCTATTGCAAAGGGTGTTGTTGACCTAATTTCTTCCTTAACCATTTTGTCTTCTGTATACAAGAAGGCTACTGATTTTTTTTAGTTAATTTTGTATCCAGCCACTTGGCTGTAGGTGTTTATCAGCTGTAGGAGTTTCCTGGTAGAATTTTTGGGCTCACTTAGGTATACTATTATATCATCTGTGTTGTATTATAATATTAATATTTACTATTGATATATCTTTTAGTAAAGCTGTGGTTAATCCTAAACAGTTGTATAACGGAATTATCACACAGAGAGTAAGATTTTTTTATTTAGTTAAACTAGAACACAATGCTTGGCAATAGTTATTCCATCCTAAACCTCCAAGTCCCCATAGTTTCCTACAATTCAGATTTTTCCCATTATAGTTGCTTTTAGTGATATCTTAGGTCTGATTCATTCCTTCACGTTGTTCCAAGTCCTCTCCTCAAGCTTCTGTTCTCCTAGCTTCTACTCCTGCCACTTCTCCTCCTCCTCTGCTCTCACTCCTTCTTCTCCTTTGGCTCCTCCCCTCTCCCTCCTACTCCTTTCTCTCCATTGCTCAACATAGTGGCTGGTTGTTTTATTTTGGCATGTTTACACAAAGTTGAAGCAGGTAATGCTTAGATTAAGTATCACAATGCAATGGCTGGATTGAAACCAGATAGTGGGTAAGAGAAATCAGCATTTGAATGAGCAAGGGCAAGGCATATACATTCCAAAAGAACATTATACCAACATTTCCCCCTTTAAGTCCAATAAAAGGCTCCTTTTCTTTCAATACAATAGTAATTATGAAATTATGAAAACTGTTAGTTAAAATCTGCATGTGCAATGTCCAGTCCATGTGTATTTAACAACTTAGGAGAGAGTATCTGATTATCCTATCTATCTTGACAAGTTTAAAGTTCTATACCTAAATTAACTTTTATCCCTATTGATATTACCTATATGAAAGCATTTCTTAACTTCTAAACAACTTAAGCTTAATTGTGGCACTATGACTATTTGGTCTTCAACCCCATCAGAGACTTGAGAAAGAATAAAATTTATTATTAGAGTAAATAGGAAGGCATGTTAGCAGCTTCCAAAAAATAAAAAATTGACAGAGACAGTTTGCTGCCTGAACAGTCACCCATAACTCTCTATAAAATTGGAGCATCATCTTCAGCCTTCTGGCTCAGAATATTTGACAGGCATACATGTGAAGCTGGAACTATTTAGGACTTGCTTACCCTGTCTTGGCATAGTTCGGCCAAATCAACTTGTCCTGCATTTAAGCTTGCCCTTTTTTAGGCGATTGGCTCATTTGCCACATTTGAAGCCATGTCAGTATGGAGGTTCATCCAAGCTCATCATGTTCTTTGAGGTAGGTAGGGTGCTGCCAGGAGATGACCTGTCTTATTGTCAAAGAATCTTTAAAACAATAAAGACAATTTTAAATGGCATATTCTGTAGGTCTCTGAAGTTTTTGAAGACTACCTATCTTTATGTAATTGATCTGTGTACAAAATCATATCTATCTGTTAAACCTAAGATGTATATATATATATATATATATATATATATATATTCCTGTGATAAATTACACTATTGTCTGACATGATTATGAGTTGATTAACTAGGAATTATTTGTACTACCTAATATCCTAACCAGTTTTTAATAACAGTTTAAAAGTATTGGAAGTAACCTTGACTTTGTATCAAAAAGCTTTGTATACTAAAGCTTATACCAATGTATCAAAAATAGACTTGTTTTTGCATCAATTTGCAAAATCCTATACCAGAGTTCAAATTAACCTTATTTGAGAATAACAAATAAAACCCTAAGTTGAGTAGATTCAATAATCTACCTTTTGTCTTATTTCTATAAGATATTCCTGTATACTCCTTTCTTTCTTTTTAACCACTTTTCTCCTTATCTAAGAAAGAAAGATAGAAAAAACGAAAAAGGAAAGGTGAAAAATCTCTGAATATAACCTTGTTTCACTCTGAATAAGACCATTAATAATTTATAAACATTTCCCAATGACTATAAAAATACGTAGCCATAGAAAACAACGAAAAACCTACCCAATCCTCTTTAAGGAAAATTGGATGTCATTCTCATGGATTTCTTCTAGCTGACATTTTTGGACAGGCAGAAATCCTGTTAGGATCCCCCTAAAAATTGGGGAAAATTGGTTAATTAAGGAAGCAATAACATTTGTGGTCCAGTCTTTGAATGTTGAGAAATTTCAGGCTTAATAAAAATTCTGTTTGGAACAGTCTAAAATGCTGGACCAATTAAGATTAGTAGCTTTCTTCAAAGATCTCTTGGGATCAGGCTTTAATCAGAAACAGCAATTGAAGCAGTTGAGGCAGGAATAAGCAGAATGCTGGAACATGCAAGATGCTAGAACAGATGTGTCAATGTCTCAGCATGCTGAAGAATGAATCCTGTCGGGTTTGATCCAGTATCTCTGGTGTCCAGTTCTTTTTTACTGCAAACATATAATTTCTTGCAAGCATTATAGAGTTCTAAAATTAGAAATATATGAGATGTGCAGTATGAAGCTAAACTTTATCTATGCCAATCAATAGATAAAAACTAAATTTTATCTATGTCATTTAAAAGAATAGCATAATAATTTTTGAGGATATTATAGCCAAGGATTTATTGGCCATGTATTGTTGCAGTATTGGCTAGAGACATATTTTTGTGTCTCAGTCAGTTTCAGAGTTGTTCCCATGTAAAGGGATCATCAATATAAGTTACCATTATTATTGAACATACAATTATCATGTTGAAATCAATGCAAGGTTGTATATATCAAAGTATCTTTTTTGGGCTCTTGTTGTATTAGGCCAAGCTGTCACATATCTCCTGAAAGAAGGCTTCCCATTAAAGAGACAAGCTGGTTGCCTTGAGCAATAGAAAAGGTATGTTTTGAGTAAACTTTATATAAACTCCTTTTTAATTTAGAATTTAAGCATACTTTAGGCATCTTGTACCTGTTTAGAGGTTTAGGCCTATGTTTTTATATATGTTGTAGCTATTTTTCCTGTCCCCTTTTTTATATAGAATGGGCAGTTACGCTTTTATGGCCAAAGTTTATTTAAACTCCATTTTACCTTTAGCATTTAAGCATACCCTAGGCATCTTATACCTGGGTTTTACATTGGTTGTAGCTATTCTTTGGCTTGCCCCTTTTTATACAGGATGGGCAGGTATGCCTTTCTAGCCAAACTTTATATAAACTCTCTTTTAGCATTTAAATATATTGTAGGCATCTTGTACCTGGGTTTTTACATTGGTTTTGGCTATCTTTGGCTTGCCCCCTTTTTGATATGAGATGAACAGTTTTGCTTTTAAACATATGAATTATAACTTTTGAGTTTTTAGGACTTAACTAGGCTGGCATGTA
Source organism: Meriones unguiculatus (assembly GCF_030254825.1). Classification (NCBI taxonomy): domain Eukaryota; kingdom Metazoa; phylum Chordata; class Mammalia; order Rodentia; family Muridae; genus Meriones; species Meriones unguiculatus. The sequence continues at coordinate 49,680,152 of NC_083369.1, read as the reverse complement.
CTTTTCTGTCTGTAAACCTCCTGTGTTTTTTTTGCATCAGGAATGACCAACATTTGTCCCCGGGAAAATGTCTCACGTTCAAAAGGATAAGGCAGTTTCCAGAGTAGTGTGAAATTATCTCTCCTTATGTAAACCTAAAACTGACGTTAATCCAACCTTTAGAGCAGTAAGGACATAACATCTATTATTATGGTAATCTTAATGAACATTTTGTCATTTTGAATCTTAGACTCTCTCTGTAAATGGCTAAACAGCAGGAGTTGCCATCCTGGCTTTTATTATGTAAATTAGCTTGATCCAGAGCTCAGAGATCTGCCTATTTCTTAGTTTGTGTTGGGAATAAAGGCATGTGCCTTCAACAACTTGTTTAAATATTTTTTCTCTAATCCATATTACTGTAACTCAAAGCCTTTAAATGGAAATCAAGCAAAGAGACAAGAAAATTTTAAGTTTGGGATCAGTTGTGCCAATTTACAGCGTAACAAGCAAAGCCCAGTTGGTTATTTTTAGTTGATGTTTCAGTGAATTGGCAGACCATTACCAGAAAGAGCTGACAAGTATCTTGCAGCCAGAGAGCTTTGAAATTTACCCGATATTAATCTAATTATTAGGAAGAGTGCCTTTTTTTTAAAATTTTGTCTGTATCTCAGTATTCCAATCCTTGGCTTTTCCCCCATTTTTTCCTTGAACTATCTTGGAGAAGGCATGGAGAAGAGCCATCACCATTAAACATATGGCAACCAGATCCATGACTATGACAACCAAAACAAAGCCAAACGGGATTAAAACATCCTCTGCGGGCGGAGCCAAGATGGCGACTAGCACACACAGTTTTTGAGTTTTGGGATCTTCTGAGTTGGAGAATGGAAGGACCCCCAACCCAGGAAAACCACAGCAAGGCTTTCTGAACAACAGGGAACATCCCAGGAGGTGAAAACTTTGGTCTCTGGTCACCTGGAGACTTCCTTGGGGAAGGAGAGAAACGATCCTTTGTTCTTGTGGCACTCCCTTCCCCCAGACCTCCTTCCTCCTTGGCACAGTGGCACAGAGGACTCATCTTTCTCAGCGCAGACCTAACTGCCTGGGGTATACAGCTGCTGAGACGGAGCCCCAAGCACTTTAGCGGCAGACAAAAGCCAGCAGTACGTGTCCCGGAGTCCCAGATTCGCACAGCAGCTGCACCATCCTCCCAGGGCGCGAATCTGCTAGACACCATACTAGCTCCACAGGATCCCCATCACTGACGGTACGGCCCGCCCAATCCCACAGTGACAGAGAATACGCTATATACTCACCAAAACCAGGCAGAAACGTCATACAACCTAGACACACCAGGCGCTGGGCCTCCCAAGCTTGGAGAGCACAACTAAAAGACCCGAGGACTTCCCAGAAAGCATTGGGACTAGCAACCCAGTCTCCAGTTACAGCAGGACGTGGCGGCGGAGCAGCACTGAACTGGCGGGGCACCACAGCCCTCCAGTTTAAGACTAACCAGGGCCAAACCAGAGAACAGAGAGCCTGGTTACCCCATCCCTGCTAAAGTGACTACCCTGAAATCTCCAGCTGCAGCAAGACCTCAGAACCTGGCAGTGACAGCAGCACAGAACTGGCGGAGCACATCAAAGAAGCAGGGCCAAACCAGAGAACAGAGAGCCCCAGATACCAAGATCTCTGCCAAGAGACCTGCCTGTAAGTGAGTGCACACTTGAGAATCTGCAGTTCCCCAGATCCTGGGTCCTTCTAAATCAGAAGCCAGGCATCGAACCCCCCTCCCACCCACATACTCACTTTGGGAAACAGAGGGGCACTAGGGACATTGAAGTTCCTGCCCTGTGGGCCTGATTGAGGAGTTAAGACAGTTAATGCCAGAAATTGCGCTGCAATCATCATTAGCGCCTGTGACATATACAGTGCAGAGCCCCTCCCACACACTCAAGGGTTCAACATTAGCCATCACTCTGTCCCTCGAGAAACTCATCCACGCACACTTACACACACAGACACACACACGCTTGCATTTGCCCCGTTTGCGCCTGCGTAGTTCCTCCCACAGGTACAGCTAGTCCTCAGCACACGCTGAGAGTGCTCAGCTTCCTGAAGAACTCTCCAGATACCAGAGAGAGACAGCACCAGTCTGATCTGCAGAATCCAAAAACAAACAGGGAAGGTTTCAGATAAGCCAATGGCCAGGGGTATGCGAAAGAACACTTCCAACATAAATCAGGACATCATGACTTCACCAGCAAACCCCAAAATCAATGGATACTCCAATTCAGCAGAAGCACAGGAAAATGATTTTAAAGCCATGCTTGCCCAATTATTTGAGGCTCATAAGGAGGAAATGAACAAGTCTTTCAAAGAGATGGCCAGTCAATTGGAGGCAAAGAAAGAAGAAATAGACAATATCCTTAAAGAAACACAGGCAAAAATAGCCAAACAAATAGATACACAAGTAGAGGAAAAATTAGTGGCATATAAGAAGGAAATGAAAAAAGAAATGGAGGTCATCGTAGAGAGACAGGAATCCAAATTCAAACACATGAAAGAAATGGTGCAAGGCATGAAAACAGAATTAGAATCAATAAAGCAAACACAAAATGAGAAAACCCTTGAGCTGGAGAACTTGGAGAAAAGATCAGGAACCACAAAAGTAAGCATCACCAACAGAATACAAGAGATGGAAGAGAGAATCTCTGGAGCTGAAGACACACTTGCATAAATGGATACTTCTCTCAAAGAAAAAGTAAAATCAGAAAAGTTCCAATCACAAAATATCCAAGAAATCAAGGATGCTATGAAAAGACAAAAATCTAAGAACAATAGGAATTCACAAAAAAGACTCCAGGCTCCAAGGTCCAGAAAATATTTTCAAGAAAATCATAGAAGAAAATTTTCCCAACTTAAAGAAAGAGATGTCCATAAATATACAAGAGGCCTACAGAACTCCAAATAGACTAGACCAGAAAAGAAACACATCATGTCACATCATAGTCAAAACACTAAATCTACAGAACAAAGAAAATATATTAAAAGCAGCAAGGGAAAAAGGCCAAGTAACATATGAAGGTAGACCTATCAGAATCACACTGGACTTCTCATCAGAAACTATGAAAGCCAGAAGGGCCTGGGCAAGTATCATGGAGACTCTAAGAGATCACAAATGTCAACCCAGACTACTATACCCTGCAAAGCTTTCTATCAACATAGATGGAGAAAACAAAATATTCCATGACAAAATTAAATTTACACAATATCTACACAGCAAACCATCCCTACAGAAGATACTAGAAGGAAAACTCCAATCCAATGAAAACAAATTCACCCAAGAAAACAGGGCATACAGATAATGTCCCAACAAAAATGAAAAGAAAACAAGCAATGAAACAGGGTTAGATCACCGACTCCATTACAAAAGGAACTAACATGCATTGGTCACTATTATCTATCAATATCAATGGACTCAACTCACCAATAAAAAGACACAGGCTAACAGAATGGTTAAGGAAACAGGATCCAACATTCTGCTGCATCCAAGAAACACACCTATGCAACAAAGACAAACACTACCTCAGAGTAAAGGGCTGGAAAACTGTTTTTCAAGCAAATGGTTCCAGAAAAGAAGCTGGAGTAGCCATCCTAATATCTAAAAAAATAGACTTTCAACCCAAGTTAATCAAAAAAGATAAGGAGGGCCACTATATTCTCATCAAAGGAAAAATCCACCAAGAGGACATCACAATCTTGAATATCTATGCCCCAAATACAAGAGCACCAACATTCGTAAATGAAACATTATTAAAGCTTAAATCATACATTGATCCTAATACCTTAAGAGTGGGAGACTTCAACACTCCACTCTCACCAAGGGACAGATCAACTAGACAGACACCAAATAGGGACATAAAAGCACTCACAGAATCCCTAAATCAAATGGATGTAATAGACGTCTACAGATCATTTCATCCAAACTCAAAAGAGTACACCTTCTTTTCAGCACCACATGGAACCTTTTCCAAAATAGACCATATAGTGGGTCACAAAGCAAGCCTCAACAGATACAAAAGGATTGAAATAATCCCTTGTATACTATCTGACCACCATGGACTAAAGCTAGATATCAACAACAACAGAAACAACAAAAAGCTGACACGCACATGCAAACTGAACAACTTACTACTCAATGACAGCTGGGTTAAGGAAGAAATAAAAAAAGAAATTAAAGACTTCCTAGAATTCAATGAAAAGGAAGGCACAACATACCCAAATTTATGGGACACATTGAAAGCAGTGCTCAGAGGAAAATTTATAGCACTAAGTGCCTTCAAGAAGAAATTTGTAACATCACATACAAGCAACTTAATGGCCCAACTGAAAACCCTAGAAAAGAAAAGAAGCAGATACACCCAAGAGGAGCAGACGGCTGGGAATAATCAAACTAAGGGCTGAAACCAATCAACTAGAAACAAATAAAACTATCCAAAGAATCAATGAAACAAAAAGCTGGTTCTTTGAGAAAATCAACAAGATAGACAAACCCTTAGCCAAACTAACTAAAAAGCAGAGAGAAACTATACAAATCAGCAAAATCAGAAATGAAAATGGGGACATAGCCACAGACACTGAGGAAATCCAAACAATTATTAGGTCATACTACAAAAGCCTATATGCCACAAAATTTGAAAATCTAAATGAAATGGATAATTTTCTTGAAAGATTCCATCTACCAAAACTAAGTCAAGATCAGGTAGAAAGACTGAATAGCCCTATATCTCCCAAGGAAATCGAAGCAGTCATTAACAGTCTCCCCTCCAATAAAAGCCCTGGACCAGATGGCTTCAACGCAGAATTGTATAAGACCTTCAAAGAAGTGCTAACTCCAATTCTCCTCAAACTATTCCACAAAATAGAAACAGAAGAAACACTACCAAACTCATTCTATGAAGCCACAGTCACCTTAATACCTAAACCACACAAAGACCCAAAAAAAAAAAAAAAAGAGAACTTCAGGCCTATCTCTCTAATGAACATTGACGAAAAAATACTCAATAAAATACTTGCAAACCGAATCCAAGAACATATCAAAGATATCATCCACCATGACCAAGTAGGCTTCATCCCAGGCATGCAAGGGTGGTTCAACATACGGAAATCCATCAATGTAATCCACTACATAAACAAACTGAAGGAGAAAAACCACATGATCATCTCCTTAGATGCCAAAAAAGCATTTGACAAAGTCCAACACCCATTCATGTTTAAAGTCTTGGAGAGATCAGGGATACAAGGCACATACCTAAACATAGTAAAGGCAATATATAGCAAGCCTATAGCTAACATCAAACTCAATGGAGAGAAACTTAAATCAATCCCACTGAAATCAGGGACAAGACAAGGCTGTCCATTGTCCCCATATCTCTTCAACATAGTACTTGAAGTCCTAGCCAGAGCAATAAGACAAATAAAGGAGATCAAGGGGATACAAATCGGAAAGGAAGAGGTCAAAGTGTCACTATTTGCAGATGATATGATAGTATACATGAGCGACCCCAAAAAATTCAACCAGAGAACTCCTTCAGCTGATAAACACCTTCAGCAAAGTGGCAGGATACAAATAAACTCAAAAAAATCAGAAGCCGTCCTATATACTAAAAACAAAAAGGCTGAGAAAGAAATTAGGGAGACAACACCTTCACAATAGCCACTAATAACATAAAGTACCTTGGTGTGACTCTAACCAAGCAAGTGAAAGACCTGTTTGAGAAAAACTTCAAGTCTCTGAAGAAAGAAATCAAAGAAGATATCAGAAGATGGAAAGATCTCCCGTGCTCATGGATTGGTAGGATTAACATTGTGAAAATGGCCATACTGCCAAAAGCAATCTACAGATTCAATGCAATTCCCATCAAAATACCAACTCAATTCTTTACAGACCTCGAAAAAAAGATTCTCAGCTTCATATGGAGAAACAAAAAACCCAGAATCTCCAAAACGATCCTGTACAACAACAGATCATCTGGAGGTATCTCCATTCCTGATCTCAAGCTGTACTACAGGGCAACAGTAATAAAAACTGCATGGTATTGGCATAGAAACAGAAAGGAGGATCAATGGAACCGCATAGAAGACCCAGAAATAAATCCACACACCTATGAATACTCGATATTTGACAAAGAAGCCAAATCCATTCAATGGAAAAAAGACAGCATCTTCAACAAATGGTGCTGGACCAACTGGATGTCTACATGCAGAAAAATGAAAATAGATCCATATTTATCACCCTGCACAAAACTAAAGTCAAAGTGGATCAAGGACCTCAACATAAAACCAGATACCCTAAATCAACTGGAAACAAAAGTGGGTAACAGCCTAGAACTCATTGGCACAGGAGACAACTTCCTGAACAGAACACCAACAGCACAGGCTCTAAGAGCAACAATCAATAAATGGGACGTCATGAAACTGAAAAGTTAATGTAAAGCAAAGGATACTGTCATCAAAACAAAACGACCGCCTACAGATTGGGAAAGAATCTTCACTAACCCTTTATCTGACAGAGGACTAATATCCAGTATATACAGAGAACTAAAGAAGCTGAAAAGCAGCAAACCAAGTAATCCAATTAAAAAATGGGGAACAGAGCTAAACAGAGAATTCTCGACAGAGGAATATCGAATGGCAGAGAAACACTTAAAGAAATGCTCATCCTCATTAGCCATCAGGGAAATGCAAATCAAAATGACCCTGAGGTATCACCTTATACCCATCAGAATGGCCAAGATGAAAAACTCAAGCGATAACACATGCTGGAGAGGTTGTGGAGAAAGGGGAACCCTTCTCCACTGCTGGTGGGAATGTAAACTGGTACAACCACTCTGGAAAGCTATCTGACGCTTTCTAAGTCAATTAGGAATAGAGCTTCCTCAAGACCCAGCTATACCACTGCTAGGTATATACCCAAAGTTTGTTCAAGTACACAAAAGGGATACTTGCTCAACCATGTTTATAGCAGCTTTATAGCCAGAACCTGGAAACAACCCAGATGTCCATCAACGGAGGAATGGGTACAGAAATTGTGGTATTTTTATACAATGGAATACTACTCAGCAATCAAAAAGGAGGAAATCATGAAATTTGCAGGCAAATGGTGGGATCTAGAAAAGATCATTCTGAGTGAAATATCCCAGAAGGAGAAAGACAAACATGGGATATACTCACTTATATAGACCTATAAGATATGATAAACATAATGAAATCTATACACCTAAAAAAGATAATCAATTGAGCGCACATGGGTTAAGATGATCAATCCTCGTTTAGAAAGACAGATGGGATGTACATTGAACGTATGACAGGAGTCTACTGAACGCATCTGAAAGACGCTAACTAGCAGTGTTTTCAAAGCAAAGACTCATGACCAAACCTTTGGCAGAGTATAGGGAATCATAAGAAAGAAGGGGAGTTAGTCTGATGGGGAAAGGATAGGAGCTCCACAAGGACCAAATATATCTGGGCACAGGGTCTTTTCTGAGACTGACATTCAACCCAGGACCATGTATGGATATAACCTAGAACCTCCACTCAGATGTAGCCTGTGGTAGCTCAGTAACCAATTGGTTTCCCAAAGCGAGGGGAACAAGGACTATTTCTAACAGGAACTCAATGACTGGCTCTTTGGTCTCCCCACCGCTGAAGGGAGGAGCAGTCCTGTTAGGCCACAGAGGAAGGCTTTACAGCCAGTCCTGAAGATACCTGATAAAACAGGATCAGATGAATGGGGAGGAGGTCCCCCCTATCAGTGGACTTGGAAAGGGGCACGGTGGAGATGAGGGAGGGAGGGAGGGACTGGGAGGGAATGAGGGATCGGGACACGGCTGGGATACAGAATTAATAAAATGTAACTGATAAAAAAATAATAATAATAAAATAATTTTAAAAAAAACATCCTCTGCCATGGCATTTTTTATTTAGATGCAATTTTAGGCCAAACTCTGTCTAGAGGTTTGTCTGCCTCCAGTTTCTTTCTTTCCTGCCATGGCTACTGAGCTAAGCAAGCTGAGCCAGCCACAGTATAAAGGAGCCATGCTTGTGTACCCCTCAGTTAGACTGCAGCAGCATCCCATTTTGTTAAGTCCCAGGTCTGCCCACAGTAGACTGACTTTTGCTCCTGGGACTGTTTAAGAGTCTCTCTTAAAGAGACAGTAATTGGCCTGGGAGTTTTTAGGTTTTAATTTTGGGTTGTATTACTGGGAGCTTATTCCCCCCACCAAATTACAATAAAGTATGATTTAAAGGGTGTGAATACTTACATTAATTGGGTACCATTTGTTGTATTATAACATTAATATTTACTATTGATATATCTTTTACTAAAGCTGTGGTTAATCCTAAACAGCTATATAACCAAATCACCACACAGAGACTAGGATTTATTTAGTTAACCTGGAACACAATGCTGGGCAATAGTTATTCCATCCTAAACCTCCAAGCCCACACAGTTTTACTACTATTCAGATTTTTCCCATTATAGTTGCTTTTAGTGATATCTTAGGTCCGATTCATTCCTCCATGTTGTTCCAAAACCTTTCCTCCAGCTTCTGTTCTCCCAGCTTCTGCTCCTACCACTTCTCCTCTTCCTCTGCCTCCCACTCCTTCCTCTCCTTTGGCTCCTCCCTTCTCCCTCCTACTCCTTTCTCACCATTGCTCAACATTGTGGCTGGTTGTTTTATTTTGGCATGTTTACACAAAGTTGAAGCAGGTAATGCTTAGATTAAGTATCACAATGCAATGGCCGGATTGAAACCAGAGAGTGAGGAAGAGAAATCAGCATTTGAATGAGCAAGAGCAAAGTGTATACATTCTAAAAGAATAGTATGCCAACACATTTGCAAATAGTGATACTTTGACTTCTTCATTTCCAATTTGTATCCACTTGATATCCTTTCATTGTCTTATTGCTCTAGCAAGGACTTCAAGAACTGTGTTGAAGAGATATGGATAGAGTGGACAATCTTGTCTTGTCCTTTATTTCAGTGGGTTTGCTTTAAATTTCTCTTTAGTTTGATGTTGGCTATAAGCTTGCTGTATATTGCCTTTACTATGTTTAAATATGTGCCTGGTATCTCTGATCTCTCCAAGACTTTAAACATGAATGGGTGTTGGATTTTATCAAATGCTTTTTCAACATCTAAGAAGATGATCATGTGGTTTTTTTCTTTCAGTTTGTTTATATGGTGGATCACATTGATGGATTTCCATATATTGAACCACCCCTGCATGCCTGGGGATGAAGCCCACATGGTCATAGTGGATGATATCTTTGATGTGTTCTTGTATTCGGTTTGCAAGTATTTTGTTGAGTGTTTTTGCATCAATATTCATAAGGATGATTGGCCTGAAATTCTCTATCTTTGTTGGGTCTTTGTGAGGTTTAGGTATAAAGGTGACTGTGGCTTCATAGAATCAGTTTGTTAGTGTTCCTTCTGTTTCTATTTTGTGGAAAAGTTTGAAGAATATTGGTTTTAGCTCATCTTTGAAGGTCTGGTAGAATCCTGTGCCTTGGCTATGGGTTTGTCGATTTACTTGATTTTCTCGAAGAACCAGCTCTTGGTTTCATCGATTCTTTGAATAGTTTTATTTGTTTCTAATTTATTGATTTCAGCCCTGAATTTGATTATTTCCAGCTGTCTACTCCTCTTTGGTATGTCTGCTTCTTTTTTTTCCCCCTAGGGCTTTTAAGGAAGGCATTAAGTTGCTTGGATGAGATATTTCAAATTTCTTCTAGAAGGCACTAAGTGCTATGAACTTTCTTCTTAGCACTGCTTTCATTGTGTCCCATAAGTTTGGGTATGTTGTGCCTTCATTTTCGTTGAATTCTAGGAAGTCTATAATTTCTTTTTTTATTTCTTCCCTGTCTCAGCTGTCATTTGGTAGTAAGTTGTTCAGTTGTTCAGTTTCCATGTGTGTGTAGGCTTTTTGCTATTTCTGTTGTTGTTGAGGTCCAGCTTTAGTTCATAGTGATCAAATAGGATACAAGGGATTTTTTACTCTTCTTGTTTCTGTTGAGGCTTGCTTTGTGACTCACTGTATGGTCTATTTTGGAGAAGGTTACACAGACATTATACTGTGTGTGTCATGCACACAGTCAGAGTAGTAGCCAAGGCTACTCAGGGCATCAGAAACAGAAGAATGTGAATATATCCAGAAAGAAATTTGTTACACAAAGTTGGGTTATGTGATTGTATAAAATAGTGGGTTCAAAATTTGTACCTGCAGCTTGCTTTAGACCTGGGAAACCCCAAATTCCAGTTCTAGCTGAAAGCCCAGAAGCTTGGAGAGTCGGAAGAACCTGGTGAGTCAAAGATAGGCAAACCTTTAGCTCAATTCAGCCTTCTACCAGCTCTACCCACATTATGGAGGGCTGGCTTCAATACTTGAAAAAGTTTGCAATTCACATGTTAATCTGATATAGAAAAGTTCTGCAGGATGTGTGGGTGATCTGATTGCAACATCTATAACCCCTTTGATCACCATGGATAATATAGCTGATCTAGCTGGCTGATCAGCTGTCACACTTGACCCTCTTTGTTCCTTGCGTCCCTCTTGAAGCCAAGTCCTCTCTGAACCATGATGACTTTACCCAAGAGAGGTGTGCTTTTCAGGTGTGCTTTTCTTTGGTCAAGAGTATGCAAGTAGCTGTGCACCCTCACTAGGCCCTCCAAACAATCTGCAGTAAATGTCCTCAAAGTGATACTTAGAATTAAACATATAAATCTTAACCTTCCTCTTTCTAGTATGAAAGATCAACTTTATGTGAAACAATAGGCCTCCTGTCATATCTATGGTTTCTAGGTACATGGCATAGGGATGTTCTGTGTAGTTTGCAGCCATCAACTTCTATTCTGGGTGATTGAAACTACCCAGTCAAAACAAATACTATTATAAGATCTCCTTAGTAAGCTTGCTATGCTTCCTGTCAGTCAAGTGCTGATGCTCCTGTAAGAATGTTTCATAAGTCCTGCTTCTTCTCCCATCCAGGTAAGATTTATTCTTCCTATAAATATAATAGCACTATGTTCACATTTGCTGTTGTGTACATTATAATAATACCTGCTCTCATATAAGTACTTCAGAAGACTTTTGTTCATTTGTTCCTACTAGTTTTGTCTATTAATTTCTGAACCACTTAAGAGCAGGGGTTGTGTCATTTATCTATACATCTGGCAATGAACCTTGCTCATAGTAGGTGCTCCAATAATATTGGTTGAAACTAACCAAAAATGTGATCGTGAAGCTGCACAGGCCTCCCTAGGGCAAATTAAGAGATAAACTGTTCACAAGCATTCACATGACAAATAAAGTTCTGGAATTTTAAATCTTGATACCTGTGTTCTTGCAGCGCCTCCTAGTGGAACGGTAGCAAAATATCTTGGGTGCAGGTTTCTTTTCACTCCATGATTTCCAGAAACAACAGAAACCCTGCCAAACTGAATGAATACCAGTTCTTCTTAATTTATTTATTTCACAAGCAGAGTTTGTTATGTAGCTCAGGTCGGAGTGGAACTCAGAATCCTCGTGCTTCTTCCTTTTGAGTTTTGAGATTACAGGTGAGATTACAGATTATCAATATGCATTATCTATATTTACCTTTTTACCTTTTTAAACTTTGCAGCTGATCTCATGTTTCTTAAAGCTCTCTCCAGACTGAAGACAGAATTATTTTCTGAGGAGATTTAATCTGTGGGTATAGAGCATGGAAACAGATAGGACCGAGAAGAGAACCAATTGACTACTTCTTAGAACTCACCTATGTGAATAATGGATACTTTTTCATCTCTCTGAATTCTACTACTGCAATTGTCCAGCAGTGTGACAATGCAGTTGCTGTGGAACGCTGCTAGCTAACCCTGAATGTTTTCTCACAATAAGTGTCCCCCATAGACCTCAGCAGCACCTCCTGCTTTGGTCTTCACAGATAGGTCAGATGGCATCAGTCAGCTTGCCTAGTTTATGCTGCTTTACACTCCCTTAAGTTTATGCTTCAGGTAGCCTGTACTTCTGATAAAAAAAAAATCAGTGCTTTGATTTTTACATTTCTCTGTAGAATCATGGCCTCTTTCCTTTAATACCAATGTTTTGAGGGGTTATCTGGATTTCATGTATGCATGTTTAATGATTTGTACTCCTAGGGTTTTGAATGTAGTCTTAAACTGTATTTGTTTACTTATAGAATTTTGGAATTATTAAAGGCAATATAATAGACCTGTGCCCTCCCTTATTTTTAAAAAGGTGTATTGCAATACATATTTTAAAAGCAGACTAGTGGACTGTACCACACATTGCCCAAATCTGCTTTATATAGGATAAAAATCTTCAAATGGAAAAAAATCTTCCTACTTTGCTGTGGGGAAAATAATTAATTGTTTAGCTACTGATCCATACCAGTGAATGACCCTTAGCCTTTCTGAGGTTATGCATAACTCTTGTGTATCCAGCTTCATAAACCATGGAAAGCTTTCTGGAGACAAAAATCTGAGAGTGAACACTCTAACATGAATCAGCCCTCGCTACAAATTTGGTGTAGTGTTTGCTGGAACTGATGGCAAAAGGCAACATTAATCCATATACTAGTGCAGCAGTGCTTTCATTTCATCCCTTTGCAACTACGTGACTTGGAATATATTTGTGTTTTCATTTTATTTCAGTGACTGAGCAGACACTATGGCACCTTTTTGAGATACAGCATACATTTGAAGCAATGCAATTTACACCTACAAAGTGCTACTCATTAGAGAAGCACTTGCAGGTTAGGACTGATCAGCTTCCTAAGTGGGGGGAAAACATTCTATGGTAAGGATAAAGATTATTCATGTTCAGGTGGCCTAGCTCATGGCAACTTCTGCTTTCCCTTTCCTAGATATACTTTGCCTTGTTGGCACATATTCTGTGATCTTGGACATGGTACATGATTTCATTTTCTATTCTCAGATTAATTATGTGGAATTTGATTTTACATTTCTAAATTTACCCTGGAGTTAAGTACATGTTCTCTTTTTCATTTAATTTAGTGATTTACATTTGATTACCATAAGATAATTGGAGATGAAAGTTCTATGCTTGGTGAGGAATACAATCAACAGCTTAAATTTTTTCTTACTGAGTATTATATGTATACACATACACACACATACACTCACATGAATGATGCAAATTATAGATTTTTTCCCCAGGGCAAACAACAAACATTTTGGCTAACCTTCTTTTAAAAATTCTCATTTGTAAACTGTGGAAGAAGAAAGTATATTTACAAACCATGTGTGTATTCCAGAAACAAGTCTTTTTTTCCCTCAATGATTATATGTGGTTCATACTGAATATTTTTTCTTGTGTATGTACTTTTCAGCTTTTTAATAATTATTTTAACAAAGACTGTGTGCACATCTGCACATGGAATTATTAGTTGGTGTTAAAGATAAGTAGGTGACATGGCTTAGCAGGTAAAAGTGTTGGCCAGGCAAGCTCCACTATCTAGTTTAATCCCTGAAACCTATGGTAGAATGAGAGAATTGACCCCTAAAAGTTGCTCTCTGACCTGTACATATGTGTGGTGGCAAGCATGTGCCCATACTCACATATTCATCACACAGATGCATGTACATACATATATTGTCATCATCATTATCATCATCATAGAACATACTCTTCTAATAGATCTTTAATCTTATATTGGATAATGAGAGTTATGCTTTGAGATTAGAATAAGTCTTATAACATGTACAACCTGTACAAGTGATTAAAAACAAGAAAATAAAAAAATTAACACACTTTTCTTTTATAGCCAAAATGATTCAAGTATATGTAATAATCCTTCTGTTTCTTCCCACCATGGTGAAGTTACTTCTCAACACTCTCTGTTTTGTATCAGTTAACAATGTTTAATAAAATAACTTGCCACCAAGCCGTTTGGTATCCCTGCTGATTTAGTATAATCTTTCTCTTTCTTGCCAACTGATTGAAGCTCCCTCCCTCTACAATTTAATTGCAGTTTTTCAGTAATTAAAAAAGACAGAATGTTCTCTAAATTACCTCCACTTTAATGAAAAAAGAACTGAAATATTTTGGCCCAATTTTGGATTGGAAAAAAAGGATTTTCTCTTTCCAAAATCTAGAATCTAGAATCACCACATTCCTTAGTGTTTCTTCCTTCATTTTTGTACCTCATTTTCTTATACATTTATTCATTCTTTCCTTCAGTAATGATTTTTTAATCAAATGTGGCAATTGGTATTCAAGGAACAAGAATAAGCATAGAGAACAAAAATCCTTGATCAGATGGCATTTACATTTTAGTAGGGAATACAAACAATAAAGCCTGACACATGCACATAGACACATAAATGCAAATTAGCTTCTATGTAGCTATAAGTGCTAAGCAGAGAAAATAAAGCAGCAAAGAAGAACATTATAAAATCAGGAAAAAGGTGAATCCAAACTTTCAATGAGATTTGCATACAGATTCAGTGTAAAGGTGACACATGAGAAAACACCTCAGAAACCTGAGGTCAAACTCAAGAAGCTGTTTTAGAAAGAAGTTTGCACAAAGAGAAAGACCAGCTAATGACAACTTTTTATTTTTTTTTTTCGCTCCCAGAATAATTCCTTTATTGCATTAAAGATGGAGAGCCATGATTAAAATAGAATTTACCGGCTAACAAATAGTGTACTAGCCTGTTGAACTGACAGTGACACATGTTTGTCCAAACTCCTCCTAGAGTAGTGGTAACCTTTTAACGTTTGTATCATATGGAGTCATCCTACCCACCCACCCCAACTCCCAATACTGCTAAACACACATCTAGACAAGGAGGAAGATCACTTGTCTGACTTTCCATTGGTTTTCTAGTGTTTTTCAGCCTATAGTTTTATCTGTTATGTACAGTAGTAGACAGTTCTTATTCAAGGAAAAACTTTAACTTGCATTTGCTCAAAAATGGAGTAAGTATCTCTACCAAAATCTTAGCATTGCCACAGCTAGCAAAGGGCAGGTTTAGCTCCCCTGCTCTAATGCCCTAAAGGCTGGTTCACTAGAGCCCACTCCATCTGGGCAAGTTCTACTGTGCTGCCAAGGATAGGCGCAGGAACCATTCTCCTGAGTGCTGTAGCCAATGAGAGCCTGGGACTGCTCTCCTACTTTCAAACCCTGGACAACATCTCCTCTATCTATGAACTGCTGGAAGCTGTAGTGTGTTACAATGTGTTACATAGTACATTCTTTTGCCTAAAAAGTTTTACCTGTAAATATTCATTGCAGTGAGGCATTGGTCTGGTTGAGGCCTCTGGTTTCTACTATGCTAACAATACTGGATCCTCACCACAACTCCTCTCTGATATCCTGTTGCTGCCCTGTGTCATGGAGAACCTTCAGCTTTGGATCTGCAGGATGGCCTCTTCCAGAATGAGATTTTTGTTGTTGGTGGTGGTGGGTTTGGTTTGGTTTTTAAATTATTTTAAACTTTGTTTTTTATTTTATTTTATTTTATTTTTGTGGGGAGGTTGCAAGGGCAGAGGGCAGATGCAAAGGAACAGAGAGATGAGTAGGATTGGGTTGCATGATGTGAAATTCAAAAAGAATCAATAAAAACTTAAAAAGAGAATACTAAGAACTGAACTACAGTAAGAACAGCAAGAACACTTAACCACTGAGCCACTTCTCTAGCACTTAAATTTTCGTCAACAAAGTAGGATGGCCATCCTTAGCAATCATATTTTTTTGTTGAGCCTTTGCAACTCAAAATATTGAAACTATTTCTGGTGATGGATATGCTAATTGCCCTCATTTGATTATTATGCACGGTGTACATATATTGAAACATTATAGGATATCTTGTAAATATGTATAATTAATGTTCAATTAAAAGTAAAATAACAATGAGAAAAAACACAATAAAGGAACAATTGTGTGTATGATTGATTTTATTCCCTAAATAGTGCTGTAAATGAGAATTATTAAAGTTAAATTTAATTTTCCTAATCAAATAATAAGGTCTTCCTATTGGCAAGTAGTCAGGCAGATATTATCAGGCTTAGAGGCCATTGAGGATAGGACTCTCCCCAGAATCAGCTGTGTTCTCCTTCACTTAAAAGAGTAGTTCTCAACATTCCTAATACTGCAATCCTTCAATAAACTTCCTCATGTTGTGATGACTTACAACCATAAAATTATTCTTATTGCTACTTCATGACTGTAATTTTGCTACTCTTTTTTAATTTTTATTAATTATAGTTTATTCACCCTTTATCCCTCTGCAACCCCCTCCCCAATCCCCTTCTAATCCCATAAATATCTGTGTTTTCCAATAGTCTTATGCGACCCCTGTGAAAGGATTATTAGACTCCCAAAGAAGTCATGAGCCCAGAGTTGAGAACCACTGCCTTAAGATTTAAACTATTATATGAAACAGTGGACATTTCAGGGCTTTGTTGAGTCCTGTTGAGAGCAACCTACTTCTTCCTGGTCAGAAGAAAGAATTTGAGTTCTACGCCTGGTCTTATATAGAAACATAATATTATAAATTGCTCAAAAATTATATACCATTGTGCCTTGAATTAAGAATTAATCCAGAACACATTGGCACAGGAGACAACTTCCTGAATAGAACACCAAAAGCACAGACTCTAAGATCAACAATCAATAAATGGGACCTCTTGAAACTGAAAAGCTTATGTAAAGCAAAGGACACTGTTGTCAGAACAAAACGACAGTCTACAGACTGGGAAAGGATCTTTACCAACACTATATCTGACAGAGGACTAATATGAAGAATATATAAAGAACTCAAGTAGTTAAAAGGCAACAAATCAAATAATCCAATTAAAAAATGGGGTACAGAGCTAAACAGAGAATTCTCAATAGAGGAACATCAAATGGCAGAGAAACATTTAAATAAATGCTCAAGGTCCTTAGTCAAATCACAATGACCTTGAGATTTCACCTTACACCCATCAGAATGACTAAGATAAAAATCTCAAGTGACTTATTTCAAGGTCTTCTATTCCATTTCATTGATCCACCAGTAAGTTTCTATACCGGTACCATGAAGTTTTTACTATTGTTGCTCTATAGTACAGCTTGAGATCAGGGATGGAGATAGATACCTCCAGGAGATCTTTTATTGCAGAGGTTTGTTTTAGCAATTCTGGGTTTCTTGTTATTCCATATGTAGTTAAGAATTTTTCTATCAAGGTCCTTAAGGAATTCTGTTGGTGATTTGATGCGAATTGAATTGAATCTGTAGATTGCTTTTGGTAAGATGGCCATTTTTACTATGTTAATCTTGCCAATCCATGAGCATGGGAGATCTTTCCATCATCACATATCTTCATCTAGACCCTGAAATAAACCCACACACTTATCGACACCTGATTTTTTTACAAATATGCCAAAACTATACAATGGAAAAAAGATAGCCTCTTCAACAAAAGATGCTGCTCTAACTGGATGTTTACATGTAGAAAAATGCAAATAGATCCATACTTATCACTCTGCACAAAACTAAAGTCCAAGTGGATCAAAGACCTCAATATAAAAAACAGACACACAAAACCTGTTAGAAGAAAAAGTGGGGAAGAGCCTTGAACTCAATAGTACAGGAGACAACTTCTTGAACAGAAGACCAATATCACAGAGTTTAAAATCAACAATCAATCAATAAATGGGACCTCATGAAACTGAAAAGCTTCCGCAAAGCAAAGGACACTGTTGTCAGAACAAAACGACTGCCTTCAGATTGGGAAGGGATCTTCCCAATATAGGACCAACCCTATATCTGACAGAGGGCTAATATCCAGAATATATAAAGAACTTAAGAAGTTAAAAGGCAACAAATGAAGTAATCCAATTAAAAAGGGGGAAAGAGCTAAGCTCAACAGAGAAATATCAAATGGCAGAGAAACACATAAAGAAATGCTCATCATCCTTAGTCATCAGGGAAATGCATATCAAAATGACCCTGAGATATCACCTTACACCTTCAGAATGGCTAAGTTCAAAAACTCAACTGACAACACGTGCTGGAGCAGATATGGAGAAAGAAGAACCCTACTCCATTGCTGGTGGTAATGGAAGCTTGTACAACCACTTTGGAAATCAATCTGGCGCTTTTTCAGACAATTAGGACTAGTGCTTCCTCAAGATCCAGCTGTACCACTCCTAGGCATTTATTCAAAAGATGGTCAAATACACAACAAAGACATTTGCTCAACCATGTTTGTAGCAGCTTTATTTGTAATAGCCAGAAGCTGGAAACAACCAAGATGTCCCTCAATGGAGGAATGGATACAGAAATTTTGGTACATTTACACAATGGAATACTCCTCAGCAATTAAAATCAAGGAAATCATGAAATTTGAGGGCAAATGGTAGGATATAGAAAAGATCATCCTGAGTGAGGTATCCCAGAAGCATAAAGACTCATATGGTATATATTCACTTATGAGTGGATATTAGACATATAATATACAATAAACATACTAAAATCTGTACATCTCAAGAAGCTAATCAAGAAGGAGAACCATGGGTAAGATGATCAATCCTCACTCAGATAGACAAACGGGATGGACATCAGAAGAGGGAGAAAACAGGAAACAGGACAGGAGCCTACCACAGAGTGCCTCTAAATGACTGTACCCAATGTGGTATAAAAGCAGATGCTAAGACTCATAACCAATCTTTGGGCAAAGTGCAGGGAATCTTATGAAAGAAGGGAGAGATTGAAATACCTAGAGGAGACAGGAGCTCCACAAGGAGAACAACAGAACCAAGAAATCTAGGCCCAGGAGGTCTGTTCTGAGAATGATACTCAAACCAAGGACCAAGCATGATAACCTAGAACCCCTGCTCAGATGTAGCCCATGGCAGCTCAGTGTTCAAGTGGGTTCCCTAGTAAGGGCAACAGTGACTGTTTCTGACATGAACTCAGCAGCTGGCTCTTTGATCATTTTCCCCTGATGGGGGAATAGCCTTACCAGGCCACAGAGGAAGACAATGTAGACAGTCCTGATGAGATCTGATAGGCTAGGGTCAGATGGAGGGGACTATCAGTGGACTTGGAGAGGGGCATGAGCGGAGATGAGGGAGGAGGGAGGGAATGTGGGAGAGGGCTACAGCTGGGATACAAAGTGAATACACTAATTAATTTAAAAAATAATCAAAATTTAAAAAAGTAATATTCCTATGCTGGTGACATTTACAAGATGATTGATAAACTAAAATTAAACAAACAAAAAAGATATCTCAAGAAGCAAGGAAACACAAGAAGTCATTTCAGTCCTTGGTCAAAAGATTGTTCTTGAGATACTATCAGCCTTGTGTGATCCAAACCAACTTATAGAAGTAAATAATTCTCTTGATTCAAGTTGAGCTTTCTGCTTCCACCTATTTTGTACAACAGTTCTTTCTATTCCCATTGCTGCTGAATGCTCTTGGTGCTTGCCTTAACAGTCTTCTATTGTCTTACACATTTTGCACATAGCCTTTCATCTTCATGGGTCTGTCAACTTTGTCTCTGAACTATTATCTTTCAACCTTTCCCATGGTGATTAGGGGTCCAAGTTCTCATGCAAGGGTAATGGCTTTACCTCATCCATGAACCACAAAGGCACTTAAGATGGGGATACCATTTCAAAAAATACTCTCTGATACGCCAGATTCTCTTGGCTCGATGCTCTAAGGTTGCTTTTATGCCTCTATAGCTGTGTACCTACTTTTTCATTGGGTCCATAATTTTATCAGTCTTTGGGGTTATGGTGTACTGTCACATACCACATAATATGGAGACCTGGTCATAAGAAACCCCTTTGAGATGTTTTGTTCAGACGCTGACTATATGCGCAGAAACTTCAGAATGTCATGGCTTGCTTAGAAATAATAATCATAAAAAAATTCTTTTCCCAGAACTAGTGACCTCTCTTAAAGACACACTTTTATCTTCAATATGGTATCATAATATATTCTTTCACTACAACTTCTTTTTAGTTTTTTATATTTTTCATTTTAGGGTGGCAACTTACTATCATATGTCTAGTGACCTGCTTACTCAGATCTCCCTTACTATCTTGATTCCATGAATCAATACCACACCATACTTTCCCCCGTTTTTCTATTTTGATCATGACCAACTCTACTTTCTTCAAAAAGTAATAAAGGGACAATTCTGATTAACCATGGAACAGACTTATAGGTGCATCATTATAGGAAAGATTTGGCACTCAGTAATTGTTGAAGCCCAGTAATTTATGTGGTAGAAGAATGGTACTGTTAAAGCCAGCTATCATTTCTAAGTAATTTTCTGTAAAAAAAGTTAAATAACAATATGATTATTTAGATATTATTCTTGGTGATTATGATGATTTTTCCTCTCAAAATTTGTATATCTAGTGCT
Organism: Meriones unguiculatus; assembly: GCF_030254825.1. NCBI lineage: Eukaryota > Metazoa > Chordata > Mammalia > Rodentia > Muridae > Meriones > Meriones unguiculatus. The sequence continues at coordinate 49,659,717 of NC_083369.1, read as the reverse complement.
GAGTAACAAATGAAGTTCATTTTCTTTAAGAGCAGTCAAAATATATTCAAAGTGTTATTAGTAACATTATTCTGCTTTTAGCCCCTTTCTTAGAACACTGAATTTTTCATTTCTGTTAAAAAACAAATGAAAGGGAACAAAAGAAATCAAGGGAAATAGTTTAGCTTAGTTCTTTTTTTGCTAGTATCTCTGATTTTCTTTTTTTTACTTCCATTAGCTTCCTGAAAATACCAGGTTCTGAAATGAACAAATACTTTCTAGAGGAGTATGCACTTTAAGTTAATTAAAGCACCCAATATTGTAATTAAAAAATTTTACAATGCTAAAGGGCTAATCACAGATATACAAATTGTTTATAGAAAATTAATGTTTAAGGAAAAGGCTTTATACTCATGAAACATGTGTGATAGTCATGATAATTTGTAAGACAAAGAAAGGGATGCAACTAAGACCACTTATAAGTAAAGCAATATCAGTGTTAAATCTGTTCCAAGTTAAATACACAGTTTATTTACAAGCTCATTCCTCTTTATTTATTCTTTCAAATGTATTCTGATGTCTATCACTGAGACAGATGTAGGTCTTGAATCACATTACTGAAGTTGCTTTTCCAATTGCCTAAGATAATTGTCTATCTTGATAATTTTCTCAAAGAAACAGTTTCTTTGATTATTTGAATTGTTTTATTTGTTTCTAATTTATTGATTTCAGCCCTGATTTGATTATTTCTAGCCATCTACTCCTCTTGGGAGTGTCAGCTTCATTTTTTCCTATGGCTTTCAGGTGAGTATGTAAGTTGCTGAAATGAGATTTTTCAAATTTCTTCTTGAAGGAATGAATTTAGTGCTATGAATTTTCCTCTTAGCACTGCTTTCATTGTGTCCCATTAGTTTGGGTATATTGTGCTTTCATTTTCTTTGAATTCTGGGATGTCTTTAATTTCTTTATTTCTTCCCTGACTCAGCTGTCATTGAGTAGCGAGTTGTTCAGTTTCCATGTGTGTGTAGCCTTTTTCTATTTGTGTTGTTGAGATCAAGTGTAAGTCCATGGTGGTCAGGTAGGATACAAGGGATTATTTCAATCTTCTGTTGAGGCTTGCTTTGTGACCAACTATATGGTCTGTTTTGGAGAAGGTTCCATGAGGTGCTGAAAAGAAGGTATACTCTTTTGTGTTTGGGTGAAAGTTTCTGTAGATGCCTGTTAGGTCCATTTGATTCATGACTTTTGTTAGAGTCATTGTTTCTTTGTTTAATTTCTGTTTTCTTGACCTGCCTTTTGTTAAGAGTGGGGTATTGAAGTCTCCCACTGCTAATGTGTAGGGATCTATGTGTGGTTTAAGATTTATTAGTGTTTCTTTTACAAATGTGGGTACTCATGTATTTGGGGCATAGATGTTCAGAATTGTGGTGTCTTCTTGGTGTAGTTTTCCTTTAATGAGTATGATTAATTTTGGTTGAAAATCTATTTTATTAGATATTTGAATGGCTACTCCTGCTTACTTCTTGGGTCCATTTGCTTAGAAAACTGTCTTCCTTTACTCTCAGGTAATGTGACTAGGTGTGTTTCTTTTCTTTTCTTTTTTAATTTTTAATTATTTTTATTAATTACACTTTATTTACTTTATATCCCCCCTGTAGCTCCCTTCCCTCCTCCCCTCCCAATCCCTCTCTTCCTCACCCTTCTCCACACATACCCCTCCCCATGTCCACTGATAGGGGAGGTCTTCTTTTCCTTCCTTCTGATCCTAGTCTATTAGGTCTCATCAGGAGTGGCTGCAGTCTTCCTCTCTGGCTTTGTAAGGCTGCCCCCTCTCAGGGTGAAGTGATCATAGAGCAGGCCTTGTATGCAACAGATTTTGAATCTAATTTACGTATCCATTCTGTTAGTCTGTGTCTTTTTATTGGAGAGTTGAGTCCATTGATGTTAAGGGAGATTAATGACCAGTGGCTGTTAGATGCTTTGATTTTGCTCTCAACTATGGTAGTGTGTTTGTGTGCTTGGCTACTTTTTGTTTTGCTTTAGTGAGGTTATTGGTGTCCTGAATGTAGTTAGTTTTCCTGGGTGTATTTTTTCCTTCTAGTATCTTCTGTAACACTGGATTTGTGGGTAGGTATTGTTGAAATTTGTTTTTGTCATTGAATATCTTGCTTTCTCCATTTATGATGACTGAGAGTTTTGCTGCATATATGAGACTGGTCTGACATCTGTGTTCTCTTAGGGTCTGCATGATATCTGTCCAGGCCCTTCTGGCTTTCATAGTCTCTGTTGAGAAGTCAGGTATGATTCTAATGGGTTTGCCATTATATGTTACTTGGCTTTTTTTCCCTATAAGCTTTTACTATTTTTTTCTTTGTTCTGTATACTTACTGTTTTGATTATTATATGGTGGGAAGATTTTCTTTTCTGGTCTAATTTATTAGGTGTTCTGTAGGCCTTTTATATTCTTATAGGCCTGTCCTTTAAGTTGGGGAAATTGTCTTCAATGATTTTGTTTAAATATTTTCTGGGCCTTGGAGGAAGGAATCTTCTTATTCTTCTATTCCTATTATTCTTAGGTTTTTGTCTTTTCATATTGTCTTGGATTTCTTGGATGATTTGTGTCAGGAATTTTTTGTATTTAACATTTTCTTTGAAGGATACATGGATTTCTTCCATTGTATCTTCTACACCTTAGATTCTTTCTTCCATCTTTTATAGTCTATTGGTTATGCTTACCTTTGTAGTTCTGTTTTCTTCCCCAAATTCTTCCTTTCCATGATTTCCTCCATTTGTGTTTTCTTTAATTTTTCCAACTCTATCTTCAGATCTTGAGCTGTTTTGTTGATTTCCTTCAACTGTCTGATTGTATTTTCTTGTTTCTCTTTTAGTTCCTTCAGCTGTTTGTTTGAACATTTCTCTGTTTCTTTTATTTCTTTCAGTGATTTAATTATTTCCTTTCTGAAGGCCATAATCTGTTTGTCTTTAACATTCTCCATTTCTTTATGGATAGCCATGATCTGTTTGATTTTATCTTCCTCTAATTCTTTATGTATTTTATTTGTTTCCTCTATTATCCTCTTCATCAGCATAGATGTATGGTCATCTTCTTGAATTTGAATTATGCTGTGGTGTCCAGGGTTGCTTGCCCCTGGATGACTGGGTTCTGGGGATGCCATATTATTCTGTCTTTTGTTGGTTGAGCTTTTTCACTGACCTCTACCCATTGGACTATCTTATGTGTTGGCTTTTAGTTTCTGGTGCTTCCTGGAATCCTGGGGTGGGGAGAATCCCCTTGGCAGGAAGATGATTTTTCCTGAAGAAAGCCTCCTTTGTTTTTTGGGTGCGGTCACTGAATGGCCAGTGTTTCTCAGGATTTGCCACTGCTCACCTCAGGCTGAGTGGTAATTGTGGTCTTTGTTAGGCAGGGGGCTCTCCTCTCATCGTAGAAGTTCTGGAGACAGCTGCCTTGTTACTGGGTTTCTAGCTTTGTATTTAGTGAACTTCTGCTATTGTTATACTGTTCTCCAGGCACAGCCCTCTTGAAGAACCTGCTGATTTCCTAGCTGCGGGGTTATCTCCCGAAAGGGAAACTCAGTCTCTGGTGCCCTGAGGCCCACAGTTCTTTCTGGGAAGGTGAGTTGGGCATGCAGCAGGTCTCTGGGCTGGCAGCTTAAGGCCTCGCTCTGAGCCAGAAGCTGTGTGACCCACTCTGGACCAGCAACTGAGAGCTCTGCTCTGGTTTGGAGGCTGGGCACCTTGCTCTGGGCCAGAGGTTGTATGCCCGCTGGTCCCCCAGACCTTTTCCAGGGATTGACTGGGTGACCTGAGGTCAGTCCCAATTGATTTCTACACTGTAAGGTTTCCTCTCACCTAGGAATCACATTCGCTGGTGTTTTAGGTCCTAGAGTTCAGTCTTCTGGTCGCTGTGCCAACAGTGCTGTCCTGCTCCTCAGACACAGTGTTCTCCCAGGGCTGCCATCTTGGATCTCTCCCTTCAAATGATTGTTACCTGATTCCCCCTGAGCAAGGATGATGGGTATGTTCCATGGGGCTAACACCTTGCATACATCCCAAAGTGCTAAATCAGACTATAGGATACTGCATATTGGTACAGCTCATCCCTAGAATTACTTATCATACAGATGACAAGATGAGTACAAGCTCTATTTTGGAGCGGCAATAATGGGAATGAGGAGGCCAAAAAGAGAGCCATCACCTTGACAATGTTACTAGGATTAGAACTAGCAGGCACGGGTACTGGAATCTCTGCATAGATGACTCAGAGTCATAGCTACAATAGCCTCAGAATAGCTATAGATGCAGATATTCAAAATTTGGAAAACCCATCTCTCACTTGCAGGAATCTTTGACTTTACTGGCAGAAGTTGTGTTGTAAAATAGGAGAGGTTTGAACTTGATATTTTTCCAACAAGGAGTACTCTGTGTGGGCCTCAAAGAAGAATATTGTTTCTACACAGATCATTCCGGAATCGTTAGAGTCCTTGGCAACTGTTAAGGAAAACTTGGTTAAATGTGAGAGAGAGTACAAAGCAGAACAAGGTTGGTTTGAATCTTCCTTTAATGCTTCCCCTTAGTTCACTACTTTATTATCTGCTTTAATAGGACTGTTGCTGATATTGTTACTCATGTTAACCCTAGGTCCCTGCATATTAAATATATTAATTGCATTTATCAGACAGAGATTAGAGAAATCCAGCTGATGGTTAGGAGAACTCAATATAAGACACTCTATCCCATCCCTTAGGTAGGGGAGCCTATGCTCCAGGAAGCCCCAAGATTGGGTCTTCGATAAACCCAATCAGAGGGGAGAATGAAGGAATTGAGGATAACAGGGTTGGCTCTGTTTTGTTTCTCAGACTCTATCTTAAGTGGACTGTCCTTGGAGTGACTTGGCCCCCACTTTCGGGTTTTTAGAAGGGCGCCCTGGCCCTCCACTCTTCAGGTTGTCATAAATACCACAGAATGTGTTAATGGGTCCTCGGCCCAGTAGGCTATCATACAGATACCTTGTGGTTTAGACAGGAGGCTTGGAACAATTAGCCTACAGTCACCTAGCTTGCTGAAAACCCCCATCTTACCCTTCCCTGTAATGCCAAGACTTGGAATTCCCCACTTGCTGTTTGCCCTTTAAAAACTCTGCCCCCTAAGACTCTGTGCCGCACTTTCTAACCTGCTGCATCAGGGAAGATTGGCAGCCTGAACTTAAGCTTGAATAAAGATATCTCCTAGCGTGATTTGCAACAGACTCAACTCTTGATGGTGTTTTGGGGTCTTGCTAATCAGGGCACAGCAGTGTTTTAGGGCCCAGAATTCAGTCTGTAGTTTGCTGTGCAGTCACTACTGTCCTGCTTGTCAGACACAGTGTCCTCTCAGGGCCACCATCTTGGATAGATAATTACCTTTGTATGAGTGAGTTTTAAAAAGTCAATTTGTGCTCTTGGCATTATTTGGTAAAATCTACTTAATAATATAACTCATGTTAACTGTTACTATCCTTTGCAAAAGTAACCATACTTTCAATTTCTAGTAAGAAAATCACCTTGAATAAAGCATATTTTTGACCAATTTTTAATCATTTTAAAGAACTGCTCATTTTTTAGTAGAGTTGAGAACCAATTCCACAAACACTTTCAGTGACTTCAACTGACAGTATCAATGGAGTTGTTATTGATTAACTTAGTATCAGAGTGTCTTTAAGTACTCTTACACGTCTTTAGCCTGTGTAAATTCTTGACTACTTTATCTTGTCTGTCGCTAGATTCTTCCAGCACCAAGAATGTTATCAAATAGGACAAGTAGGACTTAGATTCCAAGTAGAGACTGTGTCAGGCATCATAAATTAATTTCCTGTCATTTGACTCGCAGTGATTTGACTAATAATTTGTCATAATCAAATTTGTGTGAAAGTGATACAAATTTGGTAGAAACCATAATTTGAGTTTTGAATTTTAATCCTTCCCCAGGTTAGTGATATGAAGTATGATATTCCTGTAATGTTGAGCAGTAGCTGTGACCTATACTTCCCAGTTAGCTGCATGAGCCCAGGGTAAACAATCCATAACTCTACAGTGTGTGTTTCTGCCAACATTTGGGAAAGATTTGCCTTTGTATCCCATCATATCTATAAAATGCCCACCAGTGAATGTATGTGAGTTATTCACCACTTAGTTATAGAGTAGGCTTTGCATTAGCTTTTCTTTGTTTTAATATGTTTTATTTTAATTTTTATTAATTATACTTTACTCACTTTGTATCCCCCATAAGCACCTCCCTCCTCCCCTCTCACCCTGACCTTCCCTCCCCCTTCTCCATGCATGCCCCTCCCCAAGTCCACTGATAGGGGAGGTCTTCCTCTCCTTCCTTCTGATCCTAGTCTTCCTCTGTGGCCTGGTAAGGCTGCTCCCCATCAGGGGGATGTGATCAAAGAGCAGGCCAATCAGTTCATGTCAGAAGCAGTCACTGTTCCCATTACTATGGAACCTACTTGGACATTGAACTGCCATAGGCGACATCTGTGCAGGGGTCCTAGGTTATCTCCATGCATGGTACTTGGTTGGAGTATCAGTCTCAGGAAATACCTCTGTGCTCAGATTTTTTTAGTTCTGTTGCTCTCCTTGTGGAGCTCCTGCCCTCTCCAGATCCTACTATTTCCCACTTCTTTCATAAGAGTCCATGCACTCTGCCCAAAAGTTGACCATAAGTCTCAGCATCTGCTTTGATAGTCTGCAGGGCAGAGCCTTTCAGAGGCCTTCTGTGGTAGGCTCCTAACTTTCCTGTTTTCCTGTTTCCTGTTTCCTGTTTCCTGTTTTCTTCTTCTTCTTCTGATGTCCATCCTCTTTGCCTTTCTGAATGGGGATTGAGCATTTTAGCAAGAGTCCTCCCTCTTGATTAGTTTATTTAGGTACACAGATTTTAGTAGGTTTATCCTATATTATATATCTATATGAGTGAGTATATACTGTGTGTGTCTTTCTGCTTCTGGGATACTTCACTCAGGATGATCCTTTCCAGTTCCAACCATTTACCTGCAAATTTCATGATTTCCTTATTTTTTAATTACTGAGTAATATTCCATTGTGTAGATATACTACATTTTCTGTATCCATTCTTCAGTTGAGGGGCATCCGGGTTGTTTCCAGCTTCTGGCTATTACAAATAAAGCTGCTACAAACATGGTTGAGCTAATGTCCTTACTGTGTACTTGAGAAGCTTTTGGGTATATGCCTAGGAGTTGTATAGCTGGATCTTGAGGAAGCGCTATTTCTAGCTGTCTGAGAAAGCACCAGATTAATTTCCAGAGTGGTTGTACAAGTTTACATTCCCACTAGCAATGGAGGAGGGTTCCCCTTTCTCCACAACCTCTCCAACATGTGTTGTCACTTGAATTTTTGATCTTGGCCATTCTAATGGGTGTAAGGTGAAATCTGAGGGTCGTTTTGATTTGCATTTCCCTGATGGCTAGTGAAGTTAATCATTTCGTTAAGTATTTCTCTGCCATTCGATATTCCTCTATCGAGAATTCTCTGTTTAACTCTGTTCCCCATTTTTAAATTGGATTACTTGAATTGTTGCTTTTCAACTTCTCGAGTTCTTTATATATACTGGATATTAGCTCTCTGTCAGATGTAGGGTTGATGAAGATCCTTTCCCAGTCTGTAGGCTGTTGTTTTGTTTTGATGACAGTGTCCTTTGCTTTACAGAAGATTTTCAGTTTCATGAGGTTCCATTTATTGATTGTTGCTCTTAGAGCCTGTGTTGTTGGTATTCTGTTCATTAGCTATTCTTAAACATAGGCTAATGTAGATATACTGAGCATGTTTAGGATAAGCTGAACTTACTACATTGGTTGTGGATTATTTAATCCATTTTTAACATACTAATATTTTCAATCTTAGGAAAAGTTATCAAGCCATAATCATGTTGTGAGTTAATGTGCTCTGATACAAGAAACCACGATCTTGCTTTCAGCTGCACTTCTTGCAAAACTATTATCCTACCTGGACTTGCTGTGTTTTTGCATACCTTCATGGAGGTCAGAAGACTCTACATGAATATCTAGCTGCTCCCTAACACATGTTGTATGCAGCTCTGCCTAAATTGCACTCAGCCTTGGAAAAGGGCTAGAGTACACAGGCTGATTGAGACAAGGAAAGGGTGGCTCCATCTATTCAGCTCTAAGTATAAGGGAAGCCCTTATACTTGTTGGGTAAAGGTTTTCACAGACAGCCTGCTTGTGGTGTTTTAAGATAACACCTCACCCATGCTTTGTAAGGAAGCTTCATTTGTTCTAGAATGAACTGTGGAGGAACAATGCCTCATTTTGTCACTGTTGCTTATGTTTCCTCTTGGGAATAAATTTTAGCAACAAACTCTGCAGTAAGGTGAGCAGCATCTGTAATGTGGTATACTAATTGTAATGATGTAATTACTTTCATTTCTTCTCATTTCCATCCACATTTTTTAATGATAACCTGCTAATAAATTGGCAAAAAACCTCTATATATCTACCACTATTCTTTAGTATCTTTTGTTTGCTTGTTTCTGATGTATTATTGGGTGGCTCTGAATGGCCTGAAACTCACTATGTAGAACAAAACTGATTGATCTCATAGATATTCACTTGCCTTTGCTTCCCAAGTGCTGTGATTAAAGGCATGTGTGAGCATGCCAGGTGGTCTTAAGTTTTTCATCCGTAGAATGAAGAGAAATATCAAAGCCCTAATTGGATTGATTTCTGGGGTAACTAATACAAATTAATTGCTACAAGATTTGCAAATATGAAAATTCTATAACTGATATTAATAATCAGATTATTCAGACACTAATTTTGGGTGATTATTTCCTGGGTTGATTCTTTCTTTACATTTGAGTTTGTTCCGATAATTTCAAAACAGTTCACTGACATCTTTAATTCTATTTGACAGAAAAAGTCAAAACCTTTCCTTCAATAGAATATTCAATAACCTTCACTAAATAACCATTCATTAAGCAATTACAGTAAATTTAAGGGAAAACATGTTTTGAAAGGAGAATAGAATTAACTCAAAAGATAGTTTAAAATAAATTTATAGCTGTACAGTCACTGGCCAAAAACTTCCTAGGGGATATTAACAATGCATTTGATAGTTGCCAAGGAAACCTTAACCTTTCTTGAGAATGTGTCTGCCCTTCTGCATTGTACCTGATTGTCAGAGTAAGTTCAGCAACTGATTATAACTGAGTCATTCTCAATATCAGGCTTTTTCTTGTCAATTCCTTTTCACAGTCTAAGCTTTAGTAGTCAGAATATCTTGTTCTGCATCTGTATTTATATTTTCAAGGACATATGTTTCAGATACAGAAATTTTTTATAAGAATTTCTTTTCCAAACAGTTCTTACCACCGTTAGAGATAAATCAACAGTACTTTACAGACAAGGAAACTGAAGCACCAAAACATGTATTCATTTTTTGAAAATAGGCCTGCTATAAAACTTACTGGCTTTCTATGTTCTGAGTACAACTGAACAAATAGGTAACACTATTTTCAAAGTCTATGTTTGTGTGTGTGTGTATATATATATATATATATATATATATATATATATATATATCCATGAGCAGAGACAAGTCTCTTAAAAAAAAAACACCATAAAAGAGTTCAGGATACCTGTCCAAGTATATTACTTCAGTCAACCTAGTTGATCTATAATTTAAAGTATATTTATGGTGATGATCTTATAATAAGCACCAGGAATTAGGGCCCCTGAATGAAATCCCATGCTGAGAATGTTAGTGGTTCATCCAAACAGGCCTGGTGTCAGGACACAGTCTTTTATTTTTTTTCACTCAATGTATTTTATTAACAATATATTTACTTGGTGCCTACATTTTACTACACAGAGATGAAATGGCATATTTGTCCTCACAGAGCCTCCAGTCCTCCTGGGGGTAAAGATAGGAATTCAATAATATCTATCATATGCTAAACACCAGCAATGACCACTCATAATAAGAAATAAATATCTAAAAACAATAACCTGAGGGACAGACGGTCTTAGAGTGCCTGTTCTGTAGAAAAGGAAACTGGGGCACACAGAATTTAAGCTATTCTGCTTAAGTCACAAGGTACTAAAGATTAAAATCCAGGCATTCTGATTCCCAGTCCTCTGGACTCTCCTAGCTTATACTGCCTCTATTTATTGTGACATGCCAAATAGCCATATGAAATTTAATTTATTAGATTTTGATGAGATAGCATCTAAGATAGGAGAACAGAGATGGTCACATTAAGATACCTCTCTCATAAACACATATTAGCGTTTACAGCCATTTGGGGTTATCAGGAAAACCAAGGAACAGGTAATGCAATAACCCTACAATCCTGTTCCACACATTGGCAGCTGCCCTCACTACTGAGCTCCACATGGGAATGATGACCATGCTATAATAAACAAGCCCCAAGCCCACCTTGTCATATTCTTATCATCCCAAATACACAGCCAACGCTATTGCTCACTCTTGGTAGTGTACATTCTAAACTTCTCTAAAGGTTCCTAGCATCGTGTTTACATCAGTATCACACCCTACAGTGTAGTTTAACTATCCTAAGAATCCTTTACACATCTATTTACAGTTCCATTTCCCCAAACTCTCTAATATCCAGGACACATTCTTTACTTCCAAACTATAAGACTATCTCCTAGCTAATACTAAGGCCTAATCCCCATATGTATATACTCTGGCTTTTGTTTCATTTTGTATCCCATAACTTGTAACACTATTACACTATAGGCAGGTTAGAGACAATTTCTCCGAAGTTTTTTTTATTTTTTATTTTTTATTTTTATTGACTACAGTTTATTCACTTTGTATCCCCCCTTGTATCTCCCTCTCTCCTCCTCTTCCACCCTCCCTGTGTCTTCCCCACCCATGCCCCTTCCCCAGTCCAGTGATAAGGAAGGTCCTCCTCCCCTTCCCTCTGATCCTAGTCTATCAGGTCTCATCAGGAGTGGCTGCCTTGTCTGGTAAGGTTGCTCCCCCCCTCAGGGGGAGGTGATCAAAGAGCAGGCCAATCAGTTCCTGTCAGCGACAGTCCCTGTTCCCATTACTATGGAACCCACTTGGACACTGAATTGCCATGGACTACCTCTGTGCAGGAGTTCCAAGCCATCTCCATGAGTGGTCCATGGCTGGAGTATCAGTCTCAGAAAAGACCTCTGTGCCCATATATTTTGGATCAGTTTCTATCCTTGTGGAGCTCCTGTCCTCTCCAAGTCTTACTATCTCCCACTTCTTTTCATAAGATTCCCTGCACTCTGCCCAAAGGTTGGCTATGAGTCTCAGCATCTGCCTCCATACCCTGCAAGGTACAGCCTTTCAGAGGCCCTCTGTGGTAGGACCCTGTCCTGTTCCCTGTTTTCTCCCTCCTCCGATGTCCATCCTCTTTTCCTTTCTGAATGGGGATTGAGCATCTTAGCCAGAGTCCTCCTTCCTAATTAGCTTCCTTAGGTGTACAGATTTTAGTATGTTTATCCTATATTATATGTCTAGTATCAACTGATGAGTGAGTATATAACTTGTGTGACTTTCTACTTCTTGGATACCTCACTCAGGATGATCCTTTCCAGTTCCCACCACTTGACTGCAAATTTCATGATTTCCTTGTTTTTTATTACTGAGAAATAGTCCATTGTGTAGATGTGCTACAATTTCTGTACCCATTCTTCAACTGAAGAGCATCTGGGCTGTTTCCAGCTTTTGGTTATTACGAATAAAGTTGCTACAAAAATGATTAAGCAAATTTCTATGTTGTATACTTCAGCATCTTTCAGATATATGCATAGGAGTGGTATAGCTGGATGTTGAGGAAGCGCTATTCCTAATTGTCTGAAAAAGCACCAGACTGATTTCCAGAGTGGTTGTACAAGTTTACATTCCCAGCAAGAGTGGAGGAGGGTTCCCCTTACTCCACATCCTCTCTAGCATGTGTTGTCACTTGAGTTTTTCATCTTAACCATTCTGATAGGTGGAAGGTGAAATCTCAGGGTCAGTTTGATTTGCATTTCCCTGATGACTAAGGATGAACATTTAAGTGTTTCTCTGGCATTCAATATTCCTCTATCAAGAATTCTCTGTTTAGCTCTGTAGCCCATTTTTTAATTGGATTACTTGATTTGTTGCTGTTTTACTTCCTAAAATCTTTATGTATACTGGATATTAGTCCTCTGTCAAATATGGGGTTGGTGAAGATCCTTTCCCAATCTGTAGGCTGTTGTTTTGTTTATTTCTGGGTCTTCTTTCTGATTCCATTGATCCACCAGTCTGTTTCTATGGCAGTACCATGCAGTTTTTATAACTTTTGCTCTGTAGTACAGCTTCGATCAGGGATGAATGTACCTCCAAAAGATCTTTTATTGTAGGAGATTGTTTTAGCAATTCTGGGTTTCTTGTTATTCCATATGAAGCTGAGAATTTTTCTTTTAAGATCTGTAAAGAATTGTGTTGGTAATTTGATGGGAATTGCATAGAATCTCTAGATTGCTTTTGGTAAGATGGCCAGTTTTTCTATATTAATCCTGCCAAGCCATGAGCATAGGAGATCTTTCTATCTTCTGATGTCTTCTTCTAATTCTTTATTCAGGGAATTACAAATTTTTTTTTCATACAAGTCTTTGACTTGCTTGGTTAGAGTTATAGCAAGGTACTTTATGTCCTTTGTGGCTATTGTGAAGGGTGTTGTTTCCCCAATTTCTTTCTCAGCCCTTTTGTCTTTTGTATACAGGAGTGCTACTGATTTTTTTTTGAGTTAATTTTGTATCTGGCCACTTTTGTGAAGGTGTTTATCAGCTGTAGGAGTTCCCTGGTAGAAATTTTGGGGTCACTCATGTATACTATCATATCATCTGCAAATAGTGGTAATTTGACTTCTTCCTTTCCAATCTGTATCCCCTTGATCTCCTTCAACTGTCTTACTGTTCTAGCAAGGACTTCCAGCACTACGTTGAAGAGATATGGAGAGAGTGGGCAGCCTTGCCTTGTCCTTGATTTCAGTGGGATTGCTTTAAGTTTCTCTCCGTTCAGTTTGATGTTGGCTATGGGCTTGCTGTATATCGCCTTTACTATGTTTAGATATGTGCGTTGTATCCCTGATCTCTCCAAGACTTTAAAGATGAATGGATGTTGGATTCTGACAAATGCTTTTTCAACATCTAGGGAGATTATCATGTGTTTTTTTTTCTTTCAGTTTGTTAATATGGTGGATCACATTGATGGATTTCCGTATATTGAACCACCCCTGCATAACTGGGATGAAGCCTACTTGGTCATAGTGGATAATATCTTTGATGTGTTCTTGTATTCAGTTTGCAAGTATTTTGTTGAGTACTTTTGCATCAATGTTCATAAGGGAGATAGGCCTGAAATTCGCTTTCTTTGTTGAGTCTTTGTGAGGTTTAGGTACCAAGGTTACTGTGGCTTCATTGAATGAGTTTGGTAATGTTCCTTCTGTTTCTATTTTGTGGAATAGTTTGAAGAGAATTGGTGTTAGCTCTTCTTTGAAGGTCTTTTAGAATTCTGCACTGAAGCTATCTGTTCCTGGGCTTTTTTGGATAGGAGACTTTTGATGACCACTTCTATTTCTTTGGAGGTATAGGACTATTTAATTGATTTACCTGGTCCTGATTCAGCTTTGGTAATTCAAATCGATCAAGAAAATTGTCCATTTTATTTAGATTTTCAAATTTTGTGGCACATTGACTTTTGAAGTAAGTCCTAATGATTGTTTGGATTTCTCAGTGTCTGTAGTTATGTCCCCCTTTTCATTTCTGATTTTGTTGATTTGGATGGTGTCTCTCTGCCTTTTAGTTAGTTTGGCTAAGGGTTTGTCTATCTTGTTGATTTTCTCAAAGACTGGCTCTTGGTTTCATTGATTCTTTGAATTGTTTTATTTGTTTCTAATTGATTGATTTCAGCCCTGAGTTTGATTATTTCCAGCCATCTACTCCTTTTTGGTGTGCCTGCTTCTTCTTTTTCTAGGGTATTTAAGTGCGCCATTAAGTTGCTTGAATGAGCTGTCTCGATTTTCTTCTTGAAGGCATTTAGTGCTATGAACTTCCGTCTTAGCATTGCTTTCACTGTGTCCCACATGTTTGGGTATGTTGTGTCTTCATTTTCATTGATTTCTAGAAAGACTTTAATTTCTTTCCTTGTTTCTTCCCTGACCCAGCTGTCATTTAGTAACAAGTTGTTCAGTTTCCATGTGTGTGTAGGCTTTTTGCTATTTCTGTTATTGTTGAGGTCCAGCTTTATTCCATGGTGATCAGACAAGATACAAGGGTTTATTTCAATCTTCTTGTATCTGTTGAGTCTTGCTTTGTGACCAACTTTATGGTCTATTTTGGAGAAGGTTCCATGAGGTGCTGAGAAGAAAGTAAATTCTTTTGTGTTTCGGTACAAAGTTCTGTAAATGTCTGTTAGGTCCATTTGATTCATGACCTCTGTTAGAGACATTGTTTCTTTATTTAATTTCTGTTTTGTTGACCTGTCCTTTGTTGACAATGGGGTGTTGAAGTCTCCCACTATTAATGTATGGGGATCTATATGTGGTTTAAATTTTATCAATGTTTCTTTAACAAATGTGGGTGCTCTTATATTTGGGGCATAGATGTTCAGGATTGTGATGTCTTCCTGGTGGTATTTTCCTTTTATGAGTATGAAGTGTCATTCCCCATCTCTTTTTATTAATTTTGGTTGAAAGTCTACTTTATCATATATTAGAATGGCTACTCCTACTTGCTTCTTGGGTCCATTTGCTTGGAAAGTCATCTTCAAATCCTTTACCCTCAGGTAATATCAATCTTTGTGCGTTTAGATGTGTTTCTTATATGCAACAGATTGCTGGGTTTTGTTTACATATCCATTCTGATAATCTGTGTCTTTTTATCGAAGAGTTGAGTCCATTGATGTTGAGACAGAGTAAAGACCAGTGGCTGTTAGATCCCTTGATTTTGATGTTGGCTGTGTTCACCAGGTTGTGTGCTTGGTTGCTTTTTGTTTTACTGTAGTAAGGTTAATTATTTCCTGTGTTTTCTTGAAAGAAGCTGATTTTTGGGGGTTGTATTTTCCCTTCCAGTGCCTTCTGTAATGCTGGATTTGTGTGTAGGTATTGTTGAAATTTGTTTTTGTCATTGAATATCTTGTTTTCTCCCTCTATGAGGACTAAGAGCTTTGTAGGGTATCGTAGCCTGGGCTGACATCTGTGTTCTCTTAGGGTCTGCATGATATCTGTCCAGGCCCTTCTGGCTTTCATAGTCTCTGTTGAAAAGTCAGGTGTGATTCTAATGGATTTGCCATTATATGTTACTTGGCATTTTTCTCTTGCAGCTTTTAGTATTTTTTCTTTGTTCTGTATACTTACTGTTTTGATTATTATGTGGCGGGAGGATTTTCTTTTCTGGTCAAATTTGTTGGGTGTTCTGTAGGCCTCATGTATTCTTATTGGCCTCTCCTTTAACTTGGGGAAATTTTCTTCAATGATTTTTTGAAAATATTTTCTGGGCCTTGGAGAAGGGAGTCTTCTTTTTCATCCACTCTTATTATTCTTAGGTTTTGTCCTTTCATATTGTCTTGGATTTCTTGGATGGTCTGTGTCAGGAATTTTTTGGATTTAACATTTTCTTTGACAGATACATCGATTTCTTCCATTTTATCTTCTACACCTGAGATTCTTCTTCCATCTCTTGTAGTCTGTTGATTATGCTTACCTCTGTAGTTCCTGTTTCTTCCCTAGATTCTTCCTCTCCATTATTTCCTCCATTTGTGTTTTCTTTAATTTTTCGAATTCTATCTTCAGGTCTTGAGTTGTTTTGTTTACTTCCTTCACCTGTCTGATTGTACTTTCCTATTTTTCTTTTAGTTCCTTCAACTCTGTTTCTTTTATTTCATTCAGTGCTTTAAGCATTTCCTTTCTAATGGCCATAAACGTTTGGCTTCAACTTCCTCTATTTCTTTACGGATGGCAATATTCTGTTTGAGTTTATTATTCCTCTATGTCTTTACGTATCTTATTTGTTTCCTCTGTTATCTTCATGAGCATAGTTGTTAGGTCATCTTCTTGGATTTCATTTATGCTGATATGTCCTTGGCTACTTGCCCCTGGATAACTGGGTTCTGGAGATGCCATATTGCTCTGTGTTTTGTTTCTTGAGCTTTTACACTGGCCTCTACCTATTGTGCTATCTTTGGTGTTTGGGGTTATTTTCTGGTGTTTCCCACTGGGGATCCTGTGGTGGAGAGTTTCCCGTTTGCAGAAAGCTGGTTTTTCCTGAAGGAAATCTTCTCAGCGTTTTGCGTATAGTCCCTGGATGGCTGGCGTTTTTTCAAGAGTTGCTGCTGCTCACCTCAGGGATAGAGACATGAGTGGTAACTGTGGTCTTTGTTAGTCGAGAGGGTTCTTCTCTAACCCAGGGAAATCCTGAAGACAGCTGCCCCGTTTCTGGGTTTCTTGCTGTAAATTTAATGATCAGCTGCTGTGACCCAGTTGGACATCTGGCACGCAGCAACTGTTTGTGTCTGTGTCTAGAGCACAGCTGAGTGATGGTGGCTCAGCCTCACTCGTCTGGGACACTTTTTCCAGGGAAGGATTGGGTGATTTAAGTCAGTACAGTTTCCTTCCTTCCTTGTGGATTCTCTGGAGACAGGGACTCCCAGTCTCTTTTTTTGTCCTGGTGCGCACTGCTCAGTCTCTGCCAGCTAGCTGGTGCTCAGAAACTGCCTGTGTCTGGAGCACAGCTGAGTGATGGCGGCTCAGGCCCACCGGTGTGCAAGACATTTTTCAGGGAAGGACTGGGTGATTTAAGTCAGTATAGTTTCCTTCCTTCCCTGTGGATTCTCTGGAGACAGGAACTCCCAGTCTCTTTTTTGCCCTGGGGTGCACTGTTCAGTCCCTGCCAGTTTGCTGGCATGTAGAAACTGCCTGTGTCTGCCTTTCCTGCCTTTGGGAGCCTGGGTGTCTGCCAAAACTAGGTAATTTTCCGAGACCTTTTTGGGGTGGGGGTGTCGGCTGAGTGTTCTGAGATCAGACCAGCCATTTCCCTCCCTGTGTGTTTGCACTGGACAGTGAAACTCAGTCTCTGCTGTCCTGGTGCCCACAGTTCTATCTGAGGCGGCGAATCAGGTGCACAGGCAGGGCTCTGTGCAGGTGCCTGGGTTCCCGGCTCTGGCTCCGGGCTGGTTCCTGGGGTGCCCTCGGAACCCGAGTCTTTTCCACAGGATGTCTGGGTGACCTAAGGCAGGTCCTAATCATTTCCTGCACCATTGGGTTATCTCTTGACTGAAAATTTCAGTCTCTGATAATGTGGTGCGTACGGTTCAGTCTGCGACCGTGACCAGAGACACTGGTGTGTGGCTTTGTGCTGGGGTTGGGGGCCAAGCATCTGGCGGAACCGGGGATCTTTTCCTTGGTTTAGCCAGGTGAGTTAAAAGCTGATTGAATCCCCCACTGTGGGGTATCCTCTCACCTGGGAAATACAATCGTCTGTGTTTTATGGCTGAGAGTTCTGATTGCTGGTCACTGTGCCAATCCTGCTGTGTCAGAATGAGAGTCCTCCCGGCGCCGCCATCTTGCCCTGCATCCTTATTCTTAGGTTTTTGTCTTTTCATGTTGTCTTGGTTTTCTTGGATGGTTTGTGTGAGGAATTTTTTAGGTTTATTATTTTCTTTGATAGATATATAGATTCCTTCTGTCGTATCTTCTACACCTGAGATTCTTTCTTCTTTTCTTGTAGTTTGTTGCTTATGCTTACCTCTGAAGTTCCTGTTTACTTTCCTAAGTTCTCCCTCTCCCTGATTTCCTCTGTACATTCTTTAATATTTCCAATTCAATCTTCAGATCTTGAACTTGATGGGGGAACAGCCTTACCAGTTCACAGATGAAGATAAAGAAGCCAGTCCTGATGAGACCTGTTAGACTATGGTCAGGTGGAAGGGGAGGAGGACCTCCCCTATCATTGAACTGAGGGAGGGTCTTGGAGAAGAAGAGGGAGAGAGGGTGGGATTGGTAGAGGATGGGGAAGGGGCCTACAGCTCTGATACAAAGTGAATAAACTGTAACTTATAAATATTTAAATTAAAAAAATTAAAATGGAAATAATAAAAAGATCACAAAACACCTAGTCAACCAACTAAACAAACAAACGAAAAAAAAATAACTTAAGAAATCCATAAATTTACATAAAAACATGGTTGTAAAATATGACTATAAGTGCCAGTGGATATTTACTAATTAACTATTTTTAAATTGTATGAAAGAGCCATTTCTAACCAACATATATCAAGGTCAAAATAAGTTGAATACTATTTAATGAAAAAAATTTAACCATGTCTTAACCCATTTTTCTGGAATGTGATATGTTTTGTGCCCTATACTCTGAACATACCCTGACCTCTACCCAGATAAGTTGTACTGCCAAATACTTTTGAAATATTCGGCCAATTTTATTTTCATTTATTTATTTATTTATTTATTTTTATTCTTAGTTACATTTTATTAACTTTGTGTCCCAGCTGTATCCTGCTCCTTCATTCCCTCCCAATCCCATCCTCCCTCCCTCATCTCCTTCCTGCCCCTTTCCAAGTCCACTGATAGGAGAGGACCTCCTCCCCTTTCATGTGACTCTGTTTTATCAGGTATCTTAAGGACTGGCTGTAAAGTCCTCCTCTGTGGCCTAGCAGAGCTGCTCCTCCCTTGGGGATTGGGGAGGATATCTGGGCACCGGGGTCTTATATGACTGTTTCTCCAACCAAGGACCATGTATGGATATAACCTAGAACATCTCAGATATAGCCCATGGTAGCTCAGTATCCAAGTGTGTACTCTAGTAAGGGGAACAGGGACTATTTCTGGCATGAACTTAATGGCAAGCCAAATTCTTATGTAACAAAAATTTTCTCCAATCCTTGCAGTTGTCAAGCAATATAAACCCCACTCTTTTCTATATTCAGTGCTGTTATCTCAAACTTTACTTTAAGGAGACAGCCCTCACTGACAGAAAATGAAGCTTGCTTTATTTGGCAAAAAAAATGGGTTATGGTCTTTACTCTTGTTCATGAGATTAACAATTATAATGGTGATAAAAACAGGAATAATATATATGTAACCTAGGATGTTCAGAGTCTGAAAATACATCAAGTGTGGAGAGACCTTAACACTTCTTCCTTTGAGTAGACCTTCTGGTCCTTATATCATTCATTGTAGTATAAGAATTAAATTTGATTTCCTTGTTTTTAATTGCTGAGTAGTATTCTATTGTGTAAAAATACTACAATTTCTGTGTCCATTCCTCTGTTGAGGGACATCTGGGTTATTTTCACGTTCTGGCTATTACAATTAAAGCTGCTACAAACATGTTTGAACAAATGTCCTTGTAGTGTACTTGAGCATATTTTGGATATATGCCTAGGAGAGCTATACCTGAATCTCGACTAAGTGCTATTCCTAATTGCCTGAGAAAGTGCCAGATTGATTTCTAAAGTGGTTGTACAAGTTTACATTCCCACCAGCAATGGAATAGGGTGCCCTTTCCCACATTCTGTCCAACCTGTATTGTCACTTGAGTTTTTTTTTTTTTAATTTTATTTTTTTCTTATCCGTTACATTTTATTAACCCTGTATCCCAGCTGTATCCTGCTCCCTCATTCCCTCCCAATCCCACCCTCCCTCCCTCATCTCCACCCTACCCCTTTCCAAGTTCACTGATGGGGGGGGCTCCTCCCCATTCATCTGATCCTGTTTTATCAGGTATCTTCAGGACTGGCTGCAAAGTCCTCCTCTGTGGCCTAACAGGACGGCTCCTCTCTTGGGGAGTGGGAGGTCCAAGAGCCAGCCATTTAGTTCCTGTTGGAAATAGTCTTTGTTCCCCCTTACTATGAGAAACCAATTGGTTACTGAGATACCACGGGCTACATCTGAGCAGAGGTTCTAGGTTATATCCATACATGGTCTTTGGTTGAATGTCAGTCTCAGAAAAGACCCTGTGCCCAGATATATTTGGTCATTTGAGTTTTTGATGTTAGCCATTCTAATGGGTGTAAGGAAAAATCTCAGGGTCAATTTGATTTGCATATCCCTGATGACTAAGGTTATTGAGCATTTCTTTAAGTGTTTGTCTGCCATTCTATAATCCTCTACAGAGAATTCTCAGCAATTAAAATAAGGAAATCATGAAATATACAGGCAAATTGTGGGAACTAGAAACAATCATCCTGAGTGAGGTATCCCAGAAACAGAAAGACAAACGTTATATACTCACTTATAAGTGGACATTAGACATATAATATAGGATAAACCTACAAAAATATGCACACCTAAAAAAGCTAAGCAAAAAGGAGGACCCTGGGTAAAATTATCAATCCTCACTCAGAAAGGTAAACTGGACGAACAGCTGGAAGAAGGAGAAAACAGGAAACAGGACAACAGCCTACCATGTAGGGCCTCTGAAAGACTCTATGAGCATTTTGTAAAAGCAGATACTGAGTACTGAGACTCAAACAAATTTTGGGCAGAGTGCAGGGAATCTTAGGAAAGAAGGGGGAAATAGTAAGACCTGGAGAGGACAGGAGCTCAACAAGGGTAGCAAAAGAACAAAAATATCTGGGCACAGTGTTTTTTTTTTTTTTTTTTTTTTTTTTTTTTTCTGAGGCCTGATACTCTAACCAAGGAGGATTCATGGATATAACCTAGAAGCCCTGCGCAGATGCAACCCATGGAAGTTCAGTATCTATGTAGGTTCCCTAGCAAAGGAACAGGTACAGTCTCTTACATGAACTCAGTGGCTGGCCCTTTGACTGCCTCCCTTGGATGGAGGAACAGCTTTGTCAGGTCTTAGATGAGGACAGTGCAGCCAGTTCGTATGAGACCTCATCAGATAGGGTTAGATGGAACGGGAGGAGGACCTTCCCTATCTGTAGACTTGCAGAGAGGGGCATAGGAGGAGATGAGAAAGGGAGGGTGGGAATAGGAAGTGAAGGAGAGAGGGGGCTACAATTGGGATACAAGTGAATAAACTGTCATTAATATAAAAAATTAAAAAAACAATTAAATTTAAACTTCTGTGTAGAACTTGTTCATTTACATATTTATCCATAAAGGCAGCTGTAACCAGTAGCATATAAAATAAAAATAATGCATATTAAATAGATAAGAATGTGTATCAAAAAGGCTGGAGAGATGTCTCCACTGTTACAAACAATTCCTGCTTTTTTAGAGGACAAGGGTTTGAGTTCCAGCTTCCACATTGCAACTTACAATTAAGTGTAACTACAGTTCTAGGGGATATGAAGTCTTCTTCTGGCTCCCACAAGTCCCTGATTTCAGTAGGATTGATTTAAGTTTCTCTCCATTCAGTTTGATATTGGCTATAGGCTTGCTGTATATTGCCTTTACTATGTTTAGATATGTGCCTTGTATCCCTGATCTCTCCAACTCTTTAAACATGAGTGGATGTTGGATTTTGTCAAATGCTCTTTCAGCATCTAAGGAGATTATTATATGGTTTCTTTCTTTCAGTTTGTTAATATGGTGGATCACATTGACGGATTTCCATATATTGAACCACTCCTGCATACCTGGGATGAAGCCAATATCATCCAATAGTGGATGATACCTTTGATGTGTTCTTGTATTCAGTTTGCAAGTATTTTGTTGAGTATTTTTGCATCAATGTTCATAAGGTAGATTGGCCTGAAATTCTGTATCTTTGTTGAGTCTTTGTCAGGTTTAGGTACCAAGGTGACTATGGCTTCATAGAATGAGTTTGGTAATGTTTCTTCTGTTTCTATGTTGTGGAATAGTTTGAAAAGAATTGGAGTTACCTCTTCTTTGAAGATCTGGTAGAATTCTGTGCTGAAACGATCTGGTCCTGGGCTTTTTTTTTTTTTTTTTTTTTTTTTTTGGATGGGAGACTTTTGATGACAGCTTCTATTTTCTTAAGGGTTATAGGGGTATTTAATTGATTTACCTAGTCCTGATTCAGCTTTGGTAAGTGGAATTGGTCAAGAAAATTGTCCATTTTATTTAGATTTTCAAATTTTGTGGCATATAGACTTTTGAAGTAAGTCCTAATGATTTTTTGGATTTCCTCAGTTATGTCCCCCTTTTCATTTCTCATTTTCTTGATTTGGATGGTGTCTCTCTGCCTCTTACTTAGCTTGGCTAAGGGTTTGTCTATCTTGTTGATTTTCTCAAAGAACCAGCTCTTGGTTTCATTGATTTCTTGAACTGTTTTATTTGTTTCTAAATGATTGATTTCAGCCCTGAGTTTGATTATTACCAGCCATGTACTCTTTTCTGGTGTCTGCTCCTTTTTTTTTCCCTATGGTTTTAAGGTGAGCCATTAAGTTGCTTGAATGAGCTGTCTCCAATTTCTTCTTGAAGGTACTTAATGGTATGAAATTTCCTCTTAGCACTGCTTTCATTGTGTCCCACAAGTTTGGGTATGTTGTGTCTTCATTTTCATTGAGTTCTAGGAAGATTTTAATTTCTTTATTTCTTCCCTGACCCAGCTGTCATTTAGTAACAAGTTGTTCAGTTTCCATGTGTGTGTAGGTTTTTTGCTATTTCTGTTGTTGTTGAGGTCCAGCTTTATTCCAAAGTGATCAGATAGGATACAAGGGATTATTTCATTCTTTTTCTATCTGTTGAGGCTTACTTTGTGACCAACCATATGGTCTATTTTGGAGATTCCATGAGGTGTTGAGAAGAAGTTAAATTCTTTTGTATTTTGGTGTAAGGTTCTGTAAATGTCTGTTAGGTCCATTTGATTCATAACCTCTATCAGAATTATTGTTTCTTTGTTTAATTTCTGTTTTGTTGACCTGTCCTTTGTTGAGAGTGAGGTGTTGAAGTCTCCTACTATTAATGTGTGGGGATCTATGTGTGGTTTAAGTTTTATCAATGTTTCTTTTACAAATGTGTCTGCCCTTGTATTTAGGCATAGATGTTCAGGATTGGGATGTCTTCCTGGTGGAATTTTCCCTTGATGAGTATGAAGTGTCCTTCCCCATCTCTTTTTATTAATTTTTGTTGAAAGTCTAATTTATCAGATATTAGAATGTCTACTCCTGCTTGCTTCTTGGGTCCATATGCATGGAAAGCCATCTTCAAGCCCTTTACCCTCAGGTAATGTCTATCTTTGTGCCTTAGTGTGTTTCTTGTATGCAACAGATTCCTGGGTCTTGTTTAAGCATCCATCCTGTTAATCTGTGTCTTTTTATTGGAGAATTGAGTCCGTTGATGTTGAGAGGGATTAATGACCAGTGGCTTTAATTTTGATATTGGCTGTGGTCATAAGTTTGTGTGCTTGATTCCTTTTTGTTTTACTGTAGTGAGGTAAATTTTTTTCCTGTGTTTTCTTGAAAATATCTAGTTTCCTTGGGTTGTGTTTTTCCTTCTAGTGTCTTCTGTAATGCTGGACTTGTGTGTAGGTATTGTTGAAATTTGTTTTTGTCATTGAATATCTTGTTTTCTCCCTCTATGAGGACTGAGAGTTTTCCTGGGTACAGTAGCCTAGGCTGACATCTGTGTTCTCTTAGGGCCTGCATGATATCCGTTCAGGCCCTTCTGGCTTTCATAGTCTCTGTTGAGAAGTCAGGCGTGAAACTGATGGGTTTGCCATTATATGTTACTTGGCCTTTTTCCCTTTTAATAGTTTTTCTTTGTTCTGTATACTTACTGTTTTGATTATTATGTGGCTAGACAATTTTTTTTCTGGTATAATTTATTGGGTGTTCTGTAGGCCTCTTGTATTCTTATTGGCCTCTCCTTTAAGTTGAGGAAATTTTCTTCTGTGATTTTGTTGAAAATGTTTTCTGGGCCTTGGAGGAGGAAATCTTCTTTTTCCTCTATACCTATTATTCTTAGGTTTTGTCTTTTTATGTTGTCTTGAATTTCTTGGACAGTCTGTGTCAGGAATTTTTTAGATTTAACATTTGCTTTGACAGATAAATCTATTTCTTCCATTGTGTCTTCCACACCTGAAATTCTTTCTTCCATCTCTTGTAGCCTATTGGTTATGCTAACCTCTGTAGTTCCTGCTTTCTTCCCTAAGTTCTTTCTCTACACAATTTCTACTATTTGTGTGTTTTCTTTAATTATTTCAATTCTACCTTCACATGTTGAGCCGTTTTGTTGATTTCCTTCACCTGTCTGAATGTATTTTCCTTCAATTCCTTCAGCTGTTTCTTTGAACATTCCTCTGTTTCTTTTATATCTTTCAGTGATTTAGTCATTTCCTCTCTGAAAACCACAAACTGTTTGGCTGCATCTTCCTGTATTTCTTTATGGATGTCCATAATCTGTTTGTTTTATCTTCCTCTAATTCTTTATGCATTTTATTTGTTTCCTCCATTAACCTCTTCATAAGCATAGATGTAAGGTCAACTTCTTTAATTTCACTTATGTTAGTGTGTCTAGGGCTACTTGCCCCTGGATAACTGGGTTCTGGGGATGCCATTCTGCTTTGCTTTTTGTTGGTTGTGCTTTTGTGCTTTTATGTTGGTCTCTACCCATAAGTCAGTCTCAGGTTTTGTCTGTGGTTTTCTGGTGCCTGCCTGGAGTCCTGGGGTGGGAGAATCCCCTTTCATGGTTCTGAAGGAGATATCAGTATTTTTGAGTATGATCAAGTGAATGGTGGTGGTTCTCAGGAATTTTCACAGTTCACTTCAGTCTTATGGACCTGTGTGGTAACTGTGGTGTTCAGGAAGTCTCTCCTCTCATCATAAGAAGTCCTGGAGATGGCTGCCCTGCTGTTGGGTTTCTTGCTTTGAATTTAGTGAGCTGCTGCTGGTGCTGTTAGTCTGTATTTGCTGGTCGAAGCCCTTGTGAAGAACTGCAGAGGCCTGTGGTTTTGTCTGTTTAGCTAGATATAACTGGTTGCACATTGGAAGAATATCTGAGGGCTTCTCCAATGGCTCTCAAGCTTTTGAAGGTCTGAGGTTGGAGTGGTGTGCCCCAACACCCTAGCTGTAATGAGTGGCAGGTGAGCACAACACTCGTGTGTTCAGTCGAAGGTCAGAGCTTATGTCCAGTGGGAATCCAGAAACTTTTCTGGAGCTGGGTGTCCTGAGGGTTGGAACCAATGTTTTCTCCAAATCTGTGGTGTTTAGGGGTCTGCAGGTCCATCTGGGATGGCAAGTAGAGTGGTGCAGGCATAGGCAAGTGGCTACGCCTTGCTGGCGACTGGGCAACTGGTTGTCTGGGCACCTGGGAGCTTGCAGGAACCTGGGGACTTTTCTGGAGAACATTTTTTTGGAGGCTGGGGGTGTCGGCTGAGTGCTCTGAGGTCAGACCTGTTATTCCCCTCACTGTGGGCTCCCACCCAAAGAAAAACTCAGTCTTTGGTGCTCTTAGGGCCCTCAGTTCTGTCTGGGATGGTGAGTTGAGCGCACAGGCAGGACTCTGTGCTGTTGGGTAAACACACCACTTTGGGCTGGCACCCAGGTCTTTTTCCAGAGATTGTCTGAATGACCTAGGGTTGGTCCTGATCGATTACTGCACCGTGGGATTTTCTCAAGACTGGAAATCCCAGTCTCTGGTGTTGTGAGGCCCATAGTTCAGTCTGCGACAGTGATCAGAGCACCCTGGAGGTGTGTGGCTCTAGGCGGGAGATTGAGTGCCTGGTGATCAGGAACTATTCAGAGGTTTAGCTGGCTGACCTGAAGCTGATTGAATCCCACACCGGGGGGTTTCCTCTCACCTAGGAAACACAATTGCTATTGTTTTAGGGCCCAGAGTTCCATCTGCTGGTCACTGTGCAGATCCTGCTGTGCTGCTGGTCAGAAAGAGTGTCCTCCCGGAAACGCCATCTTGAGTCCCCCCCTCACTTCCACATTTTTATACAAACATACATATACAAATATCAGGTTTACTTGATTTGGTCAAGTGAAATTATCTAATCATGTGTCATTTTGTATAACCTCATGTAATTATCATAATCTTCTTACATTAATCTGAGTTTTTAATCACTACACACCCTTGTGGCTCAGACTGTCCCTGTATAATCATCTTCATATTTAAAATCTGTCATATTCAAATAACAAAAACTAAGAAAGAAAATGCATCTATTTCAGTAACTTGAGATGTAGGTCTACAGCTTCTTCATCAAGAGGGCATGCACATAGAGATGGACAGCAGCCCAACTCACAGAAACAATCACAAACACAAACAATACCTTTCTTTTAATTTTTCTTATCACTTCTCATGTATAGATACCTAATATGTTTATGAATGGAAAAGGGGGAAATACAAGTTAATAATCATCTGAAAATCCAAAATCTGAAATGCTTTAAAATTGAAAATGTTTCAGGACCTGGTTTGATATCATAAGTGAAAAGTTCTATGCCTTGTCTCAATTGAGAGATCTCAGTTGAGGCACAGATGCATAAATTACAATCTTCTCAGTACTCTCAAGAGCAAAAAGATCCTTTAATCAATTCTCTTTTATCTGCAATATATCTTTTTCAAACAAGTTCATATTGTCCTATACAAACATACCCATAGAAGGTGACAAAAAAAGCACATTTATCTGAAAAGACATGTCATCATAAAAAGGAATTTGCTACCAAATCTGATGAGTTAAGTACAATTCCTGGGACACACATGTTGGAAGGAGAGAATTGCCACAATTTGTCTTCTGACCTCGATTTGCATATCACAGCACAAGTATACACACTCACACACAAACACACCAGTAAATAATAAAATGGCACATTTGTGGGTTGAACAGGACAAAAGGAGATTCTCATTGATTCTTTCTATGAAGCCAAGACATATGTGCATTCTCTGTGTTTTCTGCTCATTCTTTGCTCTGTAGTATAAAAATATTCCTGGAAATATCATAAAACATCCATATGCCCAAAGGGTAACAAATATTTTTTTAAAGAAGTATGTGTTTATATTTATCTAGTGCATAGAAAATCAAATTATTAGGGAAACAGGGTTTAAGTATAAGTGAAATATCTTGCAGAAAACTATGGAGTTGGACTAACCCCCATACATATAACCAGAAGAAACAAAAATAACAGTCTACTGAGTTATATGTTTAAAATGTTTAATAAAAAAAGAACACTGAGTAACACTACAAATGGAGAAGTGATCATGTGCTGAAAGAGCACATCTGTCTGGGTCACAGTGAACAATTTATGGTATACTAATCATGAAACAAACAAAGCTATATTAGGATGAAATGAAAATTGAAAGTAACAAGATGGTTGCAGAAATTTAAGAGAAGACATGACATTACATTTTTTAAAGATTTGTGGTGATAAAATATTTGCTGATCACAAAAAAGCAAATAAATCCATTAATAAGTTTGCCAATGTCACCCATCAGGGTATCAAAGCAGATGCTGAAGCTCACAGCCAAACTTTGGGCAGAGTGCAGGGAATCTTATGAAAGAAGGGGGAGATAGAAAGACCTGGAGGGTACAGGAATTCCACAAGGAGAGCAACAGAACCAAGAAATCTATGCCCAGGTGTCTTTTCTGAGACTGATACTCCAATCAAGGACCATGCATGGATATAACCTAGAATCCCTAGAACCCCTGCATAGATGTAACCCATGACAGCTCAGTCTCCAAGTGAGTTCCCTATTTGGGAAAGAAAATACAACCAGTCCTGATGAGACCTGATAGGCTAGGGTCAGATGTAAGGAGAAGAGGACCTCCCTTATCAGTGGACTTGGAGCAGGGCATAAGAGGAGATGAGGGTAGGAGGGTGGGATTGGGAGGGAAGGGGCTATACCTGGTATACAAAGTGAATAAACTGTAGTTAATATAAAAATAAAAATAATAAAAAAACAAAACATCAAAGAAAATATGTAATGGTAATGAAACATCACTATTCCATCATTATTTCCCCTAGGAATATACCAATGATCTGATGAACCAGTCCTTACAGAAATGAAGGATTCCAAAGGCACATCTTGCTGAGATATGCCAATGCCACAGTCATTCTTAAGGGTAAAGTGTCTATGACTGACAAAGGTTTGCATCCACATTGTTTAAAGGAATGACTTTCTTACCAGCCGGGTTATGACTTAAGTATCATACCAGGCAGTGTGGTAATATACTTCCAAAATAGCATTGTCAATTGAAGACATCCTCTCTAGCTATAGGTCTAAATCTAGATGCATACTAGATAATGGCTTTAATCTTAAAGCTGGTGAGATCTTTCAGCAAATCAAAGCACTTGCTGCATAAGTCTAATGACCTGAATTCAGTCCTCAGAACCCACAGCAGAAAAAAAAAAACAATTTCTGAAAGTTATCCTCTGACCTCTAATGGCACACCATGCTAAGCAAGTGCACACATGCATGCAAGCACACACACGCACACACACACACACACACACTACATCTGAAAGAATATCTTAACCCTAGATAACCTTTCTTCTCATTCTGAAGCAGAAACCTCCTGAAAACATTTTTGAAATCTGTACACCTAAAGAAGCTTACCTAGAAGGAGGACCTGGGTAAGATGATCAATCCTAACACAGAAAGGTAACTGAATGGACGTTGGAAGGATAAAAAAGGAAACAGGATAGGATCCTACAACAGAGGGCCTCTGAAAGACTCTATCGAGCATTTTTATCAAAGCAGATACTGAGACTCATGAACAATTTTTTTTTTTTGGCTGAGTGCAGGGAATTTTAGGAAAAAGGGGGGAGATATTAAGACCCAGAGGACAGGAGCTCTACAAGGATAGCAACAGAACCAAAATATCTGGGCACAAGGGGATTTTCTGAAACTGCTCAGATGTAGCCAATGACAGCTCAGTATCCAAGTGGGTTCCCTAGTAAGGCCAACAGGGACTGTCTCTAAGATGAACTCAGTGCCTAGCTCTTTGATTGCCTCCCTCTTATGGGGGAGCAGCCTTGCTAGGCCACAGAGGAGAACAACACAGCGAGTTCTGATGAGATCAGATAAGCTAGGGTCATATGGAAGGGGAGGAGGACCTCCCCTATCCGTGGACTTGGAGAGAGGCATAGGAGGAGATGAGGCAGGGAGGATGGGAATGAGAGAGGAGAAGGGAGATGGCTGTAGATGGGATACAAAGTGAATAAACTGTAATTAATATGAAAAATAAAAAATGAATTAAAAATAGTGGGAGACTTCAACACCCTACTCTCACCAAGGAACAGATCATTAAGACAGAAACTAAA
Source organism: Meriones unguiculatus (assembly GCF_030254825.1). Lineage (NCBI taxonomy): Eukaryota > Metazoa > Chordata > Mammalia > Rodentia > Muridae > Meriones > Meriones unguiculatus. Next base: position 49,630,525 of record NC_083369.1, on the reverse strand, counting down.
CAGAGAAATGATGATACTTAAAAAGGTCTTAAATCAAATGGACCTAATAGATGTCTACAAGTTTAGTGTGTCTCCTTTTCTGTTGAGGTCTTTGATCCACTAGGACCGCAGTTTTGGGCAGGGTGATAAGTATGGATCTATTTGCATTTTTCTACATGTAGCTATATAGTTAGACCAGCACCATGTGTTGAAAATGGTGTCTTTGCCATTGTGTGGTTTTGGCACCTTTGTCAAAAATCAGGTGTCCATAAGTGTGTGGGTTTATTCCTGGGTCTTCAATTCCATTGATCCACCAGTCTATTTCTGTGCTAGTACCATGCATTTTTTTTATTACTGTTGCTCTATAGTACAGCTTGAGATCAGGGATGGAGATCCCTCCAGATCTTTTTTTATTAATTTTTATTTTTATATTAATCACAAATTATTTACTTTGTATCCCAGCCGTAACCCCCTCTTTCAGTCCCTCCCAATCCTCCAATCCTCCCAAGTCCTCCCTCATCTCCTGCCTGCCCTGCTTCAAGTCCACTGATAGGGGAGTTACTCCTCCCCTTCCATCTGACCCTAGCTTATCAGGTATCTTCAGGAATGGCTTCCATGTCCTCCCTAGCAAGACTGTTCCTCCCTTGGGGGGAGGGGGAGGTAAAGGAGCCAGTCATTGAGTTCATGTCAGAAATAGCTCCTGTTCACCTTACTAAGGAAACCCACTTGGTAACTGAGCTACCATCCGAGGGATGGTAACCCACTTGGTAACCCCTGCTACATCCGAGCAGGAGTTCTAGGTTATATCCTTATATGGTCCTTTGTTGGAGAAACAGTCTCATAGAGGGCCCCCATGCCCTGATTTATTTTGTCCTTGTGGATCTCTTGTCATCTCCTGGTCATATTAACTCCCCCTTCTCTCATATGATTCCCTGCACTCTGCCAAAGGTTTAGTTATGAGTCTCAGCATCTGCTTTGTTACACTGCTAGGTAGAGTCTTTCAGAGGCCCTCTGCATTAGGCTTCTGTCCTGTTACTTGTTTCCTCCTACTTCCCCTGTCCATCCCATTTATTGTTCTAAGTGAGGATTCATCGTCTTACTCCTCTTTTTTGCTTATCTTCTTTAGGTACACGTATTTTAGTATGTTTATCCTATCTTATAAGTCTATATAAGTGAGTATATATCATATGTCTTTCTGCTCCTGGGATACCTCACTCAGAATGATCTTTTCTAGATCCCACCATTTGCCTGCAAATTTCATAATTTCCTTGATTTTAATTGCTGAGTAATATTCCATTGTGTAAAAGTACTACAATTTCTGTATCCATTCCTCCATTGATGGACATCTGGGTTATTTCCAGGTTCTGGCTATTACAAATAAAGCTGCTACAAACATGGTTGAGCAAATGTCTTTGTTGTCTACTTAAGCTTCTTTTGGATATTTGCCTTGGAGTAGTACAGCTGGATCTTGAGGAGGCACTATTCCTAATTGTCTCAGAAAGCACCAGATTGATTTCCAAAGTGTTTGTATAAGTTTACATTTTCACCAGCAATGGAAGAAGGTGCCCAATTCTCTACAACTTCTCCAGCATGTGTTGTCACTTGAGTTTTTAAACTTTGTCATTCTGATGGGTGTAAGGTGAAATCTCAGGGTTGTTTTGATTTGTATCTCTCTGATGGCTAAAGATGTTGAGCACCTCTTTAGGTGTTTCTCTTCCATTCTATATTCCTTTACAGAGAATGCTCTGTTTAGATCCATACCCCATTTTTTTAATTGGATTGCTTGATTTATTGCTTTTTAATTTGTTTAGTTCTTTATATATTCTGGATATCAGCCTTCTTTCGTTTTGATTTTCATCTGCCTGATGGCTAAGGACATTGAACATTTCAATGAAAATGAGATATTATTTAAGTACTGAAAATAGAACAGTTATACAACATAATATTCTCATAAATACTTACAGTTTATAAGACATTTTCATATGTATTTTTACCGAAACCGTATTTTGACTCTATGTGATACTCATGTTGAATAGAAGGCTTACAGAGTTATATTATTTAGTCAGGTAAAAGGAAGAGGGCTTCAGCAGTAGGACTGAATATGAGTGTGATATTTGTAAATTGTATGTTTTTGTCTTGTATACTATACATTGTTCAAAATCTTGATTTTTGAAGTGAAATGCTCAGTGTGGTGATACAGTCCTTTAATCCCACAACTTGGAAGGCAGGGATGGGGAGGGAACTATGAGGTAATGATATCTTGAAGGTTCTGGAAGCATATTGCAGAAGCTAGTGTGACCCCAGGGTAAAAGAGAGATAAGAAATGCTAGGGAGGGAGGGTGGGATTTGGAGAGGTTGAGGGAGGGGCTACAGCTGAGATACAAAGTGAATAAACTGTAATTAATAGAAATAAAGTTTAAATTTAAAAAAATTATTTTAAAAAAAGAAATGCTAAATCAGCCGTGGAGAGAGTAAAGCTAACAAATCTCAGACTTTGTGTCTCTAGCAGCAGATGTTTTATACAAATATTTACTAAATACCTTTTCTGTTTGGTAAAGGCCATTCTCATCTATATAGTGAATTCTAGGCCATTCAGTGCTATATAGTAAGACTTTTTCAGAAAAATAAATAAATAATAAAAAAACCCTAATCCCTAGATTGAGTTCCAAAGTTGTTGTACAAGCTTACATTACCACCAGCAATGGAAGAGGGTTCCTCTTTCTCCACATCCGCTCCAGCATGTGTTGTCACTTAAGTTTTTGATCTTAGCCATTCTGATGGGTGAAATCTAAATGCCATTTTGATTTGCATTTCCCTGAGAGCTAAGGATGCTGATAATTTCTTTAAGTGTTTCTCTGCCATTTGATGCTCTTCTATTGAGAATTCTCTGTTTATCTCTGTACCCTATTTTTAATTGGGTTACTTGATTCTTTGCTGTTGAACTTATTAAGTTCTTTATATATTCTGGATATTAGCCCTCTGACAGATATAGAGTTGGTGAAGATCCTTTCCTAATCTGTAGGCAGTCATTTTATTCTGATGACAGTGTTGGGTCTTGTTTATGCAACCATTCTGTTAGTCTGTGTATTTTTATGGGAGATTGAGTCCACTGATGTCAAGAGAGATTAATAGCCAGTGGCTATTAGATCCTTTTATTTTGTTGATGGTGGTTGTGGTTGTGTGTTTGTGTGCTTGCGTACTTTTTGTTTTGCTATGGTGAGGGTATTTATTTCCTGTGTTTTCTTAAAAGTAGTTAGTTTTCTTGGGTTTTATTTTTCCTTCTATTATCTTCTGTAATGCTGAATTTGTGTGTAGGTATTGTTGAAATTTGTTTTTGTCATTGAATATCTTGTTTTCTCCATCTATGACTATTTTGCTGGGTATAGTAGCCTGGGCTGACATCTGTGTTCTCTTAGGGTCTGCATGATATCTGTCCATGCCCTTCTTGCTTTCATTGTCTACACTGAGAAGTCAGATATGATTCTGATGGATTTGCCATTATATGTTACTTGGCCTTTTTCCCTTGCAGCTTTTAGCATTTTTCTTTTCTGGTCTAATTTATTAGGTGTTTTATAAGTTTCTTGTATTCTTATCGGCCTCTTCTTTTAGTTGGGGAAATTTTCTTCTATGATTTTGTAAATAATATTTCCTGGGCCTTGGAAATGGAAATCTTCTTTTTCCTCTATTCCTATTCTTAAGTTTTCTCTTCTCTTGTTGTCTTGCATTTCTTGGAAGGTCTGTGTCAGGAATTTTTGAGATTTAACATTTTCTTTAAAGGACATATTGATTTCTTCCATTGTATGTTGAGCTTTATTTGTAATTCCCAGAAGCTGGAAACAACCCAGATGTCTCTCAGATGAAGAATGGATAGAGAAATTGTGGTACATTTACACAATAGAATACTACTCAGCAATTAAAAACAAAGGAATCATGGAATTTTCAGGCAAATGTTGTGATCTAGATAAGATCATCCTGAGTGAGGTATCCCAGAAGCAGAAAGACACACATGGTATATGCTCACCTATAAGTGGATATGAGGCATATAATATGGGAGAATCATATTAAAATCTGTATACCTAAGGAAGCTAATCAAGAAGAAGACACAGGGTAAGATGCTCAATCTTCTTTCAGGAAGGCAAATGAGACAGACATCAGAAGAGGAAGAGCAGGGAACAGGATAGGCACCTATCACAGAGGGCCCCTGAAAAACTCCAGTCAAAGCATATGCTGAGTTTCATAACCAAACTTGGGCAGAGTGCAGGTAATCTTATGAAAGAAGGGTGGTATAGAATGACCTGAAGGGAACAGTTGTTCAACTACGGGGGCAACAGAATCAAAAAATCTGGGCACAGGGATCTTTTTGGAAACTGATATTCCAAACAAGAACCTTACATAGATATAACTTAGAACTCCGTACAGAAATGGCCCAAGGCAACTCAGTATCCAAGATGTTTCTCCAATAATAAGACCAGGGCCCACCTCTGACATGAATTCATTGTTTGAACAATCCTCTGTTTCTTTTACTTCTTTCAGTGATTTAAGTATTTCCTCTCTAAAGGCCACAAACTGTTTGCCTGCAACTTCCTGTATTTCTTTACAGATGGCCATAATCTGTTTTTCTTTATCTTCTTCTATTTCTTTACGGATGGCCATAATCTGTTTGTCTTTATCTTCCTCTAGGTCTTTATGCATTTTATTTGTTTCCTCTGTTATCCTCTTCATGAGCATAGATGTTAGGTCATCTTCTTGAATTTCAATTATACTGGGGTGTCCAGGGCTACTTGCCCCTGGATAACTGGGTTCTGGAGATGCCATATTGCTCTGTCTTTTGTTGGTTGAGCTTTTACACTGGCCTCTACTTATTGGGCTATCTTAGATGTTTTGTGTTAGTTTCTGGTGGTTCCTGGAATCCTGTGGTGGAGAGAATCCCCTTGGCAGGAAGATGATTTTTCCTGAAGGAAGCCTCCTCAGCTTTTGGTATGGTCACTGTATGGCCAGTGTTTTTCAGGAGTTGCCACAGCTCACCTCAGGCATAGAGACCTAAGTAGTAACTGTGGTCCTTGTTAGTTAAGAAGGCTCTGCTCTCACCCAGAGAAGTCCTGGAGACAGCTGCCCTGCTTCTGGTTTCTTGCTGTAAATTTAGTGATCTGCTGCTGTAACCTGCATGTCCCATGGTTTGGTCAGTTTTGTTAGGGATAACTGGTTGTCCCTTAGAGCAGTATCTGGGGGTTGATCTCAGGGATCCCAGGCTTCTGTAGGTCTGAGGTTGGGGCTCTGTGTCCCAGTACCTAAGTGGTAATCTGTGTCACATAAGTACCGCTCTCCTGGTAGCAGCAGGATAGCTGGTGCACAGCAGGTCCCTGGGTTGGGCCGGTCTGTGGGACCTTTTCCAGGGATATACTGGGTGGCCTAGGCCTGTCCCCATTTGCTTCCTTCCCTGTGGGGATTTCTCCTGACAGGGACTCCAAGTCTCTGGTGCCCTGGGGCGCACAGTTCTGTCTGTGATGAATAGTTGGTGCACAGCTGATCTCTGGGTTGGCGGTGCCTGCACCCGCTGGCCTGTGGGACCTTTTCCAGGGATATACTGGATGGCCTAATTCTGTCCCCATTTGCTCCCTTCCCTGTGTGGTTTTCTCCCAACAGGTACTCCCGGTCTCTGTTGCCCTGGGGCACACAGCTCTGACTGTGCTGGAAAGCTGAGCGTGCAGCAAGTCTCTGTGCTCGAAGCTGGAGCCCAGTTCAGTGATGGTGGCGCCAACCTGCCATTCCGTGAAACCTTTCCCGGGGAAAGACTGGGTGACCCAAGGACAATCCCGTTTCTTTCTTTCCATGTGGGTTTTTCTCGAGACTGGGATTCCCAGTCTCTGGTGTTTTTTTGCCCACTGTTCAGCCTGGGAAGGTGATCAAGACACGCAGGCATGTGGCTCTCACCTAGTGCCTGTGTGACCTGGGATCTCTTCTGGGTTCTGGCTGGGTGACCTGAGAGTAGACCCAACTAATTCCCACACCATGAGGATTTCCTCTCACCTGGGGAACACGATCACTGTTGTTTTAGGGCCCAGAGTTCAGTGTCTTGGTCGCTGTTGGAAAATGTTGTCCTGTTCCTCAGACATAGTGTTCCCCTGGCACCACCATCTTGTTGAATTGCGAAAGAACATTCTTAAGAACTTTGTGAAACACACCATAATCAACTTACTCTAAAAATTACTTTCCTTTTCCATTATAATATGACATTATTCAAATACATTATTATGTGTACAATTATAGATACCTCCTAAGTTCTTTACATATATTCATTGCCGTATTAAATTCTCATAATTCCAAGGAAGCATTATTATTTTCTTTTTATAGCTAAGAAATGCAAGCTCAGAAGAGTTGAGTGACTTGCCTATGGTTACAGACCTAGTGAAAGAGAAATAGATCCTTAGGCTCTATATGTACAGGTCTTGAGATTGTGTTTTTATTTCCTTTGCTATGTTTCAAAGTAAATAATTGTTTCTTACTTGGTTTCTTTCAGTAAGGTCTTCAACAGATGGTGATGGGAGTGGATTCTTCAGAATCTTTTTTACCAGCATTTTGATCATGGCCAAGGATTTTTATATTGCTTTAATTCTATGCATGTGAGTGGCATCATAGAATATGTAGATTATAATGCTTGCAACCTTATCAGACCATAGGGTAAAATGTATACATTATATGTAAAACATTTGCAAGAGTGCACTGTAGAAATTTAACACCTAATGAGTGCTAGCATTTCTTCTTCATTTCTGGCATTCTTCCTGTTATCATCATCATGTCTTCTACATCTCCTTAAACCTCCTGTTGTCCTTATACTCTAAAATGCTGTTCATCACTTTACCTAAAGATTCTCCACTTTAACTAAAATTTCTCTAGAATTACCTACAAATGATTAAGTGTGAGTAAAATAACATGAATGAGACACTATCTTGAATTTTCTTATGATTTAACTATAAATATTGTTCAGTAAAAACAAAGCTATTTTGAGTAATAATGCCAATTAGAATTTATGCAAGAAGGCAGAAAAGAAACTGAAAATTTCAAACAAATCTGCTAAATTTTAATTTTAAATTTCAGTCAGTTGAAGACTCTTACAGAGAAGAATTGCTTCTTCCTGCGGAAAAGCTCTGTTGAACTTTTGGTCTCTGTATTAGAATGTATGAGATCACATCTCTCCTCAGGAAAGGGAAATAGAATAGATCCTTATGGATGAATGTGAGTGGGGCTTTAATAGGAGGATCAAGTGTAGAAGGGAAAGGGAATGGGAGAGGAAGGAAGGAATCCTGGAATACTGGGACACTCAGACAGACAGACAGACACACACACACACACAATCAAAATGAAAACTCCAAATAATGGGGCAGACAGAGTCCCAACCAGTTATCTCTTGTCACCAAATGAAATGTTTGATACTGGTTCTGGTTAAATCATGGGCTAAAATGTCCCATGAGAATCCCCTAAACAACCCAAGCTTTTGTGAAGTCTGTAGTTTGCTCTCCACAAACTGACAGCAGAGGTACATTACTGAAGACAAAACCTACACAAAAAATTGAACACAGAGAAGTCAAGCTGGTGCCTACATAGAGCCTTCACCCCTATGCACTAGCATCTTTGGTACAGGAATGTATGAAATCATATAAGAAAATGTAAGGATAAAACTTAAAATAACTTAAAGGAGAGTTCTCATTTTCTTTGTCATTTTGTCCTAGTTTATAATAAGGAAGAGCATCATATCACACAGACACATCCACAGGACATGGTTCATATTGAAGAATTTGTTCTACATATTTTCTTAAACTACATAAAGCAAATGCTGTTCAACCTGCAAAGATATTTTATGAAATGAAAATTATACTTGGAGAAACTCAGCCTTTTTAAATTTTACTTTATTTTGTGCCTGGATGTTTTGTTTTCCTGTTTTTTTGTTTTGTTTTGTTTTTTTCTACCATGGCTACATACAAGGAAGCTAGAAGTAGCAGGAGAAAGCATTCAATTCCCTGGGACTGGAGCTATAGTTGGTTGTGAGACACGATGTGCATAATGGGAAATGAACCTGGGTACTCTGGAAGAACAAAAAGTGCTCTGAAGCCATCTCTCCAACCAAAACTCGGTCCTTGTTAGATCAATTAGACTAAAAATGACACTAATGACCTAAAAGAGATCACTATTTTTTAGTTATACTGTAAACAATTATTTTTAAATGTTGATTATATATAAGGTAATCATTAAACCTTTAGTAAGTTCCAAAGAGCATAATTCATACAATCAACATATGGTGATCCGCATACTGAAAATGTATAACAAGATACACAGAAAAATATAGGATAATATAAAATTACCTGTAAACTAAAATTATTGTTTTTTGTTTAGCTATTTTATTTTTATATAATTTTTATTTTTTATATTAATTACAGGTTATTTACTTTGAATCCCAGCTGTAGCCTCTCCCTCATTCCTTCTCAATCCCACACTTCCTCCCTCATCTCTTTCCTGCCCCTCTCTAAGTCCACTGATAGGGGAGGTCCTCCTCCCCTTCCATCTGACCCTAGTTTATCAGGTCTTATAAGGACTGGCTGCAGTGTCCTCCTCTGTGGCCTAGGAAGGCTGCTCCTCCCTCAGAGAAGAGATATAAATCAAAACAATCCTGAGATTTCATGTTACACCCATCAGAACAGCTAAGATCAAAATCTCAAGTGACAACATATGCTGGAGAGTTTGTGGAGAAAGGGGAACCCTTCTCCACTGCTGGTAGGAAAGTAAACTTCTACAACCACTTTGGAGATCAATCTGGTGCTTTCTCAGACAACTAGGAATAGTGCTACGACAAGATCCAGATATAGCACTCCTAGGCATATATCCAAAAGATGCTCAAGTACACAACAAGGACATTGCTCAACCATATTTGTAGCAGCTTCATTTTTAATAGCCAGAAGCTGGAAACAACCCAGATGTCCCTCAACAGAGGAATGGATACAGAAACTGTGGTACATTTACATAATGGAATACTAAAACTATTATTTTTTAACCACTAACTATAGATTCAAAGGATAAATGAAAGCCAAAATGTTGAAATTTTTAGAAAGCAACAATAAAGGCTACATCACTTTTCAAAACTTGTGAAAAGTGTTTAATAATGTGCTTAGAGAGATTCATAGTAGTAATATATATCTTTATTAAAACATAGGAATAACAGGGTTGGGGAGATGGCTCCCTGGAAAAGAGTGTGTGTTGTAAATGTATGAGGTCCTGAGTTTGAATTTACAGTACCTTCATAAAAAGTCAGACATAGCTCTTTGTGGTTGTAACTATCATATTTAGTACTGGAACCTGGAGGATTCCTGGAACATGCTGGCCAGCCAGCCTAGACAGTCTAATGGAAACAGTGAATTTCCAGTTCAGTAAGAGACCTTTTCTTAAGGCAACAAGACAGAGATGGATAGAGGAAAACACTCATTGTCCTTTTCTGAATTCTTCATGAACACACTCATGCACAGGCACCACATGTGAGTGTGCACATGTACACACACACACACACACACACATGTGTATACACAAGGATCAGAAGTGGAAAAAATAATTCAAAGCATTAATTTATGAGAGCATAAACTAATCCTAAATAAGTAAAAAAGGGAGAATTAATAAAAGCAGAAAGTAAAATTAAATAAGTTAGGAATGGCAGGATAAATAAATCTACTTTGAAAAGAGGAATCTCAGAGACTTTTTTAATCAAGAAGCAAACCACAAATTTACATTAGAAATGAGAATCCTTGATATCTGAAGAGATTTAAAGTTAACAGAAGCTTCTCTCAAAGAAACAGCAAACCTGTGGGTGGACAGATAATACTATATGCTGATTACCCTGACTTCATTACTGTACATGGTGTACATTAACTCAGATATCACACATGTCCCATAAATGTGTATGGCTCTTGTGCAAATTTAAAAAAATAATTTAAGGTGAAGGTAACGCAATATATCTTTACAAATATTTAAAAACAATAGGTAAAATATACAAAAAAGTGGTTTGAGAACAGAGTTATGATTTGAGCAGTGAGCCTAAGAACAGACAATGTAGCCAGTTCTGATGAGACCAGATAATCTAGGGTCAGATGGAAGGGGAGGAGGACCTCCCTTATCCGTGGACTTGGAGAGAGGCATGGGAGGAGATGAAGGAGGGAGGGTGGGATTGGGAGGGAATGAGGGAGGTAGAAGGAGCTATCTGGTCCCTACAAGTGGTCCTCTGACCTCCACATTCACTACCTGGCATGTGTACCATACATTTAATTAAAATGTTTAAAATTGACAAACACTCTGGAAATCAATCTGGCACTTTCTCAGACAACTAGGAATAGCACTTCCTCAAGATCCAGCCATACCACTCCTAGGCATATACCCAAAAGAGGCTCAAGTACACAAAAAGGACATTTGCTCAACCATGTTTGTAGCAGCTTTATTTGTAATAGCCAGAAGCTGGAAACAGCCCAGATGCCCCTCAACTGAAGAATGGATGCAGAAATTGTGGTACATCTATACAATGGAGTATTACTCAGCAATGAAAAATAAGGAAATCATGAAATTTGCAGGTAAATGGTGGGACCTGGAAAGGATCATCCTGAGTGAGTTGTCCCAGAAGCAAAAAGACACACAGGGTATATACTCACTCATATAAACATACAACATAGAATAAACCCACTAAAATCGGTACATCTAAACAAACTAAGCAAAAGAGATGACCCTAACTAAAATGCTCAATCCCCATCCTGAAAGGCAAAGAGGATGGACATCAGAAGAAGAAGAAAACAGGAAACAACCTAGGAACCTGCCACAGAGGGCCTCTGAAAGCCTCTGCTGTGCAGACTGTCAAAGCAGATGCTGAGCCTGATGGCCAACTGTCAGGCAGAGTGAATGGAATTTTATGTAAGAAGTGGGAAATAGTAAGAGCTGGAGAGGACAGGAACTCCACAAGGAGAGCAACAGAACAAGAAAATTTGAACACAGGGAACTTCACAGAGACTCATACTCCAACCAAGGACTATGTCAACTAGAACCCTGACAATGCAGCCACTTCTGATGAGAACTGATAGCCTAAGATCAGAAAGAAGGAGAGGAGGACCTCCCTTATCAGTGGACTTGAGGAGGAGAGGAGGGAGGGGCTTATGGGGGAATACAAAATGAATAAAGTGTAATTAATAAAAGTTAAATAAAAAATTGACAAAAAGAACAAATGTTTGTTGTGTAAATAAATATTTATATGAACAGAGGACGAATAAGATCCTTCTGAGATTTACAAATGCAGATACCAAAGAAGATATGTAGGGATTGTGTGAAGTCCTGACTGTGTGTGTGTGCTGTTGACATGGGCATGGCCATGTTAAGGACCAAAGCCTGAAACCCAGGGGAAATTGGCATGCCTCCTTCTCCTTCCTGGAGGCCCAGAGGGGTGGCAAAGCGTTCTTTTGGTCTGTGTGTATATGATGAAAATGTTCACTGCAGATGTTTTGGTATGATAGGTCAGGTCTGAAGACTACTTCCCTACAGAGACTACTACTACTATTGAGATTATCTAAACCTGCCTTCTAGTTCAAGTATACATAACCCTGCCTTCTTGTTTATCTGTATGTAATAGCCCTCTTTCTTTCAGCTTTATGAAGCCTCTCTAACTGTACATAATAAATACTCTGGGCTTCCAGGTTGCTATTTCTTCTCTACCAGAGACCTTAGTCTACCTGATTCTAGGTTTTCTGTGGGTCTAGCTCTCTGTCCTTTCTTCATTCCCTCACCATCCCAGTCAAGTCACTCCCTGGAAGCATGTAGGATGCAACAGAAATCATTGGTATATCTGGTTACAAAACAACTTAAAACCCATATATAACTAACAGCTACCAACAAGATTAAGTGCAAGTTATATAGTTTAATAAAATTTCAGCTTGTATGATACAGAATATCCTCTAAGATAATACTGGGAATCCTTATATACCAACATTTTGTGTATTTATTTTATTATTTTTCCCCTCTTCTCTACAGGAGAGTCCTGTCTCCTCTCCACAGTAGTTCATTCTTCATCCACTCTGATAACCTCTCTGCCTTGTATATAAAAATACTTTTTCTTAAAACATTTTAATAGTGTCTGAAGATATGATCCATCATCATCTTGAATATTTGAGAGTATATTTCCCCAAAACAATAATTCCCTTATAACAGACTTATCAATACAAATGGTTTGACACTGACACAATACTATTATTATCCAATCTGTAGATTTTATTGACTTTTGAAAAAAGAAATGTCATGGTCTTGTTAAGGTGAAATATTTTTCTGGTATATTTTGCCTGGAAAATATACTTTGACTTTGATTTCATGACATAGGCATTTTTAAGGCACATAGGCCTGTAACTAGAGTTTATCTGCTATTACTTGTAATGACTTTCCCATTGAGGATGTTTGGCAACAATACTGCAGAAGTAATTCTGAATTCTTAGTCAGCTGTCTCAAGAGGACACATGGAACCATCATTGGTATCATTCAGTTTCTGCACTTTCTTATCATGGTGTCTGCAAGGATTTTCCACTATGAAGCAATTAATAAGTAGGCTGTGAATTTTGTCTTGGACACAGGGTATATCCTATTTAGAACCAAATACTTGGGAATGCTCCAATATTGGAGGTTACTTAGATAAACTATCCTGTAAGCAATGGAATAAATATAATATAGCCATTTTAAGTAATGTTGTCAGAGACAGTTTAGACTGTGGAAAGGTACTGTTTTGTAATGTTTTGTGAATATAAAATGCTGATTTTAATGCAGTGGTGTGTTATTTCCTATTTTACAGATATATATTCTGAAACTCAGATGAACCGATGATGCTGTAGATTGTACACTCTCCAGACAAAAAGCACCCTCAAGGGAATATGAGTATAAAGTTGTTTATTAAGGGATGTTCTCTCTTTTTTAAAAAGTTGGCTAATAATCATTGCACATATTTATGGGTCACAATGCAGTAACGTTTTATGTATATGAAACCAAATATCAGGTTCAACTCCTGTTTTGTAAAGGAAAATACATACATGATTTAGCAAAGGAAATGTTAGGCTCTAACACCGACAGAAGTAGTCATCTACCATCACAGGAATGACCTTTGTTAGTCCTCCAGATTTGAGGATAGTGGTAAGTGTGGACTCTCCCTTCTTCCCCCTCTTTTTCTGTCTTTCTTCTTCTAACTGTCCCCTTTCTCTATTCTCTCTTAATTTGTTCCAATATGGCCTTGAACTCAAGATCCTCCCAACTGTTTCCCAAGTGCTGGGAATATAAAGGCGTGCCACAAAGGCCAGCTATAAGGGAAATCCTCACAGCTGCGTACCAATTTATCACTGAAAATTGCCTCTAGGAAGAGACTGACTTCATGTTAGTTGACTTTCTCTAGCAAGGAAAATTTCCATAATACTGGGGACTGAAAGAAGGTATCTGCAACCTTTCTTTAGTCTCGGAGAAATAACTCCTGCTGAAGATTGGGCAGTGCTGTACAGTATCCATGACATGAACCATAATTTGGCAGACACAATTATTATTTCTGTTTTCCCTTTCTTTTTTTTTACCAGTGAATTTTTCAAATATTCTTCTAGAACATGTATAATGTTTGTAGTTAGGAGAAAACAAAAATTGCTACAAGTACTTTGGAAAATACAGACTGTGCATGCTTGTATTTCCTCACATCTTTAGAAGTAGCATGGCATAATGACTTTTGGTACTGTGTGAAACTATTTTCAAATTGAGTCTGCTTTATGGCTTTAGGCCTTGGCTTTTAATATTTTACTTAGTATTGCAGTTTCAAATTTCTCATTTGTAAAGGGGTTGGGGGAGCTGAGTGTGGAAAGCTTGGAAGAGGGAGTGGTGGAGTGGTAGCTGATACCTAGCAGGAAGGAGTGTTGTGAACATGACAATAAGAAAAATATTGACCACATAGTGAGACCTCAGTAAATGATAGCTATTTTGCTTATTTGTTTAGATTAAAATTTTTATTAGGCTTCTAAATTGTGCTATTTGTTTAGAAATACTATCTACAACCTTGCCATCTTCGCGGAAATTCTCTTCCCCTTAAGGCTAAAACAACTAAAAAATGAAAACACTGTTCAAGCATATTCAATTTTTTTTATTTCCCAGGAGCAGAAATAAGGCATTCTCTAGGTATTTGTTTAACCCTTTATTTTCAACTAAATGTTCATAGATCAAACAAATGAACTGAGAACAAGGGAAAAGCAATGGACTGTGTTCTGTAACATACTGAACAGCTTTTTAGATTTAAAGGTATATAATTTTTTTATTTTGTTCAATATTACACTGTGTTTAAAAATATCCCTTTAATACCATGTTTTAGGCAATATAGAATAATCAACCACCTGCACAAAATTTAAATCCTCATGACTGCTTCTTGAAAATTTTGTAAGAAAGCACAATGTGTTCAATTAAAAGAAAATAATTTGACTTCAGCTTTGGTATGCTGGTAAATGTTAATTGAAATAAAAATTTAGAAAATTTCATTGTAATTTTTATGTCATAGATTCCATGCTACTCTCTATTGAGCCATCCCTGCATGCTTTTCGTGAGGCGTACTTGGTGGTGGTGGATATCTTTTATGTGTTCATGCATTTGGTTTGTGAGTATTGTATTCAGTATTTGTGAGTCAATGTTCATAAGCATGATTGGTCTGAAGTTCTCTTTTTTGCTTGGGTCTTTGTGAATTTTAGGAATCAAGGTGACTGTGGCATCACTGAATGAGGCTGGTAATGTTCCTTCTGTTTCTATTTTCTGGAATAGTTTGAAGAGTATTGGTGTTAGCTCTTTTTTGAAGGTCTGGTAGAATTTTGCATTGAAACCATCTGGCCCTGGGCTTTTTTTTTTTTTTTTTTTTTTTTTTTGTATAGGAGTATTTGATGACAGCTTCTATTTCTTTACTTTATATCGGAATATTTAATTTATTTACTTGATCTTCAGTTATGATTGGTAAATGGAATCTATCAAAAAATGCCCATTTCATTTACATTTTTAAATTTTGTTGCATATAGGCTTTTCAATTAGATCCTAATGAGTCTTTGGTTTTCCTCTGTGTCTGTTGTTATGTCCCCTTTTTCATTTCTGATTTTGGGAGGCTTCCAAGATGGCTGTGGCTAGTGTGCAGCTTAGCTGAAGGGGAGAGGACCCGCAATGCGGAAATTGGTGAGTGAAGGGGCTGATCAACCCAGAACAGAGTTATCTAGACTTCCAAGAAGAAAGAGACTAACCATGATCTGAGTCCATCTAGAATCAGATCATAGCAGACTCCTCTGGGAGGAGACACCCTGAGAGGTGATCCCCAGGCACTTCCCGGCACCCAAAACCCTACTCCCTCTTCGGAGGAGGCAGGAGGCGTCCATCAGAATCTGCCACAGACCACACTGTCTGTACCCCAGCCCCAGCGAGAGCTGCAGCTCCCACCCCCCCCCCCCCAAAAAAAAAAAAAAAAAAAAAAAAAAAACGAGATCAGGGCTAAGAAAACCCAATCCTTTTGGGCACTCCCCTGAGAACCAGAACACCACCACCACTGCCATAACCCTGCTGTGACGGAGGGATAGAGAGGCACACAGCAGCTTCACAATGCCCAGACCCCAGTGCTGCCGGCTGCTCCTAGCAAATAAACTTCAGCTCAGGATCTGGGACTGTGGTCATTCAACACATCCTGAGACTCTCCCGGGTCCAGTGCAATAAGGTTTAGCACCAAGTCCTATCACCAGCGGCCCTCCAACCCCTGGCAGAGAAATCCCGGCTCAGGATCGGGACTGAGAAGTCCCAACCCCTTCTGGCACTCCCCTGAGAGCACCACCATAAGCTTGCCCTAGCAGAGGGGAAGGTCAGAGGGGAAGGACAGAGAGGAAGCCTGCCACAGGACACAGCACCCCCTCTCCAGCTCACTCAGCGGCCCCTGGCAGAGAAACCCGAGCTCTGGATCTGAGGACACTCAACCATACCTGGTACTTTCTCGGAATCAGCAAACATAGGTTCTATGGCCAGGCTGTTTCTGGTAGAGAGATCTGGGCCCGGTATCTGGGATTGAGAACACTCAACCTAACTCTTTCCCATGCTACCCCAGGACCAGTCAACATAACCCCTCCTGGCAGAGGGAAAGGACAGAGAGGCAGCACACAGGAAAGGTGGACACCAAGTCCTGCGGCCACAGTGTCACAGAGCTGTTAGCCTACCCGCGTATTTCCTGCAGCAAGACCAAATCAGAGAGTAGAGAGCAAGGGGAACCTCTGTGCATTCCAGCTGGTTCTGCAAGAGAGTGAGTGAGCCTTCTAGGGAGAGTTTGCCCCAGACCCAGGGCCTCCCCACAGAAACAACCAGAGGAGATCCCTGCCACCCACACCCCTAGTATGGGCATCATGGGGATTCTTGGGAGAGCGACCCCAACGTTGAAGCCTCTGCCTTGTGTGTCCACCAGTGTAATCCAGGCAAACAATCCCTGGATCTCAGACAGAACTGCATAATAGTGGCCTGCAGGCCACTGCAATAGTCAGGGAATCCGCGCATGCACACTGCACCCGCTAAAAGCACATGCGAATAGCACCAGCATCACATTCCTTACTTAGGCAAAACTGAAACCACAACGCACACTCCCAAACGAGTGAACCTCTCTCATCTTCCTGAAAAAAGAGTCCAGAAAACAGAAAGAGACGATCATAGCCCAAACTACAAACTCGAGGAACAAACAGTGAGGGTTATAAATAACCAGATGGCTAGAGGCAGACATAAGAACACACCCCCAAAAAATCAGGACATAATGACCTCACCATCAACCCCACAAAACAATGGACACTTCAATTCACTAGATATACCCCTAGTATATCTAGAGACTGAGATGCCAAGGGCTACATCTGAGCAGGGGTTCTAGGTTTTATCCATGAAGGGTCCTTGGTTGGAGTATCAGTTTTAGAAAATCCCCCTGTGCCCAGATATTTTGGTTCTGTTGCTCTCCTTGTGGAGCTCTCTCCAGGTCTTACGATGTCCCACTTCTTTCCTAACATTCCCTGCACTCTGCCCAAAGTTTGGTTATGAATCTCAGTATCTGCTTTAATACAGTGCTGGGTAGAGTTAATTAATTTTTACTTATTAAAATGTATTCACTTTGTTTCCCAGCTGTACCCCCCCCTTCAGCTTCTAATCCTGCCCTCCCTCCCTTTTTTCTTCCCCTGCCCCTTCCCAAGTCCACTCATAGGGAAGTTCCACTTCCTCTTCCATCTGACCCTAACCTATCAGGTCTCATCAGGGCTGGCTGCATTGTCTTAAGACTACACAGCAGGGTATTAAAGCAGGTAATGAGACTCATAGCCAAACTCTGGGCAAAGTGAAGGGAATCTTATGAATGAAGGGGGTGGTAAAAACACCTGGAGGGGACAGGAGCTCCACAAGAAGAGCAACAGAACCAAAAAATCTGAGCCCAAGTGTCTTCTTTGAGACTGATACTCCAACCAAGGTCCATTCGTGGAGATAACCTAGAACTCCTGCACAGATGTAGCTCAGTCTCCAAGTGGGTTCCCTAGTAAAGGCTCTTTCATCCCCTTCCCCTGAGGAGGGGCAGCCTTCCCAGGCCACAGAAGTCTCCCACTTTTAAGCTGTTTGGATCGATGTGTGATTTAAGCTTTAATAATGTTTCTTTGACAAAGGCAGTAGATGTTTTGACAAAGCCCACAGATGTTCAGGATTTTGATGTCCTTCTGGTGGATTTTTCCTTTGATGAGAATGAAGTGTCCCTCTCCTTCTCTTTTGATTAATTTTGGTTGTAAGTCTATTTTATTAAATACTAGGATGGCTACTCCAGCTTGCTTCTTGGGTCTGTTTGCTTGGAAAAGCTTTTTCTTTCCTTTTACTCTAAGAAAGTATCTACCTTTGTTGCAGAGGTGTGTTACTTAAATACAGCAGAATATTGGATCCTGTTGGATCTGCAACCAATCTGTTCATCTGTGTCTTTTTATTGGAGAGTTGAGACCATTGATATGAATAGATATTAGTGACCAACGATTGTTATTATTATTATTTTTTTTTACTGTAGTGTACTGTAGTGTAGGTTAGGTCAGATGGAAGGGGAGGTGGAACTCCCCTATCAATGGACTTGGGAAGGGGCAGGGTATGGAAAAGAGGGAGGGAGGGCAGGATTGGAAGTTGTGGTGATTGTGTGTTTGTGCGTTTGTTTTCTTTTGCTTTTTTGATGTGATGTTTTCTTTTTGCTGTATTTTCTTGGGTATAGTTGATCTCATTGTGTTGAAGTTTTCCTTCCAGTATCCTCTGTAGGGATGAAATGCTGTGTATATATTGTTTAGATTTAGTCATGTCGTGGAATATTTTCTTTTCTCCATCTATGCTGATTGAAAGTTTTGCTGTATATAGTAGTCTGGGTTGGCATCTGTGATCTCTAAGCTTCTGCATGCTATCTGTCCAGGCAATTCTGGCATTTATAGACTCTTTTGGTAAGTCTGGTGTGATTCTGATAAGTTTGACTCTATATGTTGCTTGGCTTCTTTTTCTGTAGATTTAGTATTTTTATTATTATATGGCTGGAGGAGTTTCTTTTATGGGCTATTATATTTCGTGTTCTGTAGGCCTTTTGTATATTTAAGGGCATATGTTTCTTAAGGTTGAGGAAATTTTCTTCTGTGCTTTTTTTTTTTCAAAAATATTTCTGGGACTTGGATCCTATAATCTTCCTTTTCATTTTTACATATTATTTTTAGGTTTCGTCTTTTCATAGTGTACTTTATTTCTTGGATGTTTTGTGTCTGATTTTATTTTTTGATTTTATTTTTTCTTTGAGAGACATATCAATTTCTGCAATTGTATCTTCAGCACCTGAGATTCTTTCCTCCATTTCTTGTATTCTGTTGGTGATGCTTACCTTTGTGATTCCTGAACTCTTCTCTAAGTTTTACAACTTTTCTCCATTCATGATTTCTTTATTGATTCTAATTTTGTTCTCATGTCTTCCTGTACTAATTCCTTCATCTGTTTGAATGTGGATTCCTATCTTTCCATGATGTCCTGTATTTTTTTGTTTCCTCTTTATGTGTCTCTAATAACTGCATAAGTATAGATTTTAGATCATTTTCACATTTCTAAATTTCAGTAGAATATCCATTGATTTTTGGAGATTGTGGTGAAGCCATGGTATCCGGTTTTTTGTTGCCTGTATTCTTATGCCAGACTTTAGCCATCTCATTGTCTGTAGCCCTAACTGATTGATTGTTCCTGGAGCCTGTACCAGATTGTGTTCACCTGTCTCTGGAGTCTCCAGTATTCTTCCCTGGATTCGCTGTCTCTGTTGACTCACTGTTTGTGACCGAGGTATGCATGGTAGCTGGGATGCAGGTGGAAAGATCTCTGAGCCTATAGCTGCTCAGTGCCCCACAGGCTTCCTTAAGATGGTAGAGAATAACATTTGAATCCCATGCCTGGCTCAGCTCCTCTGGGTTCACTGGCTGTGCTGGGCTCATTGTTTCTGACCAAGGTAGACTAGGCTATTGGGTAGCAGACAGAAAGATCTCCAAGCATAGAGCTGCTCCAGTGCTCCATAAGCTTCCTTTGGGAGAAGGACAATGGAACTTTTTCCAGTGCTTAGCTCAGATCCACTGGGTTCTCTGTCTTTGCTGTGCTCTCTGTTTCTGGTCCAGGTGAGTCAGGCTGCTGGGATGCAAGCTGAAAGATATCTGTGCCTAGAGCTGCACCAGTGCCCCACAGGTTTCCTTAAGATAGTGGGGAATGGAACCTGAGTCCCAAGCCTAGCTTCTTTCCCGTTTGTTCACCTTCTGTGCAGTGCTAACTGATTCTGACCTGGATGAGCCAGGCAGATGGGGTACAGGCAGAATGGAGCCATGCCTCCCCCACAGTACCAGAATGTATACCCTCCACAGGATGATGAGAGTGAGTGCCACTAGCTGCTGTTGCCCAGAAGATGTCCACTGGCTGGTTAGAGTGGACTCCTGAGTTTGGAACCAGGAGCCTCTATTACCCAGAGGGTGTCAACCAGACTGTAAGAGTGGGAGCTCATGTTTGGAGCCTAGTCCTCAGTACTAGAAGTTATTTACTCCACAGGAAGCTAGAGTGAGCACCCAAGGTCCAAGCTGTCAGTTGCTGGTCCCCACAAAAGGTATCCACAGAAAGTCAGCTTGGGTATGTTGGCTAGAGCTAATATTAGCTGGAAGGCCTCAAGATGGACCCTCAAATATCCCTTTGGGTTCTCCTCTCACCTGAGAAACACTGATGTCAGGGTTTTAAGGTCCACTGTATGGCCTGCTGGTCACACTGCTCTTACTGCTGAGCTGCTGTTCAAATATCCTGCATGGTTGGTGCCAACATCTTGGACCTCTTAAATTTATTTTTCATAATTTATTCACTTTCCGTACTGATTGTAGCCCCATCCCTAGTCTCCTCCCCATTGCACTCACCCTCCCTTGTCCCCCTTTTTCCCCTCCCTAATGTGGGTACCCTAGTAAGGGGAGCAGAGATTGTCTCTGATGTGGACTCTGTTGCTTGCTTTTTTATCACTCCTCCTCTTGGAAGCCCAAAGTCAGGGCACAGAAAATGAAAATGCAGTCCTGATGAGGCTTGATAGGCTAGTGTCAGGCTCATTTTCTTATTGTACTGTTGGTATAATGTTCTTCTGGAATGTATACAATTTACCCTTGTTCATTCACATGGTGATTTCTCTACCCCACTATCTCATTTCAATCTGGACATTGCATTGTGATGTTTAGAATAAACATAAACAATCAATAATAGAATAATAATAAATAATAAATAATAAAACAAATAATAGAATAAACAATCACCTGTTTCAAGTTTGTGCAACCATTTGCTCTCTGTATTGTCAATAAAATAAACAGCCAGTTCTGAGCAATGGAGAGAATAGAGTGGAACATCCTGGTCTGGAGGGGATGAGAAAGAAGAGAGTAGGAGGAGTCAGAGAGGAGAGATTGGCAAGAGAGGACTCGGGACAATGAGGAGAGATAAAACATACCAAAGATACAACTAAAAACAAGTATAATGTCGGAAACCTGAATTGGAGGAGACTATGCTAGTTTGGAGGTTTCAGATGAAGTAATTATTGCCCAGCAGTGCACTCTAGGTTAATTAAATAAATCCTAGACTCTGTGTGTTGATTTGGGTATTCAGGTGGTTTAGGAATAACCTCTGTTTAACTAAAAGATAAACCAAAGTGGGTTCCATTGTAATAGGAACAGGGACTGTCTCTGACATGAACTGATTGGCCTGCTCTTTAATTACCTCCCCCTGAGGGGGAAACAGCATTACCAGGCCACAGAAGAAGATAATGCAGCCACTCCTGATGAGACCTCATTGACTAGGATCAGAACAAAGGAAAAGAAGACCTCCCCTATCAGTGGACTTGGGGAGGGGCATGCATCAGAGGGTGGAGGAAGGGAAAGATTGGGACTGGAGGAGGGAGGGAACCACAGGGGGGATACAAAGGGAATAAAGTGTAATTAATAAAGAAAAAATGTAAACATAAATAAAAAAGAAAAAATACAAATGCTAAAAAAATAAATATTAATAATCAACAACAAATGGCATACCTACATGGTGTAGAATTTACAGTAATCTAGCAAGAGCTTACATAGAAAGTAAAATTATAGAGCAGTTTCTTAATTCTGTTCCTTAAAAACAAAGCAATGGCAGTTCCTAAACTAGGAACTCACAGATCCCTGATTAGACAGACACCCTGTAGATCAGCAAGTCTTCCAGCAGGCTGAAGAAAAACAAAAATTGTTACATACAAACCCCAGAAAGGCAATTCATTCAGGTAAAAAAAAAAGGGGGTGGGTGGGAGGCTCTTTAACAAGGCGGCTTCTCAAAGCCAGAGTTTGCTAGCCAAGGCAGAAAGCAAAATCCCTTGGGGAAGGGGTTCTTGCCAGTCTGAGAAGCAAATATTTGTAGACCCAATAACTTCCCAGAGTGAGAAAAAAGTCAGGATCCAGTGAGAGAAGCAGAAAAAATACCCCTGCCTGGAAGCAGGAGCCAGAAACAGAGAGACAGACAGAGAAGCCTCAAGCATCTAAGCTGGTAAGGTCTAAAAGGGACACTGGGTCTAAGAAAGTAAAGTCCTTAAGGAAAGGTTTTCAGATTAAAAAAAGATAAATTTCTGTGTTGAAAATGGAGGAAGACTAAATGACACAGTGCTTTTGGACACCATTTTAGTTTGTTTCTCTAAGCACACAAATAATTTTTTTCACTGACATTTCAGTTTTGTATATCCTCTTTGGGATAAGACAGACTTGGAGAAAGAAGAGACTGAGAGAATAGATGCTAAATTAAAGATCATAGAACAGAGGTTGGGGGAATCTTTGAACCAAAATAAAGAGCCTTCAGAAAAATCCAATCCAAAATTTACAATAACACTAAAAGAGGTAGTTCCAGAGGATAAAAGTCCACAGAGGCTTGAAGATATTGTAAAATGGCAGCACAATGTGATGCCAGAGAAAAAGTCTTCAGCTATAGGCCAACTTGATCAGACTATATATTGAATGCATATTCTTAAGGTTCAATTACTAGATGAAGGTCAATATGCTAAAGTAGAAATGCAGATCCTGTTTAGTGTTGTCTTGGAACAAGTACATACAGTGGCTGATGTGCTCCTTTTTACAGAGTTTGGGGAACTGAAATACATGCACCATGCCATTTATTCATATTTAGAATTCAAGTGGGCCCTAAATTCTGGAGAGCATGAGCCTAATGTTACATATTTGTTAGAGATGGTAAATGTTTTGGACATCCCTTGCAAATTGGGGCTGATGGTGCTTCAACATGTATATCCATTGGAATTCAACAATATTTAGATAATATGACATGAAACCTGTTACAGATATACCTTATAATCCTACAGGTCAAACAACTATGAAAATATCTAACAGTAATTTTAAAAAGATGCTGATAAAACAGGAGGGAAAGGTAATATTTCCCCAAATAGAGTAATTAATGATTTATCAATTTTAAAATATTTAAATGAAGTAAGTAGCCCACCTGCTAAGGCACAATGGAATCTAGAAAGGACTACTGAATTAGAGTAGCATGTAAAGTTCTTAATTTCAAAATGGAGAACAGGTAATGTGTTACATTGGGGAAGAGGTTGTGCATATGTCCATACAGGAGAAGAGAAATTATGGGTTTCATCAAAACCAATAAAACTCAGATATGACAAATGAAGGCCACCTGAAGATCTTGGTCATACACAAGAATAGAGAAATCGAGAAAATTAAACAGAACAGATATCATAAC
Organism: Meriones unguiculatus; assembly: GCF_030254825.1. NCBI lineage: Eukaryota > Metazoa > Chordata > Mammalia > Rodentia > Muridae > Meriones > Meriones unguiculatus. Next base: position 49,607,218 of record NC_083369.1, on the reverse strand, counting down.
ATGTTGACTCCTTTATTTTTTATATAATTAATAATTTTTTATTATTAGTTATATTTAATTAACTCTATATCCCAGCTGCATCCCACTCCCTCATTCCCTCCCAAAACTTCCCTCCCTCCCTTATCTCCTCCCTGCCCCTTTCCAAATCCACTGATTGGGGAGGACCTCCTCCCCTTTCATCTGACCCTGTTTTATCAAGTATCTTCTGGACTGGCTGCAAGGTCCTCCTCTGTGGCCTAGCAGGACTTTTCCTCCCTTGGGGGGTGGTGGATTACATTGATGGATTTCAGTATGTTGAACCACCCTTGCATACCTGGGATGAAGCCTACTTTTACATGGTGGATGATAGCTTTGATGTGTTCTTGGATTCGGTTTGCAAGGATTTTATTGAGTGTTTTTGCATCAATGTTCATAAGAGAGATAGGTCTGAAGTTCTCTCTTTTTTGTTGGGTCTTTTTGTGGTTTAGGTATCAAGGTAACTGTGGCTTCATAGAATGAGTTTGGTAATGTACCTTCTGTTTGTAGTTTGTGGAATACTTTGGAGAGAATTGGAGTTAGCACTTCTTTGAAGGTCTGGTAGAATTTTGCACTGAATCCATCTGGCCCGGGGATTTTTTTGGAAGGGAGACTGTTGATGACTGCTTCTATTTACTTGGGGGACATAGGATTATTCAATCTTTTTACCTGATCTTGACTTTTTGGTAGATGGACTCTATCTAGAAAATTGTCCATTTCTTTTAGATTTTCAAATTTTGTGACATATAGGCTTTTGTAGTACAACCCAGTGATTGTTTGGATTTCCTCACTGTCTGTAATTTTGTCCCCTTTTCATTTCTGATTTTGCTGATTTGGATAGTTTCTCTCTGCCTTTTAGTTAGTTTGGCTAAAGGTTTGTCTATCTTGTTGATTTTCTCAAAGAACCAGCTCTTGGTTTCATTGATTCTTTGAATAGTTTTATTTGTTTCTAATTGATTGATTTCAAGCCTGAATTTGATTATTTCCAGCCATCTGCTCCTCTTGGGTGTATTTGCTTCTTTTTTTTCTAGGTCTTTCAGTTGGGCCATTAAGTTGCTTGTATGAGAAAAATTACAGAATGCTCCATGAATTTGCGTGTCATCCTTGCACAGGGGCCATGCTAAACTTCTCTGTATCATTTCTATTTTAGTGTATGTGCAGCCAAAGTGAGCACCATGTTGACTCTTTTATATGCGAACAACTCTGGAACTGACTGGGATATAAAAATGTCTCCAGTCAGAACTTCAACAATACATGGGAAATAAATCCTTGGCTACAATATCCTCTAAATTTATTATACCATTCTTTTAATTGGCATAAAATCACTTTATAGTTTAGTTTTATCTTACATATCTCGTACATTTATAATTTTAGGACTGTGTAATATGTGTGGGAAAATGTATGTTTGTAGAACATAAGGACCAGATACTGGTGAAGCTGTATCAAACCAGGCAGAATGCATCCTTCCAGCATGCTGAGGCATTGAAACATCTGTTCCAGCATCATGCATGTTCCAGTATTCTGCTTGTTTCTGTCTCAACTGCTTCAATTGTTGTTTCTCATCAAAGCCTGCTTCTGAGAGCTTTGAAGAAAGCTACTAATCTTAATTGATCCAGCATTTTATTCTGTTCCAAACAGGACTTCTATTAAGCCTGAAATTTCTCAACATTCAGAGACTGGACCACAAATGTTAATGCTTGCTTAATTAACCAGTTTCCTTTGGGCCCCCTAACAGGATTTCTGTGTGTCCAAAAAGTCAGCTAGAAAAAATTCATGAAAATGATGTCCAATTTCCTTTAAGGGAGGTTGAGTATCTTTTGTGGGGTTCTCTTGGGCTATGCATGTTTATTGTCATTGTGAGATGGATATAAGTTTTTAATAATCTTGTTCAATGAGAAAATAAGGTTAAATGTTACATAATGCAAGTTGATTGTTAGTTAGTTAACTCAGTTATATCAGACACTAGTCTAATTTATCCAGGATTATACATCCTAAGATTAACAGACAGATATGATTATATAAAAATAGGTAGTCTTCAAAAGCTTCATAGACCTACAGATTGTGGCATTTAAAAATGCCTTTACTATTTTAAAGATTCTTTGCCAAGGAGACAGGTTATCTCCTGGGCAGCACCCAGCCTACTTCAAAGAAGATGATCAGTGTCAAAGAACCTCCATATGGAGATGCCTTCAAATATGGCAAATGAGCCACCTGGGGAAAAAGAAAATGCTCTCTTTAGCAACGAATAGAATTCTGCCAAAAATGGGCATGCTTAAATGCAGGACAAACTGATGGCTGAACTCTGCCAAGACAGTGTAAACAAATCTTAAATAGTTCCTGCTTCACATATATGTCTGTCAAATATTCTGAGCCAGAAGACTAAAGATGATTCTCTAACATTATAGTGAAGTTTGAGTGATCAGGCAATAGACTCCCTTAATCATTTTTTTGGGGGGGAGGGGGAGCTGCTGACATGCACTTCTTATTTACTCCAGTAACAATTTTTTATTCCTTCTCAAGTCTCTGGTCAGGTTGAAGAGCAGATAGTTAAAGTTACACAATTGAGCTTAAGTTGTTTAGAATTTAAGAATATGTTTTCAGATAGGTAATACCAATAAAGATAAAAGTTAATTTAGCAATCAATGCTCAGTCCCCATCCAGAAAGGCAAAGAGGATGGACATCAGAAGAAGGAGAAAACAGGGAACAAGTTAAGAGCCTGCCACAGAGGGTCTCTGAAAGGCTCTGCCCTGCAGACTATCAAAGCAGATGCTGAGACTTATGACCAACCTTTGGGTAGATTGTAGGGAATCTTATGAAAGAAGTGGGAAATAGTAAGATCTGGAGAGGACAGAAGCCCCACAAATAGAGCAACAGAACCAAAAAATCTGAGCACAGGGTTCTTCTCTGAGACTGATACTCCAACCAAGTAGCATGCATGGAGATAACCTAAGACCCCTGCACAGTTGTAGCCCATGACAGTTCAGTCTCCTAGTGGGTTCCATAGTAATGGGAAGAGGGACTGTCTCTGACATGAAATGATAGGCCTGCTCTTTGATCACCTCCCCCTGAGGGGGGAGGAGCCTTACCAGGCCACAGATGAAGACAATGCAGCCACTCCTGATGAGACCTAACAGACTAGGATCAGAAGGAAGGAAAAGAAGACCTCCCCTACAGTGGGATTGGAGAGGGGCATGCATGGAGAAGGAGGAGGAAAGGAGGGATTAGGAGGGGAGGTAGGAGGGCACTACAGGGATGATACAAAGTAAACAAAGTGTAATTAATTTAAAAATGTTAATTTAGGTATAGATTTCTAAACTTGTCAAGATAGGCTAATCAGATACTTTCTCATAAGTTGCCAAATGTTCATGAACTGGACATTGCACATGTAAATCTTACCTAATAGTTTTCAGGACTTTAATAATTATTATTTTATTGAAAGTAAAGGAGCCTTGTATTGGACTTAAAGAGGGAAATATTGATATAATGTTCTTGTGGAACATATACAATTTACCCTTGTTCATTCACATGATGATTTCTCTACCCTACTATCTGGCTTCAATCTGGACATTGCATTGTGATGCTTAAAATAAGCATCACCTGTCTCAAATTTGTGTAAACATGCCATCATTTTTTACTGTATTTTCAATAAAACATCCAGCTAGTTCTGAGCAATGGAGAGAATAGGGTGGAATATCCTGGTCCAGAGGGGAGGAGAAAGAAGTAAGTGGGAGGAGTTAAAGAGGAGAGATTGGCAGCAAAGGACTTGGAATTCTGAGGAGAGATGAACTGGACCTAAGATATGACTAAAAACAAGTACAATGTGGGAAATCTTAATGGGAGGAAACTTTGAGGGCTTGGAGTTTTAGGGTGGAGTAATTATTGCCCAGCAGTGCACTCTAGGTTAATTAAATAAATCCTAGTCTCTATGTGTTGATTTGGGTATACAGGTGGTTTATGAATAACCTCTGTTTAACTAAAAGATAAATCAATAATAAATATTAATAATCAATAACTGTGCATATTTTAAGACAATGCTTAAATACTCCTGCCAGATCATTAACACTCTAATTAGTGGTTAGATTTCTCCCTTTTATAGATACTGTATTTTTTGGTTATCTACAGGGAAAGAAATTAAGAGCATTTGGTATTCAGCTAATGTCCTTGTCAATTCCAAAGGAAATATGACAATTGCAAAGTAAATGGCTGAATCTAAAATTCTGAATAAAATTATTCCAAAAGGCTGTGTGTGGATATTCCAATAACCATCTAGTCCTCTTGCTATATCTGTCAAATACTGAGGTTTAAGAGGGGAAAAAAAGGTTATTTATAAGTCAGTGACACTTTACTTTCATTATAAAGATTTAAGAGTTATATATGAATTGGATATGCTACAATTTTTATCTGATTAACAGTGAAGTAGGTTCTTCACACCAGTATCACCAGAAAGCTTTGAGCAATGCATTGAGTCACAGTGTTGCTATAGTTAGGACACATCACTATGTGATAGGATTTTATTTTATTTTATTTTTTAGCTCCAATAGTATAAGATGTCATTGAATAAGAGATTATTTGGCACATAAACATATTTTAAAAGGTAAGAAACATGATGCCTTTCATAAAATAGCATCCATATCTATTATCATTTGGGATATGAATCAAAGAAAATATGAGGAAAACCATCTAAATTTAGATTATAAGTATTTAAAAGGTTATGGTAGATTTGTCTAGAATGGTGTGTTCCACTCGATTGAGTCTTTTTATTTCTTAGGGGTTCATTGGCTTAGAGTATATTTTATTTTGAAAATTATTTTCCAATATGACATATACTGAGTTATGATTAGGGAATGGAAATATCAACAAGACACAATCTTTTATACCTTTGGGGTATAATTATTAGCTTTACTCCCTGAAAGAAATTATGTGTCGTATTATTTTCAGCACATTGTACACTTTTTAAAATGTAACAGGCATTTAATAAATGTTTAATGAATAAAAATATTTTTATGTTCTAATGCCTTTCTTTGTTGTCAGCTGCCGTATCTTATGGTGGACTGTATTTATCCTTCTAATCTGATTTATTTTCAATCATTTATACATCTGTGCCTATTACGTGCAGGATTCCACTTCAAAGCTTTGAGAGGTGCAAAGATGAGCAACATCCAGAACTTTCCCCTAAATGGAACCTATAAAGCTTCCCTTTTAGCTGGTGCAGTTGGGAATATAAGAAAAAAATACATAAAATGAAAGTATTTGTAAATGTTAAGTACTAGTGAAAATCTGTGCAAATCAAATAGCCTTTTCCTCATTACCTTGACTTTTCTACAACCTTCACGGAGCTTCAAAGGAGGGAGAAAATGTTCTTTACAGAACACAAATGGAGAAACTGGCATTGTAGAGACTAAGATATATTGGAAATGGATCTGTCAACAAATATCTTCCAGCTTGGTGTGGAAGACAACACATTTACATAAATAACTAGAATGATAAGGAATAATTGTAAATGCTGTGACAAAAGTATAGATAACAAGCAAGAAGAACTCAGGGATTGAGGACAGATTATGAGCTTATCTCAAGTTTTGCTTTTTTAAGTGAAATAAGTATGGACTTTTTCTGACAACTGGCCTCTCAGAAGATTTATTCACCTTTACAAGGGTTTATGATATTTTTTTAATTGTTGAAGTTACTAGGGATTTATACTTAGAACAAAAGACATGTTTCACAATGCGTTTTTTAAAGTAAAGGATACATTTAAATGTAGAGGCAGAGAAATAGAAGAGCGAGCTGATGGATATGTGGAAGCAGGTTTTTGTCGAGAGTACATACCTGGTTGAGGAAGGATGAGTCATTGGAGGTATGAACAGGAGGTTCTTTCCTCTGCTTAAAAGAGCAAAATAAACATCAGCATATATGTAGCTGATACAGAAAGAAACTGATTTTTGTCCAAAAGAAAACCTGTTTCATTGTCTTCTATCACTATATTCTTTGTATGAAATATTATGATGATTTTGTAATTAAAGATAGACATAAGACAGATCTCTTAATGAAGAACACTCTTAGCTAACAAAGATAAAGTCATTATTTTTTGGAGTATGAACATAAAATATTTTTTAGTGAAATAGCTATCTAAAAACTGACTGAAAGCAGGTTACTTCACTTGCTTTTCAGAAATTATCCCCTAAACACAGAAAGCACTTTTGTGAGGAAGGGTGATTCTTTGAGTTGAAGAATTGGTCACTTGGGCTATTATCTGTGCAGAAGGACTGAGCTTTGCAAAACAACACCTGGCACAATTATACTTGACTGCCAAGGTAGAGCCAACAGTGAAGGATAAAGAGTGCAATAAAATTTTACTCATGTAGGCAGAACTATTGTATGAGAAATAGCATAGTGAACTAGAAGTAGGGTGTTGTGAATGTAATTCAGTTTAAAAAGTCAGTGGACCTACATGTTACATTATTTTGGAAATTTTCTAAAAGGAATGTGACATATCTTATTTTTTTTTTCAACAGATCTCCATTAAGATTCAAGGTGTTGTTGGAAGGAACAATAATACTAGATAATAAAGCATAAGGAACTGTGCTAATGAAATAAAGCTCATTTGTATTGAAACCCTTAAGGGGAGGCTAAAAGTGGCCATGATCTGGTAATTGTATATTTCTATGTACTGAAGTGTCTCCATTGTATGTTCCCTGCACTGAATGTAGAAACATTCAGTTACCGGTAGTACAAACTCTGCTCACTTATAGGTGCCAGAAGTGATCTCTAAAATAATGTGTTGTTGGCTGGGAAGAGGGCTAGTAGAAAAAGCTTTTTCCATTCCAGTGTGAGGAACAGAGATTAGACCCTTGGCTGCCCCCTGGTCCTCTCTCACAGGCAGTTGGAAAATTGCAAGCACACCTGTAATCACAATGCTTGGGAAGTGGAGATAAGGTGACTCTGGGGGAAGTTGATTATTTCGACAGCTGGACTGTAGAGTTATGAGTTCCACTGAAAGTCCTTACTTCAAGGAAGAAGGCAGAGAGCAAGTGATAGAGGAAGACATTAAACATCAATCACTAACTTCCACACATGTCCACACATGCTCTTACATACATGCAAACATGAATACACACATATATATATACAAAATACACACGTGTGAAAAAATTAATAATATTTTCTTTTACCTGGTAAATAATAGTTGATCACAAAAGTTAAAACTATGTCTTATCATGGGAAAATTATAAAATGAGAGCTTAGTAAATACAAGTGTCCTCTTTTTGCCAAAATAGCAAAGCATACATCAATAGAAAATAAATTCATGTACTTAATTGCCTAAAAATTTTAATATAAGTATTGTAATTCACAGTTATTTCTGTTTTGACTTGACATTTGGGAAACTAAAAGGCTATTGGAAAAATCTACTATTTCATGCTAAATTGAGTTATTGCATAGTTTCTTTACTTCTTTTAAAAATCCTCTGAGATAGTTTGGAAGCTGTATTTATGCCATTAATAAAATTTTAGGCTTTGCCATTTTACAATTTTATTATATTTGAAAAATCTCACAACCACTGTAAATTTCAGTCTTTTAATCTATCAAATGAGAAAATTAGAATTATCCTGTCTAGTGCTTTCCCGTGTTACCATTCTAGGGTCCTGTGTTCATACAAAGAATATATTTTCTCCTCATAAATGTCTCATCTGTAATATTCAACAGATTCTCAATTTAAAGTTATAGAACAGTAAAAGAAGAGAAGAAAAACTCTTCAATTTCTTCAGAATTATACAGATTACAGCATTTATTACACCATATTGTACATCTGTGGTTGCCATAATTTATAAAGTATTCTGAAGGCAATGAAAACAAGGATAGCTCAGTTAAACTACCAGTGTCTGGAACATCAGAATCTTTCCATGAATGCTAAGTGGTTGGCAGGAGGAAAAAGTCATGGTTGTGCATACTTTTGACTTTAGTTATTTTAGTTTATGTTTATTAGTTAACAAACAGATCAGCTTAATCTCTGCTCTTTCTTTCATATGTATGCTGAATCATGGGAATGGAGTTACTAATATGAAGGAGCTTTTGAAGCCTTAATCATGATCCATAAGAGTTAGCTCTTCTCCACAAGGACCCAATATATCTGGGCACAGGGGTCTTTTCTGAGACTGACACTCCACCAAGGACCATGTATGGATATAACTCTAGAACTTCTGCTCGGATGAAGCTTGTGGTAGCTCAGTAACCAATTAGTTTCCCATAGTAAGGGGAACAGGGATGATTTCTCACAGGAACTCAATGGCAAGCTCTTTGACCTCCCCACTCCCCAAGGGAGGAGCAGTCCTGCTAGGCCACAGAGGAGGACTTTGCAGCCAGTCCAGAAGATACCTGATAAAACAGGGTCAGATGAAAAGGGAGGGTTCCTCCCCAATCACTGGACTTGGAATGGAGCAGGGAGAAGATGAGGGAGGGAGAGAGAGAATGAGGGAGTGGGGTACAGCTGGGATACAGAGTTAATAAAATGTAACTAATAATAAAAAATAAAATAAAATATTAAAAAATGCAGACTAGAAATTCAAAAGAAAAAAAAGAGCTAGCTCTTTATTATTTCTACCTTTTGCTAAGGAGCTTGAATTGCTCAAAAGTTTTAAATTTTGTTTTTCCTTTGTCCACTTCTTATTTCCTAATATGATTATTAAATGTTAATATCATGTTTCTCACATTATGAATTTTCAATTAAAATATATTTAAATAACAATACTGGAGAGTTTTAGAAAAGCTGGCATTCAGAACTCTTTGAATAGAAGTCTGGTTTGGAAAATTAAAGGAAGCACCTTACTTGTTTTTGTTGTTGTTGTTGTTTTTCCTAATAGAATTTGTAGTAGAAAGTCAACCAGTCTATTCTACTTGTCAATAATTTCCTTAGTCTTTCCCTAAAATGAAACTGATGAGATTTTTGAGAACCCTCCAAGTGCATGTATTGTCAATTATGAATGGCTCATGATATCACTATAGTAATTTTATGCTTGCATGCTATATATAGGTCATAGAAATGGAAGAATGAATGACTATACAGAACTTCAGAAGTCCTGTATTAATATTCTGAGTGAAAAGAACAAGTATACATAAACATCAGCTTTTCAAATTTTAATATTATAATATTTCAAACAGTATATGAAAATAATGCAATTAGTGATACAGGAATATATGTGACAGTTAACAATTCAAATTCTAGAGATACTTATATTGATAGGACAACAGTGAATCTCCAGAGGAGAAGACATTTCATACTTTTTATAGTCATTATTTTTAGTTACTGAAAAGAAATAATGTCAGGATTGTATCATTATTCCAAGTGGAAGAGATAATTCAGATTTTAAACAAATCAAACTATCATCATGAACACAAAATGTCTGGTTTATCAATTTAATACATCAATTTTAGACATTTTGATACATGCAGACACAATCTTATATTTCTAGTCCAGATACAGTATTTCAGTAATAAAGTTTTTTTTTTAATTGCAAGAATTGTGCTTTATATCCTAGAGGGGTCTTCCAAATTGCCATTACTAGATGAAATCACAGTTCATGAATCAGTTTTTTTTAATACAATTTGCATTAGATCCTATTAATCATTTTAATAGATTTAGATTAATCAGATAATTGAGGATAGAGTCTTTGCTCTGTGTATCTTGGACAGCTTTTTGTTCATATTACATGCAATATATGAGTTCTGCATTCAGTGTAACATGAGTGAGGACTCTACTGTAAATAAGAGAATTCAAATGAACCTGAGAATAAATGGAAATTTACATTTTTAAATTTTATTTATTTATGTGTATAGGGACATGTACCACAGCATGTGCACAGTGATCAGAGGGCAATTTGCAAGAATTGGTTTTCTCACCTACCACCTCTGGGTTCTGAGGATCAAACTAAGGCCCTTAGGCTTTGCAACAAGCACCTTGACTTGATAATCCATTGTGAAAGTGATGAAACTTGTGGTTTTATATTAATAAAAATTTTAAATGTGAATCTGTGTTTACATAATGCCAGTCAAGAACTTAATTTCACATTTATAAATATAAGACATAAAATAAGTAACATCTATACATTGAAAAATATATACATGCATGTGTGCATGCGTGCATGAATGGTCGTGTGTGTGTGTGTGTGTGTGTGTGTGTAACCCCAAGATGCTCAGGCTAAGTTTGATGTCACTTTATAGTCTAAGCAGGACATCAACTTAGGATATTCCTGCTTCAGTTTCCAGAGTAGCTGGGATGTAGATCTGGATTAAGTGGGACTTGAATATTACACACACAGAGAAAGAGAGAGAGAGAGAGAGAGAGAGAGAGAGAGAGAGAGAGAGATTAAGTAGACTCATTTGGCTTTGAGGACTCTTTGGAGATGACAAAGCTAGTCTTAAAATATTCATATTTAGAATAAAACTGAGAGCAAGTCTCTAAGCAGTATTGGCAGGAGTCTCCCATTAAGAGCTTAAATAGCACCATTCAGACAGGCCTTGTAAGATATAGATCAAATCACTTTGCCAAAGTTCTGTGGGCAGAGCACTGTAGTGTACAGCCAGGAGAAAGGAAAACCAATAGGTAAAATCTCATTAAGAAGCCAAATTGCCTTCACATAAAACAGCTTTGAGATGATTGGTAGTTATTAATTTATGAAGTCTCTACAAACTTATATGCATTCTAAAAGTGTAAGTATAGGTGCTTAAAATGATTGTTAGCTATCTATAAATACAATATTGTGGAAATTCCAGACACAATGACTGCATGTTTTGACAAACTTCTGAAGTCCATATGAAGGTAGTGAAATTATTTTTTTTTAATGCTACTACCATATTCTGGTGCTTATATCATTTCTTCTTCTCCTCCTCTTCCTTCTCCTTTTCCTCCTCCTCCTTTCCCTCCTCCTCTATATTTCCTGAGAAAAAGATGAAGGAGCTGTGATGTTGGTCTATCCACTGGGGTTGTGATCCTCATGACAAATTGTTCTCTACATGTATCCAGTTATGGTTTCCTTTAGTCACCTTTATTTGTTGTAAACAAACTTCTTTGATGAGGGGTGGTAGCTTCACTATAAGAATGAAATTTAGAATGTAGAAAGAAATTTTGCTCATCCAGAAATGTGGCAGTAATACATTAGTAGATTCTTTTCTAAGGTCTATGATTTTATATTCTTGTTGTTACAAGAATGGACGCAAAGGGTTGTATTTGTATGTTTATACATAAAATAATGAAAATAAGGAAGCTATCAATTTGAGAGTGGTTAAACATGGGTGAGGCTGGAGGAAGGAAAGGGAAAGGGGAAAGTGATGCCATTATTTTTTAATTAAAGATACATTAAAAACAAAATGACCTATGAACATATGCATGTTTGTTTTGTCACCATCAGAAAAGTAGTGCCACAAGTTTGGGAAAAATCAAAGTTCATCATTTGTAATGTCTCTGTAAGAAGAATTCTGAGAACTACAGATTAAGATCCAAATAAGAATCTTGACTTTTCCAATTATGAATAAATGCCTGTGTCATCCTACTATGTGTCCTTGTAAGTCATGTTTCTAGAGGATACAAATCTCATATTCTCTATGAGACTTAGCAGGCAAGCTGCTCAGGAATGCAAAAGCCATGGTTCCAGATCAAAAACCTATTTTTCCCCTCAGCTCTTTTATCTCTTAGAGTGACTCACTTCGCCTCATGTCTTTGACTTGCTGTTTTCACAGCTGCATTTCAGGCAATTGTGAAAGAAAGAGAATAATTTTATTTTATTTTTATTTTTTTAATTATTAATTATACTTTATTCACTTTGTATCCCCCCCCCTGTGGTTCCTTCCCTCCTCCCATCCCAATCCTTCCCTTCCTCCACCCTCTGCATGCATGCCCCTCCCCAAATCCACTGATAGGAGAGGTCTTCTTTTCCTTCCTTCTGACCCTAGTCAATTAGGTCTCATCAGGAGTGGCTGCATTGTCTTCTTCTGTGACCTCGTAATGCTGCTTCCCCCTCAGGGGGAGGTAATTAAAGAGCAGGCCAATCAGTTCATGTCAGAAACAGTCCCTGTTTCTATTGCAATGGAACCCACTTGGATACTGAACTGCCATGGGCTACATCTGTGCAGGGGTCTTAGGTTATCTCCATGCATAGTCCTTGGTTGGAGTATTAGTCTCAGGAAAGACCCCTGTGCTCAGATTTTGTGGTTCTGTTGCTCTCCTTGTGGAGTTCCTGTCCTCTCCAGATCTTACTGTTTCCCACTTCTTTCATAAGATTCCCTGCACTCTGCCCAAATTGTAGAGTCTTCAGTGGAGAAATATGCTCCTAATTTTGTATTTCAATACTAGCCTGCAATTTCTCATATTTAATATACTAAAATTATGGAATCTAGCCTTTTTATTATTTTTTATGCATGAGAATTTTATAAGTCAGGAACACTTTAAAATTTTCCTGTCTGGTATGTAATGAGTTTTCAGTGATGAATTTTAGTGTCTATGGTTGAAGTATATATGGATATGATGGTTCATTCTTGTCAGGATGCTACCACGTGGGAGGCAGAGGCAGGAGGATTACTCTAAGAAGAAAGCAAGCCTGGTCTATATAACAAATTCCAGGTTAGCCATTTTTCCATGTGACGAATGTGTCTCTTCTCTGCTCTGCAAAAAAACAAACAAAATAAAACAATACCCTGCAAAGTTAAACAAAAAGAGTGAAATTCGTGTGGAAGTTCCTCAACAAGAGAGCTCTATATCCTATCACAGGGATACTTGCACACCTGTGTGTATTGCTGCACTATTAATAATACCAACAGAAGTATGGATCATGAAAATGGAGCATATTTACAAAATGGAGATTTACTTACCTGTTAAAAAAACTTAGTTTAAGCAGTTTGCAGAAAACAAATGGGACTAGTAAGTATCATACGCACTGAGGAAACACATGTAACTCATGTGCTCTCTCATATGTGAATCCTAACACTCATTGTTTGTGTTTGTGCAAATAAGGATTTGTGAGAATGGGTATAGAGTATCATACTAGATTGGAGACCTCAAGAGGTGAGCAAAAGAAAAGGCAGAAACATAAATTACATATGATATGAGTTTGGCAAGGAAGCTAGGTTGGGCATGGAGAAAAAAGGAAAAAAATAGGAAAGCAAAAAAAAAAAAAAAGAATATTGTCTCAATTAAAATTGTAAATGAATGCTATCTATTTCTGATAAATAGTATTATGCATTTACCCTTTTAAAGATTTTTGTTCCATTTTTCTTGAATATGTCTTTCTTCTCTCCCTCCCCATGTACTTGTGTGTGTGTGTGTGTGTGTGTGTGTGTCTGTGTGTGTCTGTATGTATAGTATTTCTGTAGTCCATGTTGTTTTGCTTTATAAGCCTCCTCCTTTTCTGTCCCTTCCATGGTTCTTGGCTTGAATATGTCTCTCTAAAGACAAGTGTGTGTGTAAAACACAATCTTTACCACAAGACTACAGACAGATTATGTCTAATGGAAGGTGATTAGGCCACAAGACAGAGCGAAATGTCTTAATATCATTACTGTATAGGTGAATTTGTTAAAAAGCTGGAGAGAGAATGGGAGGTAACTTTTGCGCTCTCTGTCTCTCTCTCTGTCTCTCTCTCTGTCTCTCTCTCCTTTTTCCTGTGTATTTTCATAAGAGGATAACATAGCATAGAGGCCCTAGCCAGGTGTTAGCCTCTATACTTTTGATTTTCCTCCTTTCAGCATAACTGAATAAATTTCTGTTTATTAGAAATTTACCAGGCTGAACCTGTGGTTATCTATAATATAACACTACATGGCAGGCAGACATAGGCACATTATGAGTTCCAGGATAGCCTAGGCTACATAGTGAGACACTATGTCAATTTTTTTTTAAATCTTAATTATACTGTCTGTGATTATTATAATTTATTATTATTATTACTGAAGCACAAGAAAGAATAACATAATGTCCTTTATCTTTTACTCTCCTTTTATTTTCTCCATATTTTCTGTTTCCTTCCCCGTATTAATGCATCTCAAGGATTCCTTTTGCTTCCTTCCCACATCAGTAGATTCTGTCTTCTGTACTTCTCTATGTATGTTACATATTGTTGTAGTGAAACAGTACATAATGTGTAACTTTTAAGGAAAACAAATTATTGGTTGTAAGACAAGCTTTTAATGGTTGAGCTCTCTCTGCAGCCAAGGACACCAGAAAATAATGGACAGAATCAACTAAGTAGGGTTCATGTGGCTCACAGAAACTGAACCTAAAATCAGGGATCCTGTATGGGTCTAAGCTATGTCCTCTGCATATATGTTACAGTTTTGTAGCTTGGTGTTTTTTGTGAGACTCCCAACAGAGTGAATTATGGGTATATATGACTCTTTTGTCTACACTTGGAACCCGTTTCTTCCTACTGGGTTGCCTCATCCAGCCTTGATATGAGAATGTGTGCCAAACTTATTGTAACTTGTTCAGTTGATATGCCTGGGAGGCCTACTCTTTTTTGAAGGAAAAGAGAGGAGGAGTGGATCTGTGGAGGTGGGAGAAGTGTGGGGGTGGCTGGTAGGTATAAATGCTGTGTTCAGTATGTATTGGATGAGAGAAGAAGAAAGAAAGAAAGAAAGAAAGAAAGAAAGAAAGGAAGGAAGGAAGGAAGGAAGGAAGGAAGGAAGGAGGAAGAGAAGAAAGAAAGAAAGAAAGAAAGAAAGAAAGAAAGAAAGAAAGAAAGAAAGAAAGAAGAAATAATTATTTGTCATGGATCTTGAGGCTGCAAAATCCACTGTTAAAGTGCTGATTATCTTTTGAAGGCTTATTTCCTATGTCATAACAAGGTGCAGAGAATAATATGGAAAGAATTAATGTGAGAGAACAAGAGTGTAGGAACAAGGAAGCAGAGAGAGGGAGAAAGAAAGAGAGAAAGGCAGAGACAGAGACACAGAGACAAACACACAGGAAGACACTGCTAGAAACAGTGACAGATACACAGAAACAGAAAGAGACACACAAACAGGAACAGAGATTGTACTTACCTTTATAAAAAAGCCATTTGAAATTGAACTAATCCATTTACTCTTTAGAGGCACTAATCTCTTCACTGATCCATTGGGTTCAGTGTTTCTTAAAAGTCAACATCCCAAAATAATAACAGTGACAATTTCTTCTAACCTAATTTTGAGAGAAAATATTCAAATCATAACTTTCCCACCCAACCTTATCTACCTTTCTCTCTATATATGCTTTACACATATCTTATTGTCTATGCAAATACTATTTCTTTACAAGGTTTTTTCTCTCTTATCTCATTGCCTTTCAGCTCACTTTGACATATTTCCTTCTCTTGATACCTCTGCAACGTTTCTGTCAGCACCTTACTCTGCTTTATTGTGAGTGTGTGTGTGTATGTTTCTATATACTTCCTTGTTTGTCTGCTCCTATGGGCAACATCCTATATTTCTCTGTTTGCTTAGTCTGTTTATTTTGGCAGGGCTCTTCCTTTTCCATCTAATGTGTTTTCCTTTCTACAGAACATGTCTCTGTATAGACTACCATCATATCCCCTTTTGTTTTCAGCACTCATTCTTAGTTTTAACAATCACATTTGTCACTTTTTATTTCTGACTGATGGGCATAGTGATTGCTGCCAAGGGATGGGGGAGTGAAAAGCTATGAAAGCAAACCTGCATTTGAATCATCCCTATGTCGGTTGGGTACATTCCTAAGCCTTATTTCATTTGTTTGTCCTACTGAAAATTTAATGTGACTAGTAATTAATTCTAAATGGAGGAACTTTCTTGAGATTAAAATGCTGTTCCTCTCAATTCTGTTACCTCCCTCAACCATCCCTAGCATCACTAGGTCTATAAGATCCCCTGAAAACAAATCACAAGCTGGGAAAAAGGAGAATAACTTTCTTTCCAGAATGTAAGAGGTTTCTAAAAATGGATAAAGCTGAGTGGTACTGAAATATGACTATTTTTTCAAATATTCTCTTAGTTTTGCATCCTATGGCCCAACATGGCTCTACTGACAGTGATTATTTGCTAAGTAAACCTTTGGGAAATCTTCTGTGTCAAATTGGTTGTATTATTGGTTTCTCTGCTACCAATTTATAGTTATCCTTCCTGGGAAATACTGAGTTATTCCTCTCTCATATAGGTTGTAGTTCCCAAATTCTGTCTTCTTTACCATTCTTGTGAGTCTGGATCTTTAAAGATAGCCCTGCTATTTTAATTGTTCCCTTAATATTTTTTGTTTATTTTTATTTTTCAGAAAACATTTCATTTTGTAGAGCAGTTTTACATCTTTGTGAAAAAAAAAAAGAAAAAAAAACTGATCAGAATGTTCAGGGATTCTATAAAGTCTAGATGTATTTAAACTTTACACAGCTAAAGTCATCTTGGGAGATGTAACTTCAATTGCCTATAGGCAAGTCTGTGGGACATTTTATTAATTATTCATGTGGAAGGGTCCATCCCACTGTGAGTTGTTCTACTCACAGTGGTCCTGGATGATATAAGAAAGCTGAATTAAAAAGCCTTGGAGAGCAAACCATTAAACAATATTCCTCCATGGCTTCTGCATCAGAACCTGCCTTGAGTTATTGACATGATTGGTCTGCATGACTGTCTATAAATAAGCTTATAAAACAGTAGGTTTTCACATGGGCTTTTGAAATATATTTTGTGTTGGTTAGCCTTCCCCTCACCCTCTCATTGTCTCTGCCTTCCCAATCTCTTCTCCTCTTAAATATTTTCACCCCAGTATGCCTCTTTTCTTCTTCATATCACCTGTGTTCTACCATCTTTTTTCCCGAAAGTGTTTGGTCCTCCTCAAACACACAACGGCCCTGCTCTTTCTTCCTTGCTTCTATATTTACTCTATGATAAATATACAATTATAGCTGGGAATGGTGGCACATGTCTTTAATCCCAGCACTCAAGAAGCAGAGGCAGGTGGATCTCTCTGTGATCTACTCCAGTCTACAAGACATATTGAACTGTGGGAGAGCCAGGATTATATAAGGAGAATTGCACTGGAAAGTTCATTGAAATAACATTGTATCAGCAAATTGTTATTGTTCTGAGGCCATTATTACTGGATTAATTTTGCCAACCCATGAGCATGGGAGGTTTTCTACTTTTTTATTTTATAATAACTATTCATTTTATTAATTTCAGCATGTGAGCCTATTATTTAGCTTTATTTATTTATTTTTATTTTTTATTAGTTACTTTTTATTAACTCTGTATCCTAGCTGTATCCCACTCCCTCATTCCCTTCAATACTACCATCCATCCCTCATCTCCACCCTGCCCCTTTCCAAGTCCACTGATTGGGGAGGACCTCCTCCCCTTTCATCTGACCCTGTTTCCCACCAAAATACCAGCCCAGTTCTTTTCAGACCTTGAAATAAAGATTCTCAGCCTCATATGGAGAAACAAAAAACCCAGAATCTCCAAAATGATCCTGTGCAACAACAGATCATCTGAAGGTATCTCCATCCCTGATCTCAAGCTGTACTACAGAGCAATAGTAATGAAAACTGCATGGTATTGGCATAGAAACAGAAAGGAAGATCAATGGAACCAAATAGAAGACCCAGAAATAAACCCACACACCTATGAATACTTGATTTTTGACAAAGAAGTCAAAACAATTCAATGGAAAAAAGTCAGCATCTTCAACAAATGGTGCTGGTCCTACTGGATGTCTACATGCAGAAAAATGAAAATAGATCCATATTTATCACCCTGCACAAAACTAAAGTCCAAGTGGATCAAAGACCTCAACATAAAACCAGATACTCTAAATCAGTTTTCTGCTTTCTAATATCTTTAATTTGTTTTTTTTTTGGGGGGGAAGGGGAGGAGGGTTTCAAAGATACATTTATATGTATATATATGAGAATTTTACTTCCTTGATTATGTTTAATACAAGATTTTTTTTCCTATCAAGAATAGTCATGTTTCCTTGTTTTTTTTTCTTATTTTTAATATTATTTATTAATAGGCATTTATTCACTTTGTATCCCCCCCCAGGTGTAGACTGCTCCTTCATTCTCTCCAAATCTCATCCTCCTTCCCACCTTCCCTCCCAATTCCACCAATCACACCCTCCCTCTTTCATCTCCTCCCATGTCCCTACCCAAATCCACTGATAGGGGAGGTCCTTTTCCCCTTCATTCTGAACCTATTCTATCAGGTCTCATCAGGACTAGCTGCACTGTCTTCCTCTGTGGTCTGGTAAAGTTGCTTCTCCCTCAAGGGGGAGGTGATCAAAGAGCCAGCCAATGGAGGAGTTCATATCAGAGACAGTCCCCATTCCCCTTACTAGGGTACACACTTGGACAGTGAGCTGCCATGTGCTACATCGGTGCAGGGGTTCTAGGTTATCTCTATGCATGGTTCTTGCTTGGGGTATCAGTCTCAGGTAAGACCCCTGTGCCCAGGTATTTTGGTTCTGTTGCTCTGCTTGGGAAGCTCCTGTCTGCTCAAGGATCCACTATCTCCCCCTTCTTTCATAGGATTCTCTGCAATCTGCCCAAAGTTTGGTTGTGAGTCTCAGCAGATGTTTTGATATATGGCTGGGTAGAGTCTTTCAGAGGCCCTCTACAGTAGGCTCCAGTCCTGTTTCCTGTTTTCTCCAGCTTCCAATGTCCATCCCATTTGTCATTCTGAGTGAGGACTGATCATCTTACCCACAGCCCTGCTTCTTGCTTAGCTTCTTTAGGTATATGAATTTTTATAGGTTTATTTAATATTATATGTCTAGTATCCACTTATAAGTGAGTATATACCATGTGTGTTTTTCTGCTTCTGGGATACCTCACTCAGGATGATCTTTTCTAGTTCCCATCATTTGCCTGAAAATTTCATGATTTCCTTGTTTGTAATTGCTAAGTAGTATTCCCTTGTGTAAATGTACCACAATTTCTGTATCCATTCTTCAACTGAGGGACATCTGGGTTGTTTCCAGGTTCTGCCTATTACAAATAAAGCTGCTACAAGCATGGTTGAGCAAATGTCCTTATTAGGTACTTGAGCATCTTTTGGCTATATGCCTATGAGTGGTATAGCTGGATCTTGAGGAAGCACTATTCCTAATTGTCTGAGGAAGCACCAGATTGACTTCTTAAAGTGGTTGTACAAGTTTACATTCCCACCAGCAATGGAGTAGGGTTCCCCTTTCTCCACATCTTCTTCAGCCTGTATTGTCACTTGATATTTTTATCTTCGCCATTCTGATGGGTGTGAGCTGAAATCTCAGGGTCTTTTTGATTTGCATCTCCCTGATTGACTAAGGGCATTGAGCATCTTTTTAAATGTTTTGTTGCCTATATTCCTATATTCCTCTACAGAGAATTTGTCTGTTTAGCTCTGCACCCCATTTTTAATTGGATTACTTCATTTGTTGTTTTTTAATTTTTGGGGGTCTTTATGTATTCTGGATATTATCCCTCTGTCAGACATAGGTTTGGTGGTGATCCTTTCCTAGTCTGTAGGTTGTCGTTTTGTCCTGATGACAGTGTCCTTTGCTTTACAAAAGCTTTTCAGTTTCATGAGGTCCAATTTATTTATTGTTGATCTTAGAGCCCGTGCTGTTGTCGTTCTGTTCAATAAGTTGTCTCCTGTGCCAATGAGTTCTAACCTATTCCCCACTATTTCTTCTAACAGATTTAGTGTGTCTTGTTTTATGTTGAGGTCTTTGATCCACTTGGACTTTAGTTTTGTGCAGGGTGATAAATATGGATCTATTTTCATTTTTCTAAATGTAGACATCCAGATAGACCAGCACCACTTGCTGAAGATGCTGACTTTTTTCCATTGAATGGTTTTGGCTTCTTTGTCAAAAATCAAGTATTCATAGGTGTGTGGATTTATTTCAGGGTCTTCTATTCAATTCCATTGATCCACCATTCTGTTGCTTTGCCAATATCATGCAGTTTTTATGACTATTGCTCTGTAGCACACCTAGAGATAAGAAATGCATACAGTTGATCTGTTGTACAGGGTTCTTTTGGCAATTCTGTTTTTTTTTTTTTTTTTTTTTTTTTTTTTTTTTTTTTTTTGCTTTTCCATATGAAGTTGAGAAATTTTCTTTCAAGGTCTGTAAAGAATTGTGTTGGTATTTTGATGGAAATGGCATTGAATCTGTAGATTGCTTTTGGCAGGATGGCCACTTTCAATGTGCTAATCCTATGGATCCATGAGCACAAAAGACTTTTGTTTCTTCTGATATCTTCTTCAATTTCTTTCTTCAGAGACTTGAAGTTTGTTTTTGTTTTTTTTTTTTTTTCAAACTGGTCTTTCACTTTATTGGTTACAGCCACACCCAGGTACTTTATGTTATTCATGGCTATTGTGAAGGGTGTTGCTTCCCTAATTTTGTTCTCAGCCTTTTTGTCTTTGGTATACAGGAAGGCTTCTGATTATTTTGAGTTAATTTTGTATCCAGCCACTTTGCTGAAGGTGTTTATCAGCTGAAGGAGTTCTCTGGTTGAGTTTTCGGGGTCGCTCATATATACTATCATATCATCTGCAAATAGTGATAGTTTGACTTATTCCTTTCTGATTTGCATCCCCTTGATTTCCTTTAGTTGTTTAATTGCTCTAGATGGGACTTCAAGTACCATGCTGAGGAGATACAGAGAGAGTGGGTAGCCTTTCCTTGTCCCTGATTTCAGTGGGCTTGATTTAATTTTTTCTCTATTTAGTTTGATGTTGGCTATTAGTCTTGCTATATATTTTCTTTACTATATTTAAGTATGTGTCTTGTATCCTGGATCTCTCCAAGACTTTAAACATGAATGAGTGATGGATATTGTCAAAAAATTATGGCCTCTAAGGAGATGATCATATGTTTTTTTTTCCTTCAGTTTGTCAATATGGTGGACTACATTGATGGATATCCATATATTGAACCATTGCTGCATGCTTCAGATGAAGCCTACTTGTTCATGATTGATGATATCTTTTATGTGTTCTTGTATTCAGTTTGCAAGTATTTTATTGGGTATATTTGTATCAATGTTCATAAGAGAGATAGATCTGAATTTCTCTTTATTGTTGGGTCTTTGTGTGGTTTAGATATCAAGGTGACTGTGGCTACATAGAATGAGTTTGGTAATGATCCTTCTGTTTCTATTTTGTGGAATAGTTTGGAGAAAGTTGGACTTAACTCTTCTTTGAAGGTCTGGTAAAATTCTACACTGAAATCATCTGGCCCTGGGTTGTTGTTGGTGGTGTGTTTTTTTTTTTGTTGTTGTTGTTGTTGTTTGTTTGTTTTTATTTTTGGAAGGTAGACTTTTGATGACTGTTTTTCTTTCCTGGGGAGGTATAGGAATATTTAATATATTTACCTGGTCTTAATTTAGTTTTGGTAAATGGAATCTATCAAGAAAATTTTCCATTTCTTTTAGATTTTGTTCATTCTAGAAAAACACCCTATCTCTGAAACTGTATCCTCAGTTAATTATTTATCTTCCTATTGTGATCAGTTCTGTTAACTAATATTTTTAGTGTATATTTCTTTTTTATTATTATTTTTTATTAATTACAGTTTATTCATTTTGCATCCTCCCATAAGCCCCTCCGTCCTCCCCTCCTGATCCCACCCTTCCTCCCCTTTTTGCATGCATGCTCCTCCCCAAGTCCACTGACAGGGGAGATCCTCCTCTCCTTCCTTCTGATCTTAGTATATCAGATCACATCAGAAATGGCTGTATTGTCTTCTTCTGTGGCCTGGTAAGGCTGCTCCCCCATCAGGGGGAGGTGATCAAAGAGCAGGCCAATCAGTTTATGTCAGAGGCAGTCCCTCTTCCCATCACTAAGTAACCCACTTGGACACTAAACTGCCATGGGCTACATCTCTGCAGGGATTCTAGGTTTTCTCCATGACTAGTCCTTGATTGGAGTATGAGTCTCTGGGAAGTTCCTGTGTTCAAATTTTCTGGTTCTGTTGCTCTCATTTGGAGTTCCTGTCCTCTCCAGCTATTACTATTTCCCACTTCTTACATAAAATTCCATTCACTCTGCCTGCCAGTTGGCCAACAGGCTCAGCATTTGTTTTGATAGTCTGCAGGGCAGAGGCATTCAGAGGCCCTCTGTGGCAGGTTCCTAGGTTGTATACTGTTTTCTTCTTCTGGCTTTCAGAGGACCTCTGTAGCAGGTTCCTAGGTTGTTTCCTGTTTTCTTCTTCTTCTTATGTCGATCCTCTTTGACCTTCAGGATGGGGATTGAGGGTTTTAGTTAGGGTCCTCTCTTTTGCTTAGTTTGTTTAGATGTACCAATTTTAGTTAGTTTATCATATGTTGTATGTCTATATGAGTGAGTATATACCGTATGTGTCTTTTTGCTTTTGGGACAACTTACTCAGGATGATCCTTTCCAGGTCCCACCATTTACCTGCAAATTTCATGATTTTCTTATTTTTCATTGCTGAGTAATACTCCATTGTATAGATGTACTGCAATTTCTGCATCCATTCTTCAGTTGAGGGGCACCTGGGCTGTTTCCAGCTTCTGGCTATTACAAATAAAGCTGCTACAAACAGGGTTGAACAAATGTCCTTTTTGTGGACTTGAACCTCTTTTGGATATATGCCTAGGAGCAGTATGGCTGGATCTTGAGGTAGCGCTATTCCTAGTTGTCTGAGAAAGCAACAGATTGATTTCCAGAGTGGTTGTACAAGTTTATATTCCCACCAGCAGTGGAGAAGGGTTCCCCTTTCTCCACAACCTCTCCAGCTTGTGTTGTCACTTGAGTTTTTCATCTTGGCCATTCTGATGGGTATAAGGTAAAATCTCAGGGTTGTTTTGATTTGCATTTTCCTAATGGCTAATGAGGTTGAGCATTTCTTTAAATGCTTCTCTGACATTCGATATTCCTCTACAGAGAGTTCTCTGTTTAGCTCTGTTCCCCATTTATTAAGTGGATTACTTGGTTTGCTGCTTTTCAGCTTCTTTAGTTCTTTATATATACTGGATATGAGTCCTCTGTTAGATAAAGGGATGGTGAACATTCTTTCCAAATGTGTAAGCAGTCGTTTTGTTTTGATGACAGTTTCCTTTGCTATACAGAAGCCGATTTAATGTGTCTGGTTTTATGTTGAGGTCTTGGATCCACTTGGACTTCAGTTTTGTGCAGGGTGTAAGTATGGATCTATTTTCTTTTTTCTACATGTAGACATCCAGTTAGAGCAGCACCATTTGTTGAAGATGTTATCTTTTTTCCATTGTATGATTTTGGCATCTTTGTCAAAAATCAGGTGTCCAGAAGTGTGTGGGTTTATTTTTGGGTCTTCTGTTCGGTTCCATTGATCCACCATTCTGCTTCTATGCCAGGACCATGCAGTTTTTATAACTGTTGCTCTATAGTACAGCTTGAGATCAGGGATGGAGATACCTCCAGAAGATCTTTTATTGTAGAGGATTGTTTTAGGAATTCTGGGTTTCTTGTTATTCCATATGAAGTTGAGAATTTTTCTTTCCAGGTCTGTAAAGAATTGTGTTGGCAATTTGATGGGAATTGCATTTATATCTGTAGATTGCTTTTGGTAAGATGGCCATTTTTACTATGTTAATCCTGCCAAGACATGAGCATGGGAGATCTTTCCATATTCTCATATTTTCTTCTAATTCTTTCTTCAGAGACTTGAAATTTTTTTCATACAAGTCTTTGACTTGCTTGGTTACGGTTACACCAAGGTACTTTATGTCTTTTGTGGCAATTGTGAAGGGTGTTGTTTCCCTAATTTCTTTCTCTGCCCATTTGTCTTTCATATACAGGAGTGCTACTGACTTTTTTGAGTTAATTTTGTATCTAGCCACTTTGCTGAAGGTGTTAATCAGCTGTAGGAGTTCCCTGGTAGAGTTTTTGGGGTCACTCATGTATACTATCGTTTCATCTGCAAATAGTGATAATTTGACTTCTTCTTTTCCAACCTTTGTCCTCTTGATCTCCTTCAACTGTGTAATTGCTCTAGCAAGGACTTCCAGCACTATGTTGAAGAGATATGGAGAGAGTGGGCAGCCTTGTCTTGTCCCTGATTTTAGTGGGATTGCTTTAAATTTCTCTGTGTTTAGTTTGATGTTGGCTATCGGCTTGCTGTATATCGCCTTTACTATGTTTAGATATGTGCCTTGTGTCCCTGATCTCTCCAATACTTTAAACATGAATGGATGTTGGATTCTGTCAAATGCTTTTTCAGCATCTAGGAAGATCATCTTGTGGTTTTTTTTCTTTCAGTTTGTTAATATGGTGGATCGCATTGATGGATTTCAGTATACTGAACCACCCCTGCATACCTGGGGTGAAGCCTACTTGGTCATAGTGGATAATATCTTTGATGTGTTCTTGGATTCCGTTTGCAAGTATTTTGTTAAGTATTTTTGCATCAATGTTCATAAGGGAGATTGGCCTGAAATTCTCTTTCTTTGTTGAGTCTTTATGAGGTTTAGGTACCAAACCTCATGACTGTGGTTTCATAGAATGAGTTTGGTAAAGTTCCTTCTGTTTCTATTTTGTGGAATAGTTTGAAGAGAATTGGTGTTAGCTCTTCTTTGAAGGTCTGGTAGAATTCTGTGCTGAAGCCATCTGGTCCTGGGCTTTTTTTGGATGGGAGACTTTTGATGACTGCTTCTATTTCTTTGCGGGATATAGGACTATTTAGTTGATTTACCTGGTCCTGATTCAGCTTTGATAAGTCAAATCGATCAAGACACTTATTCATTTCATTTAGATTTTCAAATTTTGTGGCATATAGACTTTTGAAGTAAGTCCTAATGATTGTTTGGATTTCCTCAGTGTCTGTAGTTATGTCCCCCTTTTCATTTCTGATTTTGTTGAATTGGGTGGTGTCTCTCTGCCTTTTAGTTAGCTTGGCTAATTGTTTGTCGATCTTGTTGATTTTCTCAAAGAACCAGCTCTTGGTTTCATTGATTCTTTGAATTGTTTCATTTGTTTCCAATTGATTGATTTCAGCCCTGAGTTTGATTATTTCCAGCTGTCTACTCCTACTTGGTATGTCTGCTTCTTCTTTTTCTAGGGTTTTTAAGTGTGCAATTAAGTTGCTCGAATGAGCTTTCTCCAATTTCTTCTTGAAGGCACTTAGTGCTATGAACTTCCATCTTAGCACTGCTTTCACTGTGCTTTTACTACCCACATGTTTGGGTATGTTGTGTCTTCATTTTCATTGATTTCTAGAAAGACTTTAATTTCTTTCTTTGTTTCTTACCTGACCCAGCTGTCATTTAGTAACAAGTTGTTCAGTTTCCATGTATGTGTAGGCTTTTTGCTATTTCTGTTATTGTTGAGATCCAGCTTTATTCCATGGTGATCAAACAAGATACAAGGGATTATTTCAATCTTCTTGTATCTGTTGAGGCTTGCTTTTTGACCAACTATATGTTCTATTTTGGAGAAGGTTCCATGAGGTGCTGAGAAGAAGGTAAATTCTTTTTTGTTTGGGTATAAAGTTCTTTAAATGTCTGTTAGGTCCATTTGATTCATGACTTCTGTCAGAGACATTGTCTCTTTGTTTAATTTCTGTTTTGTTGACCTGTCCTTTGTTGAGAGTAGGGTGTTGAAGTTTCCCACTATTAATGTGTGGGGATCTATATGTGGTTTAAATTTTATCAATGTTTCTTTAACAAAGGGGGTGCTCTTGTATTTGGGGTATAGATGTTCAGGATTTTGATGTCTTCCTGTTGGAATTTTCCTCTGATGAGTATGAAGTGTCCTTTTCAATCTCTTTTTATTAATTTTGGTTGAAAGTCTATTTTATCAGATATTAGAATGGCTACTCCTGCTTGCTCCTTGGTCCATTTGCTTGGAAATTCGTCTTCCAACCCTTTACCCTCAGGTAATGTCTATTTTTATGCCTTAGGTGTGTTTCTTATATGCAACAGATTGCTGGGTTTTGTTTAGGTTTTGTTTAATATTCTGTTAATCTGTGTCCTTTTTTTGGAGAGTTGAGTCCATTGATGTTGAGAGATATTAATGACCAGTGGCTGTTATATCCCTTGATTTTGATGTTGGCTGTGTTCACCAGGTTGTGTGCTTGGTTGCTTTTTGTTTTACTGTAGTAAGGTTAATTATTTCCTGTGTTTTCTTGAAAGAAGCTCATTTTTGGGGGTTGTATTTTCCCTTCCAGTGTCTTCTGTAATGCTGGATTTGTGTGTAGGTATTGTTTAAATTTGTTTTTTTTTTTCATTGAATATCTTGTTATCTCCCTCTATGAGGACTGATAGCTTTGCAGGGTATACTAGCCTTGGCTGACATTAGTGTTCTCTTAAGGTCTGCATGATATCTGTCCAGGCCCTTCTGGCTTTCATAGTCTCTGTTGAAAAGTCAGGTGTGATTCTAATTATATGTTACTTGGCCTTTTTCCCTTGCGGCTTTTAGTATTTTTTCTTTATTCTGTATACTTACTGTTTTGATTATTATGTGGCAGGAGGATTTTCTTTTCTGGTCAAATTTGTTGGGTGTCCTGTAGGCCTCATGTATTCTTATTGGCCTCTCCTTTAAAGTGGGGAAATTTTCTTCAATGATTTCATTGAAAATATTTTCTAGGCCTTGGAGAAGGGAGTCTTCTTTTTCCTCTATACCTATTATTCTTAGTTTTTTTCTTTTCATATTGTCTTGGATTTCTTGGATGGTCTGTGTCAGGAATTTTTTGGATTTAACATTTTCTTTGACAGATACATAGATTTCTTCCATTGTATCTTCTACACCTGAGATTCTTTCTTCCATCTCTTGTAGTCTGTTGGTTATTCTTACCTCTGTAGTTCCTGTTTTCTTCCCTAGATTCATCCTCTCCATTATTTCCTCCATTTGTGTTTTCTTTAATTTTTCCAATTCAGGTCTTGAGTTGTTTTGTTTACTTCCTTCACCTTTCTGATTGTACTTTCCTGTTTTTCTTTTAGTTCCTTCAACTCTGTTTCTTTTATTTCATTCAGTGCTTTAAGCATTTCCTTTCTAAAGGCCATAAACTGTTTGGCTGCAGTTTCCTCTATTTCTTTATGGATGGCAATATTCTGTTTGAGTTTATCTTCCTCTATGTCTTTATGTATCTTATTTGTTTCCTCTGTTATCTTCATGAGCATAGTTGTTAGGTCATCTTCTTGCTGGGGTGTCCATGGCTACTTGCCCCTGGATAACTGGGTTCTGGAGATGCCATATTGCTCTGTGTTTTGTTACTTGAGCTTTTACACTGGCCTCTACCCATTGTGCTATCTTAGGTGTTTGGGATTATTTTCTCTTGGTTCCTGGGGATCCTGTGGTGGAGAGAATCCCGTCTGCAGAAAGCTGGTATTTCCTGAAGGATATCTTCTCTGCTTTTTGGGTATAATCCCTGGATGAATGGCATTTTTTTCAGGAGTTGCTGCTGCTTACCTCAGGGATAGAGACCTGAGTGGTAACTGTGGTCTTTGTTAGTCGAGAGGGTTCTCCTCTCACCCAGGGAAGTCCTGAGGACAGCTGCCCTGTTTCTGGGTTTCTTGCTGTAAATTTAATGATCAGCTCCTGTGACCCTGTTGGACATCTGGTGCGTAGCAACCTGGTGCGTGCCTGTGTCTGGAGCACACCTGAGTGATGGTGGCATGGCCCCGCTGGTCTGCTAGACTTTTTCAGGGAAGGATTGGATGATTTAAGTCAGTACAGTTTTCCTCCTTCCCTGTGGTTTCTCTGGAGACAGGGACTCCCAGTCTCTTTTTTTGCCTTTGTGACCACTGCTCAGTCTCTGGCACCCAGAAACTGCCTGTGTCTCCTTTCCCACCCTTGGGAGCCTGGGCATCTGCCTAAACTGGGTAATTTTCCCAAGACCTTTTCGTGGTGGGAGTGTCGGCTGAGTGCTCTGAGATCAGACCTGCCATTTCCCTCCCTGTGAGTTTACACCAGACAGTGAAAGTCATTCGCTGGTGCCCTGGTGCCCACAGTTCTATCTCAGGCAGTGAATCAGGCGTGCAGGCAGGGCTCTGGGCTGGCACCTGGGTCCCCAGCTCTGGCTCCGGGCTGGCTCCTGGGGCGCCTGTGGAACCTGAGTCTTTCCAGGGGATGTCTGGTTCACCTAAGGTTGGTCCTAATCGTTTCCTGTACTGTTGGGTTATCTCTGTACTGAAAATTCCAGTCTCTGATAGTGTGGTGCACATGGTTCAGTCTGGGTCCGTGACCAGAGACACTGGCTTGTGGCTTTGGGCTGGGGCTGCATCTGGCGGAACCAGGATCTCTTAGGAGGTTTAGCTGGGTGAGTTAAAAGCTGATTGAATCCCCCACCGTGGGGTATCCTCTCACCTGGGAAACACAATCACTGTGTTTTATGGCCGAGAGTTCTGATTGCTGGTCACTGTGCTGATCCTTCTGTGCTGCTGGTCAGCTTAACTAATTTTTAAATGATGAAACATTTTATGCTCCTGAAATGAATCACAATTTGTTGTGATGCATAATTACTTTTATATATTGGCATGCTCAGTTTGTTATTATATTTATTGTTGAAGAATTTTTCATCCACATTCAAAACAAATCTTGATGTATAGTTTTCACCTTTTTTTTAGAACCACTGTCTGGGTTTGGTTAGTATAATTCTTGCCTTATAGAATATTACAACAATATTGCCTTCTATTTTTCTGAGAAAAAAATAAAATGTTGGAGAGAATCAGTTCCATTTCCTTCCTCGTAAAACCATCTGATCCAGATGATTGCTGTTTTAAAAAGAGTATCAATTTTGGAAGGGGAGGAGGACCTCCCCTATCAGTGCACTAGGAAAGGGGTATGGGACGAGAAGAGTGTTGGAGGGTGGGATATGGAGGGAAAAAGAAAGGGGGCTAGTGCTGGGATACAAAGTGAATAAATTATAATAAATTAAAAATAATATCAATTCAATTATTTTTGAAACAATGTCTTACTATGTCATACACACAAGCTTACAAGTTGAGATCTTCCTTTTTCAACTTCTTCAAAAGTTAGGAAAGTAGGTATAGACCACCTTATCTGGTTTTAATTTCTTTAATTATTATAGGCCTACTTAAGCTTTCTACTTTTTATTGTGTGAGATTAAGTAATGTGTTTCTTTCAGAAAATAGCTTGATTTTTTGATATTTAATTTACCTGAGCACACAGATATAGTCATACTTTTTTATTACCATTTATAAGGTCAGAAGCTCAATTTAATAGTTTATGTTAGGATAGAAATAATTCTTTTGATTGCTCTTCTTATACTTAGTAATTAGTATTTTTTCTCCTTATTTCCCCTAAGAGCCAGATTTTGCACTCATTGTTTTGTTTTTTTCCTGCTGATGTCCTCCTTTCCATTTCATTGAATAATAGTCTAATTTTCATTTTTAGTCTTTTTCTGTATTGCTGTATTTCAATTGATAATCTTTTTTTAATTGCATAAGGTGAAAGCTTAGATTATTGATGTGACAGATTTCTTTTGTAATATTTGCAAAAAAAGTTAGACTTTCCTCTATTTTCTGAATCTAGAAAATTTTATATTTTTAATTTTCATATTGATGTTTTATATTTGGGTTCAAAGAATCTCTAACTATAATGTAATTTTGCTGTGTTTAGAAACTTAATGTAAAGGAAAAGGCTTTCTTTAGAATTTCCCTTATCTCCATCAAATGATATTACAAAAGACAACATGCATCTGAAACTTCATTACCAAAAAGAGAAAAAGAAAAAGAAAAGGAAAGGAAAAAAAGAAAAGAAAAGTCAACATAAAAAAGCAAGCAAGCTAGGTTGTTTCCTGTTTCTTCTTCTTCTGATGTCCATCCTCTTTGCCTTTCGGGATGGGGATTGAACATTTTAGTCAGGGTCCTCTATCTTGATTAGTTTCTTTAGATGTACAGATTTTAGTAGGTTTATCTCATGTTATATGTCTATATGAGTGAGTATATACTGTGTGTGTCTTTCTGCTTCTGGGACAGCTCACTCAGGATCCTTTTCAGGTCCTACCATTTACTGGCAAATTTCATGATTTCCTTGTTTTTCATTGCAGAGTAATACTCCATTGTGTAGATTACCACAATTTCTGCATCCATTCTTCATTTGAGGGGCACCTGGGCTGTTTCCAGCTTCTGGCTATTACAAATAAAGCTGTTACAAACATCTTTGAGCAAATGTCCTTATTGTGTATTTGAGCCTCTTTTGGATATATGCCTAGGAATGGTATGGCTGGATCTTGAGGAAACACTATTCCTAGTTGTCTGAGAAAGCACCAGATTGATTTCCATAGTGGTTGTACAAGTTTACATTCTCATCAGCAGGTGAGGAGGGTTCCCCTTTCTTCACAACCTCTCAAGCATGTGTTTTCAATTTAGTTTTTCATCTGGGCCATTTTGATGGGTGTAAGATGAAATCTCAGGGTAGTTTCAATTTGCATTTCCCTAATGGCCAATGATGTTCAGCATTTCTTTAAGTGTTTCTCTGCCATTCGATATTCCTCTACAGAGAGTTCTCTGTTTAGCTCTGTACCCCATTTTTTAATTGGATTACTTGGTTTGCTGCTTTTCAGCTTCTTTAGTTCTTTATATACACTGGATATTAGTCCTTTGTAAGATAAAGGGTTGGTGAAGATTCTTTCCTAATCTATAGGCAGTCATTTTGTTTTGATGACAGTGTCCTTTGCTTTACAGAAGCTTTTCAGTTTCATGAGGTCCCATTTATTGATTGTTGCTATTAAAGCCTGTGCTGTTGGTGCTCTGTTCAGAACCTGCCACAGAGGGCCTCTGAATGCCTCTGCCCTGTAGACTATTAAAGCAGGTGCTGAGACTTATGGCCATGCAGAGTGCATGGAATCTTATGTTAGATGTTGGAAATAGTAAGAGCTGGAGAGGATGGGAACTCCACAAGGAGAGCAACAGAACCAGAAAATTCGAACACAGGGAACTTCCCAGAGACTCATACTCCAACCAAGGACTATTCATGGAGATAACCTAGAACACCTCTACAGATGTAGCTCATGGCAGTTTAGTGTACAAGTGGGTTACAGAGTAATGGGAAGAGGGACTGCCTCTGACATAATCTGATTGGCCTGCTCTTTGATCACCTCCCCCTGAGGGTAGAGAAGCCTTACCAGGCCATAGAAGATGTCAATGTGGCCACTCCTGATGGGATATGATAGACTAAGATCAGAAGGAAGGAGAAAAGGACCTCCCCTATCAATGTACTTGGGGAGGGGAATGCATGAAGAAGGGGGAAGGAGGGTGTGATTGGGAGGGGCGTAGGGAGGGGCTTATGGGGGGATACAAAGTGAATAAAGTGTAATTGATAAAAAATAAGTTAAAAAAAGAAAAAAGCAAGCAAGCAAACAAACAAACAAACAAAAAAGGACTGAAAAATCATATCATTATTGGATGAACCTCACTTAAAACTTTCATAATTTTACTGAAACCATTGGGGGCCAATGGGAAATTTCTCTTTGTCCTTACCATTAAAAATACTTGTAAATTTCTTTTAAGATATTCCATTCCATTTATGCACTATTCACAAACAAATTATTTAATCTACAATTCTTTTTGGACTTTCCCATTTATCTTTCTGTTATTAATTTCTTACCTACTTTTTATTTCTATAATTTTATTTAGAAACTTAGGACTTTTCCTGCTTATATTACCTATCTGTTTTTTTATTCTGTCATTTATTTTCTATGATTAAAGTCAGAAATATTGTCCCAAAGGCTCATGTGTTAAAAGATTTGCATATTACTTGATCAGCTTTAAGGAAGTGCATTAGCAACTTTTCCTACTGTTCTTACAAAAGGGAATTAAGTAAGGCTGTACTTTGTTTCCACAGCTTAAGAAAGTAATGCTGATTGTTTTGTAATTCACAGAATTTGGAGACTCAAGGACTGTGTCTATTTAGACTGAGCCAAGAGAAGGTGCATAGAAGTTCATAGTTTGACAATTTGCAGCAGAAGCTGAAGACCCAGAGAGTATACTAGAACTAAACTAAGGTTAGTTAATGAGGCCCGAGAAATTATACAATTCACAAAAGAATGTGAAGAAAGATGAAGGAGGCTTGAGCTGATCCAGGGCAAGGTACAAGAAAGAAGTGGACTCAAGAAAGGGCCCAAAGCTGAGCCATCATAATCCACATACACAAACAGATCACATAACACATGATAATCTAGGGTAAGGTGTACAGGTACTGGGTTAACCACAAGGGACATGAGAAACTGCAAAAGTAGACAATTGGGCCAGAGCTGACTCCGGGCTGAATATCCCTGTATGGGGAGTCACAATAGATAGGAGCAGAAGCAGGGACCAGCTGCAATATATTGATCCATGGATACTGACTGTTATTGAAGACAGAATCTAAATATCAGAAGATGAAGGATAGAGAGTGAGTCACTAAAGAAAAAGAAGAAAATGACACCAGATTGCACCACGTTTGTCCTCACCCAAACATTGTAAGTGACTGCATTGAAAAGAAAAAGATAACTTGAATATAAAACAGTCAAAAACAAACAAACAAAACTAACTCCAAGTGCAAAAGTTCCAGCATAGAAACAAAGACAAGACAAAATATGTTTTCTAAAAACTACTAATCCCATAATAGTGGCCTGAAATAAAATTAACTTGGAAGAACTTTTAGAAAAAGAATTCAAAATGATTATATCTATGTTCAAATGACTCAAAGAAGACATGTCTGTACTCAAAGAGAACAAAAAGAAAGCTAAATAAAATAAGGAATTCAATTTAAGATATGAAATAGAATTCAATAAAGAGATAGAAAACCTAAGCTCAAATGATGCTAGAAATGAAAAACTCAGTGAGCCAAATAAAAGGCTCTGTGAAAAGTCTTAACAGTAGCATGGATCATGAACAAAAGGGCATCAATACTTAAAAATAATAGAGGGGAATTGAGCAATGAATGTGTGTGTGTGTGTGTGTGTGTGTGTGTGAACTTGGGAGAGCTTGTAACACCATGAAAAGACCGTAAAATAAAGCATTTGACAAAATATAACAGCTTTCATTATAAGAGACATGGAGAGCCTTGGGATGGAGTATGTGCACATCAAAATAAGCAACATACTTGGATCCCTCACATCATACTAATTGAGAAAAATAATAACTCAAAGTATTTCCAGTAAGATCAAGCATAATACAATTATGTTTACTCTCTCCACTCCTGTTTAATATAATATTGAAGTCTTAGCTAGCATAACCAAACAAGAAGGACATAAAAAGAATAAAAATAATTTAAGAAGTATTACTGTTCACAGTTGAGATGATTCTCTCTTGTACTTCTGTTCTGCTAGGACCTGGATTTCAAAGGGAGCCTCAAACTCAGCTTCTAGACAGAGAAGAGGGGTTCTTGTTCTCTCTGGAGAAGCTAGACAGATTTAGGACAAAGTTCATTGCACTAGGTCATCATGTAAAAAGAATTTTTCCTGAACTATTCAGTTTAACTCATTCTAAAATGATATCACATGGAATCAAATAGAATAACACCATATACATACAGACACTTGATTTTTTTAAATTTTTTAATATTAGTTACAGTTTATTAATTTTTGTATCTCAGCTGTATCCTGCTTCCTCATTCCCTCCCAATCTCACCCTCCTTCCCTCATCTCCTCCTTGCCCCTTTTCAAGTCCACTGATAGGGGAGGACTTCCTCCCTTTTCATCTGACCCCATTTTATCAGGTATCTTCAGGACTGGCTGCAAAGTCCTCCTCTGTGGCCTAGTAGGGATGCTCCTCCGTCAGGGGAGGGGAGGTCAAAGAGCCCACCATTGAATTCATGTCAGAAATAGTTCCTGTTCCCCTTACTAGGGTAGTCACATGGATATGTAACATGGGCTACATCTGAGCAGAAGTTCTAGATTATATCCATACATGGTTCTTAGTTGGAGAAACAGTCTCATATAAGACCCTTGTGCCCAGATATATTTGGTCCTTGTGAAGCTCCTGTCCTCTCGAGGTCGTATTAATTCACCCTTCTTTCATATGAGTCCCTGCACTCTGCCGAGGGTTTGGTATTGAATCTTATTATCTGCTTTGATACACTGCTAGGTAGAGTCTTTCAGAGGCCTTCAGTGGTAGGCTCCTGTCTTGTTACTTGTTTTCTCCTACATCCAATGTCCATCGCATTTGCCTTTCTAAATGAGGTTTGATCATCTTACCCCAGGTCCTCCTTGTTTATCTTCTTTAGGTGTATAGATTTCATTACGTTTATCATATCTTGTAGGTATATATAAGTGAGTATATATCATGCATGTCTTTCTGCTTTTGGGATACCTCACTCAGGATGATTGTTTCTAGATCCCACCATTTGCCTGAGAAATTCAGGATTTCCTTGTTTTTAATTGCTGAGTAGTATAGCATTGTGTAAAAGTACCACAATTTCTGTATCCATTCCTCAACTGAGGGATATCTGGGTTGTTTCAAGGTTGTGGCTATTACGAATAAAGCCGCTACAAACATGGTTGAACAAATGTCCTTGTTGTGTACTTGAGCATATTTTGGATATATGCCTAGGAGTGGTATAGCTGGGTATTGAGCAGTATTCTTACTTGTCTGAGAAAGCCACAGATTGATTTCCAAAGTGGTTGTACAAGTTGCATTCCCACCAGCAATGGAGGAGAGTTCCCCTTTCTTCACAACCTATCCTGCATTTATTGTCACTTGAGTTTTTGATCTTAGCCATTCTGATGGGTGTAAGGTGAAATCTCAGGGTCGTTTTGATTTGCATCTCTCTGATGGCTTAAGGACATTGAGCATTTCTTTAAGTGTTTCTCTGCCTTTCTGTGTTCCTCTAGTGAGAATTCTCTGTTAAACTCTGTACCACATTTTTTTTAAAACGGATTGCTTGATTTGTTGTTTTTTAACTTCTTTAGTTCTTTATATATTCTGGATATTAGCCCTCTGTCAGATATACGGTTAGTGAAGATCCTTTCCCATTCTGTAGACTGTTGTTTTGTTCTGACAACAGTTTCTTTTGCTTTACAGAAGCTTTTCAGTTTCATGAGGTCCCATTTATTGATTGTTGCTCTTAGAGCCTGTGCTGTGGTGTTCTGTTCAGGAAGTTGTCTCCTGTGCCAATGAGTTCTAGGCTGTTCCCCACTTTTTTTCTAATTGATTTAGGGTATCTGGTTTTATGTTGAGGTCCTTGATCCATTTTGACTTTAGTTTTGTGCAGGGTTTTAAATATGGATCTATTTTCATTTTTCTGCATGTAGACATCCAGTTGGACCAGCACCATTTGTTGAAGATGCTGACTTTTTTCCATTGAATGGCTTTGGTTTCTTTGTAAAAAATCAAGTTATTCATAGGTGTGTGGATTTATTTCAGTTCTATTCAGTTCCATTGATTCTCCTTTCTGGTTCTATGCCAATACCATGCAGTTTTTATTACTATTGCTCTGGAGTACAGCTTGATGTCAGGGATGAAGATACCTCCAGATGATCTGTTGTTGTACAGGATCATTTTGGAGATTCTGGGTTTTTTGTTTCTCCCTATGAAGCTAAGAATCTTTCTTTCAAGGTCTGTAAAGAATTGTGTTGGTATTTTGATGGAAATTGTGTTGAATCTGCAAATTGCTTTTAGCAGAATGGTCATTTTCACTATGTTAATCCTACCAATCTATGAGCACAGGAGATCTTTCCATCTTCTGATATCTTCTTCAATTTTTTTTTCTTCAGAGACTTGAAGTTTTTCTCAAACAGGTCTTTCACTTGCTTGGTTAGAGTCACACCAAGGTACTTTATGTTCTTAATGACTATTGTGAAGTGTGTTGATTCCATAATTTCTTTCTCGGCCCTTTTTTCTTTGGTGTGCAGGAGGGCTTCTGAATTTTTTTTTTAGTTGATTTTGTATCCTTCCACTTTGCTGAAGGTGTTTATCAGCTGAAGGAGTTCTCTGGTTGAATTTTTGGGGTTGCTCATGTACACTATCTTATCATCTGCAAAAAGTGAAACTTTGACCTCTTCCATTCCAATTTGTATTCCCTTGATCTCCATTAGTTGTCTTATTGCTCTAGCTAGGACTTCAAGTACTAAATTGAAGAGATATGGAAAGAGTGGGCAGGCTTTCCTTGTCCCTGATTTCAGTGGGATTGCTTTAACTTTCTCTCCGTTTAGTTTGATGTTGGCTATAGGCTTGCTGTATATTGCCTTTACTATGTTTAGGTATGTGCCTTGTATCCATGATCTCTCCAAGACTTTAAACATGAATGAGTGATGGATTTTGTCCAAATGCTTTTTTGGCATCTAAGGAGATGATCATGTGGTTGTTCTCTTTCAGTTTGTTTATATGGTGGATTATATTGATGGATTTCTGTGTATTGAACCACCCTTGCATGCCTGGGGTGAAGCCTACTTGGTAATGGAGGATGTTATCTTTTATGTTTTCCTGGATTCGGTTTGCAAGGATTTTATTGAGTATTTTTTCATCAATGTTCATAAGAGAGATAGGTCTGAAGTTCTTTTGTTATTGGGTCTTTGTGTGGTTTAGGTATCAATGTTTAGGTTTCAATGTGACTGTGGCTTCATAGAATGAGTTTGGCAATGGTCCTTCTGTTTCTATTTTGTGGAATAGTTTGAGGAAGATTGCTGTTAGCACTTCTTTGAAGGTCTGGTAGAATTCTGCACTGAATCTATCTGGCCCAGGTGGTTTTTTGTTTGTTTGTTTGTTTGTTTGTTTGTTTGTTTTGAGGGGCGACTGTTGATGACTGATTCAATTCCAGTGGGCTATATAGTGCTATTCAGTCTTTCTACCTGATCTTGACTTAATATTGGGAGATTGCAGACACTTGATTTTTTACAAAGGTGCCAGAACCATACAATGGACAAAGGATGGCATCTTTAAGAAATGGTGCTGATCTAACTGGATGTCTGCATTGAGAAAAATGCAAATAGATCTGTACTTATCTTCCTGCACAAATGTCAAACAAGGAGATCAATGACCTCAATCTCACACCAGATACACTAAATCTATTAGAAGAGAAAACGGGAAAGAGCCTTGAACTCATTGTCACAGGAAACAACTTCCTGAACAGAACACCAACAGCTCAGTCTCTAAGATCAACAATTAATAAATGAGACCCCCTGATATTGAAAACTTTCTTTAAGGCAAAGGATACTGTTAATAGAACTTAAAGACAGTCTACAGATTGGGAAAATATCTTCATCAATCCAACATCCTACAAAGGGTGTATATCCAAAATATATCACGAACTCAAGAAATCAAATAGTAGTTAACAAAATAAATCAATTAAAAATGGGGCACAGAACTAAACAGAGAGTTCTTAACAGAGAAACTTCAATGGCAAAGAAGCACTTAAAGAAATGATCAACTTCCTTAGTCATCAGGGAAATGCAAATCAAAATGACTCTGATATTCTATCTTACACCCCTCAGACTGGCTAAGAACAAAATCTCAAGTGACAGTACTTGGTGGTGAGGGTATGGAGAAAGGGGAACATGCTTCCATTGCTGGCAGGAGTGTAAACTCATGCAACTACTTTGGAAAGCAATCTAGCACTTTCTCAGAAAATTGCAAATAGCTTTACCGCAAGACTCAGTTATATCACTCTGGGCACATACCCAAAAAACACTCCATTGTACAACGAGGACACTTGTTCGGCTATGTTCATATCAGCTTTGTTAATAATAGCCAGAATCTGGAAATAACCTAGATGTCCCTCAACTGAAGAATCAATAAAGAAGCTGTGGCAATTTACACAATGGAATACTACCCAAGTATTAAAAACAAACAAATTTTGAAATTTGCAGGTAAATGGATGAAGTGAGAAAAGATTATCCTTAGTGAGGTAAACCAGACCCATGACATGTACACACTTATAGGTGGATTTTAGGCATATAATGCAGGATAAGCATACTACCAAGCACAGACCCAAATCAGATCCAAGGGAAGATACATAGATCTCACTCAGAAGGGGAGACTGCATGGACAGACATAGTGTCTAAAGAGTGGGAATAAGCTAGGACAAGAAACACAGAGAGATATGAATGTGGATATCAGAGCTAGGGAGAATAGGGGTGGGAGGACCAAAGGCTTATAGAGAAAAGAGAAACTGAGGGTGGGGGTATCTCTGTGAAAGTTGAAGATTTAAGTCAGGGTAGGATTCTGGGAGGATATGATGGGGATTCAAGCAGACTCTTAGTGGCAGGCGCCACAGAGATGGAATAGGACATCCTCTAACTAGACTAGTCTCCAGATAGAGGGAAGAAAACACCAACCCACCCACAAAATTTCTACCTCAAATTATCCTGCCTACAAGATATGAAGGGGTAAAGTTAGAGGGGATAGAACACAGATTGAGGGAATGCCCAACTAATGCTTGGCACAACCAAAGACCCACCCTATTGGAGAGTGCCAGCCCCTGACACTATGAATGATACTCTTCTCATCTTGCAGCAAGGAGTCTGTCAGAGTTGTTTTTTGAGAGACTCTACCCAGCAGCACCTAAAAATAAATACTGGGACTACTCACAGCTAAACATTGGGCTATAAGTTGAGAGTCTTGTGGAAAAGTAGAAGCGAAAAAGACTGGTGGTGACAGGAAGTCTTCAAGAAGACCAGCAGAACGAACTAGCCAGTGTCCAGAGAGGCTTGCTGTGATGGAAGCATTAACCAAGGACAATGCATGAACTGGACCTAGATCCCCTACAAAGATATAGCAGATGGCTTCATGTGGGTGTTCTCATAAGGAAAATGGGGACTACATAGGAGAGGGACACATTTGCTAGCTTTTTGATTACTTTCCTCTGGACTGCTATGCCAGGCCACAGTTAATACATGTGCAGTCCTGATGCAGCTTGATGAACTGGGGTGGATAGAAAAGGAAGCTCCTCTGATCTAAGGGATAGCCAAAAGGAGGAAGGAGGAGTGAGAAAGAGTGTGACTCAGAAGGGATGACAGATCAGGCTACAATCAGGATGTAAAGTGAATAATTAAATGAGTTAATTTAAAAAAATGAGATCACTGGTGGCAGTGGAAATTGGGGCATTCCAAAGCCTTTGGCAATCCTGAAGTGTTACAATCCTTAGTTGCTGTGCTGAGATGGCAGGGGTGCAGGTGAAAGCCCATGCCTGTTTGGCTTAGATGCAAGAAAGTGGCCTGCTGAAGCCCAGGTCCAGTGAGTCTGAGGCAGATCCAGTAAGCCTGGATACTTAATGCAGGACTGAAGGATGCTTTGCCAGGGGTCAACACCAAACTTGTGGAGGTGAGTCAGGCTTCAGAGGCTTACTGATGTTGACATGCCTGGTGAACAGCAGAACTGGCAGTCAAGCCTTGACCAGAAGTCAAATTCCAACCAGAGCTAAAGCTGCAGGGCAGTCCAGAAACTCAAAGGACATCAAGTGTTGAATCTCCAAGGAGAGGTGAGCCCTCCATCCCCTATGAGAAATGATGACTCTAGGGTAGCAATGGTAGAAAGCTGGTGGTATTAGGCAGTTAAACAAAAAAACTTTATTTGATAACAGGGATATATAAATCTTGGACAGTGGAAGGGATTTAAAAGTTTGAATGTGTTTGATTTCTGGGGGTTAAGGATACTTGATTTACATGTAGTGGTATAGTACCTCATTTACATGCAGTAGTAGCATCCCATCACAAGAAGGAAACTATAGTAATTAATTATCCAATGGATAGGGAAATTTTTTCAGGTAATGTCAAATGCCATTTGGGAAGTCAAGGCACCATGGCATCTTGTTAGCATAGGGTGTATATTGGTATAATGTTCTGTGTAATGTATACAATTTACCCTTGTTCATTCAAATGCTAATTTCTCTACCCCACTATGTGATTTCAATCTGGACATTGCATTGTGATACTTATGCTAAGCATCACCTGTCTCAAGTTTGTGTAAAAATGCTACCTTCTGTTCTTGGTATTACCAATAAAACAACCAGCCAGTGCTGAGCAATGGAGACAATAGGACGGGACATCCTGGTCCCGAGGGGAGAAGAAAGAAGCAAGTGGGAGAAGGCTTCTGAGGAAAAAGATGAGGAAAGGAGAGAACCTGGAAACAATAGGAAAGATGAACTAGACTAAAGATATGACTAAAAAGCCCATATAATGTGGAAAATCTGAATGGGATGAAGCTATTTGGGCTTGGAGATTTAGGATGAAGTAATTATTGCCCAGCATTGCACTCTAGGTTAATGAAATAATCCTATTCTCTGTGTGGTGATTTGGATATACTGCTGACTTAGGAATAATCACTATTTAACTAAAAGATAAATCAATAATAACTATTAATAATCAGCAACAAATAGCATACCAATGTGGACAGAATTTACAGTAATCTGGACAAATTTACAGTTATCTAGCAAGAAGTTACATAGAAACTAAAACTATAGAACAGTTTCTAACTTCTGTTCTTAAAAACAAAGCAAAGAAAGTTTCTAAGGTAAGAGTTCACAGATCCCTGACCAGACAAACTTCCCATTCCCCGCAAATCAGCAAGGCATCCAGCAGGCTGTAGAAAAACAAAAGTTGATGCATACAAACAACAGGGAGGCAGTTTCATTAGGTGGAGAAAAAAGGTGCCTCTTTTATAACCAAGCTTCTCAAAGCCAGACTTTTGCTTGCCAAGGAAGAAAGCTAAATCCTTTTAAGAAGGGGTTCTTGTTGGTTTGAGGAGCAAATATTTATGGACCCAATATTTTCCCAGAGTGAAGAAGGGATTAGGATCCAGTGAGGGCAGCAGAAAAAAAATACCTCTCCTGGAAGCAGGAGCCAGAGATAGACTGAGAAGCCTCAAGCATCAGAACTGGTAGGGTCTAGAAGGGAATCTGAGTCTAAGAAAGGAACTGGTAAGGTCTAGAAGGGAATCTGGGTCGTAAAGTCTTAGGGAGAGGTTTTGAAACCAAATATATATATATATATATATATATATATATATATATATATATATATATATATTTGTTGTTGTTGTTGAAAATGGAGGAAGACACAACTACACAGTGCTTCTGGATTCCATTTGAGATAATTTCTCTTACCATAAAAATAATTTTTTTCAGTGATTATTTCAGTTCTGTTTATCTTCTTTGGATCAGGATAAGACAGACATGGAGAAAGAAGAAACTAGGAAAATAGATGCTAAATTAAAGGCCACAGAACAGAGATTGTGGGAATCTTTGAATCAAAATAGAGAGCCTTCAGAACGATCCAATATGTACTAACAATAACACCAAAAGAGGTGATTCCACATGAGAAAAGGCCACAGAGGCTTGAAGATTTTGCAAAATGGCAGCCTATTGAGATGCTGGAGAAAAAGTCTTAAGCTATAGGCCAACTTGGTCAGACTAGATATTATATGTGTATTCTTAAGGTTCAATTACTAAATGAAGGTCTATATGACAAAGTAGAAATGCAGATTCTGTTTAGTGTTGTCTTGGAAGAAGGACATACAGTAGCTGTTCTGCTCCATTTTACAGAGGTTGGAGAACTGAAATACATGAAACACACCATAGATTCATATTCAGAATTCCAGTGGGCTTTGGCCTTAAATTCTAGAGAACATGATCCTAAGGTTACACATTTGTAAGAGATGGTGAATGTTTTGAAAATGCCCTTGCAAATTG
Organism: Meriones unguiculatus; assembly: GCF_030254825.1. Lineage (NCBI taxonomy): Eukaryota > Metazoa > Chordata > Mammalia > Rodentia > Muridae > Meriones > Meriones unguiculatus. Next base: position 49,565,658 of record NC_083369.1, on the reverse strand, counting down.
GGGCTGATGGTGTTTTAGCATGTATATCAATTGGAATTCAACAATACTTTAGACATTAGGACATGAAACCTGTTACAGATATACCTTATAATCCTACAGGTCAAACAATTATGAAAATATCTAACAGTAATTTTTAAAAGATGGTCATAAAACAGAAGATAAATATAATATCTCCCCAAAATAGATTAAATAAAGATTTTTTTTAATTTTAAAATCTTTAAATGATAATAAGTAGCATACCTGCTAAGACACAGTGGAATTTAGAAAGGACTGATGAATTAGAGCAAAATATAAAGGTCCTAATTCCAAAATGGAGAACAAGGAATATGTTACACTGGGGAAGAGGTTTTGTGTATGTTCATATGGGAGAAGAGAAATTATGGGTTCCATCAAAACTAATAAAAATCAGAAATGACAGAGGAAGATCACCTGAAAAAATCTTAGCCACACACAAGAAGAGAGAAATCAAGAAGACCAAACAAAGCAGGTAACATAAATTGCTGATCCCTTCACATGGGAACAGCTCTAAAACTGACTGAGACCTAGAATTGTCCCCAGCCACAGCTTTAACAATACACTGCCAATAAATCCTTGGCTACAGTATCCTCAAATTTTATTATGCCATTCTTTTAAATGACATAGATAAAATCGGTTTGCAGTTTCGTTTCATCCTGCATATCTCATACATTTAAAATTTTAGGACTGTGTAATGCTTGTGGGAAAATGTATGTTTGCAGAACATAAGGACCAGACAGTGGAGAAGCTGTATCAAACCAGGCAGAATGCATCCTTCCAGCATGCTGAAGCATTGAAACATCTGTTCCAGCATCATGCATATTCCAGTATTTTGCTTGTTCCTGCCTCAACTGCTTCAATTTTTGTTTCTCCTAAAAGCCTGCTCCCAAGAGAGCTTTGAAGAAAGCTACTAATCTCAATTGGTCCAGCATTTTGTACTGTTCCAAACAAGACTTCTGTTAATCCTGACATTTCTCAACATTCAGAGATTGGACCACAAATGTTAATGCTTGCTTAATTAACCATTTTTCCCAATTTCCTTTGGACCCCCTAACAGAATTTCTGCATGTCCAAAAAATCAGCTAGAAAAAAAATTATGAGAATGACATCCAATTTTCTTTAAGGGGTTTGGGAAGCTTTTTGGAGTTTTCTGGGTCTATGAATGTTTATTGTCATTGGGAGATGGTTATATGTATGTTAATGATCTTAATCATAGAGAAAATAAGGTTAGGATATTAGGTAATACAAGTTAATTGTTAATCAACTCATAGTCATATCAGACACTAGTTTAATTAATCAGAGAAGTATACAGCTAGGTTTAACAGATAGATATGATTCCATAGATATGTTGATTATATAAAGATAGGCAAGTCTTCCAAAACTTCAGAGATCTACAGAATATGGTATTTAAAATGTTTTCATTTTTTAAGGAGTCTTTGACAATGAGAAAGGTCATCTTCCGCCAGTACACAGCTGACGTCAAAGAAGATGATGAGCAGCAAAGGACCTCCATATGGAGATGGCTTCAAATATGTCAAAGGAGACTCCCAGGTAAAAAGAAAATGCTTTTGTTTCACTACAAACAGAATTTGCCTAAAATGGGCAAGCTTAAATGCAGGTCAAGTCTATTGCTGAACTCTGCTAAGACAGGGTAAACATGTCCTAAACAGTTCCCACTTCATATATATGTCTGTCAAATATAATGAGCCAGAAATTGAAGATGATGCTTCAGTGTTATAGAGAGTTTTGGGTGATGGTTTATGCAGCAAACTGTCTCTGTCAATTTTCTAATTTTTGGAAGCTGCTAACATGCACTTCCTACTTACTCCAGTAACTAATTTTACTCCTTTTCAAGTCTCTGGTGGGATTAAAGACCAAATAGTTATAGTTCCATAATTAAGCTTAAGTTGTTTAGAATTTAAGAAAATGTTTTTATACAGTTAATACCAATAAGGATAAAAGTTAATTTAGGTATAGAACTCTAAACTTGTCAAGATTGGCTAGATAATCAAATACTTTCTCCTAAGTTGCTAAATGTACATGAACTGGACATTGCACACGTAAATTTTACCTAATAGTTTTCATAGCTGTTTTTTTAATTATTATTTTATCAAAAGAAAAGGTGCTTTTATTGGATATTAAAGGGAAATGTTGGTATAATATTCTTGTTGAATGTACAATTTATCCTTGTTCATTCACATGCTGATTTCTCTACAACACTATCTGGTTTCAATCTGGACATAGCATCATGATGCTTATTCTAAACAACACCTGTTTCAAGCTTGTGTAAACATGCCACCATTTGTTCTCTGTATTACCAATAGAACAACCAGACAATGCTGAGCAATGGAGAGAATAGGGTGGGACATCCTGTTCCAGATGGAAGGAGAGAAAAAGGAGTATTAGAAGGGTGTTGTGGAGGGGAGAGGATCTAGAAACACCAGGAGAGATGAACTGGACCTAAGACGTCACTAAAAAGCATGTATAATGTGGGAAATCTGAATGGGAGGAAGCTATGAGGACTTGGACTTTTAGGATGGAGTAATTGTTGCCCAGCATTGTGCTCTAGGTTAATGAAATAAATCCTATTCTCTGTGTGGTGATTTGGGTATACTGCTGGTTTAGAAATAATGCCATTTAGCTAAAAGATAAATCATTAATAAATATTACTAATAAAGAACATGTGTATATGTCCATGAATACCTAGCTGAACCCATTCTCTTACAAGGAAAGGATTGGGCCTGTGATCTTTCTCTAGGGACTATGTGATACTCCTTACAAAATCTGTGTCACCTAGTTCAGGGGGAGAGAACTCCATTGAGCAAAGAGAGTCTAGCATAACAGACTGAGCGTAGTTTGGCTATCTGTATATGCCAGACTTCAACTTAATCCAGCAAATCTTCATACTCTGTATAAGACTCTATAAACTAGATATGAAAACTCTTAGTACTGATAAACACTTTTGGGAAACAGCAGTATAAAATTTTATAAACAATACCATTAGTCTTTCTACATATGAAAGACATTCAGATTGAAAAGAAATAAGAGAAACAACAATCCAGTTGACAAACATACATACATACACGCACACACACACACATACCTGGGTCCTGAGGACAAATCTAATAAAGGCTACAAAAGACTGCTATGTTGAAAACTTTAAGACAATGAGTAAAGCGATTAAAAGAAGATATTAGAAGAATGTCTCGTGTTCTTAGATCAGAAGAAATAATACTCTGAAAATGAGCTCTCTAAAATAGATAAATTGATAAGGGCAGCAGAGCCAAGATGGCAACTGGCACACACAGTTTCAGAGTTGCAGAAGAGCTGAACTACCTGAGTTGGTTACTGGAAGGACTACTGAAGCCAGGGAAATGACGGGGAGGCTTTCTAAATGAGAGGGAACATTGCACAAGGTGAGAACTTTGGTCTCAGGTCACCCGTGGGCTTGTTTGGGGAAGGAGAGAAATGATCCTTTGTTCTCCCAGCACTCCCTTTTTTCAGGCCTCCCTCCTCCTCCTCACAGCCGGCTCACTGAGATTCTCAGCTCAGAGTTCATGGCCTAGGGACTGCAGCTGCTGAGGCGAGGCTCCTAGCCCCTTAGCCTCAACTGCCAGCTGTACCTGCCTTGGAGTCCCAGATCTGCAGTGCCATTCTCCCAAGGTTCCAGGTCTGCTAGTGGCCATACTGACTCCACAGTGTCTCTCAGCCACTAACTGTACAGCCTGCCCAAACCCTTGATGACAGTTAATACGCTATATAGCCACCAAAGCCCAGCAAACCCACCATACAATTAGGCACACCAGGCGCTGGGCCTTCTAGGCATGGAGAGCACAGTGAAGGGCCCTCAGGACTTCCCAGAAGGCATCTGGACCAGCATCCCAGTCCCTAGCTGTAGCTGGACTTCCTAAACTGGAGGCTGCAGCAGCACTGAGCTGGCAGAGTGTGTCAGTCCTCCTGCATAAGACCAAGAAGGGCCAAACCAGAGAGTAAAGAGCCCAGAAACCCGAATCCTTACCAATGTGATCTGCTTGAGAGTGAGTGCCCTCTTGATTCAGGTTCCCAGTGCCCCAGATTCAGGTTCCTTCTAAACTAGAAGCCAGCCATCGGACCCCTCCCACCCACATACCCACTGTGGGAAACAGAAGGTGCCTTGGGACGTCGAAGCCCCTGATCTGTGGATCCAGCTGAAGAGTTAAGGCAGATAACACCGGAAAATGCACCTCAACTATCAACAGAGCCTGCTACATTCACAGTGCATGCACAACTAACCCCCTTAGAAACCTGCAAGGCAGAGCCCCTCCCACATGCAAAAAGGTTCAACATTCTCTATCACTCTGTCCCTCAAGGCATACTTCCACACACACCCACACCCTCATTTGCCCTTCTGTGCCCACAGACTTTCTTCTCACACATACAACTAAAGTACCAACAGACATGCTGAGGCCATAGGATCTCTCTCACCTTCTGGAAGAACGCTCCAGACGCTGGAAAAGACAGTACCAGTCTAAACTGCAGAATCCAGAAACAAACAGGGAAAGTTACAGATCAGCCATTGGCCAGGGGTTAGCGAAAGAACACTTCCAACATAAATCAGAACATCATGGCTTCACCAGCAACCCCCAAAATTGATGGATACTCCAATTCATCTGAAGCACAGGAAAATGACTTTAAAGCTATGTTAACCCAATTATTTGAGGGTCATAAAGAGGAAACAAACAAATCTCTCAGAGCAATAGCTGTACAAATTCAGACAATTAAAAAGGAAATGAACAAATCTATCAAAGATCTGGGCAAACAACGGGAGGCAAAAAAAGAGGAAATGAACAAAATTCTGAAAGAAACATGGGCAAATATGGCCAAACAAATAGAGGCACAAGTAAAGATACAATTAGTGGCATATAGAGAGGAAATGAACAAAAATATAGAGACCAGCATAGAGACACAAGAATCCACATTCAAACAGATGAAGGAAATGGTGCAAGGCATGAAAACAGAATTAGAATCAATAAAGAAAACATAAAATGAGAAAACCCTGGAGCTGGAAAACTTAGAGAAAAGTTCAGAAACCACAAAGGTAAGCATCACCAACAGAATACAACAGATGGAAGAGAGAATCTCTGGTGCTGAAGATAAACTTGCTGAAACTGATACTTCCCTCAAAGAAAAAGTAAAATCAGAAAAGTCCCAAACACAAAATATCCAAGAAATCAAGGACACCATGAAAAGAGGAAATCTAAGAATAATAGGAATAAATGAACAGAAGGCTTCAGCCTCAAAGGTCCAGAAAATAATCATAAGAGAAAAATTGCCCAACTTTAAGAAAGAGATGTCCATAAATATACAAGAGGCCTACAGAACACCAAATAGACTAGACCAGGAAAGGAACACATCATGTCACATCATAGTCAAAACACTTAAAGTAGCAAGGGAAAAGGGCCAAGTAACATATAAAGGAGGACCTATCAGAATCATACCGGATTTCTCATCAGAAACTATAAGAGCCAGAAGAGCCTAGGCTGGTGTCATGCAGACTTTAAGAGACCACAGATGCCAACCCAGACTACTATACACAGCAAATCTTTCAATCAACATAGATGGAGAAAACAAAATATCCCATGAAAAAAACTAAATTTATGGAATATCTACACAGCAAAACAGCCCTACAGAAGATGCTAGAAGGAAAACTCCAATCCAATAAAAACAACTTCACCCAAGAAAACATAGCATACAGATAATATCCCAACAAAAATTAAAAGAAAACAAACAATGAAACACAGTAAGACCACCAACTACACAAAAAAAGAAGTAACGTTCATTGTTCACTATTATCTATCAACATCAATGGACTCAACTTTCAAATAAAAAGACGCAGACTAACAAAATGGGTGTGGAAACAAGGTACAACATTCTGCTGCATCCAAGAAACACACCTCTGCAACAAAGATGAACAGAGTAAAGGCCTGGAAAAAAAGTTTTTTTTCAGCAAATGGACACAGAAAACAAGCTGAGATAGCTATCCTAATATCTAATAAAATAGATTTTCCACCAAAATTAATCAAAAAAGATGAGGAGGGACACTACATTCTCATCAAAGGAAATATCCACCAAGACAACATCACAATTCTGAACATGTACGCCCCGAATAAAGGAGCGACTACATTCATAAATAAAACATTATTAAAACTCAAATCACACATAGATCCCAACACCTTAATAGTTGGAGACTTCTACACCCCACTTTCACCAAGGGACAGACCATCTAGACAGAAGCTTAATAAAGAAATAAAGGCACATAGAAAGATCCTAAATAACATGGACCTAAGAGATGTCTACAGAACTTTCCAGCCAAACTCAAAAGAGTATACGTTTTTTTCAGCACCTCAAGGAACCTTCTCCAAAATAGACCATATAGTTGGTCACAAAGCAAGCCTCAACAAATAGAAGAAGATTGAAATAATTCTCTGTATTCAGCCTGTCCACCATTAAATATAGCTGGACCTCAACAACAATAGAAATATCAAAAAACCTACACACACATGGAAACTGAACAATTTGATGCTCAATGACAGATGGGTTAAGGAAGAAATAAAGAAAGAAATTAAAGACTTCCTAGAATTCAATGAAAATGAAGGTACAACATACCCTAATTTATGGGACACAATGAATGCAGTGTTCAGAGGAAAATTCATAGCACTAAGTGGCTTCAAGAAGAAATTTGTGACATCTCATACAAGCAACTTAATGGCCCAACTGAAAGCCCTAGGAAAAAAAAAAAAGAAGCAGATACACCCAAAAGAAACTGACAGCTGGAAATAACCAAATTCAGGGCTGAAATCAATCAATTAGAAACAAATAAAACAATTCAAAGAATCAATGAAACCAAGAGCTGGTTCTTTGAGAAAATCAACAAGCTACTCAAACTTTTAGCCAAACTAACTAAAAAGCAGAGAGAAACTAACCAAATTAAGAAAATGAGAAATAAAAAGGGGGACAGAACTACAGACCCTAAGGAAATCCAATCATTAGGTCATACTACAAAAGTCTATACGCCACAAAATTTGAAAATCTAAAAGAAATGGACAATTTTCTTAATAGATTCCATCTACCAAAATTAATTCAAGCTCAGGAAGAAAGACTTAATAGTCCTATATCTCCCAAGGAAATAGAAGCAGTCATCAACAGTCTCCCTTCCAAAAAAAGCCCTGAGCCAGATGGATTCAGTAAAGAATTCTACCAGACTTTCAAAGAAGTGTTAACTCCAATTCTCTCCAAACTATTTCACAAACTAGAAACAGAAGGAACATTACCACACTCTTTGTACAAAGCCACAGTCACCTTAATACCTAAACCACACAAAGACCCAACAAAAGTAGAGAACTTCAGATCTATCTCTCTTTTGAACATTGATGCAAAATCCTCAATAAAATACTTGCAAACCAAATCCAAGAACATGTCAAAGATATCATCCACCATGACCAAGTAGGCTTCATCCCAGGCATGCAAGGGTGCTTGAACATATGGAAATCCATCAATGTAATCCACCACATAAAGAAACTGAAGGAACAAAACCACGTGATCATCTCCTTAGATGCCGAAAAAGCATTTGACAAACTCCAACACCCATTCACGAAGCCTTGGATAGATCAGGAATAGAAGGCACATACCTGACCATAGTAGAGACAATATACAGCAAGCCGGTAGCCAACATCAAACTCAATGAAGAGAAACTTAAATCAATCCCACTGAATTCAGGGACAAGGCAAGCCTGCACACTCTCTCCATATCTCTTCAACATAGTACTTGAAGTCCTAGCTAAAGCAATAAGACAACTAAAGGAGATCAAGGGGATACACACTGGAAAGGAAGAGGTTAAAGTTTCACTATTCGCAGATGATATTTTAATATACATGAGCGACCCCAAAAATTCATCCAGAGAACTCCTTCAGCTGATAAACACCTTCAGCAGAGTTGCTGCACATGAAATCAACTCAAAAAATCAGAAGCCGTTCTATATACCAAAGACACAAGGGCCAAGGAAGAAATCAGGGAAACAATACCCTTCACAATAGCCACTAATAATATAAAGTACCTTGGGGTGACTCTAATCAAGCAAGCGAAATACCTGTTTGAAAAAACTTTAAGTCTCTGAAGAAAGAAAGTGAAGAAGATATCAGAAGATTGAAAGATCTCCCGTGCTCATGGCTTGGTAGGATGAACATAGTGAAAATGGCCATCCTGCCAAAATCAATCTACATATTCAACACAATTTCCATCAAAATACCAACACAATTCTTTACAGACCTTGAAAGAAAGATTCTCAGCTTCATATGGAGAAACAAAAAACCCAGAATCTCCAAAATGATCCTGTACAACAGATGGAGGTATCTTCATCCCTGACATCAAGCTGTACTCCAGAGCAATAATAATAAAAACTGCATGGTATTGGCATAGAAACAGAAAGGAGAATCAATGGAACTGAATAGAACTGAAATAAACCCACACATCTATGAATACTTGATTTTTTACAAAGAAACCAAAGCCATTCAATGAAAAAAGGTCAGCATCTTCAACAAATGGTGCTGGTCCAACTGGATGTCTACATGCAGAAAAATGAAAATAGATCCATATTTATCACCCTGCACAAAACTAAAGTCCAAATGGATCAAAGACCTCAATATAAAACCAGATACTCAAAATGGGTTAGAAGAAAAAGTGGGGAAAAGCCTAGAACTCACTGGCACAGGAGACAACTTCCTGAACAGAACACCAACAGCACAGGCTCTAAGAGCAGCAATCAATAAATGGGACCTCATGAAAATGAAAAGCTTCTGTGAAGTAAAGGACACTGTTGTCAGAAGAAAACAACAGCCTACAGACTGGGAAAGGATCTTCACCAATCCTGAATCTGTCAGAGGGCTAATATCCAGAATATATAAAGAATTAAAGTAGTTAAAAAGCAATAAATCAAATAATCCAATTTAAAAATGGGGCACGGAGCTAAACAGAGAATTCTCAGCAGAGGAATACAGAATGGCAGTGACACACTTAAAGAGATGCTCAACTTCCTTAGCCATCAGAGAGATGCAAATCAAAATGACCCTTAGATCATTACACCCATCATAAATTAGGCTAAAATAAAAAACTCAAATGGCAACATATGTTGGAGAGGTTGTGCAGAAAGGGGAACACATGTCTCTTGCTGGTGGGAATTTAAACTGGTACAACCACTTTGGAAATTAATCTGGATCTTCCTCAGACAATTAGTAATTGTGCTTCCTCAAGCCTCAGCTATACCACTTTTAGGCATATATCCAAAAGTTTCTCAAGTACACAACAAGGACAATTTACTCAACCATTTCTTTGTAATAGCCAGACCAGGAAACAACCCAGATGTCTCTCAGTTGAGGAATGGATACAGAAATTGTGGTATTTTTACACAATGGAATAATACTCAGCAATCAAAATCGAGGTAATCATGAAATTTCAGGCAAATGGTGGGATGTAGAAAAGATCATTCTGAGTGAGGTACCCCAGTAAGTGAAAGACACACATGTTGTATACTCTCTTATATAGACCTATAAGATATGAAAAACATAATGAAATCTATATACCTAAAGAAGATAAACAAGAAAGAAGACCACAATTAAGATGATTAATCCTCACTTAGAAAGACAAATGGGATGGGCATGAGATGTAGAAGAAAACAACTAATAGGACAGGAGACTACCACAGAGTGTCTCTGAAAGACTCTACCTAGCAGCATATCAAAACAGATATTAAGACTCATATCCAAACCTTCGGCAGAGTGCAGGGAATCATATGAAAGAAGGGGAGTTAGTATGACCTGTAGAGGATAGGAGCTCCACAAGGACCAAATTTATCTGGGCACAGGGGTCTGATATGAGACTGTTTCTCTAACCAAGGACCATGTATGGATATAACCTAGAACCTTTGCTTGGATGTAGCCAGTGGTAACACATTAACCAAGTGGGTTTTCCTAGTAATGGGAACAGGGAGTATTTCTGACATGAACTCAATGGCAGGCTCTTTGACCTCCCCACCCCCCAAGGGAGGAACAGCCCTGCTAAGCCACAGAGGAGGACTTTGCAGCCAGTCCTGAAGATACCTGATAAAACAAGGTCAGATGAAAGGGGAGGAGGTCCTCCCCCATCAGTGGACTTGGAAAGGGGCAAGGAGGAAATGAAGGAGGGAGGGTGGGTTTGGGAGGGAATGAGGAAGCAGGATACAGCTGGGATACAGAGTTAATAAAATGTAACTAATAACAAAAAATATATAAACAATCATTTGATAAGTTCAACAAATTTCCATTCCAAATTCCTGGACTGGTAATCTCAGATATAGAATAGTAAATCTTAAAGCATGAGAGATGAATCCTAAGCAAGAGAGATGAAAAACAGCCAAATACATTGAATGAAAATAATTTTACAAGAAGAATTAGCATATAATTTCAAATTACAATGAGGAGTCATAGTAATGTAGTAGTGTGGTAGTGGCAGAAAAACAAATTGGTCAATGGAGCAGATTTGAGGACCTTCATAGTAGTCCATATACCTACAGCTTCCAGATATTTAGGAAAATCATGAAAAGTACACATTGAACAAAGGCAGCATCTTTAACAAGTGGTGTTATGAAGCCTGGATTTCAACATTCAGGAATCAAAACAAGATCCTGCACAAAACAGTTCTAAACTAATCAAGAACTTCAACATAAGACCTGGTACCCTGAAACTGATAGAGGAAAAAGTAGGAAAAGTGCTTGAACACATAGGGATTAGTAAGAATTTATTCAATAGGACTAAAGGAATACAGGAAGTTCAACAAATGGCAGTTGGGTCTTATGAAATAAAGATCTTTTTATTCCTCTAGACACGGTTTCTCTGTGTAGCCTTGGCTTCGTCTATTCATTTTGTAGACCAGGTTCACCTTGAACTCAAAAAGATCCACTTGTCTCTGCTTCCTCATATGATGGGAATTCAGGGGTTCAGCAATTCATCCACCTGAAATAAATATGTAATGGCAGATGTGCATTTGATTCAGAATTATTATCTAGAATATAAAATAAGACAAAGAGTTAAAAATTTAGAACCAAATCTTTCAATCACTGAATGGGCTAACAAACTGAAAAGATAGTTTTCAAAGGAAAAGACACAAATAGTCAATAAAATACCTGAAAAGGTATTGAACATCCTTTGCATCAGGGAGATGCAAATTAAAACTACTTTAAGATTCCCTCTCACTTTAGTCACAATGGCTAACATTAAGAAAACAAATGACCTGAAAAGCTAGGGTCAGATGGAAGGGGAGGAGGACCTCCCCTATCAGTGGACTTGGAGGAGGGACATGGGAGGAGGTGAGGTGGGTGGGATTGGCAGGGAATGAGGGAGTGGGGTACAGCGAGGATACAAAATGAATAAACTGTAATTAATATAAAAATAAAAATTTGATTAAGAATAGAAAATAATAATTTAAACCATAGCTTACTAAATAAAAAAAAGAAAACAAATGACAATTAGTGAGTTAACCCAGACCCAGAATTGAAGCTCACATGTTCTTCTCTGTCATCTGTAGATCATGTTTTACCATTTTTTTAAGTTTATTTGTGTGTTTCTTTTTTTTTAATTTATTTTTTTATTACTTACAATTTATTCAGTTTGCATCCCAGCTGTTGCCCCTGAGAGACTAAAAGATTAAAAATTAGCAGCTATTATTAAGGCCTGAACTAGGTAGGTAAAGAAGTACAGTAATGCCCTGAGGGGAAGGGCTGCCTCACTGCATTCTTTCCCCACCCACTAGAGATTCAGTTGCTAGGAAACTGGCCCATCCCACTAGGGAGGGACACCAGATCATTAATGGTCTGGGAACCTTCCTATAGTCAATCAATTCAAAATGTAGCATTTTGACCAATAGATGCTTGCTAGTCAGGAATCGCCCCTGCCTTGGGCATGATGGGATGGACCAGAATCTTTAAATCACCCAACTAACCTGGGCAAAGCTTTTCACTGTTCAATTTTAATGCAAAGTGGTAGGATCAGCAAGATTTGCTAGCCCCTCTATAAACTGTATCTGATTAAAAGGTTTGCTTTAATTTTAGTTCAGAAAGATTAGATTTAAAGTTATGTTAAATACTGCAGTTGAGCCTTACCTAGTCTCTTTGGGTTTTTTAAGGTTAAGCCTAGGCCACTTAAAATATAGCTCTAAAACATTCATCTTAGAAATATGCCAGAATTAGAGATTATAGCATTCTATTTTATAAGACACAGTTTAGAGCAGATAAAGGTAGACAAAGAGTAACTCAGACATTCTGGCCCTCAAGCTTGTCAGAGATCTGATGAATATGGTATTTTAACATGTGTAAGCTTATTGTGACAGAAGTCCTGAAATCCTGGCAGTAGTTCTCCAAGGTCTCCGAGAAGATTTGAGCACAATGACAGATGACTGTGACTCTGGATTGTGGTATGCTAACCACTGGGAAATACTGCCTCAACTGGCCCACTGCTAGGGCCCAGCCTAAACAGTGGACCAAGCCATGGACACCTGAAGAGCCATTGTCTCACATTGTGAGAGGCAAGGTGAGGTCAATCTCTCATGTTCCTTTTTTCCACAGAAGCAGTCTCTCACCTTCTGTGCCTGGCTGAACTACCTCTGTTCAGGATGCCATGAGACCACAGGAGCCAGGGACACTGCCTAGGTGATGGACTAACTATTCATCTCAGTCATTTTGATTGGCACATGGATTGTATATTTATTTATCTTATAATTTATCCTTCTCAGGTCTCTGATCACTTTGACAGCTAGGGTAAACTTATGGTAGCTTTACAGCTAAAGAGCAGACAATTAGATCCACTGTTTTCTCATTAATCAGTTCATTAGCTAGTATAAACTACTAGGTACTAGACCTCTTATTTAGAAAGAAAAACAGGTTTGCCTTGCTCATAGGATTCATGTTAGTTGCCTATGTTTTAAGATATATAAATGGATAAAAAAATATGGAGCTTATGTAGGGTCTGTGGATATAGGAGTTTAGGTTGTGAAAATCTAGAGAGTGTTATTTGGTTTGGAAAAGGTTTCAGGGCTGATAAATGCAGAAAAGATTGGAGAGTCTAAGGTGTTTTAAGTTATATAATTATAACTTATATAATTATAAGATAATAAGTTATAATTTTTATAAAGATAAAAAATAATTTAAAACATTAAAAATGGGAGATATTTTAGATTTCCCCTCTTTGCTACTGTTGTGCTTATGCTATAAGATTTCAGAAGTTCAGAGTTTTGGCATTGATTAATAGAGTTCTAAAAAGTTGATAGAGCACTGACTGCTTATTTTTCAGTCACCTGCTTGAGATTTTAATTTCCTTTGGTTGTCTTCTGGAGATAGACTTAAAGGGGCTTCTCGTCATGTTAAAAACATCTGTTTAATGTGTATATCTGACCCAAAGCTATAGCCTTTACTATAGTATTCTTAATATCTGCCATTTCTGGGGTAGACTTTGACACAGGAATATCTTAAACCTATTCCTTCTAGTTACTATATATATATATAAATCCAAGCATCCAGGGTTTAGCACTAAAGCCAGTAATGTATTTCTGCCTAACTTTCCAGTGTGAACATGGAGATGGGGGCTAAAAGTAGATGCTGAATGTATGAAAAATGGCCAATCTCCATTCGTGACTAATTACCAACAGCTGTGCCCACAGAAAAAGTGTTAAGCATTCCAGACCGTTGATGCACTTAGGTTGTTTATAAAAGGTTATAAAACAAACAGCTAACTGATACTCATTCAGTGTGATGCAGTTTTACCTGTTACTCTCAGAATGTTATATTAGATTTGCTGAATATATATGTCCTTTTGTGTACCAAAAAAAAATTCATGAGTTTCAGTATGTGAACTGGATCTGGCATAGCTCAAAAGGATCGCAGATGAGATTTTCCCTGGTCTTTCCCATTTAATAGACAAATTTTAACTTCTGTCTCCAGTCTGAATTTGTCTCAGCAGATTTTCACCTATTTGACTCTGTTCCAGGATCAGCCATGGACTGCAAGCTGAAATCTGGACTTCCTGGAAATTGACATGATTGCTCCCTGTCTCTTCTGGTGGATCAACTAACCAGATGCTTGTGACTGCCCCATTGGCATTTCAGCCTCCCTAGCCCCTGATGCCGATGGTCCAATGGTCAGAACTGAAGAAGCTCCAGAAGATGGATCTTTGCCCAAATCCCACCTAGCAGGCTGAAATGCTAAGTGAAAAGGGGTGGCTCCCTGGCATTAGCTATTATATTGGGTATCTGCTTAGCTGAAATGGAAACTAATATTGCAGTAACTGGGCCAAAAGCCTAGAGAGACACTAGCAAAAAGGGATAATAATTTTCTTTGGCTTACTACCCCTATATCCACCCTTAAGGGACTCCTACTCATTTTGATTTTTATTTTTGGGCCTTGTATTTTCAATTGCTTAATGGGTTTCATAAAGAAATGCTTGAGAGCAATACACTAATGGTACTCAGATCCCATTAGAAAAAGGTAAATCTATAAAATATAAGGGGTCATATCTGGAAGACCCAAAATTGGGTCTTCAAATGATCATGGGAAAGGGGGAAATGAGAGACCAAAAGATTAAAAATTAGCAGCTATTATTAATTAAGGCCTGAAATTCTTAAGGTAAAGAAATACAGTAATGCCCTAAGGGGAAGGGCTGCCTCACTGCATTCTTTCCCCACCCACTAGAGATACAGTTGCTAGGAAACTGGCCCATCACCCTAGGGAGGGACATCAGATCATTAATGGTCTGGGAACCTTCCTATAGTCAATCAATTCAAAATGTAGCATTTTGACCAATAAATGCTTGCTAGTCAGGAATCGCCCCTGCCTTAGGCATGCTGGGCTGGACCAGAATCTTTAAATCACCCAACTAAACCCACTTTAGTGTGGGTTCAAGCTGCAGCTTGTAATTTACAATAAAAGGAACCTCATGTATTTACAGCGGAGTCTGTTTATTCCTGGTCTTTTGGGGTTCATGAACTGGGCAGAACACCCCCTCCTTTGTACCCTCCCAATCCCATCCTCCTGTCTTCTTCTCCCTTGCCTCTCCCCCAGTCCACTGATAGTGGCAAATCCTCCTCCCCTTCTATCTGACCTTAGCCTATCAGGTCTCACCAGGACTGGCTGCATTGTCTTCTTCTGTGGCCTGGTAAGGCTGCTCCCCTGGGTGATCAAAGAGTCAGCCACTGAGTTCATGTCATGGCCAGGCCCTGTTACCCTTACTAGGACACCCACTTGGAGACTGAGCTGCCATTGGTTCCATCTGTGCAGGGGTTCTAGGTAGGCTTTATCATTTCAAAAATAAATCCTCATAAATAGTGAATGACATAGAGATGGGCTCAAAAAATATTTGGTGGGGAGGGAGAGGCTGATGGCACAATGCATGTGGTATGAAAAGAGGCAATACTTGAGGTGAGAGAACCAGACCTGTCCCCCTCCCTCCAAAAAAACATCACCAGGAAATAGGTAGCCCTAGAGTCATCAGGAACAAGGCCATAGGGCACCAATTACAGGAAGAAGATAGTAAAATTTCCTACCCAATGAATAGGCTGGAGGTAGCCACAAGAATGGGAAAGTATCTTATCTCAGGGTGGGACAACTCTGCTGAGCAACCCACTGATCTGGTAGTAGAATTTTCATGGCATGGAAATACCTAATATTCCTGAGGTCTGTACATATCTTGCTCAGTGTTAGCCACAATCACCTTGTAACAAGCTTACCCTTGCTGAATGTCACCATAATGTGTAACTGCTAAACTGTAAATCGGAAATTTTGCTTTAAACCATTAACCTCCCCTCCCCCTGAGCTCAGGGCTTTACACTCTATACTGCTTCATTGGTGACAGTGTGGCCCTGAGCTCATTTGTAATAAAAGACCCTACTGCGTTTTCATCAGAATCAGCTCCTTGGTGGTCGTTGGGGTCTGTGAGACTTGGGCATAACATCTTGGGGGCTCATGGAGACTCCCAAGACACCCCATTCCCCAAACTGAAGGGTCAAAGACTGGCCTGTGATTATCTCTGTGTTCTTCTAGTTTCTAGTTTTGAACCTTGAGGCAAAATCTGTAATCTGTGTGATCGGGAATAGTTAGAGAGTACCTGCTGGACAACCGTGGGCCACAGGGGCCCTGGAAGACATTCCAGACCCCACCAGAGGGGAAGGTGGCAACTATGAATTTCTGTAAGGGCTGATGGAGTACCCCCAGTTTTCTGTGATCTCTGAATCTCTGGAAAAGAGAAAGGCAAGCAGCTTCCACAGTTGTCTTTGCAGTTCTGCTGCTTTCAGTTTTTCTGTGGCATGAGTGGCAGGATCTTTTGTCTGGCTCTGTGAGTGCTTTTCTGGTCCGTTGCTGCCAATGGACAAGATTTTTTTTAATACATGAGGTAATTTTTATTATAAATCATTACAAGCTGCAGCTTGGGCCCACACCCCCCACCGCCTAAGTGGTGAGAGCCCAGAGCCCCATGCTCAGGTTAGTTGGGTGATTTAAAGATTCTGGTCCCTCCCAGCATGCTCAAGGCAGGGACGATTCCTGCCTAGCAAGCATCTATTGGTCAAAATGCTACATTTTGAACTGACTGACTATAGGAAGGTCCCCAGACCATTAATGATCTGGTGTCCCTCCCTAGGGGGATAGGCCAGTTTCCTAGCAACTGTATCTCTAATGGGTGGGGAAAGACTGCAGTAAGGGCATTCCTGGACTTTTCCACCCAGCTAGTTCAGGCCTTAAATATTAATAATAACTGCTAATTTTTAATCTTTTGGTCTCTCATCAGTCTAATATTAAATAATATAATTCCAAAGTATTACTAATATCCACAAAATACTTCTAACAGCAAGACTTTTTTCTTGAAAACTAAAGGGCAAAATATTTATCTGTTTATATGTTTCTTTTTTTGATGTGACTTTTTCTTTATTAATTACATGTTTTTCACTTTGTATCCCCCCTGTGGTTCCCTCTCTCCTCCTGTATCAATCCCTCCCTTCCACCCCCCTCTGCATGCATGGCCCTCCCCAAGTCCACTGATATGGGAGGTCTTCTTTTCCTTCCTTCTGATCCTAGTCAATTAGGTCTCATCAGGAGTGGCTACATTTTCTTCTTCTTTGGCCTGGTAATTCTGCTTCCTCCTCAGGAGGAAGTAATTAAAGAGCAGGCCAATCAGTTCATGTTAGAGATAGTCCCTGTTCCTATTACAGTGGAACCCACTTGGATACTGAACTGCCATGGGATACATCTGTGCAGGGGTCTTAGGTTATCTCCATGCATAGGCCTTGGTTCGAGTATCAGTCTCAGGAAAGACCCCTGTGCTCAGATTTTTTGATTCTATTGCTCTCCTTGTGTAGTTCCTGTCCTCTCCAGATCTTACTGTTTCCCACTTCTTTCCTAAGATTCCCTGAAATCTGCCCAACATTTGGCCATAAGTCTCAGCATCTGCTTTGATAGTCTGCAGGGCAGAGCCTTTCAGAGATCCTCTGTGTCAGGCTCCTGACTTGTTCCCTCTTTTCTCTTTCTTCTGATGTCCAGCATCTTTGCCTTTCTGGATAGGAACTGAGCATTTTAACAAGAGTCCTCCCTCTTGATTAGTTTCTTTAGGTGTACAGATTTTAGTAGGTTTATCCTATATTATATGTCTATATGAGTGAGTATATACCATGTGTGTCTTTCTGCTTCTGGAATAGCTCACTCAGGATGATCTTTTCCAGATTCTCCTACCATTTACCTGCAAATTTTCATTTCCTTACTTTTTATTGCTGAGTAATATTCCATTGTGTAGATATGCCACAATTTGTGCATCCATTTTTGAGCTGAGGGGCATCTGGGCTGTTTCCAGCTTCTGGCTATTACACATAAGGCTGCTACAAACATAAAGCTGCTACAAACACGGTTGTGCAAATGTCCTTACTGTGTACTTGAGACGCTTTTGGGTATATGCCTAGGAGTGGTATAGCTGGATCTTGAGGAAGCACTATTCCTAGTTGTCTGAGAAAGCACCAGATTGATTTCCAGAGTGGTTGTACAAGTTTACATTCCCACCAGCAGTGAAGGAGGGTTTCCCTTTCTCCACAACCTCTCTAGCATGTGTTGTCTTTTGAGGTTTTGATCTTAGCCTTTCTGATTGGTGTAAGGTGAAATCTCAGGGTTGTTTTGATTTGCATTTCCCTAATGGCTAATGAGGTTGAGCATTTCTTTAAGTGTTTCTCTGCCATTCGATATTGCTCTGCAGAGAATTCTCTGTTTAGCTCTATACCCCATTTTATAATTGGATTGCTTGATTTGTTGCTGTTTAACTTCTTTAGTTCTTTATATATACTGGATATTAGTCCTCTGTCAGATATAGGGTTGGTGAAGATACTTTCCTAATCTGTAGGTAGTCGTTTTGTTCTGACGACAGTGTCCTTTGCTTTACAGAAGCTTTTCATTTTCATGAGGTCCCATTTATTGATTGTTGCCCTTAGAGCCTGTGCTGTTGGTGTTCTGTTCAGGATGTTGTCTCCTGTTTCAATGAGTTTAAGGCTCTTCCCCACTTTTTCTTCTAAGAGGTTTAGTTTGTTTGGTTTTATGTTGAGGTCTTTGATCCACTTGGACTTCAGTTTTGTGCAGGGTGATAAGTATGGATCTACTTGCATTTTTCTACATGTAGACATCCAATTAGTTCAGCACCATTTGTTGAGGATGCTGTCTTTTTTCCATTGTATGGTTTTAGCATCTTTGTCAAAAATCAGGTGTCTATAAGTGTGTGGATTTATGTCAGGGTCTTCTATTTGATTCCATTGATCCACCAGTCTTTTTCTATGCCAGTACCATGCAGTTTTTAGTATTGTTGTTCTATAGTACAGCTTGAGATCAGGGATGGAGATCTTTTATTGTAGAGGATTGTTTTAGCAATTCTGGGTTCCTTGTTCCATATGAACGTGAGAATTTTTCTTTCAAGGTCTATAAAGAATTATATTGGAATTATATTGGTAATTTGATGGGAATTGCATTGAATCTGTAGATTGCTTTTGGTAAGATGGCCATTTTTACTGTTTTAATCCTGTGAAGCCATGAGCATGGGAGATCTTTCCATCTTCTGATATCTTCTTCTAATTCTTTCTTCAGAGACTGGAAATTTTTTCTCATACAAGTCTTTGACTTGCTTGGTTAAGTTCACAACAAGTTACTTCATGTTCTTTTTGCTGCCAGTTGTTTTTGTTTTTGTTTTTGTTTTTTGTGACTAAGACTGACTGACAACATGGGACAGACTCCTGCTAATCTCCTAGATTTTATTCTTGCCCATTTCATGGAGGCTTGAGCTATGCTCCACAGCCTTCAGTGGGGGCAGTGATGATGAGATGCCAAGGGAAGCATACAGTATGCGGAGCCCCAGGCTTGTTGCCTCTCCCACTTCTCTGGTCTCTGGTCTGGCAGAACTTGACAGATATGTTCCTTCTCTGGTCTCTGACGGAGCAGAATGAAGGCCAACATTCCAAACTCCAGTGTAATTGGGTGGAGCCCGATTTTGGGACTGGAACCAGATGGAGGGCCCATAGAGAGACAGGCTGCTGTTCCAAATTTCATTTTTTTTCTTCTTTCTTTCTCTTTGTGTGCATTGTACAGGTACATTCTTTTCTTGCAGTGTATGTGTGTGTGTGTGTGTGTTTGCTTGTGATGGTCTCAGTAGGCTTGTAACCAAACAGCTCTACACCTTGGTGGCTTTGCCCACCTCATTCTCCTAGTGCCACAAGCTAGGTCATTTCTGGTTGCCAGTGGGAGCACTCCTCAGGTTGGGGAAGATCAAAGAGAGGAGCAGGAAGTGAAAGCTTGCCCAGGCTGATGGGAGCATTTCTTCCTGGATGGCTGGGAAGGCCTGACTGTGGATGATGGCTGGGGGAGGGTTGGTGTCTGTGTCACCCAAGGCATGGAGCCCACCCCACCCCAAGGATTCCTGTCCATGGGTAGCAGTGCTAGCTGAAATCCTGGGGCAAATGGAACTTGTGCCATTCTGAAGACCACAGCTTGTGCAAGCCTGGCATCTGGGAGAAAAAGTAGTGAAATGTAGTGGAACCTACTTCTCTTCCAAGGGTTAGCATGAGAGGGCAGAGGGAAGGAGGCATGTCAGAGGATTGCTGCATTATTTGGTACCCAGGGCAACACTGCTTGCAAGTCCCAAACACCTTCGTAGGTTCAACAGATAACAAAATGATTGAAATTACAACTGGATGAAGAAAAGTTTTGTCTGTCTGTTTTAAATGTATGAATGGCCATTACATGTTTATTTCTGACTGATCTTAGATGGTTAGTATGCTCTGTATGTCTTGGTTATAGAATAATAGTTATTGGATATGTTTAAAGGTTAAATTCATACTCTTGTTTAAAGCATGTATGTGTGTGTGTATTTGCAAAGTTGATAAAAACCCAGATGTTTTAAAATAGCAATGTGACATGTCATGTGACACAACTCCATCATCTTGAAATTGCCATGTGGTGTGGCATAGAGGAAAAAAAAATGCCGAAGCTCTGAACCTTTTGAGAATGAATTCTTTTTATCACCCTATCTCCTGTTAGACTAATGTTGGTTACTATTCTTGTGGAATATACCCTTGTTCATTCAAATGCTGATTTCTCTACCCCACTGTCTGGTTTCAATCTGGACATTGCATTGTGATGCTTATTCTAAGCATCATCTGTCTCAAGTTCGTGTAAAGATGCTACATTTGTTCTTTGTATTATCAATAAAACAACCAGCACCCACGCTGAGCAATAAAGAGAGTAAGGTGGGACATCCTGGTCCAGAGGTGAGGAGAAGGAAGCAACAGGAATGAAGAGAGGGGAGCAAATGTCAGCAGGACAGGACTTGGAACAACAAGGGGAGATGAACTGACCTAAGATAAGAATAAAATCAAGTACAATGTGGGAAATCTGAATGGGAGGAAATTATGTAGGCTTGGAGGTTTAGGATGCAGTAACTATTGCCCAGCATTGTGCTCTATGTTAATTAAATAAATCCTAGTCTCTGTGTGGTGATTTGGGTATACAGCTGGTTTAGGAATAACTGCTGATTAACTAAAAGATAAATCAATAGTAAATATTAATATTCAACAACAGACTAAGAAGACAAGTTTCATTTTAAATTGGTACTGATATTAGAGACTGAATTGTTTACACTGATAAAATTTGCTTTTGACTTTTAAAATTAAAAATGTGTTTAAGGCTATGAAACATTTTAAAGTGTATCAGGTATTTTATAATAAGATCTTTATGGATTATATGTATATTCCAGGGTTGTGTTTTTACGGCATGCTGTATGTATAATTCAGCCCTGGTTTGTGAAGGTCTATTCAAATTAACAGGCTGATTTGAAGTATGTGCCTGACTGCTAGTTCCTAAATGAATGGATTAATGCTGTTTCTTTCTGGCAGATATGTTTGTATGGTCAGACTAGTTCAAGTACAGTTTTTAAATTTTTCTATTATGTAGTTGGTTCTAAAACTTATTTGAATAAAATGTTAAAACTTGGTTACTGGAAATTGTAAATGCTCCACAGTGCTATCCTATGGGAGGCAGCAACACCACCAGTGATTCCTTTTTTTTTTTTTTTTTTTTTTTTTTTTTTTTTTTTTTTTTTTTTTTTTGTGGTTTGTTTATTTGCTTCAGTTTTTCTTTTTTTTTTTTATTTTTTATTTATTAATTTATTTATTTTTATCAGTTACATTTTATTAACTCTGTATCCCAGCCATGTCCCGATCCCTCATTCCCTCCCAGTCCCTCCCTCCCTCCCTCATCTCCATCGTGCCCCTTTCCAAGTCCACTGATAGGGGGGACCTCCTCCCCATTCATCTGATCCTGTTTTATCAGGTATCTTCAGGACTGGCTGCAAAGCCCTCCTCTGTGGCCTAACAGGACTGCTCCTCCCTTCGGGGGTGGGGAGACCAAAGAGCCAGTCATTGAGTTCCTGTTAGAAATAGTCCCTGTTCCCCTCACTTTGGGAAACCAATTGGTTACTGAGCTACCACAGGCTACATCTGAGTGGAGGTTCTAGGTTATATCCATACATGGTCCTTGGTTGAATGTCAGTCTCAGAAAAGACCCTGTGCCCAGATATATTTGGTCCTTGTGGAGCTCCTATCCTTTCCCCATCAGACTAACTCCCCTTCTTTCTTATGATTCCCTGTACTCTGCCAAAGGTTTGGTCATGAGTCTTTGCTTTGAAAACACTGCTAGTTAGAGTCTTTCAGATGCGCTCAGTAGACTCCTGTCATACGTTCAATGCACATCCCATCTGTCTTTCTAAATGAGGATTGATCATCTTACCCCATGTCCACTCAATTGATTATCTTTTTTAGGTGTATAGATTTCATTATGTTTATCATATCTTATAGGTCTATATAAGTGAGTATATCCCATGTTTGTCTTTCTCCTTCTGGGATATTTCACTCAGAATGATCTTTTCTAGATCCCACCATTTGCCTGCAAATTTCATGATTTCCTCCTTTTTGATTGCTGAGTAGTATTCCATTGTATAAAAATACCACAATTTCTGTACCCATTCCAGCGTTGATGGACATCTGGGTTGTTTCCAGGTTCTGGCTATTACAAATAGAGCTGCTATAAACATGATTGAGCAAGTGTCCTTTTTGTGTACTTGAACAAACTTTGGGTATATACCTAGCAGTGGTATAGCTGGGTCTGGAGGAAGCACTATTCCTATTTGTCTTAGAAAGCGCCAGATATCTTTCCAGAGTGGTTGTACCAGTTTACATTCCCACCAGCAGTGGAGGAGGGTTCCCCTTTCTCCACATCCTCTCCAGCATGTGTTATCGCTTGAGTTTTTCATCTTGGCCATTCTGATGGGTGTAAGGTGATATCTCAGGGTCGTTTTGATTTGCATTTCCCTGATGGCTAATGAGGATGAGCATTTCTTTAAGTGTTTTTCTGCCATTCGATATTCCTCTGTCGAGAATTCTCTGTTTAGCTCTGTTCCCCATTTTTTAATTGGATTACTTGGTTTGCTGCTTTTCAGCTTCTTTAGTTCTTTGTATATACTGGATATTAGTCCTCTGTCAGATAAAGGGTTAGTGAAGATTCTTTCCCAATCTGTAGGCAGTCGTTTTGTTTTGATGATGGTATCCTTTGCTTTACAGAAACTTTTCAGTTTCATGAGGTCCCATTTATTGATTGTTGCTCTTAGAGCCTGTGCTGTTGGTGTTCTGTTCAGGAAGTTGTCTCCTGTGCCAATGAGTTCTAGGCTGTTCCCCACTTTTTTTTCCAATTGATTTAGGGTATCTGGTTTTATGTTGAGGTCCTTGATCCACTTTGACTTTAGTTTTGTGCAGGGTGATAAATATGGATCTATTTTCATTTTTCTGCATGTAGACATCCAGTTGGTCCAGCACCATTTGTTGAAGATGCTGTCTTTTTTCCATTGAATGGAATTGGCTTCTTTGTCGAATATCGAGTATTCATAGGTGTGTGGATTTAGTTCTGGGTCTTCTATGCGGTTCCATTGATCCTCCTTTCTGTTTCTATGCCAATACCATGCAGTTTTTATTACTGTTGCCCTGTAGTACAGCTTGAGATCAGGAATGGAGATACCTCCAGATGATCTGTTGTTGTACAGGATCGTTTTGGAGATTCTGGGTTTTTTGTTTCTCCATATGAAGCTGAGAATCTTTTTTTCAAGGTCTGTAAAGAATTGAGTTGGTATTTTGATGGGAATTGCATTGAATCTGTAGATTGCTTTTGGCAGTATGGCCATTTTCACAATGTTAATCCTACCAATCCATGAGCACGGGAGATCTTTCCATCTTCTGATATCTTCTTCGATTTCTTTCTTCAGAGACTTGAAGTTTTTCTCAAACAGGTCTTTCACTTGCTTGGTTAGAGTCACACCAAGGTACTTTATGTTATTAGTGGCTATTGTGAAGGGTGTTGTTTCCCTAATTTCTTTCTCAGCCTTTTTGTCTTTGGTATATAGGAGGGCTTCTGATTTTTTTGAGTTGATTTTGTATCCTGCCACTTTGCTGAAAGTGTTTATCAGCTGAAGGAGTTCTCTGGTTGAATTTTTGGGGTCGCTCATGTATACTATCATATCATCTGCAAATAGTGACACTTTGACCTCTTCCTTTCCGATTTGTATCCCCTTGATCTCCTTTAGTTGTCTTATTGCTCTGGCTAGGACTTCAAGTACTATGTTGAAGAGATATGGGGACAATGGACAGCCTTGTCTTGTCCCTGATTTCAGTGGGATTGATTTAAGTTTCTCTCCATTGAGTTTGATGTTAGCTATAGGCTTGCTATATATTGCCTTTACTATGTTTAGGTATGTGCCTTGTATCCCTGATCTCTCCAAGACTTTAAACATGAATGGGTGTTGGACTTTGTCAAATGCTTTTTCGGCGTCTAAGGAGATGATCATGTGGTTTTTCTCCTTCAGTTTGTTTATGTGGTGGATTACATTGATGGATTTCCGTATGTTGAACCACCCTTGCATGCCTGGGATGAAGCCTACTTGGTCATGGTGGATGATATCTTTGATGTGTTCTTGGATTCGGTTTGCAAGTATTTTATTAAGTATTTTTGCGTCAATGTTCATAAGAGAGATAGGCCTAAAGTTCTCTTTTTTTGTTGCGTCTTTGTGTGGTTTAGGTATTAAGGTGACTGTGGCTTCATAGAATGAGTTTGGTAGTGTTCCTTCTGTTTCTATTTTGTGGAATAGCTTGAGGAGAATTGGAGTTAGCACTTCTTTGAAGGTCTTGTAGAATTCTGTGCTGAAGCCATCTGGTCCAGGGCTTTTTTTGGAGGGGAGACTGTTAATAACTGCTTCGATTTCCTTGGGAGATATAGGGCTATTCAGTCTTTCTACCTGATCTTGACTTAGTTTTGGTAGATGGAATCTTTCAAGAAAATTATCCATTTCATTCAGATTCTCAAATTTTGTGGCATATAGGCTTTTGTAGTATGACCTAATAATTGTTTGGATTTCCTCAATGTCTGTGGTTATGTCCCCATTTTCATTTCTGATTTTGCTGATCTGGATAGTTTCTCTCTGCTTTTTAGTTAGTTTGGCTAAGGGTTTGTCTATCTTGTTGATTTTCTCAAAGAACCAGCTTTTTGTTTCATTGATTCTTTGGATAGTTTTATTTGTTTCTAGTTGATTGATTTCAGCCCTTAGTTTGATTATTTCCAGCCGTCTGCTCCTCTTGGGTGTATCTGCTTCTTTTTTTTCTAGGGTTTTCAGTTGGGCCATTAAGTTGTTTGTATGTGATGTTACGAATTTCTTCTTGCAGGCACTTAGTGCTATAAATTTTCCTCTGAGCACTGCTTTCAATGTGTCCCATAAATTTGGGTATGTTGTGCCTTCCTTTTCATTGAATTCTAGGAAGTCTTTAATTTCTTTCTTTATTTCTTCCTTAACCCAGCTGTCATTGAGTAGTAAGTTGTTCAGTTTCCATGTGCGTGTCGGCTTTTTGTTGTTTCTGTTGTTGTTGAGGTCGAGCTTTAGTCCATGGTGGTCAGATAGTATACAAGGGATTATTTCAATCCTTTTGTATCTGTTGAGGCTTGCTTTGTGGCCCACTATATGGTCTATTTTGGAAAAGGTTCCATGCGGTGCTGAAAAGAAGGTGTACTCTTTTGAGTTTGGGTGAAATGATCTGTAGACGTCTATTAGGTCCATTTGATTTAGGGATTCTGTGAGTGCTTTTATTTCCCTATTTGGTGTCTGTCTAGTTGATCTGTCCCTTGGTGAGAGCGGAGTGTTGAAGTCTCCGACTATTAAGGTATTAGGATCAATGTATGATTTAAGCTTTAATAATGTTTCATTTACGAATGTCGGTGCTCTTGTATTTGGGGCATAGATATTCAAGATTGTGATGTCCTCTTGGTGGATTTTTCCTTTGATGAGAATATAGTGGCCCTCCTTATCTTTTTTGATTAACTTGGGTTGAAAGTCTATTTTATTAGATATTAGGATGGCTACTCCAGCTTGTTTTCTGGAACCGTTTGCTTGAAAAATAGTTTTCCAGCCCTTTACTCTGAGGTAGTGTTTGTCTTTGTTGCATAGGTGTGTTTCTTGGATGCAACAGAATGTTGGATCCTGTTTCCTTAACCATTCTGTTAGCCTGTGTCTTTTTATTGGTGAGTTGAGTCCATTGATATTGATAGATAATAGTGACCAATGCATGTTAGTTCCTTTTGTAATGGAGTCGATGATCTAACTCAGTTTCATTGCTTGTTTTCTTTTCATTTTTGTTGGGACATTATCTGTATGCCCTGTTTTCTTGGGTGAATTTGTTTTCATTGGATTGGAGTTTTCCTTCTAGTATCTTCTGTAGGGATGGTTTGCTGTGTAGATATTGTATAAATTTAGTTTTGTCATGGAATATTTTGTTTTCTCCATCTATGTTGATTGAAAGCTTTGCAGGGTATAGTAGTCTGGGTTGACATTTGTGATCTCTTAGAGTCTCCATGATACTTGCCCAGGCCCTTCTGGCTTTCATAGTTTCTGATGAGAAGTCCGGCGTGATTCTGATAGGTCTACCTTCATATGTTACTTGGCCTTTTTCCCTTGCTGCTTTTAATATCTTTTCTTTGTTCTGTAGATTTAGTGTTTTGACTATGATGTGACGTGATGTGTTTCTTTTCTGGTCTAGTCTATTTGGAGTTCTGTAGGCCTCTTGTATATTTATGGACATCTCTTTCTTTAAGTTGGGAAAATTTTCTTCTATGATTTTCTTGAAAATATTTTCTGGACCTTGGAGTCTGGAGTCTTCTTTTTCATGAATTCCTATTATTCTTAGATTTTGTCTTTTCATAGCATCCTTGATTTCTTGGATATTTTGTGATTGGAACTTTTCTGATTTTACTTTTTCTTTGAGAGAAGTATCCATTTCTGCAAGTGTGTCTTCAGCTCCAGAGATTCTCTCTTCCATCTCTTGTATTCTGTTGGTGATGCTTACTTTTGTGGTTCCTGATCTTTTCTCCAAGTTCTCCAGCTCAAGGGTTTTCTCATTTTGTGTTTTCTTTATTGATTCTAATTCTGTTTTCATGCCTTGCACCATTTCTTTCATGTGTTTGAATTTGGATTCCTGTCTCTCTACGATGGCCTCTATTTCTTTTTTTCATTTCCTTCTTATATGCCACTAATTTTTCCTCTACTTGTGTATCTATTTGTTTGGCTATGTTTGCCTGTGTTTCTTTAAGGATATTGTCTATTTCTTCTTTCTTTGCCTCCAATTGACTGGCCATCTCTTTGAAAGACTTGTTCATTTCCTCCTTATGAGCCTCAAATAATTGGGCAAGCATGGCTTTAAAATCATTTTCCTGTGCTTCTGCTGAATTGGTGTATCCACCGATTTTGGCGTTTGCTGGTGAAGTCATGATGTCCTGATTTATGTTGGAAGTGTTCTTTCGCCTACCTCTGGCCATTGGCTTATCTGAAACCTTCCCTGTTTGTTTTTGGATTCTGCAGATCAGACTGGTGCTGTCTCTCTCTGGTGTCTGGAGAGTTCTTCAGGAAGCTGAGCACTCTTAGCGTGTGCTGAGGACTAGCTGTACCTGTGGGAGGAAAGTACGCAGGCGCAAACGGGGCAAATGCAAGCGTGTGTGTGTGTGTGTGTGTGCGCGCGCGCGCGCGTGCGTGTCTGTGTGTGTAAGTGTGCGTGGATGAGTTTCTCGAGGGACAGAGTGATGGCTAATGTTGAACCCTTGAGTGTGTGGGAGGGGCTCTGCACTGTATATGTCGCAGGCGCTAATGATGATCGCAGCGCAATTTCTGGCATTAACTGTCTTAGCTCCTCAATCAGGCCCACAGGGCAGGAACTTCAATGCCTCTAGTGCCCCTCTGTTTCCCAAAGTGGGTATGTGGGTGGGAGGGGGGTTCGATGCCTGGCTTCTGATTTAGAAGGACCCAGGATCTGGGGAACTGCAGATTCTCAAGGATGCACTCACTTACAGGCAGGTCTCTTGGCCGAGATCGTGGTATCCGGGGCTCTCTGCTCTCTGGTTTGGCCCTGCTTCTTTGATGTGTTCCGCCAGTTCTGTGCTGCTGTCACTGCCAGGTTCTGAGGTCTTGCTGCAGCTGGAGATTTCAGGGTGGTCACTTCAGCAGGGATGGGGTAACCAGGCTCTCTGTTCTCTGGTTTGGCCCTGGTTAGTCTTAATCTGGAGGGCTGTGGTGCCCCGCCAGTTCAGTGCTGCTCCGCCTCCACGTCCCCCTGTAACTGGAGACTGGGTTGCTAGTCCCAAAGCTTTCTGGGAAGTCCTGGGATCTCTTCGTTGTGCTCTCCAAGCTTGGGAGGCCCAGCGCCTGGTGTGTCCAGGTTGTATGACGTTTCTGCCTGGTTTTGGTGAGTATATAGCGTATTCTCTGTCACTGTGGGATTGGACGGGCCGCACCGTCAGTGATGGCGATCCTGCGGAGCTAGTATGGTGTCTAGCAGATTCGTGCCCTGGGAGGATGGCGTAGCCGCTGCGCGAATCTGGGAGTCCGGGGCACGTACTGCTGGCTTTTGTCTGCTGCTAAAGTGCTTGGGGCTCCGTCTCAGCGGCTGTATACCCCAGGCAGTTAGGTCTGTGCTGAGAAAGATGAGTCAGCTGTGCCGCTGTGCCGAGGAGGAAGGAGGTCTGGGGGAAGGGAGTGCCGCAAGAACAAAGGATCGTTTCTCTCCCTCCCCAAGCAAGTCTCCGGGTGACCGGAGGCCAAAGTTTTCACCTCCTGCGATGTTCTCTGGTGTTCAGAAAGCCTCGCTGTGGTTTTCCTGGGTTGGGGGTCCTTCCATTCTCCAACTCAGAAGATCAGGTATCCCACCGCTCAGAAACTGTGTGTGCTAGTCGCCATCTTGGCTCCGCCCCCACCACCAGTGATTCCTAATGGCTATATATTAAACTGCCCACCATGGCCTGTAACAACACATGGCTGATAGCCATGTTGGTTCAGGAATAAAGATGGTGGAGCCACAGTTTTACTGCCATTATTTGTTGAGGGCTACCAACTATGTTCAGGTCCCTGTTTAGCACTAAGTGCAACATTTGTTCTTTAAACTTTCACTGTTCAGTCTTAATAATGTGATATGATAGGATCAGCAAGATTTGCCAGTCCCTCTATGAACTATATATATATATATATATATATATATATATATATGCTTGAAAGTTTTGATTTGATTTTAGTTCAGAAATATGTTTAAAGTCATGCTAATGACTGCAGTTGGTTACAGGACTGAGCTTTAACTAGTCTCTTGTTTATGTTTTCAAGGTTAAGCTTAAGATGGGTAACTACAAAGTTTGCCTATGTAGGTCTACTTGAAATAAATATGGTCCTAAACACTTAACTACAGAATGTGCCAGAATTAGAGATTATAACATTATGTTTTATAGAAACTGATATACTGACCCTCAAGCTTTTCAGAGATCTGTAGAATATGGTATTTTAAGATGTGTAAGCTTAATGACAGACAGCAGCCCAAAATATTGGCAGTAGCTCCTTGAGGTCTCTGAGAAGATTTGGGCACAATTACAGTAGCTTTCAACTCTGGATTGTGGTATGCTAACCTCTGGGCCAGACTGCCCCAGCTGGCCCACTGCTAGAGCCCATGATAAACTGTGTACAAAACTGTGAACACCTGGAGAGTCATTGTTTCATGTTGCTGAAGGTGAGGTGAGGCCATTCTCTCATGTTCTTCTTTTCCACAGAAATAGTCTCTCATCTCCTGGGTCAGATAGCAGGGCTGCCTCTGCTCATGATGCCATGACACCAAAGGAGCCAAGGACAACTGTCTAGGTGGTATACTGACTAGTCGTCTCTGTCATTTTGATTGGTACATAGATTCATTTAGCTAATAATTTATCCTTTTCTGGTCTCTGATTATACTGATGGCTAAGCTAAGCTAATGGTAGCTTTAAAGCTAAAGAGCAGACAACTAGATCAACTGTTAGTTCATTGGTCAATTCATTAGTTATTTATAACCACTAGCTACTAGATCTCTAATTTAGAAATGCAAAAAAGTTTGCCTTGCTCACAGGCTTCATGTTAACTGCCTGTGTTTTACTGTGAATAACTGGATTGAAAGATGTAAAATTTATGTAAGGTCTAAGGATATGAATACTAAAAATTGAGGCTCTAGAAAGATGTTTCAAAGTTGGTAAATGAAAGTTGTGAAGAAAAGCCTCTCTAAGAAGGTATTTCAGAGTTGGCAAATGCAAGGAAGATTGGAGGGTCAAGTAAGTATTTTTAAGGTTGGTAAATGAAAGTCATAAAGTGTGGGTCTGAAAATGTGTTTTAAGGTATGTGAATGCAAGTTGTAATAATAAAGAAAGCAATTTAAGGCATATTGAAAAATGGATATATCTCAGATTATCTCCCCCTCTATGCTATTCTTGTACTTATGTTGTTATAAGATTTTAAAAGTTCAGAGTTTTGACATTGATCAATAGAGTTCTGATAAGTGGATGGAGCTCTGACTGCTTACTATTCAGGCACAAGCTTGAGATTTTAATTTCCTTCTGGTTGTCTTCTGGAGATATACTTAAAGAGTACTTCTCATCATGCTAAAAACATCTCTGATCCAAAGCCATAGTTTTTACTAGATCCTAATGGCACGAGTCTACTCCTACTTTTTTAGACACCTGTTACCTGCTTTTGCTAAATGAATACACCCACCTGATTTTTCCCTTGTTCTTGGGATTCCTTACTTTCCCTAATTACTAAACAAATTTTAACTTCTGTCTCTAGTCTGAATTTGCCTCAACAGATATTCACCTGGCTGACAGACTCCATTCAGGGATGAGCTATGAATTGCAAGTTGAGATCTGGACATGCTGAAAGCTGAAGTAAACCAAACCAGTCGATGGCTCCTTGTCTCTTCAACTGGATTGCTAATTAGATCGTTTTGATAAGTGCCCCATTGCCTAGGTTTTGACTAGTCTTTCAGCCTTCTTTGGCTCTCAATATCTCTGAACTAATGTCTGTTTGAAGAAAGTTACAGAAGAATACAAATCCATTGGCTATTTATGCTATCTAACAGGCTGAAATGTTAAGTCAAAAGGGGCTCCCTGACATTAGCTATTTTCTTGGGGACTAGGCTTAGCTGGAGGAAGAACTGCTATTGCAGCATTGGCTGTACAAAGCCAGGATTATAACAGCTTAAAGGCAGATACTGCTAAAGATACTCAATGCCTTGAGAGTTCAATCACCCATTTAGAAAAGAATGTTGATTCCCTTGCAGAAGTAGTGTTGCAAAACAGAAGGGGCTTGGATCTGTTGTTTTTCCTGCAGGGAGAGCTGTGTGTAGCCCTTAGAGAAGGATGTTGCTTTTATGTAAACCACTCAAGAGTGATTAGGGAATCCTTAAGAAGAGTAAGAGAAAGCTTGGAGAGACTCCTGAAAGAGAGAGCAGATTTCCAGAGGATGGGTTAATAGTTCTCCTTGGCTTACTACCCTTATATCCACACTGCTGGGACCCCTACTCATCTTGCTTTTGCTTTTAACCTTTGGGCCTTGCATTTTAAACCACTTGATAGCTATTATGAAGGAACACTTGGGAGTGACACAGTTAATGGTACTCAGATCCATTGTGGAGGGGTAAATCTAGAGGACACCAAGGAGTCATACCTGGAAGACCCATGATTGGGCCTTCAAATGACCATTAGAAGGAGGAATGAAAGAACCAGTCCTGACACCTCAAAAATCACGAGGAACTAGGCCATAACTATTCAGTGAGAAAACTGCCAGGCACTATGATGCACACCTGTAATAGCAGCACTCATGTGGGGGGGGAGGGGCAGAGGTAGGCAGATCTTTGTGAGTTTGATTTTGAGGTTAGTCTGGTCTACAAAGTGAGTCCAGGACAGCCAAAGCTACAGAGTGAAACTCTCACTAAACCAACTACAACAACAACAAAAAAAAAGATTAAAAAGATAAAGAAAAAAAAACCACTTTTTAAACAGTTGATTGTTGTATAACCACTTCTAAACCAATGAAACTACACTCCTAATTACTCTTTATATAAAGTTTATATCACCATGGATCCACATTCTAAATATGACAGCAAAATTTATAAAATAACTCAAATGCATAGGTATAAATTTCATGACATTACATGTACAATTCTATTACTATATATATAAAGCATAAGCAAGAAGAGAAAAGAAAACCCATTGGTAAATTTAACTTCTTAAAAATATAATACCTTCTTGCTCCAGAAGATATTGTCAAGAAAGTGAAAAAAAAGCTTACATATTTAGAGAAAATAATTACAAATTGTAAATTTTATAATGATCTAAGATTTTTAAATACAAAAATAGCCTTGTACTTAACAACAAAGAGACAATGCAATTCAAAAATTGACAATGAATATAAGGGACTATTTCTCTAAAGAATATGAATAAACACTAAATAACAGTAGCCAAACTGGGCTTAAACTAAATTATAGCTGTTTCCTTCATCTATTGGGAATGAATTCCAAAACCTAAGTAGACGCCTGAAAGCACAGATGTTATTACCCAAACTGATATGCACTCTGCATGTGAGTGTGCAGGTACATGTACGTGTGTGTTCTATATGTGTCCTAAGAGAAAATTATATAGCAATTTCCTCTGCTTTAATCACTCTAGCTTAGAAAGAGGATGATAAAGATTCAGTAGGGTGACGAAATTTACAAACTCAAAAGATAAATTCAAAATTCATAAGAATTTCCTGAAAGTAAAAAGATTCATACCTGTCCCAAGATTCACATAAGCAATAAGGACTTCCAGGGAGAAAGATTCTCAAACTTGTGCTATTTTTATTCAAATTCACACAGGAAGCTCCAGGAATGTAACTTTTATGATCAATAGCTTGTATTTGGGTGGGCTTTTAGAAATGAAGCTACCTTTAATTCATACATGCTCCTATAAGAAACCCCTCCCCATAAGTAACCCCCAATAAACTAGTTTGTTCACTATGCTAGAAGAGAGTGTCATCATTTTTATTTCTGTCATCAGCACCCTATCTGGAATGAATAGATGATTGTTCATATTTCCTGGAAGAAAACTGAACAACTGGGAAATAAGAGGAGTAATCTATTTTCTGACCACCACAAAGCCTTATTGTCAACAGGCAGGTTAGCAGGAGAAAAACAGAACAGATTCATTTAGTAAAATCTGATTGACATCTAAATCTTCATTCTGATGAGCTAAGATTAGTGAATAATCTATTTTTGATACTTGAAGTATCTGGTCACATATATATACCCCAGGAAGGTATGAATGCATCTCAACACAAAAATTGTAAACTTAGTTAAAACATGAGGGTTATTTTGAGATTTTAATTTTGTAGCATGATTACATGATTCTCAAGTATGAACATTGCAGATGACAATATCAAGTAACAATGTAAAAATATTAGGCAAGAAAGACTAATGACAATAGTCTATAAGGTTTAACAGTAATCTCAGTGATTCTTCTGACAACACCTTTTAAATATAAGGAACTAATATCTTGCACTGAATATTTTTAGATTATAATTTATGGTGTCTGGTATAGATATTGCTCCTTCCCCTTTATAGTATAATTCTATCTAAACCCCATTTTGCATGCATTTGAAAAAGCATCTTCAATGGTAAACTTCCATATAACATTTTCAAAGGACTTTAGTGTTTATTATCCCTCCCCATAGTTCCTTCTTGACCCTGCCTTCTCCTTTGACACCCAATTTAATGCTTCCTATTTCACTATTATTGTTTTCCACTTTCACACCACCTCTGTACTCTACATCTTCCATTTAAATCTCCGTCCACCATATGGACCCTCACTGGGTTCCTGACTTCCACTGGTAACCCAATTTGAACACACACATATCTAAAGATATAATTTAGCATGTATGTGAGAAAGACTGTGGTAGTTTGAATGAAAATAGCCTCATAAGCTCATTAAAAGATGTGACTTTGCTGAAGTAGGTGTGGCCTTGTTAGAGGAAGTGTGTCTCTGAGGATAGGCTTTAAGTTTTCAGAAGGTTTTCACTTTCTCTTCCTGCTGCGTCCTGATACAGGTGTACAAATTTTGACTCTAGTTCTAGCACCATGTGTGTCTGTGTGCTGCCATGTTCCCCATCATAATAATGGACTAAACCTTCGAACAGTTGAGATAACCAGACCTGACCCCAAGCCAAAGTCACAATGAACTAGGCCATGGGTCAACAATTCCAGAAACAAGATTCCTTACCCAAGGAACAGCCTGAGGATAGCCATATGAATGGGAATGTATCTTATCTCAGGGTGGGGCATTTCTACTGAACAGCCCATCTAACTTGTAGTAGAACATTTCATTGCACAGAAAATACCTAATGTTCTTGAGGCCTATAGATAGCTTGCAAAATGTTACTTAGCCAAACAGTTGGTAAGAAGCCTGCCCTTGCTGAATGTCACAAAGTTGTGTAACTGTTAAGCAAAAAATTCCCTGTCCATCATCAATCCCCAATAAAAACCCTACCTTGCAGCTGCTCAAGGCTCCCCTCGTTGATCCATTTTGTTGATAACAGTAACATTTGGTGAAAGAAACCAGGTTTAGTGGAAGACTTCAACTCCCCACCTTAACCAAGGGACAGATCAACTAGAGAGAAGCCTAATAAAGAAATAAAGGCACTTACAGAGGTCCTAAATCAAAAAGACCTAATAGATGTCTACAAAACATTCCACCCAAACTCGAAAGAGTATACCATCTTGTCAGCACCTCATGGAACCTTCTCAAAAATAGACCATATAGTTGGTCACAAAGCAAGCCTCAACAGATACAAGAGTATTGAAATAATCCCCTGTATTTTATCTGACCACCATGGACTAAAGCTGCACCTCAACAACAATGGAAATAGCAAAAAGCCTACAAGCACATGGAAACTGAACAACTTGCTGCTCAATGACAGCTGGGTTAAGGAAGAAATAAAGAACGAAATTAAAGACTTCCTAGAATTCAATAAAAATGAAGGTATAACATACTTTAATTTATGGGACACAAAAAAGTATTGCTTAGAGAAAAATTCATAGAACTAAGTGCCTTCAAGAAGAAATTTGTAACATCACATACAAGCAGCTTAACAGTCTAACTGAAAACCCGAGAAAGAAAAGAAGGAGATACACCCAAGAGGAGCAGATGGCTGGAAATAATCAAACTCAGGGCTGAAATCAATCAATTAGAAATGAATAAAACTATTTAAACAATCAATGAAACCAAGAGCTGGTTCTTTGAGAAAATCAACACGATAGACAAACCCTTAGCCAAACTAACTAAAAGGCAGAGAGAATCTATCCAAATCAACAAAATCAGAAAAGAAAAAGGTGACATAACTACAGACAATGAGGATATCCAAACAATTATTAGGTCATAAGTCAAAAGCCTACATGACACAAAATTTGAAAATCTAAATGAAATAGACAGTTTTCTTGATAGATTCTATCTACCAACATTAAGTCAAGATCAAGTAGAAAGACTAAATAGCCCTATATATCCCAAGGAAATAGAAGCAGTCATCAACAGTCTCCTTTCCACAAAAAAGCCTTGGGCCAGATGGATTCAGTGCAGAATTCTACTAGACCTTCAAAGAAGTGCTAACTCTAATTCTATCTAAACTATTCCACAAAATAGAAACAGAAGGAACATTACAATACTAATTCTATGAAGCCACAGTCACCTTGATACCTAAACCACAAAAAGACCCAGCAACAAAAAAAAAGAATTCAGACCTATCTCCCTTATAAACATTGATGCAAAAATACTCAATAAAATACTTGCAAACCGAATCCTAGAACATATCAAAGATATCATCCACAATAACCAAGTAGGTTTCATCCCACGCGTGCAAGGGTGGTTCAACATATGGAAATCCATCAATGTAATCCACCACATAAACAAACTGAAGGAGAAAAACCACATGATCATCTCCATCAATGCTGAAAAAGCATTTGACAAAGTCCAACACCCATTCATGTTTAAAGCCTTGGAGAGATCAGGGATACAAGGCACATACCTAAACATAGTAAAGGCAATATATAGCAAGCCTCTAGCCAACATCAAACTCAGTGGAGAGAAACTCAAACCAGTCCCACTAAAATCAGAGACAACGCAAGCCTGCCCACTCTCTCCATATCTTTTCAACGTAGTGCTTGAAGTCCTAGCTAAAGCAATAAGACAACCAAAGGAGATCAAGGGGATACAAATCAGAAGGGAAGTGGTCAAAGTTTCACTATTCGCAGATGATATGATAGTATACATGAGTGACCTGAAAACTACAATCAAAGAACTCCTTCAGCTGATGAACACCTTCAGCAAAGTGGCAGGATTAAAAATCAACTCAAAAAATTCAGAAGCACTCCTGTATATGAAAGACAGAAGGCCTGAAAAATAAATCAGGGAAACAACACTCTTCACAATAGCCACTGATAGCATAAAGTACCTTGGGGTGACTCTAAACATGCAAGTTTAGAAAAAACTTGAAAAAAAAAACATTAAGTCTCTGAGGAAAGAAATTGAAGAAGATATAAGAAGATGGAAAGATCTCCTGTGCAATGGATTGGTAGGATTAACATTGCAAAAATGGCCATCCTGCCAAAAGTGATCTACAGATTCAATGCAATTCCCATCAAAATACCATCTCAGTTCTTTACAGAACTTGAAATAAAGATTCTCAGCTTCATATGGAGAAATAAAAAACCCAGAATCTCCAACATGATTCTGTATAATAACAGATCATCTGGAGGTATCTCCATCCCTGACCTCAAGCTGTACTACAGATCAATAGTAATAAAAACTGCATGGTATTGGCATAGAAACTGAAAGGAGGATCAATGGAACCGAATAGAAGACCCAGAAATAAACTCACACACCTATGAATACTTGATTTTTGACAAAGAAACCAAAACCATTCAATGGAAAAAAGACAGCATATTCAACAAATGGTGCTGGTCCAAATGAATGTCTACATGGAGAAAAAATGAAAATAGATCCATATTTATCACCCTGCACAAAACTAAAACCTGAGTGAATCAAAGACCTCAACATAAAACCAGATACTCTAAATCAGTTAGAAGAAAAAGTGGGTAAGAGCTTAGAACTCATTGGCACAGGAGACAACTTCCTGAACAGAACACCAACAGCAGAGACTCTAAAATCAACAATCCGTCAATAAATGGGACCTCATGAAACTGAAAAGCTTCTTCGAAGTAAAGGACATTGTTTCCAGAATAAAACAACTGCCTTCAGATTTGGAAAGGAACTTCACCAACCCTACATCTGACAGATGGCTGATATCCAGCATATATAAAGAACTAAAGAAGTTAAAAAGTGATAAATCAAGCAATCCAATTAAAAAATGGCATACAGCACTAAAGAGAGAATTCTCTGTAGAGGAATATAGAATGGCAGAGAAACACTTAAAGAGATGTTCAATGTCCTTAGCCATCAGAGAAATGAAAATTATAACAATCCTGAGATATCACCTTATACCCATCAAAATGGCTAAAATCAAAATCTCAAAAGACAACACATGTTGGAGTGGTTGTTGAGAAAGATAAACAACCCTCCATTGCGGGTGGGAATGTAAAGTGCTACAACCACTTTGGAAATCAATCTGACACTTTCTCAGACAATTAAGTATAGTGCTTCCTCAAGACCCAGCTATACCACTCCTAGGCATATACCCAAAATTTACTCAAGTACACAACAAAGACATTTGCTCAATCATGTTTGTAACAGTTTTATTTGTAATAGCCAGAACCTGGAAACAACCCAGATGTCCCTTAATGGAGGAATGGATACAGAAATTGTGGTAGTTTTTACACAATGGAATACTACTCAGTCATCAAAAACAAAAACGAGGAAATCATGAAATTTGCAGGCAAATGGTGGGATCTAGAAAAGATCATTCTGAGTGAGGTATCCCAGAAGGAGAAAGACACACATGGTATATACTTACTACTCATATAGACATACAACATAGGACAAACCCACTAAAATCTGTGCATCTAAAGAAACTAAGCAAGAGAGAGGACCCTAACTAAAACGGTCAATCCCCATCCTGAAAGGCAAAGAGGAAGGATATCAGAAGAAGAAGAAAACAGGAAACAACCTAGGAACCTTCTACAGAGAGCTCCTGAAAGCCAGAAGAAGAAAACAGGAAACAAACTAGGAACCTACCACAGAGGGCCTCTGAAAGCCTCTGCCCTGCAGACTATCAAAGCAGATGTTGAGCCTGATGGTCAACTGTTGGGCAGAGTGAATGGAATTTTATGTAAGAAGTGGGAAATAGTAAGAGGTGGAGAAGACAGGGTCTCCACAAGGAGAGCAACAGAACAAGGAAATTTGAACACAGGGAACTTCCCAGAGACTCATACTCCAACCAAGGACTATTCATAAAGATAACCTAGAACCCATGCACAGATGTAGCCCAGGGCAGTTCAGTGTCCAAGTGGGTTACCTAGTAATGGGAAGAGGGAAGCCTCTGACATAATCTGATTGGCCTGCTCTTTGATCACCTCCCCCTGTGGGGGGAGCAGCCTTACCAGGCCACAGTAGAGGACAATGCAGCCACTTTTGATGTGAACTGATAGACTAAGATCAGAAAGGAGAGGAGAACCTCCCCTATCAGTGCAGAAAGGGGAGGGAGGGTGGGATCGGGAGGGGAGGAGGGAGGGGCTTATGGGGGGATACAAAATGAATAAAGTGTAATTAAAAATAAATAAATAAAACATAATAAAAAAGATATGATTAATATAATGAAATCTATACACCTAAAGAATATAAACAAGAAAGAGGACCCAGGGTAAGATGATCAATCCTCACTTAGAAAGACACAAAGGATGGGCATGGGATGCAGGGGAAAACAAGTAAAAGGACAGTAGCCTACTACAGAGGGCCTCTGAAAGACTCTACCTAGCATTGTATCAAAGCAGATACTAAGACTCATAACCAAACCTTCTGCAGAATGCAGGGAATCATATGAAAGAAGGGGAGTTAATATGACCTGTAGAGGATAGGAGCTCCACAAGGACCAAATATATCTGGGCACAAGGGTCTTATATGAGACTGTTTCTTCAATCAAGGGCCTTGTGTGGATATAACCTAGAACCTCTGCTTGGATGAAACCTGTGACAGCACAGTAACCAATTGTTTTCCCTAGTAAGGGGAACAAGGACTATTTCTGGCATGAACTCAATGTCAGGTTCTTTGACCTCCCCACTCCCCAAGGGAGGAGTAGTCCTGCTAGGCCACAGAGGAGAACTTTGCAGCCAGTCCTGAAGATACCTGATAAAACGGGGTCAAATGAAAGGGGAGAAGGTCCTCCCCAATCAGTGGACGTGGAAAGTGGCAGGGAGGAGATGAGGGAGGGCAGGTGGGATTGGACTGGAAGGACAGAGCAGGATACAGCTGGGATACAGAGTTAATAAAATGTAACTAATAATAAAAATTAAAATTAAAAAAGAGTATAAACTATCATTGGTAACTCTAACCAAGCAAATGAAACACTTATATGGTACAAAATTTAATACTTTGAAAAACGAAACTGAAGAAGATTTCAGAAGACAGAAAGTTTCCTGTTTGTAGATCAGTGGGGTTAATATAGTAAGAATTTCTATGCTTCTGAAAGCAATATACAGATTGAATGCTACCCCTATCAAAATTTCAACAAAATCTGACATACAGCTTAAAAGGACTATTTTCAGCTTCATACAAACACACACACACATACACACACACACACACACACACACAGAAAATACCCAGAAGAGCTAAAACATATCTCTGAACTCTAATTGTATTACAGGTATATCATAATCATATTAGCCATCAATACCATCAATATCATGGTATTGACACAAAACAGATATATTGATCAACAGAATAGAATTCACCAGCAAGAAATAAGTCCACAAACTTATGGATGCCTGAGTTTTTATCAAAGATTGGGAAAAACATTGGAAAAATGATAGAATCTACACATACATGCAGACACACACTTACAACGGTACTGGCCAAATTGGATGGATGCATGAGAAGAATCCAAATAGATCCATACTTCTCTCCCTGCACAATTTCAACTAGAAGTGGATCAAAGAACTCAACATAAAATCAGATATTCTAATCTGATAGAAAAATAAGTCGGGAATAGTCTTGAACTCACTGGA
Source organism: Meriones unguiculatus (assembly GCF_030254825.1). Taxonomy (NCBI): domain Eukaryota; kingdom Metazoa; phylum Chordata; class Mammalia; order Rodentia; family Muridae; genus Meriones; species Meriones unguiculatus. The sequence continues at coordinate 49,525,456 of NC_083369.1, read as the reverse complement.
ACAGGAGATTTTCTGAACACAACACTGATAGCATAAGTACTAAGAAGAAAAATTAATAAATGGGACTTCATTAATTGAAATGTTCCTATACAACAAAGGACACTGTTATTTGCACAAAGAAGTGGCCTTCAAAATGGAAAAAGATCCTGCCAAAAGCAATCTACAGACTCAATGCAATTCCCATCAAAATACCAAGTCAGTTTTTTACAGACCTTGAAAGAAAGACTCTCAGCTTCATATGGAGAAACAAAAAAACCCAGAATCTCCAAAACGATTTGTACAACAACAGATCATCTGGAGGTATTTCCATCCCCGATCTCAAGCTGTACTACAGAGCAATAGTAATAAAAACTGCATGGTATTCACATAAAAACTGAAAGGAGGATCAATGGAACCGAATAGAAGACCCAGAAATAAACCCACACACCTATGAATACTTGATTTTTGACAAAGAAGCCAAAACCATTCAATGGAAAAAAGACAGCATATTCAACAAATGGTGCTGGTCCAAATGAATGTCTACATGGAGAAAAAATGAAAATAGATCCATATTTATCACCCTGCACAAAACTAAAGTCCAAGTGGATCAAAGACCTCAACATAAAACCAGATATTCTAAATCTGTTAGAAGAAAAAGTGGGGAAGACCCTAGAACTCACTGGCCCAGGAGACAACTTTCTGAACAGAACACCAACAACACAGGCTCTAAGAGCAACAATCAATAAATGGGACCTCATGAAAATGAAAAGCTTCTGTAAAGCAAAGGACAAAGTCGTCAGAACAAAACGACTGCTTACAGATTAGGAAAGGATCTTCACCGTCTATCTGACAGAGGGCTGATATCCAGCATATATAAAGAACTAAAGAAGTTAAAAAGCAATAAATCAAGTAATCTAATTAAAAAATGGAGAACAGAGCTAAAGAGAGAATTCTCTGTAGAGGATTATAGAATGGCAGAGAAATACTTAAAGAGATGCTCAACATCCTTAGCCATCAGGGAAATTCAAATCAAAACGACCCTGAGATTTCACCTTATACCCATCAGAATGGCTAAAATGAATGATTTAAGTGATAATACATGCTGGAGCTGGAGAAGTTGTGGAGAAAGCAGGACTCTCCTCCATTGCTGGTGGGAATATAAACTGGTACAACCACTTTGGAAATCAATCTGGCACTTTCTCAGACAATTAGGAATAGTGTTCCCTCAAGACCCAGCTATACCACTCCTAGGCATATACCCCAAATTTGCTCAAGTACACAACAAAGACATTTGCTCAACCATGTTTGTAGCAGCTTTATTTGTTTTGTTTTGTTTTGTTTTTTGAATTTTATTTTTTTCTTATCAGTTACATTTTATTAACTCTGTATCCCAGCCATGTCCCGATCCCTCATTCCCTCCCAGTCCCTCCCTCCCTCCCTCATCTCCACCATGCCCCTTTCCAAGTCCACTGATGGTGGGGGGACCTCCTTCCCATTCATCTGATCCTGTTTTATCAGGTATCTTCAGGACTGGCTGCAAAGCCCTCCTCTGTGGCCTAACAGGACTGCTCCTTCCTTCGGGGGTGGGGAGGCCAAAGAGCCAGTCATTGAGTTCCTGTTGCTGAGCTACCACAGGCTACATCTGAGTAGAGGTTCTAGCTTATATCCATACATGGTCCTTGGTTGAATGTCAGTCTCAGAAAAGACCCTGTGCCCAGATATATTTGGTCCTTGTGGAGCTCCTATCCTTTCCCCATCAGACTAACTCCCCTTCTTTCTTATGATTCCCTATAATGGGAATCATAACAAAGCAGCTTTATTTGTAATAGCCAGAACCTGGAAACATCCCAGTTGTCCGTTAACGAAGGAATGGATACAGAAATTGTGGTAGTTTTGCACAATGGAATACTACTCAGCCATCAAAAACGAGGAAATCAAAATGAAATTTGCAGGCAAATGGTGGGATCTAGAAAAGATCATTCTCAGTGAGGTATCCTGTGGCAGCCTTTTTGGAGTTAATGGCAAATTTGGAGTTGATGGCATCTGAGCAGTGGAATTCGGCCTCTTGGATCTGGCTATATTCCAAAGTCCAGTCTCTCATAAACTGACATTGGTGGTCCTACAGCAGACTGCTCTGACCCCTAGAAACTCTTTGCAACCATAGTAACGAGACAGCAGGCTCTGTGTAACCTTGAGTGAGCTCTTCTATGTTTTGACCAAGTAAAGCTCCTACGTGAGAAACTGCTTGTACTTTTTTGCCTATTTAAGTGTTAACCTGACATCCATTAAATCGACACCTGGATCAGCATGTAGACTTGGTGTCCTTCTCTGTGTCACCGTGTCTCTCTCTGTCCAGCCCTCTCTCAGGTGGTATTCAGGTATCACTGCTGGCCGGTGACAGATGGAGCCGAAACCCTGGGAACCTGGAGAAGGAGGGCCAGCTGGGGCAAGTTATATGGACCACAGGAGCACTTGCAAAGCAACTGACTAAGGTAAAGTCGGGTGGCCGTCAGGGGCAGGGACCTAGTAAGGTGGGATCTATCAGATCCCTTAAATAGGTTTTTAAGACACAGAATTAGAATAAAACTTCCCAATCCCTTTACTTTGTAAAACTAAAGAGTTGCTTGGAAAAATTAAAGCAGCCAAACAGGCAAAAAAAAAAAAAAAGTACTTCTATAGTTCTAAGGTTATTTCAAATGTCCATAAAGGAGCTCAAACAGATTTGTGTAATTTGAGAGCAGAAAAATAATTTAGGAGCTAGATAGTGAAGATGAAACAGAGTCAAAGAAAAAAGCTGCCAAGTCAAAAAAAAAAAAAAAAAGCTGCCAAGTCTCATAATTCAGACTGGCCTCCTGCGTCTTCCCCTCCAGCCCAATGGTTGTGGGTGGCATGGGATCACTGCAGGAAGATATATGTTCTCTGAGAGAAAATCCAGTTAAAAAAAGAACAGGTTCAATTATGAAATATTTATAATAATAATAGTAATAAATAATAATTTTAATGTAATACAAAAGGAGTATTCACTCAGAGTGGACTTCCTTTTGTGCAACAGTTGGCTTTTGAGAATGTTAATTCAGCCTGTAAAACAGCTATCAGGCTCTATCAAACTAAAACAAACTTAACTGGTTATATTATACTTTGTGCTGATATTGGGCCCCTCTTGACTATCATGCTTAAAATTATGGCTAAATCCAGTAAAAAGAGTTTTATTTGTCTGTTTAAATATATGGTCATCTTAAATGGTTAATATTTATCTAGGTTATAGATCAAAAGTAATTAAATATATTTTAAAGTTATATTCAAACTGTTGTTTAGAATATATATATAAACATATATATAACATATATGTGCATATGTATATAACATATGTATGCATATATATTTATAAGGTCTTTAAACACATATGTTTAAAAGGCAACCATATGATATAATTCTGTCATCTTTGCTATATAATATGGGTTAAAAATTATTATAAAACCTCTTAGTTAACATAAATTTTGTTTCCTTTTAGACTGAAAATACAAGTCTCATTTTAAATTGGTGTTGGTTTTAAAAAAATTGGATTGTTTGCACTGGTAAATTTTAAAGTTTGGTTTTAACTTTTAAAATTATCATCATACTTTATGATTTCACTCCTAAAGAGGATGCTTTGTTTTAATATTGTGAAAACAGGTTTTAAAAATTATTTAAATGTTTAAAAAGCAGGTACCGTGGTTGTTTCTTATCTTTGTCTTTGTTTATTTTTGTTTTGTCTGCCAGCTGTGTTTTTTTTGGTTTCTGGTTTCGTTTTGCTCGCAAGGTCTGGGGAAGCTCAGAGAGTTTCAAATTTGGTCGAGGGAATCTGGAGGACACTCCAGTTCCCGGAGAGCGGGCCCATGAGGGGGTCCACTCCTTCTGGAATCTGTGGGACTTGTGTCCGGTAGGGGCTGATCAAGTCCTGGTATTTGGCTATTCTGGTTACTCCAAGGTGGCAATGTCAGATTTCTATATTCCTTATGTATGTGTATGTGTGTACGTTTATCTGTAGACTTGGACTAATGATACTAATATTTTTGGACATGGGACAGTTTAAAATGAGCACCTCTGAGTTTGGTCCTGGACCATCGGGGTTAAATTCTATAAAACATTTTAAAATTTATCAGGTATTTTAAAATAATAACCATTGGGCAGTTTAACAAAGAACTTGAAACAGTTTCTCAACCCTTTGGGGGAGGTCAAAAGACCTTGGTATTTATTTTATTAATTTTAAAAAGTAAAATAAAGCCATGCTGTTTGAGCCAATTAAAAAAAAAAATCTGCAGTATTACAATGTATCATTTCAGAAAAAAAAAACTATAAAATATTTTATTTTGCTCTTCATTTAAAAAGGCTGGAGATTCTTCAATGCAAAATGTTTGCTTATCTTATGCTCTTAAAAAAAAAAAACAAAACAGGACTGCAGCTCCATATTAGTCCAGGGTTATAGAGGGTTATATTCAGATCATTGTTAACCATTATAAGGCATATAGTTCCCTCTAACTCGCCATGGAACATGCCCATATTTATAATTTAAAAAAAATCTAATAAATTTAGATTATTACAAGATTTTTAAATATGAGACTATAATAATTATGAAAACATTGCAACCAGGACTCCCATCACCTAGTGGGATTTCTCAAAACACTTACAAGATTATTTTAGATTTAAAAGACTGTTTTTTTTTTTTCATTCCTTTGCATCCTGAGAATTGCCATAGATTTGCTTTTAGTCTCCCTTCTATTATTTTAAGAAACCTATGAAATGTTATCATTGGAGTATGTTGCTACAAAGCATGGCAAATAGTTCTACTTTATGTCAACAATTGGTAGTTAATGCTATTAGTCCAGTATGGAAAAAATGGCCTTCTATTTATATCATTAATTATATGGATGGTATTTTATTAACCTCTTCCATAGCTCAAGATGTTATGGCTTGCTATATAGATCTATTTAAGGCTTTGTCCCAAGCAGGATTAAAAATTACTCCAAAAAAGGTACAAACTAGAGATCCTTATAGTTATTTAGGTTTTAATTTATTTCCTCTGGCTATTAAACATGAAAAAGTAAAAATTAAAAAAAATTAAAGACTCTTAATGCTTTTTAAAAATGATTGGAAGATATAAATTGGCTTAGGCCATATCTAAAATTAACCACTGGACAACTTATGCTATTGTTTAATGTTCTTAAAGGGGATTTAGCTCCTACCTCCTCCCAAAACAAATTGACTCCAGAGGCTCAAGATACATTATTAATAATAATAAAGGCTTTAAAAAAATCAACTTGTAACATATTGGGATACAGATACTCCTCTCCTTTTACTTGTATTTCAAACACAGTCAACTCCTACTGGATTGTGATGGCAATCTAATCCTCTATTATGGATCCACTTGTCAGCTAGTCCCAATAAAGTTATTTTGCCTTATTATGAGGCTATTGCCCAAGTCATTGTGTTGGGATGCACCCAGGCAAGGGCTTACTTTGGAATTGAGCCTTCCAAGATTATTATACCATATAGTAAAGCTCAGACTAATTGACTTTATGCCAATTCAAGTAAATGGTTACTTTCTTTGGCTACAACTAGATAATCATTACCCTTCCAATAAGATTATTCAATTTTTTACTTTACATAGGTTTGTTTTTCCTATCACAGTTAAAAATAAACCTTTAAAATGCTTGTTCTATTTTTTCTGATGGTAATGCTAAAGAAAAAGCTGGCTATACTGTTAATTAATAAAAAGTTATTTTTCAAGTTCCAGGGTTATCTGCTCAACTTGCAAAATTGATGGCTATCCATGCAGTTTTACATTTTTCTGAGCCTTTTAATTTGTTTACTGATAGTGCTTATATTGCTCAAGCTATTCCTAAGCTAAAACAGCAAGCCAGATTCTTTCTACCACTTGGGCTAGTCAAATGTTTTCTCAGATTCAAGTACTTATTCAGGCTCGTCATAATCCTTTTGCTATTATTCATGTTAGAGCCCATTCTAGTCATCCTGAACCTCTTGCTCTAGGTAATCAGACTATTGATAAAGCCTTAACCTTAGCTCAAGAAACACCTATACAAAAATCTCAATTGGCTCATAAATTACATCATCTTAATAGTCACTCCTTACGTTTAACTTATGGCCTTACCAAAAAACAAGCCAAAAAAAATGTTAAAAAAATTATAACAGTTGTGATGTTTTCTGTCTAGTACCTCATCTTGGGGTTAACCCCCTAGAGCTGACCCCAGGTCAGCTATAACAAATGGATGTGACTCATTTTATAAAATTTAAAAAAATTAAAATTTATTCATATAACAATTAATACCTGTACAGGATTTATTTTTGCTACCTTTCATTCTAGAGAAGCTGCATATTATAGATCATTGTTTGGCTGCACTCAATGTTTTTGGCATGCCACACCAAATTAAGACTAATAATGGAACAGCTTATATCTACAAGCCCTTTCAATTTTTTTGTAAAAAAATTAAATATTAAACATGTAACAGATATTCCTTATAATACTATGGGCCAAGGCATGGTTAAACATGCCCATGCCACCATTAAGATATATTTACAAAAGACAAAAAAGGGAGAATTATGTCCTCCTTGTTCATGCAGAGCTCAATTTAATTTTTTTAACTTTGGACAAACATGGCAAATATGCAGCTAAACATTTTTGGCACCCTAAAACCTCCATGGTTAAATGGAGGGACCCGTTGAATAATATATGTCATGGACCCGACCCCATTTTAATTTGTGGGTGAGGCTATGTTTGTGTGTGTGTGTGTTTTTTTTTTTTTTTTTTTTTTTTTTTGCAGGTTAAAGATGCTGCTTGGTGGCTGCCAGAGAGACTGGTGCAACAAGTAGATTACTTCAAGGAACAGGATCATTCTCCAAGTGATAATATTGCTGATCCTGCTGCAGCTGATTCATCCAGTGAAGGCTAAATTACACTTTTAGGCCTTAGTACCCAATCCCCCTCTTGTTCTCCCTGTACATGTTAGCACACCTTTGTTTAGCTGGTCTGGTACTATTCATCTTTGTCATTTACATAGGTGTCCACTTAGCTCAACAGCGCCAAGCTAGATTTATTGCTATTGAAACAGTAGCATGCTGTGATTACCTCGCCCCAGGTAGGGGCTTGGCTTGCCCACCTCAAATATCAGCTTTAACCTCTCCTTTCCTGTGTGATGGGCCGGTTAGTCAATGATAGGTTCTGGGTGATCGGATATTTATCAACCTAAGACACAGAAATCCCCCTATAAGCGGGATTCTCCAATGAAGGGTAAGCTATTTATCCGGAGGAATCACCCCCACTACTAATACAGGCACGGTCCCTTTGTTTTAATTCGAAAGGGAGGAATTGTGGCAGGCTTTTTGGAATTAATGGCAAATTTGGAGTTAATGGCATCTGAGCAATGGAATTCGGCCTTTTGGCTCTGGCTATATTCCAAAGTCCAGCCTTTCATAAACTGACCTTGTTGGTCCTACAGCAGACTGCTCTGACCCCAAGAAACTCTGTGCAACCATAGTAACGAGACAGCAGGCTCTGTGTAACCTTGAGTGAGCTCTTCTATGTTTTGACCAAGTAAAGCTCCCACGTGAGAAACTGCTTGTACTTTTTTGCCTATTTAAGTGTTAACCTGACATCCATTAAATCGACACCTGGATCAGCATGTAGACTTGGTGTCCTTCTCTGTGTCACCGTGTCTCTCTCTCTCCCAGCCCTCTCTCAGGTGGTATTCAGGTGTCACTGCTGGCTGGTGACAGTATCCCAGAGGAAGATAGACACGCATGGTATATACTCACTCATATAGTCCTATACGATATGATAAACATAATGAAATCTATACACCTAAAGAATATAAACAAGAAAGAGCACCCACGGTAAGATGATCAATCCTCACTTAGAAAGACAAAAGGGAGGTGCACTGGACATAGGAGAAAACAAGTAAAAGGACAGGACAGGAGCTACTACAGGGGGCACCTGAAAGACTCTACCTAGCATTGTATCAAAGCAGATACTAGGACTCATAACCAAACCTTCGGCAGAGTGCAGGGAACCATATGAAAGAAGGGGGAGTTAGTATGACGTGGAGAGGATAGGAGCTCCACAAGGACGAAATATATCTGGGCACAGGGGTCTTTTCTGAGACTGACACTCCACCAAGGACCATGTATGGATATAACCTATAACCTCTGCTCGGATGAAGCTTGTGATAGCTCAGTAACTAATTGGTTTCCCATAGTAAGGGGAACAGGGACTATATCTGACATGAACTCAATGGCAGGTTCTTTGACCTTCCCACCCCCCAAGGGCAGAGCAGTCCTGCTAGGCCACAGAGGAGGACTTTGCAGCCAGTCCTGATGATACCTGATAAAACAGGGTCAGATGAAAGGGGAGGTGGTACTCCCAAATCAGTGGACTTGGATAGGGGCAAAGAGGAGATGAGGGAGGGAGGGAGGGTTTGGGAGGGAAGAAGGGAAGAGGATACAGCTGGGATACAGAGTTAATAAAATGTAACTAATAATAAAAAATAAAGAAAGAAAAAAAAAGATTTTAACCAACTACACATCTGAGAAAGTACTAATGTCCAAAATATATGAAAAATTGCACAACAGAGAACAACTGAATTTGACATGAAGTATAGATCTAAACAGAGAAATTATCGAAAGAGTAAACTAAAATGTCTGAGAAATACTCAAAGAAATGTTCAACATTTTCAGCTATCAAGGAAATGTAATGAAAATTACTTTGAGATTTCATCTTGTACCCATCAGAATGGCCAAGATCAATAAATCAAACAACAGTTCATACTGGTAAGGATGCCTTGGCGTAAAGGGATCATCATCCATTAGTAGTGGGTATGCAAACTTGCACAGCGAATTTGGAAGTCAGGTGGCAGTTCATCAGAAAGAATCGATCTACCTCAAGATCCAGTTATAGCACTCTTAACCATATACAGAAACAATACTTCACCCTACTAAAGAGACGCTTGCTCAAGTATGTTCATTGCTATTGTATTCATAATCTCCAGAAATTGGAAACAATCTAGATGACTGTCAATGGATAATCAGATAAAGGAAATGTTGTACTATTATATAATGGAATCATATACATTTGTATACAACTGTACAATTGAATTACTCAGTCTTTTAAAAATGAAATAATGAAATAAACAGGTAAATGAATGGAATTAGAGAAAAATTACACAAAGTAATGTGTTCACTTATATTTGGATGTTAGTCCTTAAGTCATATATAAACAAGCTACAATCTGTATAACCAAAGATATTAGTTAGAGAGTAATGGACAAGGAGGGATCAATGGATCTCCCTAGGAAGAGAAAATAAAATAGATTGTTATGTATGGACAAGAATGGTGGCATTAGAATGGGAGGATTAAACAAGGAGGGGAAGAGAAAAGAAGGAAAGCTAGAACAAAGGGCCATGTGAGGAGTTATATGGAAACCTAATACAGTAGAAGCTCCCTACAATATGTATCTAAATGAAGATGATCGAAATGAAATCACCAAACAACAGGGGGATGACAGAGCCCCAACTGGAAATCGCTCATTACCAAATGAAATTTCCAGGACTAGGAATATGTTACATCTAATGGAGTTGTTAGCCATGGAAACCCCCAAACAACTAAAGTTATTGCCAAGGCTATTGGTCAATTTCCACAAACTGACAACAAGGGCTTACCGAGAACTTTCAGACCTATACACCAGTGGTGCTGGAAGATGTTCTGCATGTTACCTAAGAAGAAAGGTAAACAACGACTGAGGTACAAATCCTTCCGTTAACAAGAATGACCTGACTTCAAAATACACTGGTGTAACATTGGCAAAAAGTTTGTGTGAGTAACCAACCAATATCTGATTTCTGTTATGGACCACTCCATGGGCCGGCTGAAACCCGTATCCAATACTGCTTGGGAGGTTAAAAACCTGAGACTAGATAGGCCAGGGACTTAGAAGGAAACCAATTACTGCTGTTCTACTAAAGGAATGTAGACATAAAATGAGTCCTAATGACATTCTACTACACTCATTGATCTCAGTTCCTTGCTTAGACATCATCAGGAGCTTACTCCTGCAGCAAACAAGCACAAATACACAGACCCATAGCCAAACAATATGAAGAATAAGAGACCTTGGATCACTCGGCCCTAAAATGGATATCTCCATCAAATTCTCCCTCTCTGGGGCTCCTCTCTTTAAGCATAGGTAGAAAAAAAAAAAAAAAAAGCACCAGAAGGCAATGAGGCCACCAAGGAATCAAGGCCCTCTAAGCATAAAGGGTTGGTATGCGTGAAATTTAAGAGACTGTGGCAGCATGCACAGGGGCTATACCAGATGGGGTCTATACCAGATGGGGTCTTGGACTAAATCTTACAAAGTAAGGTGCTTAAGACTCAGATTCATAGCTAGAATTCACCTTTTGACCATCTAAAACTTCATTATATATGGTATAAATCAGGTTACTTTAGCTTTTGGGGTGAAAAGAGAAAAACATTTTTTTAAGTTATTTTTTTAACGTGTTAGTGTTTCTTCTCATGAATCAGTTCAGCTTGTCCTCCCTCATTTTCTCATTGATGAGATCTTAGGCAGAGGGACACTAAAAATGATAATATATGGAACAAGTGTCAAATACTTCTGTGTTTCAGTTTTTTACCTTATAAAATATTCACAGTAATATATTACTTGTCCAAAGGCAAGAGGCTTTTAGGGTCCTTTCTGTTTTTATGATCTTTGGTTCTATAACTGATAAAATGTACCCGCCTGCGGGGACTGTAATTCGTGGGTCTTCGAAGAGGACCAGGCCTGAAAGAAAAACGGGTGAGAGAGAAGAATGGGACGAAGCAGTTTTCCTTGTCAAAGTCCAGTTTATTGTGGGGCAAAGCTTTACTTTTAAGCTCAAAGACTAAGGAAGTAAAAAATTGGAGGGAGAGGGGCAAGAGGTTATCTCGAGAGTCATTGAGGCATTCCAAGGTTTTAACATTAACTGTTAAAACCGGTCAGGTGGGGGGTGGTTCCCAGTCTCAGGAAGCAATCTATCCAGGTGGTCAAAACTAATTGCAGCCTCCTGCGCCAGCATCCGTTGTAATTACGTGCCTGGGACTCTTGGTCTCTGGCAATAAAATGGTAATATATCTCATTATATGACCATTTGCCTGAGACCAAAAGTATTACTGCATCAAAATTTTAGGATGGCCTATGATACAAGTTTATTTCAAGTTATTTTCTACAATATATTCATATAATGAGTAGTTTGAAAACTTGAAAGCATATATGAAAATATATGAAAACTTGAAAGTATATATGAAAATTTTCTCTCTCGTGAACTCATGTTTTGAATGGTGAAAATACAAAAATTTTAAATTCTAAGAAATAAAACAATATCATTGATTATTTTTACTGGCAGTATTCAAACTTATAATCAATAACTTTGTCCTACATTTCTTGAAATTTCCTGTTCTTTCTTAGTTACTAGACACAGAAAAGTCAAGCATTTGTGTACATCAAGAGTTTTTAAGGTTACTCCCTTCAGCCCATGGTTTTACCTGTTCTGAGTGTCTATTGTACTTAGCAGTAGGGTAGGTAGTTAGTGAATAGTTTTCCCATATCCTTTAGTGCCAGGACTCAATAATGTTGTACTATCATAGTGATCTTTAGTGCCAGGACTCAATAATGTTGTACTACCATAGTGATACGTACAATGCAAGTGATGCTTGTAGGTCTTGGGTTCATCCTACTGCTGAATTATACTGCCAGAATCAAGTTAATAGTGTGTTTGAAACCATTTTATTATGATTGTTTTTGGAGTACTGGCATTGCTGTGATGTTCAGGCAAGTTCACTCAGTTATTTCATTAATATGCATCTGATTCAGTGACAAAAAATCAATGTTAAATAAACACATTTACAGCACCCACTTAATAAATTTTTATTTTCTTCATTAGTTTGTTTTTTACTTTATTAGGGCATTCATGTAATAAACTTGAGTTGAACATTTTAATATTAATATGTTGTGTTACACATTAACAATTAAAATCAAGGTTCAGTTTGTATTTTCAAATTCAGAATAATTCTTAATTTACTAGACACCTAGTGAAGCATATCATTTTGTTGATAGCTAGAGTATAGTTTTTACACATTTTTAAAGAACTTCTGCCTGATTTTTGGCTCACTTTGATTACATACAGGTTCATATTGCATTTTAATTAATTTTTTAGAGTTCAGTTAACATAAAGGAAATAGTTAAAGCAAGTATGATGAACTTCAGTTGTGAAATACACATTCTTTTTGTTTTAAATTTTTGTCAGTTTTTCTACAATATTTGATTAATACTTTACAGAGTCTAAAAAATGAAGTAGGGCAATAAACCTTGTATTCAATTCTGCTAAAAATATATTTTTGGAAAGACAGCTACAAAACTGCTTTATTTAAACAGAAAGGAAACAAGGCCTTTCTTTTGCAACTTTCTAAGACATTTGTAAAGTGAGTTAACTTTTGTTTAATTTTTGTCACTGTTCCAACAACTTTTGTTCTGAAGTAAAATATATTATTGGATTATGATAGTGCTGGGAAACTACAGCAGAATATGATTTGGCAATTCATCAAGATTGCTGAAATTCACTTGGAAGATTTAACTATTGTTTCTGACTTGGCATAACTCTGACTCCCAGATGTAACCATTGCATATAGCAGAGCCAAACCATCCAGTTGGAAAACTAAGAAATATGATCCAGGTTAGCTATAAAGATTTGTCTATTTATCACCTATAAAGATTCTACCCAGAAGCAGAAGTTGTAATTAAAGGTTTCCTCTGCTTAGGCTCTCCTTTAACTAATAATTGCCTCTGCTTTAGCGTGTGCTTGAAACTTTTGATTTAAACATGTCTTTTTGGATTAGGTTGGTCTTTAAAAATTAAGCCTTTTGTTCCCCTTTTCCTTCCAATATTTATTATTCTATAAATGAAATATCAGTTTCAACATTAACATAAATGAACATAGTGTTGACCAGGGAAAAATCAGTTTAAAGTGTTAAAGCCTCTTGAAACACAAGGAGACTCCTAGGACATACCTGCTTTCCTTCAATGAAATTGCTGGCTAGGCTTCTGTGCCCTGTTTACAAATTAAATAATTCTAAAAGCATAGTCAGAGCTGCTTCTTCTGAGTCATGGCCTGAAATACTTGTAAGCACATATTCACTAATCAAATTGTCTTGTTTTTAGAGACAGGTATTTAATAAACCAGGGAAAATAATTTCAAACATATCACAATCTGGTTTCACGTCAGTAGTTTTACTGCATTAATTTTCTTGGCTAATGATCAATATAATTTGTTTCAATGTACAATATGATAGGAATAATTAAGGGATCAAAGTTTCTTTGAACTAAGTATTTCAACCTCAGGGATAACAAAGTCTCTAGATATTTAAAATTAAATAAATTTTACATACAAATTGAGCTATCATCATAAGATATTGGGAATGATGAAGTTTTGATGTAATTAATTTCATATTCATTATTCTGTTCTTAAAAGATGCTTTTGGCATCAAACATTGTAAAAAAAAGAAATTCTTAAGTTGAAAAATTATGTACATGTCAAAAGCTTTGCAGATCACACAATCCTTCAATTTTCTAATCATTCACTGGAACAATTAGTGATTGAAGCCACTGAATTAAGATCAGAATGCAATACCTAGATTATTAAAATTGCAAGCTGATTAAATCACAATGCCTCAATGCACATTTCAATTACAGCTCAGAGAAACACTCAACCTGCTCAGAGAAACACTGAATTAGTCTGCTAATAAACATTCACTTTAGTCATGGCAGAGAGCTACATGCTTGCTATTAACCTTCTTATAAGAGGGCCATCTCCATAGACTTATCATCTTTTAAGACTTTGATAGTCAAATGTTTTAACTTAAACTATTGTCTGTCTTAACTGCATCTTTAAATTATGCTAGCACAAGAAACACACACACACACACTGACACACACATCTCTTTGGTATTTAACCAGTAGAAACACCAAAAGAAAACTGAAGTATACTTGGTACCTTTCATTTCTGCTATGGACTGAACCATATTAGTATCTAATCTCTATTTACTATTGTGAAGCCCTAACTTACAAGGTTTGAAGTGTGAAGATGTGGCCCCATTAGACTAGATTAGGTTATATTAGATTGAGTTAAACTAATAAAAGTAGGCCATTATCATGCATGGGATTAGTCTCCTTAGAGGGGCATGGGAAGAGATGAGGGAGGGAGGGTGGGACTGGGAGGGGAAGAGGGAGGGAGCTACATCTGGGATACAAAGTGAGTAATTGTAACTAAAAAAAATTAATTAATTAAAAAAGAAAAGTCACTGTTTTGTCTTTTTCATGCATGGAGAATTTCTAAACCAGATAGCATCCAGGCTGTAATTCCTCTCTCTCTCTCTCTCTCTCTCTCTCTCTCTCTCTCTCTCTCTCTCATCCTACGGTGATAAAGAGAAAGAGTAACAGATGGAACAAAAAGATAGGTGATTTGGTGTGAAAACAAGGAAGTTTAAAGTTTTTGATGAGGTGGATGTAGAAGAGCAGCTGCAATTGTTAGCCAGATTAACACCACTAAATAGAAATCTTTTAGTCTGTACTAGAATGATAAGGAAGTTGTTAGGATGGCTGATTTTAAATACCTACATACCACAACTTAGCTTCACCTGAGAACGAAGTTTCTATTGAGTGATTGTCTAAATCAGGTTGGTCTGTGGAGAGTCTGTACAGAATTGTTTGAGTGTCTTTGTTAATATGGAAAGACTCAACCTAAATGTGGGTGGCACCTTCTGATATTGGCCCAGATAAAACAGGATGTGAGGAAAGAAAGATTATCCACTTTTTGCTAACTTGGCCTTCCCTCTTACTGCCAAGTTAATTTACCCTGTTGAGTTCTTAATCAGTATTAGAACCAACTTTTCTGGGATTCCAAAGTTGACCCAGGAACCAACCAGGTCCTTAGCAGCAGATTGGTTCATTAAAAATGTTGAGGCACCAAGCCTCAAGAACTAAGAAACTACTGGGATATCAATCTATCTATCTAAAGATATAGAAAGATAAAGATATAGATAAAGATAAGATAAAGATATATCTATCTATCTATCTAGATAAAGATATAGAAAGATTATATATATATATTCATATATATATATATATATATATATGACATTAATTGGTTTTGTTCCTCTAGAGTAGTGATTCCCAGCCTTCCATTACCCTTTAATTCAGTACCTGATGTTGTGGTGACCCCAACTATAAAATAATTTTCATCACTATTTCATAACTGTAATTTTGTTACTATTATGAATAATAATGTAAATATTTGTCTGTTGTAGGTGATGATTAATATTTACTACTGGTTTATCTTCTAGTAATGTTGCTGTTAATCCTCAGCAGCTGTATAACCAAATCACCACACAGAGACTGGGTTTTTAGTTAACCTAGAACACAATGCTGGGCAATATTTACTGCCTCCTAAACTTCCAAGCCCTCAGTTTCCTAACATTTAGATTTCCCACATTATACTTGCTTTTTGTGAAATCTTAGGTCTGGTTCATGCTCCACATCCTCCTAGCTCTCTCCTCCAGCTCTGCTCTCCTCGCTCTACCCTCGTTCTCCTCCCACCCTTTCCTGTTCTCTAGCTTCTCCCCTCTTTCCTGTCCTCTGGCTCCTCCCATTGCACAACATTGTATCTAGTTGCTTTATTTGTGTCTTGTTTACACAAGAGTTGAGACAGGATGCTTGTAGTGAGTATCACAATGCAATATCCAGATTGAAACCAGAGTTGGGGGTGGGGAAATCAGCATTTGAATTAACAAGGGTAAGGCATATACATTTTAAAAGAACATTATACCAACATTTGTCAAATAGAGATTTGCCAAAGGAGTTGTTACCTGCTGGTTGAAAGCTGCTGCTCTAAAGAATCCTGACAAAGATTTGTTTAAGACCCTATCCATTGAAGCGCCTTAGGAATATATAAATTTATTTGAAATTTATTTGAACTGAGAATAGTGCTGAAGTAGTTCCCTTTTCCAAGATGTATAGAGGTCAGTACAGCTTTGGCCCAAGGGGGTCAGACTAAATCTTCATCTGATAGTGGTACCTAACAACGTTGTTCATATGGCACTGTTTTTGTAGACATATGGAAAATGCATGAGTGAAGGTAGGGCATACAGGATATTGCCAAGGTTCCAGAAAGCCAGACAATATATAGCAAGGTCAGACTCCAAGTAAAGAAGCCCTGAGAGGAAATTGAAAGTAGCTAAGAGAGCTAAGCTTATGTTGCCCTGGAGACTCAAGGATATTAGAGATGCCATTAGGTAATCTGCCAAGGAAGCTGTAGGTATGAAATGGAGAAATACAATACAGGAGAAAGACTGTATTGAACACAACAAAGCTGCTGGGGTGGAGCTACACAAGACTGTTGTATTCCAGGTAATTCCACCATCATCTTGAGATTCTAGCAATGGGGTGGCAGGATTTGGTGTTTGCCCTGTTGAATTTTGATCCTGTTCTATTTTTATAATTCCTTGCTATTCCCCCATTTCTCCCTTATGAAGTAGGAATGTTTACTCTGTGCCATTTTATATAAGGAAAACACAACTTGGCTTTTGATTTTACATCAGTTCTTACTTAAGAGATTCTTTGAAGTCTTAAGAATGACTTAGACATTGCACTTTTGAACAGTGTTGAGACAGCTGAAGACTAAAGGGATTTTTGAAGTTGAAATGAGTGCAATTTGCGTTAAGAAATGGCCAGCCACTTATGGAAATCAGGGACAGAATGCTGTAACTTGAATGTGAAATGTTGCCCCCATAGGCTCTTGTGTTTAACACTTGTTCCTCAGCTAGTGAAACTCTGTTTTGATAGGATGTGGAACCTTCATGAAGTAGAGATTCAATGGAGCAACTGGGCCACTAGAGGTGAGTCTTGAGGTTTTATTACTTGGATTCACTGCTTGTTAATTCTTTGCTTCCTTTCTAATGAACTAATGAGAGGTACAACCTCACACTCTTCCTCCCACACTTTCTCAACCTTAATGGACTATGTACCCTCAAACCAAAACAAATGCTTCCTCCCTTAAACTGTCATGGATAGCAAATATTACACAGGTGAATAGGGAAATAGTTGTATCAGTTGAATGAAAACCAAAATAAAAGAAGAGATGTTATTTTTTGTAGGTAAATGTGAACAAATTTTACATTTAGACATTTATTTTCGAGTTTCTAAACTACCATGATGCTGACCATTAGAAACCTTTTCCAGAAAATTGCCCATACCCATCTAATCGATGACAGCTTTTATTTTCAATCTCATCAAAATGTTAAGTCCAAAGTTGTGTTTCAAAATGGCAGTGCTTATGACATTTTCCTAAACAAACCTACTTTTGCCAGGTAAACAGAAGTGATGTTATCCAGGAAACAAGCCCAAATTCATTTTTTGTGTACCAAGAACCTCCCTTAATCCATCTTAAAGGTTAACATCTTGGGCAAAAGAATCTAGTTCTGGGTCAATCCAAGCAGTTTGTTCGACTCAAAGAACCCACCCTGCTATCATATAAGATCTAATTGTTTTTCTACCATTTTGCTCTTCTTTCTGCTTCCTATCTCCAGAGATAAGCTTGGGAGTTTAATATCCAATAAAATTTGATTTCTACCCATGGAGTGTTCTAGTTCTGTGGTTTCATTGTGTCCTCACATTCACAAAACTTTGTACTCTCACTATGTCTATTCTCCTAACATACTTTCTCTAATGAACATTTCAGGGGTGGTACTATCTACAGTGAGCTGGGCTCTTCTATATCAATTAATCATCAATCACTAAAATTTAGCACAGGGTTTCCCACAGGCCAGTCTCATGGAGGAATTTTCTCCATTACAGTTCTCTCTTTCAAAATGATTCTAACTTGTGTCAAGTTGACAGAAAACCTGCTACCACAGATGATTAAAACAAACAAGAACTTGTTGGAAATACATAATTCATATGTACTGTAAAAGTTCAATAGTCAGTCACAATAGAATACCATTGATAAATGATTTCTACTTTATACTTTACACCATATTAAAAAAAAAGTGCTCCCATATGGTGGGTAGTTTTATGGCAATCTGACACAAGCTAAAGTCATCTGAGAGGAGGGAACCTCAATTTAGAAAATGCCTCCATGAGATCAGGCTGTAGGCAAGCCTATAGGACATATTTTTAATTTATAGTTGATGAAAGATGTCCTAGGCCATTGTGAGTGGTGCCATTCTTGGATTCTATAAGAAAGCAGGCTGAGGAAACCATGAAGAACAAGCCAGTGAGCATCACCCTTTTATGGCCTCTACATATGTTCCTACTTCTAGGTTCCTGTCCTGTTTAAGTTCCTGCCTTGTTCTCTTTTAATGATGGACAACAATGTGGAAATTTAAGCCAAGTAACCCTTCCCACCCCCGACTTGCTTTGATCATGTTTCATCATAGCAATAAAAACCTAAAGACATCCCCAATAAATTATATACATTATACATGTTGTAAATTAAATAGGTAGAAAATACTTGTTTGATGTACATAGTTTAAATATTAAATATGTAAAACCTGCATTAACATTAAAAATACAGAGGTAGCATCATATTCTGATCTTCCATAATCACCATGAAAAAGTGGCCATTTCTTTTCAAAATTACTCAAAGTTTTGTAACAACTTTGAGAACTAGTGTCCAACAAAATAACAAATTTTTCTTAAGAACAATAAACATTAAGAAAATTTCCCAGAGTCTAACCACTTCCTCAGCAGCAATTGGAAATAACAATCTCTGTTTGTTGTACTTGAAGGAATAAAACAGAGCTTATTTGGAAGCAAGGTCATTGTTTTTATTCTGACCTGTATTGGGATTCTCTAGAACACTGGTTCAACAGACTTATCTCTATGTCCCATAATTCATAATTGCCTTAGTGCTCCACATGCTTTCTCGGAGAGAGACAGTAAGAATATGTTAGTTAGAAGGAGAAAAACCACATGATCATCTCCTTAGATGCTGAAAAAGCATTTGACAAAGTCCAACACCCATTCATGTTTAAAGTCTTGGAGAGATCAGGGATACAAGGCACATACCTAAAGATAGTAAAGGCAATATACAGCAAGCCTATAGCCAACATCAAATTCAATGGAGAGAAACTTAAATCAATCCCACTGAAATCAGGGACAAGACAAGGCTGTCCATTGTCCCCATATCTCTTCAACATAGTACTTGAAGTCCTAGCCAGAGCAATAAGACAACTAAAGGAGATCACGGGGATACAAATCGGAAAGGAAGAGGTCAAAGTGTCACTATTTGCAGATGATATGATAGTATACAGGAGCGACCCCAAAAATTCAACCAGAGAACTCCTTCAGCTGATAAACACCTTCAGCAAAGTGGCAGGATACAAAATCAACTCAAAAAAATCAGAAGCCCTCCTATATACCAAAGACAAAAAGGCTGAGAAAGAAATTAGGGAAACAGCACCCTCCACAATAGCCACTAATAACATAAAGTACCTTGGTGTGACTCTAACCAAGCAAGCAAAAGACCTGTTTGAGAAAAATTTCAAGTCTCTGAAGAAAGAAATCGAAGAAGATACCAGAAGATGGAAAGATCTCCCGTGCTCATGGATTGGTAGGATTAACATTGTGAAAGTGGCCATACTGCCAAAAGCAATCTACAGATTCAATGCAATTCCCATCAAAATACCAACTCAATTCTTTACAGACCTTGAAAGAAAGATTCTCAGCTTCATATGGAGAAACAAAAAACCCAAAATCTCCTAAACGATCCTGTACAACAACAGATCATCTGGAGGTATCTCCATCCCTGATCTCAAGCTGTACTACAGGGCAATAGTAATAAAAACTGCATGGTATTGGCATAGAAACAGAAAGGAGGATCAATTGAACCACATAGAAGACCCAGAAATAAACCCACACACCTATGAATACTCGATATTTGACAATGAAGCCAAATCCATTCAATGGAAAAAAGACAGCATCTTCAACAAATGGTGCTGGACCAACTGGATGTCTACATGCAGAAAAATGAAAATAGATCCATATTTATCACCCTGCACAAAACTAAAGTCAAAGTGGATCAAGAACCTCAACATAAAACCAGATACCCTAAATCAATTAGAAAAAAAAATGGGGAACAGCCTAGAACTCATTGGCACAGGAGAAAACTTCCTCAACAGAACACTAACAGCACAGGCTCTAAGAGCAACAATCAACAAACGTGACCTCATGAAACTGAAAAGTTTCTGTAAAGCAAAGGACACCGTCATCAAAACAAAACAACTGCCTACAGATTGGGAAAGAATCTTCACTAACCCTTTATCTGACAGAGGACTAATATCCAGTATATACAAAGAACTAAAGAAGCTGAAAAGCACCAAACCAAGTAATCCAATTAAAAAATGTGGAACAGAGCTAAACAGAGAATTCTCGACAGAGGAATATCGAATGGCAGAAAAACACTTAAAGAAATGCTCATCCTCATTAGCCATCAGGGAAATGCAAATCAAAACGACCCTGAGATATCACCTTACACCCATCAGAATGGCCAAGATAAAAAACTCAAGTGACAACACATGCTGGAGAGGTTGTGGAGAAAGGGGAACCCTCCTCCACTGCTGGTGGGAATGTAAACTGGTACAACCACTCTGGAAAGCTATCTGGCGCTTTCTCAGACAATTAGGAATAGTGCTTCCTCAAGACCCAGCTATACCACTGCTAGGTATATACCCAAAGTTCGTTCAAGTACACAAAAGGGATACTTGCTCAACCATGTTTATAGCAGCTTTATTTGTAATAGCCAGAACCTGGAAACAACCCAGATGTCCATCAATGGAGGAATGGGTACAGAAATTGTGGTATTTTTACACAATGGAATACTACTCAGCAATCAAAAAGGAGGAAATCATGAAATTTGCAGGCAAATGGTGGGATCTAGAAAAGATCATTCTGAGTGAAATATCCCAGAAGGAGAAAGACAAACATGGGATATACTCACTTACATAGACCTATAAGATATGATAAACATAATGAAATCTATACACCTAAAAAAGATAATCAATTGCACGGACATGGGACAAGATGATCAATCCTCGTTTAGAAAGACAGATGGGGTGTGCATTGAACATATGACAGGAATCTACTGAGCACATCTGAAAGACTCTAACTAGCAGTGTTTTCAAAGCAAAGACTCATGATCAAGCCTTTGGCAGAGTACAGGGAATCATAAGAAAGAAGGGGAGTTAGTCTGATGGGGAAAGGATAGGAGCTCCACAAGGACCAAATATATCTGGGCACAGGGTCTTTTCTGAGACTGACATTCAATCAAAGACCATGTATGGATATAACCTAGAACCTCCACTCAGATGTAGCCTGTGGTAGCTCAGTAACCAATTGGTTTCCCAAAGTGAGGGGAACAAGGACTATTTCTAACAGGAACTCAATGACTGGCTCTTTGGCCTCCCCACCCCCGAAGGGAGGAGCAGTCCTGTTAGGCCACAGAGGAGGGCTTTGCAGCCAGTCCTGAAGATACCTGATAAAACAGGATCAGATGAATGGGGAGGAGGTTCCCCCCCCCATCAGTGGACTTGGAAAGGGGCACGGTGGAGATGAGGGAGGGAGGGAGGGACTGGGAGGGAATGAGGGATCGGGACATGGCTGGGATACAGTTAATAAAATGTAACTGATAAAAAAAATAAAGAATAAAAAAAAAGAATATGTTAGTTAGGCAAATATGTTAGTAGTTTCTACCACTGGTAAGAGATGAGAGTTGAAGAAAACATTAGACTAATTAAAACAAAGAAATGAACAAATTGGGGATAAAAGACTGGAGACAAGATACTCTCAATGTCTTTGAAAATCAGCAATAAAATTCTTGGGACCCGAGAAACCCATGCCTGTGGTTAAGGCTGCACAGAAGCTCAAGGAATTATGAGAAGTCCTGAACTTTTATCTCATCCTAACCTTGACACTTGAGGGAAGCAGGAATTACAGGCTGGAGATGAGCTGTAAACTGACTTTCCAAATGTTTCATGTTGCAAGTATTGCTAACATACACAGCTGCTTGGAAAAAATGAGATTTCCAGTTATGATTGATGAAGAAAATATCTGCCAGATCACTGAAATACTCTAGTTTCATTCTCATCATTCACTATTTCAAAGAAATGGCAAGAATAAATATTCTGGCCATGTGTAAAACTGTACAATGAAAGTTTCCAGAAATTCATCATTAAGTATCATGGAACATATGGTGCCTCGAGCAGTCTTTATCATGGTGGAGAAGTTCTCTGCTCGCCATATACTGTTGAATATTTTCATCACACACAGACAGACACACACACACACACACACACACACTTTGAGTTCTATAAGTATTTTGTGAAGAAGTCAAAGCTCTTTTATCTTGAAATGTAGAATTGTGTAGTTACTGTGAAATATATAATGTTTTTTCCAAAAGTTAAATATGACTATATTACTTAAGAAAGCACTCACCAATTGGTTATCCAATAAGCAATGGTCACTCCTGAAAACGTACATGCAAGTAACATATAGATAGACTAATCAAGTGTATATTTGTATTTAAAATATATGGGAAGATTTTAAAGGAAGAAATGGAAATGGATAAATCATAATTATATTATAGTATCAAAAAATAAAAAATAATTTATAAAATGTTTTGAAGCTATTTTATGAACACTTTCATAAAATTTCATAAACATAAAATTTTTACATGCAAATTTTTGTAAGTACACATGAATTTCAGATGAAATTTTTCGGTAAGGTAGAATTCACATCAAGACTTTGTCCATTATGACTTCCTCAAAGATTTTGTTTCATACTGGAAAATTATTTTGTAAGATGGTGTACAAACTCACATTACTTTCAGAAACATGCCTGTTAAGTGTACATGTCAACACCATTTACACTACCAGAATTAAGGGCAGGGGAAACTCAGTGAACTTTCAAAATATCTTCTGTACAAAAGGTATCACTATACCAAGAAAAATTATTAGTATTACTTCAATACTTGGGACATAGGAATAATTTGTTTTCTATAGAAACATTTTCAAAACTTAGGTGAAAAAGAAAATAAGTGTTTCACATCATTAAAATAACATAATTGTGATAAAATTTGACAAAAATAATAAACAGAATATTCTTCATAATATCAGTGTAAATAATCTGATGTAAAATGCTATTTAAAAGTTTTAGAAATCTACTGAAAAGTTTCAAGAATTTGTACAAGTGCCCTACAAAAATAAATAAATAAGCAAATGAATGAATGAATCAGTCAATCAATAATAACATGTAATAGTTAATCCAGGAAAAGAAAAAGTCACCTTCTGGTTTGTGCTCTATAAACTGTTGATAATTCTATGGGTGGGCCCCTTAATACTTAGATTGATGTCCTTCATATGACAGCCTGTATTTTATTGCATGAAAATAAATGCAAAATTAAGAACAGTACTTAATATGATAAACAAAATTATTTAAAAGCTAAAGTCAGCATCATACTAAATACACACACACTAAAATAAACACCACAGGAATTTTTGTTATTGTCAGAAAAAGTTTTAGATGGTTTAATAATAACAGCCAAATAACTATTCATTTAAAATGTTGGGGCTGGTATAATAAAATAGAATGCACTGTGTAAATTATAAATAAACTACATTTAGTTTTTATAGTTCTGGAAGCTTGGAAATGCAAGAGCCATGCACCAGCAAATCTAGTGTCTGGTAAGGGCTTTGTCCAATGTAAATGTAGAGGCTTTCTATTTTATAAGTAAATGACATTGGCTTTTGGACCTATTTTATGAACACTTTCATTCAACTCATTAGGATTCTGTCCTGATGATTTAGTCAGCTCCCAAAGTCTCTACTTCTTAACAGCATGACTTTAGTTTCTAGATTTCAACATGTGAATTATTGAGAACACATAACTAACCAACTACTAAATCCTAAAACCAGATGAATGGAATTTTGAAAATAAGATGCTAAGGAAGGTTTGGCCACCTCTGCCTGAAGTTCATATTTTAGAACCATAATCTTCAAATTAATATGTTAATGATATTTGTACATAAGATTGTTGGAAGACAATTAAATTTAGATGAGGTTATGATGGGTAGGTCACCATCATACGTTTTCTTTTTTTTTTTTGCCATGTTATTATGTTCTCACTGGCTACTGGAAAGATGTCAGCATCATTCTCCTAGAATTCCAGGCTCCACAAATGTGAAATAAATGAACTTCTGTTTTTTGTTTTGTTTTGTTTTGAATTTACTCAGTCTTAGGTATTTTGTTATATAGCAAATGGACTAAGACATTATACATACAAAAGTAGGATTATTCTGAAGATTGTCAATAAAGGTACTCTGCAAGATTCGAGTGAAAAATATAATGAAATAGGTTAGATTCATCAAAGTAGACAAGAGCCAAGTATACTTTATCTGTAATGGACCATCATGTAAATACTTATACTTTGAGGGCCATCTGGTATCTAACTGTTGCAATTACTCATTTGTTGTAATAGTTCAAGAGTATCCATGGACAACAAGCACTGAATGAAGTCAAATGTTTGACAATAAATCTTTATAAGAGCAGATGACATGTGAGATTTAACCTAAGGGTCATAGTATGTTGACTACTGAAACTGGATATTAAATTCTCCCAAATTCAATAATTATTAATTAGATATAACTCTAAAGAAACCACTCTCTTTATCACTAGAACAAAATTAATACCCAAGAATACTCTTAGTAGAAAATGGGTAAAACCGATGTGCCACAAAATATATTGTATTCAATAATAAAATTGATCACATAATAATTGAATAATTGAATAAAAAACTGAGTCTTTGATGGGAAGCCTATATTTAATAAAACCAGTTTTTTCCAGCACATCAGAGTTAAAGAAATTCAAACTTCATTTTTAGTGGTAAATAATCTAATATTTAATGGGGAAAAATAAACAAACGTGAGAAAATAATTTCTGCCCTCAAATGGAGAGATTGGGCCTACTGGCAGAGTGTAAGTTTTCTGTCTTTGTTTGTTTGTTTTGTTGTTGTTTGTTTATTTGTTTTGTTTTCTTTTCTGGCTTCAAATAACTATAACTAAGCCTAAATATATATGTAAAAAAAAAACACTAGCTCATATAAGTGTAAATTTAGAGACAGGCCATCTTTGATTTAAGCTCGTCTTTCCAACCCATTTCTCAGTCATTCTTAAAGACAGTAGTTTTATATTGGGAATGATTTATCGCTGCAGAGAATATTTAACACAGCTCAGAGATGTTTTTGATTGCTGTAACTGGATTTGGGGAAAGGGCATGGTGTGCAGCATAGCTTCTGGCTTGAATGGAGTGAGCAGAGGCTAGAGGTACTACGAAAACATACTATAATGCATGAGGCAATCTACAGTAGCAAAGAATTCCAACAACAATGAAATTGAGACAGTCTGCATTATGATCATTTTCAGTTGTGTTTATTCAGATGTAGTAGCCTTCAGGGGCAAAGACAGTTCTCTTTCCTGATGGTAGTTCACTAATAGGAAAACACATTTTTAAAATTTTTATTTTTATATTAATTATAGTTTATTCATTTTGTATCCCAGCTTTAGCACCTCCCTCAATCCTCCCAATCCCAGCTTCCCTCCCTCATCTCCTACCATGCCCCTCTCCAAGTCCATTGATAGGGGAGGTCCTCCTCCCCTTCCAACTGACCCAAACTTATCAGGTCTCCTCAGGAGTGGCTGCATTGGCCTCCTCTGTGGCCTGGCAAGGCTGCTCCCCATAAGGGGGAGGTGATCAAAGAGCCAGTCACTTTTAGAATATGTCGCTGTCCTTGTGGAGCTCCTGTCTTCTCCAAGTCTTACTATCTCCCACTTCTTTCATAAGATTCCAGGGGAAGCAGCCTTATCAGGCCACAGAAAAAGACAATTCAGCTACTCCTGATGAGACTTGATAGACCTGATAGGATCAGAGGGAAGGGGAGGAGGACCTCCCTTTTCAGTGGACTGGGAGAGGGACACAGGTGGGGAAGAGGGAAGGTGATATTGGGAGGGGAGGAGGTAGGGAGGTACAGGGGGATACAAAGTGAATAAACTGTAATTAATAAAAATTAAAAAAAAAACAGA
Organism: Meriones unguiculatus; assembly: GCF_030254825.1. NCBI lineage: Eukaryota > Metazoa > Chordata > Mammalia > Rodentia > Muridae > Meriones > Meriones unguiculatus. The sequence goes on along the minus strand of NC_083369.1, from coordinate 49,499,273 downwards.
TTATGAAAAACCTTAAAAAAAAAAAAAAAGAGCCAGCCACTGAGTTCATGTCAGAGACAGTCCCTGTTCCCCTTACTAGAGAACCCACTTGAAGACTCGGCTGCCATGGGCTACATCAGAGCAAGGGTTCTAGGTTATATCCATGAATGGTGCCTGGTTGGAGTATCAGTATCAGAAAAGAGCCTTGTGCCCAGATTTTTTTGGTTCTGTTGCTCTCCTTGTGGAGTTCCTGTCCTCTCCAAGTCTTACTATCTCCCCCTTCTTTCGTAAGATTTCCTACACTCTGCCCAAAGTTTGGTTATGAGTCTCAGTATCTGCTTTGATACACTGCTGGGTAGGACAATACATTTTTAGTTTCATAAAATGAGTTTAGAGTGTTCTAGCTCTTTCTAACTATAATATGAAGTAGCTCTCTATTTCTCGAGAGAATCACTGTTTACAAATATATTGCCTTTTTAACTTTTTATATGTTTACCTCAAATTTAATTTCATATTCTATTAGCATTACCATATCAGCTTCATTTTTTATTAATATCTGTCCAAAATAATTTCTAGTCTGTTCATTTTCCACATTTCTTGCTCATTTGTTTTAGGTATGGTCTTTATAAATTGCATACCATTTTACATTTAAAAATGCAAAGTCAAATTATATTTTCTAATGCACAATTTTAGTTATTGTATACTAATTATTTTGTAAGAGAAATATCTGCATATATTCCACAGATAATAATCTGGGGAGGGGTAAGTTTTCTTTATTTTTTGTGATTTTTGTCTCCTCACCCCACATTACAGCATGTGTTCTTGCTATTTTTTATAGATTGTTTTTCTGTGTTCATCACCTGTTTATGTCAACACACCTGCATCGATTTCTAAACTTTGCCCTTATTCTGAAAGATCATTCAGCCCATTTTTCTCAGTCATAAGGTTTTACTTATATGTATCACAAGGACTGGTTTTGTTACTTTCCTGTTTTTGACCACATTGACTGAATATGACCATCCCATATTTTCTAGAACAATGGAGAACTCTGAGGACATTGAAACCTAGTACTTTTTCTACAGTATGAACACAATCATCTCTACTTCTACCTATTATTTCTTGGTAGGCTTAGAAAGAAATCCTGGAAAAGAGCAATATAGAACATTTATGTTATGATCTCAGTATCATATGGGGTTGAATTATTTGTATACCATCTGTGATATTCTGAATGAAAAAAAATGTCTCCCATATGTTCATGCATTTGAATACTTAGTTCCCAGTTAATGGTGCTGTTTGGAGAAGTTATAGAACCTTTACAAGGTGCAGACTTGACAGAGGAAGTTCATCATTGAGGACAGACTTTGAAATTTTAAAGCCTTGTTTTTGTTTTGTTTTGTTTTGTTTTGTTTTCCTGCTCTCCCATTGTTTCCTGTGTAGATAGAAAAGTAACCAGCCAGCTTCCTGCTGTGATGCTGTGCCGTCCATGATATTACAGGCACCAGTTCACTGGAGTTGTAAGCAAAATTAATGTTCTTTTTTAAGTCACTTTTGGTCATGGTATTTTATCACCACAACATAAATGTAACTAACACATCATTGTCTTAGGGTTTCCATTGCTGTGAAGGTACAGTGGCCTCCACCATTGAAACATTGAACCTTGTTTTTTGTTGTTGTTTTTCTTTTTTTGCTTTTTCATTCCCAGTACTTTTTTATTTTTTGTTTGTTTTAGTTTAAAACAGTCAAGCTGCCCTTGAGCTCACTGCCCCCAAACAGGAGTCTATTGCCTGAGCCGTACAAGTACTGTGGTCTACAGGGATGTGGCAACAGGCCAGGTCTCACACTAGATGTTCCATTAATGTGATAAAAGATTTACTTGGTATTCTCCCTACGTATCCATTGACTTTATGCCTCTGTGCTTCTGCTCCCTGCAAGGCGGAATTGTCCATCTGACTTTCACAAGTGAGGGAAATAATACCCATACTTCAAAGCTCAGCACTGATGTCTGATCAAAGCCTTAATAAAGTCCTCTCTGATCTCCTCTCTATAACATCGCTGTTTTAAAAATAGAGGTAGTTTTAAAGCCCTGTAAAAAGTAATGAATAGTTTGGGATTCCTTAAGCATCAGTTACAGGACACCTTTTTATTCTGTATTCTCTCTGGAGGCAGCCCTAGTTACACTTTAGGCATCAATTACGCTAAAGAATCTCAATATATCATTTTCAACTGAAGTGTGTCTCAGTCTTCACTTCTGCTGCTTGCAGATCAAGATTACATTCTGCTCCTAAAGAAGTTAAACAACAAGGAAGACCCTAGGGAAATTGCTCAATCCTCATTCAGAAGGACAAATGCAATAAATGTTTTCTTTTATAAGAATTGCCATGGTTATTCTGTCCCTTCACAGTGATAAAACCGTAAATAAGACAGTATATATATATATATATATATATATATATATATATATATATATATGATTTGTAGTGTAATACCTTCTTGGTGGACTGTTTATTGAAAATCAAGTAACCTTTTTCATTTCTTCTGATGTGTTTGTGTTGAAGGTTATTTTTGTCAGATATTAGAATACCAATACCTACTCATTTCCTAGTTCCATTTGTTTGAGATTTTTTTTCTCTCCTTTACTTTACCTTAAAGTGGTATCAGTTGCTCAAGGTTAGATATGCTTCTTGGAGGCAGCAGAAATACAGCTCTTGTTTTCTAATTGAATCTGTAGTCTATGTATTTTTTAAATATATTTTAAATTATGAGTCTCTGTGTGTGCATGTGTATGGGTATGTGCATATGAACATTAATACCTGTGGGGGTCAAGAAGAGAGATTAACTGAAGCTGGAGTTACATGCAATTATGAGCAACATGAGTTGGTTAGTGGGTGTCAAAGTTAGGTCCTCTGGAAGAATAATATGTTTTCTTAAACACTGAGACATCCTTTCAGCCCTAGTATGAGTATTTTATTGGGTAGTTCAGACAGCTGTTTTTCATTACTATTGTTGAGGGCTATGAATTTATTGCATCATTCTGTTTATTTTTGTTGTTGTTGTTATTATTTGCTTATCCCCTATGTTGTTATGTATACATATCTTCCTCTTTAGTTCAAAGTGTCCTTAAAATATTCTCTGTAGAGCTTGCTTAATGGTCACGAATTCCTTTAATCTGTCTTTACTGTAAAGAAATTTTATTTTTCTTTCAAATTTCATGGAAAGTTTTTCAAATTTAATAATAGTGTGTGTTCAGAGTTGTGGACTTTCAGAATATGAGTTATATCTTTCCCTTCTGGCTTCAAAAGTTCTTATCAAATCATCAGGTATTATTTTGATCGCCCTGTTTTTATAACTTGACTGTTCTATCTTTTTTTTATTTTATTTTATTATTTTTTTTATCAGTTACATTTTATTAACTCTGTATCCCAGCCGTGTCCCGATCCCTCATTCCCTCCCAGTCCCTCCCTCCCTCCCTCATCTCCACCATGCCCCTTTCCAAGTACACTGATACGGGGGACCTCCTCCCCATTCATCTGATCCTGTTTTATCAGGTATCTTCAGGACTGGCTGCAAAGCCCTCCTCTGTGGCCTAACAGGACTGCTCCTCCCTTCGGGGGTGGGGAGGCCAAAGAGCCAGTCATTGAGTTCCTGTTAGAAATAGTCCTTGTTCCCCTCACTTTGGGAAACCAATTGGTTACTGAGCTACCACAGGCTACATCTGAGTGGAGGTTCTAGGTTATATCCATACATAGTCCTTGGTTGAATGTCAGTCTCAGAAAAGACCCTGTGCCCAGATATATTTGGTCCTTGTGGAGCTCCTATCCTTTCCCCATCAGACTAACTCCCCTTCTTTCTTATGATTCCCTGTACTCTGCCAAAGGCTTGATCATGAGTCTTTGCTTTGAAAACACTGCTAGTTAGAGTCTTTCAGATGCGCTCAGTAGACTCCTGTCATACGTTCAATGCACATCCCATCTGTCTTTCTAAACGAGGATTGATCATCTTACCCTGTGTCCTCTCAATTGATTATCTTTTTTAGGTGTATAGATTTCATTATGTTTATCATATCTTATAGGTCTATATAAATGAGTATATCCCATGTTTGTGTTTCTCCTTCTGGGATATTTCACTCAGAATGATCTTTTCTAGATCCCACCATTTGCCTGCAAATTTCATGATTTCCTCCTTTTTGATTGCTGAGTAGTATTCCATTGTGTAAAAATACCACAATTTCTGTACCCATTCCTCCGTTGATGGACATCTAGGTCGTTTCCAGGTTCTGGCTATTAAAAATAAAGCTGCTATAAACATGGTTGAGCAAGTATCCCTTTTGTGTACTTGAACGAACTTTGGGTATATACCTAGCAGTGGTATAGCTGGGTCTTGAGGAAGCACTATTCCTAATTGTCTGAGAAAGCGCCAGATAGCTTTCCAGAGTGGTTGTAACAGTTTACATTCCCACCAGCAATGGAGGACGGTTCCCCTTTCTCCACAACCTCTCCAGCATGTGTTGTCACTTGAGTTTTTCATCTTGGCCATTCTGATGGGTGTAAGGTGATATCTCAGGGTCGGTTTGATTTGCATTTCCCTGATGGCTAATGAGGATGAGCATTTCTTTAAGTGTTTTTCTGCCATTGGATATTCATCTGTCGAGAATTCTGTTTAGCTCAGTTCGCCATTTTTTAATTGGATTACTTGGTTTGGTGCTTTTCAGCTTCTTTAGTTCTTTGTATATACTGGATATTAGTCCTCTGTCAGATAAAGGGTTAGTGAAGATTCTTTCCCAATCTGTAGGCAGTCGTTTTGTTTTGATGATGGTATCCTTTGCTTTACAGAAACTTTTCAGTTTCATGAGGTCCCATTGATTAATTGTTGCTCTTAGAGCCTGTGCCATTGGTGTTCTGTTGAGGAAGTTGTCTCATGTGCCAATGAGTTCTAGGCTGTTCCCCAATATTTCTTCTAACCAATTTAATGTGTCTGGTTTCATGTTGAGGTCCTTGATCCACTTTGACTTTAGTTTTGTGCAGGGTGATAAATATGGATCTATTTTCATTTTTCTGCATGTACACATCCAGTTGGTCCAGCACCATTTGTTGAAGATGCTGTCTTTTTTCCATTGAATGGATTTGGCTTCATTGTCAAATATCGAGTATTCATAGGTGTGTGGGTTTATTTCTGGGTCTTCCTTTCTGTTTCTATGCCAATACCATGCAGTTTTTATTACTGTTGCCCTGTAGTACAGCTTGAGATCAGGGATGGAGATACCTCCAGATGATCTGTTGTTGTACAGGATCGTTTTGGAGATTCTGGGTTTTTTGTTTCTCCATATGAAGCTGAGAATCTTTCTTTCAAGGTCTGTAAAGAATTGAGTTGGTATTTTGATGGGAATTGCATTGAATCTGTAGATTGCTTTTGGCAGTATGTCCATTTTCACAATGTTAATCCTACCAATCCATGAGCACGGGAGATCTTTCCATCTTCTGATATCTTCTTCGATTTCTTTCTTCAGAGACTTGAAGTTTTTCTCAAACAGGTCTTTTGCTTGCTTGGTTAGAGTCACACCAAGGTACTTTATGTTATTAGTGGCTATTGGGAAGGGTGTTGTTTCCCTAATTTCTTTCTCAGCCTTTTTGTCTTTGGTATATAGGAGGGCTTCTGATTTTTTTGAGTTGATTTTGTATCCTGCCACTTTGCTGAAGGTGTTTATCAGCTGAAGGAGTTCTCTGGTTGAATTTTTGGGGTCGCTCATGTATGCTATCATATCATCTGCAAATAGTGACACTTTGACCTCTTCCTTTCCGATTTGTATCCCCTTGATCTTCTTTAGTTGTCTTATTGCTCTGGCTAGGACTTCAAGTACTATGTTGAAGAGATATGGGGACAATGGACAGCCTTGTGTTGTCCCTGATTTCAGTGGGATTGATTTAAGTTTCTCTCCATTGAGTTTGATGTTGGCTATAGGCTTGCTGTATATTGCCTTTACTATCTTTAGGTATGTGCCTTGTATCCCTGATCTCTCCAAGACTTTAAACATGAATGGGTGTTGGACTTTGTCAAATGCTTTTTCGGCATCTAAGGAGATGATCATGTGGTTTTTCTCCTTCAGTTTGTTCATGTGGTGGTTTACATTGATGGATTTCCGTATGTTGAACCACCGTTGCGTCCGTGGGATGAAGCCTATTTGGTCACGGTGGATGATATCTTTGATATGTTCTTGGATTCGGTTTGCAAGTATTTTATTGAGTATTTTTGCGTCAATGTTCATAAGAGAGATAGGCCTGAAGTTCTCTTTTTTTGTTGGGTCTTTGTGTGGTTTAGGTATTAAGGTGACTGTGGCTTCATAGAATGAGTTTGGTAGTGTTCCTTCTGTTTCTATTTTGTGGAATAGCTTGAGGAGAATTGGAGTTAGCACTTCTTTGAAGGTCTTGTAGAATTCTGCGCTGAAGCCATCTGATCCAGGGCCTTCTTTTGAGGGGAGACTGTTAATGTCTGCTTCGATTTCCTTGGGAGATATAGGGCTATTCAGTCTTTCTATCTGATCTTGACTTAGTTTTGGTAGATGGAATTTTTCAAGAAAATTATCCATTTCATTTAGATTTTCAAATTTTGTGGCATATAGGCTTTTGTAGTATGACCTAATAATTGTTTGGATTTCCTCAGTGTCTGTGGTTATGTCCCCATTTTCATTTCTGATTTTGCTGATCTGGATAGTTTCTCTCTGCTTTTTAGTTAGTTTGGCTAAGGGTTTGTCTATCTTGTTGATTTTCTCAAAGAAGCAGCTTTTTGTTTCATTGATTCTTTGGATAGTTTTATTTGTTTCTAGTTGATTGATTTCAGCCCTTATTTGATTATTACAGCCGTCTGCTCCTCTTGGGTGTATCTGCTTCTTTTTTTTCTAGGGTTTTCAGTTGGGCCATTAAGTTGTTTGTATGTGATGTTACGAATTTCTTCTTGCAGGCACTTAGTGTTCTAAATTTTCCTCTGAACACTGATTTCAATGTGTCCCATAAATTTAGGTATGTTGTCCCTTCCTTTTCATTGAATTCTAGGAAGTCTTTAATTTCTTTCTTTATTTCTTCCTTAACCCAGCTGTCATTGAGTAGTAAGTTGTTTAGTTTGCATGTGCGTGTCGGCTTTTTTTTTTTTGTTTCTGTTGTTGTTGATGTCTAGCTTTAGTCCATGGTGGTCAGATAGTATACAAGGGATCATTTCAATCCTTTTGTATCTGTTGAGGCTTGCTTTGTGACCCACTATATGGTCTATTTTGGAAAAGGTTCCATGTGGTGCTGAAAAGAAGGTGTACTCTTTTGAGTTTGGGTGAAACGATCTGTAGACGTCTATTAGGTCCATTTGATTTAGGGATTCTGTGAGTGCTTTTATTTCCCTATTTGGTGTCTGTGTAGTTGATCTGTCCCTTGGTGAGAGTCGAGTGTTGAAGTCTCACACTATTAAGGTATTAGGATCAATGTATGATTTAAGCTTTAATAATGTTTCATTTATGAATGTCGGTGCTCTTGTATTTGGGGCATAGATATTCAAGATTGTGATGTCCTCTTGGTGGATTTTTCCTTTGATGAGAATATAGTGGCCCTCCTTATCTTTTTTGATTAACTTGGGTTGAAAGTCTATTTTATTAGATATTAGGATGGTTACTCCAGCTTGTTTTCTGGAACCATTTGCTTAAAAAACAGTTTTCCAGCCCTTTACTCTGAGGTAGTGTTTATCTTTGTTCTGTTTCTTGGATGCAGCAGAATGTTGGATCCTGTTTCTGCAACCATTCTGTTAGCCTGTGTCTTTTTATTGGTGAGTTGAGTCCATTGATATTGATAGATAATAGTGACCAATGCATGTTAGTTCCTTTTGTAATGGAGTCGGTGATCTAACCCTGTTTCATTGCTTGTTTTTTTTTTTTTTTTTTTTTTCATTTTTGTTGGGATCTTATCTGTATGCCCTGTTTTCTTGGGTGAATTTGTTTTCATTGGATTGGAGTTTTCCTTCTAGTATCTTCTGTAGGGATGGTTTGCTGTGTAGATATTGTGTAAATTTAGTTTTGTCATGGAATATTTTGTTTTCTCCATCTATGTTGAGTGAAAGCTTTGCAGGGTATAGTAGTCTGGGTTGACATTTGTGATCTCTTAGAGTCTCCATGATACTTGCCCAGGCCCTTCTGGCTTTCATAGTTTCTGATGAGAAGTCCGGTGTGATTCTTATAGGTCTACATTCATATGTTACTTGGCCTTTCTCCCTTGCTGCTTTTAATATCTTTTCTTTGTTCTGTAGATTTAGTGTTTTGACTATGATGTGATGTGATGTGTTTCTTTTCTGGTCTAGTCTATTTGGAGTTCTGTAGGCCTCTTGTATATTTATGGACATCTCTTTCATTAAGTTGGGAAAATTTTCTTCTATGATTTTCTTGAAAATATTTTCTGGACCTTGGAGTCTGGAGTCTTCTTTTTCGTGAATTCCTATTATTCTTATATTTTGTCTTTTCATAGCATCCTTTATTTCTTGGATATTTTGTGATTGCAACTTTTCTGATTTTACTTTTTCTTTGAGAGAAGTATCCATTTCTGCAAGTGTGCCTTCAGCTCCAGAGATTCTCTCTTCCATCTCTTGTATTCTGTTGGTGATGCTTACTTTTGTGGTTCCTGATCTTTTCTCCAAGTTCTCCAGCTCAAGGGTTTTCTCATTTTGTGTTTGCTTTATTGATTCTAATTCTGTTTTCATGCCTTGCACCATTTCTTTCATGTGTTTGAATTTGGATTCCTGTCTCTCTACGATGGCCTCTATTTCTTTGTTCATTTCCTTTTTATATGCCACTAATTTTTCCTCTACTTGTGTATCTATTTGTTTGGCTATGTTTGCCTGTGTTTCTTTAAAGATATTGTCTATTTCTTCTTTCTTTGCCTCCAATTGACTGGCCATCACTTTGAAAGACTTGTTCATTTCCTCCTTATGAGCCTCAAATAATTGGGCAAGCATGGCTTTAAAATCATTTTCCTGTGCTTTGCTGAATTGGAGTATCCATTGATTTTGGGGTTTGCTGGTTAAGTCATGATGTCCTGATTTATGTTGGAAGTGTTCTTTCCCTACCCCTGGCCATTGGCTTATCTGAAACCTTCCTTGTTTGTTTTTGGATTCAGCAGATTTGACTGGTACTGTCTCTCTCTGGTGTCTGGAGAGTTCTTCAGGAAGCTGAGTACTCTCAGCATGTGCTGAGGACTAGCTGTACCTGTGGGAGGAAAGTACGCAGGCACAAACGGGGCAAATGCAAGTGTGTGTGCGCGTGTGCGTGTGTGTGTCTGTGTGTGTAAGTGTGTGTGGACGTGTGTCTCAAGGGACAGAGTGATGGCTAATGTTGAACCCTTGAGTGTGTGGGAGGGGCTCTGCACTGTATATGTCGCAGGTGCTAATGATGATCACAGTGCAATTTCTGGCATTAACTGCCTTGACTCCTCAATTATGCCCACAGGGCAGGAACTTCAATGTCCCTAGTGCCCCTCTGTTTCCCAAAGTGAGTATGTGGGTGGGAGGGGGGTTCGATGCCTGGTTTCTGATTTAGAAGGACCCAGGATCTAGGGAACTGCAGATTCTGAAGGGTGCGCTCACTTACAGGCAGGTCTCTTGGCAGAGATCGTGGTATCCGGGGCTCTCTGCTCTCTGGTATGGCCCTGCTTCTTTGATGTGCTCCGCCAGTTCTGTGCTGCTGTCACTGCCAGGTTCTGAGGTCTTGCTGCAGCTGGAGATTTCAGGGTGGTCACTTCAGCAGGGATGGGGTAACCAGGCTCTCTGTTCTCTGGTTTGGCCCTGGTTAGTCTTAAACTGGAGGGCTGTGTTGCCCCGCCAGTTCAGTGCTGCTCCGCTGCCAAGTCCTGCTGTAACTGGAGACTGGTTAGCTAGTCCAGATGCTTTGTGGGAAGTCCTGGGGTCTCTTCGTTGTGCTCTCCAAGCTTGGGAGGCCCAGCGCCTGGTGTGTCCAGGTTGTATGACGTTTCTGCCTGGTTTTGGTGAGTATATAGCGTATTCTCTGTCACTGTGGGATTTGGTGGGCCATACAGTCAGTGATCGCGATCCTGTGGAGCTAGTATGGCGTCTAGCAGATTCGCGCCCTGGGAGGATGGTGCAGCCACTGCGCAAATTTGGGACTCTGGGACATGTACTGCTTGCTTTTGTCTGCCACTAAAGTGCTTGGTGCTCCGTTTCAGCAGCTGTATACCCCAGGCAGTTAGGTCTGCGCTGAGAAAGGTGAGTCCGCTGTGCTGCTGTGCAGAGGAGGAAGGAGGTCTGGGGGAAGGGAGTGCTGCAAGATCAAAGGATCGTTTCTCTCCTTCCCCAAACAAGTCCCCGGGTGACTGGAGACCAAAATTTTCACCTCCTGTGATGTTCCCTGTTGTTCAGAAAGCCTCACTGTGGTTTTCCTGGGTTAGGGGTCCTTCCATTCACCAACTCAGAAGTTCAGGTATCCCACCGCTCTGAAACTGTGTGTGCTAGTCGCCATCTTGGCTCCGCCCCCTGACTGTTCTATCTTGTACCTTTCCATAACACCCATCCCCCTTTAAATTATTCTGTATTTTTCAATGTTTATTATGTCATTGGGAATTTACATTCTGGCCATGTCTATTTGGTCTTCCATTAGCTTCTTGTACTTGAATGTGAATGTTATACTCTGTTTGGGAAATTTTCTTTTATGATTATATTGAAAATATTTTCTATACCTTTAGTGTAGTAATATATTTTCTCTATATATGTCCAGAAATATATTTCATCTTTTCATGGTATCCAAGAGGTCTCCCCTATTTCATTCATTCATTCATTCATATATAATATATATATATAGATAGATATATATATAATCATTGAGTTTTACTCTATGGTTCAATTTTTCTACCTTATATTTTATCTCTAACACTTGGCTTTTTTTACTGATACATTCTATTGGTGAAGATTTTTCACTGAGATTTTGCTTGGGTTATTGAACTTTTAATTCCAGATTTTAGTTTTGCTTTTCAAAAATTCTCTTTCTCTTGAATTCTATTTTCCTATCTTGGATTGACTTCTTATTTTCATCCAGCTCTTAGATTTTGTTCTTTTAGAGTATATTCATGTGTTCTTTTGAGCTGTTTGAACATAGCTAACCATTCTTTTGAATTCTTTGTCTGGAAGTTCTTCCAAGTTATTCTCATTGGAGGCCATTACTATGGGACAATTAATTTTGGTGGAAACATGTTGTCATTGCATTTAACATTCTTTTATTTTTAAGTGCTGGGACTCATGCATCTGGAGTTAGTTGATGGGCTTTTTTTTCTTTCAAATTCAACTCACTATTATTATTTCAGTGAAATCATATGCAATATTTAAGAGAGGACCAAAACATAATGAGGCTGAAGTGTCATTTTACTTTATATGACTACTATTCACAACCACAGGCTCTGTTTCTCATTTTCCTCAGTGAATTAGCTATTATCCACAGAGATAGTCACTATCTAAAAATCAACATACCCCTAGCATTTGTTTGTTTCTTTCTTTCTTTTTCAGAGACAGGTTTTCTCTGTGTAGCTTTGTCTGTACTGGAACTCACTTTGCCTCAAACTCACATAGATCCACCTGCCTCTGCCTCCTAAGTGCTGTGATTAAAGGCATGGGCCACCATCTCCAAGCTTTCTATGTTATTTCTATCTGTTGTGACAACCCACATGTGGATATTTTACCATAGATATACTCTAACCTTTTTAAAAGTTAGCCCAATTCCCAGCTGTGCACTCTCCCACAAGTTACTAAATTCTGCATGCCTGGGCACCTTATTCTGGATTAATTCCAACCTCTTTCCTATTACCACAGCTGACAGTACATGTTCTACCTGCACAACGGGGTGCTCTACTCTCATTCAGGTCTGGCCTCTTCCTTGAATCTACACCCTCTGATACTAGTTATGGAACTCCCAGGTTTTGTTGCCTTACCCTAGGATAACCCCAATCTCTTACCCTGGTTTCCTTGGTCTAGCTAAAATAGTTTTTTTTTTTTGGTTTTTTTTTTTGTTTGTTTGTTTTTGTGTGTGTGTGTGTGTGTGTGTGTGTGTGTGTGGTCTTTTTTAAGAATATTTTATGCAACCTTTGAGATATTATGGGGCAAGAACTATCATATACAGTGATTTAAACTAGGAAAAAATATATACTTGACCATAGAATCCTATAAGATAGTTGTGTTTTCTGGCAAAAATTTAAGCTACATTGTTACATAAATATTTTTTGCATACTAATAAAAGGAACTGGTAATTGCCAAGAAACAGATGGTTTTTTTTCTAGTAATAAGTCTTGTGAAAATAATCAAAATGGGATTTTTTTCTTATCTGCTAGATAAAAATAAATCTTATATTTTTTGGTAAACATTTGACAGTCTTTAACACGTAAATAATAGGGGCATGTGACCAAGTGGAAGTCAAGGTAAACAAGTTTTCTCAGTGTTTCACTAAGCATATCAGAAGCACAGTGATTGTTATATCTTGAATTCTTAGACAATAAATTATATTCTGTTTTGTGTATTTCCAAACATTTTTTAAATCAAAGAATTGAAAGAAAGCATCCTATAAAGTGTGCAAATGTCATTAAGGAGAACATTAACACTGTAGAAGGCTCTCTAGAAGAGAGAAGATAAAAATATAGGTTTTGGAGTTAGAAAGATTGAAGATTCTAGAAAAATATTTTGCTTTCTAGTTGTATGATCTGGCTAAAGTTCACTTTTCTCTGATACATAAAGACAAAATGATGATGCCCCCCCCCCCCCCGCCAAAAAGAATAGTAAAGGTTTCTATTCACCAGGCGGTACATGACTTTAATCCCAGCACACATGAGGCAGAGACACATGAATCTCTGAGTTTGAAGACAGCCTGGTCTACAAAGTGACTTGCAGTATAACTAGGGCTATACAAAGAAACTCTGTCCCCCCCAAAACAACAACAACAACAAAACAAAAACAAAACAAAATAGTTTCTACTCTTGAGTGGTATTCATATAGTCACTTTACACAGGCCTCAAGAATTAATTGAACACGAGAACAGAAATTAGCAGTTAAGATTAAAATCAGTTGTAAAAATGGATGACTTGATTGTACTCTGTCTTGTATGCTGGGGCCAGCTGGGCAGAGTCGAACAGTTCTTGAGTTGGGAGTGAGGATTAAAATTAATAAAATAAACACACAGCACACAGGAAACTTTTTAAATGTCCAGACTCGACAGCCATAGCAAAAGGCAGACTGCTGCAGCAAGCAGTGCCAGCAGCCAGTCTCAAGTCTCTTCCTGCCTCCTCTGCCTCCAGCCTTCTGACCACTTTATTATTTGAGTAGTTCCTTTTTGCCAGTAAAACATCTCAGAACAATAGGTTCATTTGCACAAGGAGCCTGAGGAAGAGGTGTAACCCTCACAAGCTATCCCACCTGTTGTCACAAACAAAAGGAGATGGACTTGCAAGTTCTCCCCTGCCATTAGTAAAAGGCCTCCAAAAAGCCATCTCTCCGCTGAGAATTAAATATCAAAGCAGGCCGCTGAGTCACGGCTCCAACACTTGTACAAATAATACTTAATGGATTCAGCTGTTTTTAAGTTCAATGTGAATTATAGCTATGACTTGAATGCAAACTAAGTAATGTAATCTTGAACTTAAATAGAATCCTAGTGTTTTGATTATGAGAAATAGTAGTCCTTCTACAATGTTTAACTCATGTTTGGGAGATTAGCTTAAATGTGAACCTTGTTTTTCTTATAGAAAGAAATGAGTGATGGTTATAGGATTGTGATGAATGGAAACATGGTTTGAATAAATGAAAATGATTCTGTTAATAAAAAAGTTATGCGACTGGGCCTGGATAATAAGCAATAAAATTGAAGTGTATATTTAATAAGCTATTTGTTATATAGGATCAGAAAGCCTTCTGAGTAATTCCATTCAAGACTGAAGAACTGGAAAACATGAAAGCAAGTAGTCCAAATTACATTCTGAGATCCCAAAAGTGTGTGGCCCTAACTATTGTGAAGTCTAAGGGCTCTAGAACCAGGTACCAGATGTCTGCAGGTAGGCATGAGTTGGTGCCCCAGCTCAAAGTGAAAAATAAAAACTTCCTTCCTCTATCTTTTTATATATGAACAGTAATCACATTGGATGATATCCATGCATACTGATAAAGATAAACATTTTTACTCATTCTGTTTAATAACATTAATTCTGTTTACTGACACTTTCACAGACACTGATACAATGTTTGACTAGTCTGGGCATACTTAATATACTCAAGTTTGCTTTGAGGTTAATCACAAGTGTACCCCTTTTCAAATAAGCTCCTAAGTATATATCTTGTCAAATTACAATTATTTGGAAAGTAAAAAAGCAATAATAAGTCATAATTCCATTTAATTTGTATGAAAGAAAAAAAGAGGACTCATAATTCCCTAGAAGTGGAGATATAGTCTTTGAGTGATGTTTATTTTGTATATCATGCACTTTGAATAGTACTGTGAAAGTATACATATTTAAATATGAAAATAAATTCAGTTTTTATATTACACAATAAAGGAATATGAGAGAAAATAATTATACTTAGTAAGTGTATAAGTAAACAATGAAATAAGAAAACACTTATCATAACCATAGTCCTTATTTCTAAAACTAGTCACTTATGGGGCCTGGTATTTTTAATTACCTTCTTCAGTCTACATTTTCTCTGTATTCAGTAAATACTCTATTAGGTTTTTGTTCTTTACCTGGAAGGCTGTCTTAAAACTTTATTTTGGAGGGTATGAACCATTTATGCTCCTGTTTGAATTGGACTATTTTAGTTTTTCATTTGACCTCAAACAGTGCATGGCAATTCCAAAATTGCCTTAGGAAGTCCCCTGTATTCCTTTTCTCCATTGTGTAGTAGTCAATTTTTTCTTGCTAATCAAAATGAAATAACTCCAGCCATCAGAGATGTCCCTTCTTAGCTTGGTAATTCAGACATGAGTTTTATATGTCTGGAAGATACTTCTAACATCCAGCTCTCACAGTGAAGCATTTCACGTCTGACACAAAGACCTCTAGGTAAGCAGTCTTAGGACAAGGAAGCAGAATTATTAAAAGGAAGAGAGATTGGTGCTACTCCCATTTTCACTCATTAATTCCTTTACATGTGAACCTTACCTATGGGGGCAAACGTTGAATGAATATACTGGGTACCAATTTAGAAAACATATAACCTCCTAGAAAAGTTTGCCCCAGTCTTGCTGTGCCTAAAATCTTAAAGGGCCCTTTTACTGTTCTGTGAAATCAATAGTGTCAGGATGGTGAGAAACATGAGAATACTGGTGAAATCAATAGGTATAAACTATGACAATGTTATTTTTGCTGAGAAGTGAGTTGTTTGGTCAGAAACAACATGAGTTTAAACAAGGTCATGGTGGCTTATTAATTCTGGAGCCCATGGATACTGTTTCAGTGGAAGTATTGTTATAGTAGAGGTGGTTTCCTTTTCCAGCAAAGTAAACTCTCACCTTTTCATAATGAAAACAATATAGTGTATTGTATTTATTTTCTATAACCAGATGCTTACATCTCTTTCTACTAAGCATGGAGAAATTATTAATGTTCTGTGGTCTAGTAAGCATCATATTTATATAATTAGACAGTGTGATATTTTATGAATGAGAAGGGTAGCCTAGATCTCTGCAAAATAAGGACAGTGTCCCTGACATATCCTTATATTCCACATCCATTAATTCAATCAACCACTGTTTGAAAACTCACATTGCATATACAATTCTTTTTTTTCTTTCCTTGTCATTATCCTTTAATATAGTATAGCAATTTGATCATATTTCCATTGTCTTAGATTTTTTTAACTTAGAATTTAACTTGTACATGAAGATGTTTGATTATTTGTAGATGTTATTCTATTTCCTCTTCAGATATTGATACCCACAGGGTAAAGTTCAGATGTCTTTTAACCAATTCCTCATGTATCTCAAAGGAATGCATAATGACTTGGGGCTGGAAAGTTGCTGTATTCCTGAGATCCGATAGAAAAGGTATACTGTTTACCTTTCCTGCTTCAAACAGTCCTTTTGATGCTACCTACAGCAATTGGTAGTCAATTGAACTTTGCTACACTGAGACCCAATTACTTCTGATGTTTTTAAATTTTTTTTCATTAAATCACTGTAAAGATTGATCACTGTAAAGCTTGGCTTGCAGAGAAGAATGATCACTGAGGCTTTGGAAGCTGCTTAAGATCCACTTTTAAACCATTTCTCAGCATATTGGTTAAAGACACATTGTGTGGATCATCCCAAGGTGTGTGATTAGATCTTAAGTTACAAGTTCACTCCAGTAACTCCCTGATTTTCTTTCTGTTTGTCAATGAATCCAAGAGATTTCTCTTTTTTATTTTGCTCACAGTGAGATTTCTTTGGATCCATACTTCAGCCAACCAATCAAATATATGAAACCTTTGCAAATTCTTTTAGCTGCAACTTTACATCTTAAATACCTGCTTAGTGGGACCATATTATTAAATTCAGCCTGTTCCAATTTTATTATTTACCTCCAATTATTTCTTTTCTTTTTTATCCATAGCACACATGTTCCCTAGATTTTTGCTTATACAAATTTGAAACTAAGGTAGTTCTTTTGGATTGTAGTACATATCTTCATAGTGCAACAGGTTTGTCAGAAATAGAAAGAGTCTAAAGAGATTCCTTTATTTCTCAATCTGACTGTCAGATGGTTGAAACAATGCACCCTAAAGAAATGGGAATTTCCCTAGGAATCTCATAATAGGAGAAGTAAAATATTCCACTCATAGGGTGAACTTGTTTACCAAAGATTTCACACAGATGGGTAAATTGTGGACAGTACTACATCTTGATAGGCACACCTTAAATGTAGATATTCTTTACCTTGCATTTAAACTTTAAAACCCCAAAGACAGACATTTGGGATATGTCATAGGGGTATGGGGGCTTTCTGGATCTCTTTGTTCTTTCTTCCAAGGTGACTACATTGAATAAATCTACCCTTTCTGTTTTTCTTTTTTAATTTGACTCCTTTACTTGGCTTATTGGCATAGGTGGCTGAACCCAGCTTAAGGTATAGTCTGCTACACACAAGTTCAAAGCCACAGAACACACCTTGCTCCTCAATGTTTGTTCTTAGAGTGTGAGACTAGCAATAGGTCTAAAAACAGAAAAGGATGTTATAATTGACCGTGGGTATTTTTCCTGTGGTTAGGCATATAATAGAAACAAAGCCTAGGATATATTCGTTTTCTAATCTTGAAATTTCATAAGCAAATCTAATGTATGTATCCTCAAAATGTGTCTGGAATACTGAGTATTTTGCTTCTCAGTACTCTAAATGTAACCACAATCCTAGATTATTTTCTCTATTTCTTTCCACCCAGGTAGTCTCATGACTGTCACTCTCAATTCCTTTAGAGCTATAACCTTCTCAGTAAATATACCACTGAAACACTTCCCAAGACACAAACACACAACATATAACATGCTATTTGAATTTCTGATTTGTCTAATTATTGTCTCCCTCTTAACACTAGATGATAAATTCCATGAACTGCTCTTTCTTGTATAGAAATTTGCCAGACATAGCACACTGTAAATTAATATTTGTGGGATAAATGGATGGGGTAGAGTGATGGGATAGGTGCCTAATATTTAGTAGACATGTTCCTCATACTGTATTATATGGAGTGCTGTTGGAGGTTGGTCTGTTATGTGTTACTGGCCCTCAAGATCTGGTTACACCCATCCTTGTTTAGTTAACCTGCCTAAGACATACCTGGTTGGTTGATTAAAGAGCCTATAGCTGGGCATGGCAGAGTGGGGTAGGTGTGACTAAGTTTCCTGAGCTTTTGTGTTCAAGAGAGAATCATGGGAGGGACACAGAGGGGAAGACAGGAAGAAGGAGGACAAACGATGAGATAGCCTGGAGAAGAAACCATGTGAGGCCCAAAGGAAGGACTCCAATAATGTAATGAGAAGGCCCAGATGAAGAATAAAAACAAGATTAAAAATAAGATTATGGATTGAAGATAGATGGTTAAGGAGTATGGCGTTGCATGGGGCTGGGAGTTGGCTGATGAGGTGATATAGACAGCAGAGGGAGGAATATCTGCCTGGCCTAGAGTAAGTAAGGCAATTATAACATGTAACAGGTATCTGTGTCTTATTTTTTGTAATAGCAGGTTAGATAGTACTGTCTTGATAATCATAGGACCAATAATAAACATTATTAGCTCAATTTTTTTAAATTTACTACAACAGAGTACTGACTTTGTAGTTAGACAGACTTGTGTTTCTTTCCCATTTTGTCACTTATTTACTATAGAACCTCAGCCATTTACTTAACATTTCTGTACCTGTTAAAAATGAGAACAATGATACATATACATTTGGTTTATTTTACTTCAGCAGTGTGTTCAATTATATTTGGTAAGTACACTATTAAATGATAAAAAGATATTTGAAGTATCTAGTGTTCACCCAGCTCAGTTCCTAACGTAATGTTTAGCATAAATCTTTTGAAAATAATTTACTGAAACCTTTGAATTGCTATTCTTTACCTTCTTAACAATCTTTTCTTTATACATGGTAGTGAGTTTCCACTTCTCTATCTTGTGATCTACAGCATGTAGAAGTTTTGCTTAAAGTCAGATCCATAAACATGGAAGAGGGTTTTTTTATATAAATCATCTAGGTCTTGATAAAATAAATAATACCAAGCATTGTCTAATCATTTATAAAAAAAAAACAGCCTCAGTTATTTATTTTCTAGGAGAATTAGAAACAACAGCTTTAGAAAGAATGAGAACCCAATAGATACCATGTTACATATCAACTTTTTCTTTGGTGCAACATATAAAAGAAAATTTTGAGCTATACCAGTTGATCAGCTTCATTACTTTATAGTCACACTCCAATTTTCATCCAAATGTGTTAGTGAGTTAGTCATTCACTTTGGTCATAAGATCTATCTCTAAATGACTTTTATATGTTTTAAAAATAAAATCTTTCTCAGAGGATCAGGCCTTGTCATTAGTGAGGATACTCACAACATTTCAAGGCTCTGTAGCTAATCCACTATAATTCTAGCAATATTTATGTAACGGCATCATTGTTAGAGTATGTGATCACTGTGAAGAACAATGCTAGCTTAGCTGTTTAAATGATGCTGTTTATGAAAAATAAAGCAGGAGTGGGTTTGAAAAGGCTGTAGCCATATTGCAAGTATATTGCTATAATTTTGTCTAATTTATCTTTTTTTGCTCTAAGTCCTCTCAGAGTTTTATCTACTTACTAGTTCTGGAATGAAAAGCAAGAGATATTATTTTAGCTGTCTTAATGGATTAGTGCAGTTATTTCAATTATTATGATTATAATTCTCAAAATAAAGATGCTCTTTGATTTCAATTGTTATGATTGTAATTCTTAAACCTAAAGACTCATCATAGGATGACTCTGATAAATCAGAAATCTACTAAGACATAGACATATCAGGTGACATTTGAATTGGATGATGTATAGAATGCAGAGTGGTTGATACTACTCCATAAAAATATAAAAACATCATCTTTATATAATTATCATTTTCCCAAATTGCCTTACTGTATTGTCTGTTAATTTCTGCATTTCTAAAATTATTGCAAACCTTCCATTTATCTTCTTTTCATCTTGTATTAAATTTCAATTCCATAATGTTCAGAGGTATATTTTCCATGGTAATTATGGAATGAAAGTCATCTGCAGATTTCTGCTCCTGAGGAACAGTGAACAGCAACAGGAAAGATGTGACCATTTATCTCTTTGCACCTATCCCTTCTATTTTTCCAGGATTAATTTCTTGCTAATTCTAATTCTTTCTTTGTTCAAGTGAGAAGTCAGGTGCAAGTGAGAAGTCAGAAATAGAGCC
This sequence comes from Meriones unguiculatus, assembly GCF_030254825.1. Classification (NCBI taxonomy): domain Eukaryota; kingdom Metazoa; phylum Chordata; class Mammalia; order Rodentia; family Muridae; genus Meriones; species Meriones unguiculatus. The sequence goes on along the minus strand of NC_083369.1, from coordinate 49,479,351 downwards.
ACATTGTTTACCTGAGGAAAGGAGAGAGGGAGGGTGGGATTGGGAGGGAATGAGGGAGGGCACTACAGCTGGGATACAAAGTAAATAACCTGTGATTAATATTAAAAAAATAAAAATTAATAAAAAAGTAAAAAAAAAAAGAACATGTAACTCAGTGTCTTTAATCATATCTATGTCTTTATGATGTTACTACAGTTATTTAAGCTCAGACTCCAGGCCCCATTAGACCTCTCAAAAACCAGATTTGGCCAACAATCTTCAATAAACCAATTAAGGAATGGAATAGTGAAAACCATGAAAGAAAGAAGTATTTGTTGTACCTATATTGGTGAGAAAAAGGAATAAATTCAGTAAAGTCCATCTTCTAGTTTCTAAAGTGAGCTGCTATAGGTTTAAAGAGAAAGTAAAATGAATGTGTAAGTAGTACTGGTCAAGGTGTGGTCCTGCCCATCACTGACCTAGAAGTGGTCACATTCTTCTGACTTCTCTTTCTGGGAGACAAATTACTTTTCTGACTGTCACTAGGATTTAGCCTATTTATTCTGGCAGGATAAAATTCCTTGGGAAAAATTTAATTTCTTGTGGTCATTGATTTTAGAGTTTACTAATACATATAATTATAAATTTATGATAATTGTAATATATACTATAGCATATTATATACAATATATAAATATAATATATAATTATAATCATAAAATATATTTTTTCTTTATGGCAGGATGTCACATTAAGTTCTTTTTCTCCCAGTTTCTCTTTGTTGTACATGGTAACAGCAATAACTTTCCTTTGCAGAGAGGCTTAATCTAAAGCATTCTTTACTTGACCTGGCTTTTCCAAAGCAATATACTTGATTTTGCTCTTATAATTTTGTATTATTTTCCTCAAAGTGCTTCCACAAATTTATATGTCTTTTCTACTTCTTCTATTCACCCCTGAAGAGTGGCTCTAACCATTATAATGCTCCTGTTGCCATTCATTTGGCCTTGACTTGTGTCTAGGACAAGTGGGAAGCCAAACCTCAACTGACATCTGGATTATCCAAATGGACTTTTTTTAAAATTCTGTTCAGAACAAATGGATCCCATTTAACAGAAGAATCTTTCAGGACACAATGAGAGCTGTTGACCTACCCCCCACCCCCAGAAAAAAATGATGAGCGTGATAAATTGGAAATCTACTAAGTTGCCTAACAGTTTGACATTAATTAGCATTTACAATCCTTAATTTCCTTATCTGTAAAACAAATATGATAATATTTACTTTGTAGTTGTGCTTTGATGATCAATACAGAAACTGGAGGTGAAAGCATCTTATCAAGCTGTTCTGCATAAATGCTTATAAATTTACCTTTTGTCCTTTTTCCTTAACTTCCATAGCAGGATACAGCAGAGAAAACTGGCTCCTGCAGACAAAATATTTTTCCACCTGCATTTTTTGAGGATCTTTTCCGATTTACAAGAATTCCAAAATGCACTATTAGCCTAAAGCAGTAAATTGTACCCTAGGCTGGCCCAGAGGGATGAGAATGCAGCATGGTTTGAGAGAGTGGCTGCAGATTGGAAGGGGAACAGCAACAGCTCTGTTAGTCATTTCCAAGCTCTGGAAAGTGTTTATCTCATCCTTTCTTGTATCCCATATGTGAAAAGCTGCCCCATGTGTTTAAAGCTACTTTATTTCCTATCTGGCTATCATTTTTATGTTTTTTTTTTTTGGTAAGGGGTTATTTTTGTTATTTTGTTTGTTTATTTGTTTGTTTGTTTTGTTTGAGACAGGGTTTTCTGCATAGCCTTGGCTGTCCTGGACTTGCTTTGTAGAATAGGCTGGCCTCGAACTCACAGCAATCGACTTGCCTCTGCTTCCCTGAGTAACAGAATGTTTCTTATGTTTTATTTTTATTATTAGTTACATGTTATTAACTCTGTATCCCAGCTGTATCCCGCTCCCTCATTCCCTCCCAATCCCACCCTCCCTCCCTCATTTCCTCCCTGCCCCTTTCCAAGTCCATTGATTGGGGAGGACCTCCTCCCCTTTCATCTGACCCTGTTTTATCAAGTATTTTCATGACTGGCTGCAAAGTCCTCCTTTGTGGCCTAGCAGGACTGCTCCTCTCTTGGGGGTTAAGGAGGTCAAAGAGCCTGACATTGAGGTCATGAGAAATAGTCCCTGTTCCCCTTACTAGGAAAACCAACTTACTAGTTACCAGGGGCTACCTCCAAGCAGAGGTTCTAGGTAATATCCATACATGGTCCTTGGTTGGAGAAACAGTCTCATATCAGACCCCTGTGCCCAGATAAATTTGGTCCTTGTGGAGCTCCTATCTTCTCCATGTCATACTATCTCCCCCTCCTTTCCTAATATTCCTTGCACTCTGCCAAAGGTTCGGTTATGAGACTTAATATCTGCTTTGATACACTGCTAGGTAGAGTCTTTCAGAGGCCCTCTTTCAGAGGCTCCTGTCCTGTTGCTTGTTTTCTCGTACTGTCCATCCCATTTGTCTTTCTAAGTGAGGATTGATCATCTTACCCTGGGTCCTCTTTCTTCTTTATCTTCTTTAGGTGTTTATCCTATCACATAGGTCTATATAACTGAGTATATGCCATGTGTGTCTTTCTGCTTTTGGGATACCTCACTCAGGATGGTCTTTTCAAGGTCCCACCATTTGCCTGCAAATTTCATGATTTCCTTGCTTTTAATTGCTGAGTAGTATTCCATTGTGTAAAAGTGATAGTGGTGCAGGAAAATGACCATAAGGTGGGAAGAATGGGTCCAAAGGTTACTAATTAGAGATTGCTAATGAAATCAGTCTTAGGTGTAAGTTCTGAAATTAGTGAATCTCTTTCTCAATAATGAACTGTTAGCATACTGGGACAAATTTCATTTTAAAACTTGAAGGATTCAATTCGACAAGATGGCGACACCAGAAGAACACTGCATCTGAGGAGCAGGAAAACATTTTCATACAGCTACCTAGAGACTGAACTCTGGGCCTTAAAACAATAGCGATCATGTTTCCCAGGTGAGATGAAACCCCTACAGTGTGGGAATCAGTCGGGTCCACTCTCAGGTCCCCCAGCCAGAACCCGGAAGAGATCCCGGGTCATACAGGCACTAGGTCGCCAGACCAGAGCCACACTCCTGCATGTCCTGATCACCTTCACAGGCTGAATGGTGGGCAGAATAACACCAGAGACTGGGAGTCCCAGTCAGGAGAAAAACTCACAGGGAAGGAAGGAAATGGGACTGGCCTCAGGTCACCCAGTCTTTCCCTGGAAAAGGTCTTGCAGAATGGTGGGTTCATGCCGCCAGCACTGAACTGGGCTCAAGCTGTGAGCACAGAGATTTGCTGCAATCCCAACTCTCTTCTTCATCATAGACATGACTGTGCACTCCAGGGAAACAAAGACTGGTAGTCCCTGTCAGGAGAAAACTCCACAGGGAAGGAAGCAAACAGGGATGGACTTAAGCCACCAAGTACATCCCTGGAAGAGGTCCCACAGACCGGTGTGCCTGCCAACCTAGGGACCTGCTGTGCACCAGCTAGCCAGCCTATGGTCTCAGGAGAGCAGTACTAACTTTCTACTGATTACTGCTTGGGCACAGAGACCCAACCTCAGACCTACAGAAGCCTGAGATCCCAGAGATCAACCTCAGATATTGTTCCAAGAGGCAACCAGTTATCCCTAACAAAACTGACCAAACCATGGAACACCCAGGTTACAGCAGGAGCTCACTAAATTTACAGCAAGAAATCCAGAAGCAGGGCAGCTGTCTCCAGGACTTCTCCAGATAAGAGGAGAGCCCTCTCCACTAACAAGGACCACAGTTACCACTTAGGTCTGTATGCCTGAGGTGAGCTGTAGCAACTCCTGAAAAACAACTGCAATTCAATGACCACACCTAAAAAGCTGAGGAGGCTTCTTTCAGGAAAAACTATCTTCCTGTCAAGTAGATTATCTCCACCACAGGATTCCAGGAACCACCAGAAACTAACACCCAACACCTAAGATAGCCCAATGGGTAGAGGCCAGCATAAAAACTCAACCAACAAAAGACAGAGCAATATGGCATCTCCTGAACCCAGTTATCCAGGGGCAAGTAGCCCTGGACACCCCAGCATAACTGAAATTCAAGAAGATGACCTAACGTCTATGCTCATGAAGAGAGTAGTAGGGGAAACAAATAACATGCGTAAAGACCTAGAGGAAGATAAAAAAAAAAAAAGATTGTGGTCATTTGTAAAGAAATAGAAGAAGATAAAGAAAAACAGATTATGGCCATTTGTAAAGAAATACAGAAAATTACAGCAAAATAATTTGTGGCCTTTAGAGAGGACATACTTAAATCAATGAAAGAAATAAAAGAAACAGAGGATTGTTCAAACAAACACCTGAAGGAATTGAAGGAAAAACAGGAAAATACAGTCAGACAGGTGAATGAAATCAACAAAACAGCACAAGATCTGAAGATAGAATTGGAAAAATTAAAGAAAATGCAAAATGGAGGAATTTGTGTAGAGAAAGAATTTAGGGAAGAAAACAGGAACTACAGAAGTAAACATAACCAATAGACTACAAAAGATGGAAGAAAGAATCTCAGGAGGGAAAGATACAATGGAAGAAATCGATATATCCGCCAAAGAAAATCTTAAATTGAAAAAAATTCCTGACACAAACCATCCAAGAAATTCAAAGCAACATAAAAAGACAAAACCTAAGAATAATAGGAATAGAGGAACAAGAAGATTCCCTCCTCTAAGACCCAGAAAATATTTTCAACAAAATCATTGAAGAAAATTTCCCCAACTTAAAGGAGAGGCCAATAAGAATACAAGAGGACTACAGAACAGCCACTAAATTAGACCAGAAAAGAAAATCCTCCTGCCACATAATAATCAAAACAGTAAGTATGCAGAACAAACAAAAAATACTAAAATCTACAAGGGAAAACGGCCAAGTAATATATAATAGCAAACCCATCAGAATCGTACCTTACTTCTCAACAGAGACTATGACATTCAAAAGGGCCTGGACGGATATCATGCAGGCCCTAAGAAAACACAGATATCACCCCAGGCTACCATACCCAGCAAAACTCTCAGTCTTCATAGACCAAGAAAACAAGATATTCAATGGCGAAAAAAATTTCAACAACAACTACACACAAATCCAACATTACAGAGGACAATGGAAGGAAAAATACAACCCAAGAAAACTAGCTACTTTCAAGAAAACAAAGGAAATAATTAACCTCACTACAGTAAAACAAAAAGCTACCAAGCACACAAAATTATGATCACAGCCAACATCAAAATCAAAGGATCTAACAGCTATTGGTCATTAATCTCTTTCAACAACAATGGACTCAATTCTCCAATAAAAAGATACAAACTAACAAAATGGATGCTTAAACAAGACCCAGCAATCTGTTGCATACAAGAAACACACCTAAGTCACAAAGATAGACATTACCAGAATGTAAGGGGCTGGAAGATGGCTTTCCATGCAAATGGACCCAAGAAGCAAGCAGGAGTAGCCATTCTAATATCTAATAAAATAGACTTAGAAGCAAAAATAATGAAAAGAGATGGAGAAGTATACTTCATACTCATCAAAGGAAAATTCCACCAGGAAGACATCACAATCCTGAACATCTATGCCCCAAATACAAGGGCACCCACATTTGTAAAAGAAACGTTGATAAAACTTAGACCACATATAGATCCCCACACATTAATAGTGGGAGATTTCAACACCCCCTCTCAACAAAGGACAGGTCAACAAAACAGAAATTAAACAAAGAAACAATGTTTCTAACGGAGGTCATGAATCAAATGGACCTAAAAGACATTTACAGGACCTTATACCCAAACACAAAAGAATTTAACTTCTTCTCAGCACCTCATGAAACCTTCTCCAAAATAGACCATACATATGTTTGGTCACAAAGCAAGCCTCAACAGATACAAGAAGATTGAAATAATCCCTTGTATCCTGTCTGATCACCATGTCCTACAGCTGGACCTCAACAACAACAGAAATAGCAAAAAGCCTACACACATATGGAAACTGAAAAACTTGCTACTAAATGACAGCTGGGTCAGGGAAGAAATAAAGAAAGAAATTAAAGTCTTCCTAGAACTCAATGAAGATGAAGACACACAACATACCCAAATTTGTGGGACACAATGAAAGCAGTGCTAAGAGAAAAATTCATAGAATTAAGTGCCTTCAAGAAGAAATTAGAGATAGCTCATTCAAGCAACTTAATGGCTCACCAGAAAACCCTAGAAAATGAAGAAGCAGACACAACAAAAAGGAGTAGATGGCTGTAAATAATCAAATTCAGTGCTCAAATCAATAAATTAGTAACAAATAAAACAATTCAAAGAATCAATGAAACCAAGAGCTGGTTCTTTGAGAAAATCAACAAGATAGACAAACCTTTAGCCAAACTAACTAACTGGCAGAGAGACACCATCCAAATCAACAAAAGCAGAAATGAAAAGTGGGACATAACTATAGAAATTGAGGAAATCCAAACAATCTTTAGGACTTACTGCAAAAGTCTATATGACACAAAATTTGAAAATCTAAATGAAATGGACAATTTTCTTGATAGATTCCAGTTACCAAAGATGAATCAAGACCAGGTAAATCAATTAAGTAGTCCTATATCCCCTAGGGAAAGAGAAGCAATCTTTGAAAGTCTCCCATCCAAAAAAAGCCTAGGACCAGATGGTTTCAGTACAGAATTCTGCCAGACCTTCAAAGAAGAGCTAAGTCCAATTCTCTTCAAACTATTCCAACAAAATAGTAACAGAAGGAATACTAACAAACTCATTCTATGAAGCCACAGTCACATTGGTACGTAAACCTCACAAAGACCCAAGAAAGAAAGAGAATTTCAGGCCAATCTCCCTTATGAACATTGATGCAAAAATACTCAACCAAATACTAGCAAACTGAATCCAAGAACACATCAAAGATATCATCCACTATGACCAAGTAGGCTTCATCCCAGGCATGCAGAGGTGGTGAAACATACAGGAATCCATCAATGTGATCCACCATATAAACAAACTGAAAGAAAAAAAAAAAGGCAAGACTGCCCACTCCCTATCTCTTCAACATAGTTCTGGAAGTCCTTACTAGAACAATAAGACAGTTAAAGGAGATCAAGAGGATACAAATTGGAAAGTAAGAAGACAAATTATCCCTATTTGCAGATGAAATGGTAGTATACCTGAGTGACCACAAAAATTATACCAAGGAACTTCTACAGCTAATAAAAACCTTCAGCAAAGTGGCCGGATACAAAATTAACTCAAAAAAATCAGTAGCCTTCCTGTATACAAAAGACAAAATGACTGAGAAAGAAAGTAGTGTGACAACACCCTTCACAAAAGTCACAAATGACATAAATTACCTTGGTGTAACACTTAGGAAGCAAGTCCAAGACTTGTATGAAAAAAAAATTTCAAGTCTCTGAAGAAAGAATTAGAAGAAGATATCAGAAGATGGAAAGATATCCCATGATGATGTCTTGGCAGGATTAACAGAGTAAAAATGGCCATTTTACCAAAAGCAATCTATAGATTCAATGCAATTCCCATTACATTACCAGCACAATTCGTTACAGACCTTGAAAGAAAAATTCTCAACTTTTTATGGAATAACAAAAAACCTAGAAATGCTAAAATAGTTCCCTACAATAAAAGACCTTTTGGGGGTATCTCCATCCCTGATCTTAAAGATGAACTATAGAGCAACAGTACTGGCATAGAAACAGACTGGTGGATCAACAGAACCGAATAGAAGACCCAGAAATATACCCACAGACATATTGACATCTGATCTTTGACAAATATCATACAATGGAAAAATGATACCATCTTCAACAAATGGTGTTGGTCTAACTGGATGTCTACATGCAGAAAAATGCAAATAGATCCATACTTATCACCCTGCACAAAACTAAAGTCCAAATGGATCAAAGACCTCAACATAAAACCAGACACATTAAATCAGTTAGAAGAAAAAGTGGGGAAGAGCTTAGAACTCATTGGTACAGGAGACAATTTCCTGAACAAAACACCAAGAGCATAGGCTCTAAGAGCAACAATCAATAAATGGGACCTTATGCAACTGAAAAGCTCCTGTAAAGCCAAGGACACTGTCCTCAGAACAAAATGACAGCCTACACATTGGAAAAGGATCTTCACCAACCCTATATCTGACAGAGGGCTAATATCCAGTATATATAAAGAACTAAGGAAGCTGAAAAGCAACAAACCAAGTAATCCAATTAAAAAATGTGGAACCTGGGTAAACAGAGAATTCTCTGTAGAGGAAAATCGAATAGCAGAGAAACACTTAAAGAAATGAGCAACATCATTAGTCATCAGGGAAATGCAAATCAAAGCGACTCAGAGATTTCACATTACACCCATCTGAATGGCTAAGATAAAAATCTCAAGTGACAACACATGCTGGAGAGGTTGTAGAGAAGGGGGAACCCTCCTCCACTGCTAGTGTGAATGTAAACTTTTACAACCACTCTGGAAATCATCTGGCACTTTCTCAGACAACTAGGAATAGTGCTTCCTTAAGATCCAGCCATACTACTTCTAGGCATATATCCAAAAGAGGCTCAAATACACAATAATGACATTTACTCAACCACATTTGTAGCAGCTTTATCTGTAATAGCCAGAAGAGGGAAACAACCCAGATGTCCCTCAACTGAAGAATGGATGCAGAAATTGTGGTACATCTACACAATGGAATATTATTCAACAATGAAAAACAAAGAAATTTTAAATTTGCAGGTAAATGCTGAGAACTGGAAAGGATCATGGTGAGTCAGCTATCCCAAGAAGCTGAAAGATACATATAGTATATACTCACTCATATAGACATATCATATAGGATAAACATACTAAAATCTGTACACCTAAAGAAACTAATCATAGGTGAGACTCTGGCTAAAATTCTCAATCCCCATCCTGGAAGGCAAAGAGGATGGACATCAGAAGAAGAAGAAAACAAACAGGGAAACAAGTTAGGGACCTGCTACAGAGGGCCTCTGAAAGGCTCTGCCCTGCAGACCATCAGAGCAGATGCTGAGACTTAAGTCCAACTTTTGGGCAGAGTGCATGGAATCTTATGAAAGAAGTGGAAAATAGTAAGATCTGGAGAGGAGAGGAGCTCCACAAGGAGAGCAACAGAACCAAAAAAAATTGAACATAGGAGTCTTTCCAGAGACTGATGTTCCAACCAAGTACCATGCATGGAGATAACCTAGAATCCTTGCACAAATGTAGCCCATGGAAGTTCAGTGTTCAAGTAGGATCCATAGTAATTGGAACAGGGATTGCCTCTGGCATAAACTCTTTGGCCTGCTCTTTGCTCACCTCCCTCTGAGGGAGGAGCAGCCTTACCAGGCCACAGAAGATGACAATGCAGCCACTCCTGATGAGATCTGATAAACTAGGATCAGAAGGAATAAGAGGAGGAATTCCCCTATCAGTGGACTTGGGGAGGGGCATGCGTGAAGAAGGAGAAGGAAAGGTGGGTTTAGGAGGGGAGGAGAGAGGGTTTTATGGGGGGATACAAAGTGAATAAAGTGTAATTAATAAAGGTTCCTGGCTGTCAATGAAAGTATGCTGGACTTTGTGTCACTAGCATACAACATGAGAATTTTTCCTGTGCTGCAAATCTGTCTAAACAATTGTCGAGCTATATTTTAGGTAATTGGACTGGAGAATTCGATACTACGATGGAGCAGCTGAGAGTGGCCATTGTCACAGTAAATTCTACCGGAGTGGACGCAGGACTAGCCACAGGATTATCAACATGGATTGCTGCAGCCATGAATCATCTGATGGAATGGGCGGGCATGGGAGTGTTAGCAGGCCTTCTGGTGTTGGTCTCCTTGGTTTGCCTGTGGTATATATGCAAGATTAGAGTCTCACAACAGTGTGATGCAGCCATGATCATTCGGGCCTTTACAGCCATTGAAGCAGGACATTCTCCCCAAGCATGGTTGGATACCATAAAAAACTAAAATGATACGCTCAGGATGCGAGGCTAAGCACTGCACTCAGGGTCAGCCGCTTTGGACCCAGAGAAGAGCATGTCTGATTGCATGCGGGTTGATGCCCCAGGTCCCGCCTCTGAAAAAAAGGTATGGGACGGGTCTGATGCTCTTTGGGTGGATGACACCTAAATGAACATCTGTACAAAGTCCCAATTTATTTCTAATATCAGAGATCAGACCTCTACTCTTGCCTGATGCGTCTAAAACAAAAAGGGGGAACTGTAGAGAGCTGCGGAATGCTATGCCTTAAAGATGGAGCTGGTTTCCGCCTTCCACCTTCCCGATGGTGAGTGCTCTCTGTCATGAACAATTCCACATTTGGCTAAGGCTGAGGATCTGGCTTGCTTCCATGTATGTGGAACTATCTGCATTGCCCCCGTGGCACGCCTGGGTTGGCTACCCAGAGGTTATTTAAGCTGTGGGCTGGCTTTCCCCGGGGTCCGAGGATTGTTCAATGTTCCTGAATAAACTGCATTGAAAAAAAAAAAAAAAAAAGAATGTAAGCATTCAGCTGCTGCTCCAGCGCTATGTCTGCTTGCCTGCTGACATGCTCTCCACCATGATGGTCATGGACTCTAACACTCCGGAAACTTGAACCCCAAATTAAATGCTTTCGTTTAAAAAAAAAGAAAAAAAAAATTGAAGGATTCTTAAGACCTCAAAAAATGGGATACCTGCTTACAATCACCCAAGGCCTTTGGAACAACATCAAGAATCAGGGACCAAAGGAAAAGTAAGTCACCATCTCTTTTTTATTTTAATTTTTACAATAATTACAGTTTATTCACTTTGTATCCCTGTTGCAGACCCCTACCTCTCTCCTTCCCAATCTTACCCTCCCTCCCCCCATCTCATCCCATGCCCCTCTTCAAGTCCTCTGATAGGGTAGTTCCTCCTCCCCTTCCATCTGACCAAAACCTCTAGGGTCTCACCAGGACCGGCTGCATCGTCTTCGTAAAGCTGCACCCTCTTCAGAGGAAGGTGATGAAAGAGCCAGCCACTGAGTTCATGTTAGAGATAAACCCTGTTCCTCTTCCTAGGAAACCCACTTGGATACTAAGCTTCCATGTGCTACATCCATACAGGTTTTCTAGGTTTTCTCCATGCATGTTCCTTGGTTGGAGTATCAGTCTCAAAAAAGAACCCTGGGCCCAGATTTTTAGTTCTGCCTATCTCCATGTGGAGCTTCTTTCTCCTCCAGGTCTTTCTATCTCCTCCGTCTTTCATAAGATTCCCTACACTCTGCCCAAAATTTGGCTATGAGTCTCAGCATCTGGTAGATATCCTGCTGGGCAGTCTTTCAGAGGCCCTCTGTGGTAGGCTCCTGTCCTGTTCCCTGTTTTTTTCCTCTTCCAATATCTATATCATTTGCCTTACTGAGTGAGGATTGCTCATCTTACCTAGGGTCCTCCCTCTTGCTTAGCTTCTTTAGATGTTCATATTTTAGTATGTTTATCCTATATTACATGTCTAATAGCCACGTATAAGTGAGTATATATTCTTTTTGTCTTTCTGATTCTGGGATACCTCACTCAGGTTGATTTTTTTCTAGTTCCCACTATTTACCTGCACATTTAATCAAAAACTCAAGTGACAACTCATGTTGGAGAGGATGAGGAGAAAGGGCAATGTTCCTTCATTTCTCGTGAGAATGTAAACTTGTATAACCCCTTTTGAAATCAATGTAGAGCTAGGTGGTTTCCAGATTCTGGCTATTATAAATAAACCTGCTGTGAATATAGTTGAGTGAATGTCCTTGTATGATCAAGCACCTTTTGGGTATATGCTCAGGAGTAGTTTAGCTGGATCTTCAGGTAGCACTATTCCCAGTTTTTCTAGAAAGCACCAGATTGATTTCCAAAGCTTTTATTTTGGATGGGAGACTACTGATGACTGCTTCTATTTCCTCAGAGGATACAGGACAATATAATTCATTTTCCTGTTCTTGATTCAACTTTGGTAAATAAAAACTATTACAAAAATTGTTGATTTCATTTAGATTTTCAAATTTTGTTTTATATTATCTTTTTTTTTTTTTTCTTTTGAAGTAGGACCTAATGATTCTTTGGGTTTACTCAATGTCTGTCATTATGTCTGCCTTTTCATTTCTGATTTTGTTGATTTGGATAGTGTCTGTGCACTTTAGTTCAGCTAAGAGTTTGTGTATCTTGTTGATTTTTTCAAAAAATCAGCTCTTCATTCTTCATTTCATTGATTCTTTGAATTGGTCTCTTTGTTTCTAATTTATTGATTTCAGACCTGAGTTTGTTTATTACCACTTTTGGTTTTGTCTGACTCTTTTTTTTTTTAGTGCTTTCAGGTGTGCTGTTAAGTTGCTTGGGTGAGATATCCTGAATTATCATCATCATCATCATCATCATCATCATCATCATCATTATTATTGTTATTTTAATGAAGGCACTTAGTGCTATGAACTTTCCTCTTATCACTGCTTTCATTGTATCCCATAATTTTGGGTAAGTTTTGCCTTCATTTTTATTGTATTCCAGGAAATCTATAATTTCTGTCTTTATTTTCTTCCTGACCAGTTGTCATTGAATAGAGAGTTGTTCAGTGTCCATTTATGTGTAGGCTTTTTGCTATTTCTTTTATTGATGAAGTCTAGTTTTATAGACCATGGTGGTCTGATAGGATACAAGGGATTATTTCATTTTTATTGTATTCCAGGAAATCTATAATTTCTGTCTTTATTTTCTTCCTGACCAGTTGTCATTGAATAGAGAGTTGTTCAGTGTCCATTTATGTGTAGGCTTTTTGCTATTTCTTTTATTGATGAAGTCTAGTTTTATAGACCATGGTGGTCTGATAGGATACAAGGGATTATTTCAATCTTCTTGCATATGTTGAGGCTTGCTTTGTGCCCAACTATATGGTCAGTTTTGGAGAAGGTTCCATGAGGTGCTGAGAAGTTATACTCTTTTGTGTTTGGGTGAAAAGTTCTATAGACATCTATTAGGTCCATTTGATTTACGACCTCTGTACATGTCATTTCTCTGTTTAACTTCTGTCTCAAAGGTCTATTCCTTTGTGAGAATGGGATGTTAGAGACTCCCACTATTAAGGCATTGTGATCAATGTGTTATTTAAGATTTAACAATTTTTTGACAAATGTAGGGGACCTTGGGTTTGGTGCATAGATGTTCAAGATTGTGATGTCCTCCAGGTTGATTTTTCTTTTGATTAGAATGAAGTTTTTCTCCCCATCTCTTTTGATTAGTTTTGGTTGAAAATTTATTTTATTAGATATTAGGATGGCTACTCCAGCTTGCTTCTTGCGTCCATTTACTTTGAAAACATTTTTCCAGCCCTTTATTCTGAAGCAGTGTCTTTCTTTGTTGGACATGTGTGTTTCTTGAACACAGTAGAATGTTGGATCCTGTTTCTACCACCATTCTGTTAGTCTGGAATTTTTTTTTTTTTATTGGAGAGTTGAGTCTGTTGATGTTGATAGATAATAGTGACCAATGATTTTAGTTCCTTTTTTTGTGGAGTTGTTGGTGATTATGTGATTTTGTGCTTGTTTTCTTCTGCTTTTTGGATGTGAAGGTATCTTTATCTTGTGTTCATGGTGTAATCGATCTTATTGGCTTGGAATTTTCCTTCTACTATCTTCTGTAGGACATTACAAATATATTGCTTAAACTTAGTTATAATATGGAATGTTTTGTTTTTTCCATCTATGTTGATTGGAGGGTTTTCTGGGTATAGTAGTCTGCCTTGGCATCTGTGGTTGCTTAGTGTTAGCATGATATCTATCCAGGCCCTTGTGACTTTCACAGTATCTGTTGAGAAGGCTGGTATGATTCTGACAGATCTGCCTTTATGAATTAGTTGGCCTATTTCTTTTGATGCTTTTAAAATTGTTTTTTCTTTCCTCTGTACATGTAGTGTTTTAATTATTATGTGGTGAGAAGAATTTATTTTCTGGTCTAGTCTGTTTGATGCTCTGTATGCCTCTTGTATGTTTAATGGCATCTTATTCTTAAGGTTAAGTAATTTTTTATTTAATTTTCTAGAAAATATTTACTGGACCGTGGAGCCTGAAATATTTTTTCTTTTCTTAAATTTTTTTTTCAGTGTGGTGAGGCTTTTTTTTTTTAGAAATTTTCATCAATTACACTTTATTCATTCTGCATCCCCCCATAAGCCCCTCCCTCCCCTCCCAATCCCACCCTCCCTCCTCCCTCTGCATGCATGCCACTCCCCAAGTCCACTGATAGGGGAGGTTCTCCTCTCCTTTCTGATCTTAGTCCATCAGTTCACATCAAAAGTGGCTGCATTGTCCTCTACTATGGCCTGGTAAGGCTGCTCCCCCTCAGGAGGAGGTGACTAAAGAGCAGGCCAGTCAGTTCATGTCAGAGGTAGTCCCTCTTCACATTACTATGTAACCCAATTGGACTCTGAACTGCCCTGGGCTATATCTGTGCAGGGGTTCTGGGTTATCTCTATGAATAGTCCTTGGTTGGAGTATGAGTCTCTGGGAAGTTCCCTGTGTTCAAATTTTCTTGTTCTGTTGCTCTCCTTGTGGAGACCCTGTCCTCTCCAGCTCTTACTATTTCCCAGTTCTTACATAAAATTCCATTCACTCTGCCCAACAGTTGCCCATCAGGCTTAGCATCTGCTTTGATAGTCTGCACGGCAGAGGCTTTCAGAGGCCCTCTGTGGCAGGTTCCTAGTTTGTTTCCTGTTTTTGTCTTCTGCCTTTCAGAGGTACTCTGTAGCAGGTTCCTAGGTTGTTTCCTGTTTTCTTCTTCTTCTGATGTCCATCCTCTTTGCCTTTCCGGATGGGGATTGGACATTTTAGTTAGGGTCCTCTCTCTTGCTTAGTTTCTTTAGATGCACAGGTTTTAGTGGGTTTGTCCTATGTTGTATGTCTATATGAGTGAGTATATACCATGTGTGTCTTTTTGCTTCTGGGACAACTCATTCAGGATGATCCTTTCCAGATCCCACCATTTACCTGCAAATTTCATGATTTCCTTATTTTTCATTGCTGAGTAATATTCCATTGTGTGGATGTACCACATTTTCTGCATCCATTCTTCAGTTGAGGGGCATCTGGGTTTTTTCCAGCTTCTGGCTATTACAAATAAAGCTGCTACAAACATGGTTGAGCAAATTTCTTTTTTGTGTGCTTGAGCCTCTTTTGGATATATGCCTAGGAGTGGTATGGCTGGATCTTGGGGAAGCACTATTCCTAGTTGTCTGAGAAAGCACCAGATTGATTTCCAGAGTGGTTGTACCAGTTTACATTCCCAACAGCAGTGGAGAAGGGTTCCTCTTTCTCCACAACCTCTCCAGTATGTGTTGTCACTTGAGTTTTTGATCTTGTCCATTCTCATGGGTGTAAGGTGAAATCTCAGGGTTGTTTTGATTTGCATTTCCCTAATGGCTAGTGACGTTGAGCATTTCTTTAAGTGCTTCTCTGCCATTCGGTTTTCCTCTACAGAGAATTCTCTGTTTAGCTCTGTTCCCCATTTTTAAGTGGGTTACTTGGTTTGCTGCTTTTTAGCTTCTTTAGTTCTTTATATATACTTGATATGAGTCCTCTGTCAGATAAAGGGTTGGTGAAGATTCTTTCCCAATCTGTAGGAGGTCGCTTTGTTTTGATGACGGTGTCCTTTGCTTTGCAGAAGCTTTTCAGTTTCATGAGGTCCCATTTATTGATTGTTGCTCTTAGAGCCTGTGCTGTTGGAGTTCTGTTCAGGAAGTTTTGCAGATGATATGATAGTATATGTGAGTGACCCCAAAAATTCTACCAGGGAACTCCTACAGCTGATAAACACCTTCAGCAAAGTGGCCGGATACAAAATTAACTCAAAAAAATCAGTAGCCCTCCTGTATACAAATGATAAAAGGGCTGAGAAAGAAATTAGGGAAACAACACCCTTCACAATAGCCACAAATGACATAAGGTACCTCGGAGTAACCCTAACTAAGGAAGTCAAAGACTTGTATGAAAAAAATTTCAAATCTCTGAAGAAAGAAATAGAAGAAGATATGAGAAGATGGAAAGAACTCCCATGCTCATGGCTTGGTAGGATTAACATAGTAAAAATGGCCATCTTACCAAAAGCCATCTACAGATTCAATGCAATGCCCATCAAATTACCAACACAATTCTTTACAGACCTGGAAAGAAAAATTCTCAACTTCATATGGAATAACAAGAAACCCCGAATTTCTAAAACAATCCTCTACAATAAAAGATCTTCTGGAGGTATATCCATCTGTGATCTTAAGTTGTACTATAGAGCAACAGTTTTAAAAACTGCATGTTACTGGCATAGAAACAGAATGGTGGATCAATGGAATCGAACAGAGGACCCAGAAATAAACCCACACACTTATGGACACCTGATATTTGACAAAGACGCCAAAACCATACAATGGAAAAAAGATAGCATCTTCAACAAATGGTGCTGGTCCAACTGGATGTTTACATGTAGAAAAATGAAAATAGATCCATACTTATCACCCTGCACAAAACTGAAGTCCAAGTGGATCAAAGACCTCAACATAAAACCAGACACATTAAATCGGCTTGAAATAAAAGTGGGGAATACCCTAGAACTCATTGGTACAGGGGAAAATTTCTTAAATTTTTTTTATTAATTATTTATTACTTTGTGTCCTGGCTGTGGCCACCTCCCTTGTCTCCTCCCAATCCCTTACTTCATCCCTCTTCTCCTCTTATGCTCCTCCTCTAGTCCATTGATAGCAGAGGTCGTCGTCCACTTTTGTCTAACCCTATCCTATCAGGTCTTATCAGGACTGGCTGCATTGTCTTCCTCTCTGGCCTGGCAAGGCTGTACCCCCAGGGGAAAATGATCAGAGAGCCTGCCAGTGAGTTCATGCCAGAGACAGCCACTGCTGCCCTTAATAATGAACCCACTTGCAAACTGAGTCTATGGGCTACATCTAAGAAGGGGTTCTAGTCCTATCCATGCATGATCTTTCATCGGGATATCAGTCTCTACAGGGTCCCTAGGACGCAGTTTCTTCTTCTTCTTCTTCTTCTTCTTCTTCTTCTTCTTCTTCTTCTTCTTCTTCTTCTTCTTCTTCTTCTTCTTTTTCTTCTTCTTCTCTTTTCTGGCTCCATTGGTCTCCTTTTGGAGATCCTGTCCCATCAAGGTCTTTTTATTTCCCCCTTCTTTCATAAAATTCCATGTACTCTGCCCAAAGTTTGGCTATGAGTCTTAGCTTCTGCTTCAGTACCTTGATCAGTAGAGTCTTTCAGAGCCTTTGTGGTAGGCTCCTGTTCTGTTCCTTGTCTTTGCCTGCTTCTGATGTCTATCACATTTGCCCATCTGAAGGAGGATTGAGCATCTTGCTTAGGGTCTTCCTTGTTGTTTAGCTTCTTAAAGAGTATAGATTTTACTATGTTTATCTTATATGTCTAATAACCACTTATAAGTGTGTATATACCATGTGTGTCTTTCTGCTTCTGGTTTCCTCACTCAAGATGATCTTTTCTAGTTCCCACTATTTTCTTGCAAATTTCACTGTTTTCTTGTTTTTAATTGCTGAGTAGTATTCCATTGTGTAAATGTACCACAATTTCTGTATGAATTCTTCCACGAGGGACATTTAGGTTGTTTCCAGGTTCTGGCTATTATGAAAAGATCTGCTATGAACATGGTTGCACAGATGTCTTTGTTGTATACTTGAGTATATTTCAGATTTATGACTAAGAGTGCTATAGCTGGATCTGACGGGTATAAGGTTTAATCTCAGGATTGTTTCATTTGTATTTCCATGATGACTAAGGACATTGAACATTTCTTTAAGTGTTTCTCTGCCATTCAATATTCCTCTATTGAGAATTCTCTGTTTAACTTTGGATTACTTGGATTGTTGGTGTTTAACTTCTTTTTTAATGTTTATTTTTATATTAATTAACTTTTATTCACTTTGTATCCCAGCTGTAGCACCCTCCTTCAGCCCCTCCCAATCTTGCTCTCCCTCCCACATCTCTTTCCATGTGCCTTTCCATTCCCACTGATAAGGGAGGTCCTCCACCCCTTTCATCTGACGCTAGCCTATCAGGTCTCATCAGGACTGTCTGTATTGTCTTCCTCTGTGGCCTTGTAAGGCTTCTTCCCTTAAGGGGGAGGTTGATCAAAGAGCCACCCGCTGGTTCATGTCAGAAAGAGTCCCTTTTTCCCTTACTAGGGAAACCCACTTGAATACTGAGGTGCCTTGGCCTATATCTGCGCTGGGATTCTAGGGGTTCTAGGTTATCTCTGTACATGGGCATTGGTCTCAGAAGAAACCCTTGGCCCAGAGTTTTTGTTTCTGTTGCTATCTTTGTAGAGCTCCTGTCTCTCCCTTTTTTCATAAGATTCTCAGCACTCTGCCTAAAATTTGCATCTGCTTTGATGCCCTGCTTGGTAGAGCATTTTAGAGGCCCTATGTGGTAGGCTCCTGTCCTGTTCCCTGTTTTCTCCCTCTTCTGACGTTTGCCGTTCTGAATGAAGATTGATCATCTTACCCAGGGTCCTCCTTCTTACTTAGCTTCTTTAGGTGTACAGATTTTAGTATGTTTATTTTATATTATGGTCTTTAATGTCTAAGTTCTTTATATATTCTGTATATTAGCCCTCTCTCAGTTACAGGGTTTGTGAAGATCATTTCCTAATCTGTAGGCTGTCGTTTTGTTTTGATGACAGTGTCCTTTCCTTTATAGAAGCTTTTAAGTTTTATGAGGTCCCATTTCTTGATTGTTGATCTGAGCCTATGCTTTTAGTGTTCTGTTCAGGAAGTTGTCTCCTGTCTCACTTCTTATCTGACAGGTTCAGTGCATCTGGTTTTATGTTGCGGTCTTTAATCCACTTGGACTTCAGTATTGTGCAGGATGATAAATATGTATTTATTTGCATTTTTCTACATGTAGACACCCAGTTAGACCCGCACCATTTGTGGAAGATGCTTTCTTTTTTCCATTGTATTGTTCTGGTTTCTTGGTCAAAAAATCAAGTATCTGTTGGAGTGTGGGCTTATTTCTGTGTCTTCTATTTTATTCCATTGATCCTCCAGATTGTATCTCTGCTATAACCATGGCATTTTTATTACTGTTGTTGTGTAGTACAGCTTGAAATCAGGAATGGAGATACCTCCAGAAGATCTGTTATTGTACAGGATTGTTTAGTAATTCTGTTATTTTTTTCCATATGAAATTGAGCATTGTTCTTTCAAGTTCTGTAAAGAATTTTGTTGGCATTTTTGATAGGAATTCCATTGAATCTGTAGATTGCTTTTGGAAGGATGGGCAATTTCACTATGTTAATTTTACAAATCCATGAAAAAGGGAGAACTTTCTATCTTCTGTTATCTTCAATTTTTTTTTCAGAGCCTTGAAGAACAAATCTTTTCATACAGGCCTTTCACTTGCTTTGTTACAGTCACACCAAGGTAAATTATCTTATTCTTGTCTATTGTGAATTGTTTTGTTTTCCTAATTTCTTCTTTTTATAGGTCTTTTTTTCCCTTTTTTATTATTAGTTACATTTTATTAACTCTGTATCCCAGCTGTACCCCAATCCCTCATCCCCTCCCAAACCCTCCCTCTCTCATCTCCTCCCTGCCCCTTTCCAAGTCCGCTGATAGGGGAGGACCTCCTCCCCTTTCATCTGACCCTGTTTTATCAGGTATCTAAAGGACTGGCTGCAAAGTCCTCCTCTGTGGCCTAGCAGGACTGCTCCTTCCTTGGGGGGTGGGGAGGTCAAAGAGCCTGCCATTGAGTTCATGTCAGAAATAGTACCTGTTCCCCTTACTATGGGAAACCAATTGGTTACTGAGCTACCACGAGCTTCATCCAAGCAGAGGTTCTAGGTTATATCAATACATGGTCCTTGGTGGAGTGTCAGTCTCAGAAAAGACCTCTGTGCCCAGATATATTTGGTCCTTGTGGAGTTCCTACCCTCTCCACCCCATACTAACTCCCCTTCTTTCATATGATTCCCTGCATTCTGCAGAAAGTTTGGTTATGGGTCTTAGTATCTGCTTTGATACACTGCTAGGTAGAGTCTTTCAGGGGCCCTCTGCAGTAGTCTCCTGTCGTGTTGCTTGTTTACTCTTATATCCAATGCACCTCCCTTTTGTCTTTCTAAGTAAGGATTGATCATCTTACCCCCGGTCCTCTTTCTTGTTTATCTTGTATAGATTTATTGATTGTTGCTCTTAGAGCCTGTGCTGTTGTTCTGCTCAGGAAGTTGTCTCCTGTGCCAATTAGTTCTAGGCTCTTCCACACTTTTTGTTCTAACCAATTTAGAATATCTGGTTTTATGTTGAGGTCTGTGAACCACTTGGACTTTAGTTTTCTGCAGGGTGATAAATATGGATCTATTTGCATTTTTCTGCATGTAGACATCCAGTTGGACCAGCACCATTTGTTGAAGATGCTGTCTTTTTTCCATTGAATGGTTTTGATTTCTTTGTAAAAAAAAATCAAGAATTCATAGCTGTGTGGGTTTATTTCTGGGTCTTTTATTCAATTCCATTGATCCTCCTTTCTGTTTCTATGCCAATACCATGCAGTTTTTATTACTAGTGCTGTGTAGTACACCTTGAGATTGGGGATGGAAATAACTCCATATGATCTGTTGTTTTATAGGATCATTTTGGAGATTCTGGGTTTTTTGTTTCTCCATATGAAGCTGAGAATCTTTCTTTCAAGGTCTGTAAAGAACTGACATGGTATTTTGATGGGAATTGCATTGAATCTGTAGATCACTTTTGGCAGGATGGCCATTTTTCCTATGTTAATCCTACCAATCCATGAGCACAAAAGATCTTTCCATCTTCCGATATCTTCTTCAATTTCTTTCTTCAGAGACTTAAAGTTTTTTTTTTTTCAAACAGGTCTTTCACTTGCATGGTTAGAGTCACCCCAATGTACTTTATGTTATTAGCAGCTATTGTGAAAGGTATTGTTTCCCTGATTTCTTTCTTGGCCCTTTTGTCTTTGGTATACAGGAGGGCTTCAAATTTTTTTGAGTTGATTTTGTATCCTGTCATTTTGCTGAAGGTGTTTACCAGATGAATAACTTCTCTGGTTGAATTTTTGGGATCACTCAATTATACTATCATATCTTCTGTGAATAGTGACACTTTGCCCTCTTCCTTTCCAATTTGTATTCCCTTGATTTCCTTTAGTTGTCTTGTTGCTCTAGATAGGACTTCAAGTACTTTGTTGAAGAAATATGGAGAGAGTGGGCAGCCCTGTCTTGTCCCTGATTTTAGTAGGATTGACTTAAGTTTCTCTCCATTGGTTTGATGTTGGCTATAGGCTTGCTATATATTGCTATTACTATGTTTAGGTATGTGCCTTGTATCTCTAATCTCTCCAAGACTTTAAACATGAATGGGTGTTATACTTTGTCAAATGCTTTTTCGGCATCTCAGGAGATGATCATGTGGTTTTTCTCCTTCAGTTTGTTTATGTGGTGGATTACATTGATGGATTTCCGTGTTTTGTACCACCCTTACAAGCCTGGGATGAAGGGTGGATGATAACTTTTATGTTTTCTTGGATTCAGTTTGCAAGTATTTTATTGAGTATTATTTTATCAATATTCATAAGAGTGATAGATCTCAAATTCTCTTTTTTGGGTCTTTTTGTGGTTTAGGTATCAAGGTGATTGTGGCTTCATAAAATGAGTTTGATAATGTTCCTTCTGTTTCTATTTTGTGGAATTGTTTGGAGAGAATTGGAATTAGCTCTTCTTTGAAGGTCTAGTGGTATTCTGCACTGAATCCATCTGGCCCCAGGATTCTTTTGGAAGGCAGACTGTTCATGACTCCTTCTATTTCCTTGGGGGATATAGGACTATTGTGTCTTTCTGCCTGATCTTGACTTAATTTAGGTAGATGGACTCTATCTAGAAAATTATCCATTTCTTTTAGATCTTTGATTTTTGTGGCATATAGTCTTTTGTAGTATGACCTAATGATTGTTTGGATTTCCTCAGTGTTTGTAGTTATGTCCCCCTTTTCATTTCTGATTTTGTTGATTTGGATGATATCTCTCTGCTTTTTAGTTACCTTGGCTAAGGGTTTGTCTATCTTGTTGATTTTCTCAAAGAACCAGCTCTTGATTTCATTGATTCTTTGAACAGTTTTATTTGTTTCTAATTGATTGATTTCAGCCCTGAGTTTGATTATTTCCAGCTGTCTGCTCCTCTTGGGTGTATTTGCTTCTTTTTTTTCTCAGGCTTTCAGTTGGGCCATTAAGTTGCTTTTATGAGATGTCTCAAATTTCTTCTTGAAAGCACTTAGTGCTATGAATTTTCCTCTGAGCACTGCTTTCATTGTGTCCCATAAATTTGGGTATGTTGTACCTTCATTTTCATTGAATTCTAGGAAGTCTTTAATTTCTTTCTTTATTTCTTCCTTTACTCACCTGTCATTGAGCAGCAAGTTGTTCAGTTTCCATGTGCTTGTAGGCATTTTTCTAATTCCATTTTTGTTGAGGTGCAGGTTTAGTTCATGGTGGTCAGATAGAATACAAGGGATTATTTTAATTCTCTTGTATCTGTTGAAGTTTGCTTTGTGACCAACTATATGGTCTATTTTGGAGAAGGTTCCATGAGGTGCTGAAAAGAATGTATATTGTTTTCATATATATGAAAAGAATGTATATTCTTTTCAGTTTGGTTGGAAAGTTCTGTAGACATCTATTAGGTTCATTTGATTTAGGACCTCTGTAAATCCCTTTATTTCTTTGTTAGGCTTCTGTCTAGATGTTCTGTCCCTTTTTTGAAGTGGGGAGTTGAAGTCTCCCACTATTAAGGTGTTAGCATCGATGTGTGATTTGAGTTTTAATAATGTTTCCTTTATGAATGTAGGATTCTCTTGTATTTTGGGTATAGATGTTCAGAATTGTGATGTCCTATTTGTGGATTTTTCCTTTGATGACAATGTAGCATTCCTCCTCATCTTTTTTGATTTTTTTTGGTTGAAAATCTATTTTATTAGATATTAAGATAGCTATCCCAGCTTATTTTCGTTTGCCTGCTACCCCAGCTGGGTCTGTTTGCTTGAAAGAGATTATTTCCAGCCCTTTACTCTGAGGTATTCTTTGTTTTGTTGCAGAGGATCATTTCTTGGATGCAGCAGAATGGTGGTTCCTGTTTCACACCCATTCTCAGTCTGTGTCTTTGTATTGAAAAGTTGAGCCCATTGATGTTGATAGATAATAGTGAACAATGAACTTTACTTCCTTTTATTGTTTAGTTGGTGGTCTTACTGTGTTTCATTGTTTTCTTTTAATTTTTGTTGGGATATTATCTGTATGCTATGTTTACTTGGGGGAAGTTTTTTTTCATTGGATTGGAGTTTTCCTTCTAATATCTTCTGTAGGGTTGGTTTGCTGTGTAGATATTGCATAAATTTAGTTTTTTCATGGAATGTTTTGTTTTCTCCATCTATGTTGATTGAAAGCTTTGCAGAGTATAGTTGTCTGGGTTGGCATCTGTGGTCTCTTAGAGTCTGCATGACACCTGCCTAGGCTCTTCTGGCTTTCATATTTTCTGATGAGAAGTCTGGTGTGATTCTCATAGGTCTACCTTTATATGTTCCTTGTCCTTTTTCCCTTGGTACATTTAATATCTTTCCTTTGTTCTGTAGATTTAGTGTTTTGACTATGATGTGACATGATCTGTTTCTTTTCTGTTCTAGTCTATTTGGTGTTCTGTAGGCCTCTTGTATATTTATGGACATATCTTTCTTTAAGTTGGAAAATTTTTCTTCTTTGATTTTCTTGAAAACATTTTCTGAATCTTGGAGCCTTGAGTCTTCTTGTTCATCAATTCCTATTATTCTTAGATTTCATCTTTTCATGGAGTCCTTGATTTCTTGTATGTTTTGTGTTTGGGACTTTTCCTATTTTACTTTTTCTTTGAGAGAAGCATCAATCACTGCGTGTGTATCTTCAGCTCCAGAGATTCTCTCTTCCATCTCTTGTATTCTGTTGGTGATGCTTACCCTTGTGGTTCTTAATCTTTTCTCCAAGTTCTCCAGCTACAGGGTTTTCTCAGTTTGTGTTTTCTTTTTGATTCTAATTCTGTTTTCATGTCTTGCACCATTTCTTTCATATGGTTGAATGTGGATTCCTGTTTCTCTACGATCGCCTTTTGTTTGTTTTTGTTCATTTCTTCTCTATATGCCAGTAATTGTATTTCTACTTGTGACTCTATTTGTTTGGCCATATTTGTCTGTTTCTTTAAGAATTTTGTCCATTTCTTCTATCTTTGCCTCCAACTGACTGGCCAAATCTTTGATAGATTTGTTCATTTCATCTTTGACTGTTTGAATTTGCATGGCTTTTGCTCTGAGAGAATTAATTTTTTCCTCTTTATGTGCCTCAAATAATTGGGTAAGCATAGATGTAAAGTGGTTTCTTTCATTTTGAAGTTTGTGGTGATAGTGTGTTTGTGTGCTTGTTTTCTTTTGATTTTCTGTTGCAAATTTATCTATATACTATGTTTTCTTGGGTATAGTTGATTTTATTTGATTGTAGTTTTCCTTCTAGTATCTTCTTTAGGGATGGGTTACTGTGTAGATATAGTTTAAATTTTGTTTTATCATGAAATACTTTGTTTGCTCCATCTGTGTTGTTTAACTTTTGCTGGGTATGGTAGTCTGGTTTGACATCTGTGTTTTCTTAGAGAATGCATGAAATCTGTTCAGGCCCTTCTGACATTTATAGTTTCTGTTCAGAATTCTGGTGTGATTTTGATAGGTCTACCTTTGTATGTTATTTGGCCTTTTTCCCTTGCTGCTTTTAATATTTTTCTTTATTCTGTAGGTTTAGTGTTTTGACTATCATGTGACATGAGGAGTTCTTTTCTGGTGTAGTCTATTTAGTGTTCTGTAAGCCTCTTGTATGTTTAAGGGCATATTTTTCTTTAAGTTTGAATATTTTCTTCTATGATTTTCTTGAAAATATTTTCTGGAATTTGGCACTTGGAATCTTCCTTTTCATCTATTCCTATTATCCTCAGATTTCCTCTTTTCCTGGTGTCCTTGATTTCTTGAAAGTTTTGTGTTTGTAACTTTTCTGATTTTTTTTCTTTGAGAGATATATACATTTCTGCAATTGTACCTTCAGCACTTGAGATTCTCTCTTACATCTGTTGTGTTTTGTTAATGATTCTTACTTTTGTGGTTTCTCAATTTCCTCTAAGTTCTCCAGCTCCAGGTTTTTTTTTGTTTGTGTTTTCTTCATTGATTCTAAATATATTTTCTTATGTTACACCATTTCCTTCATCTGTTTGAATATGGATTCCTGTCTTTCCATGATAGCCTCTATTATTTTATTCATGTCCTCTTTATGTACCCTTATACGGGCCTCCATTTATTTTTTATTTTAATTTTTATTAATTATACTTTTTTATTAATTTTTATTAATTATACTTTGTATCCCCCCATAAGCCTCTACCTCCTCCCCTCCTAATCCCACCTTCCCTTCCCCTTCTCCACGTATGCCCCTCCCCAAGTCCACTGAT
Organism: Meriones unguiculatus; assembly: GCF_030254825.1. Classification (NCBI taxonomy): domain Eukaryota; kingdom Metazoa; phylum Chordata; class Mammalia; order Rodentia; family Muridae; genus Meriones; species Meriones unguiculatus. The sequence continues at coordinate 49,453,720 of NC_083369.1, read as the reverse complement.
AGAGGAAGTCTTCCTCTCCTTCCTTTTGATCCTAGTCTATCAGATCTCATCAGGAGTGGCTGCATTGTCATCTTCTGTGGCCTGGTAAGGCTGCTCCCCATTCAGGGGGAGGTGATCAAAGAACAAGGCCTCCATTTTTTGGTCCATTTCCTCTTTACATGCCTTAAATAACTGCATAATTGTAGATTTAAGATTATTTTCCTGTGTTTCAGCTGCGATAGACTATCCAGTGATTTTTGGAGATTCCTGTGAAGCCATTATGTACATGTTTTTGTTTCCTATATTCCTTTTTTTAATTTAAGATATATTTTATTTTATTTTTATTAGTTACAGTTTATTCACTTTGTATCCCACCTGTAGCTCCCTCTTTCTTCCCTCCTTTACTCTTCTTCACCCATACTCTTCCCCCAGTCCACTGATAGGGAAGCTCCTCCTTCCCTTCCATCTGATCCTAGTCTGTTAGGTCTCATCAGAACTGACTGCATTGTCTTCCTCTGCAGCCTGGAAAGGCTGCACCCCGCTGAGGAGGAAGTGATCAAAGAACAGGCCACTGAGTTCATGTCAGAGACAGTTCGTGTTCCCATTACTAGGGAACCCACTTGGACACTGAGCTGTCATGGGCTACATCTGTGCAGGGGTTCTATGTTATCTCTATCAATGGTCCTTGGTTGGAGTATCATTCTCAGAAAAAAACCCTAAGTACAGATTTTTTGGTTCTGTTGCTCTCCTTGTCGAGCTCCACAGAAAGTCTCTGAAAGACTACCCTATAGGGTATCAAAGCAGATGCTGAGACTCATAGCTAAACTTTGGGCAGAGTGCAGGGAATCTTACAGATGAAGGGGAAAATAGAAATGACTGTATTCTTAAAAGCAGGCCTCTAGCCATCTGACGGTCTGTAGCTCTCGCTGTTTTTTTCTGGAACCTGGTCTGCAGACTAAGTCTATCTGTCTCTGGAGTCTGGAGTATTTTTCAGGAGGATGAGAGAGGTCCAGAGGTTTTAGAGTGTGTGTTGGTGGTTCAGATACAACTAAGGGAGTAAGGTCGTAGGTGAGTGTGAGCAAGTACAAGAGTGTGATTTGAAGTGTGCTTGCCTGGAAAGGTGGATTGTGAGGGAGTAGCACAAGTGCAGGTTGTTGTGCAGGCGCTGTTCCTTGGAGGTACAGTATGTGTGCTCAGGAGCCCTGAATGGTACAGTGTTCCACAAGCTTGTTTCTGTATTGTGCTCCTAGGGCTCAGATCTGCCTGAACTGCACCAACCCTGCTCCAAGAAATTTTTTCCAGGAATTGTTTGTTTGGACTTCACTGGGTGACCCACAGAACATTGGCTTCAAAGTTCAGAACACTGTCCCAGGGATCCCTATATTGCCCACAGTGGAGATGTGGGTGAGATGTCTGGTGGCTAGCTTAGAGAGATCCATATTTTAGGCTCTGTATGTACTCTCTCAGAAGTACTCACTTGGCAGGCACATGTGCAAGCACAGATGGCCAGGCAACTCATTTGCAAGAGTATAAGGTAAGCTCAGAGGGCCCACAGTTTTCTACTCTCAAATTTTGGTCCCCTCTTTGGACTTTAGAATGTTCAGGTTCTGTTGTTAGTATTTTGGAACACAACCTGCTCCTGGGTTACCCTACAACTTATGATGTCATCATGTGTCACTGGACAGATGGCCACACCTGGAAGGAATGGTTACCTTGCCCCTTAAAGGGCCAACCCCGACATGTGGTCTCTCTCTTACTCTCTCTCTTACTCTTTCTCTCTCTCTCACTTTCTCTCTCTCTCTCTGCACCCCATCCCCCTTTCCCTTTCTCTCTCCCCACCATGTCCTGTTTTCCCCCTCCCTCCATACACTCCCAATAAACCTCTTGCAGAGAATATTGGTTGACCAGCCTTATGCTTTTTTTTTTTTTAATAACATTATACCCGTACCTTGGGTTATGCACTCCCCACTGCTGTTGCTGCCTGCACCACTGCTGCTAGAGCCAGTAAATGCGAAGCCAAGAGTGCAGGGAGAAGATAGCACTCTCAGACCCCAAAGATGTCCACATGGGGGCCTGGATCCAATCTGTCCCAGCTTAAGGGTTGTCCTCTCTAGCCAGGGAATACTCAGTCAATGCTTTGGCTTCAGCTGCTTATACTCAGTTTCTCCAAGAGAAACTGGAGAGTTGCAGATTAAACTAATGTATTTCCTGGGACTATTTAGTGACCCATTCTACCTGTACATCAAGTGTATAAATAATCATATCAATATGTACTGAATTGAATTATTTGATATATGAAAAGTTATTCTGACTTTCCCAACATTCCCTTAATGTCTGAGTGTTATAGTTTTTTTTTTATTTTTTATCTTTATTTATTTATTTATTTTATTTTATTTTATTTTATTTTTTGCTGTGATGGAAACTATTCCAGTGTCTTTTTAAAATCAATTTTTTTTCTGAGAAAACATTCTTGGGGGCTAGAGAGATAGCTCATTTGTTAGAAGCATTGATTTTTCTTGCAGAGGACCACAGTTCAGTTCTCTGTAAACATGCCTGATAGTCCATTCAAATCCAGCAGTGATCTGATTCACCTGCCCCACCCTGCTCTATGTGCATATAACCACATTTACACACACACACGATTAAGAAATATATAAACCTGAAAAAATCTTTTTAAATAAAGTGCTCCAGTTCTGTCAAGCCCATCACTATCACTAAAACCTCCATTCCTATTTAATGACACCACTTATCTCTATATGGGGTGCCTTCATTCTTTTCACTTACCAAATGCTTTCAAATGTTTTCTTATTACTTGCCTATCCTTTAACATTTTCCTTTAAAGAGTGTGTAGTATGTGCTGGCCACTGTGCTTCATGTTTAGCATGTATTAGCTTATTAAAGTCTCACAGAAATGCAAGGCAGCAATCATCATCATTGTCATTTTCAAAATGACGTTCGAATGAATTGTGCAACATGTCTAAGATTACGCATACAGAAATTATAAGGCAAAATTTAAAAATTAAAAAATAAAGAATATTAATACAAGAGATGATAGATTTTATTTCAAGCACCATTACTTATGAAACTATTCCTATTCCTTGAAATTGTTCTTGGTCCAGATCCACTTTGGCAAATAGAATACTCAATGTAGTGTTTATCCTGCTACTATAATATATATACTCACAGATGAATTATTAATTTTATGTATGTTCATATATTGTCTTACATCCTGAGTAAAATTTTGAATTCCACAAAGATTGATTTTCAACATCATTTTTTTCTTTTCTTTCTTATATAACCTAACATACATTGTAAATACTAAAGTAAACTCTCTTTAATTTTATTGATACTTTATAGAGTTCCTCACTAATTTCTGATGTCTGAATTACTTCTCTAAGTTTTACCACTTGTTTAGAATTAGTGTGTAACAGGAATGTGAAGTCTCACCAAGAACTAGACTACTTTGTTTCTTAATTATTTGTGGCAAGCATTTAAATCTACATAAATGGTTGGCAGGACTAATTCACCAACTAAAATCTACTCTGTTTTTGCTTCTTCCTTTCTCTTCCAGTTATTCTCAGCATCAGAATGTCTTGCTGTGGCCTTATGAATTGTGATGTATGCTGTGGTTCTTATGGTTTTAGTAGCTTTTTGGAGGTTGGTGATAAACCAGAAGGACTATAAAGAAGAAAATATGAAGTACAATAAACTCTCTTGGTTTACACTTGAAAAAGTTATTTTCCCTCATTCTCCCTAGGCTAAAAATCAGCCACAACCCCAGAATAACATTTCCTTTTCATGTTTTTGTCCACACACACTCATACACACACACACACACACACACACACACACAAGGAAATAGGTCTCTATTCTGAATTTCTTTTTGTTGTTGTTTTTGTTCTGAATTTCTTACAATAGGATGCCAATGTTTTCCTGTGGGAAATTTTTCCTTTAAATTCTACAATTCCTTCTCTCTTTTCTGCAAGTGATTTCAGCCTCAAATAAAATCTGAATATACCACTAAGAGAGCTAACCTTAAAGAGCTGAGAAGATGGAAAATGACTCAAAAGCTGTGGTTGGGTCTATTATTTCTGCAACATAAACCCCTTGTTATACCTTACCTTTTCTCATATGTCATGTCTAGTCTACTGGGTCTGGCAACTTATTTCAAGAAGTAAAACTGTTGCTGAGTGAGGTTTGTTTCTTAGAAAATGATTTTTCCCCAAGTTTTTGCATAGCCAGCTATAGGTTTTCTTTAGTCTATGATTAAACCCAAAAACTTAAGAATGCATGAAGGAAGGCATTTACCCCAATATCCTTCATCCCAAGGAGACCTGTGGGTCAATGGGACAGCTCTAGATTCAGAGACATTTTTGCCTGCTCTTCAGGTGCCTGGTCCACCTGGGTCAGAAACAGCAAGCCCAGTACAGACAGTAAACCAAGGGGAGCTGAGCTAAGGACAGGACCCAAGTCCCATTGTCCTCCTCTTGGACAGAGGAGCAGCTCTAGTCTAGGAGAACTTTCTGCTTGCTTCCCAGCTGCCTGGCCTACTGGGTCACAGTGAACAAGCAGCCACAGTGAGCTCAGCAGAACGCCCTCCCTTCCTTAGCTGCATCTGAATCTCCAGCAGCCATTCTTTTTTAGTTTTTATTTTTATTTGTTTTTCTACAGTTTATTCATTATATATCCCAATTGAAGCCCCCTCCCTCAACTCCTCCCAGTATCACCTAGCTCCTTTTTTCCCTTTACTCCTTTCCCCTAGTCCAGTAAAAGGAGAGGTGTTCCTCCTGTACCATCTGCACATAGCTTATCAAGTCTCATCAGGACTGCCTGGACCCTCTTACTATGTGGTCTGGTAAGGGTGCATCACCATGGGCAAGTGATCAAAGAGCAGGCAACAGAGTTCATGACAGAGGCAGCCCCTCTTCCCTTTACCAATGGACGCACAAGGAGATTGAGCAAGGATTTGGCTACACCTGAGGAGGGGGACTAAGGAATTCCCCATACAGCAGTTTTTATGGCACTGAGACAGGAGGCAGCAGATATATTTATTTCTTTGTTCCTCTATCTTTTGACACAATGTTTAAAGATGAAGGCATTCTATGTGGCCTTTTAAAAGAGTGCATACAACTGAGCAATCTGTTGCCAAAAAGCTGTGAATATATTCAATTTAGGAATATATATCCTGTTCCATATTTCTATTTCATACCATTTATGGCTTATTTTATATATTTCACACCACTCACTTTCTCACTTCTGTTTCTTTGTGATTACATGCTCCTACTCCCATACCCCAGTAAAGCCTAAGGACACTAGTTTTTGCTTTAAACTCTATTTACATGCAATCTGGTTTGGAACGTTGCAATGGGCATTCGAAAACTTCCTTTCTTGAGGGTGTACATGTACAAAGAATTTTATGATAACATGTCATGTATAGAATAGAATGTCATGAATAGGGATAGAATTGATAAGTTATAAATGTACACGTACCAGTTTAGCAAGGCCCTACTTCTTTCCAGGATGACTTTTTAATCTATTCATTTATCTGTCTGTTTGTATACTGTCTGTCTCTCTCTCTCTCTGTCTGTCTGTCTATTTATTTTTCTGGTGTATACCTTCATGAACAGAATGTACATAACCTCTCCTAAGCCTGGTAGTTTTTCCTTTAAAAACATTTAGTTATTTTTATTTATTGTCCTCTCATATATTACATCCTGATCACAGTTTCACTTCCCTCCTCTCTTCTCAGGCTCTGCTCCTCCACCTTTCCCATATTCACTCTTTCTTCATTTCTCTTCTGAAAAGGGTAGTTCTCCCAAGGATATCAACCAGCCATTGCATATCAAGTTGCACCATGATTAGGTACCTCTCCTTGTATTATGGTTGGATAAGGCAACCCAGTATGAGAAAAAGGATCTCAAAAGTAAGCAAAAGTGTCAGAGACAGTCCCTGCTCCCACTGTTAGGAGTCCCACAAGAAGATAAAGCTACACAACTGTAACATATATGCAGAGGATCTGGGTCAGACTCAAGCAGGCTCCCTGGTTGTCTGATTAGTCTCTATGAGCTCCTATGAGCCCAGGTTAGTGATTCTGTGGGTTTTATTATGATGTCCTTGGCCCGTCTGGCTCCTACAATCCTTCCTCTCCCTCTTCTTTAGGATTCACTAAGCTCTGCCTAATGTTTGGCTGTGGGTCTCTGCATCTGTTTCCATTAGGATGAAGCCTCTTTGATGACTATTATGCCATACTGATCATGTCATAATGGATGTAGTAGTTTATACTCTCACCATAAATGGAGTTCTTCTTGCTTTAAATCCTCAGCAGCATGAGCTATCACTTGAGATTTTGATCTTAGCCAGTCTGACCCATGCTCGCTGGGTACAGCCATTTCCAAGGATTGAATATATTCACAGCTTTTTGGCAACAGATTGCTCAGTTGTATACACTCTTTTAAAAGGCCACATAGAATGCCTTCATCTTTAAACATTGTGTCAAAAGAGAGAGGAACAAAGAAATAAATATATCTGCTGCCTCCTGTCTCAGTGCCATAAAAACTGCTGTATGGGGAATTCCTTAGTCCCCCTCCTCAGGTGTAGCCAAATCCTTGCTCAATCTCCTTGTGTGTCCATTGGTAAGATGTAAATCATTTTGATTTGCATTTTCTTGATGGCTAAGGATGTTGAACATATCTTTAAGTGCTTCTCAGTCATTAGAGATTTGTCTCTTGAGAATTCTGTTTTGTTCTATATTCCATTTTTAATTGGGTTATTTGATTTGTTGGTGTGCAATCTCTTGAGTTATTTATATATTTTGGATATTAGCCCTCTGTCACATGTAAGGTTGGTGAAGACAAAGTGGCAACCACTTTGTCCTTTGACTGTCTGTGTCTTTTGCCCTACAGAAGCTTTTCAGTGTCCTGAGGTCCTACCTATTAATTGTTGATCTTAGAGCCTGAGCCAAAGAGTTCAAAGTTTTCCCTTACTCTCTCTTCTATTAGATTTAGTGTATTTGGTTTCATGTTGAGGTCTTTGATCCACTTGGATTTAAAATTTGTGCAGGGTGATAAATATGGATCTATTTGGATTTTTCTATACGTAGACATGCAGTTAGACAGGCACCATTAGTTGAATATGCTTCTTTTCTTCCATTGTATGGGTTTGGCATTTTTTTTTTTTGTCAAAAATCAGGTGTTCATAGGTGTATGATTTATGTCAGGGTCTTCAGTTCAATTTCATTAACCAACCTGTCTCTTTTAAAGCTAATACCATGTAGTTATTTTACAGTAGAGAATTGTTTTAGCTATCATACTATTTTTCCCCATGTTGAGTACTGTTTTTCATGGTCTGTAAAAAATTGTGTTCACATTTTGATAGAAATTGTGTTGAATCTGCAGATTGCTCTTGATAAGATGACAATTTTTACCATATTAATCCTAGAGATCTATGTCATGGGAGATCTTTCCATCTTCAAATATCTTCTCCAATTTCTTTTTTCAAGTACTTGAAATTCTTGTTGTACATGTTTTTTACTTTCTTAGTTAGAATTACACCACAATATTTTATATTATTTGTCAATATTGTGAAGGGAGTTGTTTCCCTGATTTCTTTCTTAGCCCATTTATTGCTTGCATATTGATTTTTGGCTATTGATTTTTGTTTTGTTAAGTTAATTTTGTATCTAGCCACTTTGCTGAAGATTTTGATCAGCTGTAGGAGTTCCCTGGTATAATTTTGGGGATTGCTTATGTATACTATCATACCATCTGCAAATAGCAATACTTTGACTTCTGGTGTTTTTTATTATTATTTATTTTTGTAATTTTTTTTTTGAGACAGGGTTTCTCTGTGTAGCCTTGGCTGTCCTGGACTCACTTTGTAGGCCAGGCTGGCCTAGATTCACAGAGATTTACCTGGCTCTGCCTCCCTGAGTATGGGGATTATAGGCATGTACCATCACACCTGGCCTGATATTGTTTTTAGTAGACTTTAAAAGATTAATTTTAACTGATTTGTATCATGAAGCTTGTGCATATTTATGGGTAACTGTATAATATTTCAACACATATATACATCCTGTAATGTTTAAATCAGGTTAAAGATGAATCACAAATATTTGTCTTTTCCTTTTCCCAGCTTAAAAAGTAATGCAAATTCAAACATAAAAACATAATACAGCCAAATTAAAATAGCAATTCAAACAGTTGTCCAATCCTAAACTCTGTATGTCTTAATAAATTTCAATACAGTTATGGTAGCCATTATGAAGCCATATGGCTTCACTTAGAGTTTTATACATTGATTGTCAGTTACATTTTTATGCACATTGTCATTTCTATATAGCAAAAAATAAATAAAAAATTCTAGATTTTTGAAATGTAGAAGTTATTCATAGTCACCCCATGGTTCAGTAGCATCCCAGAGCATCATTCTCCTTCTCCTACCTAAATGATAGTTACTCTATAAATACAAATATAGATAATTTATAGTATTTATCTGCTTTTTTTTTTTTTTACTACACACGTGATGAAAATGATGTTGTTGATAATGACAACAACTATTTTTACTCTGCGGCTGTTGTTGCTGCTTTTGGAGATTAACTTTCCCAATGCAGTACAGATTGTCTTTGAACTTGTGATTCTCCTGTCTCAACCTCTGGAATTGCAGGCTAGTTGCAGACAGTATTGGCATGAACCAACACATTAAGCTGCTCACTGTATTGTCTACTTTCTCCATATACTCACAATTTCTCCATATACTCACCTGTCTCTGATGATGGTTATACCACTCCCACACATGAGATCAACATTTTTAAAATTCAGATTCTACATATGTGTAAGATCATGTAATACTTGTTATTTAGTGCTGAGCTTATTTCTATAGGAAGAATATTCTAAAATTTATAAATAAATGTTGTTTTTTGAAACTGGAACTTTATGTAAAACTTTTTAACACAGAAAAGTTGAAAAAGTGCAACGAACACACACAAGCATACACACAGACATAGCCACACATACTTACATGAACACAAACTTACACACACTCTGTATTATGTACATGCCCTTCAAATTTGCTTCTGGGCTCTGTCCATATTTGCTTATCCACCTATCAAAACAACCAAACTACCTGTGTTATGTTTTTACTCTTGTATAGCAAGTCTCTACAATCACTGCTATGCTTATTATCTTTGATTTTGAAAACCAGGCTCTCTATAACAGGGTATCACAAAGACTGAGACGTTTTGTCTGGAGAAGCATTGCTGTCAAGATTGCTCAGGCTCTTGGTTGGATCTATTTCTCTGTGGATGTGAGACTGAGGACATTTTTTTCCTGGATGGCAGTTGGGTTGAGACTCCTCTAAGCTCCTGTTTTTGGACTTATCCATGTTTATCTTAGGACAGGACTGCTTGTTTTTTCAATAATCTCTGGATTCAATTGATAAGACTGCCTGTGGTGGTTAATCTTCATTGTCAACATGACTACATGCAGAATCACCCAAGATAAAAACATCTGAGTACATCTTTGAGTGATTTTCTTTATTCCATTAACTGAAGTGAGAAGACCTATGCTGAATGCACCTTTTAGCCAGGGCTACAATATAAGAAGTCCTGAGGGAAACTGTCTTTGCTTTTTCCTTCCTTACCTTTATATCATGCTGGCAAGTTCATACTCACTGATGCTGTACATTTAACTGCTACTGCTGTTCTTTGCTGACATCAGAATATATCTTCGTTGGTGATCCAAAGTAGAAAACAACAACAACAACAAAAAAGTGGCTCTCTAAGAATCCTGCAAGTCTTCAACAACAGCCTGAAAATAAACAGAGTCTGGCAGACTGAATAGCTACTACATTTTCAGCCTCCCTAGTGTAAATACAGTTATTGATAGACTACTGAGATTTTATTGTGTTAGCCAATCAAATAACTTTTAGTGTATATTTATTTTATTGGTTCTGTTCCTCTAGAAAACTCTATTTCAGATTGTAGAGCCAAAAGTGGTTCTGGAGACACAAAATTGGAAGAATAAAACTCGCTATTTGCTTTGGTGTCTATAGCTGAAGCTACAACTCAAAAAAATTATCAGTTATTAAAAATTCTGTTGGTAGCATGGAAAAAAACTGTGAATCCATGGTGTGAACTATTTACAGAACTAAAATTTGTCAAGTTTAGACAGGGTATACTGTTTGTCACATTCTAGATAACATTTGACTTTTTTTTTTTTTAGTTAATTTTTTAGTGTCATATTGAACCAAAATATCGAACATCATTGTATACTGAGAGAGTATGAATTAATTTTGGACTGTTGTGAAAAATAATTTTTATTTCCTCCTAGTCTAAGAGGAATTGTCCCCTTTCCATATCCTTAACTCATATGGAAGTTGCATACATATGTGTATATGGATCAAGGTTTGTACTGCTTAATATCAATTGTCAACTTGACAAATTCTATAACTGTAAAGAGGTTATTAATGAACAATTATTTAGAATAGGATGGCTATGGGCATGCCAAAGAAACTATGTAGTGGGGCCTAAACAGTATAAAAGAGAAGAAAGCTAGCTGAGAACAAGTAAGCAAGCAGGCCAGCATGCTAGCATTTATTTTTTTCCTCTACTATTTACTGTGGAAGCAATGTGACCAGTTGCTTCAAGCTCTTGCCTCCAAGACTTCTATTCAAGATGAACTATAATCTGAAATTGTGAGCTTGAATGAGTAGATCTCCCTCAAGTTGCCTTTTGTAAGGCTCTTTTATAACAGCAACTGTAAAAAATAAACTTTGAGCAATTTTTTATGGTGGGCATTATTATTGCTTAAATATCCAGAACAATTTCTAATTTGTTCAGATTTTCTTTTTTTTTACATTAAGATTTTTTTAAGGTTACATATTACAGGAACATATAAATTTGGCAGGTTACCCAATTTATTGGCATGTTATTTTTTTATACTAGTATCGTGTGTGTGTGTGTGTGTGTGTGTGTGTGTGTGTGTGTGTGCTATCAGAAATGTCAATCAGTACAGGGTATTCTTCTTCTACAGCCAAGACTGTCCTGGAATTCACAACATAACTCAGGCTGACCTTGAACTCATGACAATTCTCTTTTTTCAGCATCACACATACTAACATTACAGGTGTGATAGATTATACATTTTCTTTGCTCTAACTCTAAAAATTTTTCCAGAAAGCAGTTCTTAGCTTTTGATTTTTTACTATTTTTATTATGTTTCTGTATTCTACTTCATTTATTCATTATTATTATTACTTATCCTTTCCATTAAGCTAGTATAAAGTTTTTTCTATTATAAATTGAGTTTGTTTATACTTTTTCTTAAATAACACATATTTATTGCCATAAATATCCCCTTCAGAATGTTTTTGACTTGTTGGACAGTTTCTTTTTTATTAATTCATTTTGATTTCTGTTAGTGTTCATATATTTGCGAATTTGCCAATTTTCTTTTTAGTATTGATTTGTAGTTTTACAATGTTGTAATTGTAAAAAATATATTTGAAATTTCAGTCTTTTGAAATTTCTGAGAATTTTTGCATGAGTCAAAGTGTAGTCTATTATGTAGAATATTCCTTATGAAGTTGAGAAGAATGTATTTTCTCATGTTATTGGATAAAATATTCTTTACGTGTTTTTTTAGATCCATTCGGTTTACCATGATTGAAAGTCTTTTATTATTAGTTTTGTTCTGAATAATCTTTTCATTATTGTAGTGAGACATTGTAATTCTTTACTACTTTATTATTGTCTGTTTTACATTCTTTTAATAATTGTTTTAGGAGTTGGCTATATGTATAAGTATAGGATTTATATGCTCCTAAGGAATTGGTATCCTATCATATACTCTGATCTTCTTTTGTTCTTTTGACAGATTTTGAGTGTTATTTGTGTAGGCAGTCTGCTGTTTCATAGAAATCTGTATGCATTCTTTAATTTTCAGCCAGTAGCTTTAATGTTAGTGTATGTAACTTGTAGGAAAGCATATTATTGGAATATTTTAGACAATTTATTTATATTCCATCTTTTAATTAAAAATATCATTTATGTATGTTTAAAATAAGTGATAGCTAGGTCTTTTCCTGTAATTTTGTGTATGCTTCTTTTCTACTTCTAGGTATGCTTTTATTTATTTTTCTTTTGTGTCTGTATACTTACTAGTGGATAATTTTGTGATTATTGTGACGCTGACTTAAAGAATATTATTATAATAGTGTACCTTAATCTGATAACTTTCATAATATAAATAAATTTAACACTTTGACTTCTTCCTATTTTATGCTATTGATATCATATTTTTTATTTTTTTTCTTCTACTGTGTATTCATTATAAAATTTTTATAGTAAGTTGGGCATGATGATGCACATATATATTCCCAGCACTCAGGGAGGCAGAGGCAGTTAGATCTCTGTGAGTTCAAGACCAGCCTGCTCTACAAAGTGAGTCCAGGACAGCCAAGGATACAAAGAGAAATCCTATCTTAAAAACAAACAAACTAACAAATGTTATAGTGATATATAAAAAAATATTTTATCACTTTTTTGTTTTGTTTTGTTTTTTCATTTAATTTAATTTTATTAATTACACTTTATTCAATTTGTATCACCCCATAAGCCCCCTCCCTCCTTCCCTCCCGGTCCCACCCTCCCCTCCACCTTCTGCCCGCATGCCCCTCCCCAAGTCCACTGATAAGGGAGGTCCTCCTCTCCTTCCTTCTGATCTTAGTCTATCAGATCGCATCAGGAGTGGCTGCATTGTCATCTGTGGCCTGGTAAGGCTGCTCCCCCCTCAGGGGGAGGTGATCAAAGAGCAGGCCAATCAGATTATGTCAGAGGCAGTCCTTCTTCCCTTACTATGTAAGCCTTTTGGACACTAAACTGCCATAGGGTACATCTGTGCAGGGGTTCTAGGTTCTTTCCATGTGTGGTACTTGGTTGGAGTATAGGTCTCTGGGAAGACTCCTTTGTTCAAATTTTCTGGTTCTGTTGCTCTTCTTGTGGGGTTCCTGTCCTCTCCAGCTCTTACTATTTCCCACTTCTTACATAAGATTCCATGCACTCTGCCCAACAGTTGGCCATAAGTCTCACCATCTGCTTTGATAGTCTGCAGCACAGAGCCTTTCAGAGGCCCTCTGTGGCAGGCTCTTAGGATGTTTCCTGTTTTCTTCTTCTTCTGATGTCCATTCTCTTTGCCTTTCAGGATGGGGACTGAGCGTTTAAGTCAGGGTCCTCTCTCTTTATTAGTTTCTATAGATGTACAGATTTTATTAGGTTTATCCTATGTTATATGTCTATATGAGTGAGCTTATACCATGTGTGTCTTTCTGCTTTTGGGTCAGCTCACTCAGAATGATCCTTTCCAGGTCCTACCATTTACCTGGAAATTTGATGATTTCCTTATTTTTCATTGCAGAGTAATTCTCCATTGTGTAGATATACCACAATTTCTGCATCCATTCTAAATTTGAGGGGCATCTGGGCTGTTTACAGCTTCTGGCTATTACAAATAAAGCTGCTGCAAACATGGCTGAGCAAATGTCCTTATTCTGTACTTGAGCCTCTTTTGGATATAGTCCTAGAAGTGGTATGGCTGGATCTTGAGGAAGCGCTATTCCTAGTTTTTGAGAATGTGCCAGATTGCTTTCCAGAGTGGTTGTACAAGTTTACATTCCCACCAGCAGTCAAGGAGGGTTCCCCTTTCTCCACAACCTCTCCAGCATGTGTTGTCACTTGACTTTTTCATCTTGGCCATTCTTATAGGTGTAAGGTGAAATCTCAGGGTCGTTCTAATTTGCATTTCCCTGACGGCTAATGATGATGAGTATTTCTTTAAGTGTTTCTCTGCCATTCGATATTCCTCTATTGAGAATTCTGATTAGCTTGGTTCGCCATTTTTTAATTGGATTATTTGGTTTGCTGCTTTTCAGCTTCTTTAGTTCTTTATATATACTGGATATTAGTCCTCTGTCAGATAAAGGGTTGGTGAAGATTTTTTCCCAATCTCTAGGCAGTTGTTTGGTTTTGATGGTGATGTCCTTTGCTTTACAGAGCTTTTCAGTTGCATGAGGTCCCATTTATTGATTGTTGCTCTCAGAGCCTGTGCTGTTGGTTCTGTTCAGGAAATAGTCTCCTGTACCTATGAGTTCTAGGGTTTCCCCCACTTTTATTTCTAACCTATTTAATGTGTCTGGTTTTATGTTGAGGACTTTGATCCACTTGGACTTTAATTTTGTGCAGGGTGATAAGTATGGATCTATTTGCATTTTTCCACATGTAGACATCCAGTTAGACCAGCACCATTTGTTAAAGATGCTATCTTTTTTCCATTGTATGGTTTTGGCATCTTTGTCAAAGATCAGGTGTCCATAAGTGTGTGGGTTTATTACCGGGTATTCTGTTCGGTTCCATTGATCCACTATTCTGTTTCTATGCTAAGTACCATGCAATTTTTATAACTGTTGCTCTATAGTACAGCTTAAGATCAAGGATGGAGATACCTCCAGAACATCTTTTATTGTAGAGGATTGTTTTAGTAATTCTGGGTTTCTTGTTATTCCATATGAATTTGAGAATTTTTCTTTTCAGGTCTGTAAAGAATTGTGTTGGTAATTTGACTGGAATTGCATTGAATCTGTAGATTGCTTTTGGTAAGATGGCCATTTTTACTATGTTAATCCTGCCAAGCCATGAGCATGGGAGATCTTCCCATCTTCTGATATCTTCTTCTAATTCTTTCTTCAGAGACTGGAAGTTTTTTGTTTTGTTTTGTTTTGTTTTGTTTTGTTTTTCATACAAGTCTTTGACTTGCTTGGTTAGGGTTACACCAAGGTACTTTATGTCTTTTGTGGCTATTGTGAATGGTGCTGTTTTCCTAATTTCTTTCTCAGCCCTTTTGTCTTTTGTATACAGGAGGGCTACTGATTTTTTTTTTTTTTTTTAGTTAATTTTGTATCCGTCCTCTTTGCTGAAGGTGTTTATCAGCTGTAATAGTTCCCTGGTAGAGTTTTTGAGGTCACTCACTTATACTATCATATCATCTGCAAATAGTGATACTTTGACTCCTTGTTTTCCAATTTGTGTCCAGTCCAGCGGGACACAACAAGTTCAACAAGTTCCTAAGGAGGGGTAAAAAAAAATGAAATTTCAGACAAGGAGACACAAAGAATGAGAGCAAGCCTATAGTCTGATCTTGCTCTCGTTTATTTGAAAAATTTCACACAACTTTATAGGAAGAATGCAGGAAAGAAAAATGTGTCAGCAATATAGTTTACAAAACATAACAGGGTGATTAATGACGATTAATGACTCTGCAGAACACCGCAAGAATGTTTACTAAAAGGATGCTACAAGAATGTCAGCTAAGATATCTCAAAATGTCTAGTCTGACACACAGATGTCTCATAGGTTCCGGAAATGTAAATCTCTCACTTACGACCTTGTTGCAGCTGTCTGTAACTTTCCACTAGCTGGCCTTGGCTCCTGGAATCTCCTCCCTTTCTCAAATAATTTAAGAGGCTAGCAGGTAGGTTATGAACATGAGGTCTTTTGAAGACAGTGGGCATTAACCAAAGGGGGGAAGTAGAGACCTGATCCTCCCAGGGCATTTTGCAGCCTTTTTGGGTGTCTTTTTGGGGAAGAGAGGAAGACCCCATCAGCAGATTGTGGTTAGGGGTAATCAGACACCAACCTCTATTCAATCAGGTTTGCTTCTCAGGGAAGTCAGAAGCAGACAGTTTGGTCCTTCCCCTGCAGTACCTTGTGTTACACCCCTATGGTGCCCATGCCACATCAGACAAGCATTTATTGAAGTTTTATGCAGTTCTCATGAGAGCCAAACACAATGAAGACCCATGTGATTGACTGTTACCAGTCTTCCTTGGGCTCAGCTAAGCCTCTGTCAGCCAAATCAAGTCTTTGATAATATCTTGTATGGGTTTAGATGCCAGGGAATCAATTTGTTCTATTAAAAAGCTATTAAGCCTTTTGATGGCCCATGGGTAGAAAGATATGAGAAGAAGGAAGCCCACCATGGGTCCCAAGATTGAAGGTAGGAGAGTAGTGAGCCAGGGAGTGGTTGAAAACCAATTATGAAACCAACTTTCCTCTTGTTCTCTCTGTCTTTTTCTCCTCTCTGAGCCCTCTCTAACTTTAGCCATGCAGTCTTTCACAACCCCAGAATAGTCCATGTAAAAACAACATTCTTCCTTGAGGGCAGCACATAATAGTCATCTTGACTGGCAGGGTCTTCTTTGACATCATTATCATTATCAGGAGAAAACTCCTCATTCATTTGTTGCACCGGGCATTCCAGTAGCCATCAAGCTGCATCATTTTTCTGCGGAAAAAAACACAAACAGCTCCTTGTCCCATATGAATATAGGGTCAGGTCCATGCCATTGATTTGTTAAAGGATTCCTCCATTTTATTTTAGCAAAAGTTATTTTGTTTGTTTGTTTGTTTTTGTTTTTGTATGCCAAAATCTATCTATTGCACGTTTACCATGCTTATACAAAAAATAAATAAATGAATAAATAAATAAATAAATAAATAGATAAATAAATAAATAAAATTTAAATTTAGGTGTCCAGGGGAGTGGCTCCCTCTTCTTTGTTTTTTGCAAGTAAATCTTAATTGTTTAGTGGGCAGGCTCTAGATGCCTTGTCCTTGAGGATTGTTAAGATATTCAAGTTATATGAGAAACTTGAAACTGTTGACAAAATCTTTTAAAGCATTTGTTATTATATCTTGCTTCATTGTCAATTTTTAAATTGCTTAGGAACTCTTAGAACATTAAAAGCCTGTAGACAATGAGCAATAACATTTATTTGCAGCTTCTCCTGGTTGAGGAGTGGCAAAAATAAATCCAGAATAGGTATCTATGCAAACATGTACATATTTTAAATTTTCCAAATTTAGGAATATGAGTAATATCCATTTGCCAAATCTGATTTGGAACCAGTCCTTTAGGATTGACCTCCAAATGAGGAAGAAGCTGAAATTGAGGACAAGTACTGCAAGCTTTGACTATAGTATGGGCCTATTCTTTAGTCAACCCATATTCTTGAGGAAGCATTTTCTTAGTTGTCTGAGAAAACACCAGATTGCTTTCTAGTATTTTTATAGTCTTATAGATTATTTTGGTTTGTAAACATGGCACAAATAATGTATTTAATTCACTGTTAAGTATTTGGTTAATTTTAACATTTGAAATCTTAAATAATACTGCTTTAGCTCTTCTCATATATTTTTTTCTTAGTAAACATGCAAGAATTTCCTAAAATTTTTAATCTATAAAGTCTTTGTGTTTACAAAGACTTTAACAGAATAAAGTCAACTGCTTATCTAAGTTTGTAAACTCATTCTTACTCTCAATGTCTGTCAGTTTATACTCCCACCACCAGTGTATGTGAATTTTATATAATTATACATGGTTTGACTTTTAAATTTCTTCATTCTAAATGTATTGTTTATAAAATTTTAGTTTAATATGAGAATCAGCTAATTGCTACCCACATTGACCTTCCTTTTGTATGGTTTCCTAACATGATCATTAAAATCTATAAATTTATGTATAAATATGCCCTCATTTTCACCTCTTATATCTCAACCAACACAGAATTTGTTTTCCTAATTTCTAAATATATTTAGTATGCATTATGAGTCTTCTTTTATCTGAGCTTTACACTGAAATTTCTTGTTGAATTTTTATATTTGTCTCATCAACTTCTTCATTATACTAGTTGTACATTGAATCCCAGTAACTCTAAGGATTGGATGTTTTTTGAGAGAATTTTTGCTTCCATAAAGTAATGACATTTATAATTATTTAATAAAAGTCAATATTGCAGAGAGGGGAAAATAGCTTGAAGCTGATGCTAAATGAGCCATTGAGTTCATTCCCAAGGATAATTTTTTTTTTACATTTGATCTAAGGCAGAAGGTCAAGTCCCAATAAATAGCAAATGTCTTTCAGATTTGTCCCTCAGTCATATTTTTTTTTTATTTTGTTTATTTGTGGAAATTTGTGCATAGATGTGTAAAAACTGCCAGAGTTTTTTGGAGTTCTTTTCAACTTGACACAAGTGTGGACATATTTGGGAAGAAAGAACTTTAAGTGAGGAATTGCTGCCATCCAATTGATGTATGGGCATGTGTGGGGACATTTTCTTGATGTTTGATTGATGTAGGAGGGCCCAGTCCAATGGGGGTGGTACTACCTCTGAGCTGTTTAAGAAAGTTAGCTTAACAAAAGCCTGGGAGCAGCATTCCTGAATGGTTATGGCTTCAGGCTCTTTTTTTTTGGCTTCCCTCCATGATGGACTATAACATATAAGCCAAATATACCATTTCCTCCCCAGGTTGTTTTTGGTCACTATTTTATTACAGCAATAGAAAAGTTAACTGGAAGAGATAAAATTAGTATCAACTTTGGTATCACAAAAAGAGGGGTGGAATTTAAATGAGAGAAAAGTAGTTTGTGTAACTGCTAAAACTACATGTTGATGTGGCAATGTGCAATGCATATTTAGAAACAAAGCACAAAAGCCTGCTTGCATTTATGTGTAGAGAGATGATGAGAGGAGTCATGTGTGAGGCTTACACTAGCTAAGGGAAAAGAAATAGAATATAAAGAAAGTCATAAGTTTGGATTTGTCTACATTCAACAAAATGCTAGAAACAGAATATGGAACTGGGAAAGCTGGGGTGATTGTAAAGCTCTTATATGAGGAAAGCAAGGACAATGAAGTTCCATGGTAGTCAATGAATGAGAATGTTCCAGTAAGAGAAAGAGTGTAATTTGAACACAGGGAACATCCCAGAGACTCACACTCCAACCAAGGACTATTCATGGAGATAACCTAGAACCCCTGCACAGATATAGCACATGACAGTTCAGTGTCCAAGTGGGTTACATAGTAATGGGAAGAGGGACTGCCTCTGACATAATCTGATTGCTTTTCTCTTTGATCACCTCCCCCTGTGGGGGGAGCACCCTTACCAGGCCACAGAAGATGACAATGCAGCCACTCCTGATGTGATCTGATAGACTAAGATCAGAAGGAAGGAGAAGAGGACCTCCCCTATCAGTGGACTTGGGGAGGAGCATGCATGAAGGGGGAGAGAGGGTGGGATCAGGAGGGGAGGAGGGAGATACAAAGTGAATAAAGTGTAATTAATAATAAAAAAGAGAAAGAGTGTAGATTTCCAATGTTAGCTGCTTCATGATAGCTGATTATTAAGAGATATGTGTGGAATCTCTAGAATTTGATGATTAAGAAATCATTGGTACCCTCTTTTCTCCTTCTTCTGAGAAGATGTCCATCCTCTTTGATTTTCTGGATAGGGATTGAGCATTTTAGCAAGAGCCCTCCCTCTTGATTAGTTTGTTTAGGTGTACAGATTTTAGTAGGTTTATCCTATATTATATGTCTATATGAGTGAATATATACCGTGTGTGTCTTTCTGTTTCTGGGATAGCTCACTCAGGATGATCTTTTCCAGTCCCCACCATTTACCTGCAAATTTTCATGATTTCCTTGTTTTTTATTGCTGAGTAATATTCCATTGTGTAGATGTACCACAATTTGTGCATCCATTCTTCAGTTGAGGGGCATCTGGGCTGTTTCCAGCTTCTGGCTATTACAAATAAAGCTGCTACAAACATGGTTGAACAAATGTCCTTATTGTGTACTTGAGCCTCTTTTGGATATATGCCTAGGAGTGGAATGGCTGGATCTTGAGGAAGGGATATTCCTAGTTGTCTGAGAAAGCACCAGATTGATTTCCAGAGTGGTTGTACAAGTTTACATTCCCACCAACAGTGGAGGAGGGTTTCCCTTTCTCCATATCCTCTCCAGCATGTGTTGTCACTTGAATTTTTGATCTTAGCCATTCTGATGTGTGTAAGGTGAAATCTCAGGGTCATTTTGATTTGCATTTCCCTAATGGCTAATGACGTTGAGCATTTCTTTAAGTGTTTCTCTGCCATTTGATATTCCTCTGGGAACAAGTCAAGAGCCTGACAGAGAGGACCTCGAGAAATGCTCTGCCCTGCAGATTATCAAAGCAGATGCTGAGACTTATTTCCAACCTTTGGGCAGAGTGCATGGAATCTTATGAAAGAAGTGGGAATTAGTAAGGTCTGGAGAGGACAGGAACTCCACAAGGAGAGCAACAGAACCAAAAAATCTGAGCACAGGTGTCTTTCCTGAGACTGATACTCCAACCAAGGACCATGCATGGAGATGACCTAAGACCCCTGCACAGACATAGCCCATGGCAGTTCAGTATCCAAGTGGTTTCCCTAGAAATAGGAACAGGGACTGTCTCTGACATGAACTGATTGGCCTGCTCTTTAATTACCTCCCCCTGAGGGGGGAGCAGCATTACCAGGACACAGAAGAAGACAATGAAGCCACTCCTGATGAGACCTAATTGACTAGGATCAGAAGGAAGGGAAAGAAGACCTCCTCTATACGTGGAGTTGGGGAGTGGCATGCATGCAGAAGGGGGAGGAAGGGAGGGATTAGGATGGGAGGAGGGAGGGAACCACAGGGGGGATACAAAGTGAATAAAGTATAATTAATAAAGAATTTTAAAAAAGAAAAGAAAAAAAAAGAAATCATTGATAACACCAGTAGAAGAATCTGCAGTCGAGTGGTGGCAGAAACTAGCCTGCAATAAATTTAAGAATGATTGAGTTGTGAAAAACAATAGATTTTTATTTCATATTGTTTGGCAATAACGGAAAGAGAAATGAAGAGAGATTTTTTTTTAAGTAAAAGAAGACAGTGTGGTACCGTTGTGCTGTTGTTAATTTTTCTTTTGTATGAATAGCATTTGAACATGTTTTTATATCTGAAAAGAAGTGACTAATGTCACAAAAAATATTAGATACACAAAAATGGAGAGGGGATTGTGTTTAAATTTTCTTTTTTGGACGGCTGCTGAACTTAGTGCCAAGTACCAGTGTTTAAGTGCTGGCTTTGCCATTTTCCAGATAGGTATTTATAGATATATAGTTGATATTTTCATGGCTCAAATTTCCATTCTCCATTAAGTCAGAATAATGATATTTAATATACAGTCATTGGAAACAGCCGAAAATCTAATAAAAAATTTTTGCAGATGTACAGTAAGAAATCTGTACTCTACACCAGAGTGCATGAGTATGATGAGTAATCACCAATGTTGATTCCTTTCTTATTTGTTATTCAATCAGTAAAATTAAAAAATTCCTAGGAGATAGAATTAAGTGGCCATGTCCAAAGTTTTTCCCTGAAAGTGAATATAGACATGGCTTACTCTGAAATAAAAGAGAGAAGAGAAGGAAAATGTTTGAAAGGGAAATCTTTGAGATGAAAATGTAGAATACTTAGGCATGACTTAATTATAAGTAGCACAAATGCAAATTACAAATATATAATTTGTAAAAGTCTACAACTAATGTACTGATACTACTCATATTTTATATTGCTAATAGTAACCAATATCAATTTTTATTCATTTCTTATGATGTTGGATATTCAGTCTGTCTACTCTTCACGCTGTGATCTCATATCATGTGTGAAAATAGTATGGAGTTTCTGCAATAAATCTCTGACACACTTATGCATGCACAGAATGAATCTCAGGAAAGCAGCAAATTAAACTGGTTCAGAACCTTTCTGGACATGGAGTTTATCTGACTATAGAGATCACACATTTATGAAGCTGATTGTTGAAAAGGCTGTGTTACTATTGTAGATAACTATAGTTGATAGGAATTAATTACTACAATGGCTTTATTGACTCTAGAGAATGGTGCATTTTAACCCTTCTCACTGTCTTCCAGAGATCTTACATAACTCCTACCATCTCTTCTCCATTGTCCCTTAAACCTTAGAGAGAATGTTGTAAATATCCTATTTGGGGTAGACAACACAAATGTCACTTATTCTTTGCATCTTGCATGCCTTGAGGCTTCAATCGCCACTGTTCTTGGGAAAAGCTTCTCAAATTAAGGCTAGTTTTTCTCATTTATCTAAGGGATTAAGCATAAGAATTTAGAAGGTAATTTGCTACTATATCTGTTTAGTTAACCATAAGAAATATGTTCACTACATGGGTCTACTGCTTCTACAGACCTGGGTTGTTAAGCCTGACCTTGAGAATAAAACTGAGGTACTCATGTTTGTACAATTAGTACTTATTTTCCCAACACAAACTTATGAAACTGTTTCATAAAGGGCCCCCATAAACTTATTTTTCCCTAGGCCTTCCAAGCTGTGGGAAGTACTTTCCGAGTCTAGACTATACCTATTCCTAGATTTCATTTCTACATGCTAAATGTGTGAATGACAAAAATCTGTGTATATTTCTTACTTTTGCTTTTGGATTAGCAGAGTGCACTGTGGCTTATAGAAAATACAGACTGGATAGTGGTAAAAAGATTAGTTAGGAGACTGTTTTAATAAATCATTCTTGATTTGATTTGAGTTTGACAAAAAAATGGTAGAAATGAGAAGGAAGTAATTATTGCCAAAACAAAAACAAAAACTTAATGGAATTTGATAACTTAGTAGATGGGCAGTTAAAGCTCCCTTAAAGTTTTGAAGCTGAATAAATCAAATAGGCATACTATAAAGGGAATTTTGCTTGGAAAGAAAAACATTACCTCATTTTTATAGGTAGTAATTTTTGAGATACTGGGATATAATTTGAGTGGAAAAGTTCAGTTTGAGATAATGAACTTGAAATAAGCACGTGCTCTAACATTAAATTTTTGACAGCCTTAAAACCTAGCAGTACATAAAGCCTGCTATGAGTCACACAAAAAATTTAATGTGTAAGAAAATAAGTAAAAGTAAGGATGTCTCTTGCTTTCAATAGAGAGAAGTTGAAGTACTGTTAAGGGAGACTGGAAGGAGCTGGCACAGACAGGTTAGGAATCTTACACTTGCTCCAGTTTGGAACTGGTGGAAAATACTTGAAAATCACACGTGCATTTTCAGTACTCCATCAAACTATCATCCAAGTATTAGAGGAGTAAGGTGGAAAATACTTGACAGTCATATATGATTATCAGTACTCCAACACTCCATCACCCAAATATCATATGCGTAAGAAATATAATATCGAGATGTTGAAGTCTCTCTAATCATCTGTAGTGACACATAAACACAACATTAGATAATTCCTGTAACAGTGTATCTTCCTTTCAGAGGCTGCAAAGAGGAAAATCCTTCCTACAAGAGTAGATTTGTTATATAAAATTATAAAAGGTAACTGTACTGGGGATACATAGTGTGACAACTACCTTTTTCATCTCTGTGACCAAGTAAAACACAAGAAGTACCATAAGCAAGGGTATTTTTAGCTTATTGTTTGAGGATCCTGTCCATCACGGCAGAGAAGCTGTGGCAATGGAAAAGGTTCTCTGTTATGATGGTAAGTAAGGATATGTGGCTGCTTGCTCACATCTGAGAATATAAGAAGAGAGAAAGACGAGTTTTTCCATGAGATAATTAATTTGAAATTGCTGTTACACACTAGTAGTTGGAATTCACAGACTTTCTAATCACTTCTTCTGAGGAAGTAAGTTTTAAAAGGAGGAAACATTGATCTCATTGATATTTTTTTTTAATTTTAGCTGGAAAACACTGGTCAAGACAAAAAGACTCAAAACTAAAATAAGTTTGCATTTATAAACTTATAAAATAAGTTTGCATTGAGCTATGTCTATTGCATGGAGAAACAAGTAAATCATGAACCATTTTCTGTGATGAGAAGAGATAAAGTGCTTTGCAAATCATAAAAGAGCTCCTTACAATAATACATCAGCTTTGGAAACTATATGAAGAAAAAAAATGTACCAAAGCATTGCTAGGCTTTTATCCCAAAACTGAAATTAACAAAGATCAACAAGCTCCCTTGCATGTTCAAAAAAAGAAAGCCCCAATGTATGTTTTTCCCCATTTTTTATTACAGTTTATTCACTTTGTATCCCAACCGCTGTAGCTCCCTCCATCATTCCATCCCAATCTTCCCCTCCGTCGCTCTTCTCCTCCCATGGCCCTTCCCCAATTCACAGACAGAAGAGGTCCTCCTCCCCTTCTATCTGACTATCAGGTCTCATCAGAACTGGCTATATTGTCCTCCTCTGTGGCCTGGTAAGGCTGTACCCTCCCTCAGTGGAAGGTGATCAAAGAGCCAGCCAATGAATTCATGTCAGAGACAGTCACTGTTCCCCTTACTAGGGAACCCACTTGGATGCTGAGCTACCATGGGGTACATCTGAGCAGGGGTTCTAGGTTATATCCATGAATGTTCCTTAGTTGGAGTATCAGTTTCAGAAAAGACCCCAGGGCCCAGATTTCTTGGTTCTGTTGCTCTCCTTATGGAGCTCCAGTTCCCTCCAGATCTTTCTATCTCCCCCTTCTTTTATAAGATTCCATGCACTCTGCTCAAAATTTAGCTGAGTCTCGGCATATGCTTTAATACCCTGTTGGGTAGAGTCTTTCAGAGGCCCTCTGTGGGTAGGTTCTTGTCTTGTTCCTTGTTTTCATCATCTTCCAATATCTATCCCATTTGCCTTTCGGAATGAGGATTGAGCATTTTACCCAATGTCCTCCTTCTTGATTAGCTTCTTTATGTGTACAGATATCAGTATGATTATCCTATGTTATATGTCTAATATCTACTTATAAGTGGGTATATACCATGTGTGTCTTTCTCTTTCTGGGATACCTCACTCAGGATGATCTTTTCTAGTTCCCACCATTTACAAATTTCATGATTTCCGTGTTTTTAATTGCTGAGTAGCATTCCATTGTGTAAATCTACCACAATTTCTGTATCCATTCCTCAACTGAGGGACATCTGGGTTGTTTCCAGATTCTGGCTATTACAAATAAACCTGCTACTAACATGGCGGTACAAAATGTCTTTGTTGTATACTTGAGCTTGGTGAGTGTTATTAGCACAATAGATGATGATGCACCAATTACCCTTAGAAATAAAAAAAAAAAAAACCTTTCTTTATTAGCCTCTTTCTAAAGTGTCTAACTTTTTTATTCTCTGTGAAACCTGACTTTCAGTGTAAGAAAATTCAACACACTGAAATGAGAAATAGCTTTTTTATCTAAGGAACAAAAGCCGTTTGAGAATTTATAGCAACTTTGGAAAAGCTACTAGACAGTGAACAAGAAAAAGTCTCAATTATTTTTAAGTCACCTGAGCAAATTAATTTTTAAGTTGTAAGCAAAACTGTCAGCAGTCTCGTGAGGCCACAACATAGTGGGCATCACTTTAATTACTATTTTAATTTTTCTTGTGTTTATTAGTGGACATATGGCAGGCTTCCATCTTGGCTGAGAAATGCTCTAACTTTAATTTTGGTAAAATCCTTCACAGTCATCTCATGCTGTATTTTGATGGGAGGCTAATTTATACACACTGTTAACAAGATCCCTTCAATGTGTACAAAATTTTAAAATGAAATTTGTATATCTGCAATGCAGTGATTCAGTATTCAATCTCATTGATTCTTTGTTACTGTGAAATACGATGCAGTAAAAGCATTTGGTTTTACAGTTTTCCCATTTCCTCACTGATAGATGCGTTTGGATAAATCTGTTATTATGCTAATATCCTCCTGTTATCTTTGGTTGCTTGGGACCATGGAACAAGAGAATGTGCAAATTTGAGGAAGTAATAAAATGATTCTCAGCAAGGCAATCACAGAAACACATTCAACTGTGAAATTCATCTTGAATTATAAAAAAAATACTTGCATATTTGTCCAGAAGCAGAATCACTGAGAGGAAGGTAAAAGCAAGATATCCAGCCAATAGCAGTAGATACTTTTTGCTATTTGTGAAATCTGTGTTATCCTTATATAAGTAGAACATTCTAAGGAAGAAGCACTAGAAGAAAGAAGGCTGTTTTAATTGCTTTAAAGTAGATGGATTAGGCTTTAGATTCAAACCATGTCTGTGAAAATACAGACAAATTGTAGGTTCAGGAAACTGACAGAAGTAAATGATTTCCACACTGCCAGTCGTAATGTTGACAGTGAATAAGAATTTGAGGATGTTAGAGAAACATTCTGATTAGAGATGTTAGTTTTCAATCATAGATGATGATTAAAGTGAAAGGCCTCATGGATAAGAAATATAGTAAAAGTGAATGAGGATGCCTAGATGCAGATTGCCTGGGCTCAGATGTACCCAAGGGGATGAAAATACATAGACCTGTATTCCACTTAAAAAAAATGTGGAAAGTCTAAGTTAACCTCATCTGTTTCTTGAGGAATTTAAATAAAGAATAGTGAATTTGCATGGGACTAGTCCTATAAGCCTTGGGTGTGCCTCTTTTGGGTTTCTTACAGTGCTGTCTGTAGAGAGCTTCATACTGTGGTAACCTGTTTTGATTACTGTTCTTTACTGCTATGTAGTGAGTTAAATAAAGTAACAGAGTGTTTTTCTTCACCAGAAACTAGGATGAGACTCTCTTATTATGAAAGGCTTCAATGTACTCTGAATTCGCTGGCCACTTAGGCAGTTAAGTCAAGTAACACCGAGTCTCGTTTTTGCTAAACCATCATTCTCTCTGATCTCCCCCCCCCAAAAAAAAAAATGGAATGAGAAGTCTTTCTTTACAGATAATGAAAATAACAGGGAAGGGTTTCCAGTGGTTCCCATAATACCAGTTTGACCACAGAATTTAAGAAGTCCTTCCAAAGTGAGGAAGGAGTTGAATTAATGGAATGAATATGGTTTATAATAACACAAATCTCCTAAATAAATTCCCTTTGTCCACTAAAACACATACACACAATTATTATACGATAATACATTTTAGAAAGCCATGACTTATTATTATAATTGTTGTTGTTGGAAAAGTCTCATGTAGCCAAGGCTGACCTTGAACCTACTGTATAGCTAAGACAGGCTTTTGATTCCTGATTTTTCTGCCTCTACCTTCCATGTGGTGGGATTCCAGATATGTGCTGATCCTGTGACTGGCTCTCAAATCCTTTAGGGACAAGATGAGTAGGTAAGAGAATTTGTGTTTTAAATAAATAATTTGTTGAGAGATCAATTGTTTTATTTTTCTTGGTGTTCCTGTAAAAAAATCCTTGTGTCATGAGACTGGGGTATCTAAACAATATAAAAAGAGGACGCTGTCTCTTTTGCTCCCTCCTAGAACTGTTCAGTGTTGTGAAGTGTCCAGCTGATTGCTCTGTCCCAACAGTGAAAAGTGACTAGGGCTTAAACAAGGTAAGGTCACAGCTTGAGCCCAACATGTCAGGAAACCTGAAACCTTATCTCTTTGCACATTTTCCTAGTTTTGGAGACACCTAAGCATTTGCTATTTTTAAATATATTTATATTCTAGAAGAATAAAACGGGAGTCATTATCATTCCTTGCCCAAAACAAACATTTTTCTTTTTTGATTGTTTATTCTTTCAAAATTTCATATGTATTTATGTTCTATCTTGATCATGTTCATTGGCACTTCCCCTTCTAACTTCTTCTGGCCTCTATCTCTTTCTGACTGTACTCAGTGTTTTGTTTTGTTTTGTTTTGTTTTGTTTTTAATTTCCTGCTCTTTTTTTAATTTTAAATTATTTATTTACTTTAATATTAATTACAGTTTATTCACTTTGTATCTCAGCTGTAGCCTCCTCCCTCATATTTGCCCAATCCCACTCTCCCTCATCTCCTCCCATACTCCTCTCCAAGTCCACTGATAGGGGAGGTTCTCCTTCCATCTGACCCTAGCTTATCAGGTCTCATCAGGACTGGCTGCATTGTCTTACTCTGTGGCCTAGCAAGGCTGCTCCCACCTTTAGGGGAGATGGTAATTTCCTTTTTTTTTTCTTTTTATTGAAGGTTGGGATCTTTTCCCACTTCACTAGTGGAAACTTTCCATTGCTGTCAATCATTTAAATCATTTAGACATTATATTAGAGTAAGAAATTTAGCAGTGTTCCCTAAGAATCATACTGCCAAGGTGAAGTTACGGTAATGTCGAAGGGGAACTTACTATCAGGTGATTAAAAAAATAAATCTATTTCTGATCCAGAGCACCTCCTAGGATGTTAACAAGTCTAAAAAAAAAATCAACTAAATCAATGGTCAATTGGATTTGTGAAAACAGAATGACTTGTGAAAGTAATGCTATCATAGTAAGTAAAGCTATCATAGTAGCCTTTGAAACATGATAGATTCAACATGAGGCACTGTTTTGTTTATTATTTCACCCCCTGAAATTGTAAAGTTTGTGTTTTGTGAGCCTGCACACGTGCACACACACACACACACACACACACACACACACACACACACACGTTATACATATTTACAATAAACACATAATTTTAAAAATTTATTTTTAATTTTGAGATTATGATATCATTATAATCAGTTCACTCCATATACCTCTCTTTGCTCTCTTTCAAATGCATAGCCTTGTTTTCCATTAATTGTTGTTACATACATATATTTGTATACATTCTAAATATAAACTGTGCAGTCTGTATAATTTTTCTAGTATGTATGTTTTCCGGGCTCACCATTTGGCTCTGGATAACCAATTAATGTGGTCTTTCATGGGCAAGACTATTCCTTGGTTATCTGTAGTTCTTTATGTAGAGTTGAGGCTTCTTTCCCGTGCCAATGTTAGCATGTCTATTGGTGTTTGCCTTGTTCAACTTATGTTCAGGCAATTGTGTTGGTGAGGGATTTGGGGTGTAGCTTCTCATATTACTGGGAGATAGAATCTCATAGGAAGCTCCATGTTCATCTGGCTCTTACTATTTTTCTGCCCTCTCTTCTACAATGGTCTCTGAGCATTAGCTGTGGGAATTACTTTGTAAATGTATCCGTTGGGACTGGGCTGCAGAATTCTGTATTTTGATTGGTTGTAACATTCTGTAATGGTATCTATATGTTGCAAAAGGAAGTTACCTCAGTGAAGACTATATTTATAGGGCTAGATCTTGAGAAGGATATATGGAATTTAGCTTAATAGAGAGGCTGGGTGTGGTTTGAGAGGGGCTTGTGGGTCAGCGCAGGTAGGGCTTTTATTTTTTATAAGTGACAAATTTAAACGTCATGTTCCAAGATGGCAGCGACAGTGCACACCATATCTGAATAGCACAGAATCTGAAACCCTCAAATTAGTGAGTAGAAGGAGCATCTGAAGCCATACATCCACATTGAGGTTTCCTGGGGAAGAGGGGACAACTCATGAGCTGGGGAAGTTTGAATCCTGGTCAACCGTAGATGTCTCCAGGGTCTGAGTAGAGAATATTCAATCCGCTGAACATTCCCTTTTCCCAAGCACATGTACTCTTGCATGTGCACTGGGACTGCTTGCCTGAGACTGCAGGGATTGTCCCAAACACAAGCCTACTGGCTCAGTGACTAAAAAGGCACAGCTGAGCCTCCCAGGCAGCTGCAGCTACAGCAGGGCAGCAGCCAGTCAAAGCAGGATCCTCCAAGTGCACTCTGTGACTGCATCTACTGAAGCATACCAGCCTAGGCAGCCAAATAGTGGACACTACTGAACTGATGGATCTCCTACACTCTCATTTACCCCTGTGGGCCCAAATCTGAGAGTAGAGCACAGGAGGATCCCCTGTGCTTTTGGATTAGGCCTGAGAGCAAGTGAGTGTGCCTTTAAGTGAGTGCTCTTTCATGGGCAAGACTATTCCTTGAGAGAGCCCCAGAACCAGCTTCCCTCTAAGCTAGCAGCCAGACATCTGATCCCTCCCAACCACAACCACACTGTGGACACCATAGGGATCTTTGGAAGAGCATTCTCAATATTAAAGGCCTTGCTCTGTGGGTCTCCCAGTAGAGTACAGGGAGACAATTCCTGGAGCTCAGATAGATCTGAATATCAGGAAGACAGTACAACAGGCCTGTGGCCACTGAGATATTCAAGACACCAGCACATGCACATTATGCCCATAAACGGTGCCAGCACCCACACCCCTCAAACTCACACTTAAGTGCCACCCTTCAGGCATCTATAAGCTCTAGCTCCCCCTCTCAAGGCACAGTGCCATGCATATGCCAGCACTTATGCACATTACCTGCTAACTTTCTCCCTTAGCTACAGCTGAAACACCGACATCCACACTCAAACCAGTGGCCCTCTCTCATCTTCCTGAAGAATACTCCAGAAACAAGAGACAGACAGACACAGTTTGAAGTACAGACTCTAGGAACAAATAGCAGAGGTTACAGATAAGCAGATGGCTAATAGTCAGCATAAGACTACATCCAATGAAAATCAGGACATCATGGCTTCACCAGCAACCCCAAAATAAAAGGATATTTTGATTCAATGGAAACACAGGGAAATGATTTTAAAGCTATACTTATCCATTTATTAGAGGAACATAAATAGGAAATGAACAAAACTCTCAAAGAAACACAGGCAAATACACTCAAACAAATACAGACACAGGTAGATGCTCAAGTAGAGGAGCAATTAGTGACATATAGAGAGGAAATGAACAAAAAAATAGAAACCATCATGGAAAGACAGGAATACACATTCAAACAAAAGAAGGAAATGGTGCAAGGCAGGAAAACAGAATTAGAGTCAATAAAGAAAGCACGAACAGAGAAAATCCTGGAGCTGGAAAACTTAGAGAAAAGATCAGGAGCCATAAAGTTAACCATCACCAACAAAATACAAGAAGTGGATGATAATCTAAGGAGCTGAACATACAATTGCAGAAATGGATACATCTCTCAAAGAAAAAATAAAATAAAAAAAGTTCCATACACAAAACATCCAAGGAACCAAGGATACCATGAAAACATGAAATCGAAGAATAATAGGAATTGATGAAAAAGGAGATTCCAGGTTCCAAGGTCCAGAAAATATTTTCAAGAAAATAATGGAAGAAAATTTTCCCAATTTAAAGAAAGAGATGTTCATAAACAAACAAGAGTCCAACGGAACACCAAATAGACTAGACCAGAAAAGAAACTTCTCAAGTCACAAATAAGTCAAAACACTTAATCTATAGAACAAATAATATTAAAAGCGGCAAGGAAAAATGCCAAGTAACATATAAAGGTAGACTTATTAGACTCACACCAGACTTCTCAACAGAAACTATGAATGCCAGAAGGGCCTGAGCAGATGTCATGCAGACTTTAAGAGACCAGAGATGTCAAGCAAGAATACAGTGTCCAGCAAAAATTTCAATCAAAATATTCTATGACAAAACCAAATTTAAAAAAATATCTATACTGCAAACTCACCCTACAGAAGCTATTAGAAGGAAAACTCCAATCCAACAAAATCAACTACACCCAAGAAAACACAGAATATACATAATTTCATAAAAAAGAATTAAAAGAAAACAAGCATTTAAACATAGTAATACCACCAAGTCCACAATAAGTGGAAATAACATTCACTGGTCACTATTATCTATCAATATCAATGGACTCAACTCTCCAATAAAAAGACACAGACTAACAAAATGGTTGGGGAAACAGGATCCAACATTCTGCAGCATCCAAGAAACACACCTCTGCAACAAAGATAAACACTACTTCAGAGTAAACGGCTGTAAAAATGTTTTTCAAGCAAATGGAGCTGGGAAACAAGATGGGAAAGGTATCCTAACATTGAATAAAATAGAATTTCAGCCAAAATTAATCAAAAAAGATGAGGGGTATTTCATTCTCATCAAAGGAAAAATCCATAACAATACTGAACATCTATGGCCCGAATACAAGAAGAGCACCTGCATTTGTAAATGAAATATTATAAAAGCTGAAATAACACATTGATCCCAACACCTTCAAAGTAGGAGAATTCAGAACTCCACTCTATCCAAAGGGACAGTTCATCTATACAGAAGCTAAATAGTGAAATAATGACACTTACATAAGTCCTAAATCAAATGGACCTAATAGATGTCTACCAAACTTTACACCCAAAATTAAAAGAGTATACCTTCTTTTCAGCTCCTTATGGAACCTTCTCAAAAATTCACCATATAGTTGGGAACAAAGAAAGCCTCAAAATATATGAGAAGATCGAAATAATTCCTTGTATCCTAGTAGACCACCATGTCCTAAAACTAGATCCCAATAACAACAGAAATAACAAAAACCCTTTATACACATGGAAACTAAACAGCTCTCTACTCAGTGACAACTTGGTCAGGGCAGAAATGAAAAAAAAAATTAGAGACTTCCTAAAATTCAATGAAAATGAAGCCACAACTTACCTCATGTTTATAGGACACAACGTAAGAAGTGCTAAACGGAAAGTTCATAGTCCTAAGTGCCTTAAGAAAGAAGTTCTAGACAACTCATACAATATTTTTTTAATTTTTTACATTAATTACGGTTTATTCACTTTGTATCCCAGCTGCTGCCTCCTCCTTCATTCCTTCCCAATCCTACTCTCCCTCCCTCATCTCCTTCCATGCCCCTCTCCAGGTCCACTGATAAGGGAGGACCTCCTCCCATTTTGTCTGGCCCTAGCTTATTAGGACTCATCAGGACTGGTTGCACTGTCTTCCTCTAAGGCCAGTCAAAGAACTAGCCACTGAGTTTATGTCCAAGACAGTCCCCGTTCGCCTAAATAGGAAACCAATTTGGATACTTTCCTAAGATCCCTTGTACTCTTCCCAAAGTTTCGTTATGAGTCTCAGCATCTACTTTAATACGCTGCTAGGTAGAGTCTTACAGAGGCCCTATGTGGTGGCAAATAAAGAGGAAACAAACAAAGCTATCATACATGAAATTTAATGGCACAGCTGGAAGCCCAAGGAAAAAATAGAAATGGACACAACCAAGAGGAGTAAACGATTGGAAATAATCAAACTAAGAACCAAAATCAATGAATTAGAAACAAAGAATGCAATTCAAAGAATCAAATAAAACTATTCAAAGAACTAATGAAACAAAAAGCTGATTCTTTGAGAAAAATCAACAAGATAGACAAACCCATAGCCAAACTAACTAAAAAGCAGAGAAAATCTATCCAAATCAGCAAAATCAGAAATGAAAAGGGTGACATAACTGCAGACACTGAGGAAATTCAAACAATCATTAGGTCATACTACAAAAGCCTTATATGCCACAAAATTTGAAAATCTAAATTAAATGGACAATTTTCTTGATACATTCCATTTACCAAAATTAAATCAATATCAGGTAACTAGATTAAATAGCCCTTTATCCGCAAAGAAATAGAAGCAGTCACAAAAAGCTTACAAAAAAAAACAAAAACAAAAACTAATGAAGCAAGTCAAAGACTTGTATGAAAAAAATTTCAAGTCACTGAAGAAAGAATTAGAAGAAGATATCAGAAGATGGAAAGATCTCCCATGCTCATGGCTTGGCAGGGTTAACATAGTAAAAATGGCCATTTTACCAAAAGCAATATACAGATTCAATGCAATTCCCATCAAATTACCAACACAATTCTTTACAAACCTTGAAAGAAAAATTCTCAAGTTCATATGGAATTACAAGAAACCCAGAATTGCTAAAACAATCCTCTACAATAAAAGATGTTCTGGAGCTATCTTCATCCCTGATCTCAAGCTGTACAGTAATAAAAACTGCAACAGTAATAAAAACTGCATAGTACTGGCATAGAAACAGACTGGTGGATCAATGGAACTGAATAGAAGACCCAGAAATAAACCCACACAATTATGGACACCTGATCTTTGACAAAGATGCCAAAACCATACAATGGAGAAAAGACAGCATCTTTAACAAATGATGCTGGTCTAACTGGATGTCTACATGTAGAAAAATTCAAATAGATCCATACTTATCACCCTGCACAAAACTAAAGTCCAAGTGGATCAAAGACCTCAACATAAAACCAGACACATTAAATCGGTTAGAAGAAAAAGTGGGAAGACCCTAGAACTCATTGGTAAAGGAGAAAACTTCCTGAACAGAACACCAACAGCACAGGCTCTAAGAGCAGCAATCAATAAATGGGACCTCATGAAACTGAAAAGCAAAGGACATCATCATCAAAACAAAACAAATGCCTACAGATGGGGAAAGAATCTTCACCAACCCTCTATCTGACAGAGAGCTAATAGCCAGAATATATAAAGAACTAAAGAACTTGAAAATCAAGTAATCCAATTAAAAAATGAGGAACAGAGCTAAACAGAGAATTCTTGAAAGAGGAACATTGAATGGCAGAGAAACAAAGAAATGCTCCACCTCATTAGCCATCAGGGAAATGCTAATCAAAACAACCCTTAGATTTCACCTCCCTCCCATCAGAATGGCCAAGATCAAAAACTCAAGTGACAACATATGCTGGAGAGGTTGTGGAGAAAGAACCCTCTTCCACTGCTAGTGGGAATGTAAACTTGTACAATCACTCTTGAAATCAATCTGGCACTTTCTCAGACAACTGGGAATAACGCTTCCTCAAGATACAGCTAAACTACTCTTAGGCATATATCCAAAAGAGGCTCAATTACACAAAAAGGACATATGATCAACTATGTTTGTAGCAGCTTTATTTGTAATAGCCAGAAGCTGTAAACAACCCAAATGCCCCTCATTTGAAAAATGGATGCAGAAATTGTGGTACATCTACACAATGGAATATTACTTAGCAATGAAAAACAAGGAAATCATGAAATTTGCAGGTAACTGGTGGGAACTGGAAAGGATCATTTTGAGTGAGCTATCCCAGAAGCAGAAAGACACACACGGTATATACTTACTCATATAGACATATAATATGGGATAAACCTACTACAATATGTACTCCTAAAAAAACTAATCTAGAAGAAGGTCTCTGGCTAAAATGATCAATCCCCATTGTGAAAGGCAAAGAGGATCGACATCAAAAGAAGAAAAAAAAACAGGAAACAAGTTAGGAGCCTCCTACAGAGGGCCTCTGAAAGGCTCTGCCCTGCAGAATATCCAAGCAGATGTTGAGACTTATGGCTAAACTTTTGGCAGAATGCAGGGAATCTTATGAAAGAAGTGGGAAATAGTAAGATCTGGAGAGGACAGGAGGTCCACAAGGAGAGCAACAGAACCAAAAAATTTCAGCACAGGGGTCTTTCCTGAGACTCATACTCCAACTAAGTACCATGCATGGAGATAACCTAGAACCCCTGCACAGTTGTAGCCCATGGCAATTCAGTGTCCACGTGGGTTCTATAGTAATGGGAACAGGAACTGCCTCTGACATGAACTGATTGGCCTGCTCTTTGATCACCTCTCTTTGAGGGGGGAGCAGCCTTACCAGGCCACAGAGGAAGACAATGCAGCCACTCTTGATGAGACCTAACAGACTAGGATCGGAAGTAAGAAAAGGAAACCCTCCCTTACAGTGGACTTGGGGAAGGGCATGCATGGAGAAGGGAAAGAAAGGGAGAGATTGGGAGCAGAGGAGGGAGGGAACTAGAGGGGAGATACAAAGTAAATTAAGTACAATTAAAAATAAAATAAATTTTAATAAAAGACCAAGCCAGATGGTTTCAGTGCAGAATTCTATGAGACCTTCAAAGAAGAGTTAATTCCAATTCTCTTCCAACTATTCCACAAAATAGAAAGAGAAGGAGGAACATTACCAAACTCATTCTATGAAGCCACAGTCACCTTGATACATAAACCACACAAAGACCCAATAAATCTAGAGAACTTCAGACCAATCTCTCATATGAACAATGACACAAAAATACTCAATATAATACTTGAGAATTGAAATCAAGAACTCATAAAAGATTTCATCCACCTTGACGAAGTAGGCTTCATCCCAAGCATGCAGGGGTGGTACAACAAATGGAAATCCGTTAATACAATCCATCATATAAACAAACAGAAGAAGAAAACCACAAATCACTCCTTACGTGTCAGAAAATCAGTTGACAAAATCCAACACCCACTCATGTTTAAAATCTTGGAGAGATCAGGGACACAAGGCACATACCCAAACATTGTAAAGATAATATACAGCAAGTCAACATCAAACAAAATGGAGAGAAATTTAAATCAGTGCCATTGAACTCAAGGACAAGGCAAGGCAGCCCACTCCCTCTATATCTTTTTCAACATAGTACTTGAAATCCTAGCAAGAACAATAGGATAACTAAAGAAGATCAAGGGCATACAAATCTGAAAGGAAGAAGTCAAAGTATCACTATTTGCAGATGATATGAGAGTATACATGATTAACCCCCAATATTCAACCAGAGAACTCCTTCACCTCATAAACACCTTCAGCAATGTGGCTGGGTACAAAATTGACTCACAAGAGACAACCTTCTGAAAGGAACACTAACAGCACAAGCTCTAAGACCAACAAGCAATAAATGGGATGCCATGAAACTGAAAAGCTTCTGTAAAGCATATGACACTATTATAGAACAAAATGACAGCCTACAGCATGGGAAAGGATTTTCACAAATTCTATATCTGACCTAGGGTTGATATCCAGAATCTATAAAGAACTCAAGATGTTAAAAGGCAACAATTCAAGTAATCCAATTAAAATGGGGGTACAGAGCTAAACAGAGAATTCTCAATAGAGGAATACAGAATTGCCATGAAACACTTAAAAATGCTCAACATCCATAGTCATTAGGGAAATGAAAATCAAAACGACCCTGAGATTTCACCTTACACCCATCAGAATAGCTAAGATAAAAAAACCTAAGTGACAATATAGGCTGGACAAGATATGGGGAAAGGGCAACTTATTCCATTGCTGGTGGGAATGTAAACTTGTAAAACCACTTTGCAAATCAATCCGGCAAGTTCTCAGACAATTAGGAACAGCGCTTCCTCAAGATCCACTCCAAGGCATATATCCAAAAGATACTCAAATATTCAACAAGGACATTTGCTCAACCATGTTTGCAGCATCTTTATTAATAGTAGCTAGAATCTGGAAACAACCTGGATGTTCCTCAACTGAGGAGTGGACACAGAAATTGTGGTGTATTTACACAATTGAATACTACTCAGCAATTAAAAGCAAGGAAATCATAACATTTGTAGACACATTGTGGGAATTAGAAAAGATCATCCTGAGAGTGTTATCTCAAAAGCAGAAAGACACACATGGTATATACTCACGTATAAGTTGATATTAGACATAAAATGTAGAATAAATATATTAGCATCTGTATACCTAAAGAAGCTAAGCAAGGAAAGGGACCCTGGGTAAGATGCTTAATCCTCATGCAGAAAGACAAATAGGATGGCCATAAGAAGAGGTAGAAAACAGGCAACAGGACAGGAGCCTACCACAGAAGGCCATTGAAAGACTTTACTGCAAGGTATTGAAGGAGATGTTGAGACTCAAAGGCAAGTGGTGGGAAGTAGAAAAGATCATCTTGAGTGAGGTAACCCAGAAGCAGAATGACACACATGGTATATACTCACTCATAAGTAGATATTGGCCATATAAGATACATGTACTAAAATCTATACTGCTAAAGAAGCTAAACAACAAAAAAGATCCTAGGGAAGATGCTCAATCTTCATCCATAAGGACAAATGCAATAGTCATTGGAAGCTAGAGAAGACAGGAAAATAAGATAGGAGCCTACCACAGAGGGTCTCGGAAAGATTGTACTGTTCGAGGGTATCGAAGCAGAGGTTGAGATACATAGCCAAACTTTGGGCAGAGGGCATGGAATTTTATGAAAGAAGGGGGTGATAGAAAGACCTGGAGGGGACAGGAGCTCCAAAAGGAGACCAACATATCCAAACAAAACAAAACAAAACAAAACAAAACAAAACAAAACAAAACGAAACAAAACAAAACAAAAAACCAACCAACCAAACAAACAAAAAAACCTGAGCCCTGGGAGCTCTGCAGAGAATATCTCAACCAAGGACAATGCATGGAAAAGACCTAAAACCTTGTCACAGATATAACCCATAGACTCCGTATCCAAGTTGGGTTCCTAGTAAGGGGAGCAGGGACTTTCTCTGGCATGAACCCAGTGACAGGTTCTCTGATCACCTTCCTCTGGGGGTTAGGGTGAAGCCTTGCCAGGCCACAAAGGTAAACAATGCAAACCTGATAAACTAGGGTCAAATAGAAGGGAAAGAGTACCTCCTCTATCAGTATACTAGGAGAGGTTCATAGAATAGAGGAGGGGAGGGAGGTTGGGATTGTGAAGAGAAAAGGGAAGGGGCTACAGCTGGCATTCAAATTGAAAAAAATTGTAATAAATGATAATGATAATAATAAAGGAAATCAGAAAAAAACATTAAAGTGCTCTTTTGACATCTTGAGAGAGGGTATGTTGAAAATGCATATTCTAGTAAGCACCATACTAAACCTAAATTACAATCTTGTATTAATAAGAGGAAGAAGAAAATGGCTTGAGGTTTTGAGATATTCCCTTTTTTTGGTTGGATAATATTGATAGGACACATTTGGCTCTTCTTGATAAGCAGTAATATTCAGAGAATGGGAAGATAAATAATTGTGATTTTAGTAAAAGTGTATACACTTAATCTGATTTGTAAGCCTTATTTAGTGGTTTCTATAGCACCAAAACATATGTTTATTAGGTCATAGAGTGCTTAATTGATTGTTGCATGTCTTTCTTATGTTCTTGTTTCCTAAAGAAGCACATTTTACATACATGTAGTCAATCTTAATGGATTTAGTAGATGAAATAATGCTATGCTTTTAGGTAAGGTGTCACTAGCTTGCAATCCCAGCACTTAGAAGTCTGAGTAAAGAGGAACCAAAAATGTAAGACCAGTCTAGATTAAAAAGAAAAGAGAAGAGTATAACTGCACAATATTTTTGAGTGTAGAGTTCAGAATCTGGTTATGACCATTGGGTAGTATGAAGTTCTAGTTAAGCTTTCGTTGGCCTTTAGGAGAATATAATTAGAAATTATTGCCTCTCTTATTAGATGATATGCTCCTCAGATCTTCCACTGAGGAGCTCGTCTGCCACCTGTCTTGGCCAGCAATATCACATTCAGTAAGGCTGATACCTGAGCACAGTGGCTATACTGCATATGTCCATTCCATATTTAGGCATCCTCTGTTGTACAACAGTGCTTTCAGAAATCCATCACAAGGATCAAAATCAGTATAAAATTGGACTATAATCTAATATTTTTTTCTTTTTTATTTATTTTTATTTTTAATTTTTTACATTTTATTAACTCTATATCCCAGCCGTGTCCCGATCCCTCATTCCCTTCCAGTCCCTCCCTCCTTCCCTCATCTCCACCCTGCCCCTTTCCAAGTCCACTGATAGAGGGGACCTCCTCCCCATTCATCTGATCCTGTTTTATCAGGAATCTTCAGGAATGGCTGCAAAGCCCTCCTCTGTGGCCTAACAGGACTGTTCCTCCCTTCGGGGGTGGGGAGACCAAAGAGCCAGTCATTGAGTTCTTGTTAGAAATCGTCCCTGTTCCCCTCACTTTGGGAAACCAATTGGTTACTGAGCTACCACAGACTACATCTGACTGGAGGTTCTAGGTTATATCCATACATGGTCCTTGGTTGAATGTCAGTCTCAGAAAAGACACTGTGCCCAGATATATTTGGTCCTTGTGGAGCTCCTATCCTTTCCCCATCAGACTATCTCCCCTTCTTTCTTATGATTCCCTGTACTCTGCCAAAGGTTTGGTCATGAGTCTTTGCTTTGAAAACATTGCTAGTTAGAGTCTTTCAGATACGCTCAGTAGACTCCTGTCATACATTCAATGCACATCCCATCTGTCTTTCTAAATGAGGATTGATCATCTTAACCCATGTGCGCTCAATTGATTACCTTTTTTAGGTGTATAGATTTCATTATGTTTATCATATCTTATAGGTCTATGTAAGTGAGTATATCCCATGTTTGTCTTTCTCCTTCTGGGATATTTCACTCAGAATGATCTTTTCTAGATCCCACCATTTGCCTGCAAATTTCATGATTTCCTCCTTTTTGATTGCTGAGTAGTATTCCATTGTATAAAAATACCACAATTTCTGTACCCATTCCACCGTTGATGGACACCTGGGTTGTTTCCAGGTTCTGGCTATTACAAATAGAGCTGCTATAAACATGGTTGAGCAAGTGTCCTTTTTGTGTACTTGAACAAACTTTGGGTATATACCTAGCAGTGGTATAGCTGGGTCTGGAGGAAGCACTATTCCTATTTGTCTTAGAAAGCGCCAGATAGCTTTCCAGAGTGGTTGTACCAGTTTACATTCCCACCAGCAGTGGAGGAGGGTTCCCCTTGCTCCACAACCTCTCCAGCATGTGTTATCGCTTGAGTTTTTCATCTTGGCCATTCTGATGGGTGTAAGGTGATATCTCAGGGTCGTTTTGATTTGCATTTCCCTGATGGCTAATGAGGATGAGCATTTCTTTAAGTGTTTTTCTGCCATTCGATATTCCTCTGTCGAGAATTCTCTGTTTAGCTCTGTTCCCCATTTTTTAATTGGATTACTTGGATTGCTGCTTTTCAGCTTCTTTAGTTCTTTGTTTATACTGGATATTAGTCCTCTGTCAGATAAAGGGTTAGTGAAGATTCTTTCCCAATCTGTAGGCAGTCGTTTTGTTTTGATGACGGTATCCTTTGCTTTACAGAAACTTTTCAGTTTCATGAGGTCACATTTATTGATTGTTGCTCTTAAAGCCTATGCTGTTGGTGTTCTGTTTAGGAAGTTGTCTCCTGTGCCAATGAGTTCTAGGCTGTTACCCACTTTTTTTCCCAATTGATTTAGGGTATCTGGTTTTATGTTGAGGTCCTTGATCCACTTTGACTTTAGTTTTGTGCAGGGTGATAAATATGGATCTATTTTCATTTTTCTGCATGTAGACATCCAGTTGGTCCAGCACCATTTGTTGAAGATGCTGTCTTTTTTCCATTGAATGGAATTGGATTCTTTGTCGAATATCGAGTATGCATAGGTGTGTGGACTTATTTCTGGGTCTTTTATGCGGTTCCATTGATCCTCCTTTCTGTTTCTATGCCAATACCATGCAGTTTTTATTACTGTTCCCTGTAGTACAGCTTGAGATCAGGAATGGAGATACCTCCAGATGATCTGTTGTTGTACAGGATCGTTTTGGAGATTCTGGGTTTTTTGTTTCTCCATATGAAGCTGAGAATCTTTTTTTCAAGGTCTGTAAAGAATTGAGTTGGTATTTTGATGGGAATTGCATTGAATCTGTAGATTGCTTTTGGCAGTATGTCCATTTTCACAATGTTAATCCTACCAATCCATGAGCACGGGAGATCTTTCCATCTTCTGATATCTTCTTCGATTTCTTTCTTCAGAGACTTGAAGTTTTTCTCAAACAGGTCTTTCACCTGCTTGGTTAGAGTCACACCAAGGTACTTTATGTTATTAGTGGCTATTGTGAAGGGTGTTGTTTCCCTAATTTCTTTCTCAGCCTTTCTGTCTTTGGTATAGGAGGGCTTCTGATTTTTTTGAGTTGATTTTGTATCCTGCCAGTTTGCTGAAGGTGTTTATCAACTGGAGGAGTTCTCTGGTTGAATTTTTGGGGTCGCTCATGTATACTATCATATCATCTGCAAATAGTGACACTTTGACCTCTTCCTTTCCGATTTGTATCCCCTTGATCTCCTTTAGTTGTCTTATTGCTCTGGCTAGGACTTCAAGTACTATGTTGAAGAGATATGGGGACAATGGACAGCCTTGTCTTGTCCCTGATTTCAGAGGTATTGATTTAAGTTTCTCTCCATTGAGTTTGATGTTAGCTATAGGCTTGCTATATATTGCCTTTACTATGTTTAGGTATGTGCCTTGTATCCCTGATCTCTCCAAGACTTTAAACATGAATGGGTGTTGGACTTTGTCAAATGCTTTTTCGGCGTCTAAGGAGATAATCATGTGGTTTTTCTCCTTCAGTTTGTTCATGTAGTGGATTACATTGATGGATTTCCGTATGTTGAACCACCCTTGCATGCCTGGGATGAAGCCTACTTGGTCATGGTGGATGATATCTTTGATGTGTTCTTGGATTCAGTTTGCAAGTATTTTATTGAGTATTTTGCGTCAATGTTCATAAGAGAGATAGGCCTAACGTTCTCTTTTTTTGTTGGGTCTTTGTGTGGTTTAGGTATTAAGGTGACTGTGGCTTCATAGAATGAGTTTGGTAGTGTTCCTTCTGTTTCTATTTTGTGGAATAGCTTGAGGAGAATTGGAGTTAGCACTTCTTTGAAGGTCTTGTAGAATTC
This sequence comes from Meriones unguiculatus, assembly GCF_030254825.1. Lineage (NCBI taxonomy): Eukaryota > Metazoa > Chordata > Mammalia > Rodentia > Muridae > Meriones > Meriones unguiculatus. Next base: position 49,411,534 of record NC_083369.1, on the reverse strand, counting down.
TGCGCTGAAGCCATCTGGTCCAGGGCCTTGTTTTGAGGGGAGACTGTTAATGTCTGCTTCGATTTCCTTGGGAGATATAGGGCTATTCAGTCTTTCTACCTGATCTTGACTTAGTTTTGGTAGATGGAATCTTTCAAGAAAATTATCCATTTGATTTAGATTCTCAAATTTTGTGGCATATAGGCTTTTGTAGTATGACCTAATAATTGTTTGGATTTCCTCAATGTCTGCGGTTATGTCCCCATTTTCATTTCTGATTTTGCTGATCTGGATAGTTTCTCTCTGCTTTTTAGTTAGTTTGGCTAAGGGTTTGTCTATCTTGTTGATTTTCTCAAAGAACCTGCTTTTTGTTTCATTGATTCTTTGGATAGTTTTATTTGTTTCTAGTTTATTGATTTCAGCCCTTAGTTTGATTATTTACAGCCGTCTGCTCCTCTTGGGTGTATCTGCTTCTTTTTTTTCTAGGGTTTTCAGTTGGGCCATTAAGTTGTTTGTATGTGATGTTACGAATTTCTTCTTGCAGGCATTTAGTGCTATAAATTTTCCTCTGAGCACTGCTTTCAATGTGTCCCATAAATTTGGGTATGTTGTGCCTTCCTTTTCATTGAATTCTAGGAAGTCTTTAATTTCTTTCTTTATTTCTTCCTTAACCCAGCTGTCATTGAGTAGTAAGTTGTTCAGTTTGCATGTGCGTGTCGGCTTTTTGTTGTTTCTGTTGTTGTTGAGGTCGAGCTTTAGTCCATGGTGGTCAGATAGTATACAAGAGATTATTTCAATCCTTTTGTATCTGTTGAGGCTTGCTTTGTGACTCACTATATGGTCTATTTTGGAAAAGATTCCATGTGGTGCTGAAAAGAAGGTGTACTCTTTTGAGTTTGGGTGAAACGATCTGTAGACGTCTATTATGTCCATTTGATTTAGGGATTCTGTGAGTGCTTTAATTTCCCTATTTGGAGTCTGTCTAGTTGATCTGTCCCTTGGTGAGAGTGGAGTGTTGAAGTCTCCCACTATTAAGGTATTAGGATCAATGTATGATTTAAGCTTTAATAATGTTTCATTTACGAATGTCGGTGCTCTTGTATTTGGGGCATAGATATTCAAGATTGTGATGTCCTCTTGGTGGATTTTTCCTTTGATGAGAATATAGTGGCCCTCCTTATCTTTTTTGATTAACTTGGGTTGAACGTCTATTTTATTAGATATTAGGATGGCTACTCCAGCTTGTTTTCTGGAACCGTTTGCTTGGAAAACAGTTTTCCAGCCCTTTACTCTGAGGTAGTGTTTGTCTTTATTGCATAGGTGTGTTTCTTGGATGCAACAGAATGTTGGATCCTGTTTCCTTAACCATTCTGTTAGCCTGTGTCTTTTTATTGGTGAGTTGAGTCCATTGATATTGATAGAAAATAGTGACCAATGCATGTTAGTTCCTTTGTAATGGAGTCGGTGATCTAACCCTGTTTCATTGCTTGTTTTCTTTTCATTTTTGTTGGGATATTATCTGTATGCCCTGTTTTCTTGGGTGAATTTGTTTTCATTGGATTGGAGTTTTCCTTCTAGTATCTTCTGTAGGGATGGTTTGCTGTGTAGATATTGTGTAAATTTAGTTTTGTCATGGAATATTTTGTTTTCTCCATCTATGTTGATTGAAAGCTTTGCAGGGTATAGGAGTCTGGGTTGACATTTGTGATCTCTTAGAGTCTCCATGATACTTGCCCAGGCCCTTCTGGCTTTCATAGTTTCTGATGAGAAGTCCGGTGTAATTCTAATAGGTCTACCTTCATATGTTACTTGGCCTTTTTCCCTTGCTGCTTTTAATATCTTTTCTGTAGATTTAGTGTTTTGACTATGATGTGACGTGATGTGTTTCTTTTCTGGTCTAGTCTATTTGGAGTTCTGGAGGCCTCTTGTATATTTATGGACATCTCTTTCTTTAAGTTGGGAAAATTTTCTTCTATGATTTTCTTGAAAATATTTTCTGGACCTTGGAGTCTGGAGTCCTTTTTCGTGAATTCCTATTATTCTTAGATTTTGTCTTTTCATAGCATCCTTGATTTCTTGGATATTTTGTGATTGGAACTTTTCTGATTTAACTTTTTCTTTGAGAGAAGTATCCATTTCTGCAAGTGTGTCTTCAGCTCCAGAGATTCTCTCTTCCATCTCTTGTATTCTGTTGGTGATGCTTACTTTTGTGGTTCCTGATCTTTTCTCCAAGTTCTCCAGCTCAAGGGTTTTCTCATTTTGTGTTTTCTTTATTGATTCTAATTCTGTTTTCATGCCTTGCACCATTTCTTTCATGTGTTTGAATTTGGATTCCTGTCTCTCTACGATGGCCTCTATTTCTTTTTCCATTTCCTTCTTATATGCCACTAATTTTTCCTCTACTTGTGTATCTATTTGTTTGGCTATGTTTGCCTGTGTTTCTTTAAGGATATTGTCTATTTCTTCTTTCTTTGCCTCCAATTGACAGGCCATCTCTTTGAAAGACTTGTTCATTTCCTCCTTATAAGCCTCAAATAATTGGGCAAGCATGGCTTTAAAATCATTTTCCTGTGCTTCGGATGAATTGGTGTATCCATCGTTTTTGGGGTTTGCTGGTGAAGTCATGATGTCCTGATTTATGTTGGAAGTGTTCTTTCGCCTACCTCTGGCCATTGGCTTATCTGAAACCTTCCCTGTTTGTTTTTGGATTCTGCAGATCAGACTGGTGCTGTCTCTCTCTGGTGTCTGGAGAGTTCTTCAGGAAGCTGAGCACTCTCAGCATGTGCTGAGGACTAGCTGTACCTGTGGGAGGAAAGTACACAGGCGCAAACGGGGCAAATGCGCGCGTGTGTGTGTCTGTGTGTGTAAGTGTGCGTGGATGTGTGTCTCGAGGTACAGAGTGATGGCTAATGTTGAACCCTTGAGTGTGTGGGAGGAGCTCTGCACTGTATATGTCGCAGGCGCTAATGATGATCGCAGTGCAATTTCTGGCATTAACTTCCTTAACTCCCCGATTAGGCCCACAGGGCAGGAACTTCAATGTCCCTAGTGCCCCTCTGTTTCCCAAAGTGGGTATGTGGGTGGGAGGGGGGTTCGATGCCTGGCTTCTGATTTAGAAGGACCCAGGATCTGGGGAACTGCAGATTCTCAAGGGTGCAGTCACTTACAGGCAGGTCTCTTGGCAGAGATCGTGGTATCCGGGGCTCTCTGCTCTCTGGTTTGGCCCTGCTTCTTTGATGTGTTCCTCCAGTTCTGTGCTGCTGTCACTGCCAGGTTCTGAGGTCTTGCTGCAGCTGGAGATTTCAGGGTGGTCACTTCAGCAGGGATGGGGTAACCAGGCTCTCTGTTCTCTGGTTTGGCCCTGGTTAGTCTTAAACTGGAGGGCTGTGGTGCCCCGCCAGTTCAGTGCTGCTCCGCTGCCACGTCCCGCTGTAACTGGAGACTGGGTTGCTAGTCCCAATGCTTTCTGGGAAGTCCTGGGGTCTCTTCGTTGTGCTCTCCAAGCTTGGGAGGCCCAGCGCCTGGTGTGTCCAGGTTGTATGACGTTTCTGCCTGGTTTTGGTGAGTATATAGCTTATTCTCTGTCACTGTGGGATTGGGCGGGCCTTACCGTCAGTGATGGCGATCTTGTGGAGCTAGTATGGTGTCTAGCATATTCACTCCCTGGGAGGATGGTGCAGCCACTGTGTGAATCTGGGACTCCGGGGCATGTACTGCTGGCTTTTGTCTGCCGCTAAAGTGCTTGGGGCTCCGTCTCAGCGGCTGTATACCCCAGGCAGTTAGGTCTGCACTGAGAAAGATGAGTCCGCTGTGCCGTTGTGCCGAGGAAGAAGGAGGTCTGGGGGAAGGGAGTGCTGCAAGAACAAAGGATCGTTTCTCTCCTTCCCCAAGCAAGTCTCTGGGTGACCAGAGACCAAAGTTTTCACCTCCTGGGATGTTCCCTGTTGTTCAGAAAGCCTCGTTGTGGTTTTCCTGGGTTGGGGGTCCTTCCATTCTCCAACTCAGAAGATCAGGTATCCCACCGCTCAGAAAATGTGTGTGCTAGTCGCCATCTTGGCTCCATTTTTTTTTTCTATCTAATACTTTTTTTTTCTCTTCCTTCTTATGTTGTAGCTTGGTTTTGTTCTGTCAACAATTGAGGTGTCAAATTTAGTATATGAGGCTTGGGCCAGTAGAGATGGCTAAGCAAGTTGACCTGAGTTGGATACTTACACCCATGTTGGGTAGCTCTCAACCACCTGTAACTTCTTTTGCAAAGAATCTGATGACCTCTATGGGCATCCACATGCATGTTATACAGACACATAAAAAACAAATAAACTGAAAAAACAAGGTATATTTAAAAATGTATGGCCTTTTAAAGGGTTAGTAATCCAAGAAAGCTTCCACTTTCAGGAATGGGATCAAGGAGTATTGCTTTGTAATGAAAAATGGAAGATGCAATCTTCTCTGAAGCTTCTTTTTCCCCTTTTTTATATTTATTTATTAATTTTATATTTGTTTTTTTGACTTTACATCCCAAAGGTAGCCCCTCCCTCCCTTCCTCCCCAGCCTTCCATTTCTTCTTCTTCCCTCTTATCCTCTCACCTTTCCCCAAGAAAAGGGGAGGCTCTTCCCCTGTATTACCTTCACCAGAACATTAAATCACATCACTATTGAGCATATCTTTATCCCCTGAGGCCAGGCAAGACATCCCTGCCAGGGGGAAGTGATCCAAAAGCAGGCAATTGAGTCCATGTTAGAAATAGCACCTTTCCACTAACCAGGTGCCCCATATGAAGACCAAGCAGCTTGTTGGCTACATGTATGCAGGGGACCTAGGTCCAGATCATGAACACTCCTTAGGTGATGTCTCAATGTCTGAAAGCCTCCATGTCACTGGGTTAGTTGTCTCTGTTGGTCTTCTTGTGAGGTTTTTATCCCCTCTAGTTCCTTCCATCTTTCTCCCAACACATTTGCATATATTAAAGTCCAGAGACTTTAATATATGTCCACAATCCACAGACCCAAAGAAGCTAAGAAGAAGGCCCCAAGATAGGGTACCCAAATGTCACTCAGAAGGGGCAACAGAATACACAGCAGAAGTGGATGAAAAGAAGGAACTTGGCAGGAGATGGATTGAGGAGGAAAACAAGCATGGTGATAAGATCTGGGCAGAAAAGGGATGGGAGGTGAGAGGTTTAGGAATAAGAAGGGAAATTGGGGAGTCACAAATCTTGTTCAAGCTGGATGCCTGCCACAAGGTATGCTCCTGGGAGGATATGGGTGTAATTCTAACTGAGATTCCTAACAGGGGGGAGTGGGGACATGAAGATTGAAATGACCACTTCCTAGCCAGGTAAAACTTGTGGAAGAAAGGAATCAACAACCCACCGACAACACCTGCGAACCAAAAGTCACCCTGCCTACAAAGAGTATAGGGATAATGAGGGAACAAAAATAGAGGGAAAGTCCAAACAAAAATTGGCCCAACCTGAGACCCACCCCAAGGTAGAGAGCCAGCCCCTGACACTAATAATGAAACTTTGCTATGCTTTCAAACAGGAGCCCAATTTGTCTGTTTTCTGGGAGGCTTCAACCAACATCACATGCTGGAATGCTGGGACTTGAACCCCCCCTTTTTTTTTTTACAAAGTTGAAATGGTTTATATGTCAGCAAGTTCTAAGAAATTACACTTCACATAATTTACTTTCAGTATAGAAATGTATAAAACTGGTAAAATAAAGTTTTATACACAATATTAATATTTTTATTTGGTTCATTTAAATCACATATGATTAAAATGCTATACTGAACTGAATTCTAAAACTTACCATTTATTTCAGTATACAATATTTAAAAATACTATGGTTATTAAGAAAATGATAATCTCTTTAGACATACTGACAGATGCAATGTGATTACTCCCTTTGTGACTTGATTCAGATCTTGTGCCTCCAAAAAGATTAAGGCTGTAAAGGAAAAGAAGGAATGTCAGAAGCCATTGACAGTTATGATGAACTTGTTTTTCCTCTTATATTTTATAATAATGCACTCAATTACAATTTTCTGTGCCAAGTTTTTGGAGTAATTGCCAACTTTTCATGATATATTTATAAAATGAATTTCATCTTTATGAGAATGTCTAGATTTTTTAATACATTAGAAGTAAATTAAAAAAAATTTAAAATGATAAACAAAGGGGAATCCAAGATGGCAGTGCCAAAAGGACACTGTGTCTGATGAGCAGGACAGCAGTGACTGCACAGCAACCAACAGACCGAACTCTGGGCCCTAAAACACTAAGGGTTATGTTTCCCAGGTGAGAGGAAACCCCATTATGTGAGAAACAATCAGGTCTGTTCTCAGGTCACCCAGCAAAATCCCGGAAGATTTCCTGGGTCCTAGCATGTGCTCAGTCATCAGCCTAGAACCACATGCTTGCAGGCTCAGATGACCATCCCAGACTGAACCGTGGGCCCCAAAACACCGGAGAATAGGATTTCTAGTCCAGAGAAAACCCCATAGTGAAGGAAGCAATCAGACTGACCTCAGGTCACGCAAACAATCACTGGAAAAGGGAGGCATTCAGCCACAAGTTCAGAGACCTGCCAGACTGCTTGACTCACCTTCACAGACAGAACTGTAGACTCCAAAACACCACAGACTGGGTCTCCTATCAGGAGGAACCCCCATGGTGGGGGAAACATCAGGTTCAAAATTCAGGGCACCCAACTTTCCAACTCTGGAAAAGCTTCTGGGTACCCTCAGGCTGCAAGCTCTAGCCTCCAGCTGCAAGAGGTTGAGAACATGAGTGCTGCATTCACCTGCCACTGATCACTGCTTAGGTACTGGGCACAGAGCTCCATCCTTGGACCTACAGAAGCCTGGGATCCACAGGACCAGCCCCCAGACACTGTTCCAAGGAGCAACCTGTCTCCCTAGCCAAACTGAACAAAATGCTTGGCTCCCTGGTTCTTCAGGAGGGCTTCACCGAGCAAATAGTGTAAGAGCAGCAGCAAGAGAAGCTTACTAATTTCAGACCAAGAAACCCAGTAGCAAGGCAGCTACTGGGACTTCTTAAGGACTTCTCCTGGTGAGAAGAAAGCCTCCCTGACTACCAACGATCACAGTTAGCACACAGGTCCACTCACCTGAGGAGAACTATGAAAATTCCTGAGAAGCACCAGCCATTTGGTGATCATACCCAAAAAAGCTGAGGAGTCCTCCTTCAGGAACAAATATATTTCTGCCACGTCGATTTTCCGCACCCCAATTTTCCAGCAGGCACCAAAAAATAACAGTTAATACCTGAGACATCCTGATGTATCAAGGCCATCAAAAAAGCACAACCAACCAAAGCCAAAGCAATGTGGCATTCCCATAACACAGTTATCTAGGGGCAAGCAGCCCTGGACACCCAATCATAAGTGATATTCAAGAAGATGACTTTACATCTATGCTTATGAAGAGGATAATGGAGGAAACGAATAAAATGTGTAAAGAAATAGAGGAAGATAAAATCAAACAGAATATGACCAGCCATAACAAATACAGAAAGATAAAGTCAAACAGAATATGGCTATCAGTAAAGAAATACAGGAAGGTGCAGCCAAACAGTTTGTGTTATTCAGAGAAGAAATAATTAAATAACTGAAAAAAAATAAAAGAAACAGAGGAATGTTCAAACAAACAGGTGAAGGAATTGAAGAAAAAACAAGAAAATACAGTCAGACAGGTGAAGGAAATCAACAAAATGGTTCAAGATTTGAAGATAGAGTTGAAAACTTAAAGAAAACACAAATGGAGGAAATCATGGAGAGGAAGAGCTTAGGGAAGAAAGCAGGAAATACAGAGGTAAGCATAACCAAAAAACTACAAGAGATGGAAGAAAAAATATCAGGTGTGGAAGATACAATGGAAGAAATCGATGTATCCATCAAAGAAAATAATAAATCTAAAAAATTCCTGACAAACCATCCAAGAAATCCAAGACAACATGAAAAGACAAAACATAAGAATAAGAGAAATAGAGGAAAAAGAAGATTTCCTTCTCCAAGGCCCAGAAAATATTTTCAACAAAACCAGAGAAGAAAATCTCCCCAATTTAAAGGAGAGGCTGATAAAAATACAAGGGGGCTACAAAACACCTAATAAATTAGACCAGAAAAGAAAATCCTCTTGCCACATAATAATCAAAACAGTAAGTACACAGAACAAAGAAAAAATACTAAAAGCTGTAAGGGAAAAAGACCAAGTAACATATAATGGCAAACCCACTAGAATCACACCTGACTTCTAAACAGAGACTATGAAAGCCAGAAGGGCCTGGACAGATATCATGCAGACCCTAAGAGAACACAGATGTCAGCCCATACTACTATACCCAGCAAAATTCTGAGTCATCATAGATGGAGAAAAGAAGATTTTCAATGACAAAAACAATTTTAGACAATATTTTCACAAATATCCAGCATTACAGAAGATACTAGAAGGAAAAATACAATGCAAGAAAGCTAACTACATTCAGGAAAACACAGGAAATAAATAACCTCACTACAGTAAATAAAAAAGTAGACAAGCACAAAAACACATTACCACAACCAACAGGAAAATCAAAGGTCATTAATCTCTCTCAATATCAATGGACTCAATTCACATATAAAAAGACATAGACTAACAGAATAGATGTTTAAACAAGACACAAAAATCTGTTGCATACAAGAAACATACCTAACTCACAAAGAGAGATATTACCTGAGAGTAAAGGGCTGGAAGATGGTTTCCCAGACTAATGGACCCAAGAAGCATGAAGGAGTAACCATTCTAACCTAAAAAAAAAAAAAAAAAAAAAAAAAGACTTTCAACCAAAATTAATCAAAATTGATGGGGAAGGTGACTTCATTCTCGTCAATAGAAAATTCCACCATGAAGACATGACAATTCTGAACATCTATGCCCCAAATACAAGAGCAACCACATTTGTAAAAGAAATATTAATAAAACTGAAACCCCACACCCCACATAGATCCTCACACAGTAATAGCGGCACACTTCAACACCCACTCTCAACAAAGGACAGGTCAACAAAACAGAAATTAAACAAACAATAACTCTGATTGAGGTCATGAATCAAATGGACATAACAGACATCCACAGAACCTTTTACTGAAACACAGAAGAATCTACCTTCTTCTTAGAACCTCATGGAACCTTCTCCAAAATCAACCAATAGACCAAAGCAAGCCTTAACAGATACAAGAAGATTGAAATAATCCCTAGTATCCTATGTGACCACCAAGGACTAAAATTGGACCTCAACAACAAGAGAAGTAGCAAAAATCCAACACACACATGGAAACTGAACAAGTTGCTACTCAATGACAGCTGGGTTAAGGAAGAGATAAAGAAACTAAAGACTTCCCAGAATTCAGTGAAAATGAAGGCAAAACATACCCAAAATTATGGGACAGAATGAAAGCAGTGCTAAGAGGAATGGTCATAGCGTTACATGCTTTCAAGAAGATATTCAAAACATCTCATTCAAGCAACTTAGCCACTCATCTGAAAGCAATAGAAAAAAAAGAGAAGTAGGCACACTACAGAGGAGTAGACAGCTGGAAATAATCAAACTCAGGGGTGAATTACATATAATAGTAACAACAAACAAACAATTCAAGGAAGCATTGAAACCAAGAGCTGGTTCTTTGAGAAAATCAACAAGATAGACAAACCCTTAGCCAAACTAAAAGGCAGAGGCACACTCTCCATATCTACAAAATGAGAAATGAAAAGGGGGACACAGTGACTGATACTGAGAAAATCCAAACAAAATCTTAGGTCTCACTTCAAAAGCCTATATGCCACAAAAGTTGAAAATCTAAATGAAATTTACAATTTTCTTCATCGATTCCACTTACCAAAGATGAATCAAAAGCAGGTAAATAAATTAAATAGTCCTATATCCCCTAAGGATATAGAAGTTGTCATCAAAAGTCTCCCATCCAAAAAAAGCCCAGGGGCTGAGGGTTTCAGTGCAGAATTCTACCAGACCTTCAAAGAAGAGCTAATACCAATACCATTCAATCTATTCCACAAAATAGAAACAAAGGAACATTACCAAACTCATTCTATGAAGCCACAGTCACCTTGATACCTAAACCTCACAAATACCCAATAAAGAATTTCAGGCCAATCTCCCTTTGAACACTGATGCAAAAATATGCAACAAAATGTTTGCAAACTGAATCCAAGAACACATCAAATATATCATCCAATATGACCACGTAGGCTTCATCCCAGCTATGTAAGAGTGGTTCAATATATGGAAATCCATTAATGTAATTACCATAAAAACAAATGGAAAGAAAAAGAAACATGATTATCTCCTTAGATGGTGAAAATGCATTTGATAAAATCCAACATTTGTCAACGTTTAAATTCCTGGAGAGATCAGGGATACAAGGCACTTACATATACATAGTAAAGGCAATGTAGAGAAAACCTATAGCCAACATCAAACTATACTGCGAGAAATTTAAATAAATCTTACTGAAATCATGGAAAAGGCCCACTCTCTCCCTAGCTCCTCAACATAGTATTGGAAATCTTAGCTAGAGGAATAAGACAACTAAAGAAGAATAAGGGGATGCAAAATTTAAAGAAAAAAAAATCCAAGTATCACTATTTGCAGATGATATAATATTATTCCTGAGTGACCCCAAAAATTCTACTTGAGAACAACTACACCTGATAAACACTTTCAGCAAAGTGGCTGAATACAAAATTATCTCAAAAAAAAATCAGTAACCATCCTGTACACTATAGACATAAGGGATGAAAAAGAAATTAGGGAAACACTATCCTTCACAATTCCCCAAAAGTACATAAAGTACATTGGTGTAACTCTACCCAAGCAAGTCAAAGACTTGTATGAAAAAAAAATTAAGCCTTTGCAGAAATACAAGATCATATCAGAAGATGGAAAGATCTTCCATGTTCATGGCTTGACAGGATTAATAGAGTGAAAATGACCATCTTACCAAAAGCAATCTACAGATTCAATGCAATTCCCATTAAATTACCAACACTATTCTTTACAGAACTTGAAAGAAAAACTCTCAGTTTCATATTGAATTACAAGAAACCCATATTTTCTAACATAATCCTCTACAATAAAAGATCTTCTGGAGATATCTTCATCCCTTATCTCAAGCTGTACTGTAGAGCAACAGTAATAATAACTGCATGGTACTGTCATAGAAACAGGCTGGTGGATCAGTGCAATTGAATAGAAGTCCCAGAAATAAACCCACACACTTAAGGAAACTTGATTTTTTACAAAGCTGCCAAAACTACAAAATTGAAAAAGAAAGCATCTTCAACAAATGGCGCTGGTCTAACTGTATATCTACATGTAGAAAAAAAAAACGCAAATAGATCCATATTTATCATCCTGAAAAACTTAAAGTCCAAGTGGATCAGTGACCTCAATATAAAAACAGACACACTAAACTTATTAGAAGAAAAAGTGAGGAAGAACCTTGAATACACTGGTACAGGAGACAACTTCCTGACCAGAACCCCAACAGCAAGGCCCTAATATCAACAATCAATAAATGGGACCTCATAAAACTGAAAAGCTTCTGTGAAGTAAAGAACACTGTCATCAGAACAAAACGACAGCCTAAGGACTGGGAAGAATCTTCACCAACCCTGTATCTGACAAAAGGCTAATATCCAGGATATATAAAGAATTAAAGATGTTAAACAGCAACAAATAAAGTAATCCAATTAAAAATTAGGGTACAGAGCTAAACAGAGACTTCTCAGTAGAGGAACATCAAATGGCAAAAAAACACTTAAAGAAATGCTCAGGAGATCCAAAATGGCAGCAAACAGCACGCATAGTTTCTCAGAGGCCAAGGAGCAGAAATGCCAGAGTTGGTGAGTGGAGGGACAACTAAAGCCAGGGAAACAATGGTGAGGCTTTCTGAACAAGAGGGAACATCACAGGAATTGAGAGCTTTAGTCTCAGGTCACCAGCAGTCTTCTTTGGGGAAGGAGAGAATGAATAGGTTGATCCCCCTGTACTCCTCTCTTTCAGGCCTCCCTCCTCCTTGGCACAGGAGGCTCAGAAGTTTTCAGCACAGAACTCACTGCTTGGGGACTGCATAGCAAAGGCAGGACTCCTAGCTCCTCAGTGGCTGCAGCCAGCTGTACCATTCTTTGGAGTCCAGATCTGCTGTACCATCCTCTCTGGGTCCCATGTCTGCCAGCAGCCTTTTGGACTCCGCAAAGCCTCTCAGCCAGTGTCTGTAAGGGCTGCCCAACACCTCAGTGGCAGATAGTAGGCAATACAGCCACAAAAGTCCAGCAGACCTCCCAAACACACTAGGCACACCAGGTGCCGGGCCACCCAGGTCTGTGGACCCCTGTTGTGGGCCCCCACGACTTCCCAGAAGACATCTGGACAGGCATCCCAGTCTGTGGCAGAGCTCCTCAGTCCTCCTGCATATGACCCAGCAGGTCCAAACCAAAGAGTAGAGAACACGGATACCCCAATCCTTGCCTATGTGACCTGTTTGAAAGTGAGTGCACCCTCAAGAGCCTCCAAAACTCCAGATCCAGGGTCCTCCTAAAACTAGCAGCCAGATATCAGACCCCTCCACCCACATACCCATTGTGGGAAACAGGGGCTCTTGAGACATTGAAGTCCCTGCTCTTCGGGTGCAACAGTGGAGTTAAGGCAAATAATGCCAGGAGCTCAGAAAGAACTGAATACCAGTAGCCTGTAGGCCACTGAGGTATTCGGATAATTTGCATGAGGAAACTGCGCTGAGATTATCACCAGCACCTGCTATGCCTACAACACATGTGCAAGTAACTCCTTAGATGTTTGCAAATCAGAGACCTCCCACACACTCAAAGGGTACTACATTCTCTATCACTCTGTCCCTCAGGGCACACTTCCACGCACACACAGATGCACACAGATGCCCACGCATTTGTCCTTCTGTGCCCTCAGACTTTCCTCCCAAATGTACAACTGAAACACCAACAGGCATGGTGAAACCACTGGACTTCTCTCATCTTCCTGTGGAATTCTCCAGACAACAGAGAAAGACTCTATCAGTCTGAACTGCAGAATCCAGGAACGAACAGGGAAGGTAAGCAAATGGACAGAGGTCAGTGAAAGAACACATCCAACATAAATGAGGACATCATGGCTTAACCACCAACCCCCAAAATTAATCCATACTCCAATTCATTGGAAAAACAGGAAAATGACTTTAAAGCTATGCTTATCCAGTTATTTGAAGCACATAAAAAGGAAACAAACAAAGCTCTCAGAGAAATAGCCATACAAATACAGACAGATAAAGAGGAAACGAACAAATCTCTTAAAAGAATTGGCCACCCAAATGGAAGCAGAGAAGGAGGAAGTGAACAAAGTTATCAAAGAAACACAGGAAAATATAGCCAAACAAATATAGGCACAAGTAGAGATACAATTAGTGTCATATAGAGAGGAAATGAAGAAGAAAATAGAGACCAGCATAGAGAAACAGGAATCCACATTGAAACAGATTAAGGAAATGGTGTAAAGCATGAAAACAAAATTAGAATCAATAAAGAAAACACATGAACAGAGAAAACCCTGCAGCTGGAGAACTTAGAGAAGAGAAAAGATCAAGAACCACATAGGTAAATATCACCAACAGAATACAAGAAATGGAAGAGAGAATCTCTGGTACTGAAGATACACTCACAGAAATCGATACTTCTCTCAAAGAAAAAATAAAATTGGAAAAGTCCCAAACGCAAAAGATCCAAGAAATCAAAGATGCCACGAAAAGACAAAATCTAAGAACAGGAATTGAAGAAAAAGAAGATTCCAGGCTTCAAGGTCCAGAAAATATTTTTAAGAAAATCATAGAAGAAAATTTTCCCAACATAAGAAAGAGATGTCCATAAACATACAAGAGGCCTACAAAACACCAAATAGACTAGACCAGAAAAGAAATACATCATGCCACATCATAGTCAAAACACTAAATCTACAGAACAAAGAAAAGATATTAAAAGCAGCAAGGGAAAAAGGCCAAGTAACATATAACGGTAGACCCTATCAGAATCACACCAGACTTCTCAGCAGAAATGATGAATGCTGGAAGGGCCTGAGCAGATGTCCTGCAGACTTTAAGGGAGCACAGATGCCAACCTAGACAACTTTACCCTGCAAAGCTTTCACTCAACATAGATGGAGAAAACAAAATATTTCATGACAAAACTAAATTTAAGCCATTTCTACACAGCAAACCAGCCCTACAGAAGATACTAGAAGGAGAACTCCAATCCAACAAAAACAACAATACCCAAGAAAACATAGGATATAGATAATTTCCCTACAAAAATTAAAAAGAAAAGAAGCAAAGACCACCAACTCCACAATAAAAGGAACTAATGTTCATTGGTCACTGTTATCTATCAACATCAATGGACTCAACTCTCCAATTAAAAGACACAGACTAACAGAATGAGTGCAGAAAAAGGATACAACATTCTGCTGCAACCAAGAAACACACCTCTCCACAAAGATAAATACTACCTCAGAGTAAAGGGTTGGAAGAATGGTTTTCAAGCTAAGGGACCCAGAAAACAAGTGGCGATAGATATCCTAATATCTAATAAAATAGACTTTCAACCAAAATTAATCAAAAAAGATGAGGGGCACTAAATCCACCAAGAGGACGTCACAGTTCTGAACATCTATGCCACAAATACAAGAGCACCTACATTTGTAAATGAAACATTATTAAAGCTTAAATCACACAATGATTCCAAAATCTTAATAGTGGGAAACGTCAACACTCCACTCTCACCAAGGGACAGATCATCTAGACAGAAACCAAATAGGGAAATAAAGGCAGTTACAGAGGCTCTAACTCAAATGGACCTAACGGATGTCTGCAGAACTTTTTACCCAAACTCAAAAGAGTATACCTTCTTTTCAGCACATCATGGAACCTTCTCCAAGATAGACCATAATGTTGGTCACAAAGTAAGCCTCAACAAATACATAAAGATTGAAATAATTCTCTGTATTCTATCTGTACACCATGGAATAAAGCAGGACCTCAACAAAAACAGAAATAACAAAAAGCCTACAAGCACATAGAAACTGAACAACTTGCTGTTAAATGACAGCTGGGTTAAGGAAGAAATAAAGAAAGAAATTAAAGACTTCCTAGAATTCAATGAAAATGAGGTGCAACATACCGTAATTTATGGGACACAATGAAAGCAGTGCTCAGAAGATAATTCCTAGCACTAACTGCCTTCAAGAAGAAATTTGTAACATCTCATACAGGCAATTTAATGGCCAAACTGAAAGCCCTAGGAAAAAAAAAGAAGGAGATACGCCCAAGAGAAGCAGATGGCTGCAAATAATCAAACTCAGGGCTGAAATTAATCAATTAGAAAAAAATAAAACAAAAAAATCAAAGAACCAATGAAACAATAAGCCGGTTCTTTGAGAAAATCGACACGATAGACAAACCCTTAGCCAAACTGACTAAAAGGCAGAGAGAAACTATCCAAATCAGCAAAATCAGAAACGAAAAGGGAGACATGAGTACAAACACTGAGGAATCCAAAGAATCATTAGGTCTTACTACAAAAGCCTATCTGCCACACAATTTGAAAATATAAAAGACGTGGACAATTTTCTTGACAGAGTCCATATACCAAAATTAAGTAAAACTCAGGTAGAAAGATTGAATATCCCTATATCCCTAAGGAAATAGAAGCAGTAATCAACAGTCTCCCTTCCAAAAAAAAAAAAAAAAAAAAAAAAAAAAAATCCCTAGGCCAGATGGATTGAGCGCAGAATTCTACAAGACCTTCAAAGAAGTGCTAACACCAATTCTCCTCAAACTAGTCCACATAATAGAAACAAAAGGAACATTACAAAACTCATTCTATGAAGCCACAGTCACCTTGATACCTAAACCACAGAATGACCCAACAAAAAAAGAGAAATTCAGACCTATCTCTCTTAAGAACATTGATGCAAAAATACCCAATAAAACACTTGTAAACCAAATCCAAGAACACATAAATGATATCATTCACCATGACCAAGTAGGCTTCATCCAAGGCATGCAAGTGTGGTTTAATATATGGAAATCCATTACTGTAATCCACCATATAAACAGTCTGAAGGAGAAAAACCACATGATCATCTCCTTAGATGCCAAAAAAGCATTTGACAAAATTCAATACCCATTCATGTTTAAAGTCTTGGAGAAGGCAGGGATACAAGGCATGTACCTAAACATAGTAAAGGCAATATACAGCAAGCTGATAACCAACATCAAACTCAATGGAGAGAAACTCAAACCAATTCCACTGAAATCAGGGACAAGACAAGGCTGCTCACTCTCTTCATATCTCTTGAATTTAGTACTTGAAGTACTAGCTAGAGCAATAAGACAACTAAAAGAGATCAAGGAAATACAAATTGGAACAGAGGAAGTCAAAGTTTCAGTATTTGCAGATGATATGATAGTATACATGAGCGACCCCAAAAATTCACCCAGAGAACTCCTTCAGCTGATAAACACCTCCAGCAAAGTGGCTGGATACAAAATTAGCTAAAAAAATCAGATGACCTCCTATATACCCAAGACAAAATGGCCAAGAAAAAAAAATTAGGGAAACAACACCCTTCACAAGAGCCACTAATAACATAAAGTACCTTGGAGTGACTCTAACCAAACAAGTGAAAGACCTGTATGAAAAAAACTTCAAGTTTCTGAAGAAAGAAATTGAAGAAGTTATCAGAAGATGGAAAGATCTCCTATGCTCATGGATAGGTAGTATTAACATAGTTTAAAAGGTCATTTTACCAAAAACAATCTGTACATTCAATGCAATTCCCATCAAAATACCAACACAATTCTTCATAGATCTTGAGAGAAAAATTCTTAATTTCATATGGAGAAACAAAAACCGCAGAATTTCCAAAACGATCTTATACAACAACATATCGTCTGGACGCATCTCCATCCCTGATCTCAAGCTGTACTACAGAGCGATAGTAATAAAATCTGCATGGTATTGGGTTGAAATAGATTAGTGGATGAATGGAACGGAATAGAAGACTCCAAAATAAACCCACACACCTATGGATACTTGATTTTTGACAAAGAAGCTAAAACCATTCAGTGAAAAAAAAAAAAAAAAAAGACAGCATCTTCAACAAATGGTACTGGTCAAACTGGATATCCACATGCAGAAAAATGAAAATAAATCCATACTTATCACCCTTCACAAAAATAAAGTCCAATTATATCAAAGATCTCAACATTAAAACCAGATAGTCCAAATCGGTTAGAAGAAAAGGTGGGGGAGACATTGGAACTCATTGGCACAGAATACAACTTCCTGAATAGAACACCAACAGTACAGACTCTAAGAGCAACAATCAATAAATAGGACCTCATGAAACTGAAAAGCTTCTGTAAAGCAAAGGATATAGTCATCAAAACAAAAAGACAGCCTACAGACTGGGAAAGGTTCTTCAACAACCCTATATTTGACAGAGGGCTGACATCCAGAATATATAAAATACCAAAGAAGTTAAAAAGCAGCAAATCAAGCAATCCAATTAAAAAATGGGGTACAGAACTAAACAGAGATTTCTTAGTAGAGGAATACAGAATGGCAAAGAAACACTTAAAGGAATGCTCAAGTTCTTTAGCCATCAAAGGGATGCAAATCAAACGATCCTGAGATTTCACCTGACAGCCACCAGAATGGCTAAGATCAAAAACTCAAATGACAACACATGCTAGAGAGGTTGTGGAGAAAGGGCTACCATCCTCCATTGTTGGTGGGAATGTAAACTTGTACAACCACTTTGGAAATCAATCTGGTGCTTATTCAGACAATTAGGATCAGTGCTTCCTCAAGATCCAGCTCTACCACTCCTAGGCATATATCCAAAAGGTGCTCAAGTACACAACAAGGACATTTGTGCAACTATATTTGTAGTAGCTTCATTCATATTAGCTAGAACCTGGAAACAACCCAGACGTCCCTCAGTTGAGGAATGGATACAGAAATTGTGGTACTTTTACACAATGGAATACTAGTCAGCAATTAAAAAGAAAGAATTCATGAACTTTGTAGTCAAATGGTAGGATCAAGAAAAGATCATCCTGAGTGAGGTATCCCAGAGGCAGAAATACGCACTTGGTATATATTCATTTATAAGTGGGTACTAGACTTATAAGATAGAATAAACATACTAAAATCTGTACACCTTAAGAAGCTGAACAAGAAAGAGGACCCAGGGTAAGATGATCAATTCTTACTTGGAAGACAAATGGGATGGATATTGGAAGTAAGAGAAAACAAGTAACAAGTCAGCAGCCTACTGCAGAGGGCCTCTGAAAGATTCTACCTAGCAGTGTATCAAAACAGATGCTGAGACTCATAACCAAACCATCGGTAGAGTGCATGGAATCATATGGAAGAAGGGGGAATTAGTATGACCTGGATGACCTGGAGAGGACAGGAGCTCCATAAGGACTAAATATATCATTGAACAGGTGTCTTTTATGAGACTGTTTCTCCAACCAAGGACCATATATGGATATAACCTAGAACAGCTGCTGGGATGTAGCGTATGTTATCTCAGTATCCAATTGGGCACCCTAAAAGGGGGAACAGGGACTACTTGTGACATGAACTCAATGGCTAGCTCTTTGACTTTCCCACTCCCCCAAGTGGAGTAGCAGCCCTGCTAGGCCAGAGGAGTACATTGCAGCCAGTCATGAAGATACATGATAAGCTAGGGTCAGATGGAAGGGGAGGAGGACCTCTCCTAACAGTGGAGTTGGAAAGGTTCAAGGAGGAGATGTGTGATGAGGGTGGGATTGGGAGGGAATGAGAGAGGGGGTTATGGCTGGGATACAAAGTATATAACCTGTGATTAATATAAAAATAAAAATTATTTAAAAAAGTGTCAAGGGACAGCACATCCTAGAGAAGATGTGGAAAAAGAATAACCCTCCTTCATTTTTGTTTGGAATATAAATTTGTACAACCACTTTGGAAGTTAATGTGGCTCTTTCTCAGACAATTAGGAATATTGCTTCCTCAAGATCCATATGCACCACTCCTAGGCAAATACCCAAAATATGCTCAAGTACATAAGGATCACATTTGTCCAACCATGTTCATAGCGGCTTTATTCATATTAGCCAAATTCTTTAAACAACCCAGATGCCCCTCAATGGAGGAATGGATACAGAAATTGTGGTAAATTTATGCAATGAAATACTACTCAGTAATGTATAACAAGGAAATCATGAAATTTGCAAGCAAATAATGATCATTCTTAGTGAGGTAATTCAGAAGCAGAAAACGTATCTGGTATAGTCTCTCCTGTAAGTAGATATTAGTCACTGAATACAGGATAAAAATACTAAAATTTATAGTCCTAAAGAAGCTAAACAAGGAGGACCCTACAGAAGATGGTTAATCCTCATTCAGAAGGCAAACAGGATAGACATCGGAAGTAGGAGAGGACAACAAACAGGACAGGAGCCTTCCACTGAGGACCTCTGAAAGACTCTACCTACCAGGGTGTGGAAGGAGATACTGAATCTCCTACCTAATCTTTGGGAGAGGGGTGCCAGAAAACTTTTGGAAGAAGAGGGAGACAGACAGATCTGAAGGGGGAAGTGAACACTAAGAGTAGAAAAACAGAGCCAAAAAAATCCCTGGGCCCAAAGATCCTGAAGAGACCAATACTCCACGTACCTTGCTTGGAAAAAAAAGCCCATAGACTCCCCATTTTCCAAGTAGGGCCCCTAGTAAGGGGTTCAGGGGTTTGTGTCTTCCATGAAGAGTTAGTGGCCTGCTCTTTGCTCACCTCCACTTTGGAGGTACAGACTTGCCAGCCCACTGAGGAAGATGATGCAGCCAGCCTTGAATGGACCTGATAAGCTAAGGTTAGATAGAAGAGGAGGAGGTCCTCCCTTATCAGGGGACTATGGAAAAGGGCATAGGGGGAGAAAATGGACAGAAGGTCAGAGAGAAAGGAGACAAGGGGGGGGCTGTAGCAGGGGGATACAAAGTGAATAAATTATAATTAATTAATAAATAAAATAAAAAATAATAAAACCTGCTATTAAACTTTATGGCTTACAGAATTGGCAAAGTACTTACAAAAAAGTGCAGTGTTTATTGAAGCTTTAAAAACCAATCTTTATTTATAGAGAGTTATGAAAAGATGAGGCTTCTTTTATAAATATTACCATCCCATTATAATGGCTTTTCTCTTATGACCTAATCTTCGAAGTGATGATTTCAGCCCCAGAATTTTGGTGACATAAATAATCCCTTGTGGTCTGTAATGACTAAATTAATACTGTTATATTTGCCTAATATCTAAATTATTATGTGGCTACATTAATTTCCTTGTTTGTAAAGTGACTTTAAATACAACTGCCATTATCATTTTAATTCCTGTAACTGAGTAGTAACGTTGTATAGTGAAAAGAATAGTGTCCAAACATAGAGAAGAAATTTAGTACATTGTTAAAAGAATGGACTCTAATTCAAGCTGCTTTGTTTCAAATTTTCTTCCTAACATTCTTTTACTTACTGTTCATCAAAAAGAAACCCAAGCATTATGACCCTACATGCTAAAAGGTATCTACTCTTAGTTTGACTGAAACATATAATCCAGATAAATGAAGACATGTTTATATATGAAAGACTCTTTAATGGCTTTCTCTATAGTCCACAGATTTTCATCATATTTTTTTTCATTTTTTAGTAGTTTTCATAAATGGTACAAAATGCAAGTTTATGAATAAAAAGGATATATATTAACATATATGATAATGTAACAACAAGAAATCTGATGTGGTTAGGTCAATGATACAATAAAGATATGCTAATTTATTAATAATTTATGTATTAATTTTAATTAATTTTATTTATTTAGAGGAAAGTAAAAGGAACACTGAATCCCCAATAGTTTTTTTTTTTTACTTTTATTATAAACACTTTCAACTATAAAGAAAAATAAAGAACTTCCATTATCCTTCATACATATTTGCTAATCAACACTTGCCACATTCCTTTATCTTTTGTCTTTTGTCTTTTTTTTTTTCAATGCAGTTTATTCAGGAACATTGAACAATCCTCCTCGGACCCCGGGGAAAGCCAGCCCACAGCTTAAATAGCCTCTGGGTAGCCAACCCAGGCGTGCCTCGTGGGCAAGGCAGATAGGTCCACATACATGGAAGCAAGCCAGATCCTCAGCCTTAGCCAAATGTGGAATTGTTCGTGACAGAGAGCACTCACCATCGGGAAGGTGGAAGGCAGAAACCAGCTCCATCTTTAAGGCATAGCATTTCGCAGCTCTCTACACTTAAAACAGTGTATTTTCCAATAAATGGATTATATTCACATTTTTCCATTGCCCTAATAATATCCTTTAAAACAGTTCAAGATCACAGAATTCATTTAGTCATTAGGTGACTTCACTGTTCTTAGACAATTACCTTAATCTTTTTTTAATTTATTCATGTTTAATCCATTTGTATGAGTGCTTTGACTGCATGTATGATTGTGCACTGAGTGCATGCCTAGTGTTGATGGAGGCCAAAAAAGGATATTGGATCCCTTGTAACTGGAGGTACAGGTTATTGTGAGCTGTCATGTGGGTGCTGGAAACTGAACCCAGTTCCTCTCCAAGGACAACAAGTATTCTTAATCTCTGATTTATCTTTTTAGCCCACCTCAATCAATCTTTATCTTTTATTGTATTCATAGATTATATGATGTGTGTTTTGTAGAGTGCCCCTCATTTTGTGTTTCTCTGATGTTTTCTCTTATTGCTTAGGCTGTGCATTTGTGGAAGGCCTATCATAGAGACTATGCACCCTAAAAATATCCTGTTTTAAGTGACCCTTTATCTTTTATTGTATTCATAGATTATATGATGTGTGTTTTGTAGAGTGCCCCTCATTTTGTGTTTCTCTGATGTTTTCTCTTATTCTTTAGGCTGTGCATTTGTGGAAGGCCTATCATACAGAATATGCACCCTAAAAATATCCTGTTTTAAGTGACATTAATTTTACTCTCTTTATTAAGATACCACCATTTTTTCCATTGGAAAGAACATTATTGTTCAACCCTAAGATTAAGGCACAATTTGTAGAGGAATGACTTAATTCTATAGTAGTATACTGTATCCAACCCTCATATAGCACCAAGACCTCTTGAATAGTAGAAAAAAATTACTACTGTCATTGTTTCAAAGTGGTGATTTTTTAATTCTATCATTTTACTATCACAAATTTATTTTAAAAATGGCATTTGAACACACTTCATTATACGACATTCCAGAATATAGGAGGCAATATTCAACAAGTTAGAAAAGAGGATGTTCAGAAAGGAAGATACAGTGAAAACATAAAGGAGAGATTGCAATGGAAAATAAGAAAGGAAAAATATAATGATAGGAATTTGATAACTTAAAATCTAGAGGAATGTGTATAGTAAGTTTTTTCTACCACTCACCAAATTATAATAGAAAAGCTTCACAGCAGCTGCAAATGTTGTGGAAATCACAAAGGCTAAGGAAATCACTCTAGCCTCAAATTCTAACCCTTTGTGTTAAATATTTACCCCACAGTTACTATAGTTTTGATTTGGGGTCCAAAATTTCTCCCTTTGTTTAGATATGAGGGGTTTGCAAGACATTTTCATGAAGCTTATTAACTCTGACATGAACTCAGTGGCTGGCTCTTTAACAAACCTCCTCTCTTTCTCCCCAGGGAGGAGCAGCCTCACCAGGACACAGAGGAGGACATTACAGCCAGTTCTGATGTGACCTGATAAGCTAGGGTCAGATGGAAGGGGGAGGAGGACCTTCTTATCCGTGGACCTAGCAGGTGCATGGGAGGAGATGAGGAAGGGTGGTTGAGAGTGGGAGGGAATGAGGGAGGGGGCTACAGCTGGGATGCAAAGTGAATAAAATGTAATTAATGTAAAAAATAAAAATTTAATTAAAAAAAGATGATAGTTTGGAAGTTCTCCATGGGCTCCAGGAACTGATCCCTTAAATAAGTGCATGTGTTCCAGATTGACTGTGGGCTTGCACTGCAAAAAAAAAAATCTATGCCAAGGTGAAAATAAAGTACAGTGAAACACATTTAATATTCCTACTGCATAAAAAAACATACTTTTGCACAGGGCACTGCATCATGTTGGCTGCCACCTTTTCTGACTACTGGTACACTTAAGACTGTGGCTGTTACTGCTTCACATCACAAGAAAGGAGAGAATTGAACAGCTACCTTTATGTCAGAGGAAGATGTATATTCAAAGCTTCAAGTATAATTTCTAATGAATGCATAGTACTTTTGTCCCAACATCCATTTGAATAATCATTAAGTCATCATAAATGAGGCAGTGTCTGTATGGTCTTTTTCTGGGCTTGGACGACTAGCCTACAGAACTTAGGGAACAAGAAGCCATGTAAATATAAACATTGAATACCTGCCAGTGTTACCTAGACATCGTTTATTTCAGATATCTGTGAGAAAAGACAAACTTATTAATCTAATATCAATTAATGTATGATCACCATATTTATACTATAAAAAGACAGGTATTGAGAAAATGGCAATGTACATGTACATGTAAATGTACATGCACATCATTCATTTAATGAAAAAAGAAGCAGGGTTATGTACATAAACTGATTATGTATTTATATAACACCAGTATTTATATACATATATATATAACAAGTATTTATATACTGATATGCTTGAATATATAAAGGATATCTTTATTGCTTTAAAAGTCTACTTAGTAATCATCAGATAAATATTTATTTGGCTAATCATAAATGCTTTCTTATTTTTTTATTATTGCAAGTAACATCAGAAAGAATTTTTTGAAAATGAATGAGTTTTTTATTTCATTCTTTTTTTACAATTTAATCATTATATATCCTGATTTAAGCCCCCTCCCTCAACTTCTCCCACTCCCACTCTCCCTCCATCTTCAGCCCATCCCCTTTCCCTAGTCCAATGAAAGGGAGAGTTCTCGTCTGCCATCTGCACATAGCTTTTCAAGTCTCATCAGGACTGCCTGGATCTTCTTTCTCTGTGACCTGGGAAGGCCGCATCACCAGGGGCAAGTGATCAAAGAACAGGCAACCGAGTACAAGACAGTGGCAGCCCCTGCTCCCTTTACTCGGGTACCCACATGGAGAATGGGTTGCCGGTCAGCTACATTTGAGCAAGTGGTCTAGGTGCTTTCCATGCATAGTGCTTGGTTGGTGCATCAGTTTCTGCAGAAAGCCCTGTGTTCATTTTTTTAATTTAGTTTTGTTGGTCTCCTTGAGGGAATCCTGTGTCCTTTGTGTCCTTCTATCTCCCCCTTCTTACATAAGTCTCCCAGCATTCTGCCCAAAGTTTAGATATGAGTCTCATCATCTGTTTTAATCCCCTGTTGGGTGGAGCCTTATAGAGGACTCTCAATAGTAGGCTCCCATCCTGTTCCCTCTATTCCACCTCTTCTGGTGTCAATCTGGCACTTTCTCAGAAAATTGGGAATAACACTACTTCAAGTTCTAGCTATACCACTCCTGGACATATACCCAAACGATGCCCCACCATTCAACAAGGACATTGTTCAACTATGTTCATACCAGCTTTATTTGTAATAGACCGAATCTGGAAACAACTTAGTTGTCCCTCAATGGAGGAATGGATACAGAAATTGTGACACAATGGGATACTATTCAGCTATTAAAAACATAGAAACCATGAAATTTGCAGGCAAATGGATGGAGCTAGAAAAGATCATCCTGAGTAAGGTAACCCATAAACAGAAAGAAATGTGTGGTACATACTCACTTATAAGTAGATATTGGTCGTGTAATATAGGATAGCTATAAAAAGCTACAGACCTAAAGAAGCAAAACAATAAGAAGGGACTTAGGAAGGATGCTTAAATCTTATTCAGAATGGTAAACAGGACAGACACCAGAAAAAACTATTTTCCAAGGAATATAAACATTACTTACTTGAAACTCAGAAAGGAGAATTCTTTTAATCAAGTTCAAATCTCCTCTTACATTTTCTTGTTCTGCACCTACACTGACTAATCCCCTTCCTCTTCCTAGTTAGGCCCCCTTCTACTTTCACATCATTTGTTAGTAACAATATGTTTGATTAGAGTTGCTTACAGAAGAATGGACAACTTAGCAGTGGTTATGCTATTGAAGAAAATGTTTCTACTTACTCCTGTTATCATTAACGGCCTATACATATTTTTAATTAATTAATTAATTAATTAATTCACTTTACGTTCCAGTCATAGCCCCTTCCCTGCTCTCCTGCTTCCCTCCCCCTCCCTTTTCTTTCTTCCTCCCTTACTCTTCCCCTATTCCTCAGAAAAGGGGTCCCCATCCTACCAACCCACCCCAGCTCATCAAGTAGCATCAAGACTAAGAACATCCTCTTTCCCCATGGCCTGGTGAAGCAGGCCTGTTAGGGGGAAAGTGATCAAAAACAGCCAACAGAAGGAGGAGGGACAAGATGGCGGCGCCGGGAGGACTTTCATTCTGAGCAGCAGCAGCAGGATCAGCACAGTGACCAGCAATCAGAACTCTCGGCCATAAAACACAGTCATTGTGTTTCCCACGTGAGAGGATACCACACGGTGGAGGATTCAATCAGCTTATAACTCATCCTGCTAAACCTCAGAAGAGATCCCAGTTCCGCCAGCGCCAGATGCTTGGCTGCCGGCCGCCAGCCCCTGCCCCAGGCCAGAGCCACAAGCCAGTGTCTCTGGTCATGGTCCCAGACTGAACCATGCGCACCACCCTATCAGAGACTGGGATTTTCAGTCAAGAGATAACCCCAGGGTACAGAAAACGACTGGGACTGGCCTTAGGTCACCCAGACATACTCTGGAAAAGACTCGGGGTCCACGGGCACTCCAGGAGCCAGCCCGGAGCCAGAGCCAGGATCCCAGGTTCCGGCACTGAGCCCTGCCTGCCTGTGTGCCTGACTCAGCCTGAGATAGAACTGTGGGCACCAGGGTACCAGCGGATGAGTTTCACTGTCCGGTGCAAACACACAGGGAGGGAAACAGCTGGTCTCATCTCAGAGCACTCAGCCGACACCCCCAACCTCAAAAGGTCCCCGGAAAATTACCCAGCTTAGGGAGGCACCCAGGTTCCCAAAGGCCGCAAAGGCAGACACAGGCAGTTTCTGCGCACCAGACAGCTGGCAGAGACTGAGCCGCCATCACACAGCTGTGCTCCAGGCACAGGCAGTTTCTGCGGCCAGCCAGCTGGCAGACACTGAGCAGTGTGCACCAGGGCAAAAAAAGACACTGGGAGTCCGTGTCTCCAGAGAATCCACAGGGAAGGAAGGAAACTGTACTGACCTAAATCACCCAATCCTTCCCTAGAAAAAGTCTAGCAGACTAGTGGGGCCGAGGCGCCAGCACCCAGCTGTGCTCCAGACACAGGCACAAACAGTTGCTGCGCGCCTGATGTCCAACTGGGTCACAGCAGCTGATCATTAAATTTACAACAAGAAACCCAGAAAAAGGGCAGCTGCCCTCAGGACTTCCCTGGGTGAGAGGAGAACCCTCTCGACTAACAAAGACCACAGTTACCACTGAGGTCTATATCCCCGAGGTGAGCAACTCCTGAAAAAATACCAGCCATCCAGGGACTATACCCAAAAAGCTGAGAAGACATCCTTCAGGAAAAACCAGCTTTCTGCAAAGGGGATTTTCTCCACCACAGGATCCCCAGGAACCACCAGAAAATAACCCCAAACACCTAAGATAGCACAATGGGTAGAGGCCAGCATAAAAGCTCAAGCAACAAAAGACAGAGCAATATGGCATCTCCAGAACCAAGTTACCCAGAGGCAAGTAGCCCTGGACACCCCACCATAACTGAAAACCAAGAAGATGACCTAACAAGTATGCTCATGAAGATGATAAGAGAGGAAACAAATAAGATTCGTAAAGACATAGAGGAAGATAAACTCAAACAGAATATTGCCATCCGTAAAGAAATAGAGGAAGCTGCAGCCAAACAGTTTATGGCCTTTAGAAAGGAAATGCTTAAAACACTGAATGAAATGAAAGAAACAGAGTTGAAGGAACTAAAAGAAAAACAGGAAAGTACAATCAGACAGGTGAAGGAAGTAAACAAAACAACTCAAGACCTGAAGATAGAATTTGAAAAATTAAAGAAAACACAAATGGAAGAAATAATGGGAATTACAGCGGGACCAGGCAGCGGAGCAGCACTGAACTGGCGGGGCACCACAGCCCTCCAGTTTAAGACTAACCAGGGCCGAACCAGAGAACAGAGAGCCTGGTTACCCCATCCCTGCTGAAGTGACCACCCTGAAATCTCCAGCTGCAGCAAGACCTCAGAACCTGGCAGTGACAGCAGCACAGAACTGGTGGAGCACATCAAAGAAGCAGGGCCAAACCAGAGAGCAGAGAGCCCCGGATACCACGATCTCTGCCAAGAGACCTGCCTGTAAGTGACTGCACCCTTGAGAATCTGCAGTTCCCCAGATCCTGGGTCCTTCTAAATCAGAAGCCAGGCATCGAACCCCCCTCCCACCCACATACCCACTTTGGGAAACAGAGGGGCACTAGGGACATTGAAGTTCCTGCCCTGTGGGCCTAATCGGGGAGTTAAGGAAGTTAATGCCAGAAATTGTGCTGCGATCATCATTAGCGCCTGCGACATATACAGTGCAGAGCTCCTCCCACACACTCAAGGGTTCAACATTAGCCATCACTCTGTACCTCGAGACACACATCCACGCACACTTACACAAACAGACACACACACGCGTGCACACAAACACGCGCGCATTTGCCCCGTTTGCGCCTGTGTACTTTCCTCCCACAGGTACAGCTAGTCCTCAGCACATGCTGAGAGTACTCAGCTTCCTGAAGAACTCTCCAGATACCAGAGAGAGACAGCACCAGTCTGATCTGCAGAATCCAAAAACAAACAGGGAAGGTTTCAGATAAGCCAATGGCCAGGGGTAGGCGAAAGAACACTTCCAACATAAATCAGGACATCATGACTTCACCAGCAAACCCCAAAATCGATGGATACTCCAATTCAGCAGAAGCACAGGAAAATGATTTTAAAGCCATGCTTGCCCAATTATTTGAGGCTCATAAGAAGGAAATGAACAAGTCTTTCAAAGAGATGGCCTGTCAATTGGAGGCAAAGAAAGAAGAAATAGACAATATCCTTAAAGAAACACAGGCAAACATAGCCAAACAAATAGATACACAAGTAGAGGAAAAATTAGTGGCATATAAGAAGGAAATGGAAAAAGAAATAGAGGCCATCGTAGAGAGACAGGAATCCAAATTCAAACACATGAAAGAAATGGTGCAAGGCATGAAAACAGAATTAGAATCAATAAAGCAAACACAAAATGAGAAAACCCTTGAGCTGGAGAACTTGGAGAAAAGATCAGGAACCACAAAAGTAAGCATCACCAACAGAATACAAGAGATGGAAGAGAGAATCTCTGGAGCTGAAGACACACTTGCATAAATGGATACTTCTCTCAAAGAAAAAGTTAAATCAGAAAAGTTCCAATCACAAAATATCCAAGAAATCAAGGATGCTATGAAAAGACAAAATCTAAGAATAATAGGAATTCACGAAAAAGAAGACTCCAGACTCCAAGGTCCAGAAAATATTTTCAAGAAAATCATAGAAGAAAATTTTCCCAACTTAAAGAAAGAGATGTCCATAAATATACAAGAGGCCTCCAGAACTCCAAATAGACTAGATCAGAAAAGAAACACATCACGTCACATCATAGTCAAAACACTAAATCTACAGAAAAGATATTAAAAGCAGCAAGGGAAAAAGGCCAAGTAACATATGAAGGTAGACCTACTAGAATCACACCGGACTTCTCATCAGAAACTATGAAAGCCAGAAGGGCCTGGGCAAGTATCATGGAGACTCTAAGAGATCACAAATGTCAACCCAGACTCCTATACCCTGCAAAGCTTTCAATCAACATAGATGGAGAAAACAAAATATTCCATGACAAAACTAAATTTACACAATATCTACACAGCAAACCATCCCTACAGAAGATACTAGAAGGAAAACTCCAATCCAATGAAAACAAATTCACCCAAGAAAACAGGGCATACAGATAATATCCCAACAAAAATGAAAAGAAAACAAGCAATGAAACAGGGTTAGATCACCGACTCCATTACAAAGGAACTAACATGCATTGGTCACTATTTTCTATCAATATCAATGGACTCAACTCACCAATAAAAAGACACAGGCTAACAGAATGGTTAAGGAAACAGGATCCAACATTCTGTTGCATCCAAGAAACACACCTATGCGACAAAGATAAACACTACCTCAGAGTAAAGGGCTGGAAAACTGTTTTTCAAGCAAATGGTTCCAGAAAACAAGCTGGAGTAGCCATCCTAATATCTAATAAAATAGACTTTCAACCCAAGTTAATCAAAAAAGATAAGGAGGGCCACTATATTCTCATCAAAGGAAAAATCCACCAAGAGGACATCACAATCTTGAATATCTATGCCCCAAATACAAGAGCACCGACATTTGTAAATGAAACATTATTAAAGCTTAAATCATACATTGATCCTAATACCTTAATAGTGGGAGACTTCAACACTCCACTCTCACCAAGGGACAGATCAACTAGACAGACTCCAAATAGGGAAATTAAAGCACTCACAGAATCTCTAAATCAAATGGACCTAATAGACGTCTACAGATCGTTTCACCCAAACTCAAAAGAGTACACCTTCTTTTCAGCACCACATGGAACCTTTTCCAAAATAGACCATATAGTGGGTCACAAAGCAAGCCTCAACAGATACAAAAGGATTGAAATAATCCCTTGTATACTATCTGACCACCATGGACTAAAGCTCGACCTCAACAACAACAGAAACAACAAAAAGCCGACACGCACATGCAAACTGAACAACTTACTACTCAATGACAGCTGGGTTAAGGAAGAAATAAAGAAAGAAATTAAAGACTTCCTAGAATTCAATGAAAAGGAAGGCACAACATACCCAAATTTATGGGACACATTGAAAGCAGTGCTCAGAGGAAAATTTATAGCACTAAATGCCTGCAAGAAGAAATTCGTAACATCACATACAAACAACTTAATGGCCCAACTGAAAACCCTAGAAAAAAAAGAAGCAGATACACCCAAGAGGAGCAGACAGCTGTAAATAATCAAACTAAGGGCTGAAGTCAATCAACTAGAAACAAATAAAACTATGCAAAGAATCAATGAAACAAAAAGCAGGTTCTTTGAGAAAATCAACAAGATAGACAAACCTTTAGCCAAACTAACTAAAAAGCAGAGAGAAACTATCCAGATCAGCAAAATCAGAAATGAAAATGGGGACATAACCACAGACACTGAGGAAATCCAAACAATTATTAGGTCATACTACAAAAGCCTATATGCCACAAAATTTGAAAATCTAAATGAAATGGATAATTTTCTTGAAAGATTCCATCTACCAAAACTAAGTCAAGATCAGGTAGAAAGACTGAATAGCCCTATATCTCCCAAGGAAATCGAAGCAGTCATTAACAGTCTCCCCTCCAAAAAAAGCCCTGGACCAGATGGCTTCAGCGCAGAATTCTACAAGACCTTCAAAGAAGTGCTAACTCCAATTCTCCTCAAGCTATTCCACAAAATAGAAACAGAAGGAACACTACCAAACTCATTCTATGAAGCCACAGTCACCTTAATACCTAAACCACACAAAGACCCAACAAAAAAAGAGAACGTTAGGCCTATCTCTCTTATGAACATTGACACAAAAATACTCAATAAAATACTTGCAAACCGAATACATGAACATATCAAAGATATCATCCACCATGACCAAGTAGGCTTCATCCCAGGCATGCAAGGGTGGTTCAACATACGGAAATCCATCAATATAATCCACTACATAAACAAACTGAAGGAGAAAAACCACATGATCATCTCCTTAGATGCCAAAAAAGCATTTGACAAAGTCCAACACCCTTTCATGTTTAAAGTCTTGGAGAGATCAGGGATACAAGGCACATACCTAAAGATAGTAAAGGCAATATACAGCAAGCCTATAGCTAACATCAAACTCAATGGAGAGAAACTTAAATCAATCCCACTGAAATCAGGGACAAGACAAGGCTGTCCATTGTCCCCATATCTCTTCAACATAGTACTTGAAGTCCTAGCCAGAGCAATAAGACAACTAAAGGAGATCAAGAGGATACAAATCAGAAAGGAAGAGGTCAAAGTGTCACTATTTGCAGATGATATGATAGTATACATGAGCGACCCCAAAAATTCAACCAGAGAACTCCTTCAGCTGATAAACACCTTCAGCAAAGTGGCAGGATACAAAATCAACTCAAAAAAATCAGAAGCCCTCCTATATACCAAAGAGAAAAAGGCTGAGAAAGAAATTAGGGAAACAACACCCTTCACAATAGCCACTAATAACATAAAGTACCTTGGTGTGACTCTAACCAAGCAAGTGAAAGACCTGTTTGAGAAAAACTTCAAGTCTCTGAAGAAAGAAACCGAAGAAGATATCAGAAGATGGAAAGATCTCCCTTGCTCATTGATTGGTAGGATTAACATTGTGAAAATGGACATACTGCCAAAAGCAATCTACAGATTCAATGCAATTCCCAACAAAATACCAACTCAATTCTTTACAGACCTTGAAAAAAGATTCTCAGCTTCATATGGAGAAACAAAAAACCCAGAATCTCCAAAACGATCCTGTACAACAACAGATCCTCTGGAGGTATCTCCATCCCTGATCTCAAGCTGTACTACAGGGCAACAGTAATAAAAACTGCATGGTATTGGCATAGAAACAGAAAGGAGGATCAATGGAACCGCATAGAAGACCCAGAAATAAATCCACATACCTATGAATACTCAGTATTTGACAAAGAAGCCAAATCCATTTAATGGAAAAAAGACAGCATCTTCAACAAATGGTGCTGGTCTAACTGGATGTCCACATGCAGAAAAATTAAAATAGATCCATATTTATCACCCTGCACAAAACTAAAGTCAAAGTGGATCAAGGACTTCAACATAAAACCAGATACTCTAAATCAATTGGAAAAAAGTGGGGAACAGCCTAGAACTCATGGGCACAGGAGACAACTTCCTGAACAAAACCCCAACAGCACAGGATCTAAGAGCAACAATCAATAAATGGGACCTCATGAAACTGAAAAGTTTCTGTAAAGCAAAGGATACCGTTATCAAAACAAGACAACTGCCCACAGATTGGGAAAGAATCTTCACTAACCCTTTATCTGACAGAGGACTAATATCCAGTATATACAAAGAACTAAAGAAGCTGAAAAGCAGCAAACCAAGTAATCCAATTAAAAAATGGGGAACAGAGCTAAACAGAGAATTCTCGACAGAGTAATATCAAATGGCAGAAAAACACTTAAAGAAATGCTCATCCTCATTAGCCATCAGGGAAATGCAAATCAAAACGACCCTGAGATATCACCTTACACCCATCAGAATGGCCAAGATGAAAAACTCAAGCGATAACACATGCTGGAGAGGTTGTGGAGAAAGGGGAACCCTCCTCCACTCCTGGTGAAAACGTAAACTGGTACAACCACTCTGGAAAGCTATCTGGCGCTGTCTAAGACAATTAGGAATAGTGCTTCCTCAAGACCCAGCTATACCACTGCTAGGTATATACCCAAAGTTAGTTCAAGTACACAAAAGGGATACTTGCTCAACCATGTTTATAGCAGCGCTATTTGTAATAGCCAGAACCTGGAAACAACCCAGATGTCCATCAATGGAGGAATGGGTACAGAAATTGTGGTATTTTTATACAATGGAATACTACTCAGCAATCAAAAAGGAGGAAATCATGAAATTTGCAGGCAAATGGTGGGATCTAGAAAAGATCATTCTGAGTGAAATATCCCAGAAGGAGAAAGACAATCATGGGATATACTCACTTATATAGACCTATAAGATATGATAAACATAATGAAATCTGTACATCTAAAAAAGATAATCAATTGAGTGGACATGAGGTAAGATGATCAATCCTCTTTTAGAAAGACAGGTGGGATGTGCATTGAATGTATCACAGGAGTCTACTCAGCGCATCTGAAAGACTCTAACTAGCAGTGTTTTCAAAGCAAAGACTCATGACCAAACCTTTGGCAGAGTACAGGGAATCATAAGAAAGAAAGGGAGTTAGTCTTATGGGGAAAGGATTGGGGCTCCACAAGGACCAAATATATCTGGGCACAGGGTTTTTTTCTGAGACTGACATTCAACCAAGGACCATGTTTGGATATAACTTAGAATCTCCACTCAGATGTAGCCTGTGGTAGCTCAATAACCAATTGGTTTCCCAAAGTGAGGGGAACAAGGACTATTTCTAACAGGAACTCAATGACTGGCTCTTTGGTCTCCCCACCCCCGAAGGGAGGAGCAATCCTGTTAGGCCACAGAGGAGGGCTTTCAGCCATTCCTGAAGATTCCTGATAAAACAGGATCAGATGAATGGGGAGGAGGTCCCCCCTATCAGTGGACTTGGAAAGGGGCGCGGTGGAGATGAAGGAGGGAGGGAGGGAATGGGAGTTAATGAGGGATCGGGACATGTCTGGGATACAGAGTTAATAAAATGTAACTGATAAAAAAATAAATAAATAAACAGAAAAAAAAGAAAATAAAGAATTCAACATAAAGAAAATCATTCTTAGTTGGAAATATTTCTAGGAAAAAAAATAAGAAAGAAATAATGGAAAAGAAGACTCTAGGGAAGAAAACAGGAACTACAGAGATAAGCATAACCAACAGACTACAAGAGATGGAAGAAAGAATCTCAGGTCTAGAAGATACAATGGAAGAAATCGACGTATCTGTCAAAGAAAATGTTAAATCCGAAAAATTCCTGACACAGACCGTCCAAGAAATGCAAGACAATATGAAAAGACAAAACCTAAGAATAATAGGTATAGAGGAAAAAGAAGACTCCCTTCTCCAAGGCCCAGAAAATATTTTCAACAAAATCATTGAAGAAAATTTCCCCCAGCTAAAGGAGAGGCCAATTAGAATACATGAGGCCTACAGAACACCCAACAAATTTGACCAGAAAAGAAAATCCTCCCGCCACATAATAATCAAAACAGTAAGTATACAGAACAAAGAAAAAATACGAAAAGCTGCAAGGGAAAAAAGCTAAGTAACATATAATGGCAAACCCATTAGAATCACACCTGACATTTCAACAGAGACTGTGAAAGCCAGAAGGGCCTGGACAGATACCATGCAGACCCTAAGAGAACACAGATGTCAGCCCAGGCTACTATACCCCGCAAAACTCTCAGTCCTCATAGATGGAGAAAACAAGATATTCAATGACAAAAACAAATTTCAACAATACCTACAAACAAATCCAGCATTACAGAAGACACTGGAAGGGTAAATACAACCCAAGAAAGCTAGCTACATTCAAGAAAACAGAGGAAATAAATAACCTCACTTCAGTAAAACAAAAAGCAACCAAGCACACAACCTGATGACCACAGCCAACATCAAAATCAAGAGATCTAACAGCACTGGTCATTAATCTCTCTCAACATCAATGGACTCAACTCTCCAATAAAAAGACACAGATTAACAAAATGGATACGTAAACAAAACCCAGCAATCTGTTGCATACAAGAAACACACTTAAGGCACAAAGATAGACATTACCTGAGGGTAAAGGGTTGGAAGACCACTTTCCAAGCAAATGGACCCAAGAAGCAAGCAGGAGTAGCCATTCTAATATCTGATAAAATAGACACTCAACCAAAATTAATAAAAAGAGATGGGGAAGGAAACTTCATACTCATCAAGGGAAAATTCCACCAGGAAGACATCACAATCCTGAACATCTATGCCCCAAATACAAGGGCACCCACATTTGTGAAAGAAACATTGATAAAATTTAAAGCACATATAGATCCCCACACATTAATAGTGGTAGACTTCAACACGCCACTCTCAACAAAGGACAGGTCAACAAAACAGAAATTAAACAAAGAAACATTGTCTCTGACAGAGGTCATGAATCAAATGGACCTAACAGACATTTACAGAACTTTACACCCAAACACAAAAGAATTTACCTTCTTCTCAGCACCTCATGGAACTTTCTCCAAAATAGACCATATAGTGGGTTACAAAGCAAGCCTCAACAGATACAAGAAGATTGAATTAATCCCATGTATCTTGTCTGATCACCATGGAATAAAGCTGGACCTCAACAATAACAGAAATAACAAAAAGCCTACACACACATGGAAACTGAACAACTTGTTACTAAATGACAGCTGGGTCAGGGAAGAAATAAAGAAAGATATTAAAGTCTTTCTAGAAATCAATGAAAATGAAGACACAACATACCCGAACTTGTGGGACACAATGAAAGTAGTGCTAAGAGGAAAGTTCATAGCACTAAGTGCCTTCAAGAAGAAATTCGAGACAGCTCATTCAAGCACCCTAATGGCTCACTTTAAAACCCTAGAAAAAGAAGAAGCAGACACACCAAGAAGGAGTAGACGGCTGGAAATAATCAAACTCAGGGCTGAAATCAATCAATTGGAAACAAATAAAACAATTCAAAGAATCAATGAAACCAAGAGCTGGTTCTTTGAGAAAATCAACAAGATCGACAAACCCTTAGCCAGGCTAACTAAAAGGCAGAGAGACACCACCCAAATCAACAAAATCAGAAACGAAAAGGGGGATATAACTACAGACACTGAGGAAATCCAAACAATCATTAGGACTTACTTCAAAAGTCTATATACCACAAAATTTGAAAATCTAAATGAAATGGATAATTTTCTTGATCGATTTGACTTACCAAACCTGAATCAGGACAAGGTAAATGAACTAAATAGTCCCATATCCCCCAAAGAAATAGAAGCGGTCATCAAAAGTCTCCCATCCAAAAAAAAAGCCCAGGACCAGATGGCTTCAGTGCAGAATTCTACCAGACCTTCAAAGAAGAGCTAACACCAATTCTCTTTAAACTATTCCACAAAATAGAAACAGAAGGAATATTACCAAATTCATTCTATGAAGCCACAGTCACCTTGGTACCTAAACCTCACAAGACTCAACGAAGAAAGAGAATTTCTGGCCAATCTCCCTTATGAACATTGATGCAAAAATACTTAATAAAATACTTGCAAACCGAATCCAAGAACACATCAAAGATATTATCCACTATGACCAAGTAGGCTTCATCCCAGGTATGCAGGGGTGGTTCAATATACGGAAATCCATCAATGTGATCCACCATATTAACAAACTGAAAGAAAAATACCACATGATAATCTCCCTAGATGCTGAAAAAGCATTTGACAAAATCCAACATCCATTCATGTTTAAAGTCTTTGAGAAATCAGGGATACAAGGCACATATCTAAACATAGTAAAGGCGATATACAGCAAGCCGATAGCCAACATCAAACTGAACGGAGAGAAACTTAAAGCAATCCCACTGAAATCAGGGACAAGACAAGGCTGCCCACTCTCTCCATATCTCTTCAACATAGTTCTGGAAGTCCTTGCTAGAGCAATAAGACAGTTGAAGGAGATCAAGGGGATACAAATTGGAAAGGAACAAGTCAAATTATGACTATTTGCAGATGATATGATAGTATACGTGAGTGACCCCAAAAACTCTTCCAGCTGATAAACACCTTCAGCAAAGTGGACGGATACAAAATTAACTCAAAAAAAATCAGTAGCCCTCCTGTATACAAAAGACAAAAGGGCTGAGAAAGAAATTAGGGAAACAACACCCTTCACAATAGCCACAAATTACATAAGGTACCTCGGAGTAACCCTAACCAAGGAAGTCAAAGACTTGTATGAAAAAAATTTCAAATATCTGAAGAAAGAATTAGAAGAAGATATGAGAAGATGGAAAGATCTCCCATGCTCATGGCTTGGCAGGATTAACATAGTAAAAATGTCCATCTTACCTGCTGTATACAAAAGACAAAAGGGCTGAAAGGGAAATTAGGGATACAACACCCTTCTCAATAGCCACAAATGACATAAAGTACCTTGGTGTAACCCTACCCAAGCAAGTCAAAGAAAGAACTAGAAGAAGATATGAGAAGATGGAACGATCTCCTATGCTCATGGCTTGGCAGGATTAACATAGTAAAAATGGCCATCTTACCAAAAGCAATCTACAGATTCAATGCAATGCCGATCAAATTACCAGACCTGGAAAGAAAAATTCTCAACTTCATATGGAATAACAAGAAACCCAGAATTGCTAAAACAATCCTCTACAATAAAAGATCTTCCGGAGATATTTCCATCCCTGATCTTAAGTTGTACTATAGAGCAACAGTTTTAAAAACTGCATGGTACTGGCATAGAAACAGAATGGGGGATCAAAGGAACTGAACAGAGGACCCAGAAATAATCCACACACTTATGGACACCTGATCTTTGACAAAGACGCCAAAACCATACAATGGAAAAATGATAGCATCTTCAACAAATGGTGCTGGTCTAACTGGATGTCTACATGTAGAAAAGTGAAATTAGATCCATACTTGTCACCCTGCACAAAACTGGTTTCTGCCTTCCACCTTCCCGATGGTGAGTGCTCTCTGTCACGAACAATTCCACATTTGGCTAAGGCTGAGGATCTGGCTTGCTTCCATGTATGTGGACCTATCTGCATTGCCCACATGGCAAGCTGGGGTTAGTTACCCAGAGGCTATTTAAGCTGTGGGCTGGCTTGCCCCAGGGTCAGATGATTGTTCAAGGTTCCTGAATAAACTGCATTGAAGAAAAAAAAAAAAAAAAAAAAAAAAAAAAAAAAAAAAAAAAAAAAAAAAAAAAAAAAACAGCCAACAGAGTTCTTGTCAGAGATAGACACCGCTTCCGTTATTAGGGCACCCACATGGAGACCAAGCTGCTCATTAGCTACATCTGTATAGAGGCCCATTAGCTACATGTGTGTAGGGGCCTTAGGTCCAGTCCATGCAATGGTCCTTAGTTGGTGCTTCAGTCTCCGCAAGCCCCTCTGGGCCCTGGTTGTTTGGCTCTGTTGGTCTTCCTGTGGAGTTCCTGTCACTTCCAGGTCCTTCTATTATTCTCCCATTTTTCCACAAGACTCCCTACGTTCTGAGTCTCAACATCTGCTTCAATCCACTGTTGGGTGGAGCCTCTCAGAGAACAGCTATGCTAGTTGTTTGTCTGCAAGCATAGCAGAGTTTCATTAGTAGCGTCAGGGCTGGGATCTCTCCCAAGGGGTGAGTCTTATGTTGGGCCAGGCATTGGCTGGACAGTCCTTCAATCACTGTACTATCTTTATCCCTGAACATCTTGTAGTTATGGTAAATTTTGGGTCCAAGTTTTTGTGGGTAGGTTGGTGTTCTCTTACTTCCACTAAGAATCCTCTCTATTTAGAGGGTATCCTCTTCAGTCTCCATGACTCCTGCTACTAGGAGTCTCAGCTAGAGTCACCCTCATATCCTTCCAGAAGCCTACACTGTCTTAGGTCTCCAGCTTGTCACAGAGATGCCCTTACCTGTGGTTTCTTTTCTTGCTGCACACCGTCTATCTTGCCCCCAACTCTGGCTGAAAATTTCAGCCAAATGGATGGAACTAGAAAATATCATCCTGAGAGAGGTAACACAAACCCAAAAAGACACACAAGTTATGTACTCATTTATAAGCAGATTTTAGACATAAAGTATAAGCTAAACACACTATAAAACTCACCGACCCAAAGAAGATAAGTATCAAGGAGGGCTCAAGGGAGGATGATTAAATCTCACCCAAAAAGGGAAATAGAATAAACAGTGAAATGGTTGAAGAGAGGGAACATGGTAAGAGAGAGAGCCCAGAGAGAAATGAGGGTGGAGATCAGACCTTTGGCTTATACATCTTTAAGGAAGGGTGGGCTCCGTGGACACCCTTTGCCTAGCAACTAACTGCCTATAAATCCTCAGAGAGGTGGATCTCTCTGAGCCCCTCCCTATTCTTTGATGAAATGTTGACAGGGCTAAATCTTGTGCAAGTAATCACAGTTACTTTGAGTTCATGAATACAAGGTCATGTCATGCTTTGGAGACTATATTCTATGACACTTGACCTCTTCCTGACTCTTACATTACTTAGGCTTTCTTTTATATGATACTCCCTAATCTTGGAGGACATGATATATATATTCCACTTAGTGCTGAACATTGAACAGTCACTTAACTCTCATCACCTTGATCAGTTTAAATAGGTTATTTTGTTCCCTTATGTTTTTATTCATCATTGTGCACATACATTATACTTTAATATTTATTTCTATATCATATATAACAGAAATATAAAATGTATATGTAATATCTAAAATTAATCTTTGTGAACTCTTATATTCATTTTAAGAGCTTCTTCCAATTAATTCTCAAAAATTTTCTCATTAGACAAATACTTCCTTTGAGTAACCATAAACTTGCATTTTCTTTCTAAATTATATTTTTCTTTTTTTCTCATTTAATTGCTTTTACCTTCAAAATAATATTAAGTTATAGTACTAATAATAGTTATAACTTTTATATTTTTATATTTAAATGGATGGAAATTTAACATTTTATTTTAATATTTAACCTTTGATGACAAATTTTAGTTATAAGCAAATTCAAATTACAATCATCAATTCATTGAAATAATTTCTTTTTCAGAGAGATTATTGAACTAAATGAGCCATCTTTAGATTTGCTATGCAAAGAAATATACAGAACATCATTTTGTAGATGAGTCTCAAATTACTTAAGATCTATCTTTTAAATAAAAAAGCTAAATAATGTTTTCACCTTTTTAGATACAAAGCATTATAATTATTAACCACTTTTAAAGAATCATATGTCCTTTTGATTTGTTTACTGTATTGTTTCAGAAAGTAGCTCAAGCTTTTTGTAAATCTACAAAATTGTAGCCACTCACACTTGCTAAACCCCAAAATGACTTGTGTAAATACAGACCAAAAGACAAATCAAAACAAAAACTAAAATATATTTGTTGAATTTAATTAACTGATTTTGCAGTATAAATAATTCTAAAAGCTCATTTGGTTTAATTGGGATCCAGATCTTTGGTATAGTTTAGTTTTATTCAATAGCAGGATTGTTGTTGACACAGAAGACTGTGTGTGGTGGGGTGGGATTGTGTATGCATGAGAAAGTGTTCCACACATTTCATTCTCATGATATTATCATTTTTATTTCACAAGATAGGCACAACTATAACCTGAAATAAGCAATAAAACTAGTGATCAACAGATTTGGGTACAAACAGCTAGTTTTCAGTTATGCTATCTTTCTATCTTTCTATCTATCTATCTATCTATCTATCTAGATATTTATATTTATATATTTATATTTAATCACATTGTATCCAGGCTGCAGTCCCCTCCCTTGACTCCTCCCAGTCTCACCCACCCTTCCTCTTCTCTCCCTATGCTCCTTCCCTAGTCCACTGATAGCGATGGACCTCCTCCCCTTTGATCTGACCCTAGCTTATCAGGTCTCATCAGGGCTGGCTGCATCATCTTTTTCTGTGGCCTGGCAAGGCTGCCCACCCTCCAGGGGGAGATGATCAAACATTCAGCCACTAAGTTCATGTCAGAGAGAGCCCTTTTACCCTTTACTAGGAAATCCACTTGGAAACTGAACAGCCCACGGGGGTTGAGGGAGGTCTAGGTCCTCTCCATGCATGGTCCATAGTTGGTGTATTTGTCTCTGCTGGAACCAGTTTTGTTGTTGTTGATGTTGTATTTATTTATTTATTTATTTATTTATTTATTTTTGGTTGTTCTCCTCTTGGAGATCCTGTCCCCTCCAGGTCTTTCTATCACCTTATTCTTCCATAAAGTTTTCTACACTCTGCCTAAAATTTGGCTCTGAGTCTCAGTATCTCCTTCCATTCCCTGATGGGTAGAGGATGGGTCCTCTTTCCAAGGACCCCTGTGGAAGGCTGCTGTCCTGTTCCTTGTCTTCTCCTACTTCAATGTTTATCATGTTTGCTCTTCCAGTGAGGTTTCAGCCTCTTTCTTAGGATTCTCTTTGTTGTTTAGTTTCTCTAGGACTATAGATTTTAGGATATTTATCTTATACATGTCTAATATCCATTTATAAGTGAGTATATACCATATGTGACTTTCTGTTTCTGGGTTACCTCACTTAGGATGATTTTTTTTACTATATATCCAGATTGAAAACCCCTCCCTAAACTTCTCCCAGTCCCAACCTCCCTCTTTCCCCCCATGTCCCTCCCTTAGTACAATGACAGGGGGAGTTATCCTCCTCTGCCATCTACCCATAGCTTATCAAGTCTCATCAGGACTGCATGGACCCTCTTCCTCTGTGGCCTGAGAAGGCTCCATTGCCAGGGGCCAGTGATCAAAGACTCCGCAATCATGACAGAAGCAGCCCCTGTTCCCTTTACTAGAGAACCCACATGGAGACTGACCTGCAAATCAGCTGCATCTGTGCAGCGGGTTTAAAACCCTCTGTGGAAAAAGATAGCATCTTCAACAAATGGTGCTGGTCTAACTGGATGTCCACATGTAGAAAAATACAAATAGAACCATATATATCACCTTACACAAAGTTAAACTCCAAGTGGATCAAAGACATGCATGTGAAACCAGACACACTAAATCTGTTGGAAGAAAATTAAGGAAGAGCCTCGAACTCATTGGCATTGGCACAGGAGACAGTTTCTTAAAGAGAACACCAGCAGCTCAGGCTCTAAGATCAACAATTAATAAATGTGACCTCAGACCTAAAGAGCTGAATAACAAGGAAGGTCCTAGGGAGGATGCTTAATTCTCATTCAGGAGGGCAAATAAAGTAAACACCAGAAACTGATGAAGAAAGGGTACAGGATGGGAGCCTACCATAGTTGTCCTCTGAAAGACCTCACCCAGCAAGGGATTGAAGCAGATGCTGAGACTCACATCCAAACTTTGTGCAGATTGCAGGGAGTCTTATAAAGAGAAGTGATATAGAAGAACCAAGATGATAAGAGAGGAGCTTCACAAGGAGACCAATAGAGTCAACATATCTGGGCCTAGGGAGCCTTACAGAGACTGATGTACCAAGTAAGTATCATGCATTTAGAGGACCCAGACCCACTGCTCAGATGTTGCTCAGATAAGTAGCTCATTCTCCATGTGGATCCTATAGTAATGGGAGCTGTGGCTGTCTCTGACATGAATTCTGTTGCCTGTTCTTTGATCACTTTCCCCTGGTGGGGAAGCCTCTCGAGTATACAGAGAAAGAGGATGCAGCATATCTGATGAGACTTGATAAGCTGTGGTCAGATGGCATAGGAGGAGGGCTTCCCCCTCTGAGGACTAGGGCAGGGGGATAGATAAGAAGATGGTAGGAGGGTGGGACCGGGAGGATATGAGGAAGGTGGCTACAATCATGATGTAAAGTGCATAAGTTAAAAAAAAATAGATAAAAAAATTCAGGCTTCTAACAGATAATAATTAAATAAAATGGGATAAAATTATCAACACTTAAGAATAAGACAAAACAAACTGAAGGGAAGGGGCCCAAGAAAAGGTACAAGAAGCAGATATAGGTGCAGAGACTCGTTCACAAACTCAAAAAATCACATAAAAATACTAAACTGGAAGCCATAATATATATACAAATGACCTAGAGGAGAAAAGAAAGAAAGAAAGAAAGAAAGAAAGAGAGAGAGAGAGAGAGAGAGAGAGAGAGAGAGAGAGAGGAAGGAAGGAAGGAAGGAAGGAAGGAAGGAAGGAAGGAAGGAAGGAAGGAAGGAAGGAAGGAAGGGTAAGAAAAAAAATTAAAGCCTAGATATGGCATTATGAGAGAAGGAGCCTCCAAAGAAGCCATTGTGAGTTGTTTCTTTGTAGCCAGCTACTGATGGGCATCCTCAAGATTACTTTGTTTCCCCAGTGAGACTCCCTTGGAGAAAACTAAATTTTCATTTGTAAATGGTTATCAGTTGTAGATAATTTCTGGGTTAGAGATGGGAGCATGTGTCCACTTCTGCTTTCAGGTCTAGGACTCCATCTGGTACAGATCTACGTAGGCCCTGTGCTTGCTGCCTCAGACTCTGTGAGTTCATATGTGTGTCAGTATTCTTGTGTATAGAAGATCTTGTTGCCTTGGTTTCCTCCATCCCTTCTGGCTCTGCCCTGTGTTTTCATAAAGCAACCATACTTTCAAAATAATCATTGTGCTTACAAATCCAAGTTTTTCATCTTGCATTTTGTACGAACTACCTTTATGACATCAGCAATGTTATTTAATTTGTGGATTTGTGTGTGTGTCTGTGTATGTGTGTGCATCTGTAGACTACTCTGTCTACAGCAGCATACCTGCCTATATAGAGTAAAGAAGAGAACATCGGGTGTCTGCTTCATTTTCTTGAGACAGGATCTCTTACTGAATCTAGAACTCACAATTTTTTATAGCTAGTTTGGTAAGCAGCAAATTCCAGAAATCCTCCTGTCTTTATCCCCACCTGAGCACTGGCATTATAAACATGCACAGTTAAGCCTTACTTCAAAAAAAAGTTTGTCTTGTTCTCTCTCTTTCTCTCTCTCTCTTTGTGTGTATGTGTGTGCACACATGTGCCCAGAGGCCCGAAGATTGTTGAATCCCCAGATGTTGGAGTTATAGGCAGTTGTTAGCTGCCTGAAATGAGTAATGGAAACCAATCTCTGGTCTTCTGTAAGCTCATCAAGTATGCTTAACTTGCTGACCAGTCACATAGGTGCTGGGGTTCCAAATTCAGGCCTTCAAGCTTACTCAGGAAGAGCACTTATTTTCTATTTATTTACTTATTTACTATTTATTCCCCAGACCATGTTCAACTTGCTTTTCAGACCTCATTTGCCTCCCTCTTGTGTAAAATATTGACATTAATTAATTAGCTTTAGCT
Source organism: Meriones unguiculatus (assembly GCF_030254825.1). Lineage (NCBI taxonomy): Eukaryota > Metazoa > Chordata > Mammalia > Rodentia > Muridae > Meriones > Meriones unguiculatus. Next base: position 49,367,419 of record NC_083369.1, on the reverse strand, counting down.
ATTCACTCATTCATTCATTTATTCAGCATTTATGGAATGGTAGTGACTGATTTATCAAATGGTTAAGTCTCTAAAATCCTTGACTGTATGTGTGTCTTTATAGTTGTATATATTAAAAAGGAATTGCTAAATATTGTCCTGAGTTTAACTTTATAACTATAAAGACACATGTATACTCACAGGATTTTGGAGACCTAACTGTTTGATAAATCAGTCACTTTGTTCAATTATATTTTACTCTAGATAAACAATTGTTTACAAAGAGGTTTTATTTTTATTGGTGACATATAGTCCTACCTTTATTTATTTATTAATGAACAAAACAAAATTAAGTAAGCTTTTTAAGCTTTCTCTTTGGCAAAACTATGTCCTGATTATAGTGCATGTTAGCTTGGCAGTTGGACTTACTAGATATATGATTTTAAATATCTAATTATGTTAAACCCACATATAAGAACACACTGTATAAACTGAGATTTTAATACCACAGTGTACATTTTTTGCAGCTTTTTTTCTCATCTCAGGGTGGAAAAGAAATAGTGACATTTCTTGATAAGTTCTCCTCTGACAAGAAATGGAAGAAAGAATCTCAGGTGTGGAAGATACAATGGAAGAAATCAAAGTATCTGTCAAAGAAAATAATAAATGTAAAAAATTCCTGACACAAAACATCCAAGAAATCCAAGACAACATAAAAGGACAAAACTTAACGATAATAGGAATAGAGGAAAAAGAAGATTCCCTCCTCCAAGGCCCAGAAAATATTTTCAACAAATTCATTGAAGAAAATTTCCCCAACTTAAAAGGGAAGCCTATAAGAATACAAGAGGCCTACAGAACACCTGATAAATTAGACCAGAAAAGAAAATCCTCCCGTCATATAATAATCAAAACAGTAAGCATACAGAACAAAGAAAAAATACTAAAAGCTGCAAGGGAAAAAGGCCAAGCAATGTATAATGACAAACCCATCAGAATCATATGTGACTTCTCTACAGAAACTATGAAAGCCAGAAGGGCCTGGACGGATATCATGTAGGCCCTAAGAGAACACAGATGTCAGCTTAGACTACTGTACCCAGCAAAACTCTCAGTCCTCATCGATGGAGAAAACAAGATATTCAACGACAAAAACAAATTTCAACAATACCTACACACAAATCCAGCATTACAGAAGATACTAGAAGAAAAAATACAACCCAAGAAAACTAACTACTTTCAAGAAATCACAGGAAATAAATAACTTCACTACAGCAAAACAAAAAGTAGCCAAACACACTACCATGGCCAACATCAAAATCAAAGGATCTAACAGCCACTGGTCATTAATCTCCCTCAACATCAATGGACTCAATTCTCCAATAAAAAGATACACACTAACAGAATGGATGCGTAAACAAGACCCAATAATCTGTTGCATACAAAAAACACACCTAAATCACAAAGATACACATTACCTGAGAGTAAAAGGCTGGAAGACTGTTTTCCAAGCAAATGGACCCAAGAAACAAGCAGGAGTAGCCATTCTAATATCTAATAAAGCAGATTTTCAACCAAAATTAATGACAAGAGATAGAGAAGTACACGTCATACTCATCAAGGGGTTTTTTAAAGATGGCAGCGGCTAGTGTGTAGCTTAGCTGAAGGGGAGAGGACTCACAATGTGGAAATTGGTGAGTGAAGGGGCTGATCAACCCAGGACAGAGTTATCTAGACTTCCAAGAGGAAAGACTAACCATGATCTGAGTCCATCTAGAATCAGGTCACAGCAGACTCCTCCAGGAGGAGACACCCTGACAGGTGATCCCCAGGCACTTCCCCGCACCCAACACCCTACTCCCTCTTTGGAGGAGGCAGGAGGCATCCAACAGGATTTGCCACAGACCACACTGTCTGTACCTCAGCCCCAGTAAGAGCTGCAGCTCCCACAAAAAAAAAAAAAAAAAAAAAAAAAAAAAGATCAGGGTTTTGTGCCCAATCCTTTCGGGCACTCCCCTGAGAACTAGGACACCACCATAACCCTACCCCAGCAGAGCAGAAGGATAGAGAGGGGCACAATGGCTTCACAGCATCTGGACCCCAATGCTGCCAGCTGCTCCTAGCAAACAAACTTCAGCTCAGGATCTGGGACTGTGGTCATTCAACACGTCCTGAGACTCTCCAGGGTCCAGCACAATAAGGTGCAGCACCAAGTCCTAACACCGGCGGCCCCCCAACCCCTGGCAGAGAAACCTTGGCTCAGGATTGGGATTAAGAAGTCCCAACTCCTTCTGACACTCCCCTGAGAGCACCCTCCATAAGCTTGCCCTAGCAGAGGGGAAGGTCAGAGGGGAAGGACAGAGAGGCAGCCTGCCACAGGACACAACACCCCCTCTCCAGCTCATCCAGTGGCTCCAGGCAGAGAAACCCGAGTTCTGGATCTGAGGACACTCAACCCTAACTGGTACTCTCCCAGAATCATCAAACAGGTTCTACCGCAAGGCTGCTTCTGGCAGAGAGATCTGGGTCCGGGATCTGGGATTGAGAATACTCAATCCAACTCTTTCCCGGGCTACCCCGGGACCAGCCAACATAATCCCTCCTGGCAGAGGGAAAGGACAGAGAGGCAGCACACAGGGCAGGTGGACACCGAGTCCTGCTGCCACAGTGCCACAGAGCTGACTGTTAGCCTACCCACGCATTTTCTGCAGCAGGACCAAATGGGAGACTGGTCCTGCAAGGGAGTGAGTGAGCCTTCTAGGGAGAGTTTTCCCCAGACCCAGGGCCTCTCCACACAAGCAACCAGAGGAGATCCCTGCCACCCACACCCGTAGTGTGGGCATCATAGGGATTCTTGGGATAGCGACCCTAACATTGAAGCCTCTGCCTTGTGGGTCCACCAGTATAATCCAGACAAACAATCCCTGGATCCCAGACAGAACTGCATAATAGTGGCCTGCAGGCCACTGCAACAGTCAGAGAATCTGCACATGCACACTGCTCCCCCTAAAAGCACATGCGAATAGCGCCAGCATCACATTCCTTACTTAGACTGAAACCACAACGCACACTCCTAAACCAGTGAACCTCTCACATCTTCCTGAAAAAGAGTCCAGAAAACAGAAAGAGACGATCATAGCCCAAACTACAAACTTGAGGAACAAACAGTGAGGGGTATAAATAACCAGATGGCTAAAGGCAGATTTAAGAACACACCCCAAAAATCAGGACATAGTAACCTCTCCAGCAGCCCCACAAACCAATGGACACTTCAATTCAATAGATATACAAAGAAAACGACCTCAAAACGATGTTTCTCCAGCTATTAATGGCCCATAAAGATGAAATGAACAAAGTCCTCAGAGAAATAGCCAAAGAAATCGAAGTGAACAAAGAGGAAATAAATAGAGCTCTCAGAGAAATGACCATGAAAATTGAGGCAAACAAAGAGGAAATGAACAAAGCTCTCAAAGAAATGCCCACACAAATAAAGGCACATAAAGAAGAAATAAACAAAGCTCTCATAGAAATACAGGCAAATATAGCCAAAGAAGTAGAGGCACAATTACTAATATATAGAGAGGAAACAGACAGAAAAATAGAAGCCGTCATTGAAAAGCAGGACTCCACATTCAAACAGATGAAGGAAATGGTGCAAGACATGAAAACAGAATTAGAATCAATAAAGAAAACATAAATAGAGAAAAACCTGGAGCTGGAGAACATAGAGAAAAGATCAGGAACTACAAGTTAAGCATCACCAACAGAATACAAGAGATGGAAGAAGTCGACTCTCAGGAGTCGAAGATACACTTGTAGAAATTGACATGTCTCTCAAAGAAAAAATAAAATCAGAAAAGTTCCAAACACAAAACATCCAAGAAATCAAAGACACCATGAAAAGACAAAATCTAAGAATAATAGGAGTAGAGGAAAAAGAAGACATCAGGCTCAAAGGTCCGGAAAATATTTTCAAGAAAATTATAGAAGAAAATTTTCCCAACTTAAAGAAAGAGATGTCCATAAATATACAAGAGGCCTACAGAGCTCCAAGTAGACTAGATCAGAAAAGAAATTCTTCATGTCACATCATAGTCAAAACACTGAACCTACAGAACAAAGAAAAAATTCTAAAAGCAGCAAGGGAAAAAGGCCAATTAACATATGAAGGTAGACCTATCAGAATCACACCAGATTTCTCAACAGAAATATGAAAGCCAGAAGGGCCTGGACAGAAATCATGCAGTCCTTAAGGGACCACAGATTCAAACCCAGACTGCTATACCCAGCAAAATTTTCAATAAACATAGACAGAGAATTCAAAATATTCCATGACAAAACCAAATTTAAACAATATCTACATAGTAACCCAGCTCTACAGAAGTTACTAGAAGGGAAACTCCAATCCAAAGAAAACAACTGCATCTAAGTAAACAGAGGAAATAGAAAAATACACAACAACAACAACAGAAAGAATAAAAGCAATGAAACTCAGTGACACCAACAACCCCACATCAACAGTAAGCAACAATTGTTGGTCACTAGTATCTTTCAACATCAATGGACTCAACTCCCCAATAAAAAGATACAGACAAACAGAATGGTTGCAGAAAGAGGATCCAAAATTCTGATGCATCCAAGTAACACATCTATGCAACTAAGATAAACACTACCTCAAAGTAAAGGGCTGGAAAAATGTTTTTCAAGCAAATGGTTCCAGAAAACAAGCTGGAGTAGCCATCCTAATATCTAATAAAATAGACTTTCAACCCAAGTCAATCAAAATAGATAAGGAGGGCCACTATAACCTCATCAAAGGAAAAATCCACCAAGAGGACATCACAATTTTGAATATCTATGCCCCAAATACAAGAGCACCTACATTCATAAATAAAACAATATTAAAACTTAAATCACACATTGATCCTAATACCTTAATAGTGGGAGACTTCAACACTCCACTCTCACCAAGGGACAGATCAACTAGACAGAAAACAAATAGGGAAATAAAAACACTTACAGAGTTCCTAAATCAAATGGACCTAATAGAAGTCTACAGATCTTTTCATCCAAACTCAAAAGAGTGTACCTTCTTTTCAGCCCCTCATGGAACCTTCTTCAAAATAGACCATATAGTTGGTCATAAAGCAAGCCTCAACAGATACGAAAAGATTGAAATAATCCCTTGTATTCTATCTGACCACCATGGACTAAAGCTGGACCTCAACAACAACAGAAATAACAAAAAGCCGACATGCACATGGAAACGGAACAACTTGCTACTCAATGATAGCTGGGTTAAGGAAGAAATAAAGAAAGAAATTAAAGACTTCCTAGAATTCAATGAAAATGAAGGCACAACATACCCAAATTTATCGGACATATTAAAAGCAGTGCTCAGAGGAAAATTTATAGCACTAAGTGCCTTCAAGAAGAAATTTGTAACATCACATACAAGCACCTTAATGGCCCAACTGAAAACCCTAGAAAAAAAAGAAGCAGATACACCCAAGAGGAGCAGACAGCTGGAAATAATCGAACTCATGGTTGAAATTAATCAATTAGAAACAAATACAACTATTCAAAGAATCAATGAAACAAGAAGCTGGTTCTTTGAGAAAATCAACAAGATAGACAAACCCTTAGCCAAACTAACTAAAGAGCAGAGAGAATCTATCCAAATCAGCAAAATCTGAAAAGAAAAGGGTGACATAACTGCAGACACAGAGGAAATTCAAACAATCATTAGGTCATACTACAAAAGCCTATATGCCACAAAATTTGAAAACCTAAATAAAATGGACAATTTTCTTGATAGATTCCATTTTCCAATATTAAGTCAAGATCAGGTAGAAAGACTGAATAGCCTTATATCCTCCAAAAAAATTGAAGCAGTCATTAACAGTCTCCCCTCCAAAAAAAACCCCTGGGCCAGATGATTTCAGTTCAGAATTCTACCAGACCTTCAAAGAAGTGCTAACACCAATTCTCCTCAAACTATTCCACAAAATAGAAACAGAAGGAACATTACCAAACTCATTCTATGAAGCCACAGTCACCTTGATACCTAAACCACACAAACATCCAACAAAAAAAGGGAACTTCAGACCTATCTCTTTTATGAACATTGACTCAAAACTACTCTATAAAATACTTGCAAACCGAATCCAAGCATACATAAAAGATAACATCCATCATGACAAAAATTGGCTTCATCCCACACATGCAAGGGTGGTTCAACATATGGAAATCCATCATTGTAATCCACCACATAAACAAACTGAAGGAGAAAAACCACATGATCATCTCCTTAGATGCCGAAAAAGCATTTGACAAAGTCCAACAACCATTCATGTTTAAAGTCTTGGAGAGATGAGGGATACAAAGCACATATCTAAACATAGTAAAGGCAATATACAGCAAGCCTATAACCAATATCAAATTCAATGGAGAGAAACTTAAATCAATCACACTGAAATCAGGGATAAGAAAAGGCTGCCCACTCTCTCCATACCTCTTCAACATGGTACTTGAAGTCCTAGCCAGAGCAATAAGACAACTAAAGGAGATCAAGGGGATACAAATCAGAAAGGAAGCAGTCAAAGTGTCACTATTCACAGATGATAAAATACGTGAGCGACATCAAAAATTCAACCAGAGAACACCTTCAGCTGATAAACACTTTCAGCAAAGTGGCAGGATACAAAATCAACTCAAAAAAACTAGAAGCCCTCCTGTATACCAAAGACAAAAGGGCCAAGAAAGAAATTAGCGAAACAACACCCTTCACAATAGCCACTAATAATATAAAGTACATTGGGGTGACACTAACCAAGCAAGTGAAAGACCTATTTGAGAAAAACTTCAAATTTCTGAAGAAATAAATTAAAGAAGATATCAGAAGATGGAAAGATCTCCCGTGCTCATGGATTGGTAGGATTAACATTGTGAAAATGGCCATCCTGCCAAAATCAATCTACAGTTTCAATGCAATTCCCATCAAAATATCAACTCAATTCTTGACAGACCTTGAAAAAAAGATTCTCAGCATCATATGGAGAAACAACAACAACAAAAAAAAAAAAAAAAAAAAAAAACAGAATCTCCAAAACAATCCTGTAAAACAAGAGATCATCTGGAGTTATCACCATCCCAGATCTCAAGCTGTACTACAGAGCAATATTAATGAAAACTGCATGGTATTGGCATAAAAATAGAAAGGAGAATCAATGGAACAGAATAGAAGACCCAGAAATAAACCCACACACCTATGAATACTCGATTTTTTACAAAGAAGCCAAAACCATTCAATGGAAAAAACGCAGCATTTTCAACAAATGGTGCTGGTCCAACTTGATGTCTACAGGCAAAAAAATGAAAATAGACCCATATTTATCACCCTGCACAAAACTAAAGTCCAAGTGGATCAAAGACCTCTACATAAAATCAGATACTGTAAATTTGTTAGAAGAAAAATTGGGGAACAGCTTAGAACTCATTGGCACAGGAGAAAACTTCCTGAAAAGAACACCAACAGCACAGGTTCTAAGAGCAACAATCAATAACTGGGACCTCAGGAAACTGAAAAGTTTCTCTAAAGCAAAGGGCAGAGTCATCAAAACAAAACGACTGCCTACAGATTGGGAAAGAATCTTCACTAACCGGTTATCTGACAAAGGGCTAATATCCAGTATATACAAAGAACTAAAAAGCTGAAAAGCAGCAAACCAAGTAATCCAATTAAAAAATGGGGAACAGAGCTAAACAGAGAATTCTCCACAGAGGAATATCAAATGGCAGAGAAACACTTAAAGAAATGCTCAACCTCATTAGCTATTAGGGAAATGCAAATCAAAACGACCCTGAGATTTCACCTTACACCCATCAGAATGGCCAAGATGAAAAACTCAAGTGAGAACACATACTGGAGAGGTTGTGGAGAAAGGTGAACCCTCCTCCACTGCTGGTGGGAATGTAAACTGGTACAACCACTTTGGAAATCTATCTGGTGCTTTCTCAAACAATTAGGAATAGTGCTTCCTCAAGACCCAGTTATACCACTGCTAGGTATATACCCAAAATTTGCTCAAGTACACAAAAGGAATACTTGCTCAACCATGTTTATAGCAGCTTTTTTTTGTAATAACCAGAACCTGGAAACAACCCAGATGTCCATCAACAGAGGAATGGATACAGAAATTGTGGTATTTTTACACAATGGACTGCTACTCAACAATCAAAAAGGAGGAAATCATGAAATTTGCAGGCAAATGGTGGGATCTAGAAAAGATCATTCTGAGTGAAATATCCCAGAAGGAGAAAGACAAACACAGTATTTACTCGTTTATATAGACCTATAAGATATGATAAACATAATGAAATCTATACACCTAAAAAAGATAATCAAGAGAGTGAACACGGGGTAAGATGATCAATTCTCATTTAGAAAGACAGATGGGATGTGCATTGAACCTATGACAGGAGTCTACTGTAGAAGGCATCTGAAAGACTCTACCTAGAAGCATTTCAAAACAGATACTAAGACTTATAACCAAACCTTCGTCAGAGTACAGGGAATCATATGAAAGAAGGGGAGTTAGTCTGATGGGGAAAGGATAGGAGCTCCACAAGGACCAAATATATCTGGGCACAGGGACTTTTCTGAGACTGACATTCAACCAAGGACTATGTATGGATATAACCTAGAACCTCTGCTCAGATGTAGCCCATGTTAACCAATTGGTTTCCCATAGTAAGGGGAACAAGGACTAATTCTAACGGGAACTCAATGGCTGGCTCTTTGACTCCCCACCCCCCAAAGAGAAGAGCAGTCCTGTTAGGCCACAGAGGAGGACTTTGCAGCCAGTCCTGAAGATATCTGATAAAACAGGGTCAGATGAATTGGGAGGAGGTCCTACCCCTATCAGTGGACTTGGATAGGGGCAGGGTGGAGATGAGGGAGGGAGGGTGGGATTGGGAGGGAATGAGGGAACAGGATATAGCTGGGAAACTGTTAATAAAATGTAACTGATAAGAAAAAAAATGAAATTATAAAAAAAATACACATCAAGGGAAAAATCCACCAGGAATATATCACAATCCTGAACATCTATGCCTCAAATAAAAGGGCACCCACATTTGTAAAAGAAATTTGAATAAAACTTAAACAACCCCAAGAACCCCACACATTAATAGTGGGAGACTTCAACATCCCACACTCAACAAAGGACAGGTCAACAAAACAGAAATTAAACAAAGAAATAATAACTGTGACAGAGGTCATGAATCAAATGGACCTCACAGACATCTACAGAAACTTTCACCCAAACTCAAAAGAATTTACCTTCTTCTCAGCACCTCATGGAACCTTCTCCAAAATAGACCATATAGTGGGTCACAAAGCAAGCCTCAACAGATACAAGAAGATTGAAATAATCCCTTGTATCCTATCTGATCACCATGTACTAAAACTGGATCTCAAATAAAAATATAGCAAAAGGCCTACACACACATGGAAGCTGTACAACTTGCTACTAAATGACAGCTGGGTCAGAGAAGAAATAAAGAAAGAAATTAAAGACTTCCTAGAATTCAATGTAAATGAAGGCACAAGATACCAAACTTATGCGACACAATGAAAGCAGTGCTAAGAGGAAAGTTCATAGCACTAAGTGCCTTCAAGAAGAAATTCGAAACATCTCATGCAAGCAACTTAATGGCTCACTTAAAAGCCCTAGAAAAAAAAAAAAAAGAAGCAGACACAACAAAGAGGAGTAGACAGCTGGAAATAATGAAACTCAGGGCTGAAATCAATCAATTAGAAACAAATAAAACAATTCAAAGAATCAATGAAACCAAGAGCTGGTTCTTTGAGAAAATCAACAAGATCGACAAACCCTTAGCCATGCTAACTAAAAGGCAGAGACATCATCCAAATCAACAAAATCAGAAAGAAAAGGGGGACATAACTACAGACATTGAAGAAATCCAAACAATAATTAGGTCTTACTCCCAAAGTCAATATGCCACAAAATTTGAAAATGTAAATGAAATGGCAATTTTCTCAATCGATTCTACCTGCCAAAGCTGAATAAAGACCAGATAAACCAATTAAATAGTCCAATATCCCCTAGGGAAATAGAAGCTGTCATCAAAAGTCTACCATGCAAATAAAGCCCAGGGCCAGATGGTTTCAAAGCAGAATTCTACCAGACCTTCAAAGAAGTGCTAACACCAATTCTCCTCAAACTATTCCACAAAATAGAAACAAAAGGAACACTACCAAACTCATTCTATGAAGCCACAGTCACCTTGATACCTAAACCACACAAACACCCCCCAAAAAAGAGAACTTCAGACCTATCTCTCTTATGAATATTGATGCAAAAATATTCAATGAAATACTTGCAAACTGAATCCAAGAACACATCAAAGATATCATCCACCGTGACCAAGTAGACATCATCCCAGGCATGCAGGGGTATTTCAATATACGGAAATCCATCAATGTGATCCACCACATAAACAAACTAAAGAAGAAAAACCACATGATCATCTCCATAGATGCTGAAAAGGCATTTGATAAAATCCAACATCCATTCATGTTTAAAGTATTGGAGAGATGAGGGATACAAGCCACATACCTGAACATAGTAAAGGTGATATACAGCAAGCTTATAGTCAACATCAAACTCAATGGAGAGAAACTTAAATCATTCCCACTGAAATCAGGGACAAGGCAAGGCACTCCACTTTCCATATCTCTTCATCATTGTTCTTGAAGTCCTAGCTAGAGCAATAAGACAATTGAAGGAGATCAAGGGGATACAAATTGGAAAGGAAGAAATCAAAGTATCACTGTTTGCCAATGATATGATAGTATACCTGAGTGACCCCAAAAATTTATCAGGGAACTCCTATAGCTGATTAACACATTCAGCAAAGTGGCTGGATACAAAATTAACTCAAAAAAAAAAAAAAAACTCAGTAGCCTTCCTGTATACAAAAAACAAAAGAAATTAGGGAAACCACACACTTCACAATAGCCACAAAAGACATAAAGTACCTTGGTGTGAACCTAAACAAGCAAGTCAAAGACTTGTATGAAAAAAATTTCCAGTCTCTAAAGAAAGAATTAGAAGAAGATATCAGAAGATGGAAAGATCTCCCATGCTCATGGCTTGGCAGAATTAACATAGTAAAAATGGCCATCTTACCAAAAGCAATCTACAGATTCAATGCAATTGCCATCAAATTACCAACACAATTCTTTACAGACCTTGAAAGAAAAATTCTCACCTTCATATGGAACAACAAGAAACCCAGAATTGCAAAAACAATTATCTACAACAAAAGATCTTCAGGAGGTATCTCCATCCCTAATCTCAAGCTGTACTATAGAGCAACAATACTAAAAACTGCATGGTACTGGCCTAGAAACAGACTGGTAGATCAATGGAATTGAATAGAAGACCCTGACATAAATCCACACACCTATGGACACCTGATTTTTGACAAAGATGTCAAATCTATTCAATGGAAAAAAGACAGCATCTTCAACAAATGGTGCTTGTCTAACTGGAAGTCTACATTTGGAAAAGTACAAATAGATCCATACTTATCACCCTGCACAAAACTAAAGTCCAAGTGGTCAAAGACCTCAAAAGAAAACCAGACACACTAAGTCTGTTAGATAAAAATATGGGGAAGAGCCTAGAACTCATTGGCACAGGAGACAACTTCCTAAACAGAATACCAACAGCACAGGCTCTAAGAGTAACCATCAATAAATGGGACCTCATGAAACTGAAAAGCTTCTGTAAAGCAAAGGACATTTTCCTCAGAACAAAATGACAGCCTACATATTGGAAAAGGATCTTCACCAACCCTATATCTGACAGAGGGTTAATATCCACTATATATAAAGAACTAAAGAAGTTAAAAAAAATCAAGGTAAAAAATGGGGTACAGAGCTAAACAGAGAATTCTCTGTAAAGGAATATCAAATGGCAGAGAAACACTTAAAGAAATGCTCAACCTTATTAGCCATCAGGGAAATGCAAATCAAAATGACCCTAAGATTTCACCTTACACCCATCAGAATGGCTAAGATCAAAAACTCAAGAGACGCACATGCTGTAGAGGTAGTGGAGAAAGGGGAACACTCCTCCACTGTTGGTGGGAATGTAAACTTGTACAACCACTCTGGAAACCAATCTGGCACTTTCTCAAAAACTAGGAATAGCACTTCCTCAAGATCCAGCCATATATCCAAAAGATTCTCAAGTACACAATAAGGACATTTGCTCAACCATGTTTGTAACAGCCTTATTTGTAATAGCCAGAAGCTGGAAACAGCCCAGATGCCCCTCAGCTGAAGAATGGATGCACAAATTGTGGTGTATCTACACAATGGAATATTACTCAGCAATAAAAAACAAGGAAATCACGAAATTTGCAAGTAAATGGTGGGATCTGGAAAAGATCATCCCAAGTGAGCTGTCCCAGAAGCAGAAAGATGCACACAGTATATACTCACTCATATAAAAATATAATATAGGATAAACCTACTAAAATCTGTACATCTAAAGAAACTAATCAAGAGGGAGGACTCTTGCTAAAATGCTCAATTCCTGTCCAGAACAGCAAAGAGAATGGACATCAGAAGATTCAGAAAAGAGGGAACAAGTCAGTAGCCTGATACAGAGGACCTCTGAAGCTCTGTCCTGCAGACTATCAATGTAGATGCTGAGACTTATGGGAAACCTTTGGGCAGAATGCAGGGAGTCTTATGAAAGAAATGGGAAACAGTAAGATCTCGAAAGGACAGGAACTCCACAAGGAGAGCAACAGAACCAAAAAATCTTAGCACAGGGGTCTTTCCTGAGACTGATATTCCAACTAAGGGATATGCATGGAGATAACCTAAGACCCCTGCACAGATGTAGCCCATGGCAGTTCAGTATCCATGTGGGCTCCATTCTAATAGGAACAGGGACTGTCTCTGACATGAACTGATTGGCCGCCTCTTTAATTACCTCCCCATGAGGGGAAAGCAGCATTACCAGGCCACAGAAGAAGACAACGCAGCCACTCCTGATGAGACCTAATTGACTAGGATCAGAAGTAAGGAAAGGAAGTCCTCCCCTATCAGTGGACTTGGGAGGGGCATGCATGCAGAGGGTGGAGGAAGGGAGGGATTGGGATGGGAGGAGGGAGAGAACCACAGGTGGATACAAAGTGAATAAAGTGTAATTCATAAAGAAAAAAGTCAGTAAAACTTTTATAAATAAATATTAATTATGTAATAATATTATATATTATGTAATAATATTATATATTAAATAAATAACTTTAAGCTTTTAAACTATTAAAGAAAGCTTACATTAGAATCATAAAGTAATGGAAATCTCAGGCACAAACACAGATGGCGACTTTACAGACATAATATCACAAAAAAAGTTGGCCACTCAATGCAGTGTAGAGGGTAAAGTGTTGTTTACCTTCATACTTGTGTGGTATGACACTTGGCATTGCCTAGTGTCATGAGAGATGATCTTCTGCAGTTCACTTGGGTAAGAGATGGACATGCAAAACTCGAAGTATAGCTTCCCACTTTATGGATCTCGTTGTTGCACCATCGTAAATTTAAATTCTTTCTGTGTAACACTTACAAATTGAAGATTATCTGTGTATTCTTTGGGGTCTTTGACTTACAGATTTTCTTGTGACTCCTAAAGATGATGAACTAGCTAGGTTTTTGTCACCTTTACACAAGTTAGATTTATCTGGAAAGAGAAACTTCAGTTGAGAAAGTACCTCCATAATATGTGACTGCAGTCAAGTTTGTAGGGAATGTTTGTGATTAATGATGAATTTGTGATGGTCTAGCTCACTGAGAGCAGTGCCACCCCTTAACAGGCAATCCTGGGTCCTATAAGAAAACAAAATATGCAAGCTTCTGGGAGCAAGCCAATAATCAGTGTCCCTCCATGGTCTCTGCTTCAGTTTCTACCTCCAGTTTCGTGCCTTGATTTCCTATACTAACATTTCTTCCTAATGGACCTGTAAGTCAAATAACCCCTTTCCTCCCTAAGTTGCTTTTGTTCATGATGTTTTGTTGCATCAATACAGACCCTAACTGAGACAGACAAATTATGGTTAAAATTAAGATACATGAAGGCGCATCTTGGCTTCTGCATTAATTAGTAACCTATTTTAGTGCCATTTAGGGTCCAGAACTCTTTTAGCAGTGTCAACAAATAAAAGCAATTATATTTGGAGACAAGCCTCATATGTAATGAACCATAGATTTTCAAAATTGAAGTAGAAAAGTGAGAAAGGGAGATATGTTCCACTTTACAAAGTGCTGAGAAGATGAAGCTTGAAGCCCAAGTTAAGGAGGGGTTCTGAAGAGGCATGTAAAAGTGCTCATGAACTTTATGTTGGACTCTGGGTGTTTCTCAATCACATTTTATGATTCCCACATTTAAATAATTTTTCAGGATGCTAACATTGGAAGTGGTCTGGATGTATTTCCAACAAGTTTCAGTGTTCAACCCAATTTTCCCTCATGTTTTATGAAGAGCACTTCCTTCTGTCCAAGTTTCGTAGGTTTCTACCTACCCTCTTTGTTTCATTTTTTTCCTTTTTCTCTGAGATTATGATTATGTTCTATCACTTAAACCAAGTTTTCTGTTAGTTTGTTTCCATTTGCTAATTCATAGTGCTTCATGCACTCTGACCTTTTCCTTGACATTATGTTGCACTGCTTCAGTGATTCTCTCATCTACCTCCTCTAGCCTATGGAATATTCTGGTCTATTTATGCGCCACAGTTATGTTTCTGAAACAGAGAACTGATTATTTTTGAAAAAGGCATTCCCTTGCTTAAAATTCTTCTATGAATTGCTCTATTTGCTCTGAAAGGAGCAGAATTTAATTTTAATACATGCAAAGCCTTTCAAGGTCTGTCTGCATCCTGCCCTTCTTACTCAATCTATGTTTTCTAAAGAAAACATTGAATTTGTGATTTCCTTTCTATTGTACTTCATTCTTTCCACATTTTTCTGTACTTCCATATCCTTTTTCAACTCCAGTTACATGTTTAAACTTTTCCTCATTTTCAGTCAGACTCTCCTTATGTTACCCAGGGTGAATTGAAATTGACCACAGTCAACCCTCCATATGTAGGGTACAGAGACGTCTCAACACTTATATATAAGCTATCCATTGAATAATAATAGACATATTTGGATATATTGTTATTTCCAATACAATGATATATTTTTTTACCAACCCGGAGATCTGGACTGTTCTCTCTGGTTTGTAACTGCTCAAATTTGTATGCTTGTATGTAAATCCCTTAGAAATAATTGAGTAGAAAGTAGGCTACATTCATCTTTCTATCCCCAAATTTACAAAGATATCTACCATGTATACATATTCAAGAATATTTATTTTATGAATGGTATGGATATAAGTGCCATAAATGAATATAGAAGTAGGAAAGAGTCTCAGTAACAAATTCAGAAAAAGTGAGAAAATCAAGGATGACTTATATTTTACATTTGAGTGATAAAAGAGATAGGTATGAACACTGGAAATATGGAATGCAGGGAAGAAAAAGTTTGAGACAGTAAATAAAATTGGTTTTGGTCATCTGGAGCTTATTAAGTAGTTACATGAACAAAAACTAAAGGATTAAAATGTCCTCAAGTTCTACTTCTTGAACAATTAAAAGATCATCTTTATAAGATTATCAAAAAATAGCATAGTGATCAAATGTAAGTGATCAAATTAGGCTAGAAGGAAACAAGGGGTTTTACAATATTCACAGGTTTAAAAATATGAGACAAGTTTCAGGCAATGACCAGGAACATATCCTGGGATTAGACAATCTGGTTTAATTCAACATGCAGGTTCTTTGCTATCATACCAACTTCACATGAATAGCCACTCATTTTCAGATGCTCATCAATGTCAAAAAAAGCTGTTATATTTTGGAAAAGTTAGTCACTGAAAACACTTGACAACTAACCTCTGAAACTTTGTGTCAATAACATGAATGTAAATGATTTTTCAAAAGTCTTGGTTCCCTAACATGAATAAATTTATGTACCGAAATATTATAGAAACTAGGTACAGTGGCATACAACTTTACTCCCGGTGTTTAAGAGATGGAGAAAGATAATGAGTTCCAAGCCAGCCTAGGCTGCATAGTGAGATTCAAGTCAACCTGAGATATAGGAGAAATTACCTCAAAATAAAAGAGGATGTCAAGTCCACTGATAGGGGAGGACCTCCTCCCCTTTCATATGACTCCCTTTTGTCAGGTATTTTCAGGACTGGCTGCAAAGTCCTCCTCTGTGGCCTACAGTACTGCTCCTCCCTTGGGAGGTGGGGAGATCAAAGAGCCACTCATTGAGTTCCTGTTAGAAATAGTCCTTGTTCCCCTTACTATGGGAAACCAATTGATTATTGAGCTATCACGGGGTCACATCTGAGCAGAGGTTCTAGGTTTTATCCTCTCATGGTCTTTGGTTAAGTGTCCATCTCAGAAAAGACCCTGTGCCCAGATATGTTTGGTCCTTGTGGAGCTCCTATCCTTTCCCCATCAGACTAACTCCCCTTCTTTCATATGATTCCCTGCACTCTGCCGAAGGTTTGGTTATGAGTCTTAGTATCTACTTTGGAACACTGCTAGGTAGAGTCTTTCAGATGCTTTCTGCAGTTGACTCCTGTCATACGTCCAATGCATATCCCATTTGTCTTTCTAAATGAGGGAGGGAGGGTGGGATTGGGGAGGGAATGAGGGATACAGCTTGGATACAGAATTAACAAAATATAACTAATGAGAAAAATAAAATTTATAAAAAAGGCAAAAAAAAGAACACAAAACTGTTCTACAAGACAACAACAACAACAAAATCTATAAAAAAAAAATCTACGTCTGTCAATAAAGTGACACCGGGTATTCCAATCACACTCCAGAGCAGGCCCTATGCTGGAGTAGTTGGCCAGTACAAGTCAGATTTCACATTCCTTTGTGCTTGTTCTGTTTTGTTTTCATTTTTGTTTCTTCTCAAGAGAGAAAGAACATGAGTTTTTTTTTTTTTTTTTTTTTTTTCAATGCAGTTTATTCAGGAACATTGAACAATCCTCGGACCCCAGGGAAAGCCAGCCCACAGCTTAAATAGCCTCTGGGTAGCCAACCCAGGTGTGCCACGGGGGCAATGCAGATAGGTCCACATACATGGAAGCAAGCCAGATCCTCGGCCTTAGCCAAATGTGGAGTTGTTCGTGACAGAGAGCACTCACCATCGGGAAGGTGGAAGGCGGAAACCAGCTCCATCTTTAAGGCATAGCATTCCGCAGCTCTCTACAGTTCCCCCTTTTTGTTTTAGACGCATCAGGCAAGAGTAGAGGTCTCATACTCCAACCAAGGACTATTCATGGAGATAACCTAGAACCCCTGCACAGATGTAGCCCAGGGCAGTTCAGAGTCCAATTGGATTACATAGTAATGTGAAGAGGGACTGCCTCTGACAAGAACATGAGTTTTAAAGGTAGAAGGTTATCAGGAAAGAATGTAATACAAACACATTTCTTGAAATTGTCAAAGAATAAACAAAAACCATGGCCAGGCCATGGAGAAATGAATTGTTTGTCTTGCAAGCACGAGTACCTGAGTTCAAGGACCAAAACCCATGTTAAAAAAGCATGCACGGTGGTGCACATTTATCTCTCAGCGATGGTGACCTGTGGAGACAGAAGAACCCTCGGACTTCCCGAGTAGCTAGGCAAGAGACCCTTTATTTGTTGTTGTTAATTTATTTAATCCCACTAAGAAAAAAAAAGAGGATGTCAATCGTGAGAAGGCATAACAATGAAGTCATACAGTGGGAACTGATAGTAAGGAAAATGAGGTTCCATTTTTCCATTTTGTAGGAATTTAGCAACATTGATAAAATAATTTTAAAATAGATTAAGAAAGAAGTTTAATGGCATTTTTATTATGATTTAGGTGAAAAACAACAGTACAAATAAACTTAAAGTTTCAGCAGCCTCCAGGAGGAAGAGAGATGAGAAAAAGTCATGTCTTTAAGGTGAGCTGTGGAGGTCAAAGAAACAGTGAGATAGCTCAGAGTGTTAGGAAACTCATCTTTAGGAGTGCTGAGCTTGGAGGGTACCTCATCATCACAGGTTCTGGCATCTCAAGGCAAAACATTACACCAGTGAGACATGATTAGAAATTGAAATGGGGGCAGGAAAAGTAAAGAGTGTATGTGGGCTAATGGGCTGAGTAAAGAGCCCCAGAAACCTCCAGCCATACCCTGTCTTCAGAAAAACTTTCAGATTTATCTTGATGTCTTAGTTCTTTTCCTATTCTGCCACAGAACCAGGAGCATTAAGAAATCACACGTATCTGAGTAAGGCTTCATTTATACCACTTTCCGTCAAAAATGTTGGCATAAGTAAAACACAGAAACAAAATAAGGACCTGCATGGTAGTTGTATTTTTCACTTTGTTTTATGAAAAAGATGCAATAAAACAAAAATGCATACAATCTCAGGAATTGTTCATCTAGAGGCCTCTGGAGCATCTTGCCAGAAAGATCTTTCTTCAGAATTGTTGTCAGTGTTTGATGAGAACATCTGAAAGGGCAATCTCCAAGTTGGGCTGTAATCCAATAAATAAATTCAACAAATTTACTGAGCATGATAAATCCCTAGGATAACAATCAAAGGAGACACTCTTTCCTGCCCTCAGGGATCTCACAGTATAGGAGAGTCTGCCTATTTAGAAATTCTTTCAAGTCTGTCTTATCTTAAGAAGACAGTTACAGGAGAATATGCAAACAGAACTGTGCACATTTTGTCTAAACCACAGCTGCTTTGGAAATGGGAAAACTCTTTGACTCTTCTGTGGCCATCTTTTTGGAAGATGATAGATCCGTGAACATTAAAAATTGTCCTTTTATTTAAGTCACAATCTTGCTCAAAATTTAGCCAGAATTTTAGATCCAGATAGTTTTTATTAAACTAATTTATAATATATCTAGGCTTAGATTACCAAATGATACGAGGTGATAGATTTAAGGAACAAACTTTAAACAAAGCTACAACTTCCCTGGGAGTCGCTGTTTCTGAAATTTTATCCAGAGATCTGTAAGGTATTTTCTGTTCACTGAATAGCTTGGGTAGTTAGGTAATGGCACTATATATTAGAGATAAATTTGGAAGTGATCATATTTTCTTATGATCGATGGGGCTAAAAGGCATATTTCTCATGTTTATCACTGTCACCAAAAGAGAACAAAATCAGGTAGGAGTTCAAAATAGCAGTGATTAAAATGAATCATTAAGCCCTGGGATTTACTAGGTGTGAGGCAATAAGCTGGAGATGAGCATTGAGGAATAACAGTTACCATTCACAAAGAATTTTCCCAAAGGACTACACATAGCTTGCCATTTATTTTCATACTGTCCTTTTTTTTTTGTATTGTTTTACTCCTTGACAAAATTGTATTAGAAAGACTAAAAAATTTTCCCAAATCCCATAGGTAATAATTGCTAACAGTGACATTCAAACTTAAATATGACCAATACTGATGCCATTGCTCTTCAGGTATTTTCAGCTGTCAGAATTTTGAATGTATGGATTTTGAACACAGTAGACAAGAGGTAGGCTAATAAGCCAATTTAAGGGACTGGGTGGAAAGAGAAGCATCATGCATACTTCACTCCCAGGGCTTGAAGGCTGAGCCAGGAGACAGCAGACAAATCACTGACAACCTGGAGAGATTCTAGGATGTTAAACACCCCTTCATCCTGACTTGAAAGTTTACATCAGCTAAGACATTCCCTTTATAGCAATAGTTTGAATAATTAATGTCATTCTGATACTGTGATTAGAAGCTGTGGAAAACAGAATTCTTCCCCCCATCCCCAAGGTCGAGAAAGTATTTTATTTTTTTTTAATTTTTTATTCTTTTTATTTTTTTATTAATTACACTTTATACACTTTGTATCCCCTCATAAGCCCCTCCCTCCTCCCTTCCCAATTCCACCCTTCTTCCCCTTTCCTCACACATGCCCTTCCCCAAGTCCACTGATAGGGGAGGTCCTCCTCTCCTTACTTCTGATCTTAGTCTATCAGATCTCATCTCATCAGGAGTGGCTGCACTGAAATCTTCTGTGTCCTGGTAAGGCTGCTCTCCCCTCACGGGGAGGTGATCAAAGAGCAGGCCAATCAGTTCATGTCAAAAGCAGTCCCTGTTCCCATTACTATGGAACCCATTTGGACACTGAACTGCCATGGGTTACATCTGTGCAGGGATTCTAGGTTATCTCCATGCATGGTCCTTGGTTGGAGTATCAGACTCAAAAAAGAACCCTGGGCCCAGATTTTTTGGTTCTGTTGCTCTCCTTGTGGAGTTCCTTTCCTCTCCAGATCTTACTATTTCCCACTTCTTTCATAAGATTCCCTGCATTCTGCCCAAAGGTTGGCCATAAGTCTCAACATCTGCTTTAATAGTCTGAAGGGCAGAGCCTTTCAGAGGCTCTCTGTGGGAGGCTCCTAACTTGTTTCCTGTTTTCTTCTTCTTCTGATATCCATCCTCTTTGCCTTTCATATGGGGATTGAGCATTTTGGCCAGAGTCCTCCTTCTTGATTAATTTATTTAGAATTACAGATTTTAAAAGGTTTATCCTATATTATATGTCTATATGAGTGAGTATACACTATGTGTCTTTCTGTTTCTGGGATAGGTCACTCAGGATGAGTCTTTCCAGTTCCTACCATTTACCTGCAAATTTCATGATTTCCTTGTTTTTCATTGCTGAGTAATATTCCATTCTGTAGATGTACCACAATTTCTTTATCCATTCTTCAGATGAGGGCCATCTAGGTTGTTTCCAGCTTCTGCCTATTACAAATAAAGCTGCTACAAACATGGTGGAGCAAATGTCCTTACTGTGTACTTGAGAATCTTTTGGATATATGCCTAGGAGTGGTATAGCTGGATCTTGAGGAAGCGCTATTCCTAGTTGTCTGAGAAAGCACCAGATTGATTTCCAGAGTGGTTGTACAAGTTTACATTCCCACCAGCAGTGGAGGAGGGTTCCACTTTCTCCACAACCTCTCCAGGATGTGTTGTCACTTGAGTTTTTCATCTTGGCCATTCTGATGGGTGCAAGGTGAAATCTTAGGGTCATTTTGATTTGCATTTCCCTGATGGCTAATGATGTTGGGCATTTCTTTAAGTGTTTCTCTGCCATTCGATATTCCTCTACAGAGAATTCTCTGTTCCCCATTTTTTAATTGGATTACTTGATTTGCTGCTTTTCAGCTTCTTTATTTCTTTATATATACTGGATATTAGCCCTCTGTCAGATAAGGGGTTGGTGAAGATTCTTTCCCAATCTGTAAGCAGTTGTTTTGTTTTGATGATGGTGTCCTTTGCTCTACAGAAGCTTTTTAGTTTCATGAGGTTCCATTTATTGATTGTTGCTCTTAAAGCCTGTGTTATTGGTATTCTGTTCAGGAAGTTGTCTCCTGTACCAATGAGTTCATGAATTCTACGGTCTTCCCCACTTTTTCTTTTAACCAATTTAATGTGTTGGATTTTATGTTGAGTTCTTTGATCCACTTGGACTTTAATTTTGTGTAAGGTGATAAGTATGGATCTATTTGTATTTTTCCACATGTAGACATCCAGTTAGACCAGCACCAAACTGTTGAAGATGCTATCTCTTTTTCATTGTATGGTTTTGGCATCTTTGTCAAAAATCAGGTGTCCATAAATTTGTGTGTTTATTTCTGGGTCTTCTGTTTGGTTCCATTGATCCCCCATTCTGTTTCTATGCCAGTACCAAGCAGTTTTTATTACTGTTGTTCTATAGTACGGCTTGAGATCAGGGATGTAGATATCTCCAGAAAATCTTTTATTGTAGATAATTGTTTTAGGAGTAATAGTGGCTCCTGGTTCTAAACCCAGGAAATCTTCCTCACCACCCTGTGGACACCTTCCTGGTCACTGTAGTTAGTGGCACTCACTCTCATCATCTTGTGGAGGGGATACCCTCTGGTACTGTGGATAAGGCAAGGCACCAAGTGGCGTGCTCCCCACCTGCCTGGCTTACGCTGGTCGGAATCAGACAGCATAGAGTGGTGCTGAGCTAGGCACAGGACTCAAGCCCCATTGTCCACCAACTCAAGGAAACAAGTGGGAAATGGGAGCATCCCTAGTCACAGAGATATTTCCACCAGCACCCCAGATGCCTGGCTCACCTAGGCCAAAAAGAGTAAGCCCAGCATATAAAAAGAACTCAGCAGAGTGGACTAGGCAATGGATGCAAGTTCCATTGTCCTCCTACCCAAGGGGGTCTGGAGGACACTGGTGTAGCTCTAAGCTCAGAGAGCTATCTGTTTGATTCCCAGAAGCCTAGCCCACCTGAGTCAGAATCAAGGAGCCCAGCCCAATCAGTGAACCCAGAGGAGTTGAGCCAGGCATGATACCCAAATCACATTTTCCACCATCTTAAGGAAGCCTGTGGGGCAATGGAACAGCTTTAGGCTCAGAAATCTTTCCACCTGTACTCCAGATACCTGGCATACCTGGGTCACAAACAGTGAGCCAGCAGAGTCAGTGAATCTAGCAGAGATTACTCAAGACTCCACAGACAGGTGAACCCAGTCTGCATGACAGGCTCCAGGAATAAATAGTTAAGGCTACTGACAACCAGATGGTTAGAGGCCCAAATAAGAACAGAGACAACAAAAACCAGGATATCATGGCTTCATCAGAATCTCCCAAAACAAAGGAACATTATATTCTCGCTGAATCACAAGAAAATGATCTGAAATCTATAATTACACATTTTTGAGGCAAAAAAAGAAGAAACAACAAAAGAAAGACCATGATGGACAGACAGGAATCCACATTCAAACAAAGGAAGGAAATGAGTAAAATCATTCAAGATATAAAAGTGCAATTAGACTCTGTAAAGAAAACATGAATAGAGAAAACCCTGGAGTAGGAGAAATTAGAGAATTGACCAGGAATCACAAAGATAAGCATCATGAACAGAATACAAGAGATAGAGACTCTCAGGTGCTGAAGGTAAAATTGCAAAAATTGATAATCTCTCAAAGAAAAGAAATATTATTAGACAAGTTCCAGATAACATACAAGGAATCAAGGATACCATGAAAAGACAAAACCTAAGAATAACAGGAATAGACAAAAAAGATTTCTGGCTCCAAGACCCAGAAAATATTTTCAAGAAAATCGTAGAAGAAAATTACCCCAACTGTAAGAAAGAGATGCCCTTAAAAATACAAGAGGCTTAAAGAACATCAAATAGGCTAGACCAGAAAAGAAACATCTCCTGTCACATAATAATCAAAACACTATATCTACTGAACCAAGAAAAATTATTAAAAGCAGCTATGTAAAAAAGACCAAGTAACATATAAATGCAGACCCATCAGATTCACATCAGACTTCTCAAAAGAAACTGTGAAAGCCAGTAGGCATATGTCATGTAGACACAAAGAGACCACAGATGCCAACCCAGACTACCCTACCCGGCAAAATTTTCAATCAACATAGACGAAAAAACCAAAATATTCATGAAACAACTAAATTTAAACAATATATAGGAGCAACCCAGCCCTAAAGAAGATACTGGATGGAAAACTTCAATATAACAAAATCAACTACACCGAAGAAAACATAGACATCATGACAACAACAACAACAACCAAAAAACAAAATAAGCACACAAACACACAATCACAACCAACTCCACAATTAAAGGAACTAACATTTATTGGTCACAAATATCTATCAACATCAATGGTCTCAACTCTCCAATAAAAAGACACAGACTAACAGAATGGTTGCAGAAACAGGGTCCAATATTCTGACACATTCAAGAAACACAGCTCTCCAACAAAGAGAAACACTACCTCAGAGTAAAGGGCTGGAAAAAAGATTTTCCAAGCAAATGGAACCAAGAAGCATGGTGGAGTAGCTATCTTAATATCCAGTAAAAATAGACTTTCAACAAAAATTAATCAAAAGAGATGGAGAAGGAAACTTTATTCTCATCAAAGAAAAATCTACCAGGAATACATCAAAATCCTGAAGATCTATGCAACAAACAAAAGACCTCTGCATATGTAAAAGAAAATTTATCAAACTGTAAATCACACATTGATCCCAACGCCTTAAATGTGGGAAACAATATTCTACTCTTACCAAGGAAAAGATCATTGAGACAGAAGATAAAAAGAGAAATAATGACGTTTACAGAGTCTTAAATCAAATGGATCTAATAGATGACTACAAAACTTTTCACCCCAAAACAAAAGAGTATACGTTCTTCTCAGCAATGAAACCTTCTCCAAAATTGACCATATAGTCAGGCACAAAGCCAGCCTCAACACATACAAGACTATTGAAAAAAAAAATCCCTTTTATCCAAGCAAACTACCATGGTTTCAAACTAGACCTCGACAATAACAGAAATAACTGAACAACTCTCTACTCAATGACAACTGGGTCAGGGAGGAAACAAAGAAATTAAAGCCTTCATAGAATTCAATGAAACTGAAGAAACAACATACCCAAACTTATGGGACACAGGAAAGCAGTGGTAAGTGGAAAGTTCATAGTACTAAGTGCCTTCATACAGAAATTGGAGACATCTCATGCAAGTAAATTAATGGCACACCTAAAAGCACTAGGAAAAAAAAGGAGTAGTAGAAAGCTGAAACAATCAAAGTCAGGGCTGAAACTGATAAATTAGAGACAAAAGGAATAATTCAAAGAATCAATGAAACGAAGAGCTGGTTCTTTGAAAAAATCAACAAGATAGACAAACCCTTAGCCAAGTTAAGTAAAAGGCAGAGGCACACTGTACATATCTACAAAATGAGAAATTAAAAGGGGGACACAATGACTGACATTGACGAAATAAAAAAATCATTAGGTCCTACTTCAAAAGCTTATGTAAAATAAAATTTTAAAATCTTAATGAAATGGACAATTTTATTGATAGAGTCCATCTACCAAAGCTGAATCAAGATCAGGTATATAAATTAAATAGTCCTATACCCCTAAGGAAATAAAAGGTGTCATCAAAACTCTCCCATCCAAAAAAAGCCCTGGGCTAGATGATTTCAGTGTAGAATTCTACCAGACCTTCAAAAAAAGAACTAATACCTATACTCTTTAAACTATTCCACAAAATAGAAACAGAAGGAACATTAGCAAACTCATTCTATGAAGCCACAGTCACCTTGATATCTAAATCACACAAAGACCTAACAAATGAGAACTTCAGACCAACATTGCTAATGAACACTAATGCAAAAATACTCCCAAACTGAATCCAAGAACACATTAAAGATATCATTCACCATGACCAAGTAGGCTTCAACCCAGGCATGCAGGGGTGGTTCAATATACAGAAATGTATCAATGTGATCCACCACATAAACAATCTGAAGGAGAAAAACCACATGATCATCTCCTTAGATACTGAATAGGCATTTGACCAAAATCCAACACCTGTTCCTGTTTAAAGTTTGGGAGAGATCAGGGATACAAAGCACGTACCTGAACATAGTAAAGGAAATATACAGCAAGACTATAGCCAACATCAAACTCAATGAAGAGAAACTTAAAGCAATCTCACTGAAATCAGGGACAAGGGATGGCTGCCCACTCTCTCACTATCTCTTCAACATAGTTCTTGGATTCCTTGCTAGAGCAATAAGACAGTTGAAGGAGATCAAGGGGGTACAAATTGGAAAGGAAGAGGTCAAAGTATCACTGTTTGCAGGTGATATGTAGTATACCTGAGTGACCCCTAAATTCTACCAGGGAACTCCTACAGCTGATAAACATCTTCATGAAAGTGGCAGGATATAAAATCTACTAAAAAAATCAGAATCCTTCCTGTATACCAAAGACAAAAGGGCTGAGAAAGAAATTAGGGTAACAACACCCTTCACAATAACCAAAAAAGAGATAAAGTACCCTGGTGTGAACCTAAACAAGCAAGTCAAAGACTTGTATGAAAAAAATTTCCAGTCTCTGAGGAAAGAATTAGAAGAAGATATCAGAAGATGGAAAGATCTCCCATGCTCATGGCTTGGCAGGATTAATATAGTAAAAATGGCTATCTTACCAGAAGCAATCTACAGATTCAATGCAATTGCCATCAAATTACCAACATAATTCTTTACATACCTTGAAAGAAAAATTCTCACCTTCATATGGAACAACAAGAAACCCAGAATTGCAAAAACAATTATCTACAACAAAAGATCTTCAGGAGGTATCTCCATCCCTAATCTCAAGCTGTACTATAGAGCAACAGTACTAAAAACTGCATGGTACAGGCATAGAAACAGAATGGTGGAACAATGGAATCAAATAGAAGACCCTGACATAAATCCACACAATTATGGACAGCTGATTTTTGACAAAGATGCCAAAAACATTCAATGGAAAAAAGATAACTTCATCAACAAATGGTACTGGTCTAACTGGATGGCTACATGTAAAAAAATGCAAATAGATACATACTTATCACCCTGCACAAAACTAAAGTCTAAGTGGATCAAAGACCTCAACAAAAAACCAGATACTCTATATTGGTTAGAAGGAAAAATGGGGAACAGCCTAGAACTCATCGGCACAGGAGACAACTTCCTGAACAGAACACCAACAGTACAGGCTCTAAGAGCAACAATCAATAAATGGGACCTCATGAAACTGAAAAGCTTCAGTAAAGCAAAGGATACCGTCATCAAAACCAAACGAATGCCTACAGATTGGGAAAGAATCTTCACCAACCCTTTATCTGACAGAGGGCTAATATCCAGTATATATATAAAGAACTCAAGAACAAATCAAGTAATCTAATTTAAAAATGGGTACAGAGATAAACAGAGAATTCTCAATAGAGGAATAGCGAATGGCAGAGAAACACTTAAATGTTCAAGGTACTTAGTCATAAGGGAAATGCAAATTAAAATGACCCTAAGATTTCACCTTACACTCATCAGAATGGCTAAGATAAAAAACTCAAGTGACAGACAACACATGCTGGAGAGGTTGTGGAGAAAATGCAACCCTCCTCCACTGCTGGTGGGAATGTAAACTTATACAACCACTCTGGAAATCAATCTGGCGCTTCCTCAGACAACTAGAAATAGCACTTCCTCAAGATCCAGCCATATCATTCCTAGGCATATACACAACAGAGGCTCAAGTACACAATAAGAATATTTGCTCAACCATGTTTGTAGCAGTCTTATTTGTAATAGCCAGAAGCTGGAATCAGCCCAGATGCCCCTCAGTGGAGGAATGGATACAGAAATTGTGGTATATTTACACAATGGAATATTACTCAGCAATAAAAAACAAGGGAATCGCGAAATTTGCAGGTAAATGGTGGGATCTGGAAATGGTGGGATCATCCTGAGTGAGTTATCCCAGAAGCAGAAACACACACATAGTATATACTCACTCATATATATGATATAGGATAAACCTATTAAAATCTGTACACCTAAAGAAACTAATCTAGAGGGAGGACTCTTGCTAAAATGCTCAGTTCCTACACAGAAAGACAAAGAGGATGGACATCAGAAGAAGGAGAAAAGAGGGAAGAAGTCAGGAGCCTGACACAGAGGACCTCTGGAAAGCTCTGCCCTGCAGACTATCAATGCAGATGCTGAGACTTATGGCAACCTTTGGGCAGAGTGCAGGGAATCCTAGGAAAGAAGTAGGAAACAGTAAGATCTGGAGAGGACAACAACTCTACAAGCAAAGCACCAGAACCAGAAAATCTGAACACAGGGTTTTTTCCTGGGACTGATACTCCATCCAAGGACTATACATGGAGATAACCTAAGACCCCCACACAGATGCAGCCCATGGCCGTTCAGTATCCAAGTGGGTCCATTGTAATAGGAATAGGGACTGTCTCTGACATGAACTGATTGGCCTGCTCTTTAATTGCCTCCTGTTAAGGCAGAAGCAGCATTACCAGGCCACAGAAGAAGACAATGCAGCCACTCCTGATGAGACCTAATTGACTAGGATCAGAAGGAAAGAAAAGAAGACCTCTCCTATCAGAGAGGGAGGAGCATGCATGCAGTTGGTGGAGGAAGGGAGGAATTGGAATGGGAAGAGGGAGGGAACCACTGGGGGGATACAAAGTAAATAAAGTGTAATTAATAACAAATTAAAAAATCAAGCAAACAAACAAAAAACCCTCCAGTCTCTGAAGAAAGAAGTTGAAGAAGATAAAGGAAATGGAATGATCTCCTATGCTCATGGATCGGTAAGATTAACATGATGAAGATGAATATCCTAGAAAAAGCAACCTACAGATTTAATGCAATTCTTGTCAAAATACCAACCCAACTTTTACAAACCTTGAAAAAGCAATGCTGAATTTTATATGGAAAAACAAAACCCAGAATAGTTAAAACAATCCTGTAAAAAACTTAATGTTCTGGTGGTATCTCCCGCCCTGATCTCATGCTGTACTATGAGCAACAGTAAAAATAATAATAATAAAAGAATAAAAAAAGGAAAAAAAATCACATGGTACTGGGGCAGAGAAACAGACTGGTGGATCAATGGAATTGAATCGAAGATCCACAAACACACACACACACACACACACACACACACACACACACACACACACACCTATGAGTACTTGATTTTTGACAAATTAGCCAAAACCATTAAATGGATAAAGATAGCATCTTCAACAAATGCTGCTGGCTGGCCTATAGAGCAATGCAAGTGGATCCATACTCATTTCTCTGCACAAAAGTAAGTCCCAATGGATCAAAGACTTCAACATAAAATCAGACACACTAAATCTGTTGGAAGAAAAAGTGGGGAAGACTTGTCTCTCCTGAACAGGACATCAACAGCACATGCTCTAAGATTAACAATCAAAAAACGGAATCTCATGAAACTGTACAGCGAAGAACAGAACAAAACAACAGCCTACTGACTGGGATAAGATCTTCACCAACTCTGTATCTGACAGAGGGCTAATATCCAGAATATATAAAAACTCAAGGAGTTAAACATGTACAAACTTAAGTAATCCAATTAAAATATGGGGTACGAAGTTAAAAAGATAATTCTAATAGAGAAATATTGAATGACAGAGAAACACTTAAAGAAATATTCAATGTCCTCAGTCATCTGGGAAATTAAAATCAAAACAACCCCGACATTCTACCTTACTCCCATCAGAAGGGTTAAGATCAAAAACTCAAGGGATGACACATGCTGGAGACTATGTAGAGATAGAGGAACACTCCTCCTTTGCTGGTGGGAATTTAAACTTGTCCAACTACTTTGGAAATCATACTGGTGCTTTCTCAGAAAATTAGCAATAGTGTTCCCTCAAGATCCCACTATATTCATAATAGTCAGAATCTGGAAACAACCTAGATGTCCCTCAACTGAAGAATGGATACAGAAATTGTGGTACATTTACAAAATGGATTACTTCTCAGGAATTGAAAACAAGGATATCATGAAATTTGGATGAAAATGGATTGAACTAGAAAAGATTGTCCTGAGTGAGGTAACTCAGAAGCAAAAGAGGCACATAGTATATTCTCACTTGTAAGTGGACATTAGCCATATAATATGGGATAAACATACTAAAATATATAGTCCTAAAGAAGCTAAACTTCAAGACCTTTTGAGATGTTGAAGCAGAGACTAAGACTCGTAACCAAACTTTTGGCAGAGTGCATGGACTTTTATGAAAGTTGGGGGAGATAGAAAGTCCTTGGGGAGGGGGACAGGAGTTCCAAAAGGAGATCAAAAGAGTCAAAAATAAACTGGGTCCTGAGGGCCCTGAAGAGACTGATATCCCAAAGAAGGATCAAACATGGAGAGGACCTAAAACCCATGTTCAGCTGTGGCCCATTGACCCAACTCTCCAAGTGGGTTCCCTAGCAAGGGGAACAAGGGCTTTGTCTAGCATGAATTAAGTGACAGGCTCTCTGATCACTTTCCCCTGGAGAGTACAGGCTTGTCAGGCCACAGAGGAAGAGAATACAGCCAGTCCTTATGATAACTGATAGGCTAGGATCAGACAGAAAGGTAGGAGGACCTCCCCTATCAGTGGACTAGGGAAGGGACAGAGGGGAGAAGAGAGACAGAGGGTGGGACTGGGAGGATTTGAGGGAGGAGGCCACAGCCAGGATACAAAGTGAATAAATTGTAGTAAGTAATATGTAAATAATTTTAAAAAACGAAGAGGATCCTAGGGAAGTGGCTTAACCTTCATTCAGAAGGACAAATAGGATAGACATCAGAAGTAGGAGAAAACAGGGAGCAGGACTGCTGCCTTCCACATGGGGCCTCTGAAAGACTGTACCTGTAAGGGCATTGATTGAAACAAATGCTGAAAATCATAGCCAAACTTTTGGCAGCATGCAGGTATCATTTGGAAGAAGCAGGAGATAGAAAGACATGGATGGGACAGGATCTCCACAAGAAGACCAAAAAAGCCATAATATCTAGGCTCAGGAGGTCTTGTAGAGACTGAAGAATCAAACAAGAACTGTGCATGGAGAGGACCTAGACCTCCTGCTCAGATGTAGCCCATGGGCAGGTCAGTGTCCATGTAGGTTCTTTCGTAAGGGGAGCCGTAGCCGTTACTGGTATGAACTCAGTTGCCTGCTTTTTGATCACATTCCCCTGGCAAGGTGGCCTAACTCTGCCACAGAGAAAGAGGATCCAGATAGACCCAGTGAGTCCTGATAGGCTAGGGTTAGACAATATAGGAGAGGACTTCTCCTTTCAGTGAACTAGGTGGGGGAACATGGGAGGGTAAAGGGGAAGGAGGATGGAACCAGCAGGAGTTGATGGAGTGGTCTACTACCATGAGATACACAGTGAATAATTTGTAATTAGTAATAATAATAATAATAATAATAATAATAATAAAGAAAATATTTTTAAAAGTCTTATTATACAAAGTCATTTTATTGATATCAGAAGAGGAAACTAATGCACAGGGGACTTTAAGAAACATTTAGGGCCACTATGTGAGTCTATTCTTTCGAACAAATTTACTTGTTACCAACTTGTTAAAATGGTCCATTTTAAATTCAGTAAACCTAAGCACATCAGGGTGAAAACATTCATTAAACTTGACTCATTTGTGTTTCACCTTTACTCAATATTTGTACTGCTATTCTTTTGTTCCTTCCTTATGAGAAGCTGGGTATCAAGACAATTTTGTCTGTGTTAATTCTATGAAACTATTTGAAGACTTGAATCTGAATGCTGACCTTTTCCGTTTCTAAACATATTAAAAGGAGGATAGTACTATGATACTTAATTGCATTTAGAGTTTGTGTTTTTCTGACCATTTTACTGGGTGTTTTTTTTTTTAACATGTGTAACTGAGAATCTTAAACTACTGATAGGATAATGATGTAAAATTGGTTCTACGCTTATCATCCTGCCTTTTTTTTTATCATTAAATCACCAAGCCAAAATATGTAACTTGGAAAAATTGATTGCTATATTTTAATTAATTATCAATAATAATATATAACATAGACAAAATTACCTAGATTCTGGTCATTTAACCTTGGAAAAGCTGTTGGCAAGAAAATGTAAGTAATCCTGAGTGATAGAGATGAGACAAATCCCTACAGCTTAGACCAGGTTTCAGTTTCTCTTGGATATGACACAACAAAAAGAAATGTTCTGAGTTCTTCCATTCATATACAGGAAAGGCTAGCACATTTTGTTAATGCTAGCTATTTTGTTAATTTAAATCACCTGATAATTAGCTGCAGGCTTGATGAAAGGGTAGAAAGAAGAAAGGAAACATCAAATTGGCAATATGGTTCATTAAGTATAGAATAGATGAGAACACTTGAAAATACTTTTAAGAACATATAAAAGAAGCAAGAAGGAGGACTGTGGGTAAGATGATTAATCCTCACTCAGAAAGGCAAATGGGAAGGACATTAGAAGAGGGAGAAAACAGAACACAGGACAGGAGCCTACCACAGAGTACCACTGAAAGACACTACCCAGCAGGGTATCAAAACAGATGCTGAGACTCATAGCTAAACTTTAAGCAGAGTACAGGGAATCTTATGAAAGAAGGGAGAGGTAGAAAGACCTGGAGGGGACAGGAGTCCTATAAGAAGAACAACAGAACCAAAAATCTGGGGCCAGGGGTCTTTTTTGAGTCTGTTACTCCAACCAAGGACCATGCATGGAGATAACCTAGAACCCCTGCTCTTATGTAGCCCATGGTAACCCAGTCTCCATGTGGGTTTCCTAGTAAGGGGAACAGGGACTGTCTCTTACATGAAATCAGTGGCTGGCTCTTTGATTAACTTTCCTTGATGGGGGAGCAGCCTTACTAGGCCACAGAAGAAGACAATGCAGCCAGTCCTTATGAGACCTGATAGGCTAAGGTCAGAGGGAAGGAGAGGAAGACCTCCCCTATCAGTGGACTTGTCAAGGGACATGGGAGTAGAGGGTGGAGGGAGGGAAGGATTGGGAGGGAATGAGGGAAGGGTCTAGAGCTGGGATGAAAAGTGAATAAAATATAATTAATATAAAAAGGAAATTTTTTTTAAAAGTTAGAAAAAATAAAAATAAGAAAAGAATATAAAAGAACATTTGATGATGCACAATTTATTTGGAAAGAAATGGTCTAATTGCTTAATTTGATTAAGAGTGGCAGGGACTTGGGCAAGATGGAGGCGTCAGGAGGACTCTCATTCTGAGCAGCAGCAGCAGGATCAGCACAGTGACCAGTAATCAGAACTCGCGGCCATAAAACACAGTCATTGTGTTTCCCAGGTGAGAGGATACCCCACAGTGGGGGATTCAATCAGCTTTTAACTCACCCTGCTAAACCACAGAAGAAATCCCGGTTCCGCCAGATGCTTGGCTGCAGGCTGCCGGCCGCCAGCCCCAGCCCCAGCTCAGAGCCACAAGCCAGTGTCTCTGGTCATGGTCCCAGACTGAACCGTGCGCACCACACTATCAGAGACTGGAATTTTCACTCGAGAGATAACCCCAGGGTACAGGAAATGATTGGGACCGGCCTTAGGTCACCCAGACATCCCCTGGAAAAGAATCGGGGTCCACGGGCACTCCAGGAGCCAGCTCGGAGCCAGAGCCGGGGACCTGGGCTCCTGCACCACAGAGCTCTGCCTGCCTGCGCCTGAATCGCCACCTGAGATAGAACTGTGGGCACCAGGGCACCAGCAAATGAGATTCACTGTCCGGTGCAAACACACAGGGAGGGAAACAGCTGGTCTAATCTCAGAGCACTCAGCCAACACCCCCAGCCTGAAAATGTCCCCGGAAAATTACCCAGCTTAGGGAGGCACCCAGGCTCCCAAAGGCTGCAAAGGTAGACACAGGCAGTTTCTGCGCACCAGACAGCTGGCAGAGACTGAGCCACCATCACTCAGCTGTGCTCCAGGCACAGGCAATTTCTGCAGCCAGCCAGCTGGCAGACACTGAGCAGTGTGCACCAGGGCAAAAAAAGACACTGGGAGTCCGTGTCTCCAGAGAATCCACAGGGAAGGAAGGAAACTGTACTGACTTAAATCACCCAATCCTTCCCTAGAAAAAGTCTAGCAGACCAATGGGGCCGAGGTGCGATCACTCAGCTGTGCTCCAGACACAGGCACAAACAGTTGCTACGCGCCTGATGTCCAACTGGGTCACAGCAGCTGATCATTAAATTTACAACAAGAAACCCAGAAACAGGGCAGCTGCCCTCAGGACTTCCCTGGGTGAGAGGAGAACCCTCTCAACTAACAAAGACCACAGTTACCACTCAGGTCTATATCCCTGAGGTGAGCAACTCCTGAAAAAACACCAGCCATCCAGGGACTATACCCAAAAAGCTGAGAAGACATCCTTCAGGAAAAACCAGCTTTCTGCAAAGGGGATTCTCTCCACCACAGGATCCCCAGGAACCACCAGAAAATAACCCCAAACACCTAAGTTAGCACAATGTGTAGAGGCCAGCGTAAAACCTCAAGCAACAAAAGACAGAGCAATATGGCATCTCCAGAACCCAGTTACCCAGGGGCAAGTAGCCCTGGACACCCCAGCATAACTGAAATCCAAGAAGATGACCTAAAAACTATGCTCATGAAGATGATAACAGAGGAAACAAATAAGATACGTAAAGACATAGAGTAAGATAAACTCAAACAGAATATTGCCATCCGTAAAGAAGTAGAGGTAGCTGCAGCCAAACAGTTTATGGCCTTTAGGAAGGAAATGCTTAAAGCACTGAATGAAATAAAAGAAACAGAGTTGAAGGAACTAAAAGAAAAACAGGAAAGTACAATCAGACAGGTGAAGGAAGTAAACAAAACAACTCAAGACCTGAAGATAGAATTGGAAAAATTAAAGAAAACACAAATGGAAGAAATAATGGAAAGGAAGAATCTAGGGAAGAAAACAGGAACTACAGAGGTAAAAATAACCAACAGACTACAGGAGATGGAAGAAAGAATCTCAGGTGTAGAAGATACAATGGAAGAAATCGATGTATCTGTCAAAGAAAATGTTAAATCCGAAAAATTCCTGTCACAGACTGTCCAAGAAATGCAAGACAATATGAAAAGACAAAACCTAAGAATAATAGGTATAGAGGAAAAAGAAGACTCCCTTCTCCAAGGCCCAGAAAATATTTTCAACAAAATCATTGAAGAAAATTTCCCCAAGCTAAAGGAGAGGCCAATTAGAATACATGAGGCCGACAGAACACCCAACAAATTTGACCAGAAAAGAAAATCCTCCTGCCACATAATAATCAAAACAGTAAGTATACAGAACAAAGAAAAAATACTAAAAGCTGCAAGAGAAAAAGGCCAAGTAACATATAATGGCAAACCCATTAGAATCACACCTGACTTTTCAACAGAAGCTATGAAAGCAAGAAGGGCCTGGACAGATATCATGCAGACCCTAAGAGAACACAGATGTCATCCCAGGCTACTATACCCCGCAAAACTCTCAGTCCTCATAGATGGAGAAAACAAGATATTCAATGACAAAAACAAATTTCAACAATACCTACAAACAAATCCAGCATTACAAAAGACACTAGAAGGAAAAATACAACCCAGGAAAACTAGCTACATCCAAGAAAACACAGGAAATAAATAACCTCACTTCAGTAAAACAAAAAGCAACCAAGCACACAACCTGATTACCACAGCCAACATCAAAAAAAGGGATCTAACAGCCACTGGTCATTAATCTCTCTCAACATCAATGGACTCAACTCTCCTATAAAAAGACACAAATTAACAGAATGGATACGTAAACAAAACCCAGCAATCTGTTGCATACAAGAAACACACCTAAGACACAAAGATAGACATTACCTGAGGGTAAAGGGTTGGAAGACATCTTTCCAAGCAAACGGACCCAAGAAGCAAGCAGGAGTAGCCATTCTAATATCTGATAAAATAGACACTCAACCAAAATTAATAAAAAGAAATGGGGAAGGACACTTCATACTCATCAAGGGAAAATTCCACCAAGAAGACATCACAATCCTGAACATCTATGCCCCAAATACAAGGGCACCCACATTTGTGAAAGAAACATTGATAAAATTTAAAGCACATATAGATCCCCACACATTAATAGTGGGAGACTTCAACACCCCACTCTCAACAAAGGACAGGTCAACAAAACAGAAATTAAACAAAGGAACAATGTCTCTGACAGAGGTCATGAATCAAATGGACCTAATAGACATTTACAGAACTTACACCCAAACACAAAAGAATTTACCTTCTTCTCAGCACCTCATGGAACTTTCTCCAAAATAGACCATATAGACCACAAAGCAAGCCTCAACAGATACAAGAAGATTGAAATAATCCCTTGTATCTTGTCTGATCACCATGGAATAAAGCTGGACCTCAACAATAACAGAAATAGCAAAAAGCCTACACACACATGGAAACTGAACAACTTGTTACTAAATGACAGCTGGGTCAGGGAAGAAATAAAGAAAGAAATTAAAGTCTTTCTAGAAATCAATGAAAATGAAGACACAACATACCCAAACTTGTGGGACACAATGAAAGCAGTGCTAAGAGGAAAGTTCATAGCACTAAGTGCCTTCTAGAAGAAATTTGAGACAGCTCATTCAAGCACCTTAATGGCTCACTTAAAAACCCTAGAAAAACAAGAAGCAGACACACCAAGAAGGAGTAGAGGGCTGGAAATAATCAAACTCAGGGCTGAAATCAATCAATTGGAAACAAATAAAACAATTCAAAGAATCAATGAAACCAAGAGCTGGTTCTTTGAGAAAATCAACAAGATGGACAAACCCTTAGCCAAGCTAACTAAAAGGCAGAGAGACACCACCCAAATCAACAAAATCAGAAACGTAAAGGGGGATATAACTACAGACATGGAGGAAATCCAAACAATCATTAGGACTTACTTCAAAAGTCTATATGCCACAAAATTTGAAAATCTAAATGAAATGGACAATTTTCTTGATCGATTTGACTTACCAAAGCTGAATCACGACCAGGTAAATCAACTAAATAGTCCTATATCACCCAAAGAAATAGAAGTGGTCATCAAAAGTCTCCCATCCAAAAAAAGCCCAGGACCAGATGGCTTCAGCGTAGAATTCTACCAGGCCTTCAAAGAAGAGCTAACACCAATTCTCTTCAAACTATTCCACAAAATAGAAACAGAAGGAACATTACCAAACTCATTCTATGAAGCCACAGTCACCTTGGTACCTAAACCTCACAAAGACTCAACAAAGATAGAGAATTTCAGGCCAATCTCCATTATGAACATTGATGCAAAAATACTTAATAAAATATTTGCAAACCGAATCCAAGAACATATCAAAGATATTATCCACTATGACCAAGTAGGCTTCATCCCAGGTATGCAGGGGTGGTTCAATATACAGAAATCCACCAATGTGATCCACCATATTAACAAACTGAAAGAAAAAAACCACATGATAATCTCCCTAGATGCTGAAAAAGCATTTGACAAAATCCAACATCCATTCATGTTTGAAGTATTGGAGAGATCAGGGATACAAGGCACATATCTAAACATAGTAAAGGCGATATACAGCAAGCCTATAGCCAACATAAAACTGAACGGAGAGAAACTTAAAGCAATCCCACTAAAATCAGGGACAAGACAAGGCTACCCACTCTCCCCATATCTCTTCAACATAGTGCTGGAAGTCCTTGCTAGGGCAATAAGACAGTTGAAGGAGATCAAGGGGAAACAAATTGGAAAGGAAGAAGTCAAATTATCACTATTTGCAGATGATATGATAGTATATGTGAGTGACCCCAAAAACTCTACCAGGGAACTCCTACAGCTGATAAACACCTTCAGCAAAGTGGCCGGATACAAAATTAACTCAAAAAAATTAGTAGCCCTCCTGTATACAAAAGACAAAAGGGCTGAGAAAGAAATTAGGGAAACAACAACCTTCACAATAGCCACATATGACATAAGGTACCTCGGAGTAACCCTAACCAAGGAAGTCAAAGACTTGTATGAAAAAAATTTCAAATCTCTGAAGAAAGAATTAGAAGAAGAAATGAGAAGATGGAAAGATCTCCCATGCTCATGGCTTGGCAGGATTAACATAGTAAAAATGGACATCTTACCAAAAGCAATCTACAGATTCAATGCAATGCCCATCAAATTACCAACACAATTCTTTACAGACCTTGAAAGAAAAATTCTCAACTTCATATGGAATAACAAGAAACCCAGAATTGCTAAAACAATCCTCTACAATAAAAGATCTTCTGGAGGTATCTCCATCCCTGATCTTAAGCTGTACTATAGAGCAACAGTAATAAAAACTGCATGTTACTGGCATAGAAACAGAATGGTGGATCAATGGAACTGAACAGAGGACCCAGAAATAAACCCATACACTTACGGACACCTGATCTTTGACAAAGATGCCAAAACCATTCAATGGAAAAAAGATAGCATCTTCAACAAATGGTGCTGGTCCAACTGGATGTCTATATGTAGAAAAATGAAAATAGATCCATACTTATCACCCTGCACAAAACTGAAGTTCAAGTGGATCAAAGACCTCAACATAAAACCAGACACATTAAATTGGCTTGAAAAAAAAGTGGGAAATACCCTAGAACTCATTGGTACAGGAGAAAACTTCCTGAACAGAACACCAACAGCACAGGCTCTAAGAGCAACAATCAACAAATGGGACCTCAGGAAACTGAAAAGCTTCTGCAAAGCAAAGGACACCGTCATCAAAACAAAGTGACTGCCTACAGATTGGGAAAGAATCTTCACCAAGCCTTTATCTGACAGAGGACTCATATCCAGTATATATAAAGAAATAAAGAAGCTGAAAAGCAGCAAACCAAGTAATCCAGTTAAAAATTGGGGAAGAGAGCTAAACAGAGAATTCTCTGTAGAGGAATACCGAATGGCAGAGAAGCACTTAAAGAAATGCTCAACCTCACTAGCCATTAGGGAAATGCAAATCAAAACAACCCTGAGATTTCACCTTACACCCATGAGAATGGCCAAGATCAAAAACTCAAGTGACAACACAAGCTGGAGAGGTTGTGGAGAAAGGGGAACCCTTCTCC
Organism: Meriones unguiculatus; assembly: GCF_030254825.1. NCBI lineage: Eukaryota > Metazoa > Chordata > Mammalia > Rodentia > Muridae > Meriones > Meriones unguiculatus. The sequence continues at coordinate 49,328,713 of NC_083369.1, read as the reverse complement.
ACTGCTGGTGGGAATGTAAACTGGTACAACCACTCTGGAAATCAATCTGGCGCTTTCTCAGACAACTAGGAATAACGCTTCCTCAAGATCCAGCCATACCACTCCTGGGCATATATCCAAAAGAGGCTCAAGTACACAAAAAGGACATTTGTTCAACCATGTTTGTAGCAGCTTTATTTGTAGTAGCCAGAAGCTGGAAACAACCCAGATGTCCCTCAACTGAAGAATGGATGCAGAAATTGTTGTACATCTATACAATGGAATATTACTCAGCAATGAAAAATAAGGAAATCATGAAATTTGCAGGTAAATGGTGGGATCTGGAAAGGATCATCCTGAGTGCGTTGTCCCAGAAGCAAAAAGACACACATGGTATATACTCACACATATAGACATACAACATAGGACAAACCCACTAAAACCTGTGCATCTAAAGAAACTAAGCAAGAGAGAGGACCCTAACTAAAATGTCCAATCCCCATCTGGAAAGGCAAAGAGGATGGACATCAGAAGAAGAAGAAAACAGGAAACAACCTAGGAACCTCCCACAGAGGGCCTCTGAAAACCTCTGCCCTACAGACTATCAATGCAGATGCTGAGCCTGATGGGCAACTGTTGGGCAGAGTGAAGGGAATTTTATGTAAGAACTGGGAAATAGTAAGAGCTGGAGAGGACAGGGTCTCCAGAAGGAGAGCAACAGAACAAGGAAATTTGAACACAGGGAACTTCCCAGAGACTCATACTCCAACCAAGGAATATTCATAGAGATAACCCAGAACCCCTGCACAGATGTAGCCCAGGGCAGTTCAGAGTCCAATTGGGTTACATAGTAATGTGAAGAGGGACTGCCTCTGACATAATCTGATTGGTCTGCTCTTTGATCACCTCCCCCTGGGGGGGAGCAGCCTTACCAGGCCATAGTAGAGGACAATGCAGCCACTTTTGATGTGAACTGATAGACTAAGATCAGAAAGGAGAGGAGAACCTCCCTTATCAGTGGACTTGGGGAGTGGCATGCATGCAGAGGGAGGAGGGAGGGTTGGATTGGGAGGGGAGGAGGGAGGAGCTTATGGGGAGATGCATAATGAATAAAGTGTAATTGATGAAAAATTAAAAAAAAAGAAAAAAAAGAGTGGCTATAAATAAATAAATAAATAAAGAGTAGATATAAATTAGGTACTTGCAAGATAAATGTACAAAATGCTAAATTGTTCATTATTTTTGATTGCAGTGTGTTATAAATTAACTCCTTAAGTATGCTGCTGAGAGCTAGGATTGCCTTACAAATATTTTAGATTGTTCAACTTTAATTGTTTAGTTTAGATTAAAAACAGGAATAATCATGAAACAATGAATATAATTTTTAAATAATGATGGCAAAAGGCCATGACATAAGTTTAGACTTAAGCATAATATTCTATACAGAAATAAACTCTAGAATCCTAACAGACTAGGATCAGAAGGAAGAAAAAGGAACCCTCCCCTACCAGTGGACTTGGGGAGGGGCATGCGTGGAGAAGTGGGAGGAAGGGAAGGAATTGGAGGGAGGGAACTAGAGGGGGGATACAAATTAAATAAAGTGGAATTAAAAATAAAATAAAATTAAAATAAAATCTTTTTACATTCTGTAAAATCCAAAATATTAGTAATTTTAGTTGAATTATTAGACATGATCTATTTTTTGACGAATATTGTTGAAAGATACCCTTTTCCTTTAATGAGATTATTAGATTAATTTATATTATGTATATGTAAACATATTCAGCTGCTCATTTCTGCTCATTAGTACAGTTTCCAGGACACCTGACATTTAGAGTTCAATAAGATTTAAAAAGAAATTGTTGTCCTTTACATTTTGGTTCTATAGATCAAAATAAATAAAAGCAGATCTCCCACAAAAGGCTTTGCACACATAAAGCATAAAAATAAGATCAAAGTTGAACTTTAAGTGTGTTCATTTATATATTTAGAATATATAAAGGACCAATTACTATATTTATTAAATGTAATATTGAAAGAGCTATCATTTGAAGATAAAAATAGCCTTCAGCAAGTTTCTAGTATAATATAAAACAAACAAATAAAATATTCTTAACTAAATGAAATACTTCAAAATATTGAATTCCCACAGTAGCTACTTGTAGACACGATATAAGGTAAGTGAGAATTCCTAGTATATAAATTTTAGTGATTAGGTCCTGGAGAAAAGCTGGCATAAAGTGAATGAATTATAGTAAGAACTTAAGAACCCATAAAGAGACTAAATGAACAAATGGAAATTAGTAAATTAACTTAGTACATTTTCAGTAATACAAACACAGATATGATAAATACACTTTGAGATAACAGGAAAAACCAGGCCTGGTTAATTTATGTAGAATGCCAGTATGTTTGATTAGATTAAAATTAAAGTAAAAAACACTTAGCAAACAGCTGATATACCAGTAAAAAAAAAAAAAAAAAAAAAAAAAAAGCTTAGTGATACAATAACAAATTTGCAAACTATCTAAACAATCTGCTCACAGAAAAGGAAAAAAAAAGATAGAAGACTCTTATGAAATTATAAGGCAGAAGAGCCTGATGGCTTTCCTTGGCATCATAAGGAACCCAAGGCAAACTCTTTTACTAAAAGGAAAACAATATATTTAGTAACTCAAAGTTTTACCTGATTGGAGAGCTTTCTAAAGCAAGAGACATGTGTAAAAGACATAGATTAATTGCCTTTATGTTAGCCTCTTGGAGGAATGGATAGTTGTGCACAAATGTGTTCAGGCAAAAAAAAAAAAAAAAAAAAAAAAAAAAAAAAACAAACCATGAGCTGAGTATAACAGCCTGGGGCAGAAAATAGAGAAAGACATTTTCTAGTTCTGAGGTTCTATTTGGAAGTGGAAGAGTTTGGTTTGTATGATGCACCTCAGAGAAAAGAATTCTAGTTCCCATGAATTCCTCTGGTAGAGATAAGAAGAGTAGGAGAGCAAAGAAGATCAGAACAATGCTACTTCTAAGGCCCATGCTGCTTTCAGGATAGCAGCACCACATTTCGCATTTTGCAGTATCATCCCCAAGAGAATGCTGCTAAATTCTATTTACAAATTAATAAATGCAAAATGAAATAGAAAAATGTTTTCTCCCTCCCACTGTTTTTTTTTTAAAGTCATTTTATACAGCCATGTTTGCCCTGAAAGCCACTATATGGCTCAGGCTAGTCTAGAACTTATCATCCTTCTACATGTTTTCAAAAACAATTGGCAGAAATATACTTTAGTGTGTGTGTGCATGTGTGTGTGTGTGAGTGTGTGTGTCTGTAAGAATAAGCTCAACTTCCACTTCCTACTCATCTCATTAGAACTGAATTATTGGTTTTTTACTTTTATTTTACCTTCTTTATTAGGCGTACAAGAGACTATATACCCCCTTCTCCATGCATGCCCCTCCCCAAGTCCACTCATAGGGGAGGCCTTCCTCTCCTTCCTTCTGATCCTAGTCTATCAGATCTCATCAGGAGTGGCTACACTGTCATCTTCTGTGGCCTGGTAAGGCTGCAGAGGTGATCAAAGAGCAGGCCAATCAGTTCATATCAGAGGCTGTCCCTGTTCCCATTACTATGAAATCCACTTGGACACTGAACTGCCATGGGCTACATATGTGCAGGGGTTCTAGGTTATCTCCATGCATGCTACTTGGTTGCAGTATCAGTCTCAGGCAAGACCCCTGTGCTCAGATATTTTGGTTCTGTTGCTCTCCTTGTGGGACTTCTGTCCTCTCCAGATCTTATTATTTCCCACTTCATTCATAAGATTCCCTGTAATCTGCCCAAAGGTTGGCCATAAGTCTCAGCATCTGCTTTGATAGTCTGCAGGGCAAAGCCTTTCAGAGGCCCTCTGTGGTAGGTTCCTAAGTTGTTTCCTGTTTTCTTCTTCTTATGTCCATCCTCTTTGCCTTTCTGGATGGGGATTGAGCCTTTTAGCCAGACTTCTCCCTCTTGATTAGTATCTTTAGGTGTACAAATTTTAGTAGATTTATCCTATATTATATATCTATATGAGTGAGCACATATCATGTGTGTCTTTCTGCTTCTGGGATAGCTCACTCAGGATGATCTTTTCTAGTTCCAACCATTTACCTGTAAATTTCATGATTTCCTTGTTTTTTTATTGGTGAGTAATATTCCATTGTGTATATGTACCATACTTTCTGTATCCATTCCTTAGTTGAGGAGCATCTTGGTTGTTTCCAGCTTCTGGCTATTACAAATAAGGCTGCTACAAACATGGTTGAGCAAATATCCTTATTGTGTGCTTGAGTCACTTTTGGATATATGCCTAGTAGTGGTATAGCTGGATCTTGAAGAAGGGCTATTCCTAATTATCTGAGAAAGCTCCAGATTGATTACCAGAGTGGTTGTACAAGTTTACATTCCCACCAGAGGGTTCCCCTTACTCCACAACCACTCCAGCATGTGTTGTCACTTGAGTTTTTGATTTTAGCCACTCTGATGAGTGTAAAGTGAAATCTTAGGGTCTTTTTGATTTGCATTTCCCTGATGGCTAATGAGGTGGAGCATTTCTTTAAGTGTTTCTCTGCCATTCTATATTCCTTTATTGAGAATTCTCTGTTTAGTTTTGTTTCCCATTTTTTAATTGGATTCCTTGATTTGTTGCTGTTTAACCACTTGAGTTCTTTATATATTTTGGATATTAGCCCTCTGTCAGATATAGGGTTGGTGAAGATCCTTTCCCTTTCTGTAGGTCTTCTGACGACTGTGTTTTTTTCTTTACAGAAAATTTTCAGTTTCATGAGGTCCCATCTATTGATTGATTGATTGTTGCTCTTAGAGCCTGTGCTGTTATTGTTCTATTCAGGAAGTTTCCCCTGTTCCAATGAGTTCTAGGTTCTTTCCCAATTTTTCTTCTAACCAATTTAGTGTGTCTGGTTTTATGTTAAGGTCTTTGATCCAATTGGACTTTAGTTTTGTGCCGGGTGATAAGTATGGATCTCTTTGCATTTTTCTACATGTAGACATCCAGTTGGACCAGCAACATTTGTTGAAGATGCTGTTTTGTTTTGTTTTGTTTTGTTTTGTTTTGTTTTGTTTTTCTCCATTGAATGGTTTTGACATCTTTGTCAAAAATCAGGTGTCCATAAGCGTGTGGATTTATGTCAGGGTCTTCTATTCGATTCCATTGATCCACCAGTCTGTTTCTATGCCAGTACCATGCAGTTTTTATTACTATTGCTCTATAGTACAGGTTGAGGTCAGGGATGGAGATAACTCCAGAAGATATTTTATTGTAGAGCATTGTATTAGCAATTCTGGGTTTCTTGTTATTCCATATGAAGCTGGGAATTGTTCTTTCAAGATCTGTAAAGAATTGTGTTGGTAAGTTAATGAGAACTGCATTGAATCTATAGATTGCTTTTGGTAAGGTGGTCATTTTTACTATGTTAATCTTGCCAAGCCATGAGCATAGGAATTATTTCCATCTTCTGATATCTTCTTCTAATTCTTTCTTCAGAGACTTGAAATTTTTTTTTCTATAAGTCTTTGACTTGCTTGGTTAGGGCTACTGATTTTGGGGGGATTAATTTTGTATCCAGCCACTTTGCTGAAGGTGTTTATCAACTGTAGGAGTTCCCTGGTAGAATTAATTCAAGATCAGGTAGAAAGATTGAATAGTCCTGTATCCCCCATGGAAATAGAAGTGGTCATCAAAAGTGTCCCATCCATAAAAAGCCCTCGACCAGATGGTTTCAGTGCAGAATTCTACCAGACCTTCTAAAAAGAGCTAACACCAATTCTCTTCAAATTATTCTACAAAATAGAAACAGAAGGAACACTACCAAACTCATTTTTTGAAGTCACAGGCAACTTGGTACTTAAACTTCATAAAGACCCAACAAAGAAAGAGAATTTCAGGCCAATCTCCCTTATGAACATTGAGGCAAAAAATACTCAACAAAATGCTTGCAAACCGAATACAAGAACACATCAAAGATATCATCCACTATGACCAAGTAGGCCTCATCCCAGGTATGCAGGGGTGGTTCTATATATGGAAATCCATCAGTGTGATCCACCATATTTACAAACTGAAAGAAAAAAAGCATGTGTATCCAAAAGCTGTAGCATTTTTGATTCCTCAAAATGAGTTTATTCATGTCCTTTATTTATTTATTTTGGAGATAAATTCCAAGACCTTGCTTATGCTAAGCAGGTATTATATAATTAAAGTTTATTTCCATCACTTGTACGTTTCTGTATAAAAAAAATATGCTGAGAAATCAATTAATTTCCATTTCTTCACAAATATAATACAAACAAAAAGCACAAAACTCATACAATATCTTTAATATCTTTTTACTTGAAACTAGATGAAATTGTTGAAGCTAGTGTAGAAAATTAAAGTCTACAAATATCCTTAAATGTTTAATAATTAGAGCATGTTACAAAGATTAGCTTTATCAGATAATAAAAATCCCTTTTGCAATGGTTAAGAGCATCTACTGCTCTGGCAGAGGAAACTGCTTCTGTTTGCAGTACCACATGGCCATTTACAGTTTTCTTTAACTTTACTTCTAAGTGTTATGACATTCTATTTTGACTGTGACAGGCTCCTACTGAACACATATATTAGACAAATTCATACATATACATATATATGATATACATGTACATATATAAAACAATGGTAAACCTATATTCATAATACATATTTTGAAATTCTACTTGTCAAATCATAAGAATGAATAGATAAGTGATATTCCAGTAGTGCAACTGATTAACACTGTACTTAAACAGAATAAATGGACAGAAAGTTAGTTATAGGCTGAAGAACACAATCAAATCCAGAAATATATGTGAATGCATACCTGTGTATATTCATGCATGTGTGTGTGCATGTGTACACAGTGTTCAAAACAATCTATCTATGTCCTGGTTTAAGTTACTTCATGTTACACAAAACTATTTTATTGTTGTTGTTTTAGTTTTGTATTGTTTTGTATTTTCCCTAAGACCTAAGATACTCCATTTTATAAGCAGATTTTGACTCTGTTTTATGCAAGAAGGTTAACTCTTGGCTTGGGTTGAATGTAAAAACTGCACTATCTGTTAGGCTCCATCCACCCAAGACTCAGGTGAGTTACTCAAACCAATTTGGATCTAAGATGACTGCCAAAGTGATTACCTGATATATTGTGTCTTTATTATAATCTCAGCCACATGGACCATGAGAATTGAAAATTGATTTGAAAGAATCACAAAATGAAAATCAGTAGTGTCTAACCTTCCCAGAAAAAAAAATTGCTTGCCCTCGTAAGAAACAAGAATATTCCTATCTTTCATTCATTTTATCCTGTTCTTGTAACCTCTCAAACTACCAAGGTTGAGACTTTGATTTGTGAGTTTACCTTGTCCTCTCATTCTTAGCCCTGAATAAGTTTCCTTAAATATATATATATATACATACTTTTTCTTGTTCAGTTGGGGATCAGTCTTGTCATAAATTCCACAAGTCTAGGAGAACAAAGGTAGGGGAGGCAAAAGTATGGGATAGAAAAGATGATATATATGCATGTAAATGTACATGTACATATATATGTATATCCATCTGTTTTAATGTGTTCACTACTGAGATATTTATTATTGTATTACAGGGCAAAATGGGGTATATTACATTAACACATGAAGGAATCTAATACTCAAAAAAGGAAATTAATTTTTAAACATTAAAAAGTGTACTGAGTTATTCTTATATTCTAATAAGAAGTTTGGCTACTATAGACAGTAATAGTGCACTGCACGAAGGAAAAAAACTCGAAAATTTTGAGGTTTTCATCATTCAGAAATTTTTGTGGTAACTATATGTTTAGCATTATTTATGTAGATATATTTTACAGCATTACCTCACCCCATTGAAATGTATATTTTTCATGAGTTTGTGTTTCATTTTAGAAAATTACATTTAATAGGAAAGAAAGAAGTACATAAGTGAAACACAGTAGCAGAATTAGTTAGCCATATGGAGAAAATGCATAATATTCCTATTTCACATCATGTACCAAAATAAATTAAAATGTTATAATACTAGAAATGTCAAAACCCAAATGCATTATTAGAAGGAAATTTGTGTCTTTAATTTTAAGCAAGAAAGTAAATACAAATGTCAAAATGAAATTTTCACAGATTTTTTTCTAGGTAAACATTTAAAATTCATATCCTGCAAAAGTAAAAGTTATATATAGCATTGAAATACAACAGACTGAAAAAAGATTTGTAACCCACTTAGTGAATTGCTGTCTGTCACCGACAGAGACCTCAAGAAAATTTCAAGACAAATTAAATGAAGTAACAGCTCCTAGCATGGCAAATTATGTAGCTCTCAAGTTTTGAAGTTGGATATGTGCATTACTGATAAGAAAATTTTCATATGATTGTTTGTATTCTAAAGTCAAATCACAAGAAAACATTTTAATTCAGATATTGTGGCTTATACAGAATTTTCTCAGTCACTTGTCAGCTTTTATGGAACCTGGGAACAAGATGCTGATTTAATAAGTCTTGCAGTTTTGATTTTGATCTTAAAACAAAGTGGACAATATGATTTCTTTGAAATCTTTAAACATCCAAAAGTTTTAAATTCTATTATTCCAACTGTTAGAATACTTTCTACACATGTAGTTCCTAGGGCTATCTATGTCATACTATTTCATTTAATTGCTAGAGCACCTTTTAAGACAAATACAGATTCAATTCCCAGCATCCATAAAGAAGCTCATAATCTGTAACTCCAGTTCCAGAGGCTCCAATGACTTCTGTGGACACTACACATTCCTGGTATACCAACATACATACAGGAAAAATACCGATATACATAAAAAAGTATAAATATTTTTAAACTGTCTGGGAAATGTGTAGTTTGTACTTCTGCATTTTTTAGGATCTCAGTGTGTGTGTGTGTGTGGAGAGAGAGAGAGAGAGAGAGAGAGAGAGAGATGGCTGGAGGGAGGGAGGGAGGGAGGGAGGGAGGGAGGGAGAGGGAGAAGAAGAGGGAGAAGGAGCGGGAAGAAGATGTGAATTGAATCTGGGTCTTCTGGAAGAGCAGCCAATGCTCATAACCATTGGGCCAGTCCTTCAGCCCCTCCCAGATATAATGAAAGTTCTGTGTTGGCCTTAGGATAGTTTTTTCTTATGACAAATTTAAGAAATTAACAATTAGATAAAAGAAAATGCTTTGACAACTTATACTTAAAAAAACAACTCAACATAAATGAGTTGAAAAATATCACTGAAAATGCTAATATTTGAAATTCCATGTTTAATGAATGATCTCCTCTTAAGAAGCTTAAACTATAGGCCCTCCAAATCTCTATTTGATGGGCAGGCACTATGCCAATTTTCTCTGAGTTTCTTCTTTTCAGTTGCATTCATTTTTATCATAGTGTGAATTAGTATACAAGGAAATTTAGATTGATGTTTGTGTATTCACCTTACATAAAATACATAAAATACTCCATGAGTGTTTCAGGATGAGTCTGCAATACAACGTGAAGTTAGAGCAGCAGTTTGGCTGAAGACACACAACAGTAAACTTGGAGAAGTAAAATGTGCATTTGTGTTTGTTTGCTGTCAAAATTCATATTACACACTCCTGTCTACATGTTTAATTCCATATTAATAACTCCCTTAGAATGCAAAACTATTTGAAAAATAATTATTTGTTTCTGAAAACTTTCTGTTATTCTAATAAAAATTTCCTGAGACCCCCCCCAAAAAAAAAAGACAAATACAGTATGTACATTTCAAATACAGGTTGTATAAATTTATGTCCTTTGCCCATTATTATATGCGAAAGTAAGGACCTTTACAGTAAGTCTTTTTGACTCTCTAGCTCATGTTCTGAACTTATTAATTTCATGTGCTGTGACAATAAAGTACAAACTAAAACAACCTGCAAGTCTGGATCTCTAATTTTTAATCTAACAAATTTTCTTCCCCTCATGTACCTAGTTAGACATTTTATAAAATTTAAATACTTTTTGTGGAGACCACTGCAACTCATGCATGTACACATGCATATGTGTTCACACAAAACTAGGCTCACAATATTCCATATGGTTAGCAGAAAATTCAGAACTCTCTGAAGCTCATCCTGAATCTTTCCATCGTTAGGTGTGGCTATCTTCTCTACACATGGGTGATCAGCAGACTTGGAGATAATGCTTAAATTTTTTTATGCAAAAATCCTGTAATTTGGGTTTAAAATTGGCTCAGAGAATCTGAGTTTAGTTCCCAGTATCTACAGAGCTGCTCATGACCATCGTAACTACAGTTCCAAAGGCTTTAACACCCTCTCTGGCCTCCCTGGGCATCAAGTATGTATGTGCTGCCTAAATATGCACACAGATAAAACACCTACGCACATAGAAGGGGGAATATGCATTGTAATTCCAGGAAAGCAGCCTTTGCTGCTTTTAAAATTTACTTTTATTTTAAAGTTCACTTTCTTTTATGTGAATATAGATTAAATGAAAATTTAAAGATAATGATTAAATAAATTAGGGAAAAAGACCTTCTAGGCAAAAGAGAAAAAAAAGAATTTCCATATTTATAGATCTCTTTCTACACAGAATAACATCTTATAATGACATCAGGAACACAGAATACTTTAATGGTGACTCTGTGACCTAGCACACAGTTCTATAGCAAAGAAATCTTATTAAAGAGCATGACATTCCTTATTCTGCCCAATTAATGCCAAGATTTCCTTCTCAGTACTTAATCCAGCTTATAAAATCTTTAAGAGATTCTTGTATCAAGCCAATACTAAAATACTGTGTTTTCTGAGTACACCACTTTCATGTTAAAACTACCAGACAACTAGTTTGAAAATCAATTTACCAGCCTGGCAGGGGTGGTGTACACCTTTAATCTCAGCACTTAGGAGGCAAAGGCAAAGATATCTTTAAGTTCAAGACTAGCCTAGTTTACAGAATGAGTTCCAGAACAACCATAGAAACCATGTCTAGAAAAACCAACAAAATAAAGCAAGAAATGAGGGAAGGAAAAATGAAAGAAAGGAAGGAAAGAATGAAGGAAAGAAGGAAGGAAGGAAAAGAGAAGAAAAGAGCAAATCAGTTTCTATTCATTAAGAAAAAAAATACTTCCTATCCTCATTGGTTATGATATTTCCATTACTGAGAAGTGAAGTATGTAACTAGTAAATATATGACATATACTAGGAACTTTGATTAACCAAACTGTCTTCTGCACTAAACTGAAATAGTTAGTTTGTGGCTAGTCATATAAGAGGAAAATGTAGAGCAATGTGATACTCTTCTTGAGAATGAATAATGGTAAAAGCTCCTCAAAGTGCAGAGAAAATGTGAATTATTGGCAGTGAGGAGATTTTAAAATGTGTGTAGGTAGTAATGGATCCATTTGAGTTAAGTGATAAAAACCCATGCTTGGTAAATAAGTATCACTTATGTCCTTAAGGGTGCTTTTGCTTTTTTTATTCTTTAACATCTATGCATTGTCAACAGACAGCCAAAACTTTTCTTTGATAATCCCCTCTATATGTCAATGAATTCACTTTGACACTATGAGTGAATAGTGTAATGAAAACAAACAAAAAAAGCAGTGAACTACTTAGAATGAAGTAGTCACAGTAAAAGAATTATATATGTTGTATGCAGCTTTTTCGCTATGCAGTTCATCTGGATCTTGGCTGGGATTATTTGTAACAGGCCAGCTACTTGAAGATTGAAGATGAAAGTGCCTTACTCCTACATACTAACCGTGGCTGAAAATTGATATGCACCTGTTGTGTGACTCTTACTTGCAACTATAAACAAATGTCTGTTTGCTCCAGTTAGGGCAAGATGACAGAACAAAGAAATGATTTCACCCACATTAGATGTAGTGATTCAGTGAATATATTGGGATTACTTCTAAGAGTGTAGGTGAGGGTGGATGCAAGATGGTGGCACCAGATGGACACTCTTTCTGACCAGCAGCACAGCAGGATCTATAGAGTGACCAGAAGACAGAATTCTGGGCCCTAAACAACAGCAATTGTGTTTCCTAGGAGAGAGGAAACCCCACAGTATGGGATTCAATCAGCTTCAGGTCACACAGCTAAACCTCGGAACAGTTCCCAGGTCATGCCAGGTGCTCAGTCACCAGAACAGAGCCACATGGCATGCTCTGATCACTGTCCCAGACTGAACTGTAGGCCCCGCAATACCAAAGACTGGGATTTCCAGTCGAGAGAAAAACCCCACGGTGCAGGAAGCAATTGGGACCCACCTTAGGTCACCCAGAAAATCCCTGGAAAAAGACCAGGGTCTGTTGGGCTCCCAGAAGCCAGCCCAAAGTGTGGTACTTGGTTGCCAGCACAGAGTCCTGCCTGCTCACTTGACGTACCATCCCAGACAGAACTGAAGGTCTCAGGGCACCAGAAACTGAGTTTCTCTGTTGGGTGGAAGCCCACACAGTGAGGAGAAGAGCAGGTATGACCTCAGAGCACTCAGCCAATAGCTCTCCCCCCCGCCTCAAAAAAAAAAAAGTTCTCCATAAAAGTCCCTGGGGTTGTTGCAAGCCCCCAGGCACCCAGACACCCAGTCGCCAACAAGGCAGAGCCACATGCCTGTGCATGCTTGCTCTGCTCGCCATCCCAGACAGACCTGCAGACCTTAAAACAACACAGACTCAGGGAAAACATGTGTTTCAATGCTCAGGACACACAGATCCAGAAAATTTTCTGGGTTCCCACAAGCTCTAGGCTCTGGCCTTCTAGTGCACATATGAGTGCCATGCTCAACTGCCACTGCTAGGGTACTGGGGCACACTGCTCCAACCACAGACCTACAAAAGCCTGAGAACCTGATGGAGCAGTCATCAGGTACTGCGCCAAGGTGTGACCAGTTGTCTGTAGCTAACCTGATGAAACCACCACGGGACTCTGTGGTTCCTCACAAGGGCTGCGACCCCCGAACACAGCACAAGAGCAGCAGCAGCAGCTCACTAAATTCAGAGCAAGAAACCCAGCAGCAGGGCAGCCATCTCCAGGACTTCTGCTGATGAGAGGAGAGCCTTCCTGAACACCACAGTAACCACACAGGTCCATATGCCTGAGGTTAACTGTGACAATTTCTAAGAAGCACCACCATTCAGTTGACCATACTCAAAAAGCTGAGATCTCCTTCAGAACCCTGCCAAGGATATTCTCCCACTCCATGACTCCAGCAGGCACCAGAAAAAAAAAATAGACAACACCTGAGAAGAACAGATGGGTAGAAGCCAGAATAAAAGCACAATCAACAAAAGGCAAAGCAGTATGGCATCCCCAGAAACCAGGTATCCAGGGACAAGTAGCCCTAGACACACTAACAAAAGTGAAATTTGAGAAGATGACCTTATATCTATGCTTATGAAGAGCTTAATGGAGGAAACAAATAAAATGGGTAAAGAACTAGGGGAAGAAAAAAATCAAACAGATTATGGCCATCCATTAAGAAATACAGAAAGATGCCACCAAATGGTTTGTGGCTTTCAGAGAGGAAATGATTAAATCACTGAAAGAAATAAAAGAAATAGAAGAATGTTCAAATAAACAGGTGAAGAAATTGAAAGAAAACCAGGAAAATAAAGTCAGACAGGTGAAGGAAATCAAAACAGTTCAAGATCTGAAGAGAGAGTTAGAAAAACTAAAGAAAACACAAACGGAGGAAAGCATGGAGAGGAAGAATTTAGGAAAGAAAACAGGAACTCCAAAGGTAAGCATGACCAACAGAATACAAGAGATGAAAAAGAGAATCTCAGGTGTCTAAGATACAATGGAAGAAATCAATGTAACCGTCAAAGAAAATGTTAAATCTAAAAAATTCCTGACACAGACAATCCAAGAAATCCAAAACAACATGAAAAGACAAAACGTAAGAATAATAGGAATAGAGGAAAAATAAGATTCCTGCCTCCAAGGCCCAGAAAATATTTTCAACAAAATCATAGAAGAAAATTTCCCCAACTTAAAGGAGAGACCAGTAAGAATACAAGAGGCCTACAGAACACCTAATAAATTAGATCAGAAAAGAATATCCTCCTGACACCTTAAAAACAAAACAGTAATTATACAAAACAAAGACAAAATACTAAAACCTGTAAGTGAAAAAGGCCAAGTAACATATAATGGCAAACTCATCAGAATCACACCTAACTTCTCAACAGAGACTATGAAAGCCAGAAGGGCCTGGATGGATATCATGCAGGCCCTAAGGGAACACAGATGTCAGCACAGGCTACTATGCCCAGCAAAAATCTCAGTCTTCATAAACAGAGAAAACAAGATTTTCAACAACAAAAACAAATTTCAACAATACCTACACATAAATCTAGTGATACAGAAGATACTCAAAGGAAAAATACAACCCAAGAAAACTACTTTCAAGAAAACACAGGAAATAAATAACCTCAGCACAGCAAAACAAAAAGTAGCAAAGCACACAAATATACTATTACCGCCAACATCAATATCAAAGGATCTAACAGTCAATGGTCATTAATCTCTCTCAACATCAATAGACTCAATTCTGAAATAAAAAGACACAGACTAACAGAATGCATGCATAAAAAAGACCCAACAATCTGTTGCATACAAGAAACACACCTAAGTCACAAATAGAGATATAACCTGAGAATAAAGTCTGGTGAGGGGTTTTCCCAGCAAATGGACACAAGAAGCAAGCAGGAGTAGCCATTCTAATATCTAATAAAATAGACTTAGAACCAAAATTAATAAAAAGAGATGAGAAAGGACACTTCGTACTCATGAAGGGAAAATTCCAACAAGAAAACATTATAATCCTGAACATCTATGCCCTAAATACAAGGCCACCCACATTTGTAAAAGGAACATTAATAAAACTGAAAACACACATAGATACCCACACATTAAGAGTGGGAAATTTCAACACTCCTCTCTCTACAAAGGACTGCTCAACAAAACAGAAATTAAACAAAGAACAATAACTCTGACAGAGATCATGAATCAAATGGACATAACAGACATCTACAGAACCTTTCACCCAACCTCAAAAGAATTTACCTTCTTCTCATGGAACCTTCTCCAAAATAGACCATATAGTTGGTCACAAAGCAGGCCTCAACAGATACATGAAGATTGAAATAATCCCATGTATCTAATCTGATCACCATGGACAAAAGCTAGACCTCAACTAAAAGAGGAATAACAAAAAGCCTATACACACATGAAAACTGAACAACTTGCTACTCAATGACAGCTGGGTCAGGGAAAAAAATAAAGAAAGAATTTAAAGTCTGTCATTTAATGAAAATGAAGACACAACATACCCAAACTTATGGGACACGATGAAAGCAGTGCTAAGAGGAAAGTTCATAGCACTAAATAACTTCAAGAAGAAACATCTCATTCAAGCAACTTAATGGCTCACTTAAAAGCCTTAGAAAAAAAAGAAGCAGACACACCAAAGAGGAGTAGATGACTGAAAATAATGAAACTCAGGGCTGAAATCAATAAATTAGAAACACATAAACAATTCAAAGAATCAAGGAAACCAAAAGCTGGTTCTTTGAGAAAATCAACAATATAGACAAACACTTAGCCAAACTAAGTAAAGGGCAGAGAGACAATACCCAAATTAACAAAATCAGAAATGAAAGGTGGGACATAACAACAGACACTGAGGAAATCCAAACAAAAATTAGGACTTACTTCAAAATATATATGCCACAAAATTTGAAAATCTAAATGAAATGGACAATTTTCTTGATTGATTCCAGTTACCAAAGCTGAATCAAGACCAGGTAAATCAATTACATAGTCCTATATTCCCTACGGAAACAGAAGTGGTTGTCAAAAGACTCCCATCTAAAAAAGGCCAGGGCCAGAGTGTTTCAGAGCAGAATTCTACCAGACCTTCAAAGAAGAGCTAACACCAATACTCTTCAAACTATTCCACAAAGTAGAAACAAAAAGAACACTACCAAACTCATTCTATGAAGTCATAATCACCTTGGTACCTAAACCAAGGAGCTCCACAAGGAGAGCAACAGATCCAAAAAGTTTGGGCACAGGGGTCTTTTTTGAGACTGATACTGCAGCCAAGGACTACTCATGGAGATGGCTTGGAACCCCTGCACAGAGGTAGCCCATGGCTGTTCAGTGTCTAAGTGGGTTCATAGTAATGGGGACAGGGACTCTCTCTGACAGGTACTGATTGGCCTGCTCTTTGATCACCTCCTCCTGAGGGGGGAGCAGTCTCACCAGGCCACAGAGGAACACAAAGCAGCCACTCCTGATGATACCTAATAAACTAGGACCAGAGAGAAGGGGTAGAGGACCTCCCTTATCAGTGGACTGGGGGAGGGGTACAGGTGGGAAAGAGGGAGGGTAGGTGCAGTTGGGAGGGGAGGAGGGAGGAATCTACAGGGGGATACTAAGTGAATAAACTGTAATCAATAAAAATAAAAATAAATTTAAAAAAGAATATAGGTGAGGGGTTATTTACTCCATGGCCACTACAATACAGAAAGTACACCCCAGCATTGGCCATGATCCACTACATGGAACCTCTATCACTGGATTTTCCTGCAGTATCTACAAACATTTTAGTGGTCACTCTCCTTCATCAGCAATTGTTAGAACTAGTATCATTTTGAGCAGGGGTTTGTGAAACCTGTAAATTTCTGCTGTCTCAGACCTGAGGGTTTGTTTGCTTTCTGAGATTTAAGGAGTCTCTCCTCAAGGAGGAAATGTTTCAGTTCAGAAAAACAGCTACCAACAGCACCAGAGTGCTTTATTTCAGATTGTCAAAATTATGTCATGTTTTATTTCATCTTACCTTGTGTCTTTTAAATAGTTTTCACTGGTGAAACACTTTTTTTTATTTCTCCTTTAATTTTATATTTATTTTATATGTAGAGGGAAAGATTACATTGAAGAAATGGCAATATTAAAACTCACGTTCCCTGTGTTCAAATTTTCTTGCTTTGTTGCTCTCCTTGTGGAGACCCTGTCCTCAGGGAACTTCCCAGAGACTCATACTCCAACCAAGGACTATTCATGGAGATAACCCAGAAACCCTGCACAGATGTAGCCCAGGGCAGTTCAGAGTCCAATTGGGTTACATAGTAATGTGAAGAGGGACTGCCTCTGACATAATCTGATTGGCCTGCTCTTTGATCACCTCCCTCTGGGGGGAGTAGCCTTACCAGGCCATAGTAGAGGACAATGCAGCCACATTTGATGTGAACTGATAGACTAAGATCAGAAAGGAGAGGAGAACCTCCCCTATTAGTGGACTTGGGGAGTGGCATGCAAGCAGAGGGAGGAGGGAGGGTGGGACTGGGAGGGGAGGAGGGAGGGGCTTATGGGGAGATGCAGAATGAATAAAGTGTAATTGATGAAAAAATTTAAAAAAATAAAATAAAATATATATTTAATGCTAAAAAAAAAAAAAAAAAAAAAAAACAAAACAAAAACTCACGTTCTTCCTAGCAAAATGTTACTTAAAATCATGAAAATTTCTCTTGGATTCTCCAGGATGATGTCACTTTAAGGGTAGACTGTCTAGTGTATTCCCCTGTTTAGGATACATGATAAGCAACCATGCTAAATAGACAAAATCTAATCTTATAGTAATTTTTGATTATTGTTCAGTTTTTGACATATGTTCTATTTTTGAAAATTAGTGCTTAAATTCTTCCTTATATTGGAAGATTGGTGCAATATTACTTAACTTTGTAATGATTTGACCCTTTTTTCTTTTATTCATTTTTTTCTACATTTAGTTTATTATTTTTGCTGAATTTACATCATTTCCACCCTCTACCTACACCCACAACTTCTCCCATATTTCTGCCAGTACCTCTCAACTTGATGGTCTTTTCTATTTTAATTATTGTTGTTGCATATAGATTTTAAAAGCCTTAGATTCTAACTTTGCCCTTTTTGGAAGAAAACAATATATTTATACTGCTTCTCCATTTTCATGTGATTCTTCAGAAAGGTTTCTTAGACATTCTGAGGGATGAGAATCAACCCCATAGTTTATAAGTGACTACTATTTTCTTCAGATTTCTCCAATGAAAATCCCCAGTACTGTCTAATGTAAATAAATGGCCTATTTAATCTTAGCCAAAACAACATAGTCATTACACTGAGGTAGAGTAATAATAGTCTCTTTGTCTGTTAAAACTTTAAAACGTACGATCAGGAAATGTCACTGCAATGAAGCTTCCCCTTCAAGTTTTATTAGACCATTTATGGTATAATAATTTTTCTTTGCTTAATGAACTCTACAAGGCAAAAATAGATATAAAACAGCTTCTTAATAGTGTGACTACAGGGATCTCTCTCTTTTTAAAAAATTTTAAATTTTATTTTATTTATATATTTATTTATAACACTTATTTTATTTATAACACTTATAATATTTATTTATATTCACTTTGTATTCTCACTGCAGGCCCTCCCTTGTCTCCTACCAGTCCCACCCACAATCGCTCTTCTCCCACTATGCCCTTTCCTTAGCCCCCTGATAGGGGAGGACCTTCTCCCCTTCTATCTGACCCTAGCTTATCAGGTCTCATCAAGGCTATCTGTTATCATCTTTCTCTGTGTTCTGGTAAGGCTGCACCTCCTAGATGGAGGTGATTAAAGATCCTGCCACTGAGTTCATGGCAGAGACAGTCCCTGCCCCCCTAACTAGCGAACCCACTTGGAAACTGAGTAGCCAATGGGCTTCCTATGAACAGGTAGTGTAGGTCCTCTCCATGCATCGTCCTTAGTTGGAATATTGGTTTCTGCAGGCCCCCCTGAGCTCAGGTATTTTGGCTCTGTTGTATTTTGGCTCTATTGTTCTCCTTGTGGAGTTCGTGTCCCCTCCAGGTCTTTCTATCTCCTTCTTTTTCCATAAGGATTCCGGCACTCTGCTCAAAATTTGGCTGAGTCTCAGTATCTCTTTCTATACCCTTGTGGGTAGAATCTGTGGAAGGCTCCTGTCCTATTCCTTGTCTTCTGCTACTTCCAATGTCGATCCTTTTTACCCTTCTGAGTGAGGATTAAGCATGTTCCCTAGGGTAATCCTTGTTTAGCTTCTTTAAGGCTATAGATTTTAGTATGATCTCTCTTCTTAATCATTATGAACACAAGTTAGAGAGCTGATATGAAAATGGCATATGTATGTATGTATATGCTTATGAATTTATGAATTATGTGTCTGAGTTTCTCTCTCCCTCTGTGTGTGTGTATGTGTGTTTCCTTGACTGAGGAGAATAAAAGATTCTTTACAAGCTCAAAGTAGACTTGCTGCAATAGGAGACTGCCACGGACTGGCCCATTCAGGCTCCCTGAGTCCACATCAAAATCAGAGGTTTGGATGTCAGGAAAGCACAGTTTCAGGCGATATGACAGTCAGAGACGACACCGAGATGGCTTTGACCATGCTGTAATTGTACTGAAGTCAAGCTAATAATTTTATAGTAATTACATAAGAAAACAACTTATCCTATGTTGTATGTTTATATGAGTGAGTATATACCCTGTGTCTTTTTGCATCTGGGACAAATCACTCAGGATGATCTTTTCCAGGTCTCACCATTTACCTGCAAATTTCATGATTTCCTTGTTTTTCATTGCTGAGTAATACTCCATTGTATAGATGTACCACAATTTCTGCATCCATTCTTCAGTAGAGGGGCATCTGGGCTGTTTCCAGCTTCTGGCTATTACAAATAAAGCTGCTACAAACATGGTGGAGCAAATGTCCTTTTTGTGTACTTGAGCCTATTTTGGATATATGCCTAGGAGTAGTATGGCTGGATCTTGAGGAAGCACTATTCCTAGTTGTCTGAGAAAGCCCCAGATTGATTTCCAAGAGTGGTTGTACAAGTTTACATTCCCACTAGCAGTAAAGGAGGGTTCCCCTTTCTCCACAACCTCTCCAGCATGTGTTCTCACTTGAGTTTTTGATATTGACCATTCTCATGGGTGTAAGGTGAAATCTCAGGGTTGTTTTGATTTGCATTTCCCTAATGGCTAATGAGGTTGAGCATTTCTTTAAGTGCTTCTCTGCCATTCGATATTTCTCTACAGAGAGTTCTCTGTTTAGCTCTGTTCCCCATTTTTACGTGGATTACTTGGTTTGCTGCTTTTCAGCTTCATTAGTTCTTTATATATACTGGAAACCCGGTAAAATCTGTACATCTAAACAGACTAAGCAAAAGAGAGGACCCTAACTAAAATGCTCAATCCCCATCCTGAAAGGCAAAGAGGATGGATATTAGAAGAAGAAGAAAACAGGAAACAACCTAGGAACCTGCTACAGAGGGCCTCTAAAAACCTTTGCCCTGCAGACTATCAAAGCAAATGCTGAGCCTGATGGCCAACTGTTGGGCAGAGTGAAAGGAATTTTATGTAAGAAGTTGGAAATAGCAAGAGCTGGAGAGGACAGGAACTCCTCAAGGAGAGCAACAGAACAAGAAAATTTGAACACAGGGAACTTCCCAGAGACTCATACTCCAACCAAGGACTATTCATGGAGATAACCTAGAACCCCTGCACAGATGTAGCCCATGGCAGTTCAGTGTCCAAATGGGTTACATAGTAATGTGAAGAGGGACTGCCTCTGACATAATCTGATTGGCCTGCTCTTTGATCACCTCCCCCTTTCGGGGGAGCACCCTTACCAGGCCACAGAAGATGACAATGCAGCCACTTCTGATGAGAACTGATAGACTAAGATCAGAAAGAAGGAGAGGAGGACCTCCCCTATCAGTGGACTTGGCAAGGGGCATGCATGCAGAAAGGAGAGGGAGGGTGTGATCGCAAGGAGAGGAGGGAGGGGTTTATGGGGGATACAAAATGAATAAAGTGTAATTAATAAAAGTTAAATAAAAAATTAAAAAAAGAAAACACCTTAAAGTTGGCATATTTCCCAGAACACTTAGATTCTTACCAAGAATACAAAGTTTATATTTTAACTAAAAAATGTTGTCAAACATAAACAGTGTCCTGAGAACATACAAGAAATCTTCGCCTGAGAACTTTTTGATCAAAGCAAACAAAGGAAAAGAAACCTCAAACTGCATTTTCATTATTGCTAAGCAATGAAGAGGAAAGTCAGGAGCTAAGTCAGATGCCTGCCAAAATCTTTCTCTGTATCAAAAATCTAAATACACCTTTGTTAACCATCCTCCCATATGTCTTGCTAAAGATTTACAATCCTCCCTAGAAACAAGATACTAAAGGGGGGCAAGCTCGAGCCAGCTGTACTTCTCATGCTATTTTTTTCCTAAGAAGGAGCCCATTATTTTTTTACTATTCTTATAATACTTTTAATACTAAATCTAATTCATTACTTCTCTTAAAATTACTTTTCTTCCGTTCTATTCTTATTAAAGCTTTTAGTAATCTATCAAAAATATATTTTCTTGAATAGTTAATTGTGCTGTTTCAGGAATCATAGAGAAAGATCAAAAAACTCATTAATCCAGCCCCACAACCGCAACCAAAAAAGCATAGAGACCCTAGAATGTGTCTTCTTAACTTAGGTGGTCAGGGAGACCTGCCATTGACTTCCAGGGAGCAAATTTCCGAAGAAAGCATATCTCCCACCCTGTAGCACAATTTATTGATATGCTACCCTGGCGACACTGGAGTGGGTGTAGTAGGAGACCAACAATTAGGTAACAAAATGACACATGTGTCATATTAGTAAAGGTATGAAATGAATGAACTTTCTTCCAGAAATGTCCATAAAACTACCAAAATTTGTTTTAACTATTATGTGAGCTAAGTTATTTATCATTTCAAACTGGAGATCTATCTCTGTTCTGGGTGCTCCTGAGAATGAGCTGGGTCTTGGATCACGCTGGAAATAAGTGTAGGAAATATAGTGTTCTGTTTCCATTGATACACACTTTCTGGATTCTCTCGTTACTCAATGAGTTTTCAAACTAAAAATAAATTGCTGTCATGATTAATGGAATGTTTTTAGACAAGTGCAATAAACCAGGAATAAAAGAATAATTTTTATCTTAGCTTTGTCACTAACTTAATAGATGTTTGAAGGTGAGTCACTTCACCTTCTTGTGCATCATACAAATTATTTTTGGAAAATAACAGATTCAGAATGTTTCTGTGTCCTTTTATCATAAGTATTTGTAAACTACAGTTTTAAGGCTCTCTTTGTCAGATAACATTTATTACAAGGTACCATTTTGTCAGTTTCATTGGGAAAATATCTCCTATTACAGAATTTTAGCAGCCAAAGTCCCTGTATATATTTTTGTTATTCCAAGAAACAATCCATCATTGAATTACAATAATACCTATATCTTCCTTTAACCTGCAATTGTTTAGTAGTACAGTAATAAAGAGGCTGACGTAATTGACCAAAGAAGAGTTCATTGTATGAATTTATATTTTTATCCTGTGATATATGAATGCCATTCAGTATGTACTATCCAATTGCACCTCTGTTTCATGAGAGAAATGTAAGATGTGTTTGAGGCGTTAATGCTTGTGTTTTAGAGAGTCAGTTTCAGAACAGCTCTCTATGGATGTGTGTAGCTTAGTGATAGAGCAGTAAAAGCAAATAAATAAAGCCCCAGGAATCTACATTTTCAAACAGAATTTGATCTAGAAGTAAGGAGAAGCTATAGTTGAAATACTTGTTACATAAGACAACAAAGCCAGATATTAATTTTTGTTTCCATGTACTGTAAATTAGAGTGTATCTTGATGATATTGCTTATGTCTGATGGCCATTGGAGAGCAGAAAGGTAAGCCCTTGGATGAGAAAGGTAAGATAAGAGGAAGAAGTTTAATTTATATGGCTGAGTTTTAAAGTTCCTTCCTTCCTTCAAAGTATGTTGAGTGGCTATATGCCAGGCATTTTATTTTGACCTATATTTGATTCCGATAAAGTACTGTTTACTGTATCCTCACAAATTCTGAGTTGTATGAGAGAAATAGATTATCAACATTTTTGTACTTACTACTAGGATTCATCAAATTTTAATGCTATGTTCAGATAATTTTAAAACAATTACAATAGTGCAGATACCTCGACTTTTCCTTTCACTGATTCCAAAATTCCTTCATTTTAAACACTTTTTACTATATAGCAAAAATATGCATGTATTCCAACTTTATACATTTGTTTGTTTTAATATTATGTATAAGGAGCTAGAGATGGCTCAGTTATTATCAATGCATAATACTTTTGCACAGGACCTGCTTTGGTTCCTAGCACTCACATCAGGTGAATCATAACCACATATAATTAAAGATCCAGGAGATCTGACACATTCTTTTGGTCTCTGCAAGCACCTGCACTCATGTGCACATACAAACATATATACATATATGCAAAAATAATTAAAACAATAAAATTCTGTGTAAATTGAATAAAAACAATAGTATTCTATTTGTATTTACTAATGGGATTCTTTACTCTAGTATTTGAGTTCCTTCTGACTATGCCACTGTTTAAATATTCTAATACTTGTTTATTCTACTGTTAATGCACTTTAAAATTTTTATTTATGTATACCATTAAAAGCTCTACAAAGAAAAATATCAGAGAGATATTCTTATAAAAATGTATAAGAATTTCTCATATCTTATAGGTCTATATAAGTGAGTATATCCCATGTTTGTCTTTCTCCTTCTGGGATATTTCACTCAGAATGATCTTTTCTAGATCCCACCATTTGCCTGCAAATTTCATGATTTCCTCCTTTTTGATTGCTGAGTAGTATTCCATTGTATAAAAATACTACAATTTCTGTACCCATTCCACCGTTGATGGACATCTGGGTTGTTTCCAGGTTCTGGCTATTACAAATAGCGCTGCTATAAACATGGTTGAGCAAGTGTCCTTTTTGTGTACTTAAACAAACTTTGGGTATATACCTAGCAGTGGTATAGCTGGGTCTGGAGGAAGCACTATTCCTATTTGTCTTATGATAAACATAATGAAATCTATACACCTAAAAAAGATAATCAATTGAGCGGACATGGGGTAAGATGATCAATCCTCGTTTAGAAAGACAGATGGGATGTGCATTGAACGTATGACAGGAGTCTACTGAGCGCATCTGAAAGACTCTAACTAGCAGTGTTTTCAAAGCAAAGACTCATGACCAAACCTTTGGCAGAGTACAGGGAATCATAAGAAAGAAGGGGAGTTAATCTGATGGGGAAAGGATAGGAGCTCCACAAGGACCAAATATATCTGGGCACAGGGTCTTTTCTGAGACTGACATTCAACCAAGGACCATGTATGGATATAACCTAGAACCTCCACTCAGATGTAGCCTGTGGTAGCTCAGTAACCAATTGGTTTCCCAAAGTGAGGGGAACAGGGACTATTTCTAACAGGAACTCAATGACTGGCTCTTTGGTCTCCCCACCCCCGAAGGGAGGAACAGTCCTGTTAGGCCACAGAGGAGGGCTTTGCAGCCAGTCCTGAAGATACCTGATAAAACAGGATCAGATGAATGGGGAGGAGGTCCCCCCATCAGTGGACTTGGAAAGGGGCAGGGTGGAGATGAGGGAGGGAGGGAGGGACTGGGAGGGAATGAGGGATCGGGACACGGCTGGGATACAGAGTTAATAAAATGTAACTGATAAAAAAATAAAATAAAATAAAAAATAAATAAAAATAAAAAAATAAAAAATACCTTAAAAAAAAGAATTTCTCTAGTTCTATATCTAGGACTATTCTAGCCAGGCTAAATCAGATATGCCAGGGATTATATGTTTTATCTTCAAGTATAATATTATTGACAGTTTTGTTTCTAAGTAATGTATCTGCAATTATTGACATTTTTATCAGTGAAGTCTAAATGTTCCCATTATTCTACAGTTCTGTCATGTGATAGCTTAGTGTTGTTTTTCTCACTGTTCTCTTCTCCAAGTATTTCACTGAAACTAAGGATTTTTATTTTTGATAAAGTTTACATTTGAAAACCACCAGGACCTAGTGACTTATTTTAGTGAAAATATTTTATTACCATTATAATGTATAATGTATTCATTCAGGGTCTCTATTTTTCATCAATCAGTTTTGGTAATTTGTTTTGTCAAGGCAAGTATTCATTTAATTGAAGGTGAAATTCAATGGAATAAAAGTCAATTTATTGCTATATTATTGTTTATAATATTTTAACTTGTGCATAATAGAAACACAGATTTTCATTTTTCACTTGCTGTTTAACTTTTTCCTCTTTTGAAAGTATTAGGATTATCCACTTTGGAGAGGCTTGCTGGGTATTTGTAAGACAAAGGAGACAAAACATTTTGGAACTATATAGAGTAAGTTTTCTGGGACAGAATTACATATCTAGGAGAATATATGATTTTTATGTACAAAATTGTGTCTTACTATATAATTACAGCTTAGTTCCATTTTTTTGTTCAACTTTGTTTTTTATAATTTTATTTTTTATATTAATTACAGGTTATTTACTTTGTATCCCAGCTGTAACACCCTCCAGCATTCCTTACCATTCCCACCCTCCCTCCCTCATCTCCTCCCTGCCCTTCTCCAAGTCCACTAATAGGGGAGGCCCTCCTCCCTTTCCATCTGACCCTAGTTTATCAGGTCTCAACAGGACTGGGTGCAATGTCCTCCTCTGTGACCTAGCAAGGCTGCTGTTCCCTCTAAGTGGGGGTGGGGAGAGGTACAAAAGCCAGCCACTGAATTCATGTCACAGACAGTCCCTGTTCTCCTTACTAGGGAAGCCCACTTGCATACTGAGCTGCCATGGGCTACCTCTGAGCAGGGTTCTAGGTTATATCCACACATGGTCCTTGGTTGGAGAATCAGCTTCAGAAAAGACCCCTGTGCCAATATATATTTGGTCCTTGTGGAGCCCCTGTCCTCTCCAGGTCTTAGTAATTCCCCCTTCTTTCAAATGATTGCCTGCACTCTGCCGAAGGTTTGGGTTATAAGTCTCAGTATCTGCTTTGATACACTGCTACCTCCAGACTGATTTCCAAAGTGGTGTAATAGTTAACATTCTCACCAGCAGTGGAGGAGGGTTTCCTTTTCTCCACATCCTCTCCACCATGTGTTGTCACTTGAGTTTTTCAACTTGGCTATTCTGATGGGTGTAAGGTGAAATCTCAGGGTTGCTTTGGTTTGCATCTCCCTGAGGACTTAGGACATTGAGCAGTTCTTTAAGTGTTTTTCTGCCATTCAATATTCCTCTACAGAGAATTCTCTGTTTAGCTCTGTACCCCATTTTTTAATTGGATTACTTGATTTGTTGCTTTTTAACTTCTTTCGTTCTTTATATATTCTGGATATTAGCCCTCTGTCAGATATTGGGTTGGTGAAGAACTTTTCCCATTCTGCAGCCTGTCGTTTTGTTCTGACAATAATGTCCTTTGCTTTACAGAAGCTTTTATTTTCATGAGATCCCATTGTCTTTATTGTTGATATTAAAGCCTGTGGTGTTGGTGTTCTGTTCAGGAAGTTTTCTCCTGTGCCAATGAGTTCTAGGCTCTTCCCCAATTTTTCTACTCACCGATTTAGTGTATCTGGTTTTATGTTGAGGTCTTTGATCCACTTGGACTTTAGTTTTGTGCAGGGTGATAAGTATTGATCTATTTTTATTTTTCTGCATGTAGACATCCAGTTAGACCAGCACCATTTGTTAAAGATGCTGTCTTTTTTCCATTGAATTGTTTTGGTTTCTTTGTCAAAAATCGATTATCCATAAATGTATGGGTTTATTTCTGGGTCTTCTATGCAGTTCCATTGATCCACCATTCTGTTTCTATGTCAAAACCACACAGTTTTTATTACTATTGCTCTGTAGTACAGCTTGAGATCAGGGATGGAGATACCTCCAGACAATCTGTTGTACAGGATCATTATGGAAATTTTGGATTTTTTGTTTTTCCATATGAAGTTAAAAATTTTTCTTTCAAGGTCTATATAGAAATGTGTTGATATTTTGATGGGAATTGCATTGAATCTGTAGATTCAATGATTGCTTTTGGCAGAATGTTCATTTTCACTGTTAATCCTACCGATTCATGAGAACAGGAGATCTTTCTTCAACTTTTAATTTGTTATCCTTTTCACTTAGTGACTGTGATTGAGATAAAAGAAATTGAAAATGATGAATAACGTTTTGGCTACTGAAAAGTTCCTATTTATTTTTTTATGCTCAGGATAGAGCCCAGAGTCTTTTCTTTTTCTTTTTTTTTCTTTTTTTTTTTTGGTTTGTTTGTTTATAGCATTCATTTTTTCTTTTTAAAAAATCAATTAATTAATTATTATAGTTTATTCACTTTGTATACCAGCTGTAGCCCCCTCCCTCAGCCCCTCCCAATCTCACCTTCCCTTCCTCTTCTCCTCCCAAGACCCTCTCACAGTCTATTGATAGGGGAGGTCTTCCTCCTCTTCACTTTGACCCTAGCCTATCAGGTCTCATCAGGACTGGCTACATTGTCTTCCTCTGTGGTCTGGTAAGGATGCTCCCCACTCAAGGGCTAGTGATCAAAGAGCCAGACATTGAGTTCATGTCAGAGACAGTCCCTAATCTCGTTACTATGGAACCCACTTAGAGACTGAGCTGCCATGGGCTACATCTCTATAGGAGTTCTAGGTTTTCTCCCTGCATGGTCCTTGGTTGGAGTATCAGTTTCAGAAAAGACCCCTTTGCCCACATTTTTTTGGTTCTGTTGCTCTCCTTGTGGAGCTCATGTCTCCTCCAGGTCTTTCTTCCTCCCCCTTCTTTTATAAGATTCCCTGCACTCTGTCTAAAGTTTGGCTATGAATTTTAACATCTGCTTTGATACCCTACTGGGTAGAGTCTTTCAGAGAACCTCTGTGGTAGGCTTCTGTCCTGTTCCCTGTTTTCTCCTTCTTCCAATGTCCTTCTTGTTTGCCTTCCTGAGTGAGGATTGATCATTATACCCAGGGTCCTCCTTCCTGCTTAGCTTCTTTATGTATACAGATTTTAGTATGTTTATCCTATATTATATGTCTAATATCCATATATAAGTAAGTATATACCATGTGTGTCTTTATGCTTCTGGGATACCTCACTCAGGATGATCTTTTATTCCCCACCATTTGCCAGCAAATTTAATGATTTCCTTGTTTTTAATAGGTGAGTAGAATTTCATTGTGTAAATGTATGACAATTTCTGTACCCATTCTTCCTTTGAAGGACATCTGGGTTGTTTCCAAAATCTGGCTATTACATATAAAGCTGCTATGAACATTGTTGAACAAATGACCCATTTGTATACTCTAGCATCTTTTGGATATATGTCTAACAGTGGTATAGTTGGGTCTTAAAATTGCACTATTCCTAATTGTCTGGGAAAGCGCCAGATTGATTTCCAAGTTTACATTGTACAAGTTTACATTCCCACCAGCAATGGTGGAGGGTCACCTTTCTCCACTTCCTCTCCTGCATGTATGGAACCAAGGGTCTTTGGGTCTTGCTCATTTGTAATATACTTTCACTCTAACACTGAACTAACATCCTAAACTATGAGGAGCTTCTCTTTTGAAAAAGGCAACATTTTTAGTAAGAAGAAGTTTGAGATTTTACG
The DNA here is from genome assembly GCF_030254825.1 of Meriones unguiculatus. Lineage (NCBI taxonomy): Eukaryota > Metazoa > Chordata > Mammalia > Rodentia > Muridae > Meriones > Meriones unguiculatus. The sequence goes on along the minus strand of NC_083369.1, from coordinate 49,300,082 downwards.
CTCAGGATGCGAGGCTAAGCACTGCACTCAGGGTCAGCTGCTTTGGACCCAGAGAAGAGCATGTCTGATTGCATGCGGGTTGATGCCCCAGGTCCTGCCTCTGAGAAAAAGGTATCAGACGGGTCTGATGCTCTTTGGGTGGATGACACCTAAATGAACATCTGTACAAAGTCCCAATTTATTTCTAATATCAGAGATCAGACCTCTACTCTTGCCTGATGCGTCTAAAACAAAAAGGGGGAACTGTAGAGAGCTGCGGAATGCTATGCCTTAAAGATGGAGCTGGTTTCTGCCTTCCACCTTCCCGATGGTGAGTGCTCTCTGTCACGAACAATTCCACATTTGGCTAAGGCTGAGGATCTGGCTTGCTTCCATGTATGTGGACCTATCTGCATTGCTCACGTGGCATGCCTGGGTTGGCTACCCAGAGGCTATTTAAGCTGTGGGCTGGCTTTCCCCGGGGTCCGAGGATTGTTCAAGGTTCCTGAATAAACTGCATTGGAAAAAAAAAAAAGAGATTTTAGATTTTCATAATAAATTAAATGCCATATCCTAAAACAAAATGAAGACAAAATTCATAGTATTTAAAATCATAGAGGAAAAACTCATATTTTACTGGTTTTAATTACACATCAAATTTATGATTACTAAATCTAATTTTTACATTTATTCTATACCCTTTATCTTTCTTAAAATGATGTTCACTAGATGTGTTGGTCAGTTTCAAGTATCAATTTGACTGAACCATGGAGTGCCCAGATATGTGTGTGGGTGTGTTTATAGGGATGAATGAATTGGCAGACTAATTAAAGCAGACTGTCCTTCCCAATACAATGGACATCTAGCAATCAGCTGAATGTCTGAACAAAGCAAAAGAGTAGTGACTTCTCAGAAGGAAAGGCAAGCTCCATCTGCTTGACTGTCAAAGCTAGAACATCAATTTATTTTCTTACCATGTCAGTTACACTAAAACATCATGTTTCTTTTTTTTTTTTTTTTTTTTTTTTTTACTTTGTCATTATAAGTTTATTTTTATTTTTTTTTTCAATGCAGCTTATTCAGGAACCTTGGACAATCCTCGGACCCTGGGGAAAGCCAGCCCACAGCTTAAATAGCCTCTGGGTAGCCAACCCAGGAGTGCCACGTGGGCAAGGCAGATAGGTCCACAACATTGAAGCAAGCCAGATCCTCGGCCTTAGCCAAATGTGGAGTTGTTCGTGACAGAGAGCACTCACCATCGGGAAGGTGGAAGGCAGAAACCAGCTCCATCTTTAAGGCATAGCATTCCGCAGCTCTCTACAGTTCCCCCTTTTTGTTTTAGACGCATCAGGCAAGAGTAGAGGTCTGATCTCTGATATTAGAAATAAATTGGGACTTTGTACCAATGTTCATTTAGGTGTCATCCACCCAAAGAGCATCAGACCCGTCTGATACCTTTTTCTCAGAGGTGGGACCTGGGGCATCAACCCGCATGCAATCAGACATGCTCTTCTCTGGGTCGAAAGCGGCTGACCCTGAGTGCAGTGCTTAGAAACTAAGCAAGAGAGAGGACCCTAACTAAAATGTCCAATCCCCATCCAGAAAGGCAAAGAGGATGGACATCAGAAGAAGAAGAAAACAGGAAACAACCTAGGAACCTACCACAGAGGGCCTCTGAAAGCCTCTGCCCTTCAGACTATCAAAGCAGATGCTGAGCCTGATGAGCAACTGTTGGGCAGAGTGAATGGAATTTTAGGTAAGAACTGGGAAATAGTAAGAGCTGGAGAGGACAGGGTCTCCACAAGGAGAGCAACAGAACAAGAAAATTTGAACACAGGGAACTTCCCAGAGACTCATACTCTAACCAAGGACTATTCATGGAGATAACCCAGAACCCCTGCACAGATGTAGCCCAGGGCAGTTCAGAGTCCAATTGGGTTACATAGTAATGTGAAGAGGGACTACCTCTGACATGAACTGACTGGCCTGCTCTTTGAACATCATGTTTCTTTGAGTCGCAAGACTATTGGTTTTCAGGTCTTTGGACACTAACTGAAAATATATACCATTTGCTTGGTTTGATACTTGTTGATTATAGTTCTTTGCATTTTTCAAATTCCTAAGTCATGGGAGTCAAATTTTTTTATAATAAGTGCACCCGCTCCATATGACTATATATGCATTTATATGTGTAAATATACACATTTAAATGTACACATCAGAAACAAAAACTTTAATTTTAAGGGATTTTTATTTATATATGGATAAATGTATGTATGGATTTTTGTTATTTTTCTGTTTCTCCTCATAATCATCATCAAGCTTATTATTGAAAGAAAATATGTATACTCTGCTGGAAAATAAATGAAAAAATTAGGAATAAAGGTGCTCAAAAGGTTTATGTTAATACATAAGCAAGGAAAATCCCTACTGAATAATGACTCTAATTTTGAAACATATCTCTGTTGTTATTCTAAGGGAGTTAATGAATTGTCTCTAATTCAAATAAACATTACTAATCCTAAATCCTACAATTAATATTTAAATGATGTAAATTCTTTATGTTGTTTAGATGCATGCACACAAGTATGTGTGCGTGTGTGCACACGTGTGCATGTTAATCTTAGTCTCTGTCTTTGTCTGTCTGTCTGTCCCTCTGAGTCTGTGTCTGTCTTTGTCTGTGTGTGTGTGTGTGTTTGTATGTTTGAATGTGTAATTTTCTTATGCATTCACCAGTTGATGGGCTGGTGGTTTACATTTCTTAAAGACTGCAAATACAGCTGCAGTTGCAAGAACGCTGCTACACAAATACCTGCATAAGTCTGTTGGTTATACTTTTAGCTGTGGGATTGCTAGATTACATACTAATTGTATGCTTTGCCTTTTGAAGTCCACAAAACTTTCTGCTCAGGTTCACCATTTCATATTTCAACCAATGACATAAAGTATTGAAAATTTTTCTCACCAAAATTTATCTTATGATACTAAAATAAATGAATGAATGAACGAATGAATAAATAAATAAATAAATAAATGAGCACTGTACTGAGTGTAAGTGGCATTTCATTTTAGTTCCAAGTTTTTTTTCATTTCGCTTAGATTTGGTGATATTGAGTTTCTCCATGTACTTACTGGCCATATGTAAATACTATTTGAAGAAATGTTCGTTAACTTTTTTAAAATTTTCTTCACTTTGACTTTTTTATATTTGAGTTTTAGAAGTTATAAAGTTATTAATTTTTATATGTTAATTCCTTAGAAGATAAAATATTTTCAAATATTTCTCATTTTACATTCTTGATGGTGTTCTTTACTGCATAATATATTTTAGTTTTGATGAAGTGCAATTAATTTATTTTGTTATGCTTATGTCTATTCTGTATCAATGAAACATGATAACCTTTACTTCCAGATTCTTTTTTTTCTTTTTTTAATTTTATTTATTTTATTAATTACACTTTATTCATTTTGTAGACCCCCATAAGCCCCTCCCTCTCCCCTCCCAATCACACCCTCCCTCCCCTTTCTGCATGCATGCCACTCCCCAAGTCCACTGATAAGGGAGGTTCTCCTCTCCTTCCTGATCTTAGTCTATCAGTTCACATCAAAAGTGGCTGCATTGTCCTCTACTGTGGCCTGGTAAGGCTGCTCCCCCCACAGGGGAAGGTGATCAAAGAGCAGGCCAATCAGATTATGTCTCAGAGGCAGTGCCTCTTCCCATTACTATGTAACCCACTTGGACACTGAACTGCCATGGGCTACATCTGTGCAGAGGTTCTAGGTTATCTCCATGAATAGTCCTTGGTTGGAGTATGAGTCTCTGCGAAGTTCCCTGTGTTCAAATTTCCTTGTTCTGTTGCTCTCCTTGTGGAGACTCTGTCCTCTCCAGCTCTTACTATTTCCCACTTCTTACATAAAATTCCATTCCCTCTGCCCAACAGTTGACCATCAGGCTCAGCATCTGCTCTGATAGTCTGTAGGGCAGAGGCTTTCAGAGGCCCTCTGTGATAGGTTCCTAGTTTGTTTCCTGTTTTCTTCTTCTGGCTTTCAGAAGCCCTCTGTAGAAGGTTCCTAGGTTGTTTCCAGGTTTCTTCTTCTTCTGATGTCCATCCTCTTTGCCTTTCAGGATGGGGATTGACCGTTTTAGTTAGGGTCCTCTCTCTTGCTTAGTTTCTTTAGATGCACAGGTTTTAGTGGGTTTGTCCTATGTTGTATGACTGTATGAGTGAGTATATACCATTTGTGTCTTTTTGCTTTTGGGACAACTCACTCAGGATGATCCTTTCCAGGTCACACCATTTAACTGCAAATTCCATGATTTCCTTATTTTTCATTGCTGAGTAATACTCCATTGTATAGATGTACCACAGTTTCTGCATCCATTCTTCAGTTGAGGGGCATCTGGGCTCTTTCCAGCTTCTGGCTATTACAAATAAAGATGCTACAAACATGGCTGAGCAAATGTCTTTTCGGTGTACTTGAGCCTGTTTTGGATATATGCCCAGAAGTGGTATGGCTGGATCTTGGGGAAGCACTATTCTTAGTTGTCTAAGAAAGTGCCAGATTGATTTCCAGAATGGTTGTACAAGTTTACATTCCCACCAGCAGTGGAGGAGGGTTCCCCATTCTCCACAACCTCTCCAGCATCTGTTGTCACTTGAGTTTTTGATCTTGGCCATTCTCATGGGTGTAAGGTGAAATCTCAGGGTTGTTTCGATTTGCATTTCCCTAATGGCTAATGAGGTTGAGCATTTCTTTAAGTGCTTCTCTGCCATTCGATATTCCTCTACAGAGAACTTTCTGTTTAGCTCTGTTCTCCATTTTTTAAGTGGATTACTTGGTTTGCTGCTTTTCAGCTTCTTTAGTTCTTTATATATACTGAATATGAGTCCTCTATCGGATAAAGGGATGGTGAAGATTCCTTCCAAATCTGTAGGCAGTTGCTTTGTTTTGATGATGGTGTCCTTTGCTTTGCAGAAGCTTTTCAGTTTCATGAGGTCCCATTTATTGATTGTTGCTCTTAGAGCCTGTGCTGTTGGTGTTCTGTTCAGGAAGTTTTCTCCTGTACCAGTGAGTTCTAGGGTATTCCCCACTTTCTTTTCTAGCCGATTTAATGTGTGTGGTTTTATGTTGAGGTCTTTGATCCACTTGGACTTCAGTTTTGTGCAGGGTGATAAGTATGGATCTATATTTATTGTTCTACATCCAGTTGGACCAGCACCATTTGTTGAAGATTCTATCTTTTTTTCATTGTATGGTTTTGGAGTCTTTGTCAAAGATCAGATGTCCATAAGTGTGTGGGTTTATTTCTGGGTCCTCTGTTCGATTCCATTGATCCACCATTCTGTTTCTATGCCAGTAACATGCAGTTTTTAAAACTGTTGCTCTATATTACAACTTAAGATCAGGGATGGAGATACCTCCAGAAGATCTTTTATTGTAAAGGATTGTTTTAGCAATTCTGGGTTTCTTGTTATTCCATATGAAGTTGAGAATTTTTCTTTCCAGGTCTGTAAAGAATTGTGTTGGTAATTTGATGGGCATTGCATTGAATCTTTAGATTGCTTTTGATAAGATGGCCATTTTTACTATGTTAATCCTGCCAAGCCATGAGCATGGGAGATCTTTCCATCTTCTGATACTGTTTTCTAATTTTTTCTTCAGAGACTTGAAATTTTTTTCATACAAGTCTTTGACTTCCTTGGTTAGGGTTACTCCAAGGTACCTTATGTCATTTGTGGCTACTGTGAAGGCTGTTGCTTCCCTAATTTCTTTCTCAGCCCTTTTGTCTTTTGTATACAGGAGGGCTACTGATTTTTTTGAGTTAATTTTGTATCCGGCCACTTTGCTGAAGGTGTTTATCAGCTGTAGGAGTTCCCTGGTAGAGTGTTTGGTGTCACTCACGTATACTATCATATCATCTGCAAGTAGTGATAATTTGACTTCTTCCTTTCCAATTTGTATCTCCTTGATCTCCTTTAAATGTCTTATTGCTCTAGCAAGGAATTCCAGAACTATTTTGAAGAGATATGGAGAGAGTGGGCAACCTTGTCTTGTCCCTGATTTCAGTGGGATTGCTTTAAGTTTCTCTCTGTTCAGTTTGATGTTTGCTATAGGTTTGCTGTATATCGTCTTTACTATGTTTAGATATGTGCCTTGTATCCCTGATCTCTCCAATACTTTAAACATGAATGGATGTTGGATTTTGTCAAGTGCTTTTTCAGCATCTAGGGAGATTATCATGTTTTTTTTTTCTTTCAGTTTGTTGATATGATGGATCACATTGATGGATTTCTGTATATTGAACCACCCCTGCATACCTGGGATGAAGCCTACTTGGTCATGGTGGATGATATCTTTGATGTGTTCTTGTAATCGGCTTGTGAGTATTTTGTTGAGTATTTTTGCATCAATGTTCATAATGGAGATTGGCCTGAAGTTCTCTTTTTTGGTTGGGTCTTTGTGATGTTTAGGTACCAAGGTGACTGTGGCTTCATAGAATGAGTTTGGTAATGTTCCTTCTGTTTTGATTTTGTGGAATAGTTTGAAGAGAACTAGAGTTAGCTCTTTTTTGAATGTCTGGTAGAATTCTGCGCTGAAACCTGGGCTTTTTTTGGATGGGAAACTTTCGATGACTACTTCTATTTTTTGGGGGGATATAGGACTATTTAATTGATGTACCTGGTCCTGATTTATCTTTGATAAGTGGAATCAATCAAGAAAATTGTCCATTTCATCTAAATTTTCAAATTTTGTGGCATATAGACTTTTGAAGTAAGTCCTAATTATTGTTTGAATTTACTTAGTGTCTGTAGTTATGTCCCCCTTTTCATTTCTGATTTTGTTTATTTGGATGGTGTCTCGCTGCCTTATAGTTAGCTTGGCTAAGGGTTGTCTATCTTTCTGATTTTCTCAAAGAACCAGCTCTTGGTTTCATTGATTCTTTGAATTGTTTTATTTGTTTCTAATTGATTTATTTCAGCCCTGAGTTTGATTATTTCCAGCCTTCTACTCCTTTTTGGTGTGTCTGCTTCTTTTTTTTCTAGGGTTTTTAAGTGAGCCATTAAGTTGCTTGAATGCACTGTCTCAAATTTCTTCTTGAAGGCACTTAATGCTATGAACTTTCCTCTTAGCACTGCCTTCATTGTTTCCCACAGGTTTGGGTATACTGTGTGTTTATTTTCATTGAATTCTAGGAAGATTTTAATTTCTTTCTTTATTTTTTCCCTGACCCAGCTGTCTTTTAGAAGCAAGTTGTTCAGTTTCCATGTATGTGTAGGCTTTTTGCTATTTCTTTTGTTATTGAGGTCCAGCTTTATTCCATGGTGATCAGACAAGATACAAGGGATTATTTCAATCTTCTTGTATCTGTTGAGGATTGCTTTGTGACCAACTATGTGGTCTATTCTGGAGAAGGTTCCATGAGGTGCTGAGAAGAAGGTAAATTCTTTTGTGTTTGGGTGTAAGTTTCTGTAAATGTCTGTTGGTCCATTTGATTCATGACCTCTGTTAGAGATATTGTTTCTTTGTTTAATTTCTGTTTAGTTGACCTGTCCTTTGTTGAGAGTGGGGTGTTGAAGTCTCCCACTATTAGTGTGTGGGGATCTATGTGTGGTTTAAGTTTTATCAATGTTTCTTTCACAAATGTGGGTGCCCTTGTATTTGGGGCATAGATGTTCAGGATTGTGATGTCTTCTTGGTGGAATTTTCCCTTGATGAGTATGAAGTGTCCTTCCCCATCTCTTTTGATTAATTTTGATTGAAAGTGTATTTTATCAGATATTAGAATGGCTACTCCTGCTTGCTTCTTGCATCCATTTGCTTGGAAAGCCGTCTTTCATCCCTTTACCCTCAGGTAATGTCTATCTTTGTGACTTAGGTGTGTTTCTTGTATACAACAGATTGCTGGATTTGTTTACGCATCCATTCTGTTAGTCTGTGTCTTTTTATTGGAGAATTAAGTCCATTGATATTGAGAGAGATTAATGACCAGTGGCTGTTAAATCCTTTGACTTTGATGTTGGCTGTGGTCATCAGGTTGTGTGCTTGGTTGCTTTTTGTTTTACTGTAGTGGGGTTATTTATTTCCTGTGTTTTCTTGGATGTAACTAGTTTTCTTGGGTTGTATTTTCCCTTCTAGTGTCTTCTGTAGTGCTGGATTTGTTTGTAGGTATTGTTGAAATTTGTTTTTGTCATTGAATATCTTGTTTTCTCCGTCTATGAGGACTGAGAGTTTTGCAGGGTAGAGTAGCCTGGGCTGACATCTGTGTTCTTTTAGGGCCTGCATGATATCTGTCCAGGCCCTTCTGGTTTTCATAGTCTCTGTTGAAAAGTCAGGTGTGATTCTAATGGGTTTGCAGTTATATGTTACTTGGCCTTTTTCTCTTGCAGCTTTTAGTATTTTTTCTTTGTTCTGTATACTTACTCTTTTGATTATTATGTGGCAGGAGGATTTTCTTTTCTGGTCTAATTTATTGGGTGTTCTATAGGCCTCTTGTATTCTTATTGGCCTCTCCTTTAAGTTGGGGGAATTTTCTTCAATGATTTTGTTGAAGATATTTTCTGGGCCTTGGTGCAGGGAATCTTCTTTTTCCTCTATTCCTATTATTCTTAGGTTTTGTCTTTTTATGTTGTCTTGAATTTCTTGAATGGTCTGTGTCAGGAATTTTCTTTGACAGATACATCTATTTCTTCCATTGTATCTTCCACACCTGAGATTCTTTTTTCCATTTCTTGTAGCCTATCGGCTATGCTAACCTCTGTAGTTCCTGCTTTCTTCCCTAAGTTCTTTCTCTCCACAATTTCTTCCATTTGTCTTTTTTTTTTTTTTTTTAATTTTTCCAATTCTGTTTTCAGGTCTTGAGCTATTTTGTTGGTTTCCTTCACCTGTCTGACTGTATTTTCATGTTTTTCTGTCAATTCCTTCAGCTGTTTGTTTGAACAATCCACTGTTTCTTTTATTTCATTCAGTGATTTAAGCATTTCCTCTCTAAAGGCCATAGACTGTTTGGCTGCAGCTTCCTCTATTTCTTTTCGTATTTTATTTGTTTCTTCTGTTATCTTCCTCATGAGCATAGATGTTAGGTCATCTCCTTGAATTTCAATTATGCTGGGGTGTCTAGGACTATTTCCCCCTGGATAACTGGGTTCTGGAGATGCCATATTGCTCTGGCTTTTGTTGGTTGAACTTTTACGCTGTCCTCTACCCATTGGGCTATCTTAGTTGTTTGAACTTAGTTTCTGGTTGTTCCTGGAGTCTTGTAGTAGAGAGAATCCCTTTGGCAGGAAGATGTTTTTTCCTGAAGGAAGCCTTCTTAGCTTTTTGGGTATAGTCACTGGATGGCTGGTGTTTTTCAGGAGTTACTACAGCTCACCTCAGGCATAGAGAACTGGGCGGTAACTGTGGTCCTGATTAGTCAAGAGGGCTCTCCTCTCACAGGGAGAAGTCCTGGAGACAGCTGCCCTCCTTCTAGGTTTCTTGCTGTAAATTTAGTGATCAGCTGCTGTAACCTGTGTGTCCCGTGGTTTGGTCAGTTTTGTTAGGAATAACTGGTTGCCCCTTGGAGCAGTATCTGGGGGTTGATCTCAGGGTTCCCGGTCTTTTGTAGGTCTGAGGTTGGGGCTCTGTGCCCCAGAACCCAAGAGGTTATCTGTGGCAAGTGAGTACTGCTCTCCTGGTAACAGCAGGTTATGTGAGGTACAGCAGTTCCCTGGGTTGGGCAGGTCTGTGGGACCTTTTCCGGGGATATACTGGGTTGCCTAAGTCCGTTCCCTTTGCTTCGTTCCTTGTTCCTTGTGAGGGTTTCTCCAGACAGTGACTCTAAGACTCTGGTGTCTTGGGGCACACAGTTCTGTCTGTAAGGAGTAGTTGGTACAAAGCAGGCCTCTGGGCTGGCAGAGTGTGCGCCCGCCTGCTATTCTGGGGAGGCTGGGTTCCCAATATCTCTGTGCTCCCTGCTTGGGCCCGGATCTGTGATGGCTGGGCGTACTTGCCTGTTTGTGATCTGTAGTCTGTTAGACTTTCCCCAGGCACAGCCTGGGTGACCCCAGCAGCACAGTTTCTTCCTTCCCTGTGGGTCCATCTCCAGAGAGGGGTTCCCAGTCCCTGTTGCACTGGGGCGCGCAGCTTGTCTGTACCGGTGAGCTGGTTGCGCAGCTCTCAGGGAGGTGGGAGATCAGTTGCTATGGTGGCGGGTACCCATGGTCTGTGAGACCTTCCAGGGAAAGACTGGGTGACCCGTGATCAGACTTGCAACTTTGCTTCCCCGTGAAGTTTTCTTGCTACTGGGACTCCCAGTCTCAGGCAACCCTGTGCCCACCGATCAGCCTGGGGAAGTGATCAGGACATGCAGACTTGCGGCTCCAGCCTAGAGACCCAAAGCCCGCGTTACCCGGGATTTCTTCTGGGTACTGGCTGGGCAGCCAAGAGTGGACCCGACCGATTCCCATGCCGTGGGAGCCTCCCCTCACCTGGGAAACACGATCACTGTAGTTTCAGGGCCCAGAGTTCAGTCTCCTGGTCGCTGCACGGAGAGTGCTGTCCCGCTTCTCAAATGCTGTGCTCTCCCGGCGCTGACATCTTTGCTCCCCTCCAGATTCTTAATATGTTTCGAAACTTATTTTTGTCTGTCCTTTAAGTTGTACTAGTACAGCACATTTTATTCTCACTTTTTAATTTATTATTCAAATTCTTTGAGATTAAGATAGTACTTTTTCTTTTCAAGATAAATTCCATACCTTCTGACATTTTATTCACATGTTTATTTCCCTTTTCATATTTTACCTTTAAGCCACTTGGAATTTATTTGATGTGTGATCTGTGGTAAGTATGTAACTTGACTTCTTTATAAGTAGTAGAAGTTTCCAAAGTTTTATTTTTCAACTTAATTTTTCTCTCTGGTATTATTTAATGCTTCTAATCATAAATTTAATTGTTAATCCAGTATCGAATTCTTGCCTGTTAATTCTGTTTTAGTGATATGCCTATAAATTTCTTTACCTGTGAAACTGGAATTATATATGGGGTGGACTAAATTATTTAAAATTTTCAGTTTTTACCAGAAATAATTTTATGTTTGGGGATGTGAGATAGTTCAGTCACTGAACTACTTGCCATACAAGTATGTAGTTCTGAGTTCAGATTCTTGGCATCCATACAGGAGTTGGGGGAAGCTTGGCTTGCTAACATATCTCTGTAATTCTAATGTCGATATAGTAGAGGTAGGATCATCCTTAAAGTTCATTAGTCACCTGATCTTGTGAAATTGATGATCCTCTGGTTTAGTGAGAGTGTATCAAAAATAAGGTGGAAGGCAATAGTGGAAGATATCTAACATTGACATTTGTCTACCACATGCAAACTTTCTCCAGGTAAAACGAGTCTGAGGTAGCTGATTTGGAAGCAACCTGCACACAATTAAGAAGTACCACTCAATATATATAAAGCTGAAAAATATAAACTATTTTTTCTTCAAGCCCTATTTAAGTCTCAGTGAACAAAATAGATACTACTGAAATTTACTATTGATTTTTATGCAAGAATGATTATCCAAAAGCAATAATACTTTTTAGCATATGTCAGGATACCAAAACACTGTTTTTCTTTTTTAATAAATTTGTTAGCACTGATTAATGATCCATAATAATGGGTTTCTCTGAGATATTTAATGTATTACTTAATATATTTTTATCATATTCAGCCATTATTCTCTTTTGTCTCCCCTTTTATTTTGTCTAATTCATGTTTTCTTCTCTACCAAACACTATTCTGCTTTCATATCCATTTGTCACTCATTGAATTTCATTAGTCTTATTTGCTGGAGCATGTGCACCTTACACCCAGCCATACCTCAGAAGCCACATCAACCTTTCCCCCAGCCAAACATTAACAGTGTATAAATCTTCAAAGATGGATGAGCTTCATCAGTTCATCTGCTATTTATGACATTGTTTTGAAAGGCACAACCTTGTGACTAGCTTGTGCATGTAATCACAGTTGCAATGGGTTAAGAGTGATACAATTCTTTCCTGCACTAAAGTCAGCCTTCCACCTTTTCCTCCAGTGTTCTTTTACATTCTTTTCTCCCATTCTTCCATGATACTCTCAGAGCTTTACAGACAAAGATATAGATGTTGCCTTTAAGCCAGTCATGCAATAGTAATTATTCTCAGTACTTTGGCCAGTTATGACTCTCTGAAGTCAATGCCAACAACTGCCAAAGAGATTTTTACAAGAAAAGTGGCTGACACACTATTTTATAGGCATAGACACAGGTATTTAGCAGGAAATGTAACAGACATATCATGTACATTTAGCAAAACAGCAGCAATAGCTTCCCCAGCATGGCCTATGACTTCTAGAGCCACAGGCTTTTGACTGGGTTTATAGTGCCAGCTGTGAATTCCATCCCTGTGGAGCAAGAGTCAGACTTGGTCAGAAATAAGTTGGTTACTCCATATTACACTTTTTACTACTAACCCAGTGAGTTTATCTTATCTGGCTTATTGGTATTGTTGCACAGATGGACCTCAGCTGCTAAGACTGATGATAACAATTCTTTAGCAACCTGCAGAGGACTTTATAGCATTGTGGGACTACCATGTAGTGAGGAAGCTTCCAGCCCAGCTGGATTTCTCCATACCCTGCAACTAAAACATATGTTGACTTTAGCAATAGTTAACTTGATATTTAATGTTTATTGTTTGCAGCTATTCTTAGCTGTTCAGTTAGGTTGACTTTAAAAATGTATTACTTTTGTATGTGTATTAGTTTTGGCTTTGGTCAAACTTAGCTCACCATCTAAGCGATTGTGAAAGCAGCCAATAATTCATTCACCTTGAGTAGCATTCCTCTCAATACCTAGCTTGTTTGTTCATCATGCTACCCAATGCCTTGTCACTATTGAATTAGTCAGAAAGCAGTTTGTTACTCCACACTACACTTAAGTAACTACAATGTATCTTCTGGAACCGCATACTGAATCTTTATAATCACATTTACCTCTTTGTCAATAAGGTAATATTGATATTTGGTGTCATGCCATAAGATCTAAGTAACCTATACTTAGATGTTTTATTTTATTTTATAGTCTTGTCTCCACTGTAACTAGGATTATTACAATTAGTATCAATTGTTATAAGCTACTTTGTGCTGATAGAATGCATAACATAGGAGATATGTAGTTGCTGTTCATGACTTTGCTTTTCAGTTTTACTTTAGCTCACTGTCTCAACTTATTCAGAAATTTATTTTTCTTATACTTTTTATAAGAAACAAAGTAATATTTATTTATTTATTTTTTATTTTTTTTATCAGTTACATTTTATTAACTCTGTATCCCAGCCATGTCCCCATCCCTCATTCCCTCCCAGTCCCTCCCTCCCTCCCTCATCTCCACCCTGCCCCTTTCCAAGTCCACTGATGGGGGGACCTCCTCGCCATTCATCTGATCCTGTTTTATCAGGTATCTTCAGGACTGGCTGCAAAGCCCTCCTCTGTGGCCTAACAGGACTGCTCCTCCCTTCGGGGGTGGGGAGACCAAAGAGCCAGTCATTGAGTTCCTGTTAGAAATAGTCCCTGTTCCCCTCACTTTGGGAAACCAATTGGTTACTGAGCTACCACAGGCTACATCTGAGTGGAGGTTCTAGGTTATATCCATACATGGTCCTTGGTTGAATATCAGTCTCAGAAAAGACCCTGTGCCCAGATATATTTGGTCCTTGTGGAGCTCCTATCCTTTCCCCATCAGACTAACACCCCTTCTTTCTTATGATTCCCTGTACTCTGCCAAAGGTTTGGTCATGAGTCTTTACTTTGAAAACACTGCTAGTTAGAGTCTTTCAGATGTGCTCAGTAGACTCCTGTCATACATTCAATGCACATCCCATCTGTCTTTCTAAATGAGGATTGATCATCTTACCCCATGTCCACTCAATTGATTATCTTTTTTAGGTGTATAGATTTCATTATGTTTATCATATCTTATAGGTCTATATAAGTGAGTATATCCCATGATTGTCTTTCTCCTTCTGGGATATTTCACTCAGAATGATCTTTTCTAGATCCCACCATTTGCCTGCAAATTTCATGATTTCCTCCTTTTTGATTGCTGAGTAGTATTCCATTGTATAAAAATACCACAATTTCTGTACCCATTCCACCGTTGATGGACATCTGGGTTGTTTCCAGGTTCTGGCTATTACAAATAGAGCTGCTATAAACATGGTTGAGCAAGTGTCCTTTTTGTGTACTTGAACAAACTTTGGGTATATACCTAGCAGTGGTATAGCTGGGTCTGGAGGAAGCACAGAAATTGCGCTGAGATCATCATTAGTGCCTGCGACATATACAGTGCAGAGCCCCTCCCACACACTCAATGGTTCAACATTAGCCATCACTCTGTCCCTCGAGAAACTCATCCACGCACACTTACACACACAGACACACACACGCGCGCACACACACACACGCGCACATTTGCCCCATTTGCGCCTGCGTACTTTCCTCCCACAGGTACAGCTAGTCCTCAGCACACGCTAAGAGTGCTCAGCTTCCTGAAGAACTCTCCAGACACCAGAGAGAGACAGCACCAGTCTGATCTGCAGAATCCAAAAACAAACAGGGAAGGTTTCAGATAAGCCAATGGCCAGAGGTAGGCGAAAGAACACTTCCAACATTAATCAGGACATCATGACTTCACCAGCAAACCCCAAAATCGATGGATACACCAATTCAGCAGAAGCACAGGAAAATGATTTTAAAGCCATGCTTGCCAAATTATTTGAGGCTCATAAGGAGGAAATGAACAAGTCTTTCAAAGAGATGGCCTGTCAATTGGAGGCAAAGAAAGAAGAAATAGACAATATCCTTAAAGAAACACAGGCAAACATAGCCAAACAAATAGATACACAAGTAGAGGAAAAATTAGTGGCATATAAGAAGGAAATGAAAAAAGAAATAGAGGCCATTGTAGAGAGACAGGAATCCAAATTCAAACACATGACAGAAATGGTGCAAGGCATGAAAACAGAATTAGAATCAATAAAGAAAACACAAAATGAGAAAACCCTTGAGCTGGAGAACTTGGAGAAAAGATCAGGAACCACAAAAGTAAGCATCACCAACAGAATACAAGAGATGGAAGAGAGAATCTCTGGAGCTGAAGACACACTTGCCGAAATGGATACTTCTCTCAAAGAAAAAGTAAAAACAAAGTAATATTTAGATATATGTGAAAATAATTGAAGCAGTGAACTAGTACTGATTCAAGTAAAATGTTTTCAGGTTCTTTTATGGTTTGTGTGTGTATCTGTGTGTGTTTGTGTGTATGTGTGTGTGAGTGTGTGTTCTCAATACTTTTAAGTAATCACAGAGTAGATTTTTTTGACACAACTTATGAAAATAAGTCAGA
This sequence comes from Meriones unguiculatus, assembly GCF_030254825.1. Classification (NCBI taxonomy): domain Eukaryota; kingdom Metazoa; phylum Chordata; class Mammalia; order Rodentia; family Muridae; genus Meriones; species Meriones unguiculatus. The sequence goes on along the minus strand of NC_083369.1, from coordinate 49,284,694 downwards.
TTGGAGGGAGGAGATTTTAACATAAGAAACAAAGGAGATAAAAAAAAATCTCAGGGCTGAGTGAGTTTGTCACCAATACAATAACTGATTAATTTCCTTAAACAATAGAACAGGTTTGACTTTCCAGTCATAATTTGCCACAACTTTCCAATCATTGTTTACCGCACCTGAGATTTTTTTTAATTTTTTATTTTTTTATATTAATAACAGGTTATTTACTTTGTATCCCAGCCATAGCCCCCTCCCCCATTCCCTCCCAATCCCACCCTACCCCCTCATCTCCCAGCCCCTTTCCAAGTCCACTGATAGGGGAAGACCTTCTCCCCTTCCATGTGACCCTAGCTTATCAGGTCTCTTCAGGACTTGCTGCAATGTCCTCTTCTGTAGCCTAGGAAATCTGTGTCTCCCTTGGGCTGGGGGGGTGGGGGTCAATTAGCGTACCATTGAGATCATGTCAGAAATAGTCCCTGTTCCCCTTATTAGAGAACCCACTTGGATACTGAGCTACCATGGGCTATATCTGAGCAGGGGTTCTAGGTTATATCCATACATGGTCCTTGGTTGGAGAAACAGTCTCATGAAAGACCCCTGTGCCCTGATATATTTGGTCCTTGTGGAGCTCCTGTCCTCTCCAGGTCTTACTAACTACCCCTTCTTTCATATAATTCCCTACACTCTGTCGAAGGTTATTAACAGTATTTTCTTTTGGCTGCAACTTCCCACCTTTTCATCTGTTTGTGGGGCATTTTAAAAGCCTTTGCAGATATCTACTACAACTAAATGTTTTTTTTTAAGGCAGCTTATAATAGATGGTTTTGCTATTGTGTTTTATCATTTCCATTAAATATTATTCTAAAACTGCATTATGATGAGATTAAATGAGAGAATAATATATTACATCAGTTTTAAGTTAGAAAACCTCATTAATTTTTCTTTTGCATTTAATGGAACCAACCTCTTAAGTCATTTATCCAAAGTTTAAAAAATATGTTTCACAGAAAGAATACTAAGAAAGGAAAACTAAATTATAGAGTGTGATGACATTTTTATGATGACAGTCAGATGTTAAGATGTATGTGAATCAGGTAAATTCCCTAATTCTCCTTCAGGCAAGCATTTCTTAGGACCTTGTGCAGGTAATAAAACCTTTTCCCAGTTTCATAATGTCTATGAACAACTGCTTTTAATTTTTTTTTATTTTCCAAACTAATTACATTATTTTGTACATTGTTAGAGAAGAGAGTTGTGCTACTTTCATAATTATTCTCCAGGGATACTTACAGTACAAGGGCTACACAAGTATATATTAAGATATACAATATGCCACTTTCCTACTGTTTCTTAAGCCATACAAATATATTTGCTTATGTGAAATGAAGGCAAATGATCTCTTAATTTTATGTACATCTGACTGGTATAGGTGGTAAAGCAACAGCATTTTTTCAGACCATGCCTATTATGAAAATACCTAATAAATGTTTATCATATGGTATTGTCACTTAGTGGAATATAATCCTTTTACCAGACATATATGTATATATATAGACATTGACATTAATATTTGAATAAACTGATAAAGTAATGATTGAAAGAGTTGATAGAAAATCTTGTTAAGGTACGTATAGTTTGACTGTGACATTGATTGAAAAAAAAGTAGATTTTATTTACCTTTCTTGGAATACCCTGTCATTTTTAAAAGCACAATGTCAATTTCCCTTTCCTACTTCCCTTTGCCCACATGTTTGCTTTACTATCCTCTTTATATTTTCAATGTATAAGAATATATAATATTTTTAATTTTAATTTTACCACAGGGAGAGGAAAAAAATGCCCTTCCTCCTCACCCCTCATCACCTGCAGGAAGAAAGAGGGCTGGTCTCAGGGCCATAACAGTGGGAGAGCTGGTTCTGCTCCTCATCAGCTGCAACACTCAGAATAGTAGGCCCTGTAACTCACCTGGGTAGTACAGTAGAGCTGACTCTGTTGGCAGGAAAGTGGATGAGCCAGCCTCAAGGATAAGCATGGGAGAACTGGCCTTGCAACTGGTCTGCTGTGTGGCATCATGGATGAGGGAAAGATGCCCTTCCTCCACCCTCACCCTTCGTCATCTATGGCAGACATGAGAGCTGGCCCGGGATTATGAGATAAGAAGACCTCGACCTGAACCTCACAGGCTGCAATACTCAGGAAAGCAGGTGCTGCACCTTGCCTGGGCAACACAGTAGAGATGCCCTTACTGGTGTGGACATGGGTCAGCTGACCCCAAGAACATGAAAGCAGGAGAGACAACTCTGCCCCTTCCCTACTAATGCATTTAATGAGCTAGCTGGGGCCATACTGGAGAGCTCACACTGGTGGTGTGAGCTTACACTGGTGGTACAAGAGACCTGGTGGCCTGACCAGCTCAGATACCACACAAGCCCACATCTAGGTCTTTGAGTTGGCCCACTCTAACATTTATCCCATCTATGAACTACTAGAGCACATGAAGGGTGTGGTCCTATAGATCCAAGGCTGTAGGATCTCTGACACAGAGCAACAATATGATATCTAAGAGAAGTCATGGTAAGGATCCAGTGTAGCAGAAACCAGAGTCCTAGAACTTCATTGCAATGAACATTTGTAATTCAAGAAGCGCGGAAAAAAGTGTATACCATGGGACACACTGTTACATACTACAGCTTCTACAATGAGATATTTTTTTTTTCTTGTGGGGGAAGGTTTCAAGTATGGAGGATGGGTACGAAGGGCTATGGAGATGAGTGAGATTAAGGTACATTATGTGTAATTTACAAATACTCAATAAAAAGTTTAAAAAATATTTATTACAAAAAATATAACTGACCTGCAGGCTAGAGTCTGATGATCTGCTCAAAAAAAAGCCAAAAGCATGTCAATAATAGACATTATCCAGAATCTTAGAAGTAAAGAATGAGGAAATAGAATTTTACTCCATGAGAAAAAATAAACAGTCCAATCAAGAGACAAAATAAAGAATGTTTATTGTACGTACAGATTGTGGATAAACTATATCAAATGGGTATATTCCTGATATCTTTATGCCCTTCTGAGTTAATGTTTCCATAACCATTGTGTTAACTGCTTAAAATATAGTATTATAATAGATATTAATAGAATAATATAAGATTATAAAGTAATATAATAGAAATGTGTCTCTGCTATCATATGGTATCCTGGGTACCTTGAGGTAATTATAGAGACTAAAAAAAGAGTCAGATGGTGAACTTTATTTTTGGGGGCTTACCTGTTACTTCTCTTTTTTTAATTAAACAAATCTTTGAAGAGTAGTGAGTCACAAAAAGGTTAGATTAGCTTTGGGTTGCTTTACTACATTTGAACAGGTAGTATGTATATGGACTGTTCCATAAAAACATGTCCACTGTGGCCTGGTAAGGCTGCTCCCCCCTGAGGGGGAGTGTTCAAAGAGCAATCAATTCCTGTCAGAGACAGTCCATAGTTAGAGATGAGGGAGGGAGGGTAGAATTGGGAGGGAGAGGGAGGGGGGCTACAGGTGGGATACAGAGTGAATAAACTGTAATTAATAAAAAGAAAAAAAAAGAAAAAAAAAAAACATGTCCAGATTGCAACTTTCTAAAAAATTATCAAATAGTTTATTTTTAAATATTATGTACATGTAGGTATGTACATGTGGATTTGTTATGAGTGTAGGTATCAGAGAGTCCAATAGAAGGTATCAAATGCCTTGAAGCTAGAGTTACAGGAAGTTTTGAGATATTCAATGTACGTGCTAGCAACCAAACTCTGGTCTTCTGTAAGAACAGCATATATTCTTAAATGTTTTGCCATCTCTCCATCCCCAAATGGGTTTTCTTCCTCATTAAAAAGAAAAAAAACCTTTATATCATCATCATCATCATCATCATCATCATCATCATCATCATTATCATGTTCTCTCTGTGTATTATATGTGTGTGCATGCAGGCATTTGGCACACATGTAGAGTCAGAAGACACCTTGTAACAGATTATCTCAGTCCATCATGTGGGTGCTAGGGACTGAAACCATGTTGCTATTAGACACCTTTACCAACTGAGCTATCATGCTAATTCAAAATGACATTTAGTTAGTCATGAAGTCAATGCTGCTAAGTATAAAATCCTCAAAGCTTACCCTAGAGCAATCCATTTTCTCCAATGAGGGGCTTTTCTCTTAAAAGTCCCGTGATTTTTCCAAACTTTTCAGCAGCATTTGGAGTTGAAAATGAGAGTCTTTGAGGGACATTTTTGTATTCAGACCACAATAGTGGTGCTCATCAGTGTAAATGAATTAGTAATCATAAACACATGAACATTTGTCCAGGTTTCCTGGGAAAATGTTGTGAAAATAGAAAACAATAGATTCTGAGAATAATTTTTAAAATCAGTGTGGCAAAAAAAAAAAAAAAAAAAAAATAGATGCAAGGAAAGATGGACCTACAAAAGTAGGTTTAGTTTCTTTCTTATTTCTCTGTCTTTTTGTCTCTCTGTCTCTCTGTCTCACTGTCTCTCTGTCTCTCTCTCAGCCTTTCCTTCTTTATGCATTTTACATTTGAGTGTAGTCCCTTTCCTCCTCTCTTCATGGCCCCACGCTCTCTCTCTCTTCCTCCATTTGTCCCTTCTTCAATCCTCAGAAAAGGCGAACCCCTCCACCCAACCCAGCTTATCAAGTCAAATCAGGATTGAGTTTATTCTCTTCTACTGAGGCTGGGCAAGGGGTAGTAGTCAGAAAGGAGGCAACAGAGTCCATGCCAGGAGCATCCCCCACTCCCCTTACTAGGAAACCTATATGATGAATAAACTGCTCATTGGCTACAAATGTGTAGAGGGCCTCACTCCAGTCCATGCATAGTCCTTGATTGGTGAGTCAGTCTCCATATGCTGCCCCGGGGGCCCTAGTTAGTTAACTCTGCTGGTCTTCTGGTGGAGTTCCAGTCCTCACTGGGTCCTTCAATCTTTCCCTCGACTTTTCCACAAATTCTCCATGTTCTGCCTAATGGTTGACTGTGATTCTAAGAATGTGTTTCTATCAGCTTCTAGGTGAAGCCTCTCAGAGGACAACTATGCTAGGCTAGTCTGCAAGCATAGCAGGGTATCCTTAACAGTGTCAGAGGTTGGCTGTCTCCAATGGGGTGGGTATCAGGTTGGGCCAATCATTGCCTGAACATTCCCTCAATCTCTGCTCTATCTTTATCCCTGCACATCTTGTAGGCAGGGTAAATTTTGGGTCAAAGTTTTTGTGGGTGGGTTGGTGCTCCCCTACATCCACTAGGAGTCCTGTCCTGTTAGAAGGTGGCCACTTCAGTCTCTATGACCCTTGATACTAAGAGTCTCAGATAGGGTCACCCCCATATCTCCCAGGATCCTATCCTCAGTTTCTCTTCTTTCTCCAAGCCCTCTGACCTCACACCAGCACTCTACCCACACCCGATCTCTACCCTATTTCCCTTCCGCACTCCCTCTCTTACTATTTTCCTTTCTTCATCCAATTCTGTTGTCTATTCTCTCCCCCCTTCTGAGTGAGACTGAAGCATCCTCTCTTGTACCCTACATGTTACTTAGCTTCTTGTGGTCTATGAATGGTGGTATGGTTATCCTGTAAGGTTAACATCTGCTTATAAGTGAGTACATACCATGTGTGTCTTTCTGGTTCTGTGTTACCTCAGTCAGGATAATCTTTTCTTGTTCTATCAGTTTGCCTGCCAATTTCAGTATTTCCTTGTTTTTAATAGCTAAGTAGTATTTCATTGCATAAATGTACCACAGTTTTTTTATTCCTTCTTCGTTTGAGGGACATCTGTGTTCTTTTCAGTTTCTGGCTATTATGAATAAAGCTGCTATGAACAGATTTGAGCAAATTTCCTTCTTGTATGTGGGAGCATCTTTTGGGTATACGTCTAGGAGTGGTATAGCAGGGTCTCAATTTTTTGAGAAAGCACCACATATCTTTCCAAAGTGGTTATACAAGTTTGCACTCCACAAACAATGGAGGAGAGTTCGCATGCTCCACATCCTCACCAGCATGTGCTATCACTTGAGTTTTCAATCTTAGCCATTCTGGCAGGTGTAAGATAGAATCTGAGAGTCATTTTGATTTGCGTTTCAATGCTGACTAAGGATATTGATCATTTCTTTAAGTTCTTTTAGGCCAGTAGAGATTCCTCTGTTGAGAACTCTTTGTTTACCTTTAAAAGATGTACCCCATGTTTTAATTGGAATATTTGATTTGTTGGCATTTAATTTATTGAGTTCTTTACATATTTTGGATATTAGCCATTTGTCACATTTAGGATTGATGAAGATCCCAGTCTGTGGGATACCATTTTGTTCTATTGGTTGTGTCCATTGCCATACAAAAGCTTTTTAATCTCATGAAGTCCCATTTACTAATTGTTGATCTTAGAGCCTTGGCTGTTGATATTCTGTTCAGGAGGTTGTCTCCTGTGGCAGTGTGCTCAATGTAACTCCCAATTTCTTTTCTAATAGGGTTATTATGTTTGGTTTTATGTTGAGGTATTTGATCCCCTTTGATTTGAGTTTTGTGTGCAATGGTAAATATGGATCTATTTGAGTTCTATAGAAGTCCACATTGCAGTGATGCAGGGATCATTTGACATATGAAAATCCACCAATGTTATCCACCATGTAAACAAACTGAAAGACAAAAACAAAACAAAACAAAAACAAACAAACCAAAAAAAAGTATTTCATTAGATGTTGAAAAATGCCTTTCACAAAATACAACACCCCTTCACTGCCTAAAGATTGGAGAAGAATTTTCACCAACTGTTTTTCTGACAGAGGGCTAATATCCAGTATATATAAAGAACTAAAGAAGCTAAAAATCAGCAAACCAAGTAATCCAATTAAAAAATGGGGAACAGAGCTAAACAGAAAATTCTCTGTAGAGGAATATAGAATGGCAGAGAAACACTTAAAGAACTGTTCAACTTCATTAACCACCAGGGAAATGCAAATCAAAACGATCCTGAGATTTCACCTTACACCCATCAGACTGGCTAAGATAAAAATCTTAAGTGACAACATGTGCTGGAGAGGTTGTGGAGAATGGGGAACCCTTCTCCAATGCTGGTGGGAAGGTAAAATTGTACAACCACTCTGGAAATCAATCTGGTGATTTCTCAGACAACTAGGAATAGTGCTTCCTCAAGATCCAGCCATACCACTTCTAGGCATATATCCAAAAGAAGCTCAAGTACACAATAGGGACATTTGCTCAACCATGTTTGTAGCAGCTTTATTTGTAATAGCCAGAAGCTAGAAACAGCCCAGATGTCCCTCAAATGAAGAATGGATGCAGAAATTGTGGTACATCTATACAATGGAATATTACTCAGCATTGAAAAATAAGGAAATCATGAAATTTGCAGGTAAATGGTGGGACCTGGAAAAGAGCATCCTGAGTGAGCTGTCCCAGAAACAGAAAGACACACATGGTATATACTCACTCATATAGACATGTAATATAAGATAAACCTACTAAAATCTGTACTTTTAAAGAAACTAATCAAGAGAGAAGACCCTGACTAAAATGCTCAATCCCCATCCCAAAAGGCAAAGAGGAAGGGCATCAGAAGAAGAAGAAAACAGGAAACAAGCTAGAAACCTACCACAGAGGGCCTCTGAAAGGCTCTGCCCTGCAGACTATCAAAGCAGATGCTGAGACTTATGGCCAACTGTTGGGCAGTGTGCATGGAATTTTATGTAATAAGTGGGAAATAGTAAGATCTGGAGAGGACAGGAACTCCACAATGAGAGCAATAGAACCAGAAATTTGAACACAGTGGTCTTCCCAGAGACTCATACTCCAACCAAGTACCATGCATGGAGATAACCTAGAACCCCTGCACAGATGAAGCCCATGGAAATTTAGTGTCCAAGTGACTTACATAGTAATGAGAAGAGGGACTGCCTCTGACATAATCTGATTGGCCTGCTCTTTGATCACCTCCCCCTGAAGGGGGAGCAGCCTTACCAGGACACAGAAGATGACAATGCAGCCACTTCTGATGAGATCTGATAGACTAAGTTCAGAAGGAAGGAGACAGGACCTTCCCTATCAGTGGACATGGGGAGGGGCATGCTGGAAGAAGGGGGTGGGAAGCTGGGATTGGGAGGGGAGGAGGGAGGGGCTTATGAGGGGATACAAAGCGAATAAAGTGTAATTAATAAAATTAAACTAAATAAAAAAAAATGAAAGTCTTGGGGAGATCAGGGATAAAAGGTATATCCCTAAACACAATAAAGGCAATATACAGGAAGCCAATAGCCATCATCAAATTTAATGGAGAGAAATGCAAAATGATCCCACCAAAATCAGGAAAAAGACAAGGCTGTTCCCTCTCTCCATACCTATTCAACGAAGTACTTGAAGTCCTAGCTAGTGTAATAAGACAACTAAAGGCACCCAAAGGGACAGAAATTGAATAGGAAGAATTCAAACTTTTTCTATTCATAGATGATATGATAGTATACATAAGCGACCATCAAAATTCTACAACAGAAATCCTACAGCTTATACACTCCTTCAGCAAAGTGGTTGGGTACAAAATTAACTTATAAAAATCAGTGGCCCTCTTTTATATAAGTGATAAATGGGCTGACAAAGAAATTAGGGAAACAACACTTCACAGTAGACATAAATAATATAAATATCTCAGAGTCCTTTTTTTTTGTTTAGCTTCTTTAGAACTATAGATTTTTATAGTTTGTTCATCCTATATTATGTGACTAATATCCACTTATAGGTGAATATATACCATATGTGTCTTTCTGCTTCTGGGTTACTTCACTCAGGATGATCATTTTTAGTTACCACCATTTGCCAGCAAATTTCATGATTTCCTTATTTTGAATTGATAGTAAGTATTCCATTGTGTAAATGCACCACAATTTCTGTATCCATTCCTCAGGTGAGGGACATCTAGGATGTTTCCAAATTCTTGAAACTACAAAAAAATCTGCTATGAACATAGTTGATCAAATGTCCTTATTGAATGGCGAGGCCTAGGGGTGGTATAGCTGAATGTTGAGGTAGCTGTATTCCTAATTTTCTGCGAAAGCACAGATTGCTTTCCATAATAGTTGTACAAGTTTATATTCCTACTGTCAATGGAGGAGGGTTCCCTTTTCTCCAAAACCTCTCCAATATGTATGATCCTTTGAGATTTTTATCTTAGCCATTCTAATGGGGGTAAGATGGAATCTCATGGTTGGTTTTTTCCTTTTTTATTTTTAATATTAGTTACATTTTATTAACTCTGTATCCCAGCTGTATCCTGCTCCCTCATTCCCTCCCATCCCCACCCTCACTCCCTCATCTCCACCGTGCCCCTTTCCAAGTCCACTGATGGGGGGGGAACCTTCTCCCCTTTCATCTGACCCTGTTTTATCAGGTATCTTCAGGACTGGCTTCAAAGTCCTCCTCTGTGGCCTAGCAGGACTGTTCCTCCATTGGGGCGTGGGGAGGTCAAAAAGTGTGCCATTGAGTTCATGTCAGAAATAGTCCCTGTTCCCTTTACTAGGGTAATCCAATTGGTTACTGAGTTACCACAGGCTACATCTGAGCAGAGGTTCTAGGTTATATCCATACATGGTCCTTGATGGAGTATCAGTCTCAGAAAAGACCCCTGTGCCCAAATATATTTTGTCCTTATGGAGCTCCTATCATCTCCAGGTCATACTAATTCCCCCTTCTTTCATATGATTCCCTGCACTCTGCCAAAAGTTTGGTTATGAGTCTTAGTATCTGCTTTCATACACTGCTAGGTAGTCTTTCAGAAGCCTTCTGTGGCAGGCTCCTGTCCTTTTACTTATTTTCTCCTACATCCCATGCCCATCCCATGTGTCTTTCTAAGTGAGGATTGATCATCTTGTCTGGGGACGCCTTTCTTGTTTATCTTCTTTAGGTATATAGATTTCTTTGTTTATCATATCTTATAGGTCTATATAACTGAGTATATACCTTGTGTGTCTTTCTTCTTCTGGGATACCTCACCCAGAATGATCTTTTCTAGATCCCACCATTTGCCTGCAAATTTCATGATTTCCTCCTTTTTGATTGCTGAGTAGTATTCCATTGTGTAAAAATACCACAATTTCTGTATCCATTCCTCAGTTGATGGACATCTGGGTTGTTTCCAGGTTCTGGCTATTACAAATAAAGCTGCTAAAAACATGTTTGAGTAAATGTCCTTATTGTGTACTTGAGCAAAATTTTGGTATATGCCTAGGAGTGGTATAGGTGGCTCTTGAGGAAGCACTGTTCCTATTTGTCTGAGAAAGCACCAGATCAATTTCCAAAGTGGTGGTACCAGTTTCAATTCTCACCAAGAATGGAGGAGGGTTCCCCTTTCTCCACAAGCTCTCCAGCATGTGTTGTCACTTGAGTTTTTGATCTTGGCCGTTCTGATGTGTGTAAGGTGAAATCTCAGGGTCGTTTTGCATTTCCCTAATGGCTAATGAGTTTGAGCATTTTTTTAAAATGTTTCTCTGGGATTCGGTACTTCTCTATTGAGAATTCTCTGTTTAGCTCTGCTCCCCATTTTTTAATTGGATTACTTGGTTTGTTTCTTTTCAACTTCTTTAGTTCTTTATATATACTGCATATTAACCCTCTGTCAGATAAAGGGTTGGTGATGATTCTTTCCCAATCTGTAGGAATCCATCTGGCCCAGGGCTTTTTTTGGAAGGGAGACTTGCTGACTACTTCTATTTCCTTGGGGATATAGGGATATTCAATCTTTCTACCTGATCTTGACTTAATTTTGGTGGATGGAATCTATCAAGAAAATTGACCATTTCTTTTAGATTTTCAAATTTTGTGACATATAGGCTTTTGTAGTACGACCTAATGCTTGTTTGGATTTCCTCAGTGTCTGTAGTTATGTCTGCCTCTTTATTTCCGATCTTGCTGATTTAGGTAGTTTCTCTCTGCCTTTTAATTAGTTTGGCTAAAGGTTTGTTTATCTTGTTGATTTTCTCAAAGAACTGGCTCTTGGTTTCATTGATTCTTTGAATACATTTATTTGTTTCTAATTGATTGATTTCAGCCCTGAGTTTCATTATTTCCAGATGACTGCTCCTCTTGGGTGTATTTGCTTCTTTTTTCTCTAGGGCTTTCAGTTGGGCCATTAAGTTACTTGTGTGAGATGTCACAGATTTCTTCTTGAAGGCCCTTAATGCTATGAATTTTCCTGTGAGCACTGCTTTCTTTGTGTCCCATAAATTAGGGTATGTTGTATCTTCATTTTCATTGAATTCTAGGAAGTCTTTAATTTCTTTCTTTATTTCTTCCTTAACCCAGCTATCATTGAGCAACAATTTGTTCAGTTTCCATGTGAATGTAGGCTTTTTTCTAATTCCGTTGTTGTTGAGGTCCAGTACTTTAGTCCATGGTGGTCAGATAGAAAACAGGGGATTATTTCAATCCTCTTGTATTGGCTGAGGTTTGCTTTGTGACCAACTCTATGGTCTATTTTGGAGAAGGTTCCATGAGGTGGAAAGTTCTGTAAACATCTATTAGGTCCATTTAATTTAGAACCTCTTTAAGTGCCTTTATTTCCTTATTAGGCTTTTGTCTAGATGATCTTTCCCTTGGTGAAAGTTGGGTGTTGATGTCTCCCACTACCAAGTTGTTGGGATCGATGTGTGACTTAAGTTTTAGTAATGTTTCATTAATGAATGTAGGTGCACTTGTATTTGGGACGTAGATGTTCAGAATTGTGATGTCCTCTTGGTGGATTGTTCCTTTGATGAGAATGTAGTGTACCTCCTCATCTTTTTTGATTAATTTTGGTTGAAAATCTATTTTATTAGATATTAGGATAGCTACCCCAGCTCGTTTTCTGGGTCTGTTTGCTTGAAAGACATTTTTCCAGCCCTTTACTCTGAGGTAGTGTTTATCTTTGTTGCAGAAGTGTGTTCTTGGATGCAACAGAATGTTGGATCCTGTTTCCGCACCCATACTGTTAGTCTGTGTCTTCTTATTGGAGAGTTGACTCCATTGATGTTGATAGATAATAGTGACCAATGAATGTTAGTTCCTTTTATATTGGAGTCGGTGGTCTTACTGTGTTTCATTGATTGTTTTCTTTTAATTTTTGTTGGGATAGTATCTGTATGCTATGTTTTCTTGGGTGAAGTTGTTTCATTGGATTGGAGTTTTCCTTCTAGTATCTTCTGTAGGGCTGGTTTGCTGTGTAGATATTGTATACATTTAGTTTTGCATAGAATATTTTGTTTTCTCCATCTATGTTGATTGAAAGCTTTGCAGGGTATAATTGTCTGGGTTGACATTTGTGGTCGCTTAGAGTCTGCATGACACCTGCCCTTGTTGCTTTTAATATCTTTTCTTTGTTCTGTAGATTTAGTGTTTCGACTATGATGTGACATGATGTGTTTCTTTTCTGGTCTATTCTATTTTGTGTTCTGTAGGCCTCTTGTATATTTATGGACATCTCTTTCTTTAAGTTGGGAAAATTTTCTTCTATGATTTTCTTGAAAATATTTTCTGGATCTTGGAGCCTGGAGTCTTCTTTTTCATCATTTCCTATTATTCTTAGATTTTGTCTTTTCATGGCATCCTTGATTTCTTGGATATTTTTGTTTGGTACTTTTCTGATTTTACTTTTTCTTTGAGAGAAGTATCAATTTCTGTGAGTGTATCTTCAGCTCCTGATATTCTTTCTTCCATCTCTTGTATTCTGTTGGTGATGCTTACCTTTGTGGTTCCTGATCTTTTCTCCAAGTTCTCCAGCTCAAGGGTTTTCTCAGTTTGTGTTTTCTATATTGATTCTAATTCTGTTTTCATGCCTTGCACCATTTCGTTCATATGTTTGAATGTGGATTCCTGTCTCTCTACGATGTTCTCTATTTTTTTGTTCATTTCCTCTTTATATGCCACTAATTGTATTTCTACTTATGCCTCTATTTGTTTGGCTATATTTGCCTGTGTTTCTTTAAGAATTTTGTCCATTTCCTCTTTCTTTACCTCCAATTGACTGACTGGCCAAATCTTTAATAGATTTGTTCATTTCCTCTTTAACGTTCTCTATTTGCACAGCTATTGCTCTGAGAGAATTGTTTATTTCCTCTTTATGAGCCTCAAATAATTGGGTAAGCATAGCTTTAAAGTCATTTTCCTTTGCTTCTGATGAATTGGCATATCCATCAATTTTGGGGGTTGCTGGTGAAGTCATGATGTCCTGATTTATGTTGGAAGTGTTCTTTCGCCTACCCCTGGCCATTGGCTTATCTGAAACCTTCCCTGTTTGTTTTTGGATTCTGCAGTTCAGACTGGTACTGCCTCTCTTTAGCATCTGGAGAGTTCTTCAGGAAGCTGAGAGAGGTCCCATGGCCTCACCGTGTGTGTTAGTGGACTAGCTGTACCTGTTGGAGTAAAGTACGTGGATGCAAAAGGGGCAAATGCAGGTGTGTGTGTGTCTGTGTGTGTGTGGGGGGGGGAGAGGAGCTCTAACTGTATATGTAACAGGTGCTAGTGATGGTCGCAGCACAATTTCTGGCATTAAGTGCCTTAACTCCTCAATTGGACCCACAGAGCAGGGGATTCAATGTCTCAAGTGACCCTCTGTTTCCAACAGTGGGTAGGTAGGTAGGAGGGGTCCGATGCCTGGCTTCTGTTTTAGAAGGAGCCTGGATATGGGCTCTGCAGTACTCAAGGTCTCACTCACTCTAAAGCAGGTCACTTCGGCAGGGATCGGGGTATCTGGGCTCTCTGTTCTCTGGTTTGGCCCTGTTTGTTCTTATGCAGGAGGATTGATGTTCTCTGCCAGGTCAGTGGTGCTGTTGCTGCCAGGTTAGGAAGTCCTATTGCAGCTGGAGACAGGGATGTCTGTCCAGATGTCCTCTGGGAAGTTCTTGGGGCCCTCCAGTGTGCTCTTCAAGCCTGGGAGGCCCAGTACCTGATGTGCTTAGCTTGTATGGCGGGTCTGCTTGGCTTTGGTGGGTATATAGTGTATTATCTGTCACTGAAGGTTTGGGCAGGCTGTGCAGTTTTTGGCTGAGAGACCCTGCAGGGCCAGTATGGCAGCTAGCAGACCTAGGACCCTGGGATTATGGTGCCACAGGTCTGGACCCACAGTGCAGAGGCCTCAATGTCCCAAGTGACCCTCTGTTTCCCACAGTGGGTATGTGGGTGGGAGGAGTCCGATGCCTGGCTTCTGTTGTAGAAGGAGCCTGGATCTGGGGCTCTGCAGACACTCAAGGGTGTACTCACTCTCAAACAGTTCACATCAGCAAGGATCAAGGTATCTGGGCTCTCTGCTCTCTGATTTGGCCCTGGTTTGTCTTATGCTGGAGGACTGATGTGCTCTGCCAGCTCAGTGCTGCTGCCGTAGCCAGGTTAGGAAATCCCACTGTAGCTGGAGACCGATTGCCAGTCCAGATGCTTTCTGGGAAGCCCTGGGGGCTCTCCAAGCCTGGGAGGCCCAGCGCCTAGTGTGCCTAGCTTGTATGGCGTTTCTGCATGGCTTTGGTGGGTATATAGTGTATTATCTGTCACTGAGGGATTGGGCAGGCTGTACAGTCAGTGGCTGAGAGTCCCTGCAGAGCCAGTGTGGCAGCTAGCAGACCTGGGACCCTGAGAGTGTAGTGCAGCATGTCTGGGACTCCAAGAGACTGGAACCACTGGCAGTTACTGCTAACGTTCTAGGAGCTCCTCGTCAGCCACTGCAGACCTCAGCCAGTTAGGTCTGAGCTGAGAATAACTGTGCCGAGGAGGAGGGAGGTCCGAGAAAGGGGAGTGCCGGGGGATCAAATGATCATTTCTCTCCTTCCCCAAACAAGTCTCCGGGTGACCCAAGACCAAAGTTCTCACATCATGAGACGTTCCCTGTCATTTAGAAAGCCTCACCATTGTTTTCCTGGCTTCAGAGGTCCTTCCACTCACCAACTTAGGTGTTCAGCTCAGAAACTGTGCATGCTAATAGCCATCTTGGCTCCGTCCCCCTTCTGGGTACTTTAAAAGTTTTCTTTCAAACCAAATCTTCTTTTCTCATTTATTTATTTATTTATTTATTTATTTATTTATTTATTTATTTTTTTACTTATTACAATTTATTAACTTTGTATAGCCTCTATAGCTCCCTCCCTCCTCTCTTCCTGGTCCCATCCACCCTCCCTCTTCTAGCTTTATGCCCTTTCCCTAGTCCTTTGATAGGGGAAGACCTTCTTCCCTTCTATCTGGTCCTAGACTCTCAGGTTTCATCAGAGCTGGCTGCATCTTCCTCTGTGGCCTGGCAAGGCTGATTCCCGAAAGGGGAGGTGAATAAAGAGCTGGCCACTGAGTACCTGTCAGAGAGAGTCCCTGATCTCTTTAATAGAGAACCCACCTAGAAATTGAGCAACCTACGGGCTTCCTCTGAGCAGGGGGTCTAGGTCCTCTCCATGCATGGCCCTTGGTTGGAGTATCGGTTTCTGTAGGTTCCCCTGGACCCAGGTTTCTTGGCTCTGTTCTTGTGGAGTTCCTGTCCCCTCCAGGTCTTTCTATCTCCCCTTTCTTGTGTAAGGTTTCCTGCATTCTGCTCAATGTTTGGCTATGAGTCACAGTATCTCCTTCGATACCCTGGTGGGTAGAGTCTTTCAGGGGTCCCCTGTGGGAGGCTCCTGTCTTGTTCTTTGTCTTCTCCTACTATTGGGAGTGAGGTTTCAGCCTCTTCCCTAGGATCCTCCTTGCTGTTTAGCTTCTTTAGGACTATGGATTTTATTATGTCTTTCCTATAATATATGGCTAATATCCACTTACAAGTGAGTATATACCATATGTGTCTTTCTGCTTCTGGGTTACCTCCCTCATTGAAGCCTTCAAATGCTACTGCCATATCTACATAAAAAAAGACAATCATTATGGATGTTGCATTGCAACTAGGCATACATTCTAAAGAAAAATTCAGGCTCTGTAATGAGTATTTACAGCAAAAACACTCATCCTACATTTTAAACCCTGGCTTGTGTATTTGGTGTCAGACAAATAAGAAATAAATAATATTTGGCTTTGTGAAATGAACAAGTCATATTTTATTTTGGGTAAGGTTTTATTTGATTCTTAGTGTTTTAATAATTAACACTACACTCAGAAGAAGTGATTTTAGTTTTTTGTTTTTTTTTCCTGAAGCATAATCTCTAGTAAATAAAAATAAATGAAGAGGATAATTTGGGTTTATATGCATGTGAGCAAGACTCTAGCCAAGGAATTCAGCCTTCTAGTATATTTTTCCTTGTGTCTGTTTTATAATGTGATATGATTTGTAATATACTTTAAAGCTACATATCCACAAGTCTCTAGATTAGCTAGGGCTTACAAATATGAGTTTAGAGAAAAATATAAAGAGAACATATAAGAACTATGAATGTACACAAAGCCTGAAAAACCAATGATGACAACTGTGTTTGGCATGCACAGAATCATTTGGGAATGATTTTAATAATTTGTTTTCAAATGAATCCACTTATAAGAGACTTATTTAATAAAGTATAGATTGAAATTCATAATTTAAATTAAAATATACAGATGAAGTTGTATTTTGTGCAATTATGATACCTATTAACTTAAAAAATAGATCATTGTAAGCAGGTATTTTGTGAGGTAAAAAGACAGAGGAAGTCAGCAAGTGAATGAATTTGTAAATTTCTCAGTGGAATATAATGCTCATTATCTTTGAAATACGTATTTTGATAAAAGCTCAAAGAATCTCCAGAAATTACAAAGATGTCTGCAGTTTTGAATAACAATGGCCCTCATAGGCTCATATATTTGAATACTCAGTCACCTGGGAGTGGACCTTTTAGGTAGGATTGGAAGGATTAAGAGGTAAGGCGTTTATAGAGGAAGTATGTTGAAGTTTCACAAGCCCATGTAAGTCCCAGTTTTTCTCACTCTGCCTTTGGATGAGTATGTATCTATCACCCAGATACTTCTTCAGCACCATGAGTTCCATGCCTGTTGTCATGTTCCCTGCCACAATAATGGACAGAGACTCTGAAACAGTAAGCATGCCTGAATTAAATGTTTTCTTTTATAAGAGTTACCTTGGCTATGATGTCCTTTCACAGCAAGAGAACAGTTTATAAGACCGTGCCATTCTGAAAATAGTTTTCAGGTGCTTTATGAATGAATGAACATATACCATCATGCCTTAGTTTACTGGAATTTGGGAAATGATGTTTTGTATCCATAGTATACAGGAAAGTAATGGTCATCAGGAAAGAGATTTGATCTTAAACCAATAAAAACATTCAAAGCCATCCTTATTTTTTTTTTTTTTTTTTTTTTTGCTTTTGGTCATGGTAGGTTTTTTTATACCTTTTATTTTTTTATTATTATTAGTTACATTTTATTAACTCTGTATCCCAGCTGTATCCCATGCCCTTCTTCCCTCCCAACCCCACCCTCCCTCCCTCAGCTTCTCCCTGCCCCTTTCCAAGTCCACAGATTAGGGAAGACCTCCTCCCCTTCTTCTGGCCCTGTTTTATCAGGCATCCTCAGGGCTGGCTGCAAAGTCCTCCTCTGTAGTCTAGGAGGACTGCTCCTCCCTTGGGAGGTGGGGAGGTCAAAGAGCCTAACATTGAAAACTGTTTCTCAAACCAAGGAACATATATGGATATAACCTAGAACCTTTGCTTGGACGAAGCTCGTGTAGCTCAATAACCAGTTGGTTTCCCATAGTAATGGGAATGGGAACAGGGACTATCTCTGCCATCCTTATTCTTATCATAAAACATTGGAAGGGAGGCAGTAATTTAAGAATTTGAGACATATTTAGATTGTGGAGCCAGAAAAGACAGTGGATTGCCATATATTTTTCTAGTGCATTGGATCTCTGGGGGAGATTATGAGTTGCAAAGTTAATTGTGGGTCTCCTGACAGTGAAGTCACCCACATGAGGCTTAACTACATTTAAATTTACATTTAAAACTACATTTAAAACTAAATGATTTAGTATTTTAATTTTTAAAAATATTTTTTGTAGAAAGACAACAGTGTGAGTTGAATGAACTTTACCTAATATTTTAAACAAGTATATTATGTTAGAGATAATTCTTTGTAATTTAGAGATTAATATAAGTTATGTGCTAATTCTTAATGCTGTAAGTTATAAACTCCTTTCTTTCTCAAAAACATATTAGTTGTAGCGAATTAAAAATGTTTCCTTGAGCCTATGGTACTTTGAATAGGAATAGCCCCCATAACCTTATGTGTTTGGATTTGTGGCCCATAGGGAGTAGTGATTTTAAGAGGTATGGCCTTGTTGGAGGAAGTGTGTCATTGTGGATACTAGCTTTCAGGTCTCATATGCTCAAGCAAGGCCTATTGTGACAGTTAATTTATGCTGCGGATCAATACGTAAAACTCTCAGCTCCTCCTCCAAAACCATGAGTACCTGCATGTTGCCATGCTTCCTGCCATGATGATAATGGACTGATATTCTGAAACTGTGAGCCAGCCCCATTTAAATGTTTTCCTTTATGAGAATTGCCATGGTCATAATTTCTTTTCATAGCAATAAAACCTTAACTAAGATAGAACCTATGACAGTTTTTATTAACAAGTTAAACTGAACAGTCTGTACCTCACTTTCAAATATATTGAACTTGCTTAATGTTTTTACCTTGAGGAAAAATAATTTTTGTGTTTCTCAAATAAATTTTGAGAAAAATAAGAATTTACATAATGTAAGAGATATATTCTTTTTAACATATTTCCAGGTAGCATTAAAGAAATCACACAAAATACAATGGCTATTATAATATGAATATTATCCACTTGTAAAATTATATAGCGTGCATAATTATTTTGTATATACCTGAGAATACTTTTTTATAATGATGAAAGTCATTATATCATACATGTATATCACACATATTTGATATGCCCTAATATGTGCAAATAGTGTCATTTTAGACACATTTAAAGTCTCTGAAAAGGAACTAAAATATTATTGAGTTTATCAAATAATATATTTTAATATTACTTTAGATGAAACACCTTGTAACAAGTTATACTACATGTGTGTTTATGTTTCTCTTATCTATATTTTCTGCCTAGACATCTTCACAGAATTTCTGTTTTGCATATTTCATCATCTAAGCATTTTCTTTGCTAGTTCTTCCTGTCATGCAACTTTTAGATAAATACATGTTTATCTGAACTCTTCCTTGAAGCCCAGAGAATTATTTTATTTTTTAATTTTTTTAAATTTTTACTTTTTATATTAATTACAGTTTATTTATTTTGTATCCCAGCTGTAGCCCTTCCCATATTCCCTCCCAATCCCACCTTCCCCTCATCTTCTCCTTGCCCTGCTTTAAGTACACTGATGGGGGAGGTCCTCCTCCCCTTCCATCTGACCCTAGCTTATCAGGTCTCTTCGGGACTGGCTGCAATGTCCTTCTCTGTGGCCTAGCAAGGCTGCTCCTCCCTCAGGAAGTGGGAGGTCAAAGAGCCAGCCACTGAGTTTATGTCAGAGACAGTCCCTGTTTCCCTTACTAGGGAAACCCACTTGGATACTGAGCTGCCATGGGCTACTTCTGAGCAGGGGTTCTAGGTTATATCCATATATGGTCCTTGGTTGGAAAATCAGTCTCAGAAAAGACCCCTGTGCCCATATATACTTGGTCTTGTGGATCTCCTGTCTTCTCCAGTTCTTACTAACTCCTCCTTCTTTCGTATGATTCCCTGCACTCCGCCCAAGGTTTGGTTATGAGTCTCAGCATCTGTTTTGTTACACTGGTAGGTAGAGTCTTTCAGAGGACCACTATAGTAGGCTCCTGTCCTGTTTCTTGTTCTCTTATTCTTGCAATGCCCATCCCATTTATATTTTTAAGTGAGGATTAATCATCTTACCCCAGGTCCTCCTTCTTGTTTAGCTTCTTAAGCTCTACAGAATTTAATATGTTTATCTTATCTTTTAGGTCTAGTATCCACTTACAAGTGAGCATATAACATGTTTCTTTCTGCTTCTGGGATACTTCACTCAGGATGATCTTTTCTAGATCCTATCATTTACCTGCAAATTTAATGATTTCCTTCTTTTAGTTGCTGAGTAGAATTCCATTGTGTAAATGTACCTCATTTTCTGTATCCATTCCTCAACTGAGAGACATCTGGGTTCTTTTTATGTTCTGGCTATTATAAATAAAGCTTCTATGTCCATGGCTGAAGAAATGTCTTTATTGCGTACTTGAACTGTGCTAATCCTACGGATCCATGAGCACAGAAGACCTTTGCTTCTTCTGATATTTTCTTCAATTTCTTTCTTCAGAGACTTGAAGTTTTTTTTTCAAAGAGGTCTTTCACTTGCTTGGTTAGAGTTACACCCAGGTAGTTTATGTTATTAGTGGCTATTGTGGAAGGTGTTGTTTCCCTAATTAAGAAATTAGGGAAACTAGGGAAATCTCTGCCATTTTGTCTTTGGTTTGCAGAAGGGTTTCTGATATTTTGAGTTAATTTTATATCAGCCACTTTGTTGAAGGTGTTTAGCAGCTGGAGGAGTTCTCTGGTTAAATTTTTGGGGTCGCTCATGTATATTACCATATCATCTGTGAATAGTGATATTTTGACTTCTTCCTTCCTGATTTTTATCCCCTCGATCTCTGTTAGTTGTCTTATTGCTCTGGCTAGGACTTCAAGTACTATGTTGAAGAGATATGGAGACAGTGGGCAGTGTTGCCTTGTCCCTGATTTCAGTGGGATTGATTTAAGTTTCTCTCTATTGAATTTGATGTTGACTATAGGCTTGCACTATATTGCCTTTACTATGTTTAGGTATGTGCCTTGTGTCCCTCATCTCTCCAAGACTCTAAACATGAATGGATGTTGGATTTTGTCAAATGCTTTTTTGGCATCTAAGGAGATGATCATGTGTTTTCTCTCCTTCATTTTGTTTATGTGGTGGATTACATTGATGGATTTCTATATATATATATATATATATATATATATATATATATATATATTTTTTACTTATCTTCTTTTTTTTTTTCAATGCAGTTTATTCAGGAACATTGAACAATCCTCGGACCCCGGGGAAAGCCATCCCCCAGCTTAAATAGCCTCTGGGTAGCCAACCCAGGCGTGCCACGGGGGCTATGCAGATAGGTCCACATACATGGAAGCAAGCCAGATCCTCGGCCTTAGCCAAATGTGGAGTTGTTCTTGACAGAGAGCCCTCACCATCGGGAAGGTGGAAGGCGGAAACCAGCTCCATCTTTAAGGCATAGCATTCCGCAGCTCTCTACAGTTCCCCCTTTTTGTTTTAGACGCATCAGGCAAGAGTAGAGGTCTGATCTCTGATATTAGAAATAAATTGGGACTTTGTACAGATGTTCATTTAGGTGTCATCCACCCAAAGAGCATCAGACCCGTCTGATACCTTTTTCTCAGAGGCGGGACCTGGGGCTTCAACCCGCATGCAATCAGACATGCTCTTCTCTGGGTCCAAAGCGGCTGACCCTGAGTGCAGTGCTTAGCCTCGCATCCTGAGCGTATCATTTTAGCTTTTTATGGTATCCAACCATGCTTGGGGCGAATGTCCTGCTTCAATGACTGTAAAGGCCTGAATGATCATGGCTGCATCACACTGTTGTGAGACTCTAATCTTGCATATATACCACAGGCAAACCAAGGAGACCAACACCAGAAGGCCTGCTAACACTCCCATGCCCGCCCATTCCTTCAGATGATTCATGGCTGCAGCAATCCATGTTGATAATCCTGTGGCTAGTCCTGCGTCCACTCTGGTAGAATTTACTGTGACAATGGCCACTCTCAGCTGCTCCATCGTAGTATCGAATTCTCCAGTCTAGTATCAAAACTTTTATGGGTTCTTGGATTCAGGTTTCCAGGTATTTAATTGAGGGTTTTTTTTTTTTTTTTTTTTTTTTTTTTTTGAGAGATAGGTCTGAATTTTTCTTTTTTGGTTGGGTCTCTGTGTGGTGTAGGTATCAAGGTGACTGTGGTTTCATAGAATGAGTTTGGTAATGTTCCTTCTGTTTCTATTTTGTGGAATAGTTTGAAGAGAATTGGAATTAGCTCTTCTTTGAATGTCTGGTAGAATTCTGCACTGAAACCATCTGGCTCTGGGCTTTTTATGTAAGGTAGACTTTTGATGACTGCTTCTATTTCATTGGATATAGGACTATTCAATCTTTCTACCTGATCTTGATTTAATTTTGGTAAGTGGAATCTATCAAGAAAATTGTCCGTTTAATTTAGATTTTCAAATTTTGTAGAGTATAGGCTTTTGTAGTAAGATGTAATGATTGTTTGGATTTCCTAAGTGTCTGTAGTTATGTCCCCTTTTCATTTCTGAGTTTGCTGATTTGGACATTTTCTCTCTGCCTTTTAGTTAGTTTGGTTAAGGATTTGTCTATCTTGTTGATTTTCTCAAAGAACAAACTCTTGGTTTAATTGATTCTTTGAATTGTTTTATTTTTTTCTAAGTTATTGATTCCTGCCCTGAGTTTGAATATTTGTAGCTGTCTGCTCCTCTTGGGTGTGTCTGCTCCTAGGGCTTTCAGGTGAGTTATTAATTTGCTTGTATGCACTGTTTTAAATTTCTTCTTGAAGGCACTTAGTGCTATGAACTTTCCTCTTATCACTCCTTTCGTTGTGTTCCATAAATTTGGGTAATTTGTGTCTTCATTTTCATTGAATTCTAGGAAGTCTTTAATTTCTTTATTTCTTCCCTAACCCAGCTGTCATTTAGTAGTGAGTTGTTCAGTTTCCATGTGTGTGTAAGCTGTTTGCTATTTCTGTTGTTGTTGAGGCCCAGCTTTAGACCACGATGCTTAGATAGAATAAAATGAATTATTTCAATCTTCTTGTATCTGCTGATGTTTGCTTTGTGATCAACTATGTGATCTTTTTGGAGAAGGTTCCATGAGGTGCTTAAAAGAAGGTGTTCTCTTTTTAATTTGGGTAAAAAGTTCTATAGACATCTATTAGGTCCATTTGATTTAGGGCCTCTGTAAGTACCCTATTTCCCTGTTTAGCTTCTGTCTGGATTATCTGTTCCTTGGTGAGAGTGGACTGGTGAAGACTCCCACTATTAAGGTGTTGGGATCAATGTATGATTTAAGCTTTAATACTATGTCATTTAAAAATGCAGGTAGTCTTGTATTTGGGGCATAGATGTTCAAAGTTGTGATGTTTTCCTGGTGGAATTTTTCTTTGATGAGAATGAAATGCCCATCCTCATCTGTTCTGAGTAATTTTGGTTGAAAGCCAGTTTTATTAGATATTAGGTAGCTACCCGAGCTTGTTTGCTGGGTCCATTTGCCTGAAAAACTTTTTTCCATCCCTTTACTATTGTTGCAGAGGTGTGTTTCTTGGATGCAGCAGAATATTGGATCCTATTTCTGCAACCATTCTGTTAGTCTGTGTGTTTTTATTGGAGAGTTGAGTGCATTGATATTGATAGATAATACTGAACAATGAATGTTAGTTACTTTTATTGTGCTGTTGGTGGTCTTACTGTGTTTCATTGTTTGTTTTCTTTTATTTTTTATTTTTTGGGAATTTATTTGTATCCTATATTTTCTTGGGTGTACTTGTTTTTGTTGGATTGGAATTTTCCTTCTAGTATCTTCTGTAGGGTGTTTTGCTGTGTAGAAATTGCTTAAATTTAGTTTTGTCATGGAATATTTTGTTTTCTCCATCTAAGTTGATTGAAAACTTTGCTAGGTATATTAATCTGGGTTGGCATCTGTAGTTCCTTAAAATCTGCATGACATCTGCTCAGGCCCTTCTGTCTATGATTATTTCTGTTGAGAATTCTGGTGTGAAGCTGATAGGTCTGCTTTTATATGTTACCTGGCCTTTTTCCCTTGCTGCTTTTAATATCTTTTCTTTGTTCTATAGATTTAGTGTTTTGACTGTTATGTGAGGTGAGGAGTTTCTTTTCTGGTCTAGTCTATTTGGTGTTCTCTAGGCCTCTTGTATGTTTATGGACATCTCTTTCTTTAGGTTGGGAACATTTTCTTCTATGATTTTCTTGAAAATATTTTCTGGACCTTGGAGCCTGGAATCTTCTTTTTCATCAATTCCTATTATTCTTAGATTTTGCTTTTTTATGACAACCTTGATTTCTTGGATGTTTTGTGTCTGGAACTTTTCCAATTTTACTTTTTCTTTGAGAGATGTATCATTTTCTGCAAGTGTATCTTCAGCACCTGAGATTCTCTCTTCTATCTCTTGTATTCTATTCTAATGTGATGCTTACCTTCATGGTTTCTGATCTTTTCTCTAAGTTTTCCAGCCCCAGGGTTTTCTCTGTTTGTGTTTTCTTTATTGATTCTAATTCTGTTTTCATGCCTTTCACTATTTTCTTCATCTGTTCGAATGTGGGTTCTTACCTCTCCATGATGGTCTCTATTTTTGTTTTTGTTGGTTTCCTCTCTATATGCCATTAATTGTGCCTCTACTTCTGCCTCTATTTATTTGTCTATATTTGCCTGTGTTTCATTGAGAATTTTGTTCATTTCCTCTTTATTTGCTTCCGTTTATGTGGCTATTTCTTTAAAAGATTTGTTTCCTTTTTTGTGCCTGTAATAATTGGATAAGCATAGCTTTAAAATAAATTTCCTGTGTTTCCGATGATTTGGAGTATCCATTGATTTTTAGGGTTGCTGGTGATGCCATCATGTCCTGATTTTTGTTGGATGTGTTGTTATGCTGACCTCTGGCCTTTTGCTTATCTGTAACCTTCACTGTTTGTTCCTGGATTCTGCAGTTCAAAATGGTACCATTTTTCTCTGTTGGTCTGGAGAATTCTTCTGGAAGATGAGAGAGGTTCAGTGCTTTGAGAGTATGTGTGGATGATTTAGCTGTACCTAATGGAGGAAGATTTGCAGGCACAGAAGGACAAATGTGAGAGAGTGTGTGAGTGTGAGTTTGGTGTGAGCAGAAGTATGCCTGAAGGACAGGCTGTTAGAGGATGTAATTGTACTGAAGTGTGGGTCAGGGGTGCTGTGTAGGCAACAAAGGGATGCAGGCTATTGAGTCTCCACAGGCACAATTTGGTTGTGCAGATTCCCTGAATACCTCAGTGGCCTAAAATCCACTGGTATTCAGCACTGTCTGAGCTGCAGGAGTTATTTTCCTGAACTCCACTGGTAGACCTGCAGAACATGGGATTCAATGTTGAGAACACTGTCCCTCTGTTTCCCACAGTTGGTGCACTGGTGGGAGGGATCTGACGTCTGGCGTCTAGCTTAGAAGGACCTAGATCTGGGTTCTCTAGGCGCTTGAAGGTACACTCATTCTTTAGCTGGTCAAATCAGAAAGCACAGGAGTTTCCCCTATTCTCTGTTGTCAGACTTGCACCTGCTGGGTCAAATGCGGGCGAAGGAGCTCCATCAGCTCAGTGGTGCTGCAGCCGCTGAACTTGGGAGTCTAGCTGCAGCAGCGAAACTGGGAGGCTGGTCTAGGTGCCTGCTGGGAAGTCCTGGGGTGTCACAACAGTGGTCCACAGACCTTGGTGGCCTGGCGAGCCTAGTGTACTTGGGTGGTTTGGCATGCCTGGTGACTTTGGTAGCTATACAGCCTGCTGTCTTCCACTGAGGGATTGGCTGGCCTGTACAGTCACTGGCTGGGAGTTTCCATGGAGTCCACACAGGTGCTTGCAGACCCAGGACCTGGAAAGATAGTACTGCAGATCTGGGACTCTGAAGGCTGAGAGTACAGCTGGCACTCCAGCTGAGGACCAAGGAACCCTGCCTCTGCTGTCTCAGTCCCCAGGCAGTGAGTTCTGTGCTAAGTGTTTCTGGCACTATGGCCTGACTCTACCTAGGAGGAGGGAGGCCCAAAAAGGGGACTTGCAAGCCGTTCTCTGTCCCCAGAGAAGTCCAATGGTGACCTGAATCTAAATGGTCTCAGCTTATGTGAAGTCCCCTCTTTTTCAGGAAACCTCAATGTTGATATTCTGGCTTCAATTGCCTCTCCACTCACCAATTTCCAAGTTTCAGATCATCTGCCTTTCAGATATGGTGCGCACTGGTTGCCACCATCTTGGATCCTGCCCAGATTTATTTTAAAAACATTAAAAAGTATGAAACACTGAGGTCAGATATAACAGAGGAGGAAAATACAGAAGAACATATGGGGCAAACATTTTTGAAAATATAAAGTAAAAAAATGAACATATAGTAATTTCTGTACTGAAATAGAAAAACTAAAGCTTATAGAAGGAGAAGTAAATTCTAGCAAGGAAAAACAAAGGGAATAATTGAAAGTTTGGAAAAATAGTATTGTGGTTTTAAGGTTAATTATACCCCACAGACTCATGAGTTTGCTCCTCAGAGAGTACACAGATTTAGAAGACTGTGGAACCTTGAAGATGTGGTGCTCTAGGAACAAGTGAATCAGACCATTAGGGGTGGGCTGTGACACCTACTTCTTGAATTCATTTTCCTTCTTGACTGTATAAATAATATAACTATGTCCACAATCATACTTTTATTTTCATAGTGGATGGTAGCTCTTCAAACTATGTTTCCATACACACCCTTCCTTGCATAAGTTGCTTTTGGTCAAGAATTTGATCCCAGAAATAAAAATTAATATAATTATTAAGTTTTCTGATCCTTTTGTATATTTTTTATTAAATTTATTTATTAACCTTTTCTTTTTTATGTTTCACAATTTATTCATTATATATCCAGATTGAAGCCCGTTCCCTCAACTCCTCCCAGTCCCACTCTCCCTCTTCAGATCATCCCCTTTCCCTAGTCCACTGAAAGGGGAAGTTCTCCTCCTCTGCCATTTGCCCATAGCTTATCAAGTCTCATCAGGACTGCCTGGATCTTCTTCCTCTGAGGCCTGGTAAGACCACATCACCAGGGACAGGAGATTAAAAAGCAGGCAATCAAGTTCTTGACAGAAGCATCCTCTGCTCCCCTTACTCAGCACATACATGTAGACTGAGCTGCCAATCAGCTACATCTAAGCAGAAGTTCTAGGTCCTCTCTGTTCATGGTCAGTCTCTGCAGGATCCCCTGTGCTAAGATTATTTAGTTCTGTTGGTCTCCTGTGGGGCTCCTGTCCTCTCCATGTCTTTCTATCCCCTTCCCACTTCTTCCATAAGACTCACTGCGCTCTGCCCAAAATTTGGCTGTGAGTCTCAGCATTTGTTTCCATCCCTTATGGGGTGGAGCTTTTCAGAAACCCTATATAGTAGGCTCCCATCCTGTTTCCCCTCTTCCACTGCTCCTGGTCTCTATATTGTTTGCCATTCTGAATGAGATTTAAACATCTTTCCTCGGGTCCTCCTTAGTGTTTAGCTTCACTAGATCTGTAGATTTTACTATGCCTATCTTATATTAAATGGCTAAAATCCTCCTATAAGTGTGTGTATACTATATGTGTCTTTCTGTTTCTGGGTTACCTCAATCAGGATGATCTTTTCTAGTTCCATCCATTTGCCTGAGAATTTCATGATTTCTTTGTTTTTAATAGCTCAGTAGTATTCCATTATGTAAATGTGCCCCAACTTCTGCAACCATTCCTCTGTTGAGGGGCATCTAGATTGTTTAGAGATTCTATTACAAATAAAGAAGCTATGAATATAGTTGAGTTTTTGGTGAATGATGGGGCATCTTTTGGGTATATACCCAGCAATGGTATAGCTGGATCTTGAGGTATTGCTCTTCCCAATTTTTGAGAAAGCCAGATTGATTTCCAAAGTGGTTGTACAAAGTTACATTCCCACCAGCAATGGAAGAAGGTTCCCCTTTCTCCACATCCTTTCCAGCATGTATTGTTGCTTGAGTTTTTTTTTTTTTTTTTACAGGTTCAGCCTTTTATTGAACATATTAAAAAGAGCTTTAGTGAAAAAGACCAAAGCCCATGTCAGACCCCTTGGATTCTTCCTTCTTTGCTTCCACTATCTTTTCCTGAGCTGGGGCAACATTGGTGGCTGGAGCAGGATCTCCTGCTGGCGCAGCTCCCCTATATTGCAGATGAGGCTCCCAATGTTGACATTGGCCAGGGCCTTTGTAAACAAGCCAGGCCACAATGGTTAAACTTTGACACTGGCTATTTTAATGAGAGCATTGATCTTATCCTCTGTGACCTTCACCTCCTCATTGTGAAGGATGACGGCAGAGTAAATGCAGGCAAGCTCGGAGAATGAGGCCATGTTGTAAATTACCAGCAATATGTTAGTTGCCAAATGAAGTGATGGCTTCACCCCAACACAGCATTAGCTCCTTTAGAAGAATGGAGCACCCTAGCAGCAGCTGAGGAAAAGCATCACTTGAGTTTTGTTTTTTTTTTATCTTATCCATTCTGATCTGTTTTAGAAGGAATCTCAGAGTTGTTTTGAGTTGCATTTCCCTAATGATGAAGGCTGTTGAGTATTTCTTTAAGCGTTTCTCTGCCATTCAATATTCCTCTATTGATATTTCTGTTTAAGCTCTGTACCCCATGTTTTAATTGGACTACTTGATTTGTTGCTTTTTAACTTCTTGAGTTTTTTATATATTCTGGATATTAGACCCCCATCAGATGTAAGGTTGGTGAAGAACTTTTCCCAATCTGTAGGCTGTCATTATGCTCTGCTGACAGTGTCCTTTGCTTTACATAAGCTTTTCAGTTTCTGAGGGTGCCAATTGTAGATCTTAGAGCCTCAGCTGTTAGTGTTCTGTTCAGGAAGTTGTCTCATCTGCCAATGAATTCTAAACTCTTCCTCAGTTTTTTTTTTTTTTTCCAACAGATTTAGTGTGTCTGGTTTTATGTGGAGGTCTTTGATCCACTCGGACTTTAGTTTTGTGCAAGGTGACAGATAGGGGTCTATTTTCTTTTTCTACATGTAGACATCCAGTTGGACCAGCACCATTTGTTGAAGATGTGATCTATTTTCTATTGTGTGGTTTTTGAATCTTTGTCAAAAATCAGGTATCCATAGGTGTGTGGGTTTACTTTTGGGTTTTGAATTCGACTCCAGTGATCCACCAGCCTGTTACTATGCCAGTACCATGTAGTTTTTATTACTGTTGCTCTATAATACAGATTGAGACCAGGGATGGAGTTACAAGAAGATCTTTTATTGTATTGGATTGCTTTAGCTATTCTGTGTTTTTTGTTATTCCAAATGAACTTGGGAAATGTTCTTTCAAAATCTGTAAAGAACTGTGATAGTAATTTGATGGGAATTGCAATACATCTGTATATTGCTTTTGGTAAAATGGTCATTTTTTTTACTATGTTAATCCTGTCAAGCCATGAGTATTGGAGATCTTTCCATCATCTGATATTTTCTTCAATTTCTTTCTTCAGAGATTTGAAAGTTTTTCATACAAGTTATTCAGTTGCTTGATTTGAGTCACAGCAAGATACTTGAAGGGTTTTGTTTTGTTTTGTGGCTATTGTGAAGGGTATTGTTTCCCTATTTTCTTTCTTAGCCATTTTGTCTTTTGTATACAGGAGGGCTATTGATTTTTTTAATTAATTTTGTATACAAACACTTTGCAGAAGGTGCCTAACAGCTATGGCAGTTTAATGGTCAAATTTTTGGAGTCCATCATATATACTATCATATCATCTGCAAATAGTACTACTTTGACTTTTTCTTTTATGATTTGAATCCCTTGATACCTTTATTTGTCTTATTGCTCTAGCGTGTATTTCAAGTACTATGTTGAAGAGATACAGAGAGAGTAGGAAGCCTTGCCTTTTGCCTGATTTCACTGGGATTGATTTAATTTTCTTTCCATTTAGTTTGATGTTGGCTATAGGCTTGCTGTGTATTGCTTTTACTATGTTTTGGTAAGTATCTTGTATCCCTGATCTCTCCAGGACTTTAAACATGAATGAGTGTTGGATTTTATCAAATGCCTTTTCAGCATGATCATGAGATTATTTTTTTCAGGTTGTTTTTGTGGTGATTTATATGAATGCATTTATGTATATTTAACCATGTATGCATACCTGGGATGAAGCCTACTTGGTCATGGTGGATGATATCTATTTGTGAGTATTTTGTTGAGTATTTTTGCATTAATGTTCATAAGTGAGGTTGGTCTGAAATTCTATTTCTTTGTTTGGTCTACTTGAGGTTTAGGTATCAAGGTGACTGTGGATTCATAGAATGAGTATGGTAATGTTCCTTCTGTTTCTATTTTGTGGAATAGTTTAAAGAGTACTGGTGTTAGCTCTTCTATGAAGGACTGTTAGAATTCTGTGCTGAAATAATCTTTCTGTGGACTTTTTTGGATAGGAGGATTTTGATGACTGCTTCTATATTTCCTTGCGGAATATAGGACCATTTAATTTATTTACCTGGTCTTAATTCAGCTTTGGTAAGTGGAGTTGACCAAGAAAATTGTACATTTCATATAGGTTTTCAATTTTGGTGGTGTATAGACTTTTGTAGTAAGACTTAATGATTGTTTGGATTTCCTCAGTGTCTGTTGTTATGTCCCTCTTTTCATTTCTGATTTTGTTGATTTGCATAGTGTCTTTCTGCCTTTTAGTTAGTTTGGCTAAGGGTTTGTCTATCTTGTTGATTTTCTCATAGAACCAGCTCTTGGTTTCGTTGATTGTTTGAATTGTTGTCTTTGTTTCTAATTCATTTATTTCAGCTCTGGGTTTTATTATTTCCAGCTATCTACTTCTATTATGTGTGTCTTCTTTTACATTTTTTTTCTAGTGCTTTCAGGTGTGCCATTAAGTTGCTTGTATGAGATGCCTCAAATTTCTTTATGAAAGCACTTAGTGCTATGAACTTTCCTCTTATCACTGCTTTCATTGTGTCCCACAAGTTAGAGTAAGTTGTACTTTCATTTATATTAAGTTCTAGGAAGTTTTTAATTTTTTATTTCCTCCCTGACCCAATTGTTATTGAATAGAGAGCTGTTCAGTTTCCCTTTGTGTAGGCTTTTTGGTCTTTCTGTTATTGTTGAGGTCCATTTATAGACCATGGGAGTCTGATATGATACAAGGGATTATTTTAATCTTCTTGTATCTTTTGAGGCTTGCTTTGTGTCCTTTGGAGAAGGTTTCATGAGGTGCTGAGAAGAAGATATATTCTTTTGTGCTCAGATGAAAGTTTCTGTAGACATCTATTAGGTCCGTTTGATTTAGGACCTCTGTAAGGGTCATTATTTCTCTGTTTAGCTTCTGTCTCGATGATCTGTCCCTTAGAGAGAGTGAGATGTTGAAGTTTCCCACTATTAATGCATGGGGATCTATGTTTGGTTTGTATTTTATTAATATTTCTTTTACAAATATGAGTGCCCTTGTATTGGGGACATATATGTTTAGAACTGACATATCTTCCTGTTAGAATTTTCCTCGGATGTGTATGAAATGACCTTTCCTGTCTCTTTTGATTAATTTTGGTTGAAAGTCTATTTTATTAGATATTAGAATTTCTACTCCTGCTTGCTTCTTGGGTCTGTTTATTTGAAAAATAATCTTCCAACCCTTTACTCTCAGGTAATAGCTATGTTTGTGACTTACGTGTGTTTCATGTATGCAACAGATTGTTCATTCTTGTTTATGCATTCATTCTGTTAGTCTGTGTGTTTTTATGGAAGAACTGAGTCCGTTGATGTTGAGAGAGATTAATGATCAGTGGTTGTTAGATCCTTTTATTTTGATGTTCGTTGTCATAGTGTTTGTGTCATGACTACTTTTAGTTTTACTGTAGTAAGGTTATTTATTTCCTGTTTTCCTACATGTATTTAACTTTATTGAGTTGCGTTTTTCCTTTTAGTATCTTTTGTACAGCTGAATTTGTACATACATACTGTTTAAATTTGTTTATGTCATTGAATATCTTGTTTTCTCCATCTATGATGATTGAGAGTTTTGCTTGTTATAGTAGTCTGTACTGACATCTGTGCTCACTTAGGGTCTTCATAATATTTGTCCAGGACCTTTTGCTTTTTATTGTCTCTGCTGAGAAGTCAGGTGTGATTCTGATGGGTTTGCCATTATATATTACTTGGCCTTTTCCCCTTGCAACTTTTACATTTTTTCTTTGTTCTGTATATTTACTCTTTTGATTATTATTAGGTGGGAGGATTTTCTTTTCTGGTCTAACCTGGGAGGTGTTCTGTAGGTCACTTGTATGCTTTATAGGCCCCTTCTTTAAATTGGGGAAATTTTCTTTTATGATTTTATTGACAATATTTTCTGGAGCTTGGAGACAGGAATCTTCTTTCTCCTTCATTCCTATAATACTTAGGTTTTCTCTTTTCATGTTGTCCTTGAATTTTTGGATAGATTGTGTCAGGAATTTTTTTAGATTTAACATTTTTTTTGGATGGATACATCAATTTCCTCCATTTCTTGAACACCTGAATTTTTTTCTTTTGTAATCTGTTGGTTATGCTTACCTCTGTAATTACTATTTTCTTTCCTAAGTTCTCTGTTTCAATGATTGCCTCAGTTTGTTTTTTTCTTTACTGTTTCCATTTCTGTCTTCAACTCGTGAAGCATTTTGTTGATTTCTTTTACCTGTCCCTTTGTATTTTCCTTCAATTCTTTCATCTGTTTGTTTGAACCTTCCTTTTTTTCTTTTATTTATTTCAATGAATTAATTCTTTCCTCTCTATAGTCTATGAACTGTTTGGCTGTATATTCCTGTATTACATTATCAGTTTTATTTGTTTCCTCCATTACCATCTTCATATGTATTGATTTAAGGTAATCTTCTTGAATTTCACTTATGTTAAGGTATCCAGGAATACTTGTCCTTGGATAACTGACTTCTGGAGATACCATATTGTTTTGGCTTTTGTTGATTGTGCTTTTACACTGGCCTTTACCCATCTGGCTGTCTAAGATATTTGCTGTTAATTTCTTGTTCCTGTTGGAATCCTGGAGTAGGGGGAATCCCCTT
Organism: Meriones unguiculatus; assembly: GCF_030254825.1. Classification (NCBI taxonomy): domain Eukaryota; kingdom Metazoa; phylum Chordata; class Mammalia; order Rodentia; family Muridae; genus Meriones; species Meriones unguiculatus. The sequence continues at coordinate 49,251,792 of NC_083369.1, read as the reverse complement.
AACAGGAAGATGGTTGTTCCTGATGGAGCTCTCCTCAGCTTTTTGGGTATGGTCACTGAATGGCTGGTACTTTTCAGGGAATTGCCAAAGCTCTCCTCAGAAGTATAGTCCTGTGAGCTAACTGGACTCTTTTAAAGCCCAGGCACTATCTTCTAACCAGGAGAAGTCCTGGAGACAGCTCTCCTGCCACTGGATTTCTTGCTCTGAATTTAGTGAGCTGTTGCTGCACGTGCACTGTGTTTTCTGGGTGCAGCCCTCTTGAAGAAACAGGGATCCCTGAGGTTTGGTATGTTTAGCTAGGGAGACATGTTGCTCCTTGGATCAGCTTCTGGGGGCTGATCCCGTGGGTCCCAAGCTTCTGTAGGTCTGAGGTTGGAACTCTGCACCCCAGTATCCAAGAGGTAATCAATGGCTTGTGAGTGCAGTACACAAGTGTGTGGCTGGAGGCTAGAGCACCTGAGTCTGATGGAACCCAGGAGAATTTCCCAGGAATTTGCTTTGTGTCCTGAGGCCAGACCTAATGTTTCCTTCACTGTAGTGTTTCCTCCTAACAGTGACCCAGTCTGTAGTCTTTGGGGGTCCACAGCTCATTCTTGGATGGAGAGTAGAGCATGTAGGCACAAGCATGTGGCTCTGCACTGGAGACTGAGGGCCTGCAGGAACAGGGGAACATTTCCGGGTTGGTTGTCTGATACCCTGAGGTCAAACCTGATGTTTCCCTTACCATGGGGGTTTCTTCCCTACAGGAAAACCTAGTCTCTGGTGTTTTGGTGCTCACAGTTCTGTCTGGAATGATGAGTAGCTCATGTAGGTGTGTGACTGAGGCTGGTGACTGAGCATCTGCTGGAGTAGGAACTTTTTATAGGGGGTGAGTGAGTTGGCTGGGTGAGCTGTAGTTGGTTTGAACCCTATTGCTTCCATCACTGTGGAGTTGCCTGTCCACTGGAGAACCCAGTCCCTGGTGTTGTGGGATCCACAGTTCAGTCTTGGATGATGATCAAAGCACATTGGCATTGCTCTGGGCTTGTGGCTGAGCAACTGCCAGAACCTTGGAAGCCTTCTGGGGTTTAGCAAGGTGATCAGACATTGAACCAGATCGCTTCCCACACCGTGGAGTTTCCTCTCCCTTGTGGAACACAATCACTGGTGTTTTAGGGCCTACAGTTCAGTCTGTTGGTCACTGCTCTCTTGTTCCTCAGACACAGTGTGCTCTATGTTCTACCATCTTGGATCCCCCCCCCCATTTCTGATCCTTTCAAGACATCTACTTTCTCTACTTTAGAAAAGAGTCAGAGACTGGTTGAACATGTATATAATATGAGACCTAAGGTCTGAAACTCACTGCCTTTTCTTTAGTCAATAATCACGGATTAAAATGTACAGAGATTTTCATGTTATTTCATATCTCAAAATGTGACAGGTATGCAAATGTTTATCGCTACATATATACAATATACCTAGTTGATGATAACATGAGCAGTTTGGCTGGTATTCTCTTTAAAGTTGTGTGTTCTCCTTTCAGATAAACAGTGGACAAAAAGTAAATTTAGAATAAATCAATGATGGCTGCTCATTGACAATGTGCAAATTGGCTTCCTTGATGATTTAGTTTGAGGCATGTAAAATTTCTAGAACTTTCAATTTCCAGATATCTTGTAACTTTATTAATAAGGTAGTTGAGGACCTGCCAAATCATGTAACTTGGTTTTAAGAAACAGCAACAGGGAGAAACCTCCCCAAAGTGTGACAATATAGAGTCTCAAAATGATGCCAAATGATGTAGAGTATAAGTCTGTTGAAATATTTAGTAGCAAATTTACAACATGTACTTTTGGTAGGTAGTGGGCAATCACTGGGGCAACATGGACATACAATGCAGAAAAGCCTTGTCTTTGGAGCAATGGAAAGATGATAAGAGTTGGATAAAAGTTAGGTTATAAAATAGGATAAAGTTATGTTTTGTATGAGCACAGCATATGTGATGATTTTTAATCTTTTTCAATTTTATCTCTTTAGTGCCAACTTAGAGGACATGTTACCATGACTGAATTTGAGAGTTCATAGCTTATCATAAGGTATCATTCTATAGACTGGAAGTCAGAAATTACAGTACTTTTAGGTTTGTCTTTATTTTTCAATGAAGGACCCCAGGAAATTAACCTCCAAATACAACTGAGGAAGAGGCACTCATGTCATTTTTATGGATCAATAAGCTGACAAAATATGGCTATGCTATAGAAGTAGATGAAAGATGTCCAAGAAGACAGCCATTGAACAGAAAATCAATTTGTGCCTTGCTTCTCAACTCTTGATTTAGCCAGAGACATTTCTACCACAGATGAGCACTTCTCTAAGGACACATCAGGGAATTAGAAAGTAAATTCTGATGAGCATTTTTTTTCCTGAAAAAAATTATAACTGTCGTTGCCATGGCCCTTAGCCTGAGATACTGACAGTTTTAGATACTTAATTTATATTTTCTTAGGAAATCTTCATAGACTGTTGCCATGTCAATGACAATGCAGGCAGAAGCACAGGCTATTTTAAAGAATGAACTGTTCGATGTACTATCTGTATAAAACACTCAAATTCTCAAACAGGTAGAAATATTCATCTGAAATTTTTACTGCTTTTGAAAAGGATTATTGCTTTCTGAAGTTATCTCTTTTCCTAAAACAGCTGTTATTGATGCATATTGTAATAATCAGTGCCTTAGCATTTAAACTTTTATTATAGACACCAAAATGTCAAGATGACACCCAAAAAAACACATGGTGTGGATAAAAAGTGAAGTGTTTTAAAATTTAAAAACCCAGCACACTGTTTCTATTTCTCTTTTTGTACAACTATGATTGTACGCTATGAACAGTATATGTAGTAGGACAACAGTAATCAAACAACCTATAATATTCTGTATTTCTATTCTTTCTTGTCTTTACATCAGGCAATGTGGACACGGCCAGAATACAGCGCATTGGTTTAGAGCAGAGTCCTGGTATCAAAGGAATCCAGATATATGTTTTTGTTTACTGGTAATCAGCATATAAGGATTATTCAACACCCTACCTTGGTTTTGTTTCTCTTTTTTTCTCCCTAAGTTTGATATTCTTCCTTTTCCCAACTAGTCACCTTTTTATTTTCATGCCATTCTGTGTGGTGGTGATCCAATGACTTTATTTAAGGTTGCTTACAGGGGAATGGTGATAGGTCATTTACAGCAGCATAAACACCTTATCAGTTGCTACCACAAGAAAGAAAATGTCTCTCCATTTCTCAACAACCATTAGCTCTGCTGGGAGGAATGGGGTTTCATGAGACACTACTGCAGGCTTTCCAGATTCTTGGCAGGTCTATTTTTTGTAGATCTTATGAAGGGTAATCATGACTGGGTGAATTCATGACTGCAAAGCACCATTTTCTTATTTTTTTCATTTGTACATCTATAACTATAGTATGTGCTATGTGCAAATTTGTTGATGTTGTTTAGTGACGCAGTTTGTCTATTTTAGCTGAGGCTGGACTTAAATTGGCTATCTATCCTAGAGTGCCTTTACTTTTCCAGGTCTATATGCTGGAATTACTGACATGCACCAACATGTCTAGCTACAGATTGCATCTTCAAATGGATTCATTAAAGGACTTTTCATTGTAGTTTTAATAATGCTATAGTATTATCTTTTAGAACTACTAAAAAACTTTACCCAACTATACTTTACAGACCTTGGAGTCAGGGGATGAAATGATATAAACAAGTTAGTAGAGACACATAGATCCTCTGTTACTATTCTTTTCCCTCAACAAAGGAACTATAAGGTGTTTAACTCCTTTAAATAAATTATGTATATGCATCAAATGAATCAATAATTAAATATAGATATTTCAAATATATTCAATGAGTTTCAAAACTTTATTTGGTAATTATCACAACAGCATACCTATTAACATGTCTAACACATCACATGTTCCAGACATTGCTAAAAGTATTTTATATCTGTCAAATCATTTCACAGTCATGCAACCCTGTATGCTAGGTGCTAATATTTACCTCATTTTATAAAATAAATCAACTTGGGGTTCTATTCCAGATGGTAAGGTTTCAGGGTCTTCAATTACTATTATTGTGGTAAAGGACTTTGGACCTTTACTGGACAAGACCACAGTTTAGGTACATCTGTAGCTAGATGTACTATGATTAGTTCAGTCTTCCTTGACTCCATCATTTCTTGTCATTTTTAGCTGTCCCTCCCTTCGTCCTTCTTTTTCTTCGACCCATGGACCCTGACCTTCATTTTCCCATCATTTACTGTTTTCCTGAGTTATTGGTCTAATGAAAAAAACACCTGATAAAATACATTCCCTCAAATATGAGTTATATCAGTCTTCTGACAAATATACAGGTGTATAACATATTTGCATTTTTGAAGAAGATATCTGGAAAGGAGATTGGGAAACATTATTGAGTAAGTTATATTTCTTAAAGCTTCTCTAATCGCAAAAAGCAACATAATTACATGCTTCACTACCTTTATGGACAGCCCAGCTTCTGGTACTATCAGCTCTTACTTATGAGCTACAAAGGTCATAAGAAATTGGATAGTTCTTATATCAATTGAGAAGCACCTACTTCCTCTACTCACTTTGAATTCATTACTGCTGTCTAAACTTCTAGAGAAAGGATAGACTTTTAACATTTGTGGTATGATATATATCAATTCCTGGCTCACTGGATTGAAATGCTTAACAGATATAACTCCAATATAAGTTTGAATTTCATGAACTGGATAATGTTTAATATAAGCACAATCCCATGCAATGTTGAGAACATGAACAAAAATATCATTTGTGTTTTGAGATTCAAAGTAATACCTTAGAAATTATCAGGTAATTACATACAGTGTAGATTCTTATTATTTTCCTACCAGAAAAAAATATCTTCTTAGGATTATACTATAATAATCTAAGAATACAACAACACAAAATGAACAGTTGTTTACTGAGGAAAAAAAAGGGCAAATCTGTGAACCTTAAAACCTGTGAAGAGGATGATGAAGTATCAAAAATAAAATCTTAGTTAGATTTGTTGTTGTTTTGTATAAAATACAAATTATAAGGCAAATGTCATTATAAAATACTGAGGAGAAAAATGTAGGTCTCAGTTTGGAGGAGTAAATTGCTCATATTAGTTCATCATATTAGAGAGTAAGTTGAATTTATATAGTCAAATTATGAGTAAAGAAACAATTTAAATATTAGAAAGTAGGACAGTGTGCTCTTGACTGTCTAACAATCAAAGATAACGCACTAAAGTGAAAGTATTTTCAAATCATATAATCATATTTCTCTATGAATTAAAACATTCTTTGCCTTTAACAATTTAGTTAAGTTAGATTATAAAATATGATTAGTCATAATCAAAATGAAGATAGAAGATACCACACACATGCTGTTTTCCAGAAATGAGAAAAAGTTCAGAACACAGAACAATTTTCTGATACCACAAAATACTTCAAACATAAAAAAGAATCTAGTTTCATTGGATTATCGGTTTGCTTTACCCTCAGGAGATGATTCCTTAAAAGGGATGACAACTAGTGGCTAAATGAGGAAATACAAATTAGACTACAAAATTTACTATAAAATGTTAACCTTAGTTTTGTTTGAACCACAATGCCTATTAACTTCTTTGATCTATTTAATTTTCATTAGACTTAAAAATAAATACACAAGCGTTCATATTGTTCTGTAAATATTTAATCAGATGGCTAGTGTAAGATCTTGATGCCAAAAATTTGAATTGAGGTTTAAGAAAAGGACTATAAATATAAAGGCACTGTTGTAAGGCACATGCTATAGGAAAGGAGTGGGGTTAACACAGGAACTATAACTCTGAATTTTATAACTTGTCTTGTGTGATGACAAATTTAGTGCTGTAGAACTCTGTGAGTTTGTTTCTTATTTTTGTTAATTCTTTATTGATTACACTTTATTCACTTTGTATGCCCCCTGTGTTTACATCCCTCCCCCAGTCCCAGTCCTTCCCGTCCTCCACCTCTGCAATCCTGCCCCTCCCCAAAGAGGTCTTTGTTTCCTTCATTCTGACCCTAGTCTATTAAGACGCATCAGGACTGGCTACATTGTCTTCTTCTGTGGCCTGGTGGGGCTGCTTCCCCATCAGGAGGAGGTAATTAAAGATCAGGCCAGTCACTTCATGTAAGAGGCAACCCCCTGGGCTGGAAGAGATGGTTCAGAGCACTGGCTGATCTTCCAGAGGCCCTGAGTTTAATTCCCAGCAACCACACGGTGGCTCACAACCACCTATAATAAGATCTGGTGCCATCTTCTGGCCTGCAGGCACACATGGGGGCAGAACATGTTATACATAATAAAAGTTAAAAAAAAAAAAGAGGCAGCCCCTGCTCCCCTTACTATGGAACTCACTTGGACACTGAACTGTCTTGGGTTACATCTATGCAGGGGTCCTAGGTTGTCTCCATGCATAGCCCTTGGTTGGAGTATCAGTCTCAGGAAAGACCCCTGTGCTCAGATTTTTTGGTTCTGTTGCTCTCCTTGTGGAGTTCCTGTCCTCTCCAGATGTTACTGTTTCCCACTTCTTTCCTAAGATTCCCTGCACTCTGCCCAGAGGTTGCCCATAAGTCTCAGCATTGGCTTTGACAGAGCCTTTCAGAGATCCGCAGTGGCAGGCTCCTGACTTGTTCCCTCTTTTCTCCTTATTCTAATGTCCATTCTCTTTGCCTTTCTGGATAGGGATTGAGCATTTTAGCAAGAGACCTAACTCTTGATTAGTTTCTTTAGGTGTACAGATTTTCATAGGTTTATCCCATATTATATGTCTATATGAGTGAGTATATACTGTGGGTCTTTCTGCTTCTTGGACAGCTCACTCAGGATGTTTTTTTCCAGGTCCCACCTTTTACCTGCAAATTTCATGATATACTTGTTTTTTTATTGCTGAGTAATAATCAATTGTATAAATGTACCACAATTTCTGTATCCATTCCTCAGTTGAGGGACATATGGGTTGTTTCCAGGTGCTGGCTATTACAAATAAAGATACTTCAAACATGGTTGAGCAGATGTCTTTATTGTGTATTTGAGCCTCTTTTGGGTATATGCTTAAGAGTGGTATAGCTGGATCTTGAGGAAGTGCTATTCCTAGTTGTCTGAGGTAGCACCAGATTGATTTCCAGAGTGGCTGTACAGGTTTACATTCCCACCAGCAGTGGAGGAGGGACCCTCTTTCTCCACAACCTCTCCAGCATGTGTTCTCACTTGAGTTTTTGATCTTAGTCATTCTGAGGCGAATAAGGTTAAATCTTAGGGTCATTTTGATTTGCATTTCCCTTATGACTAATGACAATGAGCATTACTTTAAGTGTTTCTCTGCCATTCGATATTCCTCTACAGAGAATTCTGTTTAGCTCTGTACCTCATTTTTTAATTGGATTACTTGATTTGTCACTGTTTAACTTCGTGAGTTCTTTATATATACTGGATATTAGCCCTCTGTCAGAAATAGGGTTGGTGATGATTCTTTCCCAATCTGTAGGCACTCGTTTTGTTCTAAGGACAGTGTCCTTTGCTTTACAGAAGCTTTTTAGTTACATGAGATCTCATTTATTGATTGTTGCTCTTAGAGCCTGTGATGTTGATGTTTCTGTTCAGGAAGTTGTCTCCTGTACCAATGAGTTCAAGGCTCTTCCCCACTTTTTCTTCTAAACCGTTTAGTGTGTCTGCTTTTATATTGAGGTCTTTGATCCACTTGGACTTTAGTTGTGTGCAGGGTGGTAAGGATGGATCTATTTGTATTTTTCTACATGTGGACATCCAGTTAGACCAGCACCATTTGTTGAAGATTCTGTTTTTTATTTTTTTGTTTTTTTCCATTGAATGGTTTTGGCATCTTTGTCAAAAATCAGGTGTCCATAAGTGTGTGGATTTATTTCTGTGTCTTCTATTCAATTACATTGATTGACCATTCTGTTTCTATGCCAGTACCATGCAGTTTTTAGTATTGTTCCTCTATAGTACAGCTTAAGATCAGAGATGGAGATACCGCAAGAAGATCTTTTACTGTAGAGGACTGTTTTAGCAATTCTGGGTTTCTTGTTGTTCTTTATGAAGGGGAGAATTTTTTTTCAAGGTCTGTAAAAACTGTGTTGGTAATTTGATGGGAATTGCCTCAAATCTGTAGATTGCTTTTGGTAAGTCGGCTATTTTTACTATATTAATGCTGCGAACTCATGAGCATGGGAGATCTTTCCTTCTTCTTATATCTTCTTCTATTTCTTTCTTCAGAGACTGGAAATTTTTTTCACACAAGTCTTTGACTTGCTCGGTTAGGTTCACACCACGGTACTTTATGTCCTTTGTGGCTATTGTGAAGGGCATTGTTTCCCTAATTTCTTTCTAGGCCCTTTTGTCTTTTGTATACAGGAGGGCTACTGATTTTTCTTGAGTTAATTTTGTATCCGGCCACTTGGCTGAAGGTGTTTATCAGCTGTAGGAGTTCCTTGGTACAATTTTTCGGGTCACTCAGGTGTACTATCATATCATCTGCATATAGTGATACTTTGACTTCTTCCTTTCCAATTTTTATTCCCTTGATCTCCTTTAAATGTCTTATTGCTCTAGCAAGGACTTTAAGAACAATGTTGAAGAGATATGGAGAGAGTGGGCAGCCTTGCCTTGTTCCTGATTTCAGTGGGATTGATTTAAGTTTCTCCCCATTGATTTTGATATTGGCTATAGGCTTGGTATATATTGCCTTTACTATGTTCAGGTATGTGCCTTGTATCCCTGATCTCTCTAAGACTTTAAACATGAATGGATGTTGGATTTTGTCAGACGCTTTTTGAGCATCTAAGGAGATGATCATGTGGTTTTTCTCCTTCAGTTTGTTTATGTGGTGGATCACATTGATGAATTTCCATATATTGAACCACCCCTGCATGACTGGGATGAAGTCTACTTTGTCGTAGTGGATGATATCTTTGATGTGTTCTTTTATTCGGTTTGCAAGTATTTTGTTGAGTATTTTTTCCATAGATATTTTTAAGTGAGATTGGCCTGAAATTCTCTTTCTTTGTTGGGTCTTTGTGAGGTTTATGTACCAAGGTGACTGTGGCTTCATAGAATGTGTTTGGAAATTTTCCTTCTGTTTCTATTTTGTGGAATAGTTTGAAGACTATTTGCGTTATCTCTTTTTTGAAGGTCTGGTAGAATTCTGCGCTGAAAACACCTGGCCCAGAGTTTTTTTTTGGCGTGGGAGACTTTTGATGAAAGCTTCTACTTCCCTAGGGGATATAGGATTATTTAATTGATTTACCAGGTCTTGATTCAACTTTGGTATGTGGAATTGGTCAAGAAAATTGTCCCTTTCATTTAGATTTTCAAATTTTGTGGCATAGAGACTTTTGAAGTAAGACCTAATTATTGTTTGGATTTCTTCTGTGTCTGTGGTTATGTCCCCCTTTCCTTTCTGATTTTGTTGATTTGGATGGTGTCTCTCTGCCTTTTAATTAGTTTGGCTAAGGGTTGTCTATCTTGTTGATTTTCTCAAAGAATCAGCTATTGGTTTCATTGATTCTTTGAATTGCTTATTTTTGTTTCTAATTTATTGATTTCAGCCCTGAGTTTGATTATTTTCATTCATCTACTCCTCTTTGATGTGTCTGCTGCTTTTTTTTCTAGGGCTTTAAATGAGCCATTAAGTTGCTTGAATGAGATGTTTCAAATTTCTTCTTGAAGGCACTTAGTGCTATGAACTTTCCTCTTAGCACTGCTTTCATTGTGTCCCTTAAGTTTGGGTATGTTTTGTCTTCAGTTTCATTGAATTCTAGGAAATTCTTTAATTTCTTTATTTCTTCTCTGACCCAGTTGTCATTTAGTGCCAAGTTGTTTAGTTTCCATGTGTGTGTAAGCCTTTTGCTGTTTTTGTCATTGAGGTCTAGCTTTATTCCATGGTGATCAGATAGGATACAAGGGGTTATTTAAATCTTCTTATACCTGTTGAGTCTTGCTTTGTGACCAACTATGTGGTCTATTTTGGAGAAGGTTCCACGAGGTGCTGAGAAGAAGGATCTGTAAATGTCCATGAGGTCCATTTGATTCATGACCTCTGTCAGTGTTATTGTTTCTTTGTTTAATTTCTGAGGTCGATTTGATTCATGACCTCTGTCAGTGTTATTTTTTTTTTTTGTTTAATTTCTGTTCTGTTGACCTATCCTTTGTTGAGAGTAGGGTATTGAAATGTCCCACTATTAATGTGTAGGGATCTATGTGTGGTTTCAGTTTTATTAATGTTTCTTTTACAAATGTGGATGCCCTTATTTGGGGCATAGATGTTCAGGATTATGATATCTTCCTGGTAAATTTTTCCCTTGATTAGTATGAAGTGTCCTTCTCTATCTCTTTTAATTAATTTTGGTTGAAAGTTTATTTTATTAGACATTAGAATGGCTACTCCTGCTTGCTTCTTGGTTCCATTTGCTTAGAAAACCATCTTCCAGCCCTTTACTTCCAGGTAATATCTATCTTTCTGAATTAGGTGTGTTTCTTGTATGCAACAGATTGTTGAGTCTTGTTTACCCATCCATTCTTAGTCTGTGTCTTTTTATAAGAGTATTGAGTCTATTGCTGTTGAGGGAGATTAATGACCAGTGGCTGTTAAATCCTTTGATATTGATGTTGGCTGTGGTAGTGTGTTTGTGTGTTTGGCTACTTTTCGTTTTGCTGTAGTGAGGTTATTTATTTCCTGTGTTTTATTGAAAGTAGTTAGTTTTCTTGGATTGTATTTTTCCTTCTAGTATCTTCTGTAATGCTTGATTTATGTGTAGGTATTGTTGCAATTTGTTTTTGTCTTTGAATATCTTGTTTTCTCCATCTATGAGGACTGAGAGTTTTGCTGGGTATAGTAGCCTAGGCTGATATCTATGTTCTCTTAAGGTCTTCATGATATCTATCCAAGCCCTTCTGGATTTCATAGTCTCTGTTGAGAAGTCAGGTGTGATTCTGATGGCTTTGCCATTTATATGTTACTTGGCCTTTTTCCCTTGTAGGCTTTAGTATTTTTTCTTTGTTCTGTATACTTACACTTTTGATCATTATGTGGCAGGAGGATTTTCTTTTCTGGTCTAATTTATTGGGTGTTCTATAGACCTCTTGTATTCTTATAGGCTTCTCCTTTAAGTTGGGGAAATTTTCTTCAATGATTTTGTTGAAAATATTTTCTAGGTCTTGGAGGAGGGAATCTTCTTTTTCCTCTATTCCTATTATTCTTAGATTTTTGTCTTTTCATGTTGTCTTGAATTTCTTGGATGTTTTGTGTCAGGAATTTTTTAGATTCATTATTTTTTTTGACAGATATATCGATTTCTTCCATTGTATCTTCCACACTTGAGATTCTTTCTTGTTTCTCTTGTATTCTGTTGATTATGTTTACGTCTGTAGTTCCTGCTTTCTTTCCTAGGTTCTCCCTGTCCATGATTTCCTCCATTTGTGTTTTCATTAATTTTTCTAGTTCTCTCTTCAGATATTGAACCGTTTCATTGATTTCCTTCACCTGTCTGATGGTATTTTGCTGTTTTACCTTCAATTCCTTCTCCTGTTTGTTTGAACATTCTCTGTTTCTTTTATTTCTTTCAGTGACTTAATCAATTCCTCTCTGAAAGCCACAATCTGTTTGGCTGCATCTTCCTTTATTTCTTGCAGATGGCCATAATCTCTTTTATTATATCTTTCCCTAATTCTTTATGCATTTTTTTGCTTCCTCTTCATAAGCATTGATATAAGGTCATCTTCTTGAATTTCACTTACATTAGGATGTCCAGGGCTATATGCCCTTGGATAACTGTGTTTTGGGGATGCCATATTGCTTTGTCTTTTGTTGATTGTGCTTTTTTGCTGGCCTCTACCCATCTCGCTCTCTCAGATTTGTCTGTTAATTTCTGGTGCCTGCTTGGTCCTGGGGTGAGGGGAATTCACTTGATAGGGTTCTGAAGGAGATCTCCTCAGCTTTTTGGGTATGTTCAACTGAACGATGGTGCTTCTCAGGAATTGTCACAGTTCGCTTCAGGCATATGGACCTGTGTGGTAACTGTTGTGTTCAAGAAGGCTCTCTTCTCATCAGGAGAGGTCCTGGTGATGGCTGCCCAGCTGCTGGGTTTCTTGCTCTGAATTTAGTGAGCTGTAGCTGTTGCTCTGAAGGTGTAATTGTTGGGTGCAGCTCTCTTGAAGAACCAGGGAGTCAGTTTAGCTAGGGATAACTGGTTGTACCTTGGAGCAGTATCTGAGGGCTGCTGTAATGGTGCTCCTCTTTTGTAGGTCTGAGGATGCAGTTGTGTGTGCCAGTGCCCTAGCGCTACTCAATAATGGCAGGTGAACATGGAGCTCATACCTGCAGTAGAAGGATAGAGCCTAGAGCCTGTGTAAATCCAGAAAGTCTTCTGGAGCTGTGTGTCCTGAGCATTGGACCTAATGATCCCTCTGCTGTGGGGTTTCTTCCTGACAGGGACACCCAGACTATGATTTGGGGACCACCATTCTATCTGGGATAGCAAGTAGATTCTGCAGGCACAGACTCGTGTAGCTCCACCTTTCTGGCGATTGGGAGCCTGGGCATCTGCCGAAACTGGGTAATTTTTCCCCGAGATCTTTTTGGGATGGTGGTACTGAGTGCTCTGAGATCAGACTTGCTTTTCTCCCCCCTGTGGGTTTGAACCCAACAGAGAAACTCAGTCTCTGGTGTCCTGGGGCCCACAGTTCTATCTGGGGCAGTGAGTCAGGCACACAGGCAGGACACTGTGCTGGTGCCTGTATACCCTGCTCTGCTCTAGGCTGGCTGTTGGGTGCCCATGGAACCCCGGGTCTTTTCCAGGGATTGTCTGGGTGACCTAAGGTCTGTCCTGATCATTTACTGTACTGTGAGGTTATCTCTCTACTGGAAATCCCAGTCTCTGATGTTGTGGGGCCAACAGTTCACTCTGGGACAGTGATCAGACCATGATGGCATGTGGCTCTGGGCTGGCGACCAAGCACCTGGTAGAACTGGGACCTCTTCCACGGTTTATCTGGGTGAGTTGAAGCTGATTGAATCCTCCACTGTAGAGTATCCTCTCACCTGGGAAACACAATCACTTGTGTTTTAGAACTGAGAGTTCTGACTGCTGGTCACTGTGCCAATCCTGTTGTGCTGCTGGTCAGAACAAGAGTAGTCCCGATGCCTCCATCTTGGATCCCTGTCGTTTCTTCCTTATTTTGGGGATGATTTATTTTGTGGATAATCAAGAAAAGATCAGGATTACAAGTGACTTGAATTTTTCCAAACAGAGCATCCTTTAAGAAGGTAAAAGGAAAGAAAAACATGTGAGGTCAGTACATTGTGAATTTTCAGTGTATAGAAAAAGAACATATTTTCACTTTGACTTCACTTGCTGTTGAAGATTTCCAAAATGTCTTGAATAAGTGCTAAAGCTTGGTTTTTCAAGAACTCCACTGAGGCAACCATGACAGTGAATAAATTCATGTCATAATATCATATAGCTGGAAGCAGAAGGCAAGAGAATCTAGAGGATCACATTTTTTTTTGTATAGATTTGCTGAGGTAAGACTTAAATATTGAAGTGTCAGTATAACTGTCTCAGAAATAATCGCAACAGACAGCACTATATTAGTTATCTATATATGTTATATATATATATATATATATATATACATATATATATATATATATAAAGACCTGGATTCAAATATGATATGATTGTTTTTATACCAAAGAGCGTATGAAGCTGATCAAACATCATCTTCATACTAGTTTCTATATGTCATGCAGCTTGGTGGAAAGAGAAGTGAACAGGTAATTACTGGGGTGGTTATACTACAGTTTTGGACATATAGATGTCTCTAAAGTGTTAGGTATTTGATACATTTAAAAAAGACTTAGATGCTGGAGAGATTGCTCAGTGGTAAAGAGCACATGTTTTTGCAGAGGCCCCAGGTTTAATCCAAGAACCCACATGTTAGCTCATAAGCATCCATAACTCTAGATCCAGAAGATCCAACCTTCTCTTTTGGCTTCCATGGTCACTGAATGCACATGGTATATTTACATGCATATGAAAAAACACATACAGACGATATAAGTAAATCTTTTTTTCATCAGAATTTTGAGAGATGACTCATAATACACACAGGCACGACACTCATAAAAATAAAAACAAATCTATTTTAAAAATTTGTCTTTTTTAATAGTTTTCTCTCTCTCTCTTTCTCTCTCTCTCTGTTTGTGTGTGTGTGTGTGTGGTGTTCTAGATATACTTCCATCAACCTGTTATGTTCTAAAATTGTCTAAAAAGAGAAACTTTAAATAAGAAAATGCCTCCATCAGATTGGCGTGTAAGCAAGTCTTTAGACATTTTCCTTATTAATGATTAATGTTTGGGACAGGGTAGGGGGATTCCTGAGGATAGTGATATTCCTCTGCAGATGGTCCTGGATGATACAAGAAAACATTCTGAGCAAGCCTTGAGGAGCAAACCAATAAGCAGTACTTCTCCATAGTTTCTTCTTCAGTTCCTCCCTTCTGATTCATTCCAGATTTCCTGCTGTGGCTTCCATAGATGATAGATCACAAGTTGTAGGATGAAATAAACTCTTTCTTCTCCATGTTTATTTTGTTCATGGCACCAGTCATAGTAAAAGGAACCATAATAAAACATGTTATATGTGCATGTGTGTGCAGGTGCCCTGGGATCCAGAAGCATCAGATCTTCCTGGAATTGGTTATAGGTAGCTATGAGTCACCTGATGTAGGTGCTACAAATCAAACTAAAGTCCCCTAGGAAAGTAGAAAGCACTACTTACTGAAGCATCTCTATAGCACTAAATAGACAAATCCCTTTCTTAAAAATATTAACATGCTTATTATTCTTGGCTGTTGTAATAGACATGAATTTTTGAAGCTATGGACATTTTGGCAAAAGATATTTCTTTTGTTTTTAATTGTTAATGTATAAAGAAACCCATCCACTACCTCACTAAATGGAAATCATGTAAAATAGTGGGCTCATTTGGGCATAAGAAAGATTTAATAAAATGGAAGATTATTAATAAATTGAGGTGATATTAAGCATTTGCAATAATATGTACACTATTACTCTCTTGTTTCATTCTCTTTTCAGCTTAAACTTTGACACTATGAAAATCAACCAGTTTAAGCAGCAGAGAACTCTTCTCCGTGTTCTGTATGAAGAAAGTTAATAAACTATTGCTGCAGATGGTTCAAGGACAGCCTGTACTACATGCTTAAATCTTTTATTTAAAAAATAGAGGATGTAGACGTCCAGTTGAACCAGCACAATTTGTTGAAAATGCTGTCTTTTTTCCATTGAATGTTTTTGGCTTCTTTGTAAAAAAATCAAGTATTCATAGGTGTGTGGGTTTATTTCTGGATCTTCTATTCGTTTCCATTGATCCTCCTTTCTGATTCTATGCAAATACCATGCAGTTTTTATTACTATTGCTGTGTAGTACAGTCTGAGATCAAGGATGATCTTTACAGCTTGAGATCCAGATGATCTGTTGTTGTATAGGGTAGTTTTAGAAATTGGAATTCTGGGTGTTTTGTTTCTCCATACGAAGCTGAGAATTTTCCTTTCAAGGTCTGTAAAGATTGGATGCAGGAGAAAACAAGTAACAGGACAGGAGCCTACCACTGAGGCCCTCTGAAAGACTCTACCTAAGCAGTGTATCAAAGAAGATACAGAGATTCATAACCAAACCTTCAGTAGAGTACAGGGAATCATATGAAAAAAGGGGGAGTTAGTATGACCTAGAGAGGACAGGAGCTCCACAAGGACCAAATATATCTGGGCACAGGGGTCTTTTGTAAGACTGTATTTCCAAAAAAGGACCATGTATGGATATAACATAGAACCCCCACTCAGATGTAGCTCATGGTAACTCAGTATCCAAGTGGGTACCCTAGTAAGGGGAACAGGAACTATTTCTGACATGGGCTTGTCTCTTTGACACCCCCCTCCACCTAAAGGAGGAGCATCCCTGCTAGGCCACAGAGGAAGACTTTGCAGCCAGTCCTGAAAATACCTGATAAGCTAGTGTCAGATGAAAGGTGAAAGAGGAGGATGTACTCCCTTATCATAAGTGGACTTGGAAATGGGTAGGGAGAAGATGAGAGATGGAGGGTGGCATTGGGAGGGAATGAAGGAGCGGAATACGGCTGGGATACAAAGTTAATAAACTGTAACTAATATTAAAAAATAAAAATTTAATTAAAAAATAGAGGAATGAAAGAAAACTGAAAAACTATGTACTTCAAGTTACTGAATATTGAGTGTATCATCAAGGAAAGATTTGGGTTAATGGAGGAGAAAATTGTTGCAAGTGTGAAAGAATGCATACCGTTAATGCAAAGATCCTCAAAATGAAAGAAAGTGTATACCTTCATGAAAATGAATCATTATTGTCACTTACAAGGTAAGAATAAGAGAATAATTTTACCAGGTCCTGGGCTTAGTCAATTTAGAATACTGGAAGCTTAGTTTTTAATAGAATGATAGCACACAGAAGATTACTTTTAAGTTTTCACTGAATATATTGTATATTGAATCTAAACAGGTATGAAAATATAAAGAAACATAATGCACAATAAAAGAAAAACAAATTAGTCATAATATGTTGTAGCAGAACAGACAGTACTACTAATGAAATGGTGAAAACATTTGTAAGAAAAAAAATTGAGGTGTTAGATCACAGAATTTAATGAATATTTGGTAAAATACTGTAACTATTATGTCCATGTTTTTGCATTTTTTCATTAAATATCTTGTCTTATGGTGAAAATGTGTTTTAATAACAGTACACTTATTACTGAAACAAAAATAGAATTGAGCTCTATATTATCAACTTGCTATAAAAAGCAGAGACCTCTAAGTCAAAAAAAGGGAAAAGCAAAATGATTTCTCAGAATAAAGTTTATTTGAAAATAAATTCAGTATCAAAATTGACCACAGATGAAGAATCAAACAAATATGAGATTTCATGAAAATGATATGAACATATAATAGTAAAAGGAAGAACACAATGAAACTGAGTCATCAACAGATTTAGCATAAAAAAAGAAATATACTAAAAATGTGCATTGATATCCAGAATATGTTTTCTGTAACTCTGCATTTATCTAACTATCTTGATCTGCAGCAGGTCTTGTAATTTATAAATCCTAAATATGTGTCTTGTGTCTGTATACATAGGGAAATTTTTATAGCGTATTCACAATTAGGCAAAAAATCAGCTTCAATCCTTTGGCTCTTCAATCCATATGTTCTACAGTAGTCCTACTTCATTTTTAAAATATAAAAATAACAACATTAAAAAGGATTATTTCTGACATGAACTCAATGACTGGCTCTTTGAACCCATCGCTTCAGGGAAGAGCAGCCTTGCTATGCTAGAGAGGAGGATATTGCAGCCAGTCCTGGAAATACCTCATAAGCTAGGGTCAGATGGAAGGAGAGGAGTATCTCCCTTTTCAGTGGACTTTGAAAGGGACAGGGAGGAGAAGAGGGAGGGCAGGTGGGATTGGGAGGGAAAGAAGGAGGGAGCTATAACTGGGATACAAAATGAATGACCTGTGATTAATATAAAAATAAATAAATAAAAGATAAGCTATGAAGAACATATGTAAACTTGTACTCAGTTTTGGAGGATGCATTAAAAATTATATAATGTGTTTTCTGGTAAAAAAAAAAAAAATACCCTTTGTGAGGTCCAAGATGGTTGCAAACAGCACACACCATTATCTGAAGGGCACAGGATCCTATACTCAGAAATTGGTGAGTGGGGGAGCAACTGAAGAGAGAACATCGACACTGAGGCTTCCTGGGTGAGATGATACAACAGGTTAGCTGGACTAATTTCGATCCAGGTCACTCATGGATGGCTCTGGGGACTGAGAGTGGCAAATATTCAAACCCCCTGCACTTCCTCTTGCACCAAGCGCTGGCCTCTCTGCTAAGCAGAGGCAGGAGTGGTTGCTCCAAGCACAAACCTCCCTGCTCAGTGACTGAGACAGCAAAGGCAGCTGCTGTATGGGCCTCCTAGATCTGCAACTGTGATGCACAGTGGCTGACACAAGCAGGAACCTACTTGCTCAGTACCTAAGACAGCAGAAGAGGCTGCCCCAAATATGGGTCTATATGTCCAGCAGCTAAACAGTGGACACCACTGAGTGCACAGATCTCCTATACTTTCCTTTGCCCCTGCAGGCCCAAATCTGAAAATAGGAAACAGAGACAACCCCTGCGCTTTCTGATTAGCCCTGACAGCAAGTGAGTATGCCTTCAAGGGAGTGCCTGCAGAGAATATGATCCAGGGTTCCCTTATGCTAGTAGCTAGACATCAGATCCCTCCTAGCGACACCCACACTGTGAACTACATAAGGATTCTTGGCAAAGCATTCTCAACATTGAAGCCCTTGCTCTGTGGATCTCCCAGTGAAGTATAGGCAAAAAATTCCTGTAGACAGATCTGAATACTTAAAGGACTGTACCACAGGCCTGTTGTCTACTGAGGCATTCAGGGCAACTATGCATGTTCATTGCGCTCATGAATGGTGCCAGCAAACCCACATGTGCTTATGCCCCACCATTCCAGGCTTTGGCACACTGTTCTTCAAGACACACTTCCACTCACATGCTCACACTTCCACACATGTGCCTATAACCTTCTTTCTTTTTTTTTTTTTCAATGTAGTTTATTCAGGAACCTTGAACAATCATCTGACCCTGGGGAAAGCCAGCCCACAGCTTATTATGATAGCACACATAAGATTACTTTTAAGTATTCACTGAATATATTGTACATTGAATCTAAACAGGTATGAAAATATAAAGAAACATAATGCACAATAAAAGAAAAACAAATTAGTCATAATATGTTGTAGCAGAACAGACAGTACTACTAATGAAATGGTGAAAACATTTGTAAGAAAAAAAATTGAGGTGTTAGATCACAGAATTTAATAGCCTCTGGGTAGCCAACCCCAGCATGCCATGTGGGCAATGCAGATAGGTCCACATACATGGAAGCAAGCCAGATCTTCGGCCTTAGCCAAATGTGGAATTGTTCCTGACAGAGAGCACTCACCATCGGGAAGGTGGAAGGCAGAAACCAACTCCATCTTTAAGGCACAGCATTCCGGAGCTCTCTACAGTTCCCCCTTTTTGTTTTAGACGCATCAGGCAAGAGTAGAGTTCTGATTTCTGATATTAGAAATAAATTGGGACTTTGTACCGATGTTCATTTAGGTGTCCTCCACCCAAAGAGCATCAGACCTGTCCGATACCTTTTTCTCAGAGGCGGGACCTGGGGCATCAACCCGCATGCAATCAGACATGCTCTTCTCTGGGTCCAAAGTGGCTGACCCTGAGTGCAGTGTTTAGCCTCGCATCCTGAGCATAACATTTTAGCTTTTTATGGTAGCAAACCATGCTTGGTGAGACTGTCCTGCTTCAATGGCTGTAAAGGCCTGAATGGTCATGGCTGCATTACACTGTTGTGAGACTCTAATCTTGCATATATACCACAGGAAAGCCAAGGAGACCAACACCAGAAGGCCTGCTAATGCTCCCATGCCCGCCCATTCCTTCAGATGATTCATGGCTGCAGCAATCCATGATGATAATCCTGTGGCTAGTCCTGCGTCCACTCTGGTAGAATTTATCGTGACAATGGCCACTCACAGCTGCTCCACTGTAGTATTGAATTCTCCAGTCCAATTACCTAAAATATAGCTAAAATTCCAATCACTCTGCCCAACAGTTGCCCATCGGGCTCAGCATCTGTTTTGTTAGTCTGTAGGGCAAAGGCTTTCAGAGGCCCTCTGTGGTAGGTTCCTAGGTTGTTTCCTGTTTTCTTCTTCTTCTGATGTCCATCCTCTTTGCCTTTCCGGGTGGGGATTGGATATTTTAGTTAGGGTCCTCTCTCTTGCTTAGTTTCTTTAGATGCACAGGTTATAGTGGGTTTGTCCTATGTTGTATGTCTATATGAGTGAGTATATACCATGTGTGTCTTTTTGCTTCTGGGACAACTCACTCAGGATGATCCTTTCCAGATCCCACCATTTACCTGCAAATTTCATGATTTCCTTATTTTTCATTGCTGAGTAATAGTCCATTGTGTAGATGTACCAGAATTTCTGCATCCATTCTTCAGTTGAGGGGCATCTGGGCTCTTTCCAGCTTCTGGCTATTACAAATAAAGATGCTACAAACATGGTTGAGCAAATGTCCTTTTTGTGTACTTGAGCCTCTTTTGGATATATGCCCAGGAGTGGTATGGCTGGATCTTGAGGAAGTGCTATTCCTAGTTGTCTGAGAAAGTGCCAGATTGATTTCCAGAGGGGTTGTACAAGTTTACATTTCCCCCAGCAGTGGAGAAGGGTTCCCCTTTCTCCACAACCTCTCCAGCATGTGTTGTCACTTGAGTTTTTGATCTTGGCCATTCTCATGGGTGTAAGGTGAAATCTCAGGGTTGTTTTGATTTGCATTTCCCTAATGGCTAATGAGGTTGAGCATTTCTTTAAGTGCTTCTCTGCCATTCGGTATTCCTCTACAGAGAATTCTCTGTTTAGCTCTGTTCCCCATTTTTTAAGTGGATTACTTGGTTTGCTGCTTTTCAGCTTCTTTAGTTCTTTATATATACTGGATATGAGTCCTCTGTCAGATAAAGGGTTGGTAAAGATTCTTTCCCAAATTGTAGGCAGTCGTTTTGTTTTGATGACTATGTCCTTTGCTTTACAGAAGCTTTTCAGTTTCCTGAGGTGCCATTTATTGATTGTTGCTCTTAGAGCCTGTGCTGTTGGTGTTCTGTTCAGGAAGTTTTCTCCTGTACCAATGAGTTCTAGGGTATTACCCAATTTTTTTCAAGCCGATTTAATGTGTCTGGTTTTATGTTGAGGTCTTTGATCCACTTAGACTTCAGTTTTGTTCAGGGTGATAAGTATGGATCTATTTTCATTTTTCTACATGTAGACATCCAGTTGGACCAGCACCATTTGTTGAAGATGCTATCTTTTTTCCATTGAATGGTTTTGGCGCCTTTGTCAAAGATCAGGTGTCCATAAGTGTGTGGGTTTATTTTTGGGTGCTCTGTTCAGTTCCATTGATCCACCATTCTGTTTCTATGCCAGTACCATGCAGTTTTTAAAACTGTTGCTCTATAGTACAACTTAAGATCAGGGATGGAGATACCTCCAGAAGATCTTTTATTGTAGAGGATTGTTTTAGCAATTCTGGGTTTCTTGTTATTCCATATGAAGTTGAGAATATTTCTTTCCAGGTCTGTAAAGAATTGTGTTGGTAATTTGATGGGCATTGCATTAAATCTGTAGATTGCTTTTGGTAAGATGGACATTTTTACTATGTTAATCTTGCCAAGCCATGAGCATGGGAGATCTTTCCATCTCCTCATATCTTCTTCTAATTCTTTCTTCAGAGATTTGAAATTTTTTTTCATACAAGTCTTTGACTTCCTTGGTTACAGTTACTCCGAGGTACCTTATGTCATTTGTGGCTATTGTGAAGGGTGTTGTTTCCCTAATTTCTTTCTCAGCCCTTTTGTCTTTTGTATACAGGAGGGCTACTGATTTTTTTGAGTTAATTTTTTATCCAGCCACTTTGCTGAAGGTGTTTATCAGCTGTAGGAATTCCCTGGTAGAGTTTTTGGGGTCACTCACATATACGATCATATCATCTGCAAATAGTCATAATTTGACTTGTTCCTTTCCAATTTGTATCCCCTTGATCTCCTTCAACTGTCTTATTGCTCTAGCAAGGACTTCCAGAACTATGTTGAAGAGATATGGAGAGAGTGGGCAGCCTTGTCTTGTCCCTGATTTCAGTGGGATTGCTTTAAGTTTCTCTCCGTTCAGTTTGATGTTGGCTATAGGCTTGCTGTATATCACCTTTACTATGTTTAGATATGTGCCTTGTATCCCTGATCTCTCCAATACTTCAAACATGAATGGATGTTGGATTTTGTCAAATGCTTTTTCAGCATCTAGGGAGATTATCATGTGTTCTTTTTCTTTCAATTTGTTAATATTGTGGATCACATTGATGGATTTCCGTATATTGAACCACCCCTGCATACCTGGGATGAATTCTACTTGGTCATAGTGGATAATAACTTTGATGTGTTCTTGGATTCGGATTGCAAGTATTTTATTAAGTATTTTTGCATCAATGTTCATAAGGGAGATTGGCCGGAAATTCTCTTTCTTTGTTGAGTCTTTGTGAGGTTTAGGTACCAAGGTGACTGTGGCTTCATAGAATGAGTTTGGTAATCTTCCTTCTGTTTCTATTTTGTGGAATAGTTTGAAGAGAATTGGTGTTAGCTCTTCTTTGAAGGTCTGGTAGAATTCTGTGCTGAAGCCATCTGGTCCTGGGCTTTTTTTGGATGAGAGACTTTTGATGACCGCTTCTATTTCTTTGGGGGATATAGGCCTATTTAGTTGATTTAACTGGTCCTGGTTCATCTTTGGTAAGTCAAATCGATCAAGAAAATTGTCCATTTCATTTAGATTTTCAAATTTTGTGGCATATAGACTTTTGAAGTAAGTCCTAATGATTGTTTGGATTTCCTCAGTGTCTGTAGTTATATCCCCCTTTTCATTTCTGATTTTGTTGATTTGGGTGGTGTCTCTCTGCCTTTTAGTTAGCTTGGCTAAGGGTTTGTCGATCTTGTTGATTTTCTCAAAGAATCAGCTCTTGGTTTCATTGATTCTTTGAATTGTTTTACTTGTTTCCAATTGATAGATTTCAGCCCTGAGTTTATTTCCAGCCGTCTACTCCTTCTTGGTGTGTCTGCTTCTTCTTTTTCTAGGGTTTTTAAGTGAGCCATTAGGGTGTCTCAAATTTCTTCTTGAAGGCACTTAGTGCTATGAACGTTCCTCTTAGCACTGCTTTCATTGTGTCCCACAGGTTCAGGTATGTTGTGTCTTCATTTTCATTGATTTCTAGAAAGACTTTAATTTCTTTCTTTATTTCTTCCCTGACCCAGCTGTCATTTAGTAACAAGTTGTTCAGTTTCCATGTGTGTGTAGGCTTTCTGTTATTTCTGTTATTGTTGAGGTCCAGCTTTATTCCATGGTGATCAGACAAGATACAAGGGATTATTTCAATCTTCTTGTATCTGTTGAGGCTTGCTTTGTTATCCACTATATGGTCTATTTTGGAGAAGGTTCCATGAGGTGCTGAGAAGTAGGTAAATTCTTTTGTGTTTGGGTGTAAAGTTCTGTAAATGTCTGTTAGGTCCATTTGATTCATGACCTCTGTCAGAGACATTGTTTCTTTGTTTAATTTCTGTTTTGTTGACCTGTCCTTTGTTGAGAGTAGGGTGTTGAAGTCTCCCACTATTAATGTGTGGGGATCTATATGTGCTTTAAATTTTATCAATGTTTCTTTCACAAATGTGGGTGCCCTTGTATTTGGGGCATAAATGTTCAGGATTGTGATGTCTTCCTGGTGGAATTTTTCCTTGATGAGTATGAAGTGTCCTTCCCCATTTCTTTTTATTAATTTTGGTTGAGTGTCTATTTTATCAGATATTAGAATGGCTACTCCTGCTTGCTTCTTGGGTCCGTTTGCTTGGAAAGATGTCTTCCAACCCTTTACCCTCAGATAATGTCTATCTTTGTGTCTTAGGTGTGTTTCTTGTATGCAACAGATTGCTGGGTTTTGTTTACGTATCCATTCTGTTAATTTATGTCTTTTTATAGGAGAGTTGAGTCCATTGATGTTGAGAGAGATTAATGACCAATGGCTGTTAGATCCCTTTTTTTGATGTTGGCTGTGGTCATTAGGTTGTGTGCTTGGTTGCTTTTTGTTTTACTGAAGTGAGGTTATTTATTTCCTGTGTTTTCTTGGATGTGGCTAGTTTTCCTGGGTTGTATTTTTCCTTCTAGTGTCTTTTGTAATGCTGGATTTGTTTGTAGGTATTGTTGAAATTTGTTTTTGTCATTGAATATCTTGTTTTCTCCATCTATGAGGACTGAGAGTTTTGCGGGGTATAGTAGCCTGGGCTGACATCTGTGTTCTCTTAGGGTCTGCATGATATCTGTCCAGGCCCTTCTTGCTTTCATAGCTTCTGTTGAAAAGTCAGGTGTGATTCTAATGGGCTTGCCATTATATGTTACTTGGCCTTTTTCCCTTGCAGCTTTTAGTATTTTTTCTTTGTTCTGTGTACTTACTGTTTTGATTATTATGTGGCAGGAGGATTTTCTTTTCTGGTCAAATTTGTTGGGGGTTTCTGTAGGCCTCATGTATTCTAATTGGCCTCTCCTTTAGCTTGGGGAAATTTTCTTCAATGATTTTGTTGAAAATATTTTCTGGGCCTTGGAGAAGGGAGTCTTCTTTTTCCTCTATACCTATTATTCTTAGGTTTTGTCTTTTCATATTGTCTTGCATTTCTTGGACAGTCTGTGACAGGAATTTTTCGGATTTAACATTTTCTTTGACAGATACATTGATTTCTTCCATTGTATCTTCTACACCTGAGATTCTTTCTTCCATCTCTTGAGGTCTGTTGGTTATGCTTACCTCTGTAGTTCCTGTTTTCTTCCCTAGATTCTTCCTTTCCATTATTCCATTTGTGTTTTCTTTAATTTTTCCAATTCTATCTTCAGGTCTTGAGTTGTTTTGTTTACTTCCTTCACCTGTCTGATTGTACTTTCCTGTTTTTCTTTTAGTTCCTTCAGCTCTGTTTCTTTTATTTCATTCAGTGCTTTAAGCATTTCCTTCCTAAAGGCCATAAACTGTTTGGCTGCAGCTTCCTCTATTTCTTTACTGATGGCAAAATTCTGTTTGAGTTTATCTTCCTCTATGTCTTTATGAATCTTATTTGTTTCCTCTGTTATCATCTTCATGAGCAAAGTTCTTAGGTCATCTTCTTGGATTTCAGTTATGGTGGGGTGTCCAGGGCTACTTGCCCCTGGATAACTGGGTTCTGGAGATGCCATATTGCTCTGTCTTTTGTTGCTTGAGGTTTTATGCTGGTCTCTACCCATTGTGCTATCTTAGGTGTTTGGGGTTATTTTCTGGTGGTTCCTGGGGATCCTGTGGAGGCGAGAATCCCCTTTGCAGAAAGCTGGTTTTTCCTGAAGGATGTCTTCTCAGCTTTTTGGGTATAGTCCCTGGATGGCTGGTGTTTTTTCAGGAGTTGCTCACCTCAGGGATATAGACCTGAGTGGTAACTGTGGTCTTTGTTAGTCGAGAGGGTTCTCCTCTCACCCAGGGAAGTCCTGAGGACAGCTGCCTGTTTCTGGGTTTCTTGTTGTATTTTTAATTATCAGCTGCTGTGACCCAGTTGGACATCAGGCACGCAGTAACTGTTTGTGCCTGTGTCTGGAGCACAGCTGAGTGATGGCGCCTTGGCCCCACTAGTCTGCTAGACTTTTTCTAGGGAAGGATTGGGTGATTTATGTCAGTACATTTTCCTTCCTTCCCTGTGGATTCTCTGGAGACACGGACTCCCAGTGTCTTTTTTTGCCCTGGTGCACACTGCTCAGTGTCTGCCAGCTGGCTGGCCGCAGAAACTGCCTGTTCCTGGAGCACAGCTGAGTGCTGGCGGCTCAGTCTTTGCCAGCTGTCTGGTGCGCAGAAACTGCCTGTGTCTGCCTTTGCAGCCTTTAGGAGCCTGGGTGCCTCCCTTAGCTGGGTAATTTTCCGGGGGCCTTTTCAGGTTGGGGGTGTCGGCTGAGTGCTCTGAGATCAGACCAGCCGTTTCCCTCCGTGTGTGTTTGTACCACACAGTGAAACTCATTCGCTGGTGCCCTGGTGCCCACAGTTCTATCTCAGGCGACGAGTCAGGCACGCAGGCAGGCAGGGCTCTGTGCTGACACCTGGGTCCCCGGCTCTGGCTCCGGGCTGGCTCCTGGGGTGCCCGTGGAACCCGAGTCTTTTCCAGGGGATGTCTGGGTTACCTAAGGCCGGTCCCAGTCGTTTCTTGTATCCTGGGGTTATCTCTTGACTGAAAATTCCAGTCTCTGATAGTGTGGTGCGCATGGTTCAGTCTGGGACCATGACCAGAGACACTGGCTTGTGGCTCTGGGCTGGGGCTGGGGCTGGCGGCCGGCAGCTGGTAGCCGGCAGCCAAGCGTCTGGAGGAACCGGGATTTCTTCTGTGGTTTAGCAGGGTGAGTTAAAAGCTGATTGAATCCCCCACCGTGGGGTATCCTCTCACCTGGGAAACACAATGACTGTGTTTTATGGCCGCGAGTTCTGATTACTGTTCACTGTGCTGATCCTGCTGCTGCTGCTCAGAATGAGAGTCCTCCTGGCGCCGCCATCTTGCTCCTCCCCCCAACAAGGACCATAACCTTCTTTCTTAACTACAGCTGAAGAACTTACATTAAATCTCAAACCAGAGGCCCTCTCTCATCTTCTTGAAAGATATTTCAAATAATTAGAGGAAGAACAACCCAGTTTAAAGTACAGATTCCAGGAACAAACAGCAAAAGTTACAAATAAGCAGATGGATAGAGGTCAGCATAAGAATACATCCAACTGTCTACATGTAGAAAAATGCAAATAGATCCAGACTTATCTCCCTGCACAAAACTAAAGTCCAAGTGGATCAAAGGTCTCAACATAAAACCAGACACACTAAACTGCTTAGAAGAAAAAGTGGGGAAGAGCCTTGAACTCATTGGCACAGGAGACAATTTCCTGAACAGAACACCAACAGCACAGGCTCTAAGAGCAACAATCAAGAAATGGGAACTCATGAAACTGAAAAGCTTCTGTAAAGCAAAGACACTGTCATTAGAACAAAATGACTGCCTACAGATTGGGAAAGAATCTTCACCAACCCTCTATCTGACACAGGGATAATACCCAGTATGTATAGAGAAATAAAGAAGCTGAAAAGCAACAAACCAAGTAATCAAATTAAAAATGAAGAACAGAGCTAAACAGAGAATTCTGGATAGAAGAATATCAAATGGCAGAGAAACGCTTAAAGAAATGCTCAATGTCCTTAGCCATCAGGGAAATGTAAATCAAAAAGACCCTATGATTTCACCGTACACCCATCAGAATGGTCAAGATCAAAATCTCAAGTGACAACACATGCTGGAGAGGTTGTGGAGAAAAGGGAACCCTCCTCCACTGCTGATGGGAGTGTAAACTTGGAAATCAATCTGGCGCTTCCTCAGACAACTAGGAATAATTTTTACTCAAGATCCAGCTATACCACTCCTAGGCATATACCCAAAAGAACCTCAAGTACACAATAAGGACATTAGCTCAACCATGTTTGTAGCAGCTTTATTTGTAATAGACAGAAGCTGGAAACAGCCCGATTGCCCCTCAGTGGAGGAATGAATACAGAAATTGTGGTACATCTGCACAATGGAATATTAGCCAGCAATGAAAAATAAGGAAATAATGAAATTTGCAGGTAAATGGTGGGATCTGGAAAAGATCATCCTAAGTGAGCTATCCCAGAAGCAGAAAGACACACATGGTATATACTCACTCATATAGACATATAATATGGGATAAACTTACTAAAATCTGTACACCTAAAGAAACTAATTAAGACGGAGGTCTCTTGCTAAAATGCTCAATGCCTATCCAGAAAGGCAAAGAGGATGGACATTAGAAGAAAGAGAAAAGAGGGAACAATTCAGGAGCCTGACACAGAGGACCTCTGAAAGGCTGAGACTTATGGCCAAAAATTGGGCAGAGTGCAGGGAATCTTAGGAAATAAGTGGGAAATAGTAAGATCTAGAGAGGACAGGAACTCCACAAAGAGAGCAACAGAACGAAAATATCTGAGCACAAGGGTCTTTCCTGAGACTGATACTCCAACCAAAGACCATGCAGAGAGATAACCTAAGACCCCTGCACAGATATAGCCCAAGGCATTTCAGTATCCAAGTGGCTTGCACAGGAATAGGAACAGGGACTGTCTCTGACATGAACTGATTGGCCTGTTCTTTAATCACCTTCCCCTGAGGGGGGAGCAGCATTTACCAAGCCACAGAAGAAGACAATACAGCCACTCCTGATGAGACCTAATTGACTAGGATCAGAAGGAAGGAAAAGAAGACCTCCCCTATCAGTGGACTTTGGGAGGAGCATGTGTGCAGTGGGGGGAGGAAAGGAGGGGTTGAGATGGGAGGAGGGAGGGAACCACAGGGGGGATACAGAGTGAATAAAGTGTAATTAATAAAGAACTAAAAAATAAAACAGCAACAAAGAAAGAATACATCCAACAAAAATCCAGACATAATGCTTCACCAGCAACCCCCAAAATCAATAGATATTGTAATTTATCAGAAACACAAGAAAATGACAAATATATGCTTATCCAGATACTAGAGACAAATAAAGAGAAAATGAATAAAATTCTTAAAAAAATATAGGCAAATATAGCCAAACAAATAAAGCCACATGTAGAGACAAAAGTAATGGCATATAGAGTGGAAATGAACAAAAAAATAAAGGCCATCATGGAAAGACAGTTATCCATTTTCAGATGAAGGAAATGGTGTAAGACATCAAAAGTGAATTAGAATCAATAAAGAAAACACAAACTGAGAAAACCATGGAGAATTTAGAGAGAATATCCAGAGCCATAAAGCTAGACAACACCAATAGAATACAAGAGATGAAAGAGTGAATCTCAGGCTCTGAAGATACAATTGAAGAAATTGATACAACTCTCAAAGAAAAAGTAAAATCAGAAAAACAAAACATCCAAGAAATCAAGGACTCCAGAGCAAAACAAACAAACAAACAAACAAAAACTCTAAGAATAATAGGAAGAGACAAAAAAAATTCTAGGCTGCAAGGTACAGAAAATGTTTTCAAGATTATATGATTATAAAAGAAAAATTTCAGAACTTCAAAGAAGAGATGCCGGTAAACTTACAAGAGTCCTACAAAATACCAAATAGACTAGACTAGAAAAGTAACTCCTCATTTCACATAATAGTCAAAAGAATAAATCTACAGAACAAGAGAAAAATATAAAAAACAGCAAGGGAAAAAGATATGTAACATATAAATATAGTCCTATAAGAATCACAACAGACTTGTCAATGCAAAATATGAGAGCCACAACGGCCTGGACAAATGTCATGCAGAGTCTTAGAGACCACAGATACCAACCCAGACTACTAAAACCAGCAGAGCTTACAATCAACATAGACAGAGAAAAAAAAAAAACATTCCATGACAAAACTAAACTTAAACAATATCTACACAGCAAACCAGACCTAAAGAAAATACTAGAAGGAAAACTCTAATCCAACAAACGTGATTACATTGGGTATAGTTGAGTACACCCAAGAAATCATAGGATATAGAGAACTTCACAAAAATAAAAAGAAAACAAGTATAGAAGCCCAATTACACCGCCAACTCCACAATAAATGGAAGTAACATTCATTGGTCACTATTATCTATCAACATCAATGAACTCAATTCGCCAATAAAAAGACACAAAATAACTGAATAGTTGCATAAACAGGATCCAACATTCTGCTGCATACAAGAAACACACCTCTGCAATAAAGATAAACACTACCTCTGAGTAAAGGGCTGGAAAACTGTTTTGGAAACAATTTTTTCAAGCAAATGGACCCAGAAAACAAGCTGGAGTAGTTATCCTAATATCTAATAAAATAGACTTTCAACCAAAGTTAATCAAAAAAGAAGAGGAAGGACAATTCATTCTGATCAAAGGAAAATTCCACAAGGAGGACATCGCAAACCTGAACATCTATGCTCCAAATACAAGAGCACCTGCATTTGTAAATGAAACATTTTTAAAGCTGAAATCACACGTAGATCCCAAAACCTTAATAGTGGGAGACATCAACACTCCACTCTCACCAAGGGACAGATTATTTAGACAGAAACTACATAGGGAAATAATGACAATTACAGAGGTCCTAAATCAAATTGAGCTAGCAGAGATCTACAGAACTTTCACCCAATCTCAAAAGCGTATACCTTCTTTTCAGCACCTCAAGGAAAATTCTTAAAATTTGACCATATAGTTGGTCACAAAGCAAGCCTCAGCAGATACAAGAAGATGAAAATAATACCTTGTATCTTATTAGGCCACCATGGCCAAAAACTAGAGCCAACAACAACAGAAATTAAAAAAAAAGCCTACATAAGCACGGAAACTAAACAACTCTCTACTCAATGACAGCTTGGTCAGGGAAGAAATGAAAAAAGAAATTAGAGACATCCTAAATTCAATGAAAATGAAGGTGCAAATTACCCAAACTTATGGGACACAATGAAAGCAGAGCAAAGAGGAAAGTTCATAGCAGTAAGTGCCTCCAGAAAGAAGTCTGAGATACCTCATACAAGTAATTTAATGGCACACCTAAAAGCTCTAGGAAAAAAAGAAGCAAACACACCTAACAGTAGTAGAAGACTGGAAATAATCAAACTCAAAACTGAAAACAATGAGTCAGAAACAAAGAAAGCAATTCAAAGAATCAATGAAACCAAGAGCTGGTTCTTTGAGGAAATCAACAAGATAGACAAACCCTTTGCCAAACTAACTAAAAGGCAGAGAGAAACTACCCAATTCAGCAAACTCAGAAATGAAAAGAGGGACATAAAACCAGACACTGAGGAAATCCAAGCAATCACTAGGTTTTACTACAAAAACCTATATGCCACAAAATTGGAAAATGCAAATGAAATAGATAATTTTCTCGATAGATTCCATTAACCAAAGTTAAAAAAAGATGACATAAATAGATTAAATAGTCCTGTATCTACCAAAGCAACAGAAGCAGTCATCAAAATTCTCCCTTCCAGAAAAAGCCCTGGGCCAGATAGTTTCTGCACAGAATTCTACCACACCTTAAAAAATGAACTAACTGCAATTCTCTTCAAAGTATTCCACAGAATAGAAACAGAAAGAACATTACGAAACTCATTCTATAAAGTCACGGTCAACTTGATATCTAAACCTCACAAAGACCCAACAAAAAAAAAGAGAACTTCAAACCTATCTCTCTTATGAATAAAAATACTCAATAAAATACTTTCAAACCGAATCCAAGAACACATCAAAAATATCATCCATCATGACCAAGTGGACTTCATCCCAGGCATGCAGTGGTGGTTCAAGATATGGAAATCCATCATTGTAATCCACCATATAAACAAATTGAAGGAGAAAAACCACATGATTATCTCCTTAGATGCCAAAAAAAGCATTTGACAAAATCCAACACGCATTCATGTTTAAAGTCTTGGAGAGATCAGGGATACAAGGCTTATACCTAAAATTAGTAAAAACAATATACAGCAAGCCTATAGCCAACATCAAACTAAATAGAGAGAAACTTAAATCAATCACACTAAATTAGGGACAAGGCAAAACTGATCACTCTCTCCATATTTCTTCAACATAGTTCTTGAAATCCTAGCTAGAACAATAAGCCAGTTAAAGGAGATCAAGGGATACAAATTGGAAAGGATGAAGTCATAGTATCACTATTGCAGATGGGAGGAACATGGGAGGAGAAGATGGGTGAAGGACAGTATTAGAAGGAGATAAGGAAGGGGGCTACAGCCGGGATATGAAATGAAAAGTTGTAATTAATAAAACAATAATTTAAATTAATAAAATAGCCCTTTAATATCATGTAGAAACCTGCAGATAACCTAAATATCAAAATAACCTGAATGTTTATTTTAAAATTAAAATTTAGTTTTAATAAATAAATTTTTAAACAACTGTCTAGCTATATTTTAGGTAATTGGACTGGAGAATTCGATACTACGATGGAGCAGCTGTGAGTGGCCATTGTCACGGTAAATTCTACCAGAGTGGACGCAGGACTAGCCACAGGATTATCATCATGGATTGCTGCAGCCATGAATCATCTGAAGGAATGGGCGGGCATGGGAGCGTTAGCAGGCCTTCTGGTGTTGGTCTCCTTGGTTTGCTTGTGGTATATATGCAAGATTAGAGTCTCACAACAGTGTAATGCAGCCATGACCATTCAGGCCTTTACAGCCATTGAAGCAGGACAGTCTCCCCAAGCATGGTTGGCTACCATAAAAGGCTAAAATGTTATGCTCAGGATGCGAGGCTAAGCACTGCACTCAGGGTCAGCCACTTTGGACCCAGAGAAGAGCATGTCTGATTGCATGCGGGTTGATGCCCCAGGTCCCGCCTCTGAGAAAAAGGTATCGGACAGGTCTGATGCTCTTTGGGAGGAGGACACCTAAATGAACATCGGTACAAAGTCCCAATTTATTTCTAATATCAGAGATCAGACCTCTACTCTTGCCTGATGTATCTAAAACAAAAAGGGGGAACTGTAGAGAGCTGCGTAATGCCGTGCCTTAAAGATGGAGCTGGTTTCTGCCTTCCACCTTCCCGATGGTGAGTGCTCTCTGTCACGAACAACTCCACATTTGGCTAAGGCCTAGGATCTGGCTTGCTTCCATGTATGTGGACCTATCTGCATTGCCCACTTGGCACGCTGGGGTTGGCTACCCAGAGGCTATTTAAGCTGTGGGCTGGCTTTCCCCAGGGTCAGATGATTGTTCAAGGTTCCTGAATAAACTGCATTGGAAAAAAAAAACAAAAACAAAAACCAAAAAAAAAAACAAAAAAAAACCAAAGTGAATAAATTGTAATAAATAAAAAAATAAGGAAAATATAAAAAAAATTTTAATATATTCTAGAAACAAATCCTTAAATGACTAATTTAAACACCCCAATTCTGTCTATTAACTCTTCATTATGATTCTTCTAGGTTGCTATGCTAAAAATAGATAATTGTATGTTTTTCTAAGGAAGAATATCTAAAAAAATATTTTCAAAAATAATAATACCAATTAATGTTATGAATAATGTGGGTGCTGCATGAATGCATTTGTATCACACATGTTCCTGACACCCACAAATGTTAGAAGATGGTGATGGATCTCCAGGAACTGGAATTATAGACAGCTCTTATGTGGGTGATGGGACCTGAAACCAGATCCTCTCTAAGAACAGCAGGTGCTCTTAACTGTTGAGCCTTCTCTCCTTCCCCAAAGAAATGTTTTCATTCAAAATAAACAATGGTACCAATAGAACCAGATTTGCTACCTTTTTTATTATTTATTTTATTTTATGTTTTTTTTTTTTTTTTTTTTTTGGCTTACAACATTTCTTCAGACTTACAGCATAATCCCTTATATATTACCATGCTTTGGGAGTTGCAGGGTTTTTTTAAACATTTTCATCCTGGTGTGCATTCTTTTCTTTTTATAATCACATTGTTTTTTATTAAATTTATAGTTTTACTTAATAAACACTGATAGCTGCTTTGTGCCAAGCACTTTTCCATTTCTAGTATTTATTTTCTTAAAAGACTATTTTATTAAAGTGTTATTTATATATAAAATATGTACTTAATACACACAATTAGATGAGTTTGGATTCATATTTGTATGTGTGTGTGTGATTATTACCACTAAAGTTTTATTCCGTCTTTATCACTACTACTATTGCTTTACTATATTGTCACATATTATAACACATGATTTTTTTTCATCAAATTTAAAGTATGAAGAATAATATTACTAGCTATAAGCACTACACTGAGAATTAGATCTACTTAACTATTCTTTATTTGTAACTAAATTTTGTATATTTTATCCCTCTCTTTCTTATTTCCCCTCCCTTAGAGGAAGTGAGAGTTATCTCCTAGTGGATAATGAATTCATTGGGTAGAAAAGGGTAATGCAGATGTTCTGAGATTAGATTGTGGTTTTTGTACAACTCTATGAATATCTTCATAGTAATCAGATTGTAAAGACTAAAGAAACCTGTGTTACACCTAATGAAGTCTTTTAAATTGAGCTTGTATTGATTTTAAGAAGCTTGTCAATAATGAAGTCAAACTTATTAATTTTAATTTTAAAATGAAAACTAATAACTTTAAAAAGAGATTTTGCTCTTGTACCAACACCTATAAGTATCAGGCAATACTGTAAATACAAGAGTTCAAAATTTTAAGAAAGTTAGAAGAGCTAAAAAAAATCAATATTCTGCACACTAGCTATCATAATCATGATCACACAGCAGTGAGAGTGAGAGCCAGTGCAAGATGGGAGCTGTCACCACTCAAACATTGATCAGAGAGACTCATAGGACCATACCCCACCTTGCTGAACTATTGGATGTTGGTAGTCTCTGTGGAAAAGGTTGTCATTATCTTAGCTTATTTACCAGACGTTAATCTACTAGGCTTCAGTGAGTAGTTTAAACCCATGGTCACATAGTCAGCAGTAGTTAAACTCAGTGAGTCACAAGAAAAATAATCTAAAGGCATGATTAGGAGAAGGGAATTATAAATACAATGGTGTTGACAGGGGTGTGTGGTTGGGGTATAGGAACTGGTAGGGATGAGAGTTAATGGAATGTATTATATATGTGTAAGAAATTCTCAGAAGATATGATTAATAAATGTTATATAAAACATGTAAGACTCATAACCAAACCTTCGGCAGAGTGCAGAGAATCATATGAAAGAAGAGGGAGATGGTATGACGTGGAGAGGATAGGAGCTCCACAAGGACCAAATATATCTGGACACAGGGTCTTTTCTGAGACTGACACTCCATGAAGGACCATGTATGGATATAACCTAGAACCTCTACTCAGATGAAGCCTGTGGTAGCTCAGTAACCAATTGCTTTCCCATACTAAGGGGAACAGGGACTATTTCTGACAGGAACCCAGTGGCAGGCTATTTGACCTCCC
The DNA here is from genome assembly GCF_030254825.1 of Meriones unguiculatus. Lineage (NCBI taxonomy): Eukaryota > Metazoa > Chordata > Mammalia > Rodentia > Muridae > Meriones > Meriones unguiculatus. The sequence goes on along the minus strand of NC_083369.1, from coordinate 49,216,950 downwards.
CACCCCCCAAGGAAGGAGCAGTCCGGCTAGGCCACAGAGGAGGACTTTGCAGCCAGTCTTGAAGATACCTGATAAAACAGGGTCAGATGAAAGGGGAGGAGGTCCTCCCCAATCAGTGGACTTGGAAAGGGGCAGGGAGGAGATGAGGGAGGGAAGGTTTGGGAGAGAATGAGGGAGCAGAATACAGCTGGGATACAGAGTTAATAAAATGTAACTAATAATAAAAAAAAAAGAAAAAAAGAAACAACCATGTAAGAATTGCTGTGTTAATTAGTTTGGTCATAGTAATCACTTCATAAGTACAAAAGATTGGGACAGCATCAAGTTGTACATTGTAAATATTCAGAAAATTTTGTCAATTACACCTTAATAAACCTCAAAAAATATATGTCCAGCACTATACTCATAAAGCCACATTATACATTAATATGTACTTTCGTTGTGTAAATACTTTCATTTCTGAAAATTCTATATTTACAAGTATTTTCCAAGAGTAACACTTGAAAAAATAGAGCTGATAAAACCTAAAAAATCTGAAAAAACTGGACTATAGTCTACTATTTCTAGCACATATTTCTAGGATAGTTAATAAATATTCATGGGATTTGAAACTTCTTTAACAGCACCAAATTTCAATATTGCCTATGCATGAATGTGCTGATGCAGGCTAATGCATTGCCCACATATAGACAAATGTACATCTGAAGCCTATCTAAACAACTATCTAAACAACTGTTCTTTGCAAGATCTTCTTGGAATATGGTCCATGTGGATAATATGAATACCTGAAATGACAGGTGATACCAAACTTCATTTTTACCATTTGATTTTCCTATTTATGCATGCCCATGATTATTTTCAATTGATAAATAAGCATAACAAGAGTTGTGTAGTGATTATTAATAAAAGAAGGCATTTGTATAAATATACTGTAATAAAAGCTATTAACATTTATAAATTATATATTTTTAGATCTTTCTATCTTTGTGTGTATATATGTGTGGTGTGTGTGGGCATGTGGTGTGTTCACCTTTGTGTGAATGAGTACAAGTCCGAGGGCGCCACACACATGTGGAGGAATCTCAGTTGTTGCTCCTCATGTTTACCATATTTGAAACGGGGTGTCATTTTTAACCACTGTCTACACAGTGCTAGTCAGCCCTAGGCTTCTAGGTATACTCTTGTCGCCATCTCGCATCTTACAGTAGGAGCACTGCCCTTACAAAACTGGGCTAACACTTTAGGATTTTAACTTGAAATATAGGTATCTAAACTCAAATCCTCACATTTGCTCAGCAAGTGCTTTGCCAGCTGAGCCATCTCCCTAGATCCAAATTTTTAAATTTTAATATTTTTGGATCATGATTTACAGCAGGAATCTGAAATCTTAGATAGTAAAATTTTATTTTGTGGAACTTGTACTCTTTTAGGTTTCAGAAGCTCAGTAGTGCCCTGTTCCTATATTGTAAAACACCATTTTAAAGGTACTTCTGCATAAATTCTCTCAGAATTTTCAACCCAGTCTGAGGTGGAAGTACTGTTATACAAGATTCATAACTAGAGACAAAGATGTGCTAGTGAAATACATTGCTCACCTAAGGGCACAAGAGGAAAACAAACAAACAAACAAAAAAACAACAAAAACAACTAAGGCTCGGAAGAAATGAGGGTTTGATATAAGGTGCACTTCCCTAGTTTGTAATCCTTGTCAAAATTTTGTGCACCTGAAACATCTACAAAAAATGATACCATGACATGAAAAAGAGAAAAGTGGAGTGTAACAACACAGTAACATCACTACCAGAAAACTGTAGAGAGAATTAACTTTTCTCACCCACTGTTTTACAGGAATTATGCCAACATCATGAGTGATGTTGCAGAACTTAAGGGTCAGAGTCAAATAACAGAATACATATTAACACAGGATATGAAAGAGACAGGGAATAAAGTTTATTTAATTATCCACACATATTTAACTAGCTTATAAAGTAGCTTTGGGACAAGATATGAAGCTCAGTGCTAGAGTAATTGACTGGTATGTACAAAGTCCTCAATTTGATCCCTAGCACCATTAAAATAAACAGAAAAAAATAGCTTTTGAATTAGAAACAAATATTTTTATCTTATTTTGATCTGTTTCATGTATTTAAGTGAGCTCTAGAGATTAATAAATGCATTAGGAAGTTGCAGTCCATAAGTGTAAGGGTGCATCTTGGATTACATAATTTTTTGTTGTTGTTGTTTGTTTGTTTGTTTGTGTGTTTTTATTCTGTTACATGGATCAAACCCGAACTTTGTGAACAGTGGGCACATGTGTTAGGCAGAGCAGTACTCTAGCCCATGTCTTGCAATTATAACACTAGAGTGTCTGGAAGACTTATAGGTGCTGTCTTCTCAGTTAAAGCTCTACATTTCTTTGTTCTATTCATACCATGAACAACTTGGCATTTAAATTCTTTGTTTCAGAATTTCTTTTGATAAAAAATGCTTTTTTAATGTGGTTTCTTTTTTTCCCTTATCTAAGTTACTAATGTGGTTCTGTCATCTTCTTTATCCATTTCAGAAAATTAAATTATTTTGCCCTTGTTCTCACATTAATAAATCAAATGTATTGTTTAATTGTGAATTGCAAATCTTTCTTCTATTAGCACCATACTAAAGCCATTGATGAGAATACCCTCTTTCATTCATTTTCCTTTTAATGCATTTTCTCTTGTTAAATATATAATATATTGTTCAATATGCTTCTGCTTACCTAGACTCATTTTCTTTTCTTTAGAGATAGATGTTAGAAAACAATCTGCTATGTTTTTTACAGTTGTAGATAATTACTAATAACTAACCCTAATTTTCAATATATTGCATGTTGTCATTTATTTTTTTATGGAAAAAGATGAATTTTATTTTTTGTTAAAAAGTTCAAAGATCATACTGTGACTGAACTCTGGTTCTAATTCGTTTTAAAATTTCTTTCAGTTGTTTCTATCAAATATTAGAGTATAAATCACCAATTTTTGTTGTTGTTTATGAAATATTTTGTTTCTAAACTTGGAAAAGAGGTACAGAAATGGTACTATTTGTGCACATCAAGGAGTATTGGAAAATAGGATTATAATTATTATTTAGCACATCTAAAATTTTTTTAAGTGTTAGAGAAGATCCATGTTGTTTAAACAGTCCTGCATTAGTTAATGACCAGCAGGTGCTAAGAAAAATTGTCAGCCAACTTCATCACTAAATGAACATGATAGAGTGTACTTATAGAAGCTTGCAAGGTATAGCTTATTCTACAGTAAGATTATGCATTATCTACACATATGGATGCATGCAAGAGTGCACACAGAGAGAGAAACATAGAAAGAGAGTGAGGGTAAGACAGAGACAGAGAGACAGAAAGACAGAGCCAAAGAGAATGACACACACACATATGGGGTAGAGGAGAGGAAGGGATAGCCTATTGGTCCTTCAGTCAGGGCAAACAAAAATTATGACATTAGAACCCATAGAAATCCTGCATAGATGTAACCTATGGCAGCTCAGTCTCCAAGTGAGTTCTCTAGTAATGGGAACAGGGACTGTCTCTGACATGAATTCAGTGGCTGGCTCCTGGGTCACTTTCCCCTGAAGGGGGACAGCCCTACCAGGTCACAGTGCAACCAGTGCAACCAGTCCTGATGAGACCTGATAGGCTGGGGTCAGATGTAAGAGGAGGAGGACCTTCCCTATCGATGAGCTTGGTGAGGGGCATGTGAGGAGATGAGGGAGAGAGCAAAGGTGGAATTGGGTATGGATGAGGGAGGGGGCTACAGTTGGGATACAAAGTAAATAAACTGTAATTTATAAAAAATAAATAAATTTAAAATGAATAAATAAATATGTGATTAAATGAAACACAATAGAATATGATACAAACAAAAGATAAACTAATGTAAGACAAATATGCTTGCTGGCAAGAAGTAAACATTTTTGATAGGCAAGATTGTTTTCTAAAATATAAATAAAAGGTATAAGGCATTTAAATCAGTAGAACGTATGTCACCATTATATAATATCATGAAGTGTATATAATTGTATATGCTACATTTTTAAATGAATTTAAAAATTTTTAGTTCATTCATTAATTTATTTACTTTGCATCAATTAGGAAGTTCTCCTCCCTCCTCTGTTCCTCATCTGTCTCTCCTTCTCACCTATGCTATATTTTTATAGAGTTTGCACAGGGTTTGCTTACAGTGGTATCACAGCACATATGTCAATAATGCATTCTGTTATCACATTCTAGCAATAGGCAGCTGAAATTTTCATTTCCTTTAGAGTTTCATATTGGCATCATCATACATGCACCCCAACATCGAGCAATATATTGTCCTGAGGTCCATGTAGCTATATAAAAAGTTATAAAATGCCAGGCACAGAGGTTTATGCCTGTACTCCCGGGATTCAGGGAGGCAGAGACAGGTAGGCTTTTGTGAGTTCATGGCCAGCCTGGTCGACAAAATGAGTTCAGGACAGTACACAGAGAAAGCTTGTCTTGAAAACAAAACAAAACAAAAAAATCATGGGAGCTAAAAGTTTCTTTTTTATTATTTTTATTTTTTATATTATTTACAGTTTATTCACTTTTATTCCAGCTATAGCCTTCTTGCTCATTCCCTCCCAGTCCCACCTTCCCTCCCTCATCTTCTCCGATGCTCCTCTCTGAGTCCACTGATAGGAGAGGTCCTCTTCCACTTCCATCTGACCCTAGCCTATCAGGTCTCATCAAGACTGGCTTCATTGTCTTCTGTGTCCTCATAAGGCTGCACCCCTCTCAGGAGGAGGTGATCAAAGAACCAGCCACTGAGTTCATATCAATGGCAGTCCCTGTTCCCCTTACTAGGGAACCCAATTGGAGAATGAGCTGCCATGAGATACATTTGTGCAGGGCTTCTAGGCTATTTTCACGCATGGTCCTTGGTTGGAGTATCAGTCTCAGAAAAGACCTCAGGGCCAAGATTTCTTGGTTCTGTTGCTCTCTTTGTGGAGCTGCTGTCCCATCTAGGTCTTTCTGTCTCCCTTTTCTTTCATAAGGTTTCCTGCACTTTGCCCAAAGTGTGGCTAAGAGCCTCAGGATCTGCTTTGATACCCTTCTGGGTAAAGTCTTTCACAGGCCCTTTGTGGTAGGCTCCTGTCCTGTTCCCTGTTTTCCTCCATTTCCAATGTCTATCCCTTTTGCCTTTCTGAGAGAGGTTGATCATCTTACCCAGAAACCTCCTTTTTGCATTTGCCAAAATCTGAGAATAGAAAACAGGGAAACCCCTCTGCTTTCCAATTGGGTCTGCTAGTCAGTGAGTTCACATTCATGTGAGTGTATGCAAAGCCCCAGATCCAGGGTTCCTCTAGGTTAGCAGCCAGACATGGGATCCCTCCAACCCTCACCCCCACTGTGGTCAACATAGGGATTCTTGGTAGAGTGATCTCAACTTTGAAGCCCTTGTTCTGTGGGTATACAGTGGAGTCCAAACAAAGAATTCCTGGAGCCCAGACATATCTGAATACCAGGAGGACATTGTGACAGGCCTGTAAGCCACTGACACATATTCAGGGAATATGCACATACTCATGTGCAATGCTCCCAGGAACAGTGCCAGCACCCTTACACACACACTCTTAAGCCTGACATGCGAGGCATCTTCATGCTCTAGCACCCTGTCTTTCAAGGCATACTCCAATCCACATGCCCACGCTTGCTCTGCTGCACTTGTGTACCTGCATTGCAACCTTCCTCCCTTAGCTACAGCTGAAACATCAACACACTCTCTCAAACAGGGGGACCTTTCTCATCTACCCTGAATAATACACCAGAAACCAGAGAAGGACACAGTCTGAAGTATACTCCAGTAAAAACAGCAAGATTATGAATAAGCAGATAGCTAGAGGTCAGAATAAGAACACATCCAACAAAAGCCAGGACATTATGGCTTCACCAGCAACCCTCAAAACAAACGGATATTTTAATTCATTAGAAACACAGTAAAATGACTTTAAAGGTATGCTTATCCAGTTATTAGAGGCAAATAAAGAGGAAATAAACAAACCTGTCAAGGAAATAGCCACATAAATTGAGGCAAATAAAGAGGAAATGAACAAAGCTCTCAAAGAGATACAGGCAGCAACAGCCAAACAAAGAGACATGGGTAGGAGCACAATTGGCATATAGAGAGGAAATGAACAAAAAAATAGAGGCCATCATAGAAAGACAGGAATCCACATTCAAACAGGTGAAGGAAAGGGTGCAAGACATGAAAAGAAAAATAGAATAAATAAAGAAAACACAAACAAAGAAAACGCTGGAGCTGGAGAACTTAGAGAAAAGATAAGGAACCACAAAGGTAAGTACCACCAATAGAATAAGAAATGCTCAACATCATTAGCCATTAGGGAAATGCAAATAAAAATGACCCTGAAATTTCACCTTACACCCATCAGAATGGCCAAGACAAAAAACTCAACTGACAACACATGCTGGAGAGGTTGTTGAGAAAGGGGAACCCTCCTCCATTGCTGGTAGGAATGTAAACTGGTACAACCACTTTGGAAGTCAATCTGGCACTTACTCAGACAATTAGGTATAATGCTCCCTCAAGACCCAGTTATACCACTGCTAGGTATATACCCAAAATTTGCTCAAGTACACAATAAGGACATTTGCTCAATCACGTTTGTAGCAACTTTATTTGTACTAGCCAGAACCTGGAAACAACCCAGATGTCCATCATGGGAGGAATGGATACAGAAATTGTGGTATTTTTACACAATGGAATACTACTCAGCAATCAAAAATGAGGAAATCATGAAATTTGCAGGCAAATAGGGCGATCTAGAAAAGATCATTCTCAGTGAAGTATCCCAGAAGGAGAAAGACAAACATGGTATATACTCGCTTATATAGACCAACAAGATATAATAAACATAATGAAGTCTATACACCTAAAGGAGATAAACAAGAAAGCAGACACGAGGTAAGATGATCAATCCTCACTTAGAAAGACAAATGAGATGTGCATTGGACATATGACAGGAGTCTACAGAAGAAGGCATCTGAAAGACCCTACCAAGCAGCATTTCAAAACAGATACTAAGACTCATAACCAAATCGGCAGAAGGGGAGTTAGTACGACAGGGAAAGGATGGGAGCCCCACAAGGACCAAATATATCTGGGCACAGGGGTTTTCTCTGAAACTCTTTCTTCAATCAAGGACCATGTATGGATATAACCTAGAACCTTTACTCAGACAAAGCTCGTGGTAGCTCAATAACCAATTGGTTTCCCATAGTAAAAGGAACAGGGACTATCTCTGACAGGAACTCAATGGCAGGCTCTTTGACTCCCCACCCCCCAAAGGAGGAGCAGTCCTGCTAGGCCACAGAGGAGGACTTCGCAGCCAGACCTGAAGATACCTGATAAAACAGGGCCAGACAAAAGGGAAGGAGGTCCTCCCCAATCCGTGGACTTGGAAAGGGGCAGGGAGAAGCTGAGGGAGGGAGCGTGGGATTGGGAGGGAATAAGGGAGCGGGATACAGCTGGGATACAGAGTTAATAAAATGTAACTAATAAAATAAATAAACAATAAAAAACATAAAAAAATAAACAATAAAATAATAAAATTAAAAAAGAATACAAGAGATGAAAGAGAGAATCTCAGGTGTTGAAGATACACTTGCAGAAATTAATACTTCTCACACAGAAAGAGTAAAATTGGAAAAGTTCCAGACACAAAACATCCAAGAAATCAAGGTTGTCATAAAAAAGCAAAATCTAAGAATAATAGGAATTGATGAAAAAGAAGATTCCAGGCTCCAAGGTCCAGAAAATATTTTCAAGAAAATCATAGAAGAAAATTTTCTCAACTTAAAGAAAGATATGTCCATAAACATACAAGAGGCCTAGAGAACACCAAATAGACTACACCAGAAAAGAAACTCCTTACATCACATAATAGTCAAAACACTACATAACAAAGAGAAAGCATTAAAAGCAGCAAGAGAAAAAGGTCAAGTAAAATATAAAGGTAGACCTATTAGAATCACACCTGACTTGTCAACAGTAACAATGAAAGCCAGATTGGCCTGGGCAGATGTCATGCAGACTCTTATGGGACCACAAATGTTAACCCAGAGTACTATACCCAGCAAAGCTTACAATCAACATAGATGGAGAAAGCAAAATATTCCATGACAAAACTAAACTTAAACAATATCTACAGAGCAACCCAGCCCTACAGAAGATACTAGGAAAACTCCAATCCAACAAAAACAACTCCACCCAAGAAAATATGGGGTATGGTTACCTTAAAAAAATTAAAAGAAAGCCAGCATATAAACACAATAACTTGAGCAACTCTACAATTAATGGAGCTAACATTCATGATGATTATTATCTGTCAACATCAATGGCGTCAACTCTCCAATGAAAAGACACAAAATAACTGATGGTTGCAGAAACATGATCCAACATTCTGCTGCATCCAAGAAACACAACTCTGCAATAAAGTTAAACACTACCTCTGAGTAAAGGGATGGAAAAAGGTTTTTCAAGCAAACAGACACAGAAAACAACCTGGAGTAGCTATCCTAATATCTAATAAAATACTTTCAACCAAAATTAATCAAAAAAGATGAGGAAGGTCTCTTCATTCTCATCAAAGGAAAAATCCACCAGGAGGACATCACAGTCCTGAATATCTATGCCCAAATACAAGAGCACCTGCATTTGTAAATGAAATATTGTAAAATCACACATCAATCCCAACACTTTAATAGTGGGAGATGTCAACACTCCACTCTCACCAAGGGACAGATCATCTAGACAGAAGGTAATCAGGAAAATAATGACACTTTCAAAGGTCGTAAACCAAATGGACCTAATAAATGTCTTCAGAACTTTTCATCCAAACTCAAATGAGTATATACCTTCTTTTCAGCACCTCATGGAACCCTCTCAAAAACTGACCAAATATTTGGGCACAAAGCAATGCTTAACAGATACAAGAAGATCGAAATAATCCCTTGTATCATATTAGACAACCATGGTCTAAAGCTGGACCTCAACAAAAAAGAGAAATAACAAAAAGCCTACATACACATGGAAACTAAACAGTTCTCTACTCAATGACAGCTTGGTCAGGGAAGAAATGAAACAAGAATTAAAATGTTCCTAAAATTTAATGAAAATGAAGGCACAAATTACCCAAATCTATGGGACACAATGAAAGCAGTCCTAAGAAGAAAGTTCATAGCAATAAGTGCCTCCAGAAAGAAGTTGGAGACCTCTCATAAAAGGAACTAAAGGGCACACAGAAATGTCCTACGGGGAAAAAAAAAGAAACAGATACACCCAAGAGGAGTAGACAGTTGGAAATAAACTCAGAGCAGAAATCAATGAATTGGAAACAAAGAAAACAATTAAAAAATCAATTAAACAAATAGATGTTTCTTTGATAAAATCAACAAGACAGACAAAATCTTTAGCCAAACTAACTGAAAGGCAGAGAGAAATTATCCAAATCATCAAAATCAGATTAAAAGGGGGAAATAACAACAGACACTGAGGAAATAAAAACAGTCATTTGGTCTTCCTATTAAAGCCAGAAAATTTGAAAATCTAAAAGAAAGGATAATTTTCCTGATATATTCCATTTACCAAAATTAAATCAAAATCAGGTAAATAGATGAAATAGTTCTATATCCCCCAAGGAAAGAAAAGCAGTCATCAAAAGTCTCCCTTCTAAAAAAAACCCAGGGTAAGATTGTTTCAGTGCAGATTTCTACCAGACCTTCAGAGTAGAGCTAACTCCAATTCTCTTCAAACTATTCCACAAAATAGAAACACAAGGAACAATACCAAACTCATTCTATAAAGCCACAGTCACCTTGATATCTAAATATCACAACGCCCCCCCAAAAAAAGAGAGAAATTCAGACCTATCTCTCTTATGGATATTGATGCAAAAATACTCAGTAAAATACTTGCAAACTGAATCCAAGAATACATAAAAGATAACATCTACCATGACCAAGTAGCTTTTATCCCAGGCATGCAGGGGTAGTTCTATATATGGAAATTCATCAATATAATCCTCTATGTAAACAAACTGAAGGAGAAGAACCACATGATCATCTCCTTAGAAGCCCAAAAAAGCATTTGACAAAATCCAACACCCATTTTTGGTTAAAGTCTTGGAGAGATCTGGGATACAAGGCACATACCTAAACATAGTAAAGGCAATATACAATAAGCCTATAGCCAACATCAAATTCAATGGAGAGAAACTTAAAGCAATCTTACTGAAATCAGGGACAGGGCAAGGCTACCCACTCTCTCCGAATATCTTCAACATAGTTCTTGAAATCCTAGCTAGAGCAATAATACAACTAAAGAAGATCAAAGCATACAAATCAGAAAGGAAAAAGTCAAAGTATCACAATTTGCAGATGATATGATAGTTTACATGGATGATTACAAAAATTCAACCAGAGAACTCTTTCAGCTGAAAAACACCTTCAGGAAAGTGGCTGGATTCAAAATTAACTCAAAAAAAAAAAATCAGTAACCCTCATGTATATGAAAGACAAAAGGGCTGAGAAAGAAATTAGAGAAAGTATACCCTTTACCATAGCTAAAAAGACATAAAGTACCTTGGTGAGACCCTAACCAATCAAGTGAAAGACCTGTTAAAAAAAAAAAACCTTCAAGTCTCTGAAGAAAGAAATTGAAGAATATATCAGAAGTTAGGAAGATTTACCATGCTCACTGATCGCTAGGATTAACACAGGATTAACATCCTGTCGAATGAAATCTACAGATTCAATTAAAGTCCCATCAGAATATCAACACAATTTGTTACAGAACTCGAAAGAGCAATTCTCAATTTCATATGGAGAAAAAAAAAACATAATTACCAAAATTATCCTGTACAACAACAGGTCGTCTGGAGGTATCTCCATCCCTAATCTCAAACTGTGTACATAACAATAGTAATAAAAACTGCATGGTACCAGCATAGAAACAGAATGGTGGATAAAAGGAATCCAATAGAAGACTCAAAAATAAACCCACACACTTATGGACACATGATTTTTGACAAAGAAGCCAAAACCATACAATGAAAATATGACAGCACCTTCAACAAATGGTGCTGATCTAACTGAATGTCTACATGAAGAAAAATGCAAGTAGATCCATACTTATCACCCTGAAGAAAACTAAAGTTGCTGTGGATCAAAGACCTCAACATAAAGCTAGACACACTAAATCTGTTAGATGAAAAATGTGGGAAAGAGCCTAGCACTCATTGACACAGGGGATAACTTCCTGAACAGAACACCAACAGCACAGGCTCTAAGAGCAACAATCAATAAATGGGTCCTCATGAAACTTAAAATCTTCTGTAAAGCAAAGGACACTGTCAACAGAACAAAATGACAGCCTACGGACTGGGTAAGGATCTTCACTAACCCTATATCTGAGAGAGGACTAATATCCAGATTATATAAAGAACTCAAGAAGTTAAAAAGCAACAAAATAATTAATCCAATTAAAATATGGGGTACGGAGCAGAACAGAAAATTCTCTGTAGAGGAATATGGAATGGCAGAGAAAGACTTAAAGAAATGTTCAACATTCTTAATCATCAGGGAAATGCAAATCAAAACTCAAGAGACATTACATGCTTGAGAGTTTGTGGAAAAAGGGGAACATTACTCCATTTTCGGTGGGAATGTAAACTTGTACAACCACTTTGGAGATCAATCTCAGATAATTAGGAATAGTGCTTCCTCAAGATCCAGCTAAACCACTCCTAGGCATATTTCCAAAATATGCTCATATATACTACAGGGAAATTTGTTCAATCATGTGTTCGCAGATTGATTCTTAATAGCCAGAATTTGGAAACAACCCAAATGCCCCTGAACTGAAAATGGATACAGAAATTGTGGTACAGTTACACAGTGGAATACTACTCAGCAATGTAAACCAAGGAGATCATGAAATTTACAGGCAACTGGTGGGATCTAGAAAAGATCACCCTGAGTTGGATATCTCAGAAGCAGAAACACATAGTACATATTTACTTATAAGTGGATATTAGTCAGATAATATAGGATAAACATACTAACATCTTTACAACTAAAGAAGCTAAGCAAGAAGGAAGACCCTGGGTAAGATGACCAATCCTCACTCAGATAGGCAAATGGGATGTACATAGGAAGAGGGAGAAAACATGGAACAGGACAGGAGCCTACCCCAGAGGGACTCTGAAAGACTCTACCCATTACGGTATCAAAGCAGATGCTGAGATTCATAGCCAAACTTTGGGCAGAGTGCAGGGAATCTTGTAAGGAAAGGGTAGACAGAAAGATCTGGAGGGGACATGAACTCCACAAGGAGTGCAACAGAACTCTGGGCCTAGTGGTCAATTCTGAGATTCTTCAAACAGGAACCATGCATGGAGAAAACCTAGAACCCCTGCACTGATATAGTCCATGGCAGCACATTCTCCAAGTGGGTGTCCTATTAAAAGCAACAAGTACTCTGCCTGACATGATCTCAGTGACTGGCTATTAATCACCTCCCCCTGATCGGGGAGCAACCTTACCAAGCCACAGAGGAAGACAATTCAACCAGTCCTGATGAGACCTGATGGGCTAGGGTCATATGGAGGGAATGGAGGAACTATCCCATCAGTGGACTTGGAAAGAGGCATGTGAGGAGATGAGGGAGGGAGGGTTGGACTGTGAGGGAATGAGGGAGGAAGCTACAGCTGTGATACAAAATGAATAAACTCTAATTAATGGAAAAATTTAAAAAAAGAAATAAAATTATTATATAAAATTAAAAGAGTGATATTTCTCTTTACTCATTATAAATGTTCTTTCAACTTTACCTTCCTTGTATGCAATTTTAGTCTTGCTTATTAAACTTTGCTTAATAAACTTCATATTCTTCATTTCTTTGTCCTCTTTCTCATGGTCATTTCTGAAGAATATTTAGCAGTAGGTGCAGCACAACCTCACCACTATACGGTCTTAAAATTTTCTCTGTCAAAGCAATTCATTATCAATCAAATTATAAGGACAAAGGCAGAATATGGCCTAATACTTTGCCAGGATGTAGGAAGAGTAACCTCTAGCTTAGCTTCTTAGTTTCTTTGTTTCTTTATAAAGTGTGGACTTCCACTGCCCATGTTTCTTACAACATTGTTTTGCAATCTTCACCAGAATGATCCAGTATGCTCTGCTTACAGTATTCAAGGGCTATTCAGCTCAAAAACAAAACAAAACAAAACAAAAACAAAAACAAACAACAAAAAAACAAAAACAAACAAACAAACAAAAAAACTCTTCCTTTCCTCCGCAAACCAGTTCTAAAGGCTTTAGAACTATACAATCAGGTTTATCACAGTTGTGGTTCTACTTACAGTACCAATTTCTGTAAAGAATGATTTGTTTTAGCTCACAGTTTAAGAGAATTGTGATTGCTATACTGAAAACATGGCTGAAGAACATGAGGCTGCTGTTCACATTGTATCCACAATCAGGAAAAACAGAGTGAATGCTGGCTTTTAGAGCTTTCTCCTTTTCACTCACTCTGGCCTTTAGGGTGGATTTTCACATCTCAGTCAATACACTCTGGAAAATCCTTCACAGACTTACCCCAGATATTCATCTTTAATATGATTCTAGATCCTGTCAGGCTCACAGTCAGTATAAATCATTGTTACTATTTTTATTTATGCAATTTTATCTAAAGTAGGGCTGATTCAACTTTATTATACTCTGGGTCCTTAATGGTTACCATCTATTTTTAATTTTTTATATTAATCACAGGTCATTGACTTTGTATCCCAGCCATTGTCCTCTCCCTTATTCCCTCCCAATCCCACCCTCATCTCCTTCCTGCTCCCTTCCAAATCCACTGATAGGGGAGGTCCTCCTCCCTTTCCATCTGACCTCATGTATCAGGTATTGACAGGACTGGCTGCAATGTCATAATCTGTGGTCTAGCAAGGCTGCTCCTCCCATGGCGTCTGGGAGAAGGTCAAAGAGCAAGTCATTGATTTCATATCAGAAATAATCCTTGTTCCTCTTACTAGGGTACTCACTTGGATACTGAGTTACCATGGGCTACACACAAACAGAGGTTCTAGGTTATATCCATACATGGTCCTTGCTTGGAGAAACAGGCTCATAGAAGACCACTGTGCCATGCTATATTTTGTCCTTGTGGAGCTCCTGTCCTCTCCAAGTCATACTAACTCCCCTTCTTCACTACGTTAATCCTTCTGATCCATGAGCACAGTAGATCTTTCCATCTTCTGATGTCTTCTTCAATTTCTTTCTTCAGAGACTTGACGTTGTTTTCAAACAGGTCTTTCACCTGCTTGGTTAGAGTCACCTCAAGGTACTTTATGTTATTAGTGGCTATTGTGAAGGGTGTTGTTTCCCTGATTTATTTCTCGGCCCATTTGTCTTTGGTATACAGGAGGGCTTCTGATTTTTTAGAGTTAATTTTGTACCCAGCCAGTTTGCTGAAGGTGTTTATCATCTGAAGGAGTTCTCTGATTGAATTTTTGGGGTCACTCAGGTGTACTTATTCTTAACTTTTTAAGAGCATTTTAGGTTTATATTTTTCTGTGTGAAAACCTCCAGCATACAATTTCCTTGGTTTTCTCACTGGGTTTCCTATAAAGGCTTCAGTAGGAAAGTAATTATGAGTGATTATGTATTCAATTTTTCCAATTAACGAAAAACTAAACAGAAGTAGTCTCAAGAATGAAGAAATTTATTACTGCTGTTAAAAGTTCAGAAGAAATATACCCTGTGTAAGTCATTTAATTGGTTCATTAAGGATTTTATCAGTTATATCATTAAAGATTTTAGTTCTTTCTAGTTTCCTGCTCTTAAGTCTTCACTGTGACAACATTGCCCTTGGACAGTTTTTCTCATTCTCATAAAATGGGAATAACCACTTCCACTGAAAAAGTATTTTTTTTTCTTTTTATGACAGTATTTCATTACCACAAGCATTTGTAAATTTTCATTAATGTCTCATTGGCCAAAAGTGAATCACATGCCTATATTGAAAATAAACATTTACTATGGTCAAATAATGTAAGTGAAATCAAACTAATGAGGTATTGTTGCAGAGTTACACATCTGAGGAGGGAAATTCCCGTGTTCAAGTTGTGAGTTGTGAGTCAAACAGCAAAAAAATAGCTATTAAATAGACAATCCACAGCATCTACTCTATCTAGAAATTTGCAACATCATTTTATATTTATTTATGATTAATATGTTTTGAAAAAATTCTATTGAAGTATAAGTTACATAAATATTCCCACTCTGACAGTTTAACAATTTGGCATGTGTGTCTGGATTGTCACCACTATAATAAAAATATATACTATATCTGCAATTCAAAGTATTATTTTTGTTCCTTCCATAAACAATTCTCTCCAAATATCAATGTAACCTATAAAATTTGTTTTAAAAGTTAAGTATGCTGATATTTCAAACAGCAACATACAAGAGGTAAAATTGTTCCACTGAATCTTCAGTTATTTTTCTGGACCAATATATACCATAGGGCCGAATAAGATATGGAACCTATATTTGTCTACTTCTACTCTCAAAGACTTAAAGTGTTATCTTTTGTGTTCAGATCTATGAGACAGGTCAGAGTAATATTCATGTAAGTTATGAGTTCATGCTCATTGCTTTTTTTCTATATGCATGTTTTAAGGTTTTTATTGAAAAGACTCAAATGGCATCACTGAGTTACCTTGTGACCTTTACAACCCATAATTTGACCTCATCAGTATGTCTTTATATGGTACACTAAGAGCTTTGTTAACAACTGCTCTATATATCTATCTTATACGTAGAGTTCACATGATAATTGACACCTTTACAATATTGAATATTTCAAGCCATATACTCAGTGTATCATATTTTCATTAAATTTTAAATATTAGATATGATAGCTAATATTTATTATAAACTTGACAGGATCCAGAGCTACCTAGTAGAAACGCTTCTGAACATGTCTATGAGAGGTTACCTACTTTTGGTTAACTGAAGTGTGAAGACCTATTTAAAGGCAAGTAGAACCATTCCTTGGCCTGGGGAGTGAACTGAATACAAAGGAGAGAGCTAACGGAGCACTGCATTTATCTAGTCATCTCAATACCTGGATGAAATATGGCTAATTGTGTTAAGCTCATTTGACCTTGACTTTCTTACCATGATAGACCTTATGCCCTAAAAATGTAAGCCAAAATAAACCTTTCCTTTCTTAACTTGTTCTTTGTCATGTATTTAGTCATATCAACAAAAAAGTAACTAATATGGTGTACAAAAACAATGGGTTTCACTATATTTTACTATTGGAGTTTCATTATTCTTTCTGTTAGTATTTAGGCAGCCTGCTATTGGTTGCCTAACAATGTCATCACGTGTCACAGTAGGAGTGGTTCAGTTGCTCACTCTCTTGACTTCTTGCTCTTGTACTCTCTTCCTCTTTCCTGTTCTCTCTCCTTTCTCTGTTGGGGCACTCCCTCCATTCCCAGTATTATGTCTCTATCTTCAATGTCTTTCTCCATCCAATAAACCTCTTTCATAAAAAATCTGTTGTGCATCAACATTAAAGGACACTCATCCCACAGTTGCCTCAACAAGTCATGACTGCCTGCTGGCAAACTAGCCTCTGGAAGTCAAAATGATACCATGCAGGCTTCTCCTCTATGCCCAGCCATGGAGACTCAAACAGCACAAAAGCAACAGACACTTCCAGCCTTTGGCCTGGAGGAGGACAAACGTCTCATAGATTCAGCAACCTCCACCACCCTCTTCCAGCCCAGGGTAACACTGAAGGATTATTTGGCCTAACACTCAGGCCCTGTGGACATATTGTCAACTTCTGCCTTGGGAAACTTAAGATGCCTTCTTAGTTCTCTTCATATTCAGGAAACCAGGCCTTAAGCCTCAGTCCTAGAGTTTTTACTGTCAGGACTAGACACATATGTCTAGTTGCCAGGCTCAAAAAACAGGTCTCAGATGTAACCTTTTACCATCCCTTTAGCTAAAGGACAGTAAATGTTCATAGTATCACCTATGTCTAATGGTAAATAACTAGATGCAAAGGCCTAAGAAAAATGTTATATGAGGGTATAAAAAGTGATTGGGTTAGTAAATTCGAATTATAAAGATTGCAAGGTCTAAGATGATTTAAAGGTATCCTAAATAGGTTTAAAAATTAAATTTTTTTAAATTTAAAATTTAAAAAAAATTTAATTTCCTACTGTTACTATTCTACTGTTATATTGACTGTCTAGGGCTTTTCCCTTTATCAATAGATATTTATTAATCAAAATCTAATAGAAAAACATTCTACTATACCACCCACTCTCATGGTTCCAAGCTCAAGATTTTAAATTTCCTTTGGTTTGTGTTTTCAGTATAGACTTAAAAATTGTTTCTCATTGTACTAGACTTACGTACATACAGTCTCTTCTGGATAGAAAAATAAGCCTCCTTTCCATAATGTGGAATCATACTAAAAGTTAAGATCAAGTGAGGTTTTGCCCCTTCTACTACACGAAGAGATTCTGCCATTTCAGAGCTCACCTTAAAGAATATTTATGCTGTTAACATAAATGTGTATGTCTACTGTCTTTTCTACAAATGTATATTTCAGTTCAAATTACAATTGTGATGCTAACATGTCTAAAGTTTTATCTACTTTGCAAACCTTAAAAGGGATTCTTGTAAGCTGCAGGAAATCTGCCTGAATCCACCTCTCAGGTCAATTGGGCTCCATATAAGTTTCCCACCTATCACCTATCTTAGAGGGTGGAATTCCTCCTCTTTCCCTGGTTTTGGGACGTCCCTTTCCTGATCACTTGAATGCTACATTCCTGCATCTAACACCAGCTGATTTGTGAGCTTTCCCTTCTGGTTGGCATCAATTCCTGGCTACCAATTGCTACATTCCCACACCCAATACCAGCTGATTGGTGAGTCTTCACTTCTGGTTGGCGCAAAATCTTCCTACCACTGGCCAACCCACATCCAAACTCTTCATCTAGGACCTTCTTCTCCCTTGGGTAAGACCTTCCTTCGACCTGCATGGTTTGCTCCTTCTCCCTCCTCACTAGTCTATGAAATCCTAGCTAGGTAAACTGTGTCTGCTATAGGCAACAGTGCCCTTGGTCTCTGGCCAGTGCTGAGGAGCTGTTGGAACAGATGGTACCATACTACTTTATTTAGTCAATCCTTGCTCTTGGGACAGCTTGATAGGTCACTGACTTTTACCTGCACATTGGTAATAGTCCATTTGTCCACTCTTCTAGATTCTCCTCTGGGATATTTTCTGGAGAATTTCATATTCTGCACATAGTGCCTGCTTTAAGGGTCTCTAAGCTTAAACACCTCTCTAACCAAACTGGGCCTCAATTTCATTAGATGACAGATCCAAAGCAAAACCTTTTTAATTACTGCCAGTGACTAGGTAAATGGAGATTCCCTAGGGTAAATGGAGGTTCCCGTCGTCAAATCTCTTCTGTTTCTGTTAGCGCTCCCAAAAGTTTTAAATGTACACCTGAAGAAATTTTCTCCATAACTTACTTAACTTTGTATTCTGCCTATACATATATATGTTCCAGTATCCTGCAAGACCCAGGTGTTTCCTAAATCCATGATAATGCTAAAGCAGCTGCCACAGATGTTCCAATCTGATCTCATAGATTTCTGTCAAGTGGACCTGCACTTTCCCTCCCAAGCAAACATGTTCTCACAGACCCTGGACAGCATCAAAACAAACTTTTCTTCCTGGATTTGGCCAACATTTCAGACTTTTGACCTCCTTTTAGCACTTTGAGTGTCATCAGGAAGGATCCAGAAGAAAATCTCCACCTGTTATTCACTAATTATTAACAAAAGGCTGGAATGGTGTGCTTCAGGCCCAGGACAAATAGCTCCAGGTTCTTCGAGCATTCCACAGTCCTTATCTGCTACTGGGCATGGCTGGTAACTCTACCCTCTAACCTTAACTTTTCAGGGCAGGGACTTCTCCTCTTCACCATGACATCTGGACATTTTGTTGTTATTAGTTCTCTCTCTCTCTCTCTCTCTCTCTCTCTCTCTCTCTCTCTCTCTCTCTCCCTTGCATGGCAACCAAGAACTACTTCCAATGAAGCAACATTTATATACTTACCTTGCCTTACATGAGAAGCAGCCCAAGCTAATAATTTTTTAATTATAGAAAAAAGGAGGAATGTTAGTATATGGACAGCCTGCTTCTGGGTTGCCTAGCAACTTATGATGTCACCTGAACCAGCAGGTGTGGTTCAGTTGCTCCATAAAAGGAGCAACTCTCCACTTTGTCACTCTCTGGCCTTCTTGTTTTTGTGCTCTCTTCTTCTCTTCTACTCTCTCTCCCTTCTCTGTTGGGACATTCCCTCCCTTCCCCAATCATCTTTCCCTCTCTCCTTCTCTCTCTCCCTCCCTCCAATAAAACTCTTTCATATACAATCTATTACACATCATTTCAACCCCTCTCCTTTACCCTCTTTTCTTTCTTTTTTTAATGAATTAATTTATTATTTTTTTAATTTTTTAACTTTTATTAATTACACTTTATTCATTTTGTATTCCCCCATAAACCCCTCCCTCCTCCCCTCCTAATCCCACCTTCCTCTCCCTTTTTATGCATGCCCCTCCCCAAGTCCACTGATACGGGAGGTCCTCCTCTCCTTCCTTCTGAACCTAGTCTATCAGATCTCATCAGGAGTGGCTGCATTGTCATCTTCTGTGGCCTGGTAAGGCTGCTCCCCCCTCAAGGGGAAGTGATCAAAGAGCAGGCCAATCAGTTTATGTCAGAGGCAGTCCCTCTTACCACTACTATGGGACCCACTTGGACACTGAACTGCCATGGGCTACATCTGTGCATGGGTTCTAGGTTATCTCCATGCATGGTCCTTGGTTTGAGTATGAGTCTTTAGAAAGACCCCTGTGTTCAAATTTTTTGGTTCTTTTGCTCTCCTTGTGGAGCTCCTGTCCTCTCCAGATCTTACTATTTCCCAGTTTTTTTTTTTTTTTTGGCCCAAAGTCTCAGCATCTGCTTTGATAGTCTGCAGGGCAGAGCCTTTCAGAGGCCCTCTGTGGCAGTTAATTTTTTTATAATTTATTCACATTATATCAAAATGGTAGCCCCATTCATTCGTAGCTCTCTCTTCCTTCTTCTCCCCCACCACTATACCACACAAAAGGTGAGCCCTCTTTTCCTGCCATCTGAACCTAGCCTATCAAGTCTCATCAGGACTGCCTGTATCCTCTTCCTCTGTGGCTGGCAAGGAGAGAAGTGATCAAATGACAGGAAACTGAGTCCATGTCAGATAGCCCCTGCTCCTCTTAAAACGAGACCCAAGTCGAGACTGAGCTGCCTATGGGCTACATATGAGCAGGGGTTTTAGGTCCTCTCTATGCATGGTCCTTGGTTGGTACATCAGTGTCCACAGTACACCCCTGGGCTGAGATTTGTTGCCATTTGTGGTTTTCCTGCTGTCAACTCAGCATCAGCTTCCATTGCCTGCTGGATGGAGTCTTTTTAGAGGACATCAATGGTAGGCTCCCATCCTGTTACCTTTGTTTAACCACTTCTGTTGTCTATTCTATTTGCCCTTGTGAATGAGAGTTAAACATCCTCCTTAGGATGTTTTGTTCTACAGTTAGTTCTGTCAGCATGATGTGATGTGGTAAAGGTAGAATAAAAATTTTGGGAGAGGTCAACCAACAACACTGTCTGTAGAACCAGAAACCAGAGGTCAGATTGCTTAGAGTCTTAGTATGAAAACAAACTCCATTGGCCAAAAAAAAAAAAAAAAAAAAAAAAAAAAAAAAAAAAGTTCTGGAGAGATCAGGAATAAAAGGCACCTACCTAAAAAGTAAAAGTAAAAGTAAAAGCAATATACAGCAACCCTATAGCCAACATCAAACTAAACAGAGAGAAATTTAAATCAGTCCCACTGATCAGGGACAAGACAACTCAGCCCACTCTCCTTATCTCTTCAACATATTTCTTGAAGTCCTAGCTAAAGCAATAAGACAACTAAGAGAGATCAAGAGGGTACAAATCAGAAAGGAAGAAGTGAAAGTATCACTATTCACAGATGATCTGATAGTATATATGAGTGCCCCTAAAAATTCTAAGAGAGAACATCTTTAGCTGATAAACACCTTCAGCAAACTGGCTAGATACAAAAATAACTCAAAAAATCTAAGACCTCCTACATGCAAAAGACAAAAGGGCTGAGAAAGAAATTAGGGACACAACACCTTCAAAATAGCCACAAATAACATAAAGTATCTTGGTGTGATTCTAACAGAGCAAGTGAAAGACATGTAAGAAAAAAACTTCAAATCTCTGAAGAAAGAAATTGAAGAAGATATCAGAAGATGGAAAGATCCCATGCTTATGGATCGGTTGGATTAACATAATGAAAATGGCCATTCTTCCAAAAGTTGAATCTACAGATTCAATGGAATTACCATCAAAATACCAACAAATTATTTGCGGACCTTTAAGGAATAATTCTAAATTTCCTATGGAGAAAGAAAAAGACCAGAAAAACTACAACAATCCTGTACAATAAAAGATTTTGTGGAAGAATCCCCATTCCTGATCTCAAGCTGTACTGTAGAGAAACAATAATAAAAATGGCATGGAACTGGCATAGGAACAGACTGGTGGGTCAATGGAATGGAATCGAAGACCCAGAAATTAACCTACATACCTACGGATACTTGTTTTTTTGACAAAGAAGCCAAAACCATACAGTGGAAAAAAAACAATAGTATCTTCAACAAATGGTTCTGGTCTAACTGGATGTCTACATGTAGACAAATGCAAATAGAACCAGATTCATCATACTACACAAAATTAAAGTCCAAGTGGATCAAAGATCTCAACATAAAAACCAGACACACTAAACCTGTTAGAAGAAAGAGTTGGAAAAAGCCTTGAACTCATTAACACAAGAGACAACTTCCTGAACAGAACACCATCAGCACAGGCTCTAAGAGCAACAATCAATAAATGAGACCTCATGAAACTGAAAAGCTTTTGTAAAGCATAGGACACTGACTTCAAAACAAAACAACAGCCTACGTACTGGGAAAGGATCTTCACCAAACCTCTATCTGACAGAGTGCTAATATTCAGAATACATGAATAACTCAAGAAGTTAAAAAGCAACAAATCAAGTAGTCCAATTAAAAAATAGGGTACCTGTTTTTTAATTGGAGAATTCTCAACAGAGGAATTTCTTTTTTAATTTTTTTAATTTTTAATATTAGTTACAGTTTATTAACTTTGTATCCCAGCTGTAGCCCCTCCCTCAATTGCTCCCAATCCTACCCTCCCTTCCTGTCCCTCTCTAAGTCCACTGATAGGGGAGGTGCTCCTCCACTTTCATCTGACCCTAGCTTATTAGGTCTCTTCAAAACTTGCTGCAATGTCCTCCTCTTCAACAGAGGAATTTCAAATGGCAGAGAAACACTTGAAGAAATGCTCAGAGTTCTTAGTCATCAGGGAAATGCAAATCAAAATGACCTTGATATTCCTCCTCACAGTCATCAAAATGGCTAAGATAAAAAACTCAAGGGATGATGCATGCTGGAGAAATTGGAGCACTAGAGAAATGGAGGCATTGCTATTAGGAATATAACCTTATACAACCACTTTGGAAAGCAATCTGGTGCTTTCTCAGAATATTTCCTAGTAATGGGAACAGGGATTGTCTCTGACATCTCAGTGCCTGGCTCCTTGATCACCTCCCCCCTGAGGGGGGTGTAGCCTTACCATGACACAGAGGAAGACAATGAAGCCAGTACTGATGAGACCTGATATGCTAGAGTCAGAGGGAAGGGGAGAAGGATCTCCACTATCAGTGGACTTGGGGAGGGACATGGAAGGAGATGAGGGAGGGAGGGTGGGATTGGGAATGGATGAGGGAGTGGGCTACATCTGGGATACAAAGTGAATAAACTGTAATTAATAAAGAAATAAATACATTTTAAAAAAGAAAATGTTTTCTGTACCTTGGAGTCTGGTATCTTCTTTTTTGCCTATTCCTATTATTCTTAGATTTGGTCTTTTCATGGAGTCCTTGATTTCTTGAATGTTTTGTGTTTGGAACTTTTCAGATTTCACTTTTTCTTTGATTGAAGTATGAATTTTTGCAATTATATCTTCAGTACCTGAGATTCTCTCTTCCATCTCTTGTGTTGGTGATGCTTATTTCCTGATCATTTCACGAAGTTATCCGACTGCAGGATTTTCTCTGTTTGTGTTTTCTTTCTTGATTCTAATTCTGTTTCCATGTCTTGCACCATTTTCTCATCTCTTCGAATGTGGCTTCCTGTCTTTCCATGATGGTCTCTATTTTCTGCTTGTTTCTTCTCTATATGCTTCTATTTGTGCCACTACATGTGCCTCTATTTGTTTGGCTGTATTTGCCAGTATTTCTTTGAGAGATTTTTTTGTTTCCTCTTTATGTCTCTCTAGTAACTGGATAAGCATAGATTTGAGATCATTTTCTGTGTTTCTGATGAATTTAAATGTCCTTTGATTTTTTGGGGTGGATGGTAAAGCCACAATGTCCTGTTGGATTTTTGTTGGATGTGTTCTTATGCAGACCTCTAACCATCTGCTTATCTGTAACCTTCACTGTTCCTGGACTCTGTATTTTAGATGGGGTCCTTCTGTCTCTGGTGTCTGTAGCAGTCGTCAGGAAGATGAGAGAGGTCCACTTGTTCAAGAGTGGATGTTGGTGTTTCAGCAGTACCTAAGGGAAGATGGTCGCAAGGGCATGTGTGGAATTTCAGGCATGTAAGTGGAGGTATGCCTTGAAGGACAGGGTGCTCAAGCATGTAGACACCTGGAAGCGTGGAGCTAAAGAGCAGAGGGAGTTGCTGGCATTGTTTGCAGATACAATGGGCATGCTCAGGCATCCTGAAAGCTCCTGTGGCATACAGGCTTGTGTTACTCTCCTGGTATTCAGATATGTCTGGGCTCCAGGAATTATTTGTCTAGACTCCACATGGGCCTCAATGTTGAGAACACTATTCCTATGTTGCCCACAGTGGAGGTATGTTTGGAAGAGATCCAAAGTTTGGCTGCTAGCATAGAAGGACCCTGGATCTAGTTCTCTGCAAGCACTCACTTGCTTACAGGCCTAATTGGAATGCACAGAGATTCCCCTTGTTCTTTATGCTCAGATTTGGGCCTGCAGGACCAAATGAGAGTGTAGGAGGTCCATGTCCACAATTTGGCCACTGGGCAGGGAGACCCATACTTGGGACAACCACCTCTGCTATCTCAGTCACCAAGCAGGAAGGATCCTGATTGGGCTAGGCTCTGCCCACCTTTGCAGCAGACCTGGAAGGCCCCTACAGCTGCCTCTGCAGCCACAGACCTGGGAGGCAGGTACTGCAGCTGCTTCTGCTGTCTTGGTCCCCCAAAAAGGAGGCCTTTCCTTGGGGCAAGGGGAAGTACAGGAGAGTCTAATATTTGCCACTCTCAGTCCCTGGAGAAGTCTACCAGTGACCTGGATTCAAAATTTCACAGCTCAAGGGTTGTCCCCTCTCACCAAGGAATGTTAGAGGCTCACCAGTTTTGGTGTTTCAGATTCTGTGATCCTCAGATAAAGTGTGTGCTGGTTGCTGCCATCTTGAACTCTGATATCTGCATCTTGATAGATACATTTATAAACATTTAAAATGTGAAATTAAACAATCATATGATCTTATAGATAAAACTGGACTAGTAAATGTTTCCCAAGGAATCTATGAATGAAGATGTTTGAACAGGGCAAATGCCAGTGCACCTTTATCTTGTCCTTTTTTTTTTTTTATTCTCTTTCCTCTCTTTAAGTTTAGCTGGAAGTCTTTTCATAGAAAATTACCTCTATAAGGGGTGTATTTCTTTTTCAAAAAAAAAAATTGTTAACAATTTGATGCATCATAGTGAGGGGTTTTCATGCTATTTGGCCTCTTGAAGCTTATGCTGTTTGTAAATTCTTTTGATTTAAGAAACGATAACTAACACTAAAACTGTAAAGTGCTGTACTTGAGGATGGCAGTCCCTAAATTACTTCATTAGTATCTAAGAAAGACAGTTAGGAATATTGAGTGGCATAATTCTACCATTATTTTCCAAATTGTAAGAAGTTTAGGTATGTTAGCTACTTGAGTCATGATGTAATTGTAGTAGGAATAACTCTGTGAAAACTTTTAAGTCCAGTACTGATAAACAAATAAAGGTCACTCAGAAAGATAATCACAACATTTTTGTATTATTATGTCAGAACTATTATTGATAATTACATTCATCAAAGAAAATATAGTACCCTGATATTTACATCTGTGCTTAGATTAGTAGATTCTTTTTATAAATAAATATTTCTCATAACGTTAATACACACACACATACACACACCACAAAACAAAGTCAAGTACAATTACACTGGTAATACCCACTCTAATTTGTAGGAATGCTAAAAATGCAATTTTCTTAGATTGTCATGTCAATTACATACAACTTTGATAGTTCAATTTATTTCTGTTGTAAATTGATCTAGTATTTGCAAAACATTATGAGAATTTTGTATAAAGGGAAAATTACCAGATGTATGTTTACTTAGAAGAGTTTCAGAGATTTTAAAAGATTTTGAGCAGTTTTGAGTTACTTACATGAAATAATTTTCATTTGATGTTATTTTATCTTATTAGATATATAATATAGGATAAACATACTAAAATCTGTACATCCAAAGAAACTAATCAAGAAGGAGGACTCTGGCTAAGATGTTCAATCCCCAATCAGAAAGGTAAAGAGGATGTACATCAGAAAAGTGAGAAAACAGGGAATAGGACAGGGGCCTACCAAAGAGGGCCTCTGAAAGGCTCTACCTTGCAGGGTATCAAAGCAGATGCTGAGACTTATAGCCAGACTTTGGGTACAGTGCAGAGAACCTTATGAAAGAAGAGGGAGATAGTAAGACCTGGAGAGGACAGGAGTTCCACAAGGAGAGCAAAAGAACCAGAAAATTTGAGCACAGTGGTCTTTCCTGAGACTCATACTCCAACCAAGTACCAGGCATGGAGATAACCTAGAACCCCTGCACAGATGTAGCCCATGGCAGTTCAGTGTCCAAGTGGGGTCCATAGTAATGGGAACAGTGACTGCCTCTGACATAAACTGATTGGCCTGCTCTTTTATCACCTCTCCCTGAGGGGGAGCAGCCTTACCAGGCTACAGAGGAAGATAATGCAGGTACTCCTAATGAGATCTGATAGACTAGGTTCAGAAGGAAGGAGAGGAAGTCCTCCCCTATCACTGAACTTGGGGAGGGGCCTGGGTGGAGAAGGAGGAAGGAGGATGGGATTGGGAGGGGACGTGGGAGGAAGCTACAGGAGAGATACAAAGTGAGTAAACTGTAATTAATAAAAATAAAAAATACAAAAAAGATAATTGTTAACAATTAAAAATTAGTTTTATTTTACAGGATAATTTAATTTTAACTATACCTTTGATAAATTTTACCACTAGACACAGAACCTAACATTCTTGATAACCAAATGTTAATTTTACCCTAACAATGCTACTTGGTACACAGGGTATTATTATTATGACTTGGCATGTTCATAGAAGAAATTGTCAATGCATCACCATAAAGCTCCTTGATGCTTTCATATTAATGTATTCTGGTAGATTCTCTCCTCTACATAATTTGATTTGGCACATGTTTGGTAACTGAATATTGTTTTATTTAGCACAGTTTATAATATTATTCTGAAGACAAATATATAGACTTAATATTGACATTAGAGTAAAAAGCTAGGTGCAGTATTAGCATTTTTGGTAGTATTGCTTGTAAAAGCAACTTTTATTCTCCAGATTCAGTTGTCATCATGGAAGTTTATGTCTTCAATTATTTTTTGTTTGTTTGTCTTCTAGATGATTTTTATTTTCATTTTTTATATTAATTACATTTAATTCACTTTGTGTCTCAGCTGTAGGCCTCTTCCTCATTCCCTCCCAATCCCATCCTCCCACCCTCATATCCTCCCATGCCCCTCTTCAAGTCCACTGATAGGGGAGGTCCTCCATTTATCCTCCATTTGTTAACCTAAGCCTAGTTCTGGAAGCTTGTAGCTTCCTTACAAACTTACCTAGGCCTAGAATGTTTTCAGCCTTTGAGACTCACTGCTGAATAAGCTCACCCTTTCTAGCTTTTTGTTTGTTTGTTTGTTTTGTTTTCTTTTTCTGAACTCTGGCTACATGGTTCAACTTAGCTGTACTGGTTCATATTCCTCTGTAAACTACCTTATTCAATCTGACTTCTCTAGATTCCTCACTGAATTGTTCTCTTTGACCTCATATTAACTCTGACAATCTGTTTTAATCTTCAGGCTTCTTCTCATTCTCTGGCTTGTTCTGTCTTCATGTGTGTCTACCTTGTTCTCTCTTTCTTTCCATAAATGTTGGCCAATGACATCTAAATGGTAGAATCCATCATTTTCATCATGTTCTTTAATTCCTTACTTCTCCCTACCATTGGTGACAACTGACCTATTTTACCATCTGTATTTTATCTCATGAATTCATTTGATTTACTCATTTATGATTATTTTATTTATATTCATTCATGAAATTGATGTTTTTTAGTTATTTGTTGGCTTCAAAGAATATTGTGTATCTCTACCATGGTTTATAAATTCCATAAGAACACAGCTCTTTCTTGCTATTCTTAGCACCCAACACAATGGTGTCACATGGCAAGCAATGAATAAATTATTTCTTGGATAAATGACTTGTGCATAGAAGCTACATGAGCAAAATAAACCAAGGTGGCTTATTATATCTGGAAAATACCATTTCAGTGTGGTCATGCACTACCATTGGCTCTTACAGTCTTTCTGACCCTCTCTTTTATGGTGATCTTTGAGTCTTGGAAGGAGGAGGTTGATATCAGAGAGTGGCTATTGTTATGAAAAATTTGTCCATATCGCTTTTTGGAGAGATGTGGAAGATTTTGGAACTTTGAATTAGCAAAACTGCCCAATGCTGTAAGTAGAACTGAATGGGCTATTTTAGTGCGATCTTAGAAGACAGTACTTCAGGGAATAGAGCTAGGCCAAGGGGGATCACTGGGAAAAAAGTCTCTATTAGAGGCTATTCATGTGCTATTTTGGTTTAAAATGTGGCTGTTTTCTGCTTCTGTTTTAAGATTTTATGTAAGATTGAAGTAAAACATAATGGACCAATTTCTTTGATGGAGCAAATTTGTAGACATTGTTACATTAATTCCATGAAATGTTTTTTTCCTTATAGCCGTTATCCAAGGCTACAGTGAAAAAGAACAAGTCATGCAGGAAAAAATTAGAAAACACAGTTTGGAGAGAAAAAGAACATTATAAAGCTTAATCTGACTGTGATGGTTTTGCAGTGGAAGAGTACCTTAGTGGATTAGGGCCAAGGAATGCAGCAGATTTGACAACAGATTTCATAAAAGACATTTATTAGGGAAAGCAAAAGGCCACTTCAAAATGTGGAGAAAAGAGGACAGAGAGAAGAAGATATATAGAGAAACAGAGAAACAAACAATATGAAGAACAGAGAGACACAGAGAGGAAGAGAACTGGCCATGATGGCAGGAAATTTTAAAGGGTATGAGTGTAACATTTGATGGCTTTTGGTGCTGTGACTGTTGGCCCTGAGTTGATGAAGATGGGATGATGGGATGGAAACATAGTGGAGTGTTGTTTACCAAGTTGCTCTCGATGTTTAGCCTTCTTTCTTCTGTAATTCAGAACCATTTGCCCACAGGTGGTACCACCCACAGTGGAAAGTGCCCTCCTTTGTTTAATTAAATTTTTATTTTTATACTTCTAAGTCCACTAATAGGGGAGGTCCTTATCTCTTTCCATCTGACCCTAGCTAATCAGGTCTCATCAGGACTGGGTACAACGTCCTCCTCTGTGGTCTGGCAAGGCTGCTCCTTGCTCGGGAGGTGGGGGTGTCAAAGAACCAGCCAACTGAGTTCATGTCAGAGACAGTTCCTGTTTCTCTCCCTTACTAGGGCACCCACTTGGATACTGATCTGCCATGAGCTACATCCGAGCAGGGGTTCTAGGTTATGTCTATGAATGGTCTTTGTTTGGAGAATCAGTCTCACAAATGACTCCTGTGCCCACATATATTTGGTCCTTGTAGAGCCCCTGTCCTCTCTAGGTCTTACTAACCCCCCCTTCTTTCATATGATTCCCTGCACTCTGCCCAAAGTTTGGTTATAGGTCTCAGCATTTACTTTGATACACTGCTAGATAGAGTCTTTAAGATGCCATCTATGGTAGGCTCCTGTCCTGTTTCTTGTTTTTTCCTTCCTCCAATTCCCACTCCATTTGTCTTTATAAGTGAGGATTGATCATCTTACCCTGGGTCCTCCTTCTTGTTTAGCTTCTTTAGGTGTACAGATTTTAGTGTGTTTATCCAATCTTTTTTTTCCCATAATTTTATTTTTCTCATTAGTTACATTTTGTTAATTCTGTATCCCAGTTGTATCCCTCATTCCCTCCCCAGTCCCACCCTCCCTCCCTCATCTCCTCCTTGCCCCTTTCCAAGTCCACTAATAGGGGAGGACCTCCTCCCCTTTCATATGACTCCCTTTTGTCAGGTATTTTCAGGACTGGATGCAAAGTCCTCCACTGTGGCCTAACAGTACTGCTCCTCTCTTGGGAGGTGGGGAGGTCAAAGAGCCAGTCATTGAGTTCCTGTTAGAAATAGTCCTTGTTGCCCTTACTATGGGAAACCAATTGATTACTGAGCTATCACGGGTCATATCTGAGCAGAGGTTCTAGGTTTTATCCTCTCATGGTCTTTGGTTGAGTGTCCATCTCAGAAAAGACCCTGTGCCCAGATACGTTTGGTCCTTGTGGAGCTCCTATCCTTTCCACATCAAACTCCCCTTCTTTCATATGATTCCCTGCACTCTGCCGAAGGTTTGGTTGTGAGTCTTAGTATCTATTTTGGAGCACTGCTAGGTAGAGTCTTTCATACGCTTTCTGCGGTAGACTCCTGTCATACGTTCAATGCATAGCCCATTTGTCTTTCTAAATGAGGATAGATCATCATACCCCGTGTCCACTTTCTTGATTATCTTCTTTAGGTGTATAGATTTCATTATGTTTATCCTATCTTTTAGGTCTATATAAGCGAGTATATTCCATGTTTGTCTTTCTCCTTCTGGGATACTTCACTCAGAATGATCTTTTCTAGATCCCACCATTTGCCTGCAAATTTCATGATTTCCTCCTTTTTGATTGCTGAGTAGTATTCCATTGTGTAAAAATACCACAATTTCTGTATCCATTCCTCCGTTGATGGACATCTGGGTTGGGTCTACCTAATACCAAACTTTAATCAAGAAAATGTCCCACATACATGCCCATAGGCCAATCTGATATAAGCAGTTTCTCATTTGAGGTTTCCTCTTTCTGGATGACTCTAGTTTGTGTCAAATTCAAAAAATTCACCAGCACAGAGGTTGTCATTGTCAAGAAGATAAGTAACATTAAGGAGAATGCTGTAAGAACTGTAAGAACTAGGTGGCTCTTAAAGTTATGCTATCCAGCTAAACTTTTACCTTGAAAAAAAATATGTAAAGGTTTGCATGCTCCTACAGAATAATTGCTTCAATATATAAATGCTGGTGCTCATGAGGTCACATAAAGAGAGGCTCTGTCCCTAGCTCCAGCTTGCTGTGTCATCCATAGGGTGCTGATTTGGTGGTACACAACTAATGGAGTCTTCCTTCACCATTTCAGAGAACCACTGAAGCCAGGCAACATATGACAAGGTTGGAAGCTAGCTGATTACATTTCATTACAAAGGAAGTCAAAAGAGCAAACAATAATCCCATTAAACTCTTCCTTAAGCTGCTTCTGCTCATATTATTTTATCGCAAAAGGGGGAGATACAAAGATGTCTCATTTTGGGCAGAGCATCTCATAATCTCTAATTCTCTGCATGTTGATCAGTTGTGGGTCTCTGTGTTAATCACTGTCTATTTCAAAATAATCTTCTCTCATGGAGGACAAATTCATTAATCTATGTGTATAATGATGAATTGTTAACAGTCAGTTTAATACTATGTCCATTTAACAAAGTAATAGTAATTGGTTCTCCTCTGGGACATATGAACTACCTAGTCAAAGGGTTTGTGGCTGCCTTAATGTTGCTAATAATGAGTTCCATCATGTAGAATATGTTTATCAGATAGAGGAGTTTTCTTCTGGAGTCTCTAGGGTTTTGTATGTAAAATAAAACAATCATATCATCTGCAAATGAGGGTATTTTCACTTCCTCCTTCTCTTTTTGTATCACGTTTATTTGTTTTCCTTGCCTTGAAGACTCTAGCTAAGACTTCAAGTACTGTATTGAACAGGACCAGGGAGACTGTCTTATTCCTGATATTAATTTTGTATAAAGACGAGCATAAGCTAGCCATGGTGGTGGATCTCTCTCTGTCTCTCTGTCTCTCTGTCTCTCTCTCTCTCTCTGTGACAGCTTACATGTGGAGTATGTATGTGTCCATAAAAGAGAGAGAGAAGGGGGATGGAGAGAGAGAAAGAGAAAGATATTATATGTAGTGTTCAAAAGAAAACTTTCATGAGTAAATTCTCTTCTGCTTCTTTGTAGAATCTGGAAATCCAACTCAGGTCATTAGGCCTATATGCAAGTGCCTGTGGGCCCTGAGCCATTTCACTGGGCCTCTAATTGCTAATACAGTTTTGGAAATATTATTATGAGATTCTTGTGCTCTGTGAAAATATCTTTCTACTTCGTAGGGGATAGGGTAAATTTTATAATATAATTATAACCTTCTAAAGAATTGTGAGCTACTTTTTATTTAATATTTGAAAGGACATGCTTTTTAAAATGACAGATTTTCTACATTTAAAAATGTTTTTGAGAGTAATGGAGAGATAGCTAAGCATTTAAGATCACTAGCTACTCTTCCAGAGGACCTGGCTTTGACTTCTAGTATCGATATTATGGCTCAAAATTGTCTGTAACTACAGTTTCAGGGGAACTTGACACCTTTGAATAGACATCTATTCAGGTAAACTACCAATGCACATGAAATAAAAATAAATAAATAAATCATTTTTAAAATTTATTTTGAGGACCTCAGAGCATAACTTCTTTACTTATAGTTTTCCACTAATAAATTTTGTATAAATTCAATAAGTGAATTTAAATATGAGTAAGATATACTTCCCAAAGACATCATATAAAACATCATATACTGATACATGCTGATTTAGAAATCAGCTCCTAGCCTGATCTACAAAGCAAGTCCTGAGCAGCCAAGGTAATACAGATAAACCTTGTCTTAATAAACCAAAAAACCAAACAAATGAACAAGCAAACAACAAAAACTCAACTATTGCAATATTTAGACATGTACGTCTGTTTTACCTTTGAAATACTGAGATAGGAGGAAAGACAGCCTTCTTTTGAACAAAAAGAAAAAAGCTTGGGGCCCATATATCTCAGTTCTTAATCACTTTTCTAAAGCGCTGGGTTTAATCTCTAGCTCAAAATAAGAATTGAATTTTTGCTGTTGCAGCTGCTGTTTCTTCTTTCTTTTGAGATAATGTCTATGTAACCCAGGCTGGCTTCAAACTCACAGTGTAGTGAAAAATGGTCTTGAACTACTGATCCTCCTCATAGCACCTCCAATGTGGTAGGATTGCAGACAATGTCACCATTTCTAAAAAAGAAAACTCAAACTGAGAGGTATGAATATGTTTTTAGGCTTTCTCCTGAAAAATTCTGGTAAGTTACAGAATTTTGATGAAAAACAATGAGAAGGTTATTAAAGGAAAAGTTGTTTTCAATAATTTTTTCTCTATTTCAGAATAGTAAAATAGAAAATAATATAAATGCCCAATTACTAGGAATTTTCAAAGAAAATTTGACACATGTAGGGTTTTGTTTTACTTATTATTTTTTAATTTTAAAATAACTTATTTTTCATTTATTATAGTTTATTTTAACATATTTTAATTAATGTATTACTAAATTACATCTTTTCCTCTCCCCAATTCTTCTGATGTCCCCTTTTTCCAAACCTTTTCATGTACTCTCACTGTCTCTCAAACTGATGTCCTCTTTTTTTCTTGAGTATTGTTACACATACACACAAACTCTACATTGTGCCCATATATGTGTGTGTGTAAGCACACACAAGTGTATACAAACACACACAAGCAAAACTTGTTGATTTCGTTTTATTTTGTGTGTTTATATGACCTCTTTCATGCCTGACCACTCTGTATTGGATAATCAAATGGGGGCTCACTCCTGAGAGACACTAATTTTTTCTTTTCTCAACAGTCATTAGTTGTAATTCTTTGTCTAAGGATAAAACCACATGAAATTCCACACCCCTCTTATGGCCTATTTATATTATCATTGGTCAGGTCTTGTCTTGGCAGCCATTTCTGAAACATAGAGGTTCACAGCAGACTTTCCGACTTCCTAGTGTTCTAACTCTTACAATTTTCCTTCCTCTTCCAGGATGATTCTACAGACATAGGTACAGAATTTATATTGTAGATGTATCTGTTGGGACTGTGGTCCAGATGGTCCATTGATCTCTCCATTGTGCCTAGTTGTGGTTTTCTGCAATTGTTTCCATTTGCTACAATGAGAAGATTCTTGGAGGAGGGGTTTATTAAATAGATATATATTGATTTAAAGGGGATTTATTAGAATGATTTATTAAAGGGGCTGTGGTCCCGTTAATTCTACAATGGCTCTCTCCTGGGGAAAAAAAACAAGAATCCAGTAGTTGTTGAGTCCATGAGACTAGATGTTGCATCTGATCTTCAGTCTGTGTTGGAATCCCAAAAAAGTAGGTTCTCATGCCAGTGACAGAATGCCTCAGAAGCAGGATTAATGAACTTCCCAGTGTGAGTGAGAACAAGAAGGTATAAAGTAAAAGCTTCATTTTTCAATGTGCTTATATGCAGACTGCTTTTAGAAACTGAATCTCAGATATAGGGTGGGTCTTCTGTTCAAATAATCCAGATTTAGGGTGGGTCTCTTGTTCTCAAATGATCCAACAAAGAAAATTTCTCATAGGTATGTCTAGCTGCTTTGGTTTTAGTCGATTCCAGATGTGGTCAATTGACAACTAAGATTAGCAGTCACAAGGGGAGAGATATTCTTATATCTGCAGATAGAAGGATAAGTTTTACACTGTAGTTAGAAATTATGTTGAAACACCAAAGTGTTGGTAGTAGGTTCTTCTCTTGATATTCATAATCTCGGTAGCCATGTCTATAATTCTAGTTGCAGACATTATTTCCTTCCTGTTTTATTTTTTGCCAAAAATTGCATATTATTCTGTCATTTACTCAATTTTTAATTTTCATGTTTTATATTTTCCTTTCTTATCACCACTTTTGGTATATATGTCTGCATATTTCAGTTTAATTATCCATAAAACCAACTTAAAAACATTTTTGCATATTTTTACCTATTTTCCTCTTATATTTATTATTAGTTTTTGGAGTCTGAGTCAAACTATGTATCCTTGCCTGGCATGGACCTCATAGAGATCTACCTGCCTTTGCCTCCAGAGTGTTGTAATTAGAGGTTTGTGTCATCAAGCTTGGCATATTATTTCTTTTTTAGTACTTTCTGCTGGAAATGGGAGCTTCGACTTTTAGATTCCTTTCTAACATAACTGTCTTAGTTAGACTTACTGCTGTTGTAATGTAACACCACCTCTAAAATCAAGTAGGGGAAAAAGGGTTTATTTGGCTTATATTTTCATATTTTCATAGCCCATCATTGAAAGAAGTCTGGACAAAAACCCAAACAGAGCAGGAAACTGGAAATAGGAGCTGATACAGAGGCCATGGAGTGGTACTGTTTATTCACCTGCTCCTGGTGGTTTGCTCAGTCTGCTTTTTTATTATTATTATTATTGTAAGTTACATGTATTAACTCTGTATCCCAGCTGTATCCTGCTCCCTCGTTCCCTCCCAATCCCACCCTCCCTCCCTCATCTCTTCTCTGTACCTTTCCAAGTCCACTGATAGAGGAGGACCTCCTCCCCTTTCATCTGACCCTGTTTTATCAGGTATCTTCAGGACTGGCTGCAAAGTTCTCCTCTGTGGCCTAGCAGAGTTGCTCCTCCCTTCGGGGGTGGGGAGATCAAAGAGCCCTCCATTAAGTTCATGTCAAAAATAATCCATGTTCCCCTTACTAGGGAAAAAAATCAATTGGTTACTGAGCTACCACAGGCAACATCCAAGCAGAGGTTCCAGGTAATAGCCATACATTGTCCTTGGCTCGAGAAACAGTCTCATACAAGACCCCTGTACCCAGATATATTTGGTCCTTGTGGATATCCTATCATCTTCAGGTCATATTAACCCTACTTTCTTTCATATGATTCCCTGCACTATGCTGAATGTTTGGTTATGAGTCTCAGTATCTGCTTTGATACACTGCTACATAGAGTCTTTCAGAGGCCCTCTGTGGTAGGCTCCTGTCCTAATACTTGTTTGCTCCTACTTCCAATGTCCATCCCATTTGTCTATCTACGTGAGGATTGATCACCTTACCCCAGATCTTCTTTCTTGTTTATCTTCATTAGGTGTATAGATTTTACTATGTTTATTATATCTTATAAGTCTAAGTAACTGAGTATATACCATGTGTGTCTTTCTACTTCTGGGATACTTAACTCAGAATAATCTTTTCTAGATCCCACAATTTGCTTACAAATTTCATGATTTCTTCATTTTTAATTGCTGAATAGTATTCCATTGTGTAAAAATACCAAAATTTCTGTTTCCATTCATCCACTGAGGGACATCCGGGTTGTTTCCAGGTTCTGGCAGTTATGAATAAAGCTGCTACAAATATGGTTGAGCAAATGTCCTTGTGTACTTGAGCATATTTTGGATATATGCCTAGGAGTGGTGTAGTTGGATCTTCATGAAGCACTATTCCTAACTGTCTGATAAAGTGCCAGATTGATTTCCACAGTGGTTGTACAAGTTTACATTCCCATGAGCAATGGGGGAGGGTTCCCCTTTCTTCACAACCTCTCCAGCATGTGTTGTCATTTGAGTTTTTTATTTTAGCTATTTTGATGGGTGTAAGGTGAAATCTCAGGGTCGTTTTGATTTGCATCTCTCTGGTGGCTAAGGATATTGAGCATCTCTTCAAGCATTTCTCTGCCATTCTAAATTCCTCTACAAAGAATTCTCTGTTTAGCTCTGTACCCCATTTTCTAATTGGATTGCTTGATTTATTACTTTTTAACTTCTTTAGTTCTTTATGCATTCTGGATATCAGCCCTCTGTCAGATATAGGGTTGGTGAAGATCCTTTCCTAGTCTGTAGGCTGTCTGACAACAGTGTCTTTTGCTTTTTAGAAGCTTTTCAGTTTCATAAGGTCACATTTATTGATTGTTGCTCTTAGAGCCTTTGCAGTTGGTGTTCTGTTCAGGAAGTTATTTCCTGTGCCAATGAGTTCAAGGCTCTTCCCCACTTTTTCTTCTAACTGATTTAATGTATCTGGTTTTATGTTGAGGTCTTTGATCCACTTGGACTTTACTTGTGTGCAGGGTGAAAGATATGGATATGTTTTCATTTCTCTGCATATAGACATTCAGTTGGACCAGTACCATTTGTTGAAGATGCTTTCTTTTTTTCATTAAATTGTTTTGGCTTCAAGTATTCATAGGTGTGTGGGTTTATTTCTGGCTCTTCTATTCATTTCCATGAATCCTCCTTTCTATTTCTATGCCAATACCATGCAGTTTAATTACTCTTGCTCTGTGGTACAGCTTGAGGTCAAGGATGAAGATACCTCCAGATGACCTGGGTTTTTTGTTTCTTCATATGAAGCTGAGAATCTTTTTTCAAGGTCTGTAAAGAATTGAGTTGGTATTTTGATGGGAATTGCATTGAATCTGTAGATTGCTTTTGGCAGGATGGCCATTTTCACAATGTTAATCCTACCAATCCATGAGCATGGGAGATCTTTCCATCTCGTGATATCTTCTTCAATTTCTTTCTTAAGAGACTTGAAGTTTTTCTCAAATAAGTCTTTCACTTGCTTGGTTAGAGTCACTTCTAGGTACTTTATGTTATTAGTGGCTATTGTGAAGGATGTTGATTCTCTGATTTCTTTCTCAGCCCTTTTGTCTTTAGTATAGAGGAGAGCTTCTGATTTTTTTTTAAGTTGATTTTGTATCCAGCCACTTTGCTGAAGGTGTTTATCATCTGAAAGAGTTCTCTGGTCGAGTTTTTGGAGTGGCTCATGTATACTATCTATATAGTATACTATATATATATTCATGTATACTATATATATATTCATGTATACCTATGAATAATGACACTTTGTCCTCTTCCTTTCTGATTTATATCCACTTGATCTCCTTTAGTTGTCTTATTTCTGTAGCTAGGAATTCAAGTACTATGTTGAAGACATATGGAGAGAGTGGGCAGCCTTGCCTTGTACCTGATTTCAGTGGGATTGATTTACATTTCTCTCCATTGAGTGTGATGTTGGCTATATGTTTGCTGTATATTATCTTTACTATGTTTAGGTATGTGCCTTCTAACCCTGATCTCTCCAATACTTTAATGATAAATGGGTGTTGGACTTTGTCAAATGCTTTTTTGACATCTAAGAAGACAATCATGTGTTTTTTTCTTTCACTTTTTTTATGTGGTGGATTACGTTGATGGATTTCTGTATATTGAACCACCCTTGCATGCCTGGGATGAAGCTTACTTGGTCATGGTGGATGATATATTTGATGTGTTCTTGGATTCGTTTTGCAAGTATTTTATTGAGTATTTTTGCATCATTGTTCAGAAGAGAGATAGGTCTGAAGTTCTCTTTTTTATTTTTTTAATTTTTTTATTATTAATTACACTTTATTCATTTTGTATTCCCACATAAGCCCCTCCCTCCTCCCCTCCCTACCCCTCCCTCCTTCCCCCTTCCTCATGCATGTCCCTCCCCAAGTCCACTGATAGGGGAGGTCCTTTTTCTCCTTCCTTGAAGTTCTCTTTTTTTGTTTGGGTCTTTGTGTGGTTTAGGTATCAAGGTGACTGTGGCTTCACAGAATGAGTTTGGTAATGTTCCTTCTGTTTCTATTTTTTTTTTTTGGAAAGGAGACTGTTAATAACTGTTTCTATTGCCTTCAGAGATATAGGTAGTTTCAAACTTTCTACTTGATCTTGACTTAATTTTGGTAGATGGAATCTATCAAGAAAATTGTCCATTTCTTTTAGATTTTCAAATTTTGTGGCATACAGGATTTTGTAGTACAACCTAATGATTGCTTAGATTTCCTCACTGTCTGTAATTTTGTCCCCCTTTTCATTTCTGATTTTGCTGATTTGGATAGTTTCTCTCTACCTTTCTGTTAGTTTGGCTATAGGTTTGTCTATCTTGTTGATTTTTTCAAAGAATCAGCTCTTGGTTTCATTGATTCTTTGCATAGTTTTATATTGATTGATTTCAGTCCTGAGTTTGATTATTTCCAGCCTTCTGCTCTTCTTGGGTGTATTTGCTTCTTTTTCTTCTAGGGTTTTCTTTTGGGCCATTAAGTTTCTTATATGAGACGTCCCAAATTTCTTCTTGAAGGCACTTAGTGCTATGAATTTTCCTCTGAGCACTGCTTTCATTGTGTCCCATAAATTTGGGTATGTTGTACCTTCATTTTCATTGAATTCTAGGAAGTCTTTATTTTATTTTTTTATTTCTTCCTTAACCCAGCTGTCATTGAGCAGCAAGTTGTTCAGTTTCCATGTGCATGTAGGCTTTTGCTAATTCTTTTGTTGTTGAGATCCAGCTTTAGTCCATCGTGGTCAGATAGAATACAGGGGATTATTTCAATCTTCTTATATCTGTTGAGGCCTGGTTAGTGACCAACTATATGTTCTATTTTGGAGAAGGTTCCATGAGGTGCTGAAAAGATGATATACTCTTTCGAGTTTGGGTGAAAAGTTCTGTAGTCATCTATTAGGTCCACTTGATTTATGACCTCTGTAAGTGCCTTTATTTCCCTATTTGACTAATGTCTCGATGATTTGTCCCTTGGTGAAAGTGTGGTGTTGAAGTCTCTCACTATTAAGGCACTGGGATTGATGTGTGATTTAAGTTTTAATAATGTTTCATTATTGAATGTATGTGGTCTTGTATTTCGGGTATAGATGTTCAGAATTGTGATGTCCTCTTTGTGAATTTTTCCTTTGATGAGAATGTAGTGTCCCTTCTCAACTTTTTTGATTGATTTGGGTTGAACGTCTATTTTATTAGATATGAGATGATTTACCCTAGCTTGTTTTCTGGGTCCATTTGCTTGAAAAACAGTTTTATAGCCCTTTACTCTGAGGTACTGTTTATCTTTTTTGCAAAGGTGTGTTTCTTGGGTACAGCAGAATGTGCAGCAGACACAGAATCCTGTGTCTACACCCATTCTGTTATTCTGTGTCTTCTTATTAGAGACTTGAGTCCATTGATGTTCATACATAATAGTGAACAATGAATGTTAGTTCCTTTTATTGTGGAGTTGATGGTCTTACTATGATTCATTGCTGTTTTTCTTTTAATTTTTGTTGGGATATTATTTGTGTGCTATGTTTTCTTGGGTGAAATTGTTTTCTTTGGATTGGAGTTTTTCTTCTAGTATTTTCTGTAGGGCTTGCTTGCTGTGTAGATATTACATAAATTTAGGTTTGTCATGGAATATTTTGTTTTCTCCATCTATAGTGATTGAAAGCTTTGCAGGGTTTAGTAACCTGGGTTGGCATCTGTAGTCTCTTAAAGTCTGCATGACACCTGCCGAGCACCTTCTGGCTTTCACAGTTTCTGATGAGAAGTCCGGTGTGATTATGATAGGTCTACCTTTGCATGTTACTTGGCCTTTTTCCCTTGCTGCTTTTAATATCTTTTCTTTGTTCTGTAGATTTAGTGTTTTGACTATGATGTGACATGATGTGTTTCTTTTCTGGTCTAGTCTATTTGGTGTTCTGTAGGCCTCTTGTATATTTATGAACATCTCTTTCTTTAAGTTGGGAAATTTTCTTCTATGATTTTCTTGAAAATATTTTCTGGACCTTGGAGCCTGGAGTCTTCTTTTTCATCAATTCCTATTATTCTGAGAGTTTGTCTTTTCATGGTGTCCTTGATTTCTTGGATATTTTGTGTTTGGGACTTTTCTGATTTTACTCTTTCTTTGAGAGAAATATCAATTTCTGCAAGTGTATGTTCAGCACCAGAGATTCTCTCTTCTATCTCTTGTATTCTGTTGGTGATGCTTACCTTTGTGGTTCCTAATCTTTCTCTAAGTTCTCCCACTCCCAGGTTTTCTAAGTTTGTGTTTCCTTTATTGATTCTAATTCTGTTTTCATGCCTTGCACCATTTCCTTCACCTGTTTGAATATGGATTCCTGTCTCTCTATAATGGTCTCTATTTTTTGTTCATTTCCTCTGTATATGCCACTAATTGCATCTCTATTTGTGCCTCTATTTGTTTGGCTATATTTGCCTGTGTTTCTTTGAGAATTTTGTTCATTTCCTTTTTCTTTGCCGCCACTTGTTTGGCCACGTCTTTGATAGATTTGTTCATTTCCTCTTTAACTGTCTGAATTTGTATAGTCATTGTTCTGAGAGATTTGTTTGTTTCCTCTTTATATTCCTCAAATAATTGGGTAAGCATAGCTTTAAAGTCATTTTCCTGTGCTTCTGATGAATTGGTGTATCCATCAATTTTGGGGGTTGCTGGTGAAACCATGATGTCCTGATTTA
The DNA here is from genome assembly GCF_030254825.1 of Meriones unguiculatus. NCBI lineage: Eukaryota > Metazoa > Chordata > Mammalia > Rodentia > Muridae > Meriones > Meriones unguiculatus. Next base: position 49,175,986 of record NC_083369.1, on the reverse strand, counting down.
TGTTGGATGTGTTCTTTTGACTATCCCTGGCCATTAGTTTATCTGTAACCTTCCCTGTTTTTTTCCTGGATTCTGCATTTCACTCTGGTACTGTCTTTCTCTGGTGTCTGGAGAATTAGTCAAGAAGCTAAGCGATGACCTGTGGCCTCAGCGTGTGCATTGGTGCTTTAGCTGTATCTGTGGAAGGAAAGTCGTTGGGTAGAGAAAGGAAAAGGCATGTGTGTGTGTGTGTGTGTGTGTGTGTGTGTGTGTGTAAATGTGAATGGAAGTGTGCCTCGAGGGAGAAAATGATAGGAAATGTTGAACCCTTGAGTGTGTGGGACAGACTCTGCCTTGCAGGCATCTAAGGGGTTACTTGTGCATGTGCTGTAGATGTAGCAGGCGCTGGTGATAGTGGAGGCGCAGTTTCCTTATGCAAATTCCTTGAATACCTCTGGTCTACAGGGCCCTGATATTTGCCTCTGTCTGAGCTCCTGGCATTATCTGCCTTAACTCCACAGTTGGACTTGCAGAACAGGGGCTTTGATGTGCCAAGAGTCCCTCTGTTTCCCACAGTGTGTTTATGGGTGGGAGGGGTCCGATGGCTGGCTTCTAGTTTAGAAGGAGCCTGGATCTGGGGCTCTGTAGACACTCAAGAGTTCACTCACTCTCAAGCAGGTCAAATCAACAAGGATCAGTGTATCTGGGCTCTCTACTATCTCATTTGGCTCTGCTTAGTCATATGCAAGAGGACTGATACACTCTGCCAGCTCAGTGCTGCTGCAGCCACCAGGTTAGGAAGTCCAGCTGCAACTGGAGACTGGGATGCCAGTCCAGATGCCTTCTGGGAAGTCCTGGGGGGCCCTCTCCTGTGTTCTCCAGGCCTGGAAGGCCTGGAGCCTGGTGTGCCTTGCTTGTTTGGCAAGGCGGCTGGACTTTGGTAGCTATATATCTTATTCTCTGTCATTTAGGGTTTGGGCAAGCCATACATCAGTGGCTGAGAGACTGTGTGGAGTCAGTATGGACGTTCACAGACCTGGTACACTGGGAGGATGGCACCTCGGATCTGGGACTCCAAGGCTGGCAGTTGTGGCTGAGGGGCCAGAAGCTCCTCCTCTGCTACCCCTCTCCACAGGCAGTAAGCTCTGAGCTGAGATTCTCAGCTAGCCAGATTTGCAGAGGAGGAGGGAGGCCCGAAAAAAAAGTGTTGGGAGATCAAAAGATCTTTTCTCTCCTTCCCCAAACAAGTCCACGGGTGACTTAAAACCAAAGTTCTCACCTTGTGCCATATTCCCTCTCGTTTAGAAAGCCTCACAGTTGTTTCCCTGGCTTCAGTAGTCCTTTCACTCACCAACTCAGGTGGTTCATCTCCTCTGAAACTCAGAAACTGTGCGAGCTAGTCGCCATCTTCGGTCTGCCTCCACCCCCTTTTTTTTAATATAGAACCCAGGTCCACCAGGCCAGCCATGGCAACACTCACAATGGGCTAGGCTCTCCCCCTTCAATCACTAAATAAGAAAATGCCTTACAACTGGGTCTTATGGAAGCATTTTATCATTTAAGGTTCCCTCTTTTCAAATAAATCTAGTTTTGTGAAGTTAACATAAAACTAGACAGCATACTATCCATTCACTACTGTAAACATTCTTTATACACACCTCTTTCATTTAATAAAGTATATTTGAAAATATTTTATTTTTAAATTTATTTATTTGATTATATTTATTAAAAAAATTCTCACATGTATGTAAGTGTACAACTTGCATGCCTGGTACCCGGAGAAATCAGAAGATCCTAATTCCAATAGATTTCAGAAGAGAGCATAGCATCTTCTGCAAATGGAGTTATAGGTGGTTGTGAGGTATCATGTTGAGGCTGGGAACTGAACCCAGGTATTCTGCAAAATCAAAAGTTACTTACTCATACCTGCCTAGCCATCTATCCAGCCCCTGTATCTTACTTGTTTCTACATTTTATTATGCAACTTATTATTTTTTTATTTTTCCTATGATTTTGATAAAAGTATATATTCTTTTTCGCAACATCTATATCATTTACTGATAGCCTTTTGTCAATAATTACTAATACCAGCTCTTTTATAATTGATATTACTAGCTTTATTTTATGTACCAATAATTCACAGTGTTACAGATGTTCCTGAAAATATGTATTTTCTACATATTGAGAGATGAATTACATACTGTTTAATTTATTGCTCAAGTCAATATACTTTCATCCTAGAAGTTATTAATAGTAGTGTGTTAACATTTTTGATAGTGCTACAGCCAGTTTTTCTTACCCTTTGGTCCATTTGGGCTTTGTACATCATCATCTTCTTTTTCCATCTGTTCTCTATCCTTTGATTATGATGTTTCTTAGATCAACGAATTTCTTTTCTATATAAACTCCAATGTCTTAGGGTTGAAGCATGTGTATGTATAGTCCCTGGAAACCTATTTATTTGTTCTAGCAGGTTTCTTCTCTAGTTACTTGTATACTTTTAAATATAATCCTAGTCTTCTTATACCTTCCCTTATACCCATGCCTGGTGCTATATTCTTGCAATTCTGTGTACTTGGGAGGCTAAAGAAGCATTGTTTTGATTTCAAATACTGCCAGTTTTTCAAGCCTAGCTGGTGTAACATAGTAAGCTCCTCTCTCAGATTGGAAGTAAAAATATGGCTGGAGCTTATTATCGCAAAAGAAAGAAGAATGAAAGTAGAGGAGTTACTTTCATTTTATGAGGTAATAAGTTCAATATTTACCACAATAAAAAATAAATAAAAATAAAAGTAATAAACTTTATAAGATTAGATAAATTTGATCATCTTACCTAGGGTCCTCATTCTTCTTTGCTTCTTTAGGTATATAGATTTTAGGATGTCTATCCTGTACTATAGGTCTACTTATAGTGTCCACTTATAAGTGAGCATATACCTTGTGTGTCTTTTTGCTTCAGGAATACCTCACTCAGGACGATTTTTTCTAGTTCTCACCATTTGCTTCTAAATTTCATGGTTTCCATGGTTTTAATTTCTGAGTAGTATTCTATTGTGTAAATGTATCACAATTTCTGTATCATTACTCAGTTGAGGGACATCTGATTGTTTCCAAGTTCTCGTTATTACGAATAAAGCTGCTACAAACATGGTTGAGTAAATGACCTTGTTGTATATTCGCACATGTTTTGGATATATGCCTAGGAGTAATATACCTGGATCTTGAAGTAGCACTAGTCCTAATTCTCTGAGAAAGAAGGAGATTTATTTCCAAAGTTGTTATACAAGTTTACATTCCCACCAGCAGTAAAGTAGGGTGCCCCTTTCTCCACATCCTCTCCAGTATGTGTTGTCACTTGAGTTTTTTATCTCAGCCATTCTGATGGGTGTAAGGTGAAATTTCAGGGTTGTTTTGATTTGCACTTCTCTGATCACTAAAGATCATTAAGTGTTTCTCTGCCATTTGATATTCCTCTGTAGAGAATTCTCTGTTTAGCTCTATACCTCATTTTTTTTTTACTTGTATTACTTGATTTGTTGCTTTTTAACTTCTTGTGTTCTTTACATAGTCTGGATATTAGTCCTCTGTCAGATATAGGGTTGGTGAAGATCATTTCCAAGTTTGTAAGCTACTGTGTTTTTTTTTTTTTTTTTCAATGCAGTTTATTCAGGAACATTGAACAATCCTCGGACCCCGGGGAAAGCCAGCCCACAGCTTAAATAGCCTCTGGGTAGCCAACCCAGGCATGCCACGGGGGCAATGCAGATAGGTCCACATACATGGAAGCAAGCCAGATCTTCGGCCTTAGCCAAATGTGGAGTTGTTCATGACAGAGAGCACTCAACATCGGGAAGGTAGAAGGCAGAAACCAGCTCCATCTTTAAGGCATAGCATTCCGCAGCTCTCTACAGTTCCCCCTTTTTGTTTTAGACGCATCAGGCAAGAGTAGAGGTCTGATCTCTGATATTAGAAATAAAGTGGGACTTTGTACAGATGTTCATTTAGGTGTCATCCACCCAAAGAGCATCAGACCCGTCTGATACCTTTTTCTCAGAGGCGGGACCTGGGGCATCAACCCGCATGCAATCAGACATGCTCTTCTCTGGGTCCAAAGCGGCTGACCCTGAGTGCAGTGCTTAGCCTCGCATCCTGAGCATATCATTTTAGCGTTTTATGGTATCCAACCATGCTTGGGGAGAATGTCCTGCTTCAATGGCTGTAAAGGCCTGAATGATCATGGCTGCATCACATTGTTGTGAGACTCTAATCTTGCATATATACCACAGGCAAACCAAGGAGACCAACACCAGAAGGCCTGCTAACACTCCCATGCCCGCCCATTCCTTCAGATGATTCATGGCTGCAGCAATCCATGTTGATAATCCTGTGGCTAGTCCTGCGTCCACTCCGGTAGAATTTACTGTGACAATGGCCACTCTCAGCTGCTCCATCGTAGTATCGAATTCTCCAGTCCAATTACCTAAAATATAGCTCGACAATTGTTTAGACAGATTTGCAGCACAGGAAAAATTCTCATGTTGTATGCTAGTGACACAAAGTCCAGCATACTTTCATTGACAGCCAGGTTGAGCGATTTGCCATAGGGTATCAATTTGCTCCTGCAAGAGGTCAATCCTCTGATTGAACACCATCAAGCTTCCTTTTAGTTGAACATTAATTCTTTTATGTACAACTAAGGCATGAGCTACATTGGCTAAATGATTATTCAGGGTCTGAGCAGTCTGCCCAGTATGACTCATGGCTAATGCCCTGGTGGTAGCTCCAACAGCCGTCAATGAGATGGTAGTAACAATGGTGGCTGTAGTTCCAAGATCCCTTTTCTGTCTGAAGAGAGTCATAGCGTGAGGGGCATCAATGGGCACAGGCACTCAGTGAGGCATGCGAGTAACCAGGGCATACCTAAATTTACTAGCATTCCAGCATTGGGCAAAAAAGCAAGTATCATTACCACAATTACTTGGCTCTATCTGGCTAATAATGAATAAAAATGGGGGATATAGACAAACAGGTGTGGGCTTATAGGAAATATTATGAGAAGCCTTAACCCCTCGTTGGAACATCCTGCGTCAGTTCTAGAATTAGCAGTGGTGGTATCCGAGGTCTGAGTAGGTTCAGGAGACCATTGCCCCCAGGGGCGAGACGTGCTCCATGCCAATTGACTAACTCCATGTTTTCCTCCAATTTTGAAAGTCATTTAAGGTTCTTAAATTATTTTTTCCCTTTTTTCTTAAATTTTTCATCAATTACACTTTATTCATTCTGCATCCCCCCATAAGCCCCTCCCTCCTCTCCTCCCAATCCCACCCTCCCTCCTCCCTCTGCTTGCATGCCACTCCCCAAGTCCACTAATAGGGGAGGTTCTCCTCTCCTTTCTGATCTTAGTCTGTCAGTTCACATCAAAAGTGGCTGTATTGTCCTCTACTGTGGCCTGGTAAGGCTGCTCCTCCCCCCCAGAGGGAGGTGATCAAAGAGCAGGCCAATCAGATTATGTCAGAGGCAGTCCCTCTTCACATTACTATGTAACCCAATTGGACTCTGAACTGCCCTGGGCTACATCTGTGCAGGGGTTCTAGGTTATCTCCATGAATAGTCCTTGGTTGGAGTATGAGTCTCTGGGAAGTTCCCTATGTTCAAATTTTCTTGTTCTGTTGCTCTCCTTGTGGAGACCCTGTCCTCTCCAGCTCTTACTATTTCCCAGTTCTTACCTAAAATTCCGTTCACCTGCCCAACAGTTGCCCATCCGGCTCAGCATCTGCTTTCATAGTCTGAAGGGCAGAGGCTTTCAGAGGCCCTCTGTGGTAGGTTCCTATGTTGTTTCCTGTTTTCTTTTTCTTCTGATGTCCATCCTCTTTGCCTTTCTGGATGGGGATTGGACGTTTTAGTTAGGGTCCTCTCTCTTGCTTAGTTTCTTTACATGCACAGGTTTTAGTGGGTTTGTCCTATGTTGTATGTCTATATGAGTGAGTATATACCATGTGTGTCTTTTTGCTTCTGGGACAACTCACTCAGGATGATCCTTTCCAGATCCCACCATTTACCTGCAAATTTCATGATTTCCTTATTTTTCATTGCTGAGTAATATTCCATTGTGTAGATGTACCACAATTTCTGCATCCATTCTTCAGTTGAGGGGCATCTGGGTTGTTTCCAGCTTCTGGCTATTACAAATAAAGCTGCTACAAACATGGTTGAGCAAATGTCCTTTTTGTGTACTTGAGCCTCTTTTGGATATATGCCCAGTAGTGGTATGGCTGGATCTTGAGGAAGCGCTATTCCTAGTTGTCTGAGAAAGCGCCAGATTGATTTCCAGAGTGGTTGTACAAGTTTACATTCCCACCAGCAGTGGAGAAGGGTTCCCCTTTCTCCACAACCTCTCCAGCATGTGTTGTCACTTGAGTTTTTGATCTTGGCCATTCTCATGGGTGTAAGGTGAAATCTCAGGGTTATTTTGATTTGCATTTCCCTAATGGCTAGTGAGGTTGAGCATTTCTTTAAGTGCTTCTCTGCCATTCGGTATTCCTCTATACAGAGAATTCTCTGTTTAGCTCTGTTCCCCATTTTTTAAGTGGATTACTTGGTTTGCTGCTTTTCAGCTTCTTTAGTTCTTTATATATACTGGATATGAGTCCTCTGTCAGATAAAGGGTTGGTGAAGATACTTTCCCAATCTGTAGGTGGTCGCTTTGTTTTGATGACGGTGTCCTTTGCTTTACAGAAGCTTTTCAGTTTCATGGGGTTCCATTTATTGGATGTTGATCTTAGAACCTGTGCTGTTGGTGTTATGTTCAGGAAGTTGTCTCCTGTGCCAATGTGTTCAAGGCTTTCCCCCACTCTTTCTTTTAACAGGTTTAGTGTGACTGGTTTTGTGTTGAGGTCTTTGATCCACTTGAACTTTAGTTTTCTGCATGGTAATAAATATGGATCTATTTGCATTTTTCTGCATGTAGAAATCCAGTTAGACCAGCACCATTTGTTGAAGTGCTGTCTTTTCTCCATTGTATGGTTTTGGCTTCTTTGTCAAAAATCAAGTATCTGTAGGTGTGTGGGCTTATTTCTGTGTCTTCTATTCGATTACATTGATTAACCATTCTGTTTCTATGCCAATACCATGCAATTTTTATTACTATTTTTCTGTAGTACAGCTTGAGGTCAGGGATGGAGATATGATGATATTTTGTTGTATAGGATTGTTTTAGCATTTCTGGATTCATTGTTTTTCCATATGAAATTCAGAAATGTTTTTTCAAGTTCTGTAAAGAATTGTGTTGGTATGTTGATGGGAATTGCATTGAATCTGTAGATGAGATGGACTGGACACCAGAAAAGGAAATAAACAGGAAACAGAACAGAATCCTATCAGATAAGGCTTCTGAAAGACTCTACTCAGCAGGATATTAAAGCAAATGTTGAGACTCATAGCCAAAATTTGGGCAGATTTCAGGGAATCTTATGAAAGAAGGGGGAGATGAAAGACCTGGAGGGAACAAGAGCTCCATAAGGAGAGCATCAGGAACAAAATATCTGGGCACAGGGGTCTCTTTCTGAGACTGATATTCCAACTAAACACCATGCATGAAGATAACATAGAATCTCTGCACAAATGTAGCCCATGGCAGCTCAGTGAGTTCCTTAGTAATGAAAACAGGGACTGTCTCTGACAAGAACCCAGTGTCTAGCACTTTGACTGCCTACCCCTGATGAGAAAGCATCCTTGCGAGTCCACAGAGGAGGACAATGCAGTCAGACCTTTGATCACCTCCTGCACAGTGGGTTGAGCAGCCATAAGAAACCACAGAGGAAGAAAATGCAGCCAATCCTGATGAAACCAGAGAGGCTAGAGTCTGATGAAAGGTAACCTGGGGGAGGGACAGGAGAAGAAGAGGGAGGGAGACTAAGAGTGGGAGGGGCTGAAGGAGGGGTTACAGCTGGAGTACAAAGTAAATAAATTGAAATTAATATAAATAAATAAATGAATAAATAAATAAATAAAAAGTTTAGAGACACTTATTCTTATTTTATTAATTTCAAAGTTATTTTAGTTATTTTATTGAATTATTAACTGTTAATTATATAATTTCTTTAATAGTGTACATTATTATTATTATTATTATTATTATTATGTGTGACATGTATATGTCAATGTCAGAACATTCATGCCACAGTGCAGATGTGGAAATCAGAGGACAACTTTCCAGAGTCAGTTTTCTTCTTTCATTTTTGGATATTTAGAGGGAACTGAGATCATTGGATTTTACAGAAATCATTTTCAATATTACTTGTCTAATTCTATTGCTAGCCAATCTTGACTTACAAATTTTAGAATTAAAGCTTGACTCAACATTTTATATGAAGGCAATTAAATAGAAGGATATTATAGAATAGTATAATACAATTATTAAATTTCTACTATCTAGTTTCTAGAACTGTAACAATATAAAACAGCATAAAATTTTCTTTTTAGAGACCCAAGATGGCTGCTACCAGTGTGCTCCATATCTGAGGGTCACAGGATCATTAACTCCGAAATTGGTGAGTGGAGGAGCAGCTGAAGCCAGATCATCAACAGTGAGGTTTCCTGGGTTAGAGGGGACAACCTGTGAGCTGAGACCATTTGGATCTAGGTCACTTACCCTTAAGGGGCCTCTCTCCTCTGCAGAAGTGGTCTGCAGTGCCTGCTGCTCCAAGCTCAGAACTCCCTTCTTCTTAAGTGAGACAGTCGATTCTGGCTGCAGGTAGAGTGACTGGATCCCAGGTCTGCAGGTTGCTGTACAGGCTTCACAGGGCCTCCCAGATGGTAACTGTACTGGCCTCCCATTTCAATGGCTGTGGCAGGTTGTTGTGAGGGACACCTAGGGGGTCCTCTGTATGGGTATCCCAGGTCTGTGGATAGTTCTACAGGCTTCCCAGGGCCTCCTAGAAGGAAGATGTACCACCCTCCTAAGGCTGCAGCAACAGCAGAGGCAGGGTGGCAGCTATCCCTAACAAGAGATTCCATGCTTCTTGACTGAGGCAACAGAAGTGGCTACCCCAGAATCTCACTTGCCCCTGCAGACTCATATATGACAGTAGAGAACAGGGGGGACCCCTGTACTTTCTGATTATTCTTGCTAGTGAGTGAGTGCACCTTCAAGTGAGTGTTTACAGAACCCCAGATCCAGGGTCCCTCTATGCTAGCAGCTAGACATCAGATCCCTCCCAACCACACACCCACTGAGGACAAAGTAGGGATTCTTGGGACAGTGTTCTCAACATTGAAGCCCCTGTTCTGTGAGTCTAACAGTGGAGTCCAGGCAAACAATTACTGGAACCCAGACAGAACTGAATACCAGGAAGACTGTACAATAGGCCTGTAGGCCACTGAGGTATTCAGGGCACCTGCGCATGCACATTGCGCTCAAAATCAGCACCAGTACATGCACTACATCCTGTATTTAAACCCCACATTCCAGGCATCAACATGCTCTAGCACTCTGTCCTTGAAAGCACACTTCTGCACACATGCCACCGCTTGCTTGTATGCACTTGGGGACCTGCACTGTGATCTTTCACATCCACTCTCAAACCATTGAATCTCTCCCATTTTCCTGAAGAAGGTTCCAGACACAAGAGAAAGACAGAACAAGTCTGAAGTACAGATTCCAGGAACAAACAGAGAAGGTTATGGATAAGCAGATGGCCAGAGGTCAGCATAAGAACACATCCAACAAAAATCAGGACATCATGGATTCACCAGCAACTGGAAAAAACAATGGATATGCTAATATGCTAATTCATTGGAAACACAGGAAAATGAGCTCAATTCTGGGCTTATCCAGATATTACAGGCAAATAAAAAGGAAACAAACAAAGCTCTCAAAGAAATAGAAGCAAATACAGCCAAACAAATGGAGGCAAAAGTAGAGGCATATAGAGAGAAAACAAACAAAAATACAGAGGCCATCATGGAAAAACTGGAAACCACATTTAAACGATGAAGGAAATGGTGAAAGACATGAAAACAGAATTAGAATCAATAAAGAAAACACAAATAGAGAAAACTGTGGAGCTAGAGAACTGAGAGAAAAGATCAAGAAACACAAAGCTAAGCATCACCAACAGAATACAAGAGATGGAAGAGAGAATCACAGTCTCTGAGTACACATTTGCAGAAATTGATACATCTCTCAAAGAAAAAGTAAAATCTTAACAGTGCCGAATACAAAACATCCAAGAAATCAAAAATGCCAAGAAAAGACAAAATCTAAGAAAATAGGAATAGATGAAAAAGAAGATTCCAACTGCCAAGGTCCAGAAAATATTTTAAAAAAATCATAAAAGAAAATTTTCCCAACATAAAGAAAGAGATGGCCAATAACATACAAGAGGCCTACAAAACACCAGATAGAATGGACCAGAAAAGAAACTCTTCACATCACATAATAGTCAAAACACTAAATCTACAGAACAAAGTGAAAGCAATAAAAGCAGCAAAGGAAAAGGCCAAGTAACATATAAAGGTATACTTATCAGAGTCACACCAAACTTCTCAACAGAAACTATCAAAGCAAGAAAGGCCTGAGCATATATGCAGACACTAAGGTATCACAGATGCTAAGCCAGACAACTATACCTAGCAAATCTTTCAATCAACATAGATAGAGAAAACAAAATATTCCATGACAAAACTAAACTTAAATAATATCTACAGAGCAACCCAGCTCTACAGGAGATACTAGAAGAAAAACTCCAATCTAAAGAAATCAACTACACCCAAGAAAACACAGGATATGGATAACTTCACAACAAAGAATTAAAAGAAAACAAACAGTGAAACACGGTAACACCACTAACTCCAAAATAAAAGGAACTAACATTCATTGGTCACTATTATCTATCCATGTCAACAGACTCAACTCTCCAATAAAAAAGACACAGGCTAGCAGAATGATCACACAAACAAGATTCTGCATACTACTGCATTGAGAAACACATCTCTGCAAAAAGATAAAAACTACCTCAGAGTAAAGGGCTGTAAAAATGATTTTCAAGCTGGAATAGCTATCCTAATTTTCAATAAAATAGACTTTCTGCCAAAATTAATTTAAAAAAAAGGATGAGGAGGGGTATTTTATTCACATCAGAGGAAAAGTCCACCAGTATGACTTCAAAATTCTGAACATCTATACTGCCAATACAATACATTTGTAAATGAAGCAGTTTTGAAAGCTTAATCACACATAGATCCCAAAACCTTAATAGTGGGAAACATCAACACTCCACTCTCACCAAGGGACAGATCATCTAGACAGAAACTAAATAAGGAAATAATTACACTAACAGAGGTATGAAATTCATTGGACCTAATAAATCTCTACAGAACTTTTCACCCAAACTCAAAAGAGTATACCTTCTTTTCAGCTCCTCGTGGAACCTTCTGAAAATTTGACCATATATAGGGCACAAAGCAAGCCTCAACAGATACAAGAAGATTGAAATAATTCTTTTTATCCTATCAGACCACCATGCCTACAACTAGACTTCACAAAATCAGAAATAACAAAAAGCCTACACACAATTGGAAACTAACCAGCTCTCTACTCAGTGCCAGCTTGGTTAGGGAAGAAGTGAAAAAAGAAATTAGAGACTTCTTAAAATTCGATGTAAATGAAGACACAACTTACCCAAACCTATGGGATACAATGAAAGCAGTGCTAAGAGGAAAGTTCACAGGACTAAGTGTCTCCAGAAAGAAGTTGGGGATATCACATACAAGCAACTTGATGATACACTTAAAATCCATAGGAAAAAGAAGAAGAAGCAGACACACCCAGGAGGAGTGGATGAATGGAAATACTCAGAGCTGAAATCAATGAATCAGAAACAAAGAAAACAATACAAAAAAAATCAATGAATCCAAGAGCTGGTTCTTTGAGAAAATCAACAAGATAGACAAATCCTTAGCCAAACTAATTAAAAGACAGAGAGAAACTATCCAAATCAGCAATATCAGCAATTGAAAGGGAGACATAACAACAGACAATGAGGAAGTACAAGCAATCATTAGGTCTTACTACAAAAGGCTATACCCCAAAAATTTTGAAAATCTAAATGAAAAAGACATTTTTCTTGATAGATTCCATTTACCAAAATTAAAAAAAAAGATGAGGTAAATAGGTAAATAGATTAAATAGTCCTATATCCCCCAATGAAATAGAAGCAATCATCAAGTCTCCCTTCCCCAAAAATGCCTGGGGCCATATACTTTCAGAATTCTACCAGACCTTCAAATAAGAGCTAACTCCAATTTTCTTCAAACTATTCCACAAAATAAAAACAGAAAGAATATTACCAAACTCATCCTATGAGGTCACAGTCACCTTGATATCTAAACTACAGAAAAGACCCACCAAAAAAGAGAACTTCAGACCACGCTTTCTTATGAACATTAATACAAAAATACTTAATAAAATACTTCAAAACCAAACCCAGGAACACATAAAAGATATCATCCACCATGAATAAGTAGACTTCATACCAGGTATTCAGGGGTGGTTCAAGACATGGAAATCCATGAATTTAATTTACCATATAAACAAACTGAAGGGGAAAAACTACATGATCATCTCCTCAGATGCTGGAAAAACATTTGACAAAATCCAACACCTAATCATGTTGAAAGTTTTGGAGATCAGGGATATAAGGCGTGTACCTAAACATAGTAAAGGCAATATACAGCAATCTTATAGCCAACATCAAAGTACATGGAGAGAAACATACATCAATCACACTGAACTCAATGACAAGGCAAGACTGCCCTCTCTCTCCTTATCTCTTCAACATAGTACTTGAAGTACTAGCTAAAAAAATAAGACAAATAAAGGAGATCAAGGGGAAATAATCAGAGAGGAAGAAGTCAAAGTATTACTATTTGCAGATAATATATTAGTATACATGAGCAAACCCAAAATTTAACCAGAGAACTCCTTCAGCTGATAAACACCTTCAGCAAAGTGGCTGGATATAACATTACCTCAAAAAATCTGTTGCTCTCTTATATATGAAAGACAAAAGGGCTGAGAAATAAGTTAGTTAAACAACACTATTCACAATAACCACAAAGGACATAAAGTACCTTGTTGTGACTCTAATCAAGCAAATCAAAGACTTGTATGAAAAAAAAATTAAGTCTCTAAAGAAAGTGAAGAAAATATCAAAAGATGGAAAAATCTCCCATACTCATGGATCAGTAAAATTAACACAGTGAAAATGTCATCCTGCCAAAAGCAATCTACATATTCAATGCAATTCCCATCAAAATAACAACCCAAGTTTTTTACAGAACTTGAAAGAAAAATTATCAACTTCATATGGAAAAACAACAAAAAAATAAACAGAATTGCCAAAACGATCCTGTACAACAACAGATCATCTGGAGGTAGCTCCATTGGTAATCTCAAGCAGTCTACAGAACAATAATAATAAAAACTTCATGGTGCTGGCATAGAAACAGAATGGTGGATTAATGGAATTGAGTAGAAGACCCAGAAATTAACCCACACACATACAGATACTTGATTTTTTATAAAGAAGCCAAAACCATACAATGGAAAAAAGACAGTATCTTCAACAAATTGTGCTGGTCTAATTGGATGTCCTCATGTAGAAAAATAAAAATAGATCAATATTTATCACCCTGCACAAAACTAAGGTCCAAGTGGATCAAAGACCTCAACATAAAACCAGATACACTAAATCTGTTGGAAGTAAAATTGCTGAAGAGTCTTGAAATCATTGGCACAGGAAACAACTTCCTGAACAGAACAACAGCACAGGCTCTAAGATCAACAATCAACAAATGGGAAGTCATGAAAATGAAATGTTTCTGTAAAGTAGAGGACATTGTCATCAGATCAAAACAACAGACTGGGAAAGGTTGTTCACCAACCTTATATGTGACAGAGGACTAATATCTAGAATATATAAAAAACTGAGGAGTTAAAAAGAAACAAATCAAGTAATCCAATTAAAAATGGGGTACAGAGATAAACAGAGACTTCTCTATAGAGGAATATTGAATGACAGAGAAACATTTAAAGAAATGCTCAAAGTCCTTAGTCATCAGGGAAATGCAAATCAGAATGACCCTGAGATTTTACCTTACACCCATCAGAATGGCTAAGATCAAAAACTCAAGTTAAAATACCTGCTTTAGAAGATATGGAGAAAAGGGAACCCTCCTCCATTTTAGGGGGTAATGTAAACCTGTATAGCAACTTTGGAAATCAATCTGTTGCTTTTTCGGGAAATTAGTAATAGTGCTACTACAAGATCGAGCTACACCACTCCTAGGCATAAATCCAAAGTATGTGCAAGTACACAACAAGGATATTTGGTCAACCATGTTAGTAGAAGCTTCTTTTGTAACATCTGGAAACAACCCAGATGTCCCTCAACTGAGAAATGGATACAGAAATTGTAGTACATTTACACAATGGAATACTACTCAGCAATTAAAAACAAGGAAATAATGGAATTTTAGACAAATGGTAGGAAGTAGAAAAGATCATCCTGAGTGTGTTGTCCCAGAAGCAGAAAGATGCACATGGTATATACTCTCTTATAAGTAGATATTAAACATATAATATAGGAAAACTTATTAAAATCTGTACACCTAAAAAGCCAAGCAAGAGGGAGGATCCTGGGTAAGATGATCAATCCTCGCTTAGAAACGCAAAAGGTATGGGCATCAGAAAAAGAGAAAACAGGAAACAGCACAGGAGCCTATCACAGACTGCCTCTGAAAGACTCTATGAAGCACTGTATCAAAGCAGATGTTGAGGCTCATAGCCAAACTTTGAGCAGAATGTAGGGAATATTGTGAAAGAAAGGGGAGATAAAAAGACCTGGAGGGTACTGGAGTGCCACAAGGAGATCAACAGAACCAAAAAATCTGGGCCCAGGTTTCTTTTCTGAGACTGATACTCCAACTAAGGGCTATGCATGGAGATAACCTAGAACCGCTCCACAGATGTATCCTATGGCAACTCAGTATCCAATTGGTTTCTGTAGTAATGAGAACAGGGACTGTCTCTGACATGAACTCAGTGGCTGGCTCTTTTATCACCCCCCCAAAAAAGGGGAGCAGCCTTACCATGCCACAGAGGAAGACAATGAAGCCAGTCCTGATAAGACCTGATAGGCTATGATCACATGGAATTGGAGTAGTTCCTTCCCTATCAGTGGACTTGAAGAGAGACTTGGTAGGACATGAGGGAAGGAAGGTAGGATTGGGAAGTTATGTGGGAAGGATGTGATACAAAGTGAATAAACTGTGACTAATATAAAAATAAAATTAATATTAAAAAAGATTATTTTGAACCCCCCCAAATTTTTTTCTTTTCATAGTTTCCCAATATAATGATTTTATTATTTGGGACTTTCACATAGTGCAACCCCATCACCCTCAAATCCCAGCCCTTCTAGGTTCATATACTCATTTTTCCTTCTCACATAAAAAATAAAGATTATATATATATATATATATATATATATATATATATATAAAGATTTATATTTATATAAATAAATATATATATAAATAAAGTCCAATTTGTGATACCCATATACTACTCATTGAAACATGGTCAAACCTCCAGTGGCCAGAACAAAAACGTATCCTTCCACTCCTAATCAGAAGCCATCAACTATGAATAGCCACATTTCAGAATACCTATCCCATTTTTTAAGAGCTCTTTTTCCTGTGTAGACTGTTTCTTTTGGGAGTGTGATAAGGAATGGGTGGTAAAGGTTGTCATAGAAGCCTTCGTTGTCTCTTTCCTAACTGTGAGCATGTAGTTATTGATACCACTGAAAAAGAAGCTTCCTTGCCCTTTAGAGCCTGCAGCAGCAGGTATCATGAACTTCCACATGGTTTCTGGTAACAGCATAGACCATAGACCTCCTACTATTTCCCATAGGCAGGATTATCTTTCAATTAGGCAGGTTGTCTGGGACCAGAACTTACTATTGTTCTTGGCTGCTACATATCTCCCTGCTGCATTGAGTATGATCATTGTGCTTACAGTCTATGGGCAATGCCACAGCCCTGAGATCCACTTCTCTCAGCAGGGTAAGTTGCACAGGTTAGTTGCTGCGGGCTGTATAGAAGGGCAAGGATGGGACCTGCTTAGTAATACCGTGTTCTTTGTGTGCTATGGCCTTGCACCAATACCCTTTGCCACCATGTCTCTAGTGGCACCATTCACTGTTGCATGTGTGGCTCTGCTCTGCCATCTTTCATTTCAGTGTCGTGAGTCCACTTTATAAATCTGTCTTCCTATAAGCTTCAGAGCATCCATGGGTCTCTCAGAGCTCCAAGGTCCCATAGGTGCCCATGGTGCCATCTTACTTCCTCTCAAACTAACATGCACTGAAATCCCTTCTATGTTCAGTCAGTGTCCACATTCAAGGACCTCTACAACAAAAATCCTGGATCCTTTGCTATAGTCTCTCCTCACCATCCAGGGCTCTTTATTTTGAGTCACATGGGAACAGGATTGGTTGAATAATGTGAGACCCACAGAAATCAAACTTTGGCATCTACAGCAGGAGATCTCTGCAAAAACCTCTGTGAGCAGGGTGTAGGCATTTCCACTCATATAAGAAATCCATAGTCACAGCATTGAATGTCAAAAAACAAGACAATGGAAAGAAATCAACAGCAGAATTTTGAGAGCTGTGTCTTTATGAGCAACCTCTGAGAACACTACCATGAACCCTTCCTGTTTGTTTTCCACCCCTATAGTTCCTCTCACCTATGAGGTTCCAGGGCTGGTAACTGCCACTGTGATGCTATGCTGCCTAGTAACTTTTCTAGGTCACCTAAACAAATGGCATATATATATATATATATATATATATATATATATATATATGAGAGAGAGAGAGAAAGGCAGACAAACAGACAGACAGACAGACAGACAGAGATATCACTTTAAGTGTTTTAAAGCCAACAGGGAATGACAGGTATCGTTAATATTAGAAGGCAGGAGAATCAAGAGTCGGAGATCAGCTTAGACTACATGAGGTCTGTCTTAAAAATGTTTGAATTGATTTAGAAGGATAATTTTATGACATGTAAGTTATATAACAACTTTAAAATAAAACAAATTGTGTACAGTACCCTCAAATTTTATATTTTAAAATAGTTTTGTTTCCTCTTTTCTCCTTTTTCTGATGTCCATCCTCTTTGCCTGTGGCAGTTCAGTATCCAAGTGGGTTCCATTGTAATAGGAACAGGGACTGTCTCTGACATGAACTGATTGGCCTGCTCTTTAATTACCTCCCCCTGAGGAGGAAGCAGCATTACCAGGCCACAGAAGAGGACAATGCAGCCACTCCTGAGGAGACCTAATTGACTAGGATCAAAAGGAAGGAAAAGAAGTCCTCCCCTATCAGTGGACTTGGGGAGGGGCTGGCATGCAGAGGGTGGAGGAAGGGAGGGATTGGGACAGGAGGAGGGAAGGAACCACAGAGGGGATACAAAGTGAATAAAGTGTAATTAATAAAGAAAAAAAGTAGTGTTATATTAAAAAATAGTTTTGTTTGCTTTTATTATTGGTTTTACATAACGAAAATACAGAGCAGTTATGCTTTATTGTAGACAGGGGCTTAAGGAAATACAAAATAATTGAAATTTAACTTATTTTCCTTGACTAGGTATTTGTAAGTAACATACATTTACAATAATAAATGTTAATAAGAAAGAGTGAATTCATTGTTTTGAACATAAAAGAAAGGTAAGGAAGATTAGTCTTCTCTTTTCAAATATTTAGAATGAGTTTCAAAAATCATTGTATGAGGAATGTGAAATAGTACATATGAGGTTTAAGGAGATAAAGCAAACCATAAAAGCTTTGTTGTATTTCTGGCTAGGTTATTTCTTAACTTCTTTTAGATATGCCAGCTACTTAATTGGGCATTCATTTTTGCTTCAATAACATAAGGATAATAACTTGTTATAATTGTTGTAATAATCCATGCAAAGTGTTCAAAGGCATCCATGGCAATAAGTAAATATTCAGTAGTGTTATAAGTTGTTCTCTCTCCACACATAAAATAAATTCAAACTATATAAAATAATTATCAATAAAAGAGTTTTCATACAATTACTCTTTAAGAGTTGTGTTGTTTTAATGTATATTCTTTGTATTTTATAAGTATACTTGATATAAAGATATATTTTTAGTGTGGTGAATGCATATGCTGATGTGTCTTGGACATAAGTGATGTTTACTTTAGTTTGATTTATTTTTTCTGTTCCTTGTTACTAATGATTCAAATGCATTGGAAAGTTTGTTTATAGAAATACAGTTATATGTCTTGTTTTGTCATTTTAATAAAATGATTTGTACATTTACAATATCATGTTTTACAGTTGTCTTGTAATATAGTATTTTTAGAAAGAATGTGTTTATTCATTCAGTTTTTAATTAAGTGTTTATATATATCAAGAAGCAGTTTATTTTATAATTAGCTAAATGAAATCCTACATTAGTGTTTAATTTAATTTTTTAAACTTTTTACAAACCAGGTCTTATCTTAGAAAGTTCCAAAACAGGCAATTAATTTTCAAAGGAAATATATAATATTAAATTTATGTGAATTTAACCATAGAACAAATCAAACTTCCTCTTTCATAAAGAAAATTTGACACAAAATTGATGCATATATTACTCTAAAATTTCTTGACATATACTCTAAAATAATCCTGCTTTTGAAAGAGGCTTGGAGAGAGAAATTTCAATTAATTTTGGGAGAAAAAGAAATCTATTGCTTTGTCTCTGAGTATATTTGTAAACTTTGAATAACTCATTCAGTTATTTTAATTTTCTATTTGTTTTTCTTTTTATTAAAAATTTAAAAATACATTTATTAAACAAATGTAAACAAAAGTAAACAAATGATTTACTTGGAAAAACTCTGTAATGACTTATATGATGGTACTCATTCACTAAGCAAAGGATAATATAACCGTATAATATAATTTAAAATCATAGTTAAGCATGTCAGATACGGATTTATCAATGCAACAAGAAAATAAAAGAGAAGACTGAGGACCCTTAAACCATCTCTGTTTTACCTCAGTGTTCATATTGACCAAATATATTTGTTTCTTATCATTGTATCACTTTTAAAAATATTCATTTACTTATTAACAAAATGAAGTTGGGCCAAGTTCACAACTTTAGTTTACATGAATAAAGTACATGCTTATAAGTCAATTTGGAACTAAGTATATGATGTAAAAAAGCAAATCACAATCATATATATATATACACTCTCTATATATAAAATCATTCATAAGATTTATTTAATAAACCAAGATTTTGAAAGTCATTGTTTATTTTTCATAACCCTCATAATGATATCATAAAGAAAACAAATATCATGTAACTTCTCTATCATCTTGGTTAGGTTAATACAACCACAAGGCATAAACCAAAATACAGATATTCATAGAATTTCCCAGTTTCACTGAGCCCTGTGAATGTGAAATTTTAAACAGAGCTCTTTAGTAAACATATTTTTAGACTGGGGAGAAACAAAATAAGACATACGGGGAACAAATGTTGTGAAAAGAAAGAACATTTTGTCTCAGTTAAAGGAAAATGAGCCTGGAGCTATCAAGTAAAAATAGCAGACATTAAAAAAGAAAAAAAAATAGCAGACATTGATACCAGCAGACATACCATACCAGCTTCTCGTGGGCAGGAGCTTGTGTAGCATTTGGCAACATAATCCTTTTTGTCTCTGTTTGGATCTATGAATCTGAAACTGTTAGCTTTCTTGTTAACATGCCAGTGTAGGAGGCTTGAAACCAGAAAAAAACTTTTAGGTCATCCTTAGAACTATATCAGTAACTATATCATATTTTAAGAAAACTGTATAGGAATCAAGGCAAATGAAACATTAAAATTACAAAATAAAACCTGATATTTTCTCCTTAGTGTAATATGAAAGGGGTGCAATGATCCCACAAAAGTTTTATGAATATCTCCATTTTGGTTTATGCCTTATGGTTATATTAACTAAGATAATGGAAAAGTTACATGACATTTGTCTTCTTTATGATATTATTAGCAAATATCAAGGCCCATGGTTGCTTCTGTGTTAATGAGATCATCAGCCAAGATGGCAGCAAACCACACGGTTGCTGTTTGT
The DNA here is from genome assembly GCF_030254825.1 of Meriones unguiculatus. Lineage (NCBI taxonomy): Eukaryota > Metazoa > Chordata > Mammalia > Rodentia > Muridae > Meriones > Meriones unguiculatus. Next base: position 49,155,785 of record NC_083369.1, on the reverse strand, counting down.
TCAAGACAAGTTCATCTCTATGCTAAAGTAAGCACATCCTTCATTAAGACATTAAGTCTCTTGGGATCTACTACCTCAGATGATCAAATTTGGACCTTATACTTATTGTAAAAAGACACTTTTTAGGTTAGCATGTATATGGGAAGAAGCAGTACCTGTTGTCCTGGCTGGGAGGCCCAAAGCAGCAAAATAAAGAAATATGTGAAACATTTTCATGGACTCAGCGCACGGAAGCAGAGTTAATAAGCTATGATCATAGTGTGAGAAGCAGAGGAAACAAGAAAGAGACAAAAGTGCTTTAGATGGTAATTTCCTTAAGGAATATAACTAACCCAGTTCAGCCTATGTTGGAAATAGTTTATCTGTTACCTGTCCTTAAAGACACAATGTCTTTTACTTCTTGTTTTATTTGTTCTCCTTTTTCCTTGTCAGAGTCAGGGGGTCATTTTGACCCAGAACTCGAGTATTTTGAGAGAATCATGATTGGGTCCCAAGTGAGATGTTCAAATCTTATCTCCAGAGCCAGCTTTTCAGTGACCTTAAACAACACAGGACAATTTGCCAGTGGACTCTGCTCTTCTCTAATATAGAGGAGGCTCATCAGCCAGATTAGCATCTGAGAGAGAAAGAGAGAGTTTAGGGAATTAGGTTTAGAAGTTTGAGCTAGTAAAACCTGTTACACAGAAATGAAGAAATAAAGGCAAGGTTATAGGAATGGACATAGAAATGAGATTTCAGAGTCTCATTTAGACTATTTGCCACTCTGTCTTATAGAGTTACCTGTGTCAATGAAACTATGAGAGTCAAAAATATTGTCCCATTTGACATCTAATCTAAACTGAAGGATTTTGTTTTGTTTTGTTTTCCTGTGAAGCAGGTTTTTTTTTTCTGTGTAGCCTTGGATTTCCTGGACTTTGTAGACCAGGCTGACCTCAAACTCACAGAGATCTGCCTGCCTCTGCCTCCCCAAGTGCTGGGAATACAGGCATGCACCATCGATCTTGGCTTGAAGTTTGTCTTAAAGAAAGCAAAAAGTATGTAGAAATAGAGATCTTTGTACCTCATTTTGGTCTAAGGTAAAATTGAAGCTCATTTCTCGATTTCTGGTAATATGTTGTCACCTACAACCAGAAGGTTGCCAGAAATTAGTGACCAGGGGGCTGCAATCGGCATCCCAAATTCCAGTGACCTGGCAAGCAAAGTCAAAGGCAAGAAGCTGAAACAAACTCCGGGATTCAAATTTTCAGCTACACAACAGGCAAAGCAGGAGCAAGAAGCCAGAAAGAGGATGTCAGTCTAGCATATGTGACTATAGATTGACCTTACTTTGGCATATGGCTATTGGATGTGGTGATATTTCACATGGCAAATGTTCTCTAGAGGTCAGAAGAAACAGAGACAGAGAGACAGAGACAGAGAGAGAACAAGTAGTTTATCTGGCAGACCAGAAAAGCAACAGAATGGGCTTGAACACTTAAGTAGACAAAATCCACAAAAGCCAAAAGTTCCAGATCATGACTGAGGGTCTTTAAGCTTCTTAAAGAGATCAGAGATGCTCTAATTAAATTAGATCTGTTAAAAAAAAAGCAAAAGGAAAAAAAAAAGAAAGAGTCAGACAGGTTAAAGAGAGCAAAGATAGGTCATCCAGAAAGGGTGGCTGGGGTGTGAAGCTATAAATGTTAGATTGATAAAAGCAACAGAAAAATAAAAGAAAGGAGGATATGATTTCTACAGGAGCAGATTGTCCTTTAGTCAGAAATTTGAAGGGTACAGTGTCTTTGTGAATTTGGAGACTGTGCCCAAGAGTGGGGACTTAGAGTCTTATAGGACTGAAGAGGGAAGTTTGAGATGCAACCAGTCTATCTACAGATCTATTCATTTCTGTTTTAGAGTTGTTTTAGAGTTAATCTGTTGATCTTATCAGAAGCTGCTCAGACCCTAACATCCTGTTGAAACTGTTGGCAACTTTTCAGATTTCCTATCAGGAGAATATTGTCATCCCACCAAAGGTTTTCAGAGTTCTTAATCTTCCAAACAAGGGATGTGCCACATACACTTACTCCAAGCACTTGAAAAAAAAAAAAAAAAAAAGACAGGACTTCTTTATAAGTTCAAAGTCAACCATGTATACATATTGAGAACCTATAATAAGACACCAAAATTAAATTACCTGAAACACATTACCACAAAAGTATGAAGTAGTTCTTCAAGAGCATAAGAAACTATGAAAACATGAAAAAAACTACATTTCTGTAGGAAGGGAAGTCATTTTACAACAGCATGAAAAAAAATCACTCACAGGTTTTAGTTAATTCCAGAAGTAATCCAGTTGATAAACAAAACTAGCCATGACAATCAACAATATAATAAGGCTTCTTTGACATAAAACATTCTTTTCAAGTCAGGGTCCTAAAAGCTGTTAATAACATTCTGTATTTCTTCTACTTAAGGTTTAATTCTTCAGAAAAGAGAACTGTTAGAGATAATAAGATTCTAAAGGTGTCTTCAAATAATTACAGAACATAATTCTTTTATTATACTTAATGAATATACCTCCATAAAACTATCCTGGTCATGGGATCCAAGATGGAGGCTCCAACCACGCAGGGTATCTGAACAGCAGCTCAGCAGTGACAGCAGGGAGAACAGCAGGCCACACTGTGGATGCCAAACCCCTGATGTGTGTGTTTCTCAGGTGAGAGGAGAATCCACTGGAATACTCTAAGGCCCATCCTCAGGCCACATGCCTAATACCTGGAAAAATTCTCAGGTTCTCACCTAGAACTGCCTCAGCCCTAGGCCAGGTGCCCAAGTCCACCGGCTATGGACATCTTTTTGGGACCAATGGCTCACAGCTTTTTCCCCTTAGCCTTATGCTACCCACTGAAGCCAACCTTCTGTGGAAAAAGGTTAGGGACTGGTGCCTGGCTGTTCAGACATTGGACACTCACTCTCACTGTCTGTGAAGTGAGTATCTTCTTGTACTGAGGATGAGGCTTCAAAACCTGACAGGAACACTAACAGACCTTTGGACACCTTCATGATACAAGTGGCTCCTGGTTCCAAACCGAGGAACCCATTCTCACCATCCTGTGGACACGTTCTTGGTCACTGCAGCTAGTGGTGTTCACCCTCACCATCCTGTGAGGGAATACCTTCTGGTACTGTGGAGGAGTCAGGTTTCATTTGACCTAATCCAAACCTGTCTGGCTCATCTGGGTGAGAATTAGACAGCATAGCACACACATTGAACAGAGCAGTGTTGAGCTAGGCACAGGACTCAAGTCCCATTGTCTGCCATCTCAAGGAAGCCAGTGGGGAATGGGAGCATCTCTAGGAACAAAGATATTTCTGCCAACACCACAGAAACATGGCTTACCCAGGCCAGGAACAGCAAGATGAGAACTTAGACCAGGCCAGTCAGCGAACTCAGCAGAGCTGAAATAAACACAGGACCCAAATTCCATTGTCCTCCTCCCCAAGGAGACCTGTGGGACACAGGAGCAACTCTAGGCTTGGAGATCGTTCCACCTGCACCCCAGCTACCTGACATACCTGGGTCACAAACAGTTAGTCAACAGAGACAATGAATCCAGCAGAGACTACAGGAGACTCTAGAGACAAGAGGACCCAGTCTGCAGTACAGGTTCTAGGAATAAACAGTTGGGGCTACAGACAACCAGATGGCTAGAGGCACAAATAAGAATAGATACAACAAAAAACAGGACATCATGAAACAGGACATCATGGCTTCAAAAGAATCTCCAAAACACAATGGATATTCTATTGCAGCTTATTCACATAAAAATGCTCTGAAATCTATAATTATACAGTTTTTTTGAGGTACATAAAGAGGAAACAAAGAAATAGAGGCACATAAAGAGGAAATGAACAAAATATGGAGGCCATCATGGACAGACAAGAATCCACATTCAAAGAGATGAAGACAATGTTGCAAGATATGAAAACAGAATTAGAATCAATAAAGAAAACACAAACAAGGAAAACTCTGGAGATGGAGAACTTAGAGAAGAGATCCGGAACCACAAAGGTAAGCAACACGAAAAGAATGCTAGAGATAGCGTAGAATATCTCAAGTGCTGAAGAATCAATTGCAGAAGTTGATATACTTCTCAAAGAAAAATTAAAATCAGAAAAGTTCCAGACACAAAACATCCAAGAAATCAAGGACACCTTGAAAATACGAAACCTAAAAATAAAAAGAATAAATGTAAAAAAAAAAAATTCAGGCTCCAAGGACCAGAAAATATTTTCAAGGAAATCATAGCAGAATATTTTCCCAACCTTAAGAAAAAGATGCCCTTAAACATACAAGAGGACTACTGAACACCAAATAGATTAGACCAAGAAAGAAATTCTTACAGCAACATAATATTCAAAACGCTAATCTACAGAACAAAGAAAAAATATTAAAAGTGGCAAGGGAAAAAGGCCAAGTAACATATAAAGGCAGAACTATCAGAATAACACCAGACTTCTCAAAAGGGATTATGAAAGCCAGAAGAGCCTAGGAATATATTATGCAGACACTAAGAGAACACAGATGTCAACCCAGACTACTATACCCAGCAAAACCTTCAATTTCAATTTACATAGACAGAGAAAACAAAATATTCCACGACACAACTAAATTTAAACAATACAAATCCAGCAACACAGCCTTACAGAAGATACTAAAACTCCAACTCAGCAAGGTCAACTATACCGAAGAAAGCACAGGATAAAGACACCATAACAACAACAAAAGAACTGAAAACAAGCACACAGGCACAGAATCACCATCAAATCCACAATTAAGGGGGCTGACATTCATTAGTCACTATTATCTATCAACATCAATGGTCTCAACTCCCCAATAAAAAGTCACAGACCAGCAGAATGGTTGCAGAAACTGGACCCAACATTCTGCTTAATTCAAGAAACACCTCTGCAACAAAGGTAGAGATTTCCTCTTACTAAAGGGCTGGAAAAAGGTTTCCCAAGCAAACAAACCCAAGAAGCATGCTGGAATAATTATCTTAATATCTAGAAAATAGACTTTAAACCAAAATTAATCAAAAGAGATAGAGAGGGACACTTCATTCTCATCAAAGGAAGAATCCACCAGGAAGACATCACAGTCCTGAACATCTATGCACTAAACACAAGGTCTCCTGCATTTATTAAAGCTTAAGTCACACATCCATCCCAACACCTAAACAGTGGGAGACATCAACACCCCACTCTCACCAAGGGACAGATCACAGACACAGAAGATAAACAGAGAAATAATGACAATTACAGAGGTCATGAATCAAATGGATCTCACAAACATCTACAGAACCTTTCACCAAACATAAATGAATTTACCTTCTTCTTACCACCTCATGGAACCTTCTCCAAAATAGACCATAGAGTTGGTCACAAAGCAACCCTCAACAGATACAAGAAGACTTAAATAATCCCTTGTATCATATCAGACCACCATGGTATAAAACAATTACAGAAAGCAAAAAGCCTACATACATACTGAAACTGAAATACTCTCTACTCAGTGACAACTGGTTTAGGGAGGAAATAGAAAGAAAATAAAGTCTTCCTAAATGCAATGAAAATGATGGTACAACTCACCCAAACTTATGGGACTCAATGAAAGCAGTGTTAAGAGGAAAGTTTATAGCACTAAATGTCTTCAAAAAGAAATTTGAGAGTCAAGAAGATGGCAGTGCCAGGAGAGCACTGTGTCTGAGAAGTGGGACAGCACTCTCCATGCAGCAACCACGAGACTGCCATTATTTCCACTGCTGGTGGGAATGTAAACTTGTACAACCACTCTGGAAATCAATCTGGCGCTTTCTCAGACAACTAGGAATAGTGCTTCCTCAAGATCCAGCCATACAACTCCTAGGCATATATCCAAAAGAGGCTCAAGTACACAAAAAGGACATTTGCTCAACCATGCTTGTAGCAGCTTTATTTGTAATAGCCAGAAGCTGGAAACATCCCAGATGCCCCTTAACCAAAGAATAGATGCAGAAATTGTGGTATATCTATACAATGGAGTATTACTCAGCAATGAAAAACAAGGAAATCATGAAATTTGCAGGTAAATGGTGGGACCTGGAAAGGATCATCCTGAGTGAGTTGTCCCAGAAGCAAAAAATCACACATGGTATATACTCACTCATATAGACATGCAACATAGGATAAACCCACTAAAATCTCTACATCTAAAGAAACAAAGCAAGAAATGGGACCCTAACTAAAACACTCAATCCCCATCCTGAAAGGCAAAGAGGATGGACATCAGAAGAAGAAGAAAACAAGAAACAACCTAGGAACCTGCTACAGAGTACCTCTGAAAGGCAGAAGACGAAAACAGGAAACAAACTAGGAACCTGCCACAGAGGGCCTCTGAAAGCCTCTGCCGTGCAGACTATCAAAGCAGATGCTGAGCCTGCTGGCCAATTGTCAGGCAGAGTGAATGGAAATTTATGTAAGAAGTAGGAAATAATAAGAGCTGGAGAGGACAGAAACTCCACAAGGAGAGAAATAGAACAAGAAAATTTGAACACCGGGAACTTCCCAGAGACTCATACTCCAACCAAGGACTATTCATGGAGATAACCTAGAACCCCTGCACAGATGTAGCCCATGGCAGTTCAGTGTCCAAGTGGGTTACATAATAATGGAAAGAGGGACTGCCTCTGACATAATCTGATTGGCCTGCTCTTTGATCACCTCCCCCTGAGTGAGGAGCAGCCTTACCAGGTCACAGAAGATGACAATGCAGCCACTTCTGATGAGAACTGATAGACTAAGATCAGAAAGGAGGAGAGGAGGACCTCCCCTCTCAGTGGACTTGGGTAGAGGCATGCATGCAGAAAGGGGAGGGAGGGTGGGATCGGGAGGGGAGGAGGGAGGGGCTTATGAAGGGATACAAAATGAATAAAGTGTAATTAATAAAAGTTAAATAAAAAATTACTGGGCAGACTGCTCAGACCCTGAATAACCTTTTAGCTAATGTAGCTCATGCCTTAGATGTACAAAAAGGAATTAATGCTCAACTAAAAGGAGGTTTGATGGTGTTCAATCAGAGGATTGACCTCGTACAAGAGCAAATTGATACCCTATGGCAAATCGCTCAACTTGGCTGTCAATGAAAGTATGCTGGACTTTGAGTCACTAGCATACATGAGAATTTTCCCTGTGCTGCAAATCTGTCTAAACAATTGTCTAACTATATTTTAGGTAATTGGACTGGAGAATTCGATACTATGATGGAGCAGCTGAGAGTGGCCATTGTCATGGTAAATTCTACCAGAGTGGACACAGGACTAGCCACAGGATTATCATCATGGATTGCTGCAGCCATGAATCATCTGAAGGAATGGGCGGGCATGGGAGCGTTAGCAGGCCTTCTGGTGTTGGTCACCTTGGTTTGCCTGTGGTATATATGCAAGATTAGAGTCTCACAACAGCGTAATGCAGCCATGACCATTCAGGCCTTTATAGCCATTGAAGCAGGACAGTCTCCCCAAGCATGGTTGGCTACCATAAAAAGCCAAAATGTTACGCTCAGGATGCGAGGCTAAGCATTGCACTCAGGGTCAGCCGCTTTGGACCCAGAGAAGAGCATGTCTGATTGCATGCGGGTTGATGCCCCAGGTCCCGCCTCTGAGAAAAAGGTATCAGACGGGTCTGATGCTCTTTGGGTGGATGACACCTAAATGAACATCAGTACAAAGTCCCAATTTATTTCTAATATCAGAGATCAGACCTCTACTCTTGCCTGATGCATCCAAAACAAAAAGGGGGACTGTAGAGAGCTGCGTAATGCCGCGCCTGAAAGATGGAGCTGGTTTCTGCCTTCCACCTTCCCGATGGTGAGTGCTCTCTGTCACAAACAACTCCACATTTGGCTAAGGCTGAGGATCTGGCTTGCTTCCATGTATGTGGACCTATCTGCATTGCCCACGTGGCATGCTGAGGTTGGCTACCCAGAGGCTATTTAAAGTGGGCTGGCTTTACCCAGGGTCAGATGATTGATCAAGGTTCCTGAATAAACTGCATTGAAAAAAAAAAAAAAAGATTACTAGAAAAAAAGAAATTTGAGACATCTCTTACAAGCAACTAAATGGCATACCTGAAAGCACTAGATAAAAAAAAAGAAGCAAACACACCCAATAGGCGTAGACAGCTGTAAATAATCAAAATCATGGCTAAAATCAGTAAACCTGAAACACAGAGAACAATTCAAACAATCAATGAAACAAAGATGTGGTTCTTTGAGAAAATCTACAAGGTAGACAAATCCTTAGCCAAAATAACTAAAGGGCAGAGAGACACTATCAAAATAAAAGTAATCAGAAATGAAAAGGAGAATATAAGCACTAATTCTGAGGAAATCTAAACAATTATTAAATCCTACTTCAAAAGGCTTTATGCAACAAAATCTGAAAATGTAAATCTAAAGGACAATTTTCATGATAGATTCCATCTACCAAAGTTCCATCAAGATCAGGAAAATAAATTAAATAGTCAAATATCTCCTAAGGAAACAGAAACTATCATCAAAAGTCTCGCATCATGAAAATACAAAAACAAAAACAAAACAAAAAAAAAAAAAAACAGCCAGACCTTTGCAGAGAAGGTTCTACTAGACCTTCAAAGAAGAGCTAATTCTAATAATCTTTAAAACTATTCCACAAAACAGAAGGAACATTACTAACCTCATTCTGTGAGGCCACACTCACCTTCATACCTAAATTCACAAAGACCCAACAAAGAAAGAGAATTTCAGACCAATTTAATTTATAAATATTGATGCACAAGTACTCAATAAAATACTTGCAAACCGAATTCAAGAACACATTAAAAATATCATCTACCACGACCAAATAAGCTTCATCTCAGGTATGCAGGCATGGTTCACTATTGAAATCCATCATATAAACAGACTAAAAGTAAAAACCACACAATGATTTCCTTAGATGCCGAAAAGCATTTGGCAAACTACAATACCCTTTCATGTTTAATGTCTTGGAGTGATCAGGGATGCAAGGCACATACCTAAACATAGGAAAGACAATATACAGCAAGTAGAAAAATCTTATGGAAGATGGGGGAGATAAAAAATACCTGGAGGGGACATAAGATCCAAGAGACGGAGACCAACAGAGCCAAAAATTAACATCAAACTAAACAATGAGAAAATTAAATCAATTCCACTGAAATCAGAGACAAGACAAGGGTTCCCAATCTCTCCTTACCTCTTTAACATATTACTTGAATTCCTAGCTAGATCAATATGACTACTAAAAGTGATCAAGGAGATACAAATCAGAAAGGAAAAATTCAAAATACCACTATTTGCAGATGATATGATAGTGTACATGACTGATCCCAAAAAATCTGCCGGAGAACTCTGGCAGCTAATCAATACCTCAGCAAAGGGGCTGGACACAAAATTACCTCAAAAAAATCTGGAGACCTGTATACAAAAGATAAACTAGATGAGAAAGTAATTAGGGAAACTCGACCCTTCAAAATAGCCACAATAAAATAAAGTATCCTGATGTGACTCTAACCAAGCAAGTGAAAGACCTGTATGAAAATAGGAAAAAAAAAAAAAACAAACTACTAGTCTCTGAAGAATGAAACTGAAGAAGATATCAGAAAATGGAAAGATCTCCCATGCTCATGGATACATAGGATTAACAGTGAAAATGGCCATCTTACCACAAGCAATCTACAAATTCAATGCAATTCCCATCAAAATACTAACGCAATTCATTACAGACCTAGAAAGAACAATTCTCATTTTCATATGGAAAAACAAACAAATGAAAAAAAGGCACATACCTAATAGATAATACATCACTGTAAAATAATAGATTTTCTAGAGGTATCTCCATTCCTGATATCAACTATACTACAGAGCAACATTAATAAAAATGACATAGTACTGGCATAGAAACAGGATGTTGCATCAATAGAACCAAATCAAAGATCCAGAAATAAATCCCTATACCTATGGATACTTGATATTTGACAAATAAGCCAAAACCATACAACAGAAAAAAGATACATCTTTAAAAAAATGGTGCTGGATGTCTACATGTAAAATATGCAAATAGAACCATACTTATCACAATGCACAAAAGTAAAGTCCAAGTGGATCAAAGTTCTTAACATAAGACCAAATACACTAAATCTGTTGGAAGAAAAAGTGAAAAAGAGCCTTAAACTCATTGGCACGTGAGACAGCTTCTAGAACAGAACAACAGCAGCTCAGGTCCTAAGATCAATAACCAATGAATGGAACCTCCTGAAACAGAAAAGGATGGGTAAAGCAAAGGACACTATCAACAGAACAAAACAAAGCCTACAGATTTCGAAATGATCTTTAGCAACTTTACATCTGACAGAGGGTTAAGATCTAGAAAATATAAAGAACTCAAGAAGCTAAACACCAACAAACCAAGTAATCCATTTAAAAATGGGTTACAGTGCTAAGAAAAGAATTTTCAATATTGAATGTCAGAGAAACACTTAAGGAAATGCTCAATGTCCTTAGTCATCCTAGAACTACAAATCAAAACAAATCTGACATTCCACCTTACAAACATCAGAATGGCCCAGGTCAAAATCTCAAGGGACAATACATGCTGGAGAGGATGTGGAGAGAGGTGAACCCTTCTCCATTGTTGGTGGGAATGTTAACTTGTACAAGCACTTTGGAAAGCAATCTGACTCTTTCTCAGAAACTTAGGACTAGTATTACCTCAAGATCTAGTGATACCACTCTGGGCCTATATCCAAATGAGGCTCAACCATTCAACAAGGATATTTGCCAGACTATATTCATACCAGCTTTATTCCTAATACCCAGAATCTGGAAACAACCTTGATGTCCCTCAACTAAAGAATGGATACAGAAATTGTTATACATTTACACAAAGAAATACTACTCAACAATTATAAAAAGGAAATCATGAAATTTGCAGGCAAATGGATGGAACTAGAAAAGATCATCCTGACTGAGGTAACCCAGAAACAGAAAAATACACACGTTATATAGTTACTTATACGTGGGTATTAGACATATAATATAGGAAAAACATACTAAAAATCTATTGTCTCAGGGTAAACAACAAAGATTACCTTAGGGAAGCGTCTCAGTCCTCATTCAGAAGGGCAAACAAGATAAACATCAGAAGTAGAAGAATACATGGAGCAGGACAGGAGCCTTCCACAGGGGGCCTCTGAAAAACTCTACCTGTCAAGGTATTGAAGTATATACTGAGAATCATTGTAAAACTTTGGGCAGAGTGCAAAGAATCTTATGGAAGACTGGGGAGAGAAAAAATACCTGGAAGGGCCATAAGATCCAAGAGATGGAGACCAACAGAGCCAAAAATTCTGAGCTCAGTGGGTCCTCCAGGAACTGATGAATCAACCAATTCAAGGAGAGGACCTTGGGGTCTGTCTGTGTCTCCAAGTGGGATTCTTCGAAAGATTAGCATGGGCTGTCTCCGACATGGACTCAGTGGGCAGCTTTTTGATTACCTCCTCCAGGGTAGGTGGCCTAATTATGCCACAGAGAAAGAGGATCCAAACAGTCCTGATGTGACCTGATAGACTAGGGTCAGATAGTAAAGGAAGAGTAGTACCCCTATCAGTGGACTAGGGGAGCTACATAGAGGAAGAAGAGAGAGGGTGGGTAGGACTGGGAGGTGAGGATATAGGGGGCTACAGCTGGGATACAAAGTGAATAAACTGTAATAAATAATAATAATAATAATAATAATAATAAAGAAATAAGACTGTACCAGTAGAGTATAAGCAATTTACTATTTTCAAAGGCTTTATTTCTGAAAATGAACACCATTTTGCCCAAAATAAGTAACATTTGTATGTAAAAACATGACAACAACCTCTACAAGATGATTAATTTTTAATGAGTTCTCATGTGTGTAGATACATGAAACCTCGAGTAGACATGATAGTTATGTTGTTTTTTGTGAACTTGAGTTGAATGATTCCATTCCTGAGCAATGTGTTGTATTTTTGTCATCATTTACTGGTTAAATTATTCAGAGAAATTAATTCTATATTACTCAGGATACTTTTGTGGGAGTACTTTAATTAAATAACAGTATAGAAATCTATTTACTGTCTAGAAATTGCTCATAATTTGTTAAAGAACAAAGAAAATGAGAATTCTGTATGCTTGTTACATTTCACTTTATAATAAAATTGTCTAAGCAAGTGATTCTGCAATAATACTTCAGAGGTTCTTATAGCTCTGGAAAATAAATTCATTTGCATTTTCATTTAATGTTGTATTTTTGAAATATTTTCAAATTTCACTACAGTTGAGAAGAAATAATGAAAATTCATTTTAAGATTTGCATATTTTGTATATTTTAAAGATATTATAAAGGCAGGATTGAATTGCCAGTCATTAAATTTGACAAAAATTAAAAAAAATATGAATCATCTTGTCTTTGTACAGTTTTGATTATGTGGATACTAATTTAAGTTGGTTGAGGTTTGGTGCATGATATTATAATGGTTTATAACAATTGGTAATTTTGTTTGAGTCAACTAGGACCTACAACTTTGTCTTTTGAATATACACAATGATTGACATCTTAACAGAGCTTTCCTGAAAAAGGTGTGTTTATCAAGACCTACTTTATTGTGTTCACTTTTGTAAGAATTTTTAAAATATCTTTCTTTGATCAAAAGTCCATTAGTAATGGACGGTGATATTATTTTGTACTCCATATCATATGGTGCACAGATATGGCATCTCATTCTGCTTATAATATAAATATTCTTGTATTTATCATTGAAAGTATTATGTATTTAGGTTGAGAGTGGTTATCTCTAGCAAACAGAAGCTATTTTCCTAGCTCTGATTATGCTAACGCTTCATAAATATCTGCATAATGTTCTTGTTTACTTATTCTTCTTGTTTATTTTTATCCCTAAGAGTTATTTTTTAAAGCCCCTTGTACAATTCAAATTAGTGACATTATATTTTTAAACCAGTGTTGAATTTATGTTTATCTTGCTTTCTACACTGTATTCATTTTTAGATACTTTAAAATATGTTGCTCCAGTTTTCAAATGGATTTTAATATTATAAAGAAAATGAAGAGTTTAGATGAGTATTGTATCATTAATATCATTGCAATCATAGAATGTATATATGTTGTTCAATTTTTAAATATGGTAATTTAAAGACTAGATAGTACAAATTTTTGAAAGATTTACAAAAAAATCTGCCTTATGTATTTACTAATGTGTCCTCAGCAAATATGCTTACCCTGTACTTAGCAAAAGCCAGAGCAGTAACAAATATTTAGCTAAATCAATTAAAAGAAAAAGAATGCACAAGTTAATAAAATTAGTCTGTCAGTGAAATAGCTCTGGAAGTAAAGGCACTAAGTTGTAAGCTTTGAAAGATGAGTCAGATTGCCAGAACATGTGAAGTAGCTAAGAAGAACAACTTTCTACAGGTTCAAGTGACCTGAACAAGTATGCTATAGAGTACATGTAAACACACACACACATACACATACACACACACACACACACACATTAAAATTATAAAATTGGAGATGAACAGGGAGACACAAATTATCAAGAAATCAAAATATATAAAAGGGCATAGTTTAAAAACCTGTGTTCCACAAACTTAAAAAATCTAAAAGACATGGATTAATTTCTAGATCTTTCTAACTCACTTAAGTTAAACCAAGATAAGATAATTAAAAACAATCAAACAAAAGAAGATGGAAATTACCAATCTCTGATTTTAAATTATACAAAAGAGCTGTAATAATAAAAGCATATTGTACTGCAATAAAATCAGATAGATTGATAAAGGGAATAAATGAAAACACAGATGTAAGCCCACGTTCTTACAGTCACCTATTTTTTGACAAAGTGGCTCAAAATACATGGTGGAGAAAAGATAGCATAAACAGGATAGGGTGCTATTCAAATTGGATAGCTACATACTTCAGAATAAAACTATATACTTAACTTTCACTTGCACAAAACTCAATTCAAATGAATCAAGGACCTCAACATAAGACCTGAATAATATTCTCAATTTGATAGACACAAAATAGGGTATATGCTTCAATTAATAGGTACAAGAAAAGGCTTTATGACCACGACCCCCAGTAGCAGAGGCTTTAAGGCCAACAACCACCAAAGGGTTGTTTGCCAGAATACCAAAAAAATGCAAAACACTAAACATCAAGAAAAATTTAAAACTATGAAGCTTCCTTTTAGTTGAGCATTAATTCCTTTATGTGCAACTAAGGCATGAGCTACATTGGCTAAATGATTGTTCAGGGTCTGAGCAGTCTGCCCAATACTGGGCAGACTCATGGCTAATGCCCCGGTGGTAGCTCCAACAGCCGCCAATGAGATGGTAGTAACAATGGTGGCTGTAGTTCCAAGATCCCTTTTCTGTCTGAAGAGAGTCATAGCGTGAGGGGCATCAACGGGCACAGGCACGCAGTGAGGCATGCGAGTAACCAGGGCATACCTAACTTTACTAGCATTCCAGCATTGGGCAAAAAAGCAAGTATCATTACCACAATTACTTGGCTCTATCTGGCTAATAATGAATAAAAATGGGGGATATAGACAAACAGGTGTGGGCTTATAGGAAATATTATGAGAAGCCTTAACCCCCTCGTTGGAACATCCTGCGTCAGTTCTAGAACTAGCAGTGGTGGTATCCGAGGTCTGAGTAGGTTCAGGAGACCATTGCCCCCAGGGGCGAGACGTGCTCCATGCCAATTGACTAACTCCATGTTTTCCTCCACTTTTGAAAGTCATTTAAGGTTCTTAAATTATTTTTTCCCTTTTTTTAAAATTTTTCATCAATTACACTTTATTCATTCTGCATCCCCCCATAAGCCCCTCCCTCCTCCCCTCCCAATCCCACCCTCCCTCCTCCCTCTGCATGCATGCCACTCCCCAAGTCCACTGATAGGGGAGGTTCTCCTCTCCTTTCTGATCTTAGTCTGTCAGTTCACATCAAAAGTGGCTGCATTGTCCTCTACTATGGCCTGGTAAGGCTGCTCCCCCGCAGAGGGAGGTGATCAAAGAGCAGGCCAATCAGATTATGTCAGAGGCAGTCCCTCTTCACATTACTATGTAACCCAATTGGACTCTGAACTGCCCTGGGCTACATCTGTGCAGAGGTTCTGGGTTATCTCCATGAATAGTCCTTGGTTGGAGTATGAGTCTCTGAAAAATAAAACAATTAAAAATAGAGCATTGAAGGAGGGAGGGTGGGATAGGGAGGAGATGAGGAAAGGAGCTACAACCAGAATACAAAGTGAATAAATTGTAAATAATAATAATAATTAAAGAGAAAAAAATGGAGCAAGGAACTAAACAGGGAATTCTCATAAGAAGAAGTACAAATAGTTGAGAAATATGTTAATACGCATGGAGTTGAGTAGGTAGCTAAATGGAGAGGACCAAGGAGGAGTTAGGGAAGGGAAAACCATGATCAGAATACAGTGCATAAATAAATAAATAAATAAATAAATAAATAAATAAATAGCTGTGTGTGGTGGTACAGGCCTATAATTCCAGCACTAGGGGAAGCAGAAGCCTGTGGATCTCTGTGAGTTTGAGGCCAGCTTGGTCTACAAAGTGAGTTCACGACAGCCAAGGTTATACAGAGAAACACTGCCTCAAAAACAAACAAACAAACAAATAAATAAATCAGAAAAAAAGAAATGTTCAACACCATTAACTATAGAAAAAAATGTAAATTAAAATTGAAAATTAAAATTAAAATTACTTTGAGAGTTCATCTTACCTGAGTCAGAATGGCTAAGACCAATATAACAAGTGACAATAAATATTGAAGTGGATATTGGGAAAAGGAAGCTTTTATTCACTGTAGGTAGGAGTAAAAACTTTTACAGCAATTGTGGAAATCGGTTTGGAGGAGTCTTCAAAATATAGAAAGGGATCTACTATATGATGCAGTAATATCATTCTGGGGAATATTCCCAAAGAATTCTATATTCTGTCACAGAGATACAAATTCATCCCTGTTTATTCCTGCTCTGTTCACAATAACGAAGAAATGGAAACAATCCAGTTTTCCATCAGCTGATGCATAATTAATGAAAATGTGGATCTGAAACAAAATGGAAGATTATCCAGTCATAAAGAAAAACAAATTTATGAAACTCACAGGCAAATGAATGGAGCAGGAAATCATTCAGAGTAGAGTAACCCAGTTCCACAAATACAAAGGCTGTGTGATCTCTCTCTTATGTGGACACTAGCTTTGATTTAGATATGTGTACTAAATTGGAGCAAAATAGAAGGCAGAAAACTAGTAAGAGTCCATATTGGGGGTATGAGGTGTCAAAGAAGGGGTGATAGACCATAGCTGATATGAAAAAAGGAGAAATAATGGGATAAGGAGTACTAAGAGGAGCAAGGGTCAGTGGGGAGCATAGAAGAGGGGATATGGGCAATAATCACTGGCACTAAAGACTTTTTAAATAGCACATGAAAATCTACTGATGTTGGAATCTCTTAAAATAAATAGATGCAAAGTAATAAAAGAGGGTTTACTAGTTTTCCTAGACGCCATAGGCTATCAAAAAAAATTAAGTTATCTTTTTATGAGTTGTTGGTGAGTGGGGTCTCACAGTCCCCTCCAAACACTATAGGCTATTACCATTGCTCTTGTTTATTCTCCAAAACTTGATGATGAAACACTATTGCTGAAGATACAACACACTTGATTCATTGAACATAAATAAATCAAGTTGGTAGTTATTTAGAAACTTCATGTCTACTGGTTAGCTTCTCTTAATATTGGGAAATTTTATGTATGCTACCAGGAGAGAAAAGTCATCATCAGTCTTACCCAACTGTGAGTCCTTGAGCCTGCAGTAACAACTGTTCTGTCGAACCCCCACTCAGACATAAGCCCATGGCAGCTCAGTGTCCAAATGGGGTTCCCTAGTAAGGGGAACAGGAACTGTCTCTGACATGAACTCAGTGGCTGGCTCTTTGATGTCCCTCCCCACCCCCTGAGAGAGGAGCAGCCTTGCTAGGCCACAGAGGAGGACATTGCATCTAGTCCTGATGAGACCTGATAAACTAAGGTCAGATGGAAGGGGAGGAGGACCTCCCCTATCAGTGGACTTAGAGAAGGGCAGGGAGGAGATGAAGAAGGGAAAGTGGGATTGGGAGGGAATGAGGGAGGAGGCTATGGCTGGGATACAAAGTTAATAACCTGTAATTAATATAAAAAATAAAAAGTATAAAAAAAGTTGTCCACTGCTCCAATAGTGACACAAATATCACAGGTATAATCAACAACTTTCAAATTGTATTTAAGGCATGATCAGCAAGACAGAACTCATTCCTGGTACAATTAGCCAGGCCAAGAACATATGGCTAGTGGGTTATAGACAATAGAGAAAAATTTACTACTGTCATTCTGCTAATTGGACATAATATTAAACCAACTCCTTAAGACATGTACCCATAGATTATTACATCTGGCATCTTTCATCACAGAAAGTTGGTGATAAATCCAGAGATTAACAATTGGTCAATATGTACAGAATAGGAGGCTTTAGAGTCCTTAATTTACTGAGACATTTATATATACTCCGCTTCAAGGTTCAAGGTTCTTCATTTAAAAGGGATATAAAGATTTTAAGAGTCAGAGGGAATAGGTGACTATAGCAAAACAATATGTGCTTGCACACAACAGTATAGTTGCACACAAGAACTCATAGCAACACAAGGCCTGTATGAGATCAAGCCAGAAAAAAATTCGCAACTGAGTCTCTGCTCAATAGCCATCAATTGGGATGGATCTTCAGCTAAAGGTGAAACCTGAAGAATACTAATGAGGATGTGAGGAAGACACTTTTTCACTGTTGACAGTAGTGAAAACTGATGCATGTACTATGAAAATCAGTTTGAAGATTCCTCAGAAAGCTAGCAATAGAACTATCATTTGACACAGATATACCACTGCTGTGTATATTTGCAAAAGATAGAAATACTTACTCATCCAGATACTTAATATTTACTCAACTTTTTTGTTGCTCTATTCACAATAGCTAAGAAATTGAGTTAGCCTAAGAATTCATCAGTTAACAAAGAGATCAGGAAAATGCAATACATGCCCCCATTGGAACTTGATTTGGTGGTAAAGAGAAATAAAACTGAAATTTGCAAGAAAATTGAAAAAAAAAAAACAGTAAAACAAAATTACTAAGTGAAGTAACTAGAAACATGAATGTTCCATATTCTCTCTTCTATGTGCCTTATAGCTTCAAATCTTTCTTGCATTTGAGTTGGAGTACACATAGAAGCAAGGAATCTAGAAGGAGAAATTTAGCAGATGCATTGAGAGGGGAGTAGTATAATACTAAAATTAGAGTAGAGAAAATACCCTTCAGAGAAGAGTTTAAGCAGAAAATAAATGTGGAGATAGAGAAAATTAAATAATAGAAGTGTTAAAAGGGAATTATCATGAAAGCATGAAAGTTTAGATAATCCTACTTGTGGAAGACATTGTTTAGCAAACAAAAATCCTAATGCTTCATGTTGGACACTTCATTAAGAATTTTCCATCAACCCAGATGGAAGGGGAGGAGGACCTCCCCTATCATTCCACTGGGGGAGGGGCATAGGAGAAGAAGAGGGAGGGTCGGATTGGGAGGGGGTTGGGGAGGGGGCTACAGCTGGGATACAAAGTGAATAAATTGTAATTAACAAAAAAAATTAAAATTTAAAAATAAAAGAATTTTTGGCCAGGGAGGCTCTAGATGCTCCTCAAAACAATACAGGCTATGGCTATTCTTCTGAGTTGCCCAACACACTACATAATAAGAACCAATTAATGAATATATGACACTTACTTTTCACAACATAAAAGATATTAAGGTGGAAATTTTTAAAAACAAATAAAAGAAACTTGGGAGCAAGCAAAAGAAGAGTGTCTTAAGTACTTGCATTTTCTTTTCCAACTCCATTTTTATCACAGTGTGAAACTAAGTTCAAGTTTCCAGGCCCTAAGCAAATGGGGGACTTCCTAATAAATGACCTGCTTTGGTCATTCTTTTTTATTTTTTTATTATTTTCTTTTTCTTCCCCAAAACATAAAGACTATTCCTAACCACAAAAGATTGGACTGTAAAATGTACATTCTGTATCAGTTGAAATAGATCAACCACATAGGAAAAGCTCCTATCTCCAAATCCTGACTGGTGGAAAAATGTAACTGTAACTTGGAACAGATGTTTGTGGTTTACAAAATTAAAAGCTCAGTAACATTCTGGCAATGGGTACAGGGAGGTCATAGTTAAGCTTCCATGTCTGTTCTATGACCTTAATCTGTCAGTAGTGGCTTGATAACAATTATATTTTGGCATCTGCATTGACTTGTTGGTTGTGTTGTATTGGATCTAAGTGAACCCCATAACAATTTGAGCCAGAAGTTTCTAACATAACAAAGTTTCATAACAAATTGTGTCCCAGTTTCTAGCTGCTGAATACATTTTATAGCATTGGAAAATACTATGCAGTTAGGATTAGCCACTTTTCTGTTGCTGTGATAAAAATACCATGACCAAGGTAAAGTACAGAACAAAGAATGCATTTGGTCTTATGATTTTAAAGGGATAAGAGTTCATCATGCCAAAAAAAAAGCATAGCAGCAAGTGGTAAACATGGCAGAAGGTAAAGGAACTAATAGCTCACATCTTCAAAAGCAAACAAGAATAAGAGAAATCAAATTGGAAGTGGCATAAGACTTTTAACCTCAAAATCTGTCTCCAGTTATATAATTCTTCATGAAAGACTGCACCACACAAACCTTGAAACCACAAATTGTTAACAAATGTTCAAATATCTGAATCTATAGGGGACATTATTAGTATTTTGGAACACAACCTGCTCCTGGGTTACCCAGCAACTTATGATGTCATCATGTGTTGCCTGCCAGGTGGCCACACCTGAAAGGCGTGGTTACCTTGCCCCTTAAAGGGCCAGCCCCAACACGTGGTCTCTCTCTTACTCTTTCTTGCTTTCTCTTACACTCTCTTACACACAGTCTCTCTCTCTCTCTCTCTCTCTCTCTCTCTCTCTCTCTCTCTCTCTCTCTCTCTCTCTCTCGGCGCTCCTTCCCGTTTTCTCTCTCTCTCCATGTCCTGCTCCCCCCCTCCATACCCTCCTAATAAACCTCTTGCAGAGAATATCGGTTGACCAGCCTCATGCTTTTTTATAACTAACAGACATTCTTTTTTTTTTTTTTTCAAGACATAGTTTCTCTGTGTAGTGGGGAAATTCTTATTCAAACCACCACTCAGAGTGCAGTTATCAATGGAATTACTCAGATTCTAATCCTACCAAATAAATGCCAAGCTCCCTGGCAAAATGTGCCCACATATACAACAGTGTATGACTGGTATGGAGTTATACAACCACTCTTGGGTTTATTTGAGTCTCACTCCACAGCAGAAAACACATGTCTGGTTCTGTAAATCTGCTCAAAAATCAATAGATTGAGAAATCATGGGCCTTAGGGATAGAATTTACTGCTGTGGTTTAACAAATTGATATGGCACAAAACTGCATTCTAAGTATTTATTTTAATACCCACAGACAATTCCATTCTCATCCTTAATCAGAGAAGATATTCTTTGCAGTGAACTGAATATGCTGATTATTTAATTCTTCTACGCATAATTAAAATCTAAGGTTTATATTGGTTTGTATTAGGATGGTATGGGTAATGACCAATTTGGATAGGCTTAGTATAGCAATGGCCAACCATCCTGTTTCATTTTTTTTTAATATCTACCTAGATTGTATAGTGGAAAAACAACTAAAGATTCAGTAATTTAAGTTTCCTGAAGCAGCATTGATCTTCCAAAAATCATTTGCCTGCTATTATTTATATTTATTCTGAAATAGGAATGGATAAAAAATATCAGATAAAATGTCAGAACTATACTTTATATGTATGTTATTTGCTAGGTATAGCATTATTCAAATTAAATGAAGTAAAAATATAGTGAATAGGTTTTGATCATTAAGTAACAATGTAAGTCTTAGCATAATAAGGGTCAAAAGAGTTTCAGACAAAGTTATAAAGACAGATAATTCCAAGCAAATACTCTACCACTGTTCTATACCCCCAAACTCACAGACAGATTTATTCCAACTTTGTTGTGTAGTATACTTATTATTCATCATAAATTATATACCTCAGAGAATCTTAATTACAAAATGAAATGATTGTGCTCACTTTGGAAGAAATATTCTAAAATTAGAACAAAATGAAATGAACCTAGAAATGTAGTGTAAGAAAAAGGAAATTTAGGCTACAGTATTATTTTATTTCCTACTTGATAATTTGAAAATAATTTGAATGAGAATTAAAGAGTATAATGCTCAATGCATTATTCTTGGAATTCATTAATGTTTCAAAACAATTTGTCCAATATTCAAGAAGATTATTGATGAGTTTTCATAACATATGAAAATTACAAACTTGGAAGCGAAGGGGACTGTGTAAAAATATTGTAATATTAATTAATATGTAGTTAAGAGATGGAGAACACATATAATAGACATATTCGTTGTGTTTATTCATTATATGATTGACTTGACAAATCCATAATGAATAAAATGGACTTTTTAAGAACCCAATATTTATTTAATTTTAATTTAATTTATTTATATTAATTATAATTTATTCACTCTGTATCCCAGATGTAGCCCCCTCCTTCACATTCTCCCAGTCCCACTCTCTCTCCCTCATCTCCTCCCATAACCCTCTCCAAGTACACTCATATGGGAGGTCCTCTTCTCCTTTCATCTGACCCTAGCCTATCAGGTCTCATCAGGACTGGCTGTATTATCTTCCTCTGTGGTCTGGCAAGGTTGCTCCCTCCTCAGGGGGAGGTGATCAAAGAACGAGCCACTGAGTTCATGTCAAACATAGTCTCTGGTCTCCTTACTGCGGAACCCACTTGGATACTGAGTCACCATGGGCTACATCTGAGAGGGGGTTCTAGGTTATATATATGCATCATCCTTGGTTGCTGTATCAGTCTCAGAAAGGACCCCTGTGCTCAGACTTTTAGTCCTGTTGCTCTCTTTGAGGAGCTCCTGTCCCCTCCAGGTCTTACTATCTCTCCCTTCTTTCAGAAGATTCCTTGCACTCTGCCCAAAGTTTGGTTATGAGTCTCAGCATCTACTTTGATACACTGCTGGGTAGAGTCTTTCAGAGGCCCACTTTGGTAGGCTCCCATTATGTTTCCTGTTTTCTTCTTCTTCCAATGTCTATCCCGTTTGTCTTCTGAGTGAGGATTGATCATCTTACCCAGGGTCCTTGTTCTTGTTTAGCTTTTTTAGGTCTAGAGATTTTAGTATGATTATCTTATACTGTATGTCTAATATCCACTTATAAGTGAGTATATACCTTGTGTATCTTTCTGTTTCTGGGATACCTCACTCAGGATGATCTTTTCTAGATCAGTCTCACCATTTGCCTGCAAATTTCATGATTTCCTTGTTTTTAATTACTGAGTAGCATTCCATTGTGTAAATGTACCACAATTTATATATCCATTCCTCCACTGAGGGACATCTGGGTTTTTTCCAGGTTCTGGCTATTACAAATAAAGCTGCTACAAATATGGTTGAGCAAATGTCCTTCTTGTGTACTTGAGCATATTTTGGATATATGCCTAGTAGTGCTATAGCTGGATTTTGAGGAAGCGCTATTCTTAATTGCCTGAAAAGGAGCCAGATTGATTTCCAAAATGTTTGTACAAGTTTACATTCCTACCATCAGTGGAGGAGGGTTCCCCTTTCTCCACATCCTCTCCAGAATGTATTGTCCCTTGAGTGGATATTAGCCCTCCATCAGATATAAGGTTGGTGAAGATCCTTTTCCAGTCTGAAGGCTGTCATTTTCTTCTGATGACAGTGTACTTTGCTTTACAGAAGATTTTTAGTTTCATGAGATCCCATTGTCTTTATTGTTGATATTAAAGCCTGTGGTGTTGGTGTTCTGTTCAGGAAGTTTTCTCCTGTGCCAATGAGTTCTAGGCTCTTCCCCAATTTTTCTACTAACCGATGTAGTGTATCTGGTTTTATGTTGAGGTCTTTGATCCACTTGGACTTTACTTTTGTGCAGGGTGATAAATATGTATCTATTTGTATTTTTCTACATGCAGACATCCACTTAGACCAGCACCATTGTTGAAGATGCTGTCTTTTTTCCATTGTATGGTTTTGGCCTCTTTATAAAAAATCAAGTATCCCTATGTGTGTGGGTTTATTTCTGGGTCTTCTATTCAATTCCATTGATCCACCATTCTGTTTCTATGCCAATACCATGTAATTTTTATTACTATTGCTCTGTAGTACAGCTTGAGATCTGTGATGAAGATACTTCCAGATGATCTTTTGTTGTACAGGATCTTTTTGGTAATTCTGTTTTTTTTTTGTTGTTGTTGTTGTTGTTGTTTGTTTGTTTGTTTGTTTTGTTTTTTCCATAAGAAGTTGAGAATTTTTCTTTCAAGGTCTGTGAAGAATTGTGTTGATATTTTGATGGCAATTGCATTGAATCTGTAGATTGCTTCTGGCAGGATGGCTATTTTCACTATGTTAATCTTACCTATGTGTGAGTACCGAGATCTTTTCATCGTCTGATATCTTCTGTCTTTCTTCAGAGACTTGAAGTTTTTTTCGAACAGGTCTTTGACTTGCTTGGTTAGAGAATGACCCAAAAAACAACAGCAACAAACAACAACAACAACAACAAAAAAAAACTTAATCTATGCTTGGAAGGTTTAGCATTCAATTTTATCCAGCTAGTGAAATTACCAAAGTCAGATGTTGTTTATAAATATTTTTTTTGTTGTTGTTGAATAACCCTGAACTATAATCTACTTAGACCATATCACATTTGCTTTACATAAAATTTATTTCAGAGAAAAAAACCACATGATAATCTCCCTAGATGCTGAAAAAGCCTTTGACAAAATCCAACATCCATTCATGTTCAAAGTATTGGAGAGATCAGGGATACAAGGCACATATCTAAACATAGTAAAGGCGATATACAGCAAGCCTATAGCCAACATCAAACTGAATGGAGAGAAACTTAAAGCAATCCCACTGAAATCAGGGACAAGACAAGGCTGCCCACTCTCTCCATATCTCTTCAACATAGTGTTGGAAGTCCTTGCTAGAGCAATAAGACAGTTGAAGGAGATCAAAGGGATACAAATTGGAAAGGAAGAAGTCAAATTATCACTATTTGCAGATGATATGATAGTATACGTGAGTGACCCCAAAAACTCTACCAGGGAACTCCTACAGCTGATAAACACCTTCAGCAAAGTGGCAGGATACAAAATTAACTCAAAAAAATCAGTAGCCCTCCTGTATACAAAAGACAAAAGGGCTGAGAAAGAAATTAAGGAAACAACACCCTTCACAATAGCCACAAATGACATAAGGTACCTCGGAGTAACCCTAACCAAGGAAGTCAAAGACTTGTATGAAAAAAATTTCAAATCTCTGAAGAAAGAATTAGAAGAAGATATGAGAAGATGGAAAGATCTCCCATGCTCATGGCTTGGTCGGATTAACATAGTAAAAATGGCCATCTTACCAAAAGCAATCTACAGATTCAATGCAATGCCCATCAAATTACCAACACAATTCTTTACAGACCTGGAAAGGAAAATTCTCAACTTCATATGGAATAACAAGAAACCCAGAATTGCTAAAACAATCCTCTACAATAAAAGATCTTCTGGAGGTATCTCCATCCCTGATCTTAAGTTGTACTATAGAGCAACAGTTTTAAAAACTGCATGGTACTGGCATAGAAACAGAATGGTGGATCAATGGAACCGAAGAGAGGACCCAGAAATAAACCCACACACTTATGGACACCTGATCTTTGACAAAGACGCCAAAACCATACAATGGAAAAAAGATAGCATCTTCAACAAATGGTGCTGGTCTAACTGGATGTCTACATGAAGAAAAATGAAAATAGATCCATACTTGTCACCCTGCACAAAACTGAAGTCCAAGTGGATCAAAGACCTCAACATAAAACCAGACACATTAAATCGGCTTGAAAAAAAAGTGGGAAATACCCTAGAACTCATTGGTACAGGGGAAAACTTCCTGAACAGAACACCAACAGCACAGGCTCTAAGAGCAACAACCAATAAATGGGACCTCATGAAACTGAAAAGCTTCTGTAAAGCAAAGGACACCATCATCAAAACAAAGCGACCACCTACAGATTGGGAAAGAATCTTCACCAACCCTTTATCTGACAGAGGACTCATATCCAGTATATATAAAGAACTAAAGAAGCTGAAAAGCAGCAAACCAAGTAATCCACTGAAAAAATGGGGAACAGAGCTAAACAGAGAATTCTCTGTAGAGGAATACCGAATGGCAGAGAAGCACTTAAAGAAATGCTCAACCTCACTAGCCATTAGGGAAATGCAAATCAAAACAATACTGAGATTTCACCTTACACCCATGAGAATGGCCAAGATCAAAAACTCAAGTGACAACACATGCTGGAGAGGTTGTGGAGAAAGGGGAACCCTTCTCCACTGCTGGTGGGAATGTAAACTTGTACAACCACTCTGGAAATCAATCTGGCGCTTTCTCAGACAACTAGGAATAGCGCTTCCTCAAGATCCAGCCATACCACTACTGGGCATATATCCAAAAGAGGCTCAAGTACACAAAAAGGAAATTTGCTCAACCATGTTTGTAGCAGCTTTATTTGTAATAGCCAGAAGCTGGAAACAACCCAGATGCCCCTCAACTGAAGAATGGATGCAGAAATTGTGGTACATCTACACAATGGAATATTACTCAGCAATGAAAAATAAGGAAATCATGAAATTTGCAGGTAAATGGTGGGATCTGGAAAAGATCATCCTGAGTGAGTTGTCTCAGAAGCAAAAAGACACACATGGTATATACTCACTCATATAGACATACAACATAGGACAAACCCACTAAAACCTGTGCATCTAAAGAAACTAAGCAAGAGAGAGGACCCTAACTAAAACGTCCAATCCCCATCCAGAATGGCAAAGGGGATGGACATCAGAAGAAGAAGAAAACAGGAAACAACATAGGAACCTACCACAGAGGGCCTCTGAAAGCCTCTGCCCTTCAGACTATCAAAGCAGATGCTGAGCCTGATGGGCAACTGTTGAGCAGGTGAACGGAATTTTAGGTAAGAACTGGGAAATAGTAAGAGCTGGAGAGGACAGGGTCTCCACAAGGAGAGCAACAGAACAAGAAAATTTGAACATAGGGAACTTCCCAGAGACTCATACTCCAACCGAGGACTATTCATGGAGATAACCTAGAACCCCTGCACAGATGTAGCCCAGGGCAGTTCAGAGTCCAATTAGGTTACATAGTAATGTGAAGAGGGACTGCCTCTGACATAATCTGATTGGCCTGCTCTTTGATCACCTCCCTCTGGGGGGGGGGAGCAGCCTTACCAGGCCACAGTAGAGGACAATACAGCCACTTTTGATGTGAACTGACAGACTAAGATCAGAAAGGAGAGGAGAACCTCCCCTATTAGTGGACTTGGGGAGTGGCATGCAAGCAGAGGGAGGAGGGAGGGTGGGATTGGGAGGAGAGGAGGGAGGGGCTT
This sequence comes from Meriones unguiculatus, assembly GCF_030254825.1. NCBI lineage: Eukaryota > Metazoa > Chordata > Mammalia > Rodentia > Muridae > Meriones > Meriones unguiculatus. Next base: position 49,129,015 of record NC_083369.1, on the reverse strand, counting down.
AAGGGGGGATGCAGAATGAATAAAGTGTAATTGATGAAAAATTTAAGAAAAAAGGGAAAAAATAATTTAAGAACCTTAAATGACTTTCAAAATTGGAGGAAAACATGGAGTTAGTCAATTGGCATGGAGCACGTCTCGCCCCTGGGGGCAATGGTCTCCTGAACCTACTCAGACCTCGGATACCACCACTGCTAGTTCTAGAACTGACGCAGGATGTTCCAACGAGGGGTTAAGGCTTCTCATAATATTTCCTATAAGCCCACACCTGTTTGTCTATATCCCCCATTTTTATTCATTATTAGCCAGATAGAGCCAAGTAATTGTGGTAATGATACTTGCTTTTTTGCCCAATGCTGGAATGCTAGTAAAGTTAGGTATGCCCTGGTTACTCACATGCCTCACTGGGTGCCTGTGCCCATTGATGCCCCTCACGCTATGACTCTCTTCAGACAGAAAAGGGATCTTGGAACTACAGCCACCATTGTTACTACCATCTCATTGACGGCTGTTGGAGCTACCACCAGGGCATTAGCCATGAGTCATACTGGGCAGACTGCTCAGACCCTGAATAATCATTTAGCCAATGTAGCTCATGCCTTAGTTGTACATAAAGGAATTAATGCTCAACTAAAAGGAAGCTTGATGGTGTTCAATCAGAGGATTGACCTTTTGCAGGAGCAAATTGATACCCTATGGCAAATCGCTCAACCTGGCTGTCAATGAAAGTATGCTGGACTTTGTGTCACTAGCATACAACATGAGAATTTTTCCTGTGCTGCAAATCTGTCTAAACAATTGTCGAGCTATATTTTAGGTAATTGGACTGGAGAATTCGATACTACGATGGAGCAGCTGAGAGTGGCCATTGTCACAGTAAATTCTACCGGAGTGGACGCAGGACTAGCCACATGATTATCAACATGGATTGCTGCAGCCATGAATCATCTGAAGGAATGGGCGGGCATGGGAGTGTTAGCAGGCCTTCTCGTGTTGGTCTCCTTGGTTTGCCTGTGGTGTATATGCAAGATTAGCGTCTCACAACAGCGTAATGCAGCCATGATCATTCAGGCCTTTACAGCCATTGAAGCAGGGCATTCTCCCCAAGCATGTTTGGATACCATAAAAAGCTAAAATGATACGCTCAGGATGCGAGGCTAAGCACTGCACTCAGGGTCAGCCGCTTTGGACCCAGAGAAGAGCATGTCTGATGGCATGCAGGTTGATGCCCCAGGTCCCACCTCTGAGAAAAAGGTATCGGATGGGTCTGATGCTCTTTGGGTGGATGACACCTAAATGAACATCAGTACAAATTCCCAATTTATTTCTAATATCAGAGATCAGACCTCTACTCTTGCCTGATGCGTCTAAAACAAAAAGGGGGAACTGTAGAGAGCTGCGGAATGCTATGCCTTAAAGATGGAGCTGGTTTCCGCCTTCCACCTTCCCGATGGTGAGTGCTCTCTGTCACGAACAACTCCACATTTGGCTAAGGCCGAGGATCTGGCTTGCTTCCATGTATGTGGACCTATCTGCATTGCCCCCGTGGCACGCCTGGGTTGGCTACCCAGAGGCTATTTAAGCTGTGGGCTGGCTTTCCCTGGGGTCCGAGGATTGTTCAATGTTCCTGAATAAACTGCATTGAAAAAAAAAATTTATTTCAGCATTCATTTATAAAATATTTTCTTTTCTTTCAATTCTTTTATGGTTAAAAGAAACTGCAATTATAAGACTTTAAATTAAAATTAATTTGTTATTGTTATGAACATGAAATCAATCCCCGCATAAGCAGACTTACACAGGAATATCACAAGTTGGAGGACAACCTGAGACATAAGTTCCAAGTCATCTTGAGGTATAAACTAAACTACCTCAAAACTAACAAGAAACAATCAAATTAAACAACAGCAACAACAACAAAAAACCGGGGGAGATCTAAGATGGTGGAGCCAACCATGCAGGGTATCTGATCAGCAGCTCAGTGGTGAGAGCAATTTGACGTGCATGCCATACTGTGGACTCCAAAACCCCTACTTCTGTATTTCTCAAGTGAGAGAAGAATCCATGGGGATACTCCAAGGTCCATCTTCAAGACACCTGGCTAATACCTAGAAAAATTCCAGGGTTTCCGCCTGGCACTGCCTCAGCCCTAGGCCAGGCACCCAAGCCTACCATCAGTGCCTACATTCCTAGGACCAGCAGTGGCTGTGTACATGTCCTACCCACAGCCTTAGACTACCTGCCCAAGCCCACCTTCTCTGAACATCTCCTTGGGGCAGATGGAACATGGCTCTGTCCTCACAGCACTAAGGCAGACTCCGTGACCCACCTTCTGTGAATACTATCTAGGGACAAGTGGCTAGCAGCTTAGACATTGGGTATTTACTCTCAATGCTTGTGGAATGGACACTTTCTGCTACTGAGGGTGAGGCTCCAAACTTGGGCAACCACTCTCACAGTCCTGTAAACTACTTCCTGGTAACTGCTGCTGGTGTCATTCACTGTCACCATCCTGTGGAAGAAGCACAGCTCCATTTGGCCTGCTCCACACCTGCCTATCTCACACAGGTCAACCAGCACTGCACAGACAGTGAACACAGCTCAGCTGAGCTAGGCAAAATACTCAAGTCCCATTGACAGGATGACAAAGGAAGTCTGTGGGGCACTGGAACAACTCTTGGCTAAGAGATCTTCCTGCATGCTGCCCAGCAGCCTAGACCAAATGGGTCAGAAACAAGGAGCCCATCACAGAAAGTAAACCCAGTAGAGCTGAGATAGGCATGTTGCCCACATCCCATCTTCCACCACCTTAAGGAAGCCTGTGGGGCATGGGAGCAACTTCAGGCTCAGATATCTTTCCTCCTGCACCCCAGCTACCTGGCATACCTAGGTCACAAACAGTGAGTCAGCAGAGACAGTGAATCCAGCAGAAACTACTAGAGACTCCAGAGGAAGGTTGAACCAGTCTGCAGGACAGGCTCCAGGAATAAACTGTTAAGGCTACATACAAGCAGATGACTAGAGGCCAGAATAAGAATAGAGACAACAAAAAAACAAGACATCATGGCCTCACCAGAATCTCCAAAAACCAATAGATATTCTATTGCAGCTGATTCACAGGAAAATGCTCTGAAATCTATAGTTATGCAATTGTTTTTTTTTTTGTTTGTTTGTTTTTGAGACATATAAAGAGGAAACAAAGAAATAGAGGCTATCATGAACAGACAAGAACCCACATTTAAAGAGATGATGGTCATGGTGCAAGACATAAAAACAGAATTAGAATCAACAAAGAAAACAAAAGCTTAAGTCACACATCCATCTCAACACCTTAATAGTGGGAGACAGCAACACTCTACTCTCACCAAGGGACAGATCATCTAGGCAGAAACTAAATAGAGAAATAATGGCACTTACAAAGGTCCTAATTCAAGTGGACCGAAGAGACTTTATTACCCAAACACAAAAGGGTTTACCTTCTTCTCAGCACCTCATGAAACCTTCTCCAAAATTGACCAAATAATCTGTCAAAAAGCAAGCCTGAATGGATACAAGAAGACGGAAATAATCCCTTGAATTCTGTTTGAACACCATGGTCTAAAACTAGATCTACAAAATTACAAAACAAACAAACAAACAAAAACGCCTACACACATGCTGAAACTGAACAACTCTCTTCACAACGACAGCTGGAAATAAAGGAAGAAATAAAGAAAGAAGTTAAAGTCTTCCTTGAATTCAGTGAAAATGATGGTACAACTTACCCAAACTTATTGGACTCAATGAAAGCAGTGCTAAGAGAAAAGTCCATAGCACTAAGTGCCTTCATAAAGAAATTCAAGACATCTCATACAAGCAATTAATTGCACACCTGAAACCACTAGAAAAAAAGAAACAGACACAACCAAGAAAAGTAAATGGCTGGAAATAATCAAAATCAATAAATTGGAAACAAAGAGAACAATTCAAAGAATGAACAAAACAAATAGGTAGTTCTGTGAGAAAATCAATAAGATAGACAAACTCTTAGCCAAACTAACTAAAAGGCACATGGACGCTGTCCACATCATCAAAAGCAGAAATGAAAACGGCACATGGACGCTGTCCACATCATCAAAAGCAGAAATGAAAACAGGGACTTAATGACTGAAACTCAGGAAATCCAAAGAACCATTAGGTCCTACTTCAAAATCCTATATACAACAAAATCTGAAAATGTAAATGAAATAGACAATTTCCTTGATAGATTCCATTTACCAAAGCTGAATCAAGATCAGGGAAATAGATTAAATTGTCCTATAGTCCCTAAGAAAATAGAAGCTGTCATCAAAATCTCCCTTCCAAAAAAGCTCAGGGCCTGATGATTTCAGTGCAGAATTCTCCCAGACCATCAGGAAATAGCTAATGCCAATAATCTTTAAACTATTCCACTAAAAGAAACAGAAAGTACATTACCAAACTCATTCTATGAGGCCACAATAACCTACATGCCTAAAGTGCATAAAGACCCAACAAAGAAAGAGAACTTCAGACCAATCTCACTATGAATATTGACACACAAATACTCAATAAAATACTTGCAAACCAAACACAAGAAGACATCAAAGATATTATCTAGCACTACCAAGTAGGCATTATCACAGGCATGCAGGGGTGGTTCAATATACTGAAATCCATTAATGTAATCCACCATATAAACAAACTGAAAAAAAAAATGCATTATCATTTCCTTAGATGCCAAAAAAGCACTTGATAAACTCCAACATTCATTCATTTCTAAACTTTAGGAGAGATCAGTGTTACAAGGCATATATCCAAATATATTAAAAGCATATTCAGCAAGCCTGTTGAGAAAATAAAACTAAATGGATAGAAACTTAAACCAATCCCACTGAAATCAGGGATAATATAAGGCTTCCCAATCTCTCCTATGTCTTCTCCTTATCTCTCTCTTATCTCTAGCTAGAGCAAAAAGAAAACTGAAAGAGATCAAAGGGATAAAAAACAGAAAAGAAGGAGTCAGAGCATCACTATTTGCAGGTGGCATGATAGTATACCTAAGTGACCCTAAAAATGCTAACAGAAAACTCCTTCAATTAATAAACACCTTCAGCAAAGTGGCTGGATACAAAATTAACTCAAAAAAATATGAAGCCCTAATGTAAAAAACCAAAAGTTTGAGAAAGAAATTAGAGAAACTACACCCCCAATAATAGCCACAAATAACACAAAGTACCTTAGTGTGACTCTAACCAAGCAAGTGAAAGACCTGCATGAAAACAAAACAAAACAAAACAAAAAATAACTTCAAGTCTCTGAAGAAAGTAAATTGAAGATGTCAGAAGATGGAAATATCTCCCATGCTCATGACTTGGCAGGATTAATATAGTAAAAATGGCCATCTTACCAAAAGCAATCTACAGATTCAATGCAATTCCCATCAAATTGCCAACACAATTCTTTACAGAACTTTAAAGAAAAATTCTCGATTTCATATGGAAAAAAAAAAACCAGAATAGCTAAAACAATCCTCTACATTAACAGATCTTCTGAAGGTATCTCCATTCCTGATGTCAAGCTGTACTACAGAGCAACAGTAATAGAAATGATATAGTATTGGCATAGAAACAGACTGGTGGATGTATGGAACCAAATCAAAGATCCAAAAATAAAAAGAGATACTTGATTTTTTACAAAGAAGACAAAACCATACAATGGGAAAAAAAGACAGCATCTTTAACAAATGGTGCTGGTCTAACTGGATGTCCACATGTAGAAAAATGTAACTAAATCTATATTAATCACCGTACACAAAAGTAATGTCCAAGTGGATCAAAGACCTCAACATAAAACCAGATACATTGAACCTGTTAGAAGAAAAAGTAGGGAAGAGCCTTGAAATCACTGAACAGAAGACAACTTTCTGAACAGAAAACCAACAGCACAGGCTCTAACATCAGCAATCAAAACAATGGGACTTCATGAAACTGAAAAGCTTCTGTAAAGCAAAGGACACTATTAACAAAACAAAACCTACAGACTTTGAAAAGATCTTCAGCAACTCTATATCAGACAGAGGGTTAATATCTAGAATATATAAAGACCTTAAAAAGCTAAACACCAACAAACCAAGTAATCCAATTAAAAAAAATGGTATGGAGCTACACAGAGAATTCTCTGTAGAGGAATATCGAATGCCAGAGAAACAAAGAAATGCTCAATGTCCTTAGTCATCTTGAAATGCAAATCAAAATGACCCTGACATTCCACCTTACACTCATCAGAATGGCTAAGATCAAAAGCTCAATGGATGACTCATGCTGGAGAGTTTATGGAGAAAGTGGACCCTTCTCCATTACTGTTGGGAAAGTAAACTTGTATAACCACTTTAGGAAGCAATCTGGCACTTTCTCAGACAATTAGGGGTAGTGCTACCTCAAGATCCACTCCTGTGCACATATCCAAATTATGCTCAACCCTAGAACAATAATAGTTCTCTGGTAGGTTCATAGCAGCCTTATTCATAATAGCCAGAATCTGGCAACAACCTAGATGTGCCTCAACTGAAGAACTGACACAGGCATTGCAATACATTTACACAATGGAATACTACTCAGCAATTAAAAACAAGGATATAATGAATCTGCAGACAAATGGATGGAACTAGAAAAGATCGCCCTGAATGAGGTAACACAGAAGTAGAAAGACACACATGTATATATTCACTTATAAGTGTATATTGGACATAATATAGGAAAAACATACTACAATATATAGTGCTAAAGAAGCTAATCAACACAGGACCTTAGGTAAGAGGCTGAATATTCATTCAGAAGGGCAAACAGGATATACATTGGAAAGAGGAGAAGAGCGGGAGTAAGACAGGATCCTTCCACAGGAAGTCACTGAAATACTGAAATATTCTAACCATCAGGGTATTGAAGCAGATACTGAGTCTCATGGCCAAACTTTGGGCAAAGTGCAAGGAACCTTATGCAAGAAGTATTTCAAATAGAATAACCTGAACTAAACGGGACAGGAGCTCCACAATGAGATCAACAGAGCCAAGAAATTTGGAATCAGTGGGTCCTGCAGAGGCTGATGAATCAATCAAGGACCATGAATGGAGAGCACCTAGACCCGGTGCTTAGATGTAGCCTACAATGGGCAGCTCAGTCTCCATATAGCTTCCCTAGAAAGCAGAACAGGGGTTGTCTCCCACATGGACTCAATGGCCTGCTCTTTGCTCACCTCCCCCTTTTTGAAGTGGCATTATTAGGCCACAGAGAAAAAAGGATCCAGACAGTCTTGATGAGACCTGATAGGATAGTGTCAGGTAGTAGGGGTGGACTACCCCCCTTATCAGTGGACTCAGAGAATGGCTGAGGAGGGTAAGAAGAAAGGATTGTGGGACCAGGAGATGAGAGAGGAAGCTACAGCTTGGAAACAAAGTGAATAAATTGTAATAAATAATAAAAATAAAGATTAAAAAAAGACAAAAACCAAAAGCTAGGCTGGAGAGATGGCTGACAAGTACAAGGACCTGAGTTAAATCTCCAGAATCCATACCAAAATACCTGTCATCTTAGTGATGAGAAAGGAACATGCCACCAGCTCTTCTTGAATCAATGAGCAAGAGGGCAAAACCAAATTTCAAAATAAAGGTGAAACTATAATCATATAATATTAAAGGAAGGAGGCTTAAAACATTATTTGTCCAGTATGCAAGTAGTAAATAAGTTAAGATTGAGAAAATGTTTCCTCAATCCTTAGAATTTCAAACTTTCTTTCTTTACACTGCATGTCAGGTTCTTTTGCCACCATAGCAATCAGCTTTCATGGTTATTTGTTGATACAGTAACCATAGTTTCTAATGGAAGACACTTAGTTCTTAGTGGTAGAAATGCTAATTGATTTTTATTCACAGTCTTTTAACTTAAAGCACCAGGCATGGAAGTACTTTAAGAGGCATTCAAATCCTCCACTTCTCAGACCGTTCCTGTTTTGAGGGTTAGCAACTATGCTGGTTAGGTTTTGTTTGTTTGTTTGTTTGTTTGTTTTTCAGCTTACTGCAGAATGGAACCTCAATTGAAGAAATTACTTTATCACGTTGGCCTGTAGGAAACTCTGTTGGGTATTTTCTAAATTAAGGCTTAATGGTGGAAAGCCCACTCTAATGTGGAGGGTAACACCTCCCAGTGAAGTGGCCCTGTATTGTGTAAAATGCAAGCTGAGCAAGCCATATGGAATAAGTCAGTATACCATATCCCTTCTTGGCCTCTGCTTGAGTTTCTGCTCAGTCTTCTTTCTGCTATATCTTCCCTCAAAGATGGGCTGTGGCATGGAAATATAAGCCAGACTGTTAAAACTGAGAATTGTGAAAGACCAGTCTCACAATTTTTGAACCAAATTTGAAGCCAGCTTTAATTACTGGTCAGCATGATGGATTCTGGCCAGTATCATTCTGGAGTTCCTATAAATGTCAACAAATACCCTTTACATAAGTTTTAAAAGACAAACCCACAAGGCCACCATATTTCCCATCAAGTCCAATCAAGAGCAAGCATATATCTTGGCCTATTTCCTGCCTATCTACCTCCTGCCTACATGTGAAACTGAGTCAAATAAACTGGTTTAGGGGAGTGAAAACATGTGGTTTGCTGTCTCCCATAAACAACAGCTTCCAGCATTCCAGGGAAGTATCTGTCCTTGGAAGAGTAGTGCTAACAGGTTCACTTTGGCCTTTAACTCTTCTTTCTCCCAAGTTTGCTTTGTTCTATGTTTTATCATGACAACAGAAATCAGGCTGAAACAGTCACTTAGCCAGCAATAGGTTTACTAAATTTCAACAATGATAACCATGGTGTTTGCATTTTCTTTCCATTTGTAGTTTATGTGAGACTACCACATTCATATAGAACATTGAGTTTTTTTTCTGCTTTAAGATAGGTAGAGGGAATCATATGAAAGAAGGGGAGTTAGTATGATGGGGAAATGATAGGAGCTCCACAAGGACCAAATATATCTGGGCACAGGGTCTTTTCTGAGACTGACATTCAACCAAGGACCATGTATGTATATAACCTAGAACTTCTGCTCAGATGTAGCCCGTGGTAGCTCAGTAACCAATTGGTTTCTCAAAGTAAGGGGAACAAGGACTATTTCTAACAGGAAATCAATGGCTGGCTCTTTGACCTCCCCACCCCCCGAGGGAGGAACAGTCCTGTTAGGCCACAGAGGAGGACTTTGCAGCCAGTCCTGAAGATACCTGATAAAACAGGATCAGATGAATGGGGAGGAGGTCCCCCCTATCAGTGGACTTGGAAAGGGGCATGGTGGAGATGAGGGAGGGAGGGAGGGACTGGGAGGGAATGAGGGATGGGGACATGGCTTGGATACAGAGTTAATAAAATGTAACTGATAAGAAAAAATAAAATTAAGAAAAGATAGGTAGAGATCATTTTATAGATTTTATTTAAAAATAGCTTTGTTAAAATTGTCTACTTGAACATATAGAGTAGGTAGTTAACTCCTCCAAATTTTACACTATTTGAGATAGATTTTCTCTGAGCCAATGAAGGAAGAGAATCACTTGCTAAAATAAAAAAAGTCTTGAGAAATTTTATTTAAATGTCCTCTAGGCTTAGCCATTTACTTTTTGGTGAAGTACTCTGCAATACAAATGATACTTCATGCATATGTGAACATGAAATATTTTGTAAAAACATTTTTTCTCTGAAATTTATTTTTCAACTGTTATTAGATTTAGTTACTTATTTAGGTCAGAGGACAACTTGAGGGTGTTGGTTTTCTCCTTCTACCATGTGAGATTTGAGGATCAACTTCAGGTTAGGTGATAAGTTCCATTACTTGCTGAGCCATATTGCTACTCCATGCTTTTGATATAAGTTATAGTATAAAATATAAGAATGTTTTTAAGTCTTTAAGAATATAGTCTTCTGGTTTATTGGAACAAATCCTTTAAGTACAGTTTGTAACATGAGAGACTTAGTCATGGCCACAAGTCTGATGTTTCCTAATAGTTCCCTTTTTTTCTCAATTATTTATTTATGGAAATGTTATACACTTAAAATAAATAAATGTTTTCATTTTATTTAACAGTTTTGATGCACAAAAGTACTAATATAAATATACATTTGAAAATATAACATGTGCTGTTAATTTTGATAAAGCCAGATAAAGATAAATGAGGATGGAAATGTAATAGGGTATTAATGAGCAGTCCTCTAACCTGGGAGGAACTGAAAGAAGCTGTGAATATTGTAAAGAACAGTGCATTTTGGAATGCATTTGGACAACACTTTCTCTATAACAGCCTGCTTTTGCAATAATCAGCTTACTCCCAAGGCAATAATATTACATCCAGAGGAGCTTTTTCAATATGGCACCATCATTTCTGATCAGTTGTTTATTTTATTTACATATGTTTATATTTATTATTTATTACAATTAATTCACTTTGTATCTAGGTTGTAGCCCCAACTCATCTCCTCTCAGTTCCACTCCCCCTTCCTCTTTTCCCTTAAGTCCCTTCCTTAGTCCACTGATATGAGAGGATCTCCACCCTCTTTATCTGACCCTAGCCTATCAGGTCCCATCATGGATGGCTACACCATCTTCCTTTGTAGCCTGGTAAGGTTGCACAGCCCAGGGAGAGGTGATCCCTAAATTCATCTGCTGGCCACTAAATTTATGTCAGAGACAGCCCCTGATCCCCTTACCAAGGAACCCACTTGGAAACTGAGCAGCCTATAGGCTTCATCTGAGCATGGAGTCTAGGTCCTCTCCATGCACGGTTATTTGTTGGAATATTGGTCTCTGCAGGGTTCCCTGGTTTTGTTGGTCTCCCTGCGGAGCATCTGCCCCCTCAAGGTCTTTCTATCTCCCCCTTCTTCCATAAGGTTCCCTGTACTCTGCCCAAAGTTTGACTATGCAGTCTCAGCATCTCCTTCAATACCCTGATGGCTAGAGCCTTTCAGAGGCCCCCTGTGGAATGCTCCTGTCCTGATCCCTGTATTCTCCCAATTCCGATGAAGATCATCCTGAGTGATGTAACTCAGAAGCAGAAACACACACACACATATGATATATATTCACTATAAGTGTATATTAGCCATATAATCTGGATTGTATGAACAAACATAATAAACAAAATAAAATCTATAGTCCTAAAGAAGATAAACAACAAAGAAGACCCTAGAGAAGAGGCTGAAACCCCATTCAGAAGGACAAACAGTATCAGTTCTTACATCTTACAACATCATCACTATGTTGAGGTTCATGATTATAAATTTAGAGGACATATCCCAATACTACCATGTGAGATAATAATATAGATCTGTAATCAGCTGGAGAGAAATGACTAAGTCCATTTCTTTCTGACTGTGCATTCTGTGCCATCAGAAGGTTGGGTCCATTACCCACGTTTAAATATTTGCACTACAGAAAATTTTAAATCCTATATTTAAGACTCTTAAATCTAATGTGCTTTCTAGACCCAAGGACTATGGGAGAGTAAGAGGAAAGAGTGTAAGTGAAAACATCCTGAGTATTAAGTCAGAGTGGAATGAAGGCACTTCTGTTCTTCCTATCAAGAGGAAACATTGTCTCTTATGGAAAACCTCTGCTGTGATCATTAGTAAACAGATTACTAGATGGAACCACACAGAGTAGGAGCACAGTATAAAGTGGGATGGACACCAGGGGATATGAGATCTTTAATTATGACTGCAAAATTTTTGGAGAGGCGAGTGAAATATCTATGTATCAAGCCTATCCCAGAAAGCCTCTAGGACTGCTTATAATCAAGACTGAAAAAAAACAAAAGCACTCAGGGACTCAGGGTTTTGGGCTGGGAGCCACACTTAAATCTGTTCCTTGACTTATTATTATAACAGTTCTTTCTGTTATTCTGTCCCTCAGTGAATGGTAAAGCTTAAAAATTTATATATTTATAAGTCTGGATATCTTCTCTTTATTCACCTTTGTATTTATCATTTATTTATAAACAAATAGTTGCTTGGGCTTATTTTCTTCTATATAAACACCATGGAGTAAGGCCTTAGAGAACCTTATGCATTTGTGTCTGCTATGCTTCATTATTTTCCATGTAGTTCCCCAGACCAAGGTTATAGTGATATCTCAGCTAGTGAGTTCCTAGGCAATACAGGTAATATAAAACTGGATTCCAAGTATTTCTAAGGTAAAATACCCAGTTTTTATATATCAGTAGAAACTACTATTGTTAACTCAAACTAAGACTTCCTTTTATTTCCCTCTGCTGATGGAGAGGGTTTAATACAGTTCCTCCAGTTGTGGTGACCACACACCATAACATTATTTTTGTTAGTACTTCATAACTGCAATTTTGCTACTATTATGAATCATAATGTAAATATCCTTGTTTTCTGGTAGTCTTAGGCAAGCCCTGTGAAAGAATTGTTTGACCCACAAAGGGGATGCAACCTACAGGGTGATAACCATTGCTTTAGAGGTACCTTGCTTTTTCCTTAAATTTTTTATTATTTATTACAATTTATTCACTTTGTATCCCAGCTGTGGCCCCCTCTCTCTTCTCCTTCCAATCCCTCCCTTCGTTCCTCCCTTTTCTCCTCTTCCTATGCCCCTCCCCTGGTTCACTGATGGAGGAGGGCCTCCTCACTTCAACTTCTATTAATCCTAGCTTATCCTGTCTCATTAGGACTGGCATCATTTTCTTCCTCTATGGCCTGGCAAGGCTGCCACCCACCAGGGGTAGGTGATCAGAGAGCCTGCCATTGAGTTCATGCCAGAGACAGCCCTTGTTCACCTTACTAGGAACCCACTTGGAGACTTAGTCTGTGGGTTACATCTAAGCAGGGGTTTTAGGTCCTCTCTTTGAATGGTCCTTCGTTGCAAGGCCCTCAGGGCTCAGGTTTGTTTGTTTTTTGCAAAGGGAGCTCTGTTAGTCTCCTTGCTAAGATCAAAAATCCCAAGTGACAATGCATACTGGAAAGGATGTGGAGAGAGGGGAACTCTCCTCCATTGATGGTGGGAATGTAAACTTGGAAATCAATCTGGCGCTTTCTCAGAAAATTTTGAAATTTTGAATATTGCTGCTTCAAGATCCAACTATTCCACTCCTCGGCATATATCCAAAATATGCTCAAATATATATATATATATATATATATATATATATATATATATATATATATCAAGGACATTTGCTTAACAATGTTTGTAATATCTCTATTTGTAAAATCCAGAATCTGGAAACAACCTAGATATACCTCCACGAAGGAATGGATATAGAAATTGTGGTTCATTTACACAATGGAATATACTCATCAATTAAAAACAAGGAAATCACGAAATTTTCAGGCAAATGATGGGAAGTAGAAAACATCTTTTTGAGTGAGGTAATTCAGAAACAGAAAGTCACACATGGTATATACTCACCCATAAGTGGTTGTTAAACATATAATGTAGGACAAAAATACTAAAATCTATAGTCCTAAAGAAGCTAAACAACAAGGAAGACCTTAGGGAAGATGCTCAGTCCTCATTCAGAAGAGTAAATGGAGAGACATCAGAAGCAGGAGAAGATAAGGAAGAGGACACGAGCCTACCACAGACGTACCTCACTTTTAACTTTTAACCTTACTTTTAACTCTGTGTCTGGCACTGAACTTAAGAGTTGTCTCTTGCTTCCGTATTGATCACAGAACATGAATTTTTCTCTGCAAATTACAGTGCTATGTAGTTTCTTTTCAATTTAGATTTACTTGCATTGCAAGATGGATTTCCAAAAAGCACTCTCAAACAGAAATTTAGCAAGGTAATAGTTTTTAGAGCAAAAGGTCTTGAGGTAATAATAGCTGAAGAAAGCAAGATAGGCAAGAGGGGGAAAGACTAAGCATGCATGTAGTCTTAGGTTCAATTTAGCTTTAGCTTGATCCTCTATAGAAGGTATAAGGGACCAGGTAGAATGAAAGATAAAGGTCTCAGAAGATAAACAAAAAGGGTTTTGTTCAGTTATCTGCTTCCTCTACTGTGTACCATAATCTCACACTCAACAGAAACAACTTTTTCAAGTTCTCTTATAGATTCAAAGTATACCAGTCTTTTGTCATGACTAGGTACTAAGGGAATTTCATATGTAGCATCATTGTATGTTTCACATATTATGTCTACTAATCTAATATCTATGGCCTAAAGGATTGAATTTTTATGTTATAATCATATTATCCAATGTAATTTTTCATACAGAGGTGGGATTCTCAAACTTGCTACTACTGACATTTGTTGAAGGAAAAGGGGAATTTCCTGTAAATTATTCATTTTTCAGTAGTATTTCTATTTATCTGCTTAGAGTAGTGTTGTACATTCCCCCATCATGGTAACCAAAAGATTTGAACACATTGTGATTTTTTTCTCAAGACTCAAAATTGACCTTATTTGAGAACCTGTGAATTAGACATAGAATTCCTTAACAATACCGCATTATACATTTTCTACTTTTCCATTAATTATGTAGCCTAATGGAGGAAAGTGGCTATGTACTTCTCAAAGTACTTAGCATAGTATCATGTGCATCTTGTTTGATTACTTATTTGCATATATTAAGCAGCTTTCTATTATTGCTTAACATGAAATCAATTCACTTGAGATTTAAATTATAAAACAAGCTTAATGAATTGAAAGCTAAATTCATTCTGGAGAGAAGAACTTATTCAATTATTCTAATATAGGCTTCTGAAATACATGATGTATATATTTTAATTTCCCAGTACATTGATAAATTTAACAAAATTAAACAACTTTTAATCAAAATCTTAATTTTTATATTGTTTTTCTTTCATGAAACCAGGATGTATCTGAGTGAGTCTTAAATAACAAAAACTCATTTGTTCTTTATTGGGATTGCTGAGATGATGAAGTAATTCACTAGTAAAAAAGGAAAATTGGAAATGATTACCTATAACTGATATTCTGGTGTTAGTTTCTTGACAATACAGGTGCAAGGCTGACTTGGCAGTTATAATAAATTAGAAGGTAAACATGTTTATAGAATGGGATGATAACATGACAGATAAATTTGAAAATGAGAAATAAGAAAATAAATATTTTTTAAATTTTTAATATACTTTTATATATGAAATGATATAATACAATTTTATATATTAATTATAGTTTATTTGCTTTGTATCCCAGCTGTAGCCCCCTCCTTCATTACCTCCCATTCCGAACCTCCTTCCCTCATCTCCACCCATCATACTCTCCAAGTCCATAATAGGGGAGGTCCTCCTTCCTTTCCATCTGGCCCTAGCCTACCAGGTCTCATCAGGACTGGCTGTATTGTCTTAATCCGTTCCCTGGCCAGGCTGATCCCACCTTGGGAGTGGGTGGGCTGGTCAAAGAGCTAGCCACTGAGTTCATGTCAGAGATAGTCCTTGTTCCTATTACTAGGGAACCAACTTGGATACTGTTCTGCCATGGGCTACATCTGAGCAGCTGTTGTATGTTATATACATGAATGGTCTTTGGTTGGAGTATAAGTCTCAGAAAAGACACCTGTGCCCAGATATTTTGGTTCTGTTGCTGTCCTTATGGAGCTCCTCTATTCCCCAGGTCTTACTATCTCCCCCTTCTTTCATAAGATTCCCTGCTCTCTGCCCAAAATTTGGTTATGAGTCTCAGAATCTGCTTTGTTACACTGCTGGGTAGTCTTTCAGAGGCCCTCTGTGGTAGGCTCCTCTCTTGTTTCCTGTTTTCTCCTTCTTCCAATTTCCATCCTGTTTGTCTTTCTGAGTGATGATTGATAATCTTACCCATTGTCCTTCTTGCTTAGCTTCTTTAAGTGTACAGATTTGAGTATGATTATCCTATATTATATGACTAATATCCACTTATAAGTGAATGTATACCCTGTGTGTCTTGATGTTTCTGGTATACCTCACTCAGGATGATCTTTTCCAGTTCCCACCATTTGCCTGCAAATTTCATGATTTCCTTACTTTTGACTGATGAGCAGTATTGCATTGTGTAAATGTACCACATTTCTGTATCAATTCCTCAATTGAGGGGTAACAGTGTGTTTCCAGGTCCTTGCTGTTATGAACAAAGCTGCTACAAACATGGTTGAAGAAATGTCTTCTAGTGTACTTGAGCATATTTTGGATATATGCCTAGGAGTGCTATAGTTGGATCTTTATCAAACACTATTCTTAATTGTCTGAGAGTGCACCGGGTTGATTTCCAAAGTACAAGTTTACATTCCCACCAGCAGTGAGGGGGGTTCACCTTTCTCCACAACCTCTTCAGCATGTGTTGTCTCTTGAGTTTTTGATCTTAGTCATTCTAATGGGTGTCAGGTAAAATGTCAGGGTTGTTTTGATTTGCATATACCTGATGCCTAAGGACATTAAGCATTTCTTTAAGTGTTTCTCTGCCATTCTATATTCCTTTAAAGAGAATTTTGGATTTAGCTCTGTACCCGACTTTTTTAATTGGATTACTTGATTTGTTGCTTAACTTTTTAGTTCATTATATATTTTGAATATTAGCCTTCTCTCAGATATAGGGTTGGTGAAGATCCTTTCCTAGTCTGTAGGCTGTCATTTTGTTATGACAACAGTGTCCTTGGCTTTACAGCTTTCCAGTTTCATGAGTTCGCATTTATTGATTGTTGATATTAGAGGCTGTGCTCTTGAGGTTCTATTCAGGATGTTGTCTCTTGTGCCAATGAGTTCTAGGCTCTTCCCCAATTTTTCTTCTAACCAATTTAGTGTGACAGGTTTTATGTTGAGTTCATTGATCCACTTGGACTTCAGTGTTGTGCAGGGTGATAAATATGGATCTATTTTCATTTTTCTGCACATAAAATTCCAGTTAGACCAGCACCATTTGATGAAGATGCTGCCTTCTTTCTATTGAATGGTTTTGTCTTCTATGTAAAAAATCAAGTATCCATAGGTGTGTGGGTTTATTTCTGGGTCTTCTACTTGGCTCCATTTATCCACCATTCTGTTTCTATGCCAATACCATGCAGTTTTTATTGCTATTGCTCTGTAGTACAGTTTGAGATCAGGGATGGAGATATCTCCAGACAATCTGTTGTACAGGATCATTTTGCAAATTCTTGTTTTTTTGTTCTTCAGTATGAAGTTGATAATTTTTCTTTCAAGTTCTGTAAAGAATTGTGTTGGTATTTTGATGGGAATTACATTAATCTGTAGATTGTTTTTGGAAGTATGCCATTTTCACTGTGTTAATCTTATGTACCCATGAGCATGGGAGATCTTTCCATCTTCTGATATCTTCTTCAATTTCTTTCTTCAGAGACTTGAAGTTTTTTTTTTTTCAAACAGATCTTTCACTTGCTTGGTTAGAGTCACACCAAGGCACTTTATGTTATTAGTGGCTATTGGGAAGTGTGTTGTTTCCTTAATTTCTTTCTTGGCCCTTTTGTCTTTGGTATACAGAAGGGCTTCTGATTTTTTTCTTTTGAGTTAATTTTGTATCCAGTCATTTTGCTAAAGGTATTTTATCAGCTGAAGAAGTTCTCTGGTTGAATTTTTGGTGCAGCTCATGTATACAATCACATAACATGTGAAATAGTGATACTTTGACTTCTTCTTGTCTGATTTGTATACCTTTGATTTCTTTTATTTGTCTTGTTGCTCTAGATAGGATTTCAAGTACAATGCTTAAGAGATAAGGAGTGGGTGGGAAGCCTTGCCTTATCGCTGATTTCAGTGGGATTCATTTAAATTTCTCTCTGTTTAGTTTGATATCGGCTATAGGCTTGCTGTATATTGTCTTTAATCAGTTTAGGTATGTGCCTTGTATCCTTGATCTCTTCAAGATTTTAAACATGAATGCATGTTGGATTTTGTCAAATGCTTTTTTGGCATTTAAGGAGATGATCATGTGGTTTTTCTCCTTCAGTTTGTTTATATTAAACCACCCCTGCATGCCTAGAATGAAATTTACTTAAACATGGTTGATGATATCTTTTATGTGTTCTTTGATTCAGTTTGCAAGTATTTATTGTATCAATGCTTTTTAAGAGAGATATGTCTGAAGTTCTCATTTTTTGGTTGGGTCTTTCTGTGGTTTAGGTATCAAGGTGACTATGACCTCACAGAATGAGTTTGGTAATGATCTTTTTGTTTCCACTTTGTGGAATAGCTTGAAAAGAATTGTAGTTAGCTCTTCCTTGAAGGTCTGGTAGAATTCTACGCTGAATCTATCTGGTCCTAGGCTTTTTTTGAAAGGGAGAATTTTGATGACTGCTTATCTTTCCTTGGTGGATATAGGATCATTCAATCTATTTACCTGATCTTGATTTAATTTTGGTAAATGGAATCTATCAAGAAAATTATCCATTTCATTCAGATTTTCAAAGTTTTTGCCATATTGGCTTTTGTAGTAAGACCTAATGTTTGTTTGGATTTCCTCAGTGTTTGTTATGTCCCCCTTTTCATTTCTCATTTTGCTGATTTGAATAGTTTCTCTTTGCCTTTTATTTAGTTTGGTTAAGGGTTTGTCTATCTTGTTGATTTTCTCAAAGAACCAGCTCTTGGTTTCATTGATTCTTTGAATTATTTTATGCTACACCCTCTCCAGTGTCATCAGTGTAGCATATCAATAGATTGTGCTACTAGAAGGGAGATACATTTTCTTTGGAAATAAGCTCCCTGGAGGTCACTGGCAAGAACTCTAACATGGCCACCTAAGCCAAAAAGACATATTCTGAGAGTCCCACACTTACTCAGATGCAGGGTTGGATTGATGAACTCTTTTGCTGTTTCTCTATGATTCCTGGAACCACAGTTAACTATTCAAGGAAAGACATTTCTGATAGATTACTAAAAGCTTTAGCAAACAAGAGTGGAAGGAAAATAAAATTTTAGGAGAGGTAATAAATTAGATTCAGCGTCAGAAATTGCTTGTGGAAAAACCAAACATTGTAGGTAATAAAGGGACAAGAGTTTTAGGACTTTCTAAAGAAAATATTTAATCAGGATCTGTTAGGATAAATGCTCTGGATATTCCCCCTGCAGTAAAACTACTACAAAACCATTACCAAACACAAGTGTTTATGATGAGTCAGAAAGAAGATAGGCAAACATAGGAGGTCATAAGGTTTTATATTATACTATGAATTTTATGGACAGACTGGCTCGAAAGCCCTCGAGCTCATCCCCCTTGGTGCCTTATCTCTAAGGAAAGATTGTAAATCCTTAACAAGACCAAAAGGAGGAATTCCTCCTAGTGCTTATCTCTAGGGAGAATTGTAAATCTTTAGCCGACTTAGCTTGGTCTATTAACAGCCCCTAGCTAATAACAATAAACTACATAAACAAACCACAAGTTTAACAGCCCCTGGCCCTCTACTCACTAAATTAGCAGCAATAACGCTGTGTAAATAGTCACTAGTTCTATGCTTGCTCTGCTTAAAAGGCTTTTTGGCCAAGATTTTTTGTAGACACTGCCTTTTACCTATTTAGCTTCTATGTAGATAATCTATCCTTTGTTGAGAGTGGAGAGTTGAAGTCTCCCACTATGAAGGTATTGGGATCGATGTGTGATTTAAGCTTTAATAATGTTTCATTTGTGAATGCAGGTGTTCTTGTATTTGGAGCATAAATGCTCAGAATTGTGACATCCTCCTGGTGGATTTTTCCTTTGATGAAAATGTAATGCCTCTCCTCATCTTTTTTGGTTAATTTTGGTTCAAAGTCTATTTTATTAGATATTAGGATAGCTACCCCAGCTTGTTTTCTGGGTCCATTTGCTTGAACACCATTTTTCCAGCCCTTTACTCTGAGGTAGTGTTTATTTTTGTTGCAAAGGTGTCTTCTTGGATGGAGCAGAATGTTGG
Source organism: Meriones unguiculatus (assembly GCF_030254825.1). Taxonomy (NCBI): domain Eukaryota; kingdom Metazoa; phylum Chordata; class Mammalia; order Rodentia; family Muridae; genus Meriones; species Meriones unguiculatus. Next base: position 49,109,127 of record NC_083369.1, on the reverse strand, counting down.
ATCCTGTTTCTGCAACCATTCTCTTAGTCTGTGTCTTTTTATTGGAGAGTTGACTCCATTGATGTTGATGATAGATAATAGTGACCAAGGAATGTTAGCTCCTTTTATTGTGGAATTGGTGGTGTTATTGTGATTCATTGCTTTTTTTCTTTCTTTCTTTTAATTTTTGTTGGGAAGTTATGCTTATCTTATGTTTTCTTGGGTGTAGTTGTTTTAATTTAATTGGAATTTTCCTTCTAGTATCTTCTATAGGGCTGGGTTGCTGTGTAGATATTGTTTAAAGTTAGTTTTGTCATGGAATAATTTGTTTTCTCCAACTATATTGATTGAAAGTTTGGCTGGGTGTAGTAGTCTGGGTTGACATCTGTGGTCCCTTAAAATCTGCATGACATTTACCGAGACCCTTCTGGCTTTCATAGTTTCTGTTGAGAAGGCCAGTGTGATTCTGATAGGTCTAACATTATATGTTACTTGGCCTTTTTCCCTTGCTGCTTTTAATATCTTTTCTTTGTTCTGTAGATTTAGTGTTTTGACTATTATATGACATGAAGAGTTTCTTTTTTGGTCTAGTCTATTTGAAGTTCTCTAGGCCTTTTGTATGTTTATTGACATATCTTTCTTTAAGTTGGAAAAATCTTCTATAATTTTCTTGAAAATATTTTCTGGACCTTGAAGCCTGGAGTCTTCTTTTTCATCAATTCTTATTATTCTTAGATTTCTCCTTTTCATGGTGTCCTTGATTTCTTGGATGTTTTGTGTTTGGGACTTTTCAGATTTTACTTTTTCCTTGAGAGAAGTATCAATTCCTGCAAGGGTATCTTCAGCCCCTGAGATTGTATCTTCTATGTCTTGAATTCTGTTGGTGATGCTTACCTTTTTGGTTCCTGATCTTTTCTCTAAGTTCTCCAGCTCCAGGGTTTTCTCTGTTTGTGTTTTCTTTAATTCTAATTGTTTTCATGCTTTGCACCATTTTCTTCATCTGTTTGAATGTAGATTCCTGTGTTTCTAGGATAGCCTCTATTTTTGTTGTTGTTGTTCACTTCTTCCTTTTTTTTTTCAATGCAGTTTATTCAGGAACATTGAACAATCATCTGACCCTGGGGAAAGCCAGCCCACAGCTTAAATAGCCTCTGGGTAGCCAGCCCCAGCGTGCCACGTGGACAATGCAGATAGGTCCACATATATGGAAGCAAGCCAGATCCTCAGCCTTAGCCAAATGTGGAATTGTTCCTGACAGAGAGCACTCACCATCGGGAAGGTGGAAGGCAGAAACCAGTCAATCTTTAAGGCACAGCATTCCGCAGCTCTCTACAGTTCCCCCGTTTTGTTTTAGACACATCAGGTAAGAGTAGAGGTCTGATCTCTGATATTAGAAATAAATTGGGACTTTGTACTGATGTTCATTTAGGTGTCATCCACCCAAAGAGCATCAGACCCGTCGGATACCTTTTTCTCAGAGGCGGGACCTGGGGCATCAACCCGCATGCAATCAGACATGCTCTTCTCTGGGTCCAAAGCGGCTGACCCTGAGTGCAGTGCTTAGCCTCGCATCCTGAGCATAACATTTTAGCTCCCATGCTTGGGGACACTGTCCTGCTTCAATGACTGTAAAGGCCTGAATGGTCATGGCTGCATTACACTGTTGTGAGACTCTAATCTTGCATATATACCACAGGCAAACCAAGGAGACCAACACCAGAAGGCCTGCTAACGCTCCCATGCCCGCCCATTCTTTCAGATGATTCATGGTTGCAGCAATCCATGATGATAATCCTGTGGCTAGTCCTGCGTCCACTCTGGTAGAATTTACTGTGACAATGGCCACTCTCAGCTTCTCCATCGTAGTATCGAATTCTCCAGTCCAATTACCTAAAATATAGCTCGACTCACTTCTTCTTGATATGCCACTAAATGTGCCTCTATTTTTTTGGCTCTATTTGCCTTATTTCTTTGAGAGCCTCTATATTTACCTCCTTTTGTGTGACTATTTCTTTGACAGCTTTGTTTGTTTCTTCATTAACCTCCATTTGTGTGGCTATTTCTTTGAGAGATTTGTTCATTTCCTCTTTATGTGTCTCTCATAACTAGATAAGCATAGCTTTAAAATCACTTTCCTGTGTTTTCAATTAATTAGAGTATCCATGATTTTGAGTTTTTTTCTGGTGAAGCCACTATGTCCTGATTTTTTGTTTGGTGTGTCCTTATGCATACTTCTGGCCATCTGCTTATCCATAACCTTCACTGTTTGCTCCTTGATTCTGTAATTCAGATTGGGTCCGTCTTTTTCTGGTGTCTGGAGTATTCTTCAGGAAGATGAGAGAGGTCCACTGCTTTAAGAGTATGCCTTTTTGTTTCAGCTTTACCTTAGGGAGTAAGGTCCACAGGCACAGAAGCATAAATGCAGGTGAGAGGGTGCGTATTCATGGAAGTGTGCCTTGAAGGACATGGTGCAAGAGAGTGTAGATACTTGGAATGTGGGACAGGGGGTCGTTCAGATTGAGGAGGAGTTGTGGGCACTGGCTGTGTTCAATGTGCATGTACAATGTGCATGTGCAGATTCCCTGAATACCTCATTGGCTTACTGTTGTCTGGTATTCAGATCTATCTGGGCTCCAGGAGATGTTTGCCTGGACTACACTGGTAGGCCCACAAAAAAGGCTCTTCAATGTTGAGACTCCTGTCCCAAGAATCCCTATGTTGCCCAAAGTGGGTGTGTGGGTGGGAGGGATCTGATGTCTGGCTGCTAACTTAGAAGGACCCTGTATCTTAGGCTCTGTAGGCACTCCTTTGAATGTGCACTCACTCTCTAGCAGGTCTAATCAGAAAACACAGGGGTTTCCCCTGATCTCTACTCTCATATTTGAGCTTGCTGTAACAAATGTGGGTGTAGGAACTCTGTTAGTTTTGTGGTGCTGCAGCTGCAGAACTTGGAGGCTGGTATAATGGTCCACTGGGAATGCAGCCACAGAAACAGAATTGTGAAGCATGTACAGATGCCTGCTGGGAAGTTCTGGGGAGCTCCTACAGCTGTCCATGTACCGGGGTGGCCTGGCAGACCTGGGTGACCTGGTGGATATGGGTAGCCTGTATAGCAAGCTGCCTGCCACTGAAGGACTGGGTGTCCAGTACATTAGCTGTCTGGGAGGCCCTGCAGGGCCTTTTATAGCTGCTTGTGGACCAGGATAAGGAAGGCTGGTAAAGCTGGAAGCTGCTGCTGAGGAACTAGCAGCCCTACCTCTTTTGTCTCAGTCACCAGGCAGAGAGCCTCAGGCACTGTTGGTTGCCTCCATTGAGGAGGAGAGAGGTCAGACAAGGGGAAGTGCAGGGGTTCAAATGTTTGCCACTCTCTATCTCCAGAGAAGGCAGCTGGTGACTTGGATCTAAATGGTCTCTGCTGGTATAATGTTCTTTTGGAATGTATTCACCTTACCTTTGTTCATTCAAATGCTGATTTCTCTCTCTCCCTCTCTGGTTTCAATCTAGACATTGCATTGTGATACTTAACCTAAGCATCACCTGTCTCAAATTTGTGTAAACATGCCAAAATAAAACAACCAGCCACAATGTCGAGCAATGGAGAGGAAGGAGTAGGAGGGAGAGGGGAGGAGCCAGAGGACAGGAAGGAGTGAGAGGCAGAAGAAGAGAGAGAGGAGAGAAGCTGGGAGAGAGAGGCTGGAGAAGAGGTCTTGGAATGTGGTAGAGAGATGGACCAGACCTAAGGTAGCACTAAAAGGAAGTATAATGGGTAAAATCTGAATGGTAGGAAACTATGTGGACTTGGAGGTTTAAGATGGAATAACTATTGCCTAGCATTGTGATCTAGGTTAATTAAATAAATAGTAGTCTCTGTGTGGTGATTTAAACAGCTGTTTAGGATTAACCACAGCTTTACTAAGAATTGTATCAAAAATATTGGTTTCCCAAAGTGAGGGGAACAAGGACTATTTCTAACAGGAACTCAATGACTGGCTCTTTGGCCTCCCCACCCCCGATGGGAAGAGCAGTCCTGTTAGGCCACAGAGGAGGGCTTTGCAGCCAGTCCTGAAGATACCTGATAAAATAGGATCAGATGAATGGGGAGGAGGTCCCCCCCCATCAGTGGACTTGGAAAGGGGCACGGTGGAGATGAGGTAGGGAGGGAGGGACTGGGAGGGAATGAGGGATCGGGACACGGCTGGGATACAGAGTTAATAAAATGTAACTGATAAAAAAAAGAAAAAAAAAGAAAAAATATTAATGCTCTAAATACAACAGGTCTCAGCTTACTTGTTGACCCCTTTCGCCCAGGAAGCCTCAGTGTCAATGTGCTGGCTTCAGTTGCCTGTCCACTCACCAATTTCAGAGTTTCAGTTCCCCTACCTCTCAGGTAAGGTGCTCGTTGTTCCCCACCATCTTGGATCATAGATAAATATTATTGTCTTGTGATTCAGTTAGAGAATGGTTAGAGCAAAATACCTAGATTATATTATTAATGACTGTTTTGGAAAAGGAATAGAATTTGATTGCAGAAGTATAAGAACAATTAGAATCTATGAATAGAGAAATTAAAGTTCCCTATTAAAATTTTTGTCTTAAAGCATTCAGCATAAACAAAAAGTTCAAAGTATAAAATATATGTTTTTCAATACTTTTTATTTTTTAACAAATCTGTACTAAATATTGAAACATTCAAGATAATCATATTTTTTTATTGTGTGTGTTTTTCTATAACAAGTTTAGGAGGATTCAATGGGGGTTATTTTTGGGAATAAGTCTTATGAAAATGTATCAAAAATGTTTGCTTGGTGAGTTAAGGTAATTTATGGACTCGTCTAGACAGAAACATCTAATATACCAGATAAGTGATAACACATGTAAATATTACTCATGAGTTAAGAATATTTTGCATCCCCCTGAGGGAGGTGCAGCCTTACCAGGCCACAGAAGAAGACAATGCAGCAGTCCTAATGAGAACTGATAGACTAGGATCAGATGGAAGGGGAAGAGGACCTCCCCTATCAGTGGACTGGGGGAGGGTTATAGGGTGAGAAGAGGGAAGGAGGGTGGAACTAGGAGGGGACTAGGGAGGAGGCTACAGCTCAGATACAAAGTGAATAAACTGTAATTAATAAAACAATAAATAAATTGAAAAATATTTTGCTAAGATTATTACTTGAATCTTCCCATTGGCTTAGAAATTTTAATGTAATAGAAAGCATTTGATTGTGTTTAAGAAAAACCTTTTCATACCTATGATGCTCTCTTGCTCATATGTGTTACTGGACAAAATAGTTCACCTTTCACACACACCTTTGTTTCCTCATTTGTGAAATATTTAAGAGCCTTTTATGAAACTCTTTTTTAATATTCAAACTTCCAAAGATTAAATTCAAATTTCATTTGAGGAATAAACATTTATCTAGGGCCTCCTTTTCAATGGGTGATTCTATTGACACATTAGAAATCATGGTAAAATTTTACATGTCAAAATCCCCAGTGAAGTATTTTTAAAATACAGATAATTAGCCTCCTTTATTCTAAATGCTCAGAATTAAAAAAAATGATTATTACTTTTTGAGATATATGGTTTCTATACAGAAAACTTCCAGAGGGTTTCTTTTCAATCTGTACTTGGATTGAAAACTACTTTCACAGGACACACACACAAATGAAAAAAAGTAAAAAAAAAAAAAAATCTACCTAGTTGATGATATGGCATTAATATTAGATATTGTATGAGTTACTTTTCTTGTTGCTAGGATAAAAAACCTGGTAAAAGCAACTTAAAGAAAGGTTTATTTTGCTTTGTACTTTGATGGTGGGGAAGGTGGCACAGATCTAAAGTCAGGAAGCAGAGAGAGAGAAATTTCTCCTTTATGTTCAGTCCTGGACCACAGCCTGTATAGTGGTCCCTCAGAGATTTAGGGTGGCACTCCCTTCTCTGTGAAATCTATTTGCACCAGACGTTACTTTCTATTTCATAAAATAATGCAATTTTTATATAATTATTTTGGCTATCACTGTTTTCCTTTATTATTTTCACTTTCTGAGTCATTTAATGAGTTTTCCAGTATTCTCTGGTTAAAGTACTTTAATGCTGCCTTATGAATCTAAGTTTGCTGCTATACATTTTTTTAAACAATAAGTACCATTTTGAATAATAGTAGAACAATCCAAAATAAGTATAGTTTATAATCTCTAAAATTTCTCACTTATTAAATTGCCATTTTGTTTATTTAATTTAAGTTTTTTTTGAGAATTTCTTATATGAGTAATGTATTTACATCATTTTGACCCCTTCTTCCCTCTTCAACTCCTACTGTGTCCCTTTATTTTGTTTCAAATACATGACCTCTCCTTCTGTACCTACAGAAGTCTCTCTGTCTCTGTCTCTTTCTCTCTCTGTCTCTCTCTCTCTCACACACAGACACACATACACACACACACACACACACACACACACACACACACATGACCAAATGATTCCTTTTAGTGTTATACTTAAGTACACCTCTTCAGGGCTTACCATTGGGTAACTAGATTACTTTTGGGACTAGATTACCTTTCAAGGGATTTGTCTCTGGAGAAAAGTTATTACCCTCTTAGAAGTCGTTTTTTGACAGTACTTCATCTATTGGTAGGGCCTTATAAAATTTTCCATCTGCATTAAACATTTTGTTTTAAAGTATAATATTATATGAACTATTGAAACATAACAGACATATATAAACAGATGAATAATTTAAAGTTAACTCAGTATAGCTACCACTAGTGTCAGGAAATAAATGCCAGCCTCCACCCCCTCAAAAAAACAACCCTTTTTTATATGTCTCATTCTGACTATAACTGTCTCCTATCCAAAAAGAAATTGTTTTTTTGAAAATTACATCTTATCTATATTTATAGATTTACCATTATTATAATATGTTCCTAAAATTTCATAGCTTGGATTTGTCTGTATTAAGCTTTCCCTGAATCCTATCACAGTGTATGAATTGCTGTTCCTCCCATATTTTGCTCAACATTATATATATGGAATTCATCCATGCTGTTGTAAATAGCCTTTATTAGTTTATTTTCCTTGCTAAATAGCTTTCAACTGAATAGCAAGCAAGAGATTATTCATTCTGTGGTTGATGGTTATTTGGATTATTTTCTATTTATTTATTTATTTATCTATTTATCTATCTATCTATTTATTTATTTATTTATTACTATGTGTTCACTTTGTATCCCAGCTGTAGCTCATTTGGATTATTTCCAATCCTTAGATATTTCAGTCATTGTTTCTCTTTATATTACATTTACTGGCTACATGGTTATACTTGATGGTTCATAGCTTATGTATACAGTTATCATTGATAAGGCCAATCTGGATTCTAAAATGATATTTATACATCAATCATCAGTGGATGAAAATTCTACAGAAACGTTTGGAGTTGTTCTAAGTTTTGCCAATCAAGAGGGTCTCTTACTGCTTGAATTAGTGTTTTAACCTGACATTTCCCTGATGATGGATAAAATTAAATAAATTTTTAACATTTACTAGCCATTTGATAGTCCTTTTGAGCTTACATCTTTGGAGGTAATGTTATTTATTTTATTTTATTTTCAGTATTTTGATATACATTGTGTATGAGTCCATTATCAATCATATTAGTATTGTATAAGTATCATTATAAGTATTGTTCCATGTTCGTAATTTACTTTTTCAATTTCTAAATAATATTCCTTATTGAAAGATTTTTAAACTGTAATGAACTCTACCTACATTATTATTTATAGTAAATTTTGTATGAGTCTTAAAAGTACTTCCTTCTTACTCTGCCATCTAGAACCTTCCTTACTTTGTTTCTTACATTTAGGTAAACATTTATTTCACAGGTTCTGATTATTATTTATTTGTGTTAGTAGCTATTCAATTCCTCCTCATAACTATATTAAACACTTTACTTGTGTGTATGTGTGTATGTGTCTGTGATTTCTGTGTGAGAGCCCAAAGTTGATGTCTATTGTTTCCCACTTGAATTATTGAGACAGGGTCTTCTGCTGAACCCACAACTCAACAATTCTAGATAACCAGATTTCTCTAGGGAAAGAAAATGCTGGTATTACAAATGTACCACCAAGTAGACCTTTTTTCTTAGGTGGCTGCTGGAGATCTTAAGTATAGTTTTTGTTTGTTTGGTTGGTTGGTTTGTTTTTTTTGTGTTTTGTTTTGTTTTGTTTTATTGCTTTTGAAGAAAGTAGTTTATCCACTCCTCGGCCTTGTAGTACCTCTTTATGATGGTCAAATCTCAGTTGTCAACTTGATGAAATCTAGTATCACCTGAATGTTTGGTCTCTGAGAATCCCAATGTGGATTATCTCAAACTTTAGGTTAACTGAGGTCAGAAGAACTTCCTTCTGAAGATCACATCAGTCCTTGGAGCAGAGAATCCTGGACTGTATAAAAAGAAGAATGTGAGGTAAGCACAACTTTTGTTGCTGTCTGCTTCTTGACAGCAGATACTATATGTCTTTCTTCCTAAAGCTCCTAGTGCTATGACTTCACCTCAGTGATGGACTTTAACTTTTAAATATTTCTTTATTCTTTAATTTGCTTTTACCACAAAATCGGGAAGAGAAACTATAACAAGGAATTAGTTCTGCTTTTCTTGTATAACTGTCTTGTCTTCTCACTTTTTACCATTTCCCTATTATAAGGAATTCGGGGCAAAAAATTGTTTTCCTACTTTCAGCCAAGTTAAGTGAAATATTTGATTTAATATTAGTCATTTACACTCAATTTTTATCTGCTGGCTAAAGACTTCTGAGGTAAGTATCTCTTTCATTTCCTAACCACAAAGTATTTTTTTTAATTTAATACAATCAGTGGTTTTAAGGAAACGTACATATTTTAAAGTCTATACAAGAGGAAATCTTATTGTAATGTTAAGAGTAATTGAATAGTGTCAATAGCATTTAAGACTGTAACTGTCAGAAGGATATATATCCAGATTTAAAAGAAAAATGATTCAACATGGACCCTGAACCATCTTATTTACATATATTTTGTGAATACTTTTAATGGACAAATTATGATGAAAATCTCTCTGGAAGTTGGTACCTTCCTACTCATTTAACTAAGTGGTTATTGTATATCAGGGACTATACCCTCGGCATAATCTTAAACCGTATTTTTGAATATCAGAGACTGTTGAAGTATTAATTGGGGAGGAAATACATATTTTTTTCAACTGCATACTTGGAAATCATTGGCCTAATTTTCTTTTTTCTTTTTTTTTTTTGCTCTGAAATTTTTATTTTGCTTCTATAAAAACTATCATCATCCAAGTGTCTGTTGCATTTCACAAAGGGAAGAGATTCCTTGTAGCATTCGCCATAGTATTTTCATCCAATTGGTTTCAGCTGCATCCCGAAGAAAAGGAACAAATGCTTTGCTGATTATACAGCCAAGAAGCAGATTACATTTGAAACCAGAATGTTGATGGACAATAAACACTCAGAAATAAGGGATTTGCTTTTGCTTGCTAAAGCCAGGAAATAACAACAAGAGATGTCATTGGTTTCACTGGTAGTTTTTATTTAGATTACTGGACCCTGAGCATTCAGATTTAACATTTAATGAAAAAAGATTAACTTCTGTGTAGTTTTGTTCATTGTCTAAAGGTCTGATTTCTTCTCATAGTGGCAATTTAAAGTGTTCTGCTTTGCCAAAGTTATAATTTTTATTCTTTATAAGCAAAAAATCATCTATCTGAAAAGGCTTATTGTACTTGAAAGATAGACATACAAACATGGCAGAGAAAAACTGTACATAAAAAGCATACTTTATGAAATTGCAGTAGTTTTTCTGAATTAGGTTTTGTAAAAATAGAATGAAATCCATTTATTTGAATAATTTATTAAAAGACAAATCAACATTTTCTTTCCACATTTTCCATTTAATTTCAGAGCTCTTTGTGTCATTCATTTTGTATAAGTAGGTATAAGATATAGGAAGAGTCTCTTAAGTTATCCCTTTCTATTTGACCTTAATTATTCACCTTTACTCTTTGTCTGCCCTAATTAAAAAAAAAATGCCTTTGAAGGGCTGCTTCTCTAGTCAAAAAAAATCTGCTATGGATCAGTGTGCTGTCAGAAATCTGTGCCCCTTCAGTTTGATGAAGGTGACATGACTGTGTTAGATGACAGTTGAGGCTAGATATATCTCCTGGAGGTTTCTCAGAGAAATCTGACAAATACTTGGCAGCGTAGTCACTGTCTCAAACAGATTTTATCAGCAGCACTGTCAGATGAAAGAACTTGTAAAAATCAACTTAGCAGAGAGAACAGCAGAGCCACAGAGCTGTCAGGATTACACATATTTGTGAGAGAACATTGAGATGAACAGTTGCAATCAACACTAGTGTCATGGGAACACATTATTCTCCAGACTGCAACATGCCAGAGGCCAGTGGGAAATTGTACAGATGTCACGATTTGGATAATTGGTTGAAGTTTTAAGAGTGGACTCAAAATAAACAAACAAACAAACAAACAAACAAGTGTTGCACACCTACATGTCTGTAGTGATTACTCTCTTCTTAGTGAATACCTTTTCAGGAAATGTTCTTGTTCTCTTAACAGATTCCTTCTGACCTCTATCCTGTTTCCCAGCACCCATGCTGTTATTCAAGGCCAGGTTGGCATAAATGAAATGTAATTATAGCTATTCCCTGAAATCAGTGAGTTGCCAACTGACCCTGGTCTCAAGGTTGAAGAATAGTGCTGAAAAGGCCTAAAGTCAAACAGGACAGGTTACAAATATTAGCTGGTTTCTGGAACGAGCTCATTGTATCTGTTCTACCATCCTTTGAGAGTGTTATATCAAAGTGGGGAGATGAATATGAAGAAATCATAAAATATGTAGATAATATAATTCTAAATAAGTCACTTTTGCCTTGAACAGGGCGTGTGTGTGTGTGTGTGTGTGTGTGTGTGTGTGTGCGTGTAGAGAGAGAGAGAGAGAGAGAGAGAGAGAGAGAGAGAGAGATGCTGTGCCACCTAGGCTTATACTGCTCTCACAATAACCACAAGGTACATAAATACACATATATGCATATACACATACATATATGAGTTTTGAAGAAGAAAAGAACTGTTATAGTGAATATATATTACAAAGATAGTTTATTAGGTTGGCTTATATAATTTGTATTGAATAGTCAAGCAATGCCTGTATGAATAATGGAGAGTTTAAAAACTCAGTTCATGATACTAGATGGCTAGCAGACCCAATCTTGCACTGAAAGTTTAGAGTATTCTTGGTTGATGTGCTGATGTTCTTTTGACCATGTTGGAAAGCCAAAAAATCTAGGTCCTAATGTCAATAAAAGATGGAAACATGGGTGGCAGCAACAGAGTAGATGAACTTCTCATCAAGGAGAGAAGGAAGGGAAGTGAAAAGCATCATTTTTTTCCCTGAGATTTCCTATTGCTGGGAGAATGATACCTGTTGCCTATACTGTGGGAGGGTCTACCCTTTAATTAATCCTCATAAAAACACCCTTAGGGACCCAGCCAAAGGTGTGTTCTAATTGATTCCAGGTCCAACAAAGTCATTAACCAAGAGTAATCCATCAATTCAAGTAACCATGTTTTCTTAAGGTTGGCACATAAAAATATACCACCAACTTCAATTAATGCTCTCTGAAAAATAACCTGTTTTACACTGTCAAATATCTTGAAGTATTTTTTATTGCAGATAAATTAGATATGAAATAAAACTTAACACTTACTATAACTGAGTACAGATTGCCACATACTTTTAAATCAGGAGAAACTGAAAATTTATCTCCTGCTAAAGGTTTCCAGGGTTTTCTTAATTTCTCAATATTTACTTCAAGAATTTTTAAGTTATATAAAAGATAAATGTACATAGCTGGTTAAATTCATTTGTTTGTCTAGAATCAAGAAAATAGATCAAGAAATATTTTTTCTTTTTAATTTAATTTAATTTTATTAATTACACTTTATTCACTTTGTATCCCCCCATAAGCCCCTCCCTCCTCCCCTCCTGGTTCTATCCTCCCTCCCTCTTCTTCACGAATGCCCCTCCCCAAGTCCACTGATAGGGGAGGTCCTCCTTTCCTTCCTTCTGATCTTAGTCTATCAGATCACATCCGGAGTGGCTGCATTGTCATCTTCTGTGTCCTAGTAAGGCTGCTCCCCCCTCAGGGGAAAGGTGATCAAAGAGCATGCCAATCAGTTCATGTTAGAGGCAGTCCCTCTTCCCATTACTATGTAATCCACTTGGGCACTAAACTGCAATGGGCTACATCTGTGCAGGGGTTCTAGGTTATCTCCATGCCTCGTACTTGGTTGGAGTATGAGTCTCTGGGAAGAACCCTGTGTTCAAATTTTCTGGTTCTGTTGCTGTCCTTGTGGAGTTTCTGTCCTCTCCAGATCTTATGATTCCCCACTTCTTACATAAGATTCCATGCACTCTGCCCAACAGTTGGCCATAAGTCCCAGCATCTGTTTTGATAGTCTTCAGGGCAGAGCCTTTCAGAGGCTCTCTGTGGCAGGTTCCTAGGTTGTTTCCTGTGTTCTTCTTCTTCTGATGTCCATCCTCTTTGCCTTTTCAATCTGGCTCTTTCTCAGACAACTAGGAATAGCACTTCCTCAAGATCCAGCCATACCACTCCTAGGCATATATCCAAAAGAGGATCAAATACACAATAAGGACATTTGCTCAACAATGTTTGTAGCAGCTTTATTTGTAATAGCCAGAAGCTGGAAACTGCCCAGATGCCCCTCAACTGAAGAATGGATGCAGAAATTGTGGTATATCTACACAATATCTCTGCAATGAAAAATAAGAAAATCATGAAATTTGCAGGTAAATGGTGGGACCTGGAAAGGATCATCCCGAGTGAGCTGTCCCAGAAGCAGAAAGACACACATGGTATATACTCACTCATATAGACATATAACATAGGATAAACCTACTAAAATCTGTACATCTACGAAAACTAATCAACAGAGAGGACCCTGACTAAAAAGAAATAACTTTTGAAGAGTCATCAAAGTAGAGAGTGGTGGCACATGTTTGTAATCCCAGCACCAAGGGAGGCAGAGACAAACAGATATTTCTGAGTTCAAGGCCAGCCTGGTTTATGAAGCAAATCTAGGACAGCCACGGCTACACAGAGAAACCCTATCCTGAAAAACAAAAAATGAAAATAAGGAAAAAAGCTGAGTGTCATCAAATTTCAGGTGCATATGCCCTACCCAGGCACCCAGCTCATCTAGTCACATGAAGACTGAGTTTGTCTTCCTCCTCTGTGTACCTATAGGGAAGTCCTAACAGGAGATGGATCAAAAAGCAAGCAACTTAGTCTATGTCAGAGATATCCCCCACTCCCTTAACTAGTGGGCTGACATGAAGCTTAAGATGTCTATTGAACTTATCTTCTTCTTGGAGTGGGTACATTATAGTATGTCTATCCTATACTATACAACTAAAATGTTCTTATAAGTGAGTATATACTATGTGTGTCTTTCTAGGTCAGTTACCTCACACAGAATAATCATTGCAAGCTCCATCCATTTTCTAGAAAATTTCAACATTTCCTTGTTTTTAATGGCTGAGTAGTATTCTATTGGAAAAATCTAAAGGAAATGGAAAATTTCCTTGACAGATTTCACCTACCAAAGCTAAATTAAGGTTGGGTAAACAGTTTAAACAATCATAAAACCCTAAAGAAAGAGAAGCAGTCATGAAAAGTCTCCCATTCAAGGAAAGCCCAGGGTCAGATGGTTTGGGCACAGAATTCTACCAGGTAGTCAAAAAAAAAAAAAAGCTCAAACCAACACTCCTCAAACTATTCAACAAAATAGAAACAGAAGGAACATTGCCAAACTCATTCTAGGAAGCCACAATCACCTGATACCTAAACCACTCAAATACTCAATAAAGAATTTCAGACCAGTTTCATCCCTGAAGACTGATGCAAAAAATACTCAATAAAATACTCAAACCAAATGTAAGAACACATCAATTACATCATCAAACGTGATCAAGTAAGCTTCATCTCAGTGATACAGAGATGTTCCAACATAGTAAAATCCATCAATGTTATCCACCATGTAAACAAACTCAAAGAAAAAAAATTACATGATCATCTTATTTTATTAGATGCCAAAAAAAAAGCCTTAGAGAAAATCCAAAACCCCTTCATGATGAAAGTCTTGGACAGATCGGTGTTACCAGACAGGTACATAAACATAATAAAGGCTATATAGAGCAAGCTAATAGCCTACATCAAACTAAATGGAGAGAAACTCAAAGCAACCCCCTTTAAAATTACAGACAAGACAAGGTTGTCTACTCTCTCCATTTCTCTTCAATATAGTACTAGGAATTCTAGCTAGAGCAAGAAGACAACTAAAACAGAGCAAAGGGATACAAACCTGAAAGGAAGAAGTTAAAGTGTTGCTATTTGAAGATGATACTGTAGTATACATAAGCGACCACAAAAATTCCACCAGAATACTCCTGCAGCTAAGTGGCTGGATACAAGATTAATTTAAAAAATAAATCAGTAGCACTTCTATATACAAATGGCAAATGGGCTGAGTAAGAAATTAAAGAAACCACCCCTTTCATCATAGCCACAAATAATAGACAGTATCTAGGGGTAATTCTAACCAAAGAAGTCAAAGACCTGTATGAGAAAAAGAAAGAAATTAAAGAAGATACCAGAAGATGGAAAGAACTCCCATGCTTATGGACAGGTGGGATTAACATAGTAAAAATGGCTAGTTTAGCAAAAGCAATCTACAAACTCAATGCAATTCCCTTCAAAATAACAACACAATTTTTTACAAACCTTGAAAGAACAATTCCAAACTTCATTTGGGGGAAAAAAAAAAAACTGAATAGCTAAAAGGCTCCTATAGAATAATAGAACTTCTGGAGGTTTCTCTATATCTGACCTCAAGGTATACTACAGAGCAGTAGTAATAAAAACTATATCATACTTGTATAGAAATAGACTCGTTGATCAATGGAATCAAACTGAAGACCCAGAAATAAACCCACATACCTATGGTCACTTGATTTTTTTTTTTTTTGCCCATACAATGGAAAAAAAAAAAACCCAGCATCTTCAAAAAATGGTGCTGATCTAACTGGGTATCTACACTCAGAAAAATGTGAATAGAACCATATTAATCACCCTGCACTAAACTCAAGTCCATGTGGATCAAAGACTTCAACCTAAAACCAGATACACTTAATCTGCTTGAGGAGAAGGTAGGTAAGAGCCTTGAGCTCATTGGCACAGGAAACAACTTCCTGAACAGAATACCAACAATGCAGGCTCTAAGATCTACAATTAATAAATGGCTGGCTCTTTGACCCCTCCCACCCGAGGGAGGAGCAGGCCTGCTAGGCCACAGAGGAGGACTTTGCAGCCAGTCCTGAAGATACCTGATAAAACAGGGTCAGATGAAAGGGGAGGAAGTCCTCCTCTATCAGTGGACTTGTAAGGAGGAGATGAGGGAGGGAGGGTGGGTTTGGGAGGCAATGAGGGAGCGGGATACAGCTGAGATACAAAGTTAATAAAAACATACAAAATATAAATTAAAAATATTGGAAGTGATTGTTAAATAAACATCATACATTATAAAATATATATACAAAAAAAAAAAACAGAGAAGTTTCTGTAAAGCAAGAGACTATTCAACAGAACAAAACAGCAGTCTACAGATTGAAAAAAAGACCTTTACCAACCCTACATCCTACAAAGGGCTAATATCCAGACTCAAGAAATTAAACACTAACAAACCAAATAATCCAATTAAAAATGGGATACAGATCTAAACAGAGAATTCTGAGCAGAAGAATCTCGAGTGGTGAAACACGTAAAGAAATACACATAGTCCTTAGTCATCAGGGAAAATGCAAATCAAAATGACCCTGAGATTTCACCTTACACCTTATACCCATCAGAATGGCAAAAATAAAAAACTCAAGCGACAATACATGCTGGAGAGGATGTGGAGAAAGGGAAACCCTCCCACATTGCTGGTAGAAATGTAAACTTGTACAACCACTTTGGAAATCAATCTAGTGCTTTCTCAGAGCTGGGAATAGTCACTCAAGACTCAGATATACCACTCTTGGGCATATACTCAAAAGATGCTTCACCATACAACAATGACATTTGCTCAACCATGTTCATAGCTGTTTTATTTGTAATAGCCGGAAACTGAAAACAAACTAGATTTTCTTCAGCCAAAGAATGGATAAAGAAATTGTGGTACATTTATGAATTGCTTGTGTTGACTCACTTATTTATTACAAATTTGACCAGAAAATGTCTTATTTTATGTAGGGACTTCTAAGCAACTATATGGGCTAGTTGAACCAAAATTTAGTGTATTATCTGTTCTTGCCAGTGGCTGTGCTAGCATTTTTCTCACATAATGTGTAGAAGTTAGTGAATGACTTTCCATGCCGACTTTCGGGCATGTCTCTATGTCATCAGATTACTCAACTAGGGTATTTTGTGTGGATTTCCAATCATGTTTGACAACAGTAGGGTTACAGATTTCAATAATAATGACTATACAAGAAACGGTCACCTGTTTCCTGACCACCATAATAAATAGCTAAATCATAGACACAGGCCAAAGATAAAAATAACACGCCTTGATTGTAATTGGAAACTGGGAAGAAATCAGTTTAAAAAAAAAAAAAACAATTCATTTAGCTCATAATCAACCACCTAGTTCAAGACCATAATCAATAGTCCTTTTCTCAAGCCATGATTTTAGGTGTCCCAATCATTTAAATTGTAGTCTCTATGACCATTAGTTTATAATAGTAGTTTCTTTAGGAATTTAGAACTAGGCAGACCTGAGTTTAAAACCATTTTCTCACTTGTATTATTTATGAAAGTGTGAGCAATATACTTTATATACACCTTTTTTTAAATGCTTGCATAATTATGCTTTACTTACAATAGAAAGTAGATTATAGAATAGTAAATTCTTAAGTACTTTTCATTAATATCTGACAAATAAAAATTTTTAAATTCATCATTGTGATTCATGTACAATAAAATATTACTATTCCTAAATATCAAGCATCTCTGAATTACCCTACATTCAGAAAACTTGCTATATAGATGTTATAAATTCATGCAATGTTTTTTTTTTAATTTTTAACTTTTATTTTTTACAATTTATTTACTTTATAGCTTGATTGTAGCCCCCTCACTCATCTCCTCCTGGTCTTACTCTCCCTCCCTTTTCCTTCCTTCACCCTTCCCCTAATCCACTGATAGGGGGAGTCCTCCTCTGTTGTCATCTGACCCTAGCCTGTCAAGTCTCATCAGGACTGCCTGGATCCTCTTTCTCTGTTGCCTGGCAAGGCTGCAACAGAAGGGGGAAGTGATCAAAGAGCGTCAGAGATAACCTCTGCTCACCTTACGTGGGACCCCACAGGGAGACTGAGCTACCTATGGGCTACATCTGAGCAGGTAATGTAGGTTCTCTCCATGCATGGTCCTTGATTGGTACATCAGTCTCTTCAGGCCCCTTTGGGCCCAGATATTTTGGCTTTCTTCTGGAGTTCCTGTCTACTCCAGTTCCTTGTATCCTCCCAATGTATTATGGATTCTTCTTGCATTAGAAATAACAACAAAAATACATTACTCCACATTTCAGTTGAATAGAGTATATCCTACAGATCTTCATAAATTTTCATTATGCATACCTAAAACTCTATAGTCATTAAGGAAACACTTCCCTTTTTATCCTCCTCTAATTTCATCATAGGCTAATTTGGTTTTCTATGAAATTAGTTATTTAAAACAGCTCATATGAGTAATATGCAGAAAAACACAATATTGAGATTGTATCTATGCTGTGACTTATTTTAAATACTATAATATCTTCAAGTTTCATCTATGTCGTATAGTGTGATAGAATTTCCTTTCAAGTGCTGGGATTACTCAAAGACATGCACTACTTGTGTGTTGCAAAAATGAGTTTTAAGTAATAAATAACAATATCACATTAAAGATATGTATTTCATATTTTGTTAGTCCATTAATGAATGAAGTGGAAGTAGATTGCTTCCAATTCTTGGCTATTGAAAATAGTGCTGCTATGGAAATGGGTAGAATATACCTCTTTGAGACCTCCTTCAGTTATTATAGATCTATACATAGAAGTAGGCTATTTGAATCATATTTATAATTTCTTAAGGCACTTGCTATTTTCCAACAGCATATTCAGGTACTAATTTCTCTACTTCTTCAACAACACTTGCTGCATTTTTTCTTCTTTTTGTCATTTTTAAATTATATTTTTAAATTTTTGTTCACAATATATTCATTATATATCCCCATTAAAGCCCCCTCCCTCAAATCTTCCCAGTCCCACTGTTCCTCCTTCTTTCCCCCTATCTTTTTCCCCTAGTCCACTGAAAGGGGGAGTTCTCCTACTTTGCCATCTACCCATAGCTTGTCAAGTCTTATCAAGACTGCCTAGATCCTCTTCCTCTGTGGCCTGGTAAGACTGCATCACCAGGAGCAAGTGAACAAAGAGCAGGCAACCAGTTCAAGACAGAGACAGCCTTGCTCCCCTTACTCAATAACCCACATGGAGACTGAACTGCCAACTGGCTGCAGCTGACCAGGAGACGGCCTCTCCGTGCACGGTCCTTGGTTGGTGCATCAATCTCTGCAGTACCCACTGGGCTCCGATTTTTTTAGTTTTCTTGGTCTCCTTGTAAGGCTACTGTCACATCCATCCCACCCCACTCTTCTTCCATACGACTCCCTGCGCTCTGCACAAAGTTTGGCTGAGAGTCTCAGCATCTCCTTTGATACCCTGTTGGGTAAAGCCTTTCGGGGGACCCTTTATAGTTTAACAGGGGATGGGAATAACTTATGGTTTATTTTCTGTTGGCTCTACTGGGTAATCAGATCCAGCATCCTGCACTTGCTAAGTAGACCTGAACTCTAATCTCAGGCTTAGTTATATATATATATATATATTTTTTAATTTTCCTGATAAAAAGTGATGTTGACCTTCTTTTGTAAGCCTGTCGACTATTTGTGCATCATCTTTGGAGAAGTATCTGTTCTAATAATTTTACATTTATTTGTTTACTTTTCTTGTTTTACTGTTGTTTGAGACAAGTCTCAAATAGTCCAGCCTGGCCTCCAACTCACTTATATAGCCAGGGATAGCCTTGAAATCTTGATATACCTGTCAATACCACCAGATAGGGCTGGAATTACAGGCATGGGTTATTTCAATTACTGTTGTTGAGTTCTAAGAGGCTTCTTAGGTATGCTGCATATAAAACCTTTATTAGATATGAAACTTGAAATATTTTCTGCCGTTTGTAGTTGTCTTTTCTGTGACTGATTATGTTCCTTGGTAAAGGAAGAGAGTTTAGTTTGATATACTACTAGTTTACTTTTTACCTTTGTTATTTATGTTTTGGCATCAGACATTTTAAAGCATAAACTGTGATATCATGAAACTTCATTTGAGGAGTTTTACAGTTTTCATTTCTATATTTGTTTTAATTTTATTTTGCATTTTTCTTTTTTCTTGTTTATAATATAAAAAAAGAATCCAATATTTTTTCACATATGGCTATCTGATTATGAAGAACCATTTGATGTACAACCCAGCAATGTCTTTTGGAATTTATTTGGCACCCTAGTCAAAGGCTGTTTGCCAACATTAACAAGGGTTTATTTCTTCTCCTCCATTGTTCTATTTATTTAACACCATTAGCACACTTTTTAAATTATTGTAGCTTTTTAATGTGGTTTGAAATAAAAATATGTGAGGCTTCCAATTTTCTCATTGAAAAGATATTTATTAATTTTGTGTTTGTATTTGTGTGTCTCTGTTTGTGTGTGTATGTGTGTGGTTGCCTGAATGTATGTGTGTACACCATATGTGTTCGTTGTACCCTTTGAGATCGAAACAGGCATCTATTCCCTTGAAACTAGAGTTACAAGCAATTGTTAGCTGATATGGGTCCTAGGAACTGAAATCAGGGCCACTGAAAGAAATCACCGAACTGTGTTACCAGTCACCCCCACCCCTTTTCTTTTTTCTTTTTCAGCAATTTTGGAGGCTAATTTTTTGAAGTCTGTTGAGATTTTATATAAGTTTTAGGAAGAATTTAGTTCTGAAAATAAATATTGATGTGTTTTGGTAGATATTGTACTGAATGTTTAAATCACTTTGCTTTCATGACTTTAATTACATTTATTCTTAGGGATTTTATGCTTTTGAAACTACTGGAAATTGAATTGTTTCATTAATTTCCATCTCAGATTAATTTTCCAGATTGACTTTTTATTTGCAACTTCATTAGACTTTATTAGTTTTAATAGAATTTATATAACCTTTAGGTTTTTGTTTATGAATAAATTATGTGTGTATAAATCTATATGGTTATGTTGCCTGTGAATAGTGCTTATTTTCTAATTTGCCTACCTTTCATTTTTTATGACTATTTGGTGTAAATAAAACCTTCAATATGATATTATAGTAGTAGCCATCTTTACATTTTGCTCTTCTTTGTTATTACTGACAATAATTTGAAACACTATTAAGTTTCATTATTTTAACATACTTTTCTTATAACTCTAGTTTTGTTATGTGTTTTAATATGAGAAATGTGGGCTTTTATAAAATGATCTTTTGAAATCAACTGAGTGTTCCTTATTCCCCTCATTTAGTATACTACATTGATTGGCTTTTGAATGTTGAGACATCCTTGCATTCCAAGAGTGAAGGTCAGTCAAGGCTTTTTATGTGTTTTTACAATGCAGTTTTTAAGAATGTTTTTATTTTTTATTTTTATTTTTATTACTTACAGTTTATTCACATTGTATCCCCTCTGTAGCTTCCTCCCTTGTCCCTTCCCAATCCCACCCTTCCTCACCTATGCCCCTCCCCAAGTCCACTGATTGGGGAGGACTTCCTCTCCTTCCTTCTGAACTTAGTCTATCAGGTCTCACCAGGAGCAGCTACATAATCTTCTTCTGTGGCCTGGTAAGGCTGCTCCCACCTCAGGGGGAGGTGATCAAAGCGCAGGTCAATCAGTTCATGTCAGAGACAGTCCCTATTCCCATTACTATGGAAACCACTTAGACACTGAACTGCCATGGGTTACATGTGTGCAGGGGTTCTAGGTTATCTCCATGAATGGTCCTTGGTTGGAGTATCAGTCTCAGAAAGATACATGTGCCCAGAGGTTTTGCTTTTGTTGCTCTCCCTGTGGAGATCCTGTCCTCTCCAGGTCTTACTACTTCCCCCTTCTTTTATAAGATTCCCTGCATTCTGCCCAAAGTTTGACTGTAAGTCTCAGCATCTGCGTTGATACCCTGCAGGGTAGAGCCATTGAGAGGCCCTCAGAGGTAGGCTCCTGTCTTGTCCCCTGTTTTCTCCATCTTCTGATGTCCACCTTCTTTGCCTTTCTGAATGTGGATTGAGCTTCATAACCAGAGTCCTCCTTCTTAATTAGTTTCTTTGGATGTAAGATTTTAGTATGTTTATCCTATATTATATATCTAATATCCTCTTATGAGTGAGTATATATCCTATTTGTCTTTCTGCTTCTGGGATACCTCACTCAGGATGAGCTTTTTCAGGTCCCACCATTTGGCTGCAAATTTCATGATTTCCTTGTTTTTTTATTGCTGAGAAATATTCCATTGTGTAGGTGTACCATAATTTCTGTATCCATTCCTCAGCTGAGGGACATCTGGGTTGTTTCAACCTTCTGGCTATTACAAATAAAGCTGCTACAAACATGGTTGAGCAAATGACCTTGTTGTATACTTGAGCATCTTTTGGATATATGCCTAGGAGTGGTATAGCTGGATCTTGAGGAAGCAGTATTCCTAATTGTCTAAGAAAACACCAGATTGATTTCGAGTGGTTATACAAGTTCACATTCCCACCAGCAATGGAGGGATGTTCACCTTTCTCCATAGCCTCTCCAGCATATATTGTCACTTGTGTTTTTGGTCTTAGCCATTCTGATGGGTGTAAGGTGAAATCTCAGAGTTGTTTTGATTTACATTTCCCTGATGACTAAGGATGTTGAGCATTTCTTTGAGTGTTTCTCTGCCATTTGATATTCCTCTGTTGAGAATTCTCTGTTTAGCTCTGTACCCCATTTTCTAATTAGATTAATTTAGTGCTGTTTTATATAATTTTTATTTTTTAATATTAATTACAGGTTATTTACTTTGTATCTCAGCCACATTCCCTCCTACATTCCCTCCCAATCCCACCCTCCCTTCCTCATCTCTTCCCTGGCCTTATCTAAGTCTGATGGTAGGGGAGGCCCTCCTCCCCTTCCATCTGACCCTAGTCTATCAGGTCTCATCAGGACTGGCTGCAATGTCCTCCTTTGTGGCATAGCAAGGCTGCTCCTCCCTTGGGGGAGGGGTCAGAGAACCTGCCACTGAGTTCATGTCAGAGACAGTCCCTTTCCACCTTACTAGCAATTCCAGGTTTCTTGTTATTCCATATGAAGTTGAGAATTTTCTATCAAGGTCTATAGAGAATTGTGTTGGTAATTTTATAGGAATTGCATTGAATCTGTAGATATGAGTAAGATGGTGATTTTTTACTATGTTAATATTGCCAAGCCATGAGCATGGGAGAACTTTCCATCTTCTGATATCTTCTTCTAATTCTTTCTTCAGAGACTTAAAGTTTTTTCATCCAAGTCTTTGATTTGCTTGGTTAGAGTCCTACCAAGGTACTTTATGTCCTTTGTGGCTATTGTGAAGGATGTTGTTTCCTTAATTTCTTTCTCAGCTCCTTTGTCTTTTGTATACAAGAGGGTTACTGATTTTTTTTTTTTGGGTTAATTATTTATCCAACCACTTCGCTGAAGGTGTTTATCAGCTGAAAAAGTTCCATGGTAGAATTTTGGGGGGTCCCTCATGTATTCTATCATATCATCTGCAAATAGTGATACTTTGACTTCTTCTTTTCAAATTTTATCCCCTTTATCTCAATTAATTGTCATATTACTTTAGCAAAGACTTCAAGAACTATGTTGAAGAGACATGGAGAGAGTGGGCAGCCTTGCCTTGTTAGTGATTTCAGTGGGATTGATTTATGTTTCTCTCTGTTTAGTTTGATATTGGCTATAGGCTTCCTGTATATTGCCTTTACTATGTTTAGATATGTGCCTTGTATCCCTGATCTTTCCAAGACTTAAAACATGAAAAGATGTTGAATTTTTTCCAATGCTTTTTCAGCATCTAAAGAGATGATCATGTGGTTTTTCTCCTTCCATTTGTTACTAAGGTGGATCACATTGATGGATTTCCATATATTGAACCACTCCTGCATGCCTGGGATGAACCCTACTTCATCTTTGATGTGTTCTTATATTTGGTTAGCAAGTATTTTGTTGAGTATTTTTACATCAATATTCATAAACGAGATTGGCCTGAAATCCCCTTTCTTTGTTGGGTCTTTGTGAGATTTAGGTACCAAATAAATAGAATGAGTTAGGTAGTGTTCATTCTGTTTCTGTTTTATGGAATAAGTTAAAGAGTGTATTTGTTAGCTCTTCTTTGAAGGTTTGGTAGAATTCTGCTCTGAAACCATCTGGCCTGTGGCTTTTTTTTTTCCCCATGGGAGACTTTTGATGTCTGCTTCTTTTTCTTTAGGAGATATAGGACAAGTTATTTGATTTACCTGGTCTTGATTCAGCTTTGGCAAGTGGAATTGATCAAGAAAATTGTCCATTGCACTTAGATTTTCAAATTTTGTAGCATAGAGTCTTTTGAAGTAAGACCTAATGACTTTGGATTTCCTCATTGTTTGTCCTTTTGTCTCCCATTTCATTTCTTATTTTGTTGATTTCAATAGGGTTTATCTGCCTTTTGGATAGTTTGGCTAAGGGTTTGTCTATCTTGTTGATTTTCTTAAAGAACCAGCTCTTGGTTTCATTGATTTTTTGAATTGTTTTATTTATTTCTAATTTATTGAGTCCAGCCCTGAGTTTGATTATTTCCAGTTGTCTACTCCTTTTTGGTGTGTCTGCTTCTTCTTCTTTTTCCCCCTAGGGCTTTTAGGAGAGCTATTAAGTTGCTCGAATGAGATGTTTCAAATTTCTACTTGAAGGCACTTAGTGCTATGAACTTTCCTCTTAGCCCTGCTTTCATTGTATCCCATAAATTTGGCTATGTTGAGCCTTCATGTTCATTGAATTCTAGAAATACTTCAATTTCTTTCTTTATTTCTTCCCTGACTTAGTTGTCATTTAGTAGCGAGTTGTTCAGTTTCTGTGTGTGTAGGCTTTTTGCTATTTCTGGTGATGTTGAGGTCCATATTGATAAGATAGGATACAAGGGATTATTTCAATGTTCTTGTATCTGTTGATGATTGCTTGGAGAAGGTTCCATGAGGTGCTGAGAAGAAGGTAAATTCTTTTGAGTTTGGGTGAAAGGTTCTGTAGATGTCTGTTAGGTCCATTTGATCCATGACCTTTGTTAGAGTTATTGTTTCTTTGTTTAATTTCTGTTTTGTTGACCTGTCCTTTTTTGAGAGTGGGGTGTTAAAGTTTACCACTATTAATGTGTAGGGATCTATGCATCGTTTCAGTTTTATTAATGTTTCTTTCACAAATGTGGGTGCCCTTGCATTTGGGGCATAGATGTTCAGGATTGTGATGTCTTCCTGGTGGAATTTTCCCTTGATGAGTATGAAGTGTCCTTCCCCATCTCTTTTGATTAATTTTGGTTGAAAGTCTATTTTACTAGATATTAGAATGGCTACTCCTGCTTGCTTCTTAGATTCATTTGCTGACAAAACAGTCTTCGAGCTCTTTACTCTCAGGTAATGTCTATCTTTGTGACTTAGGTGTGTTTCTTGTGTTCAACAGATTGTTGGGTCTTGTTTAATCATCCATTCTGTTAGTCTGTGTCTTTTTATTGGAGAATTGAGCTCACTGATGTTGAGAGAAATTAATGAGCAGTGGCTGTCAGATTCTTTGATTTTGATGTTGGCTGTGGTAGTGTGTTTGTGTGCTTGGCTACTTTTTGTTTTGCTGTAGTGAGGTTAATTATTTCCTCTGTTTTCTTGAAAGTAGTTTTCTTGGTTTGTATTTTTTCTTCTGATATCTTCTGTAATGATTGAGTTGTGTGTAGGTATTGTTGAAATTTGGTTTTGTCTTTGAATATTTTGTTTCTCCATCTCTGATGACTGAGAGTTTTGCTAGTTATTGTAGGCTGGACTTGCATCTGTGTTCTCTTAGAGTCTGCATGGTATCTGTCCAGGCCCTTCTCCTTTCGTAGTCTCTGTTGAGAAGTCAAGTGTGATTCTGATGGGTTTGCCACCATGGTCTTTTCCCCTTGCAACTTTTAGTATTTTTTCTTTGTCTGTAGACTTACTGTTTTGATTATTATGTGTCAGGAGGATTTTCTTTTCTGATCTTTTTTACTAGGTGTTCTGTAGGCCTCTTGTATGCTTATAGGCCTCTCCTTTAAATTGGGGATTTTTTCTTCTATGAGTTTTTTACAAATATTTTCTGGACCTTGGAAGAGGGAATCTTCATTTTTCTTTATTCCTATCATTCTTAGGTTTTGTCTTTCCATGTTTTCTTGGATGATTTGTGTCAGGAATTTTTTAGATTTATTAGTTTCTTTGATGGATAGATCGATTTCTTCCATTGTATCTTCCACACCTGAGATTCTTTCTTCCATCTCTTATAGTCTATTGGTTATGCTTACCTCTGCAGTTACTGTTTTCTTCCCTAAGTCCTCCCTCTCCATGATTTCCTCATTTTATTTTTCTTTAATTTTTCCAATTCTATCTTCAGATCTTGTGCAATTTTGTTGATTCCCTTCACCTGTCTGACTGTATTTTCCTGTTTTTCCTTCAATTCTTCAGCTGTATGTTTGAATATTCCTCTGTTTCTTTTATTTCTTTCAGTGATTTAATCATTTTCTCTCTGAAAGCCACAAACTGTTTGACTGCATCTTCTTGTATTTCTTTATGGTTGGCCATAATCTGTTTGACTTCATCTTCTTCTAATTTTTTATGCATTTTATTTTTTTTCCTCCATTAACCTTACGATAAGCATAGATGTAAGGTCATCTTCTTGAATTTCACTTATGTTAGTGTGTCTAGGGCTACTTGCCCCTGGATACCTGGGTTCTGGGGATGCCATACTGCTTTGCCCTTTGTTGGTTGTGCTTTTACACTGGCTTTTACTCATCTGTCCATCTCAGGTGTTGTCTATTGTTTTCTGGAGCCTACTGGAGTCTTGGGGTCGGAGAATCAAAACCCTTGGCAGGGTTTTGAAGGAGATGTACTCATCTTTTTGAGTATGGTCAACTGAATGTTGGTGCTTCTCAGAAATTGTCAGAATTGTCACAGTTGACCTCAGATATATGTTCCTGTATATTAGCTGTGGTGTTCAGGAAGGCTCTTCTCTCATCAGGAGAAGTTCTGGAGACAGCTGCCCTGCTGCTGGGTTTCTTGCTCTAAGTTTAGTGAGCTGCTGCTACTCTTAAGCTGTCTTTTCTGGGAGTAGCCCTCATGAAGAACCATGGAGTGCTGTGGTGGTTTCATCCGTTTAGCTAGAGATAACTGGTTGCACCTTGGAGCAGTATCTGAGGCTGCTCCAATGGCTCTCATTGTAGGCCTGAGTTTGCAGCTGTATGCCCCAGTGCCCTAGCCATATTCAATGGCAGGTGAGCATGGCACTCATGCCTGCAGTAGAAGGCCAGAGCCTAGACCCTGTGTGAACCCAGAAACTCTTCTGGAGCTGGGTTTCCTGTGTATTGGATCTGATATTTTCCCCACTCTGTGGTTTCCTCCCAACAGGGATACCCAGACCATGGTGTTTTGGAGACCAAAGTTCTGTCTGGGATGATGAACACGTAGGCACAGGTGTGTGGCTCCACCTCGCTGGTGATTGGGCACCTAGGTGTCTGGGAAATACAATTGCTGGTGTTTTACAACCCAGCATCCTGTCTGCTGGCCACTGTGCAGATCCTTCTGTGTTGCTGGTCAGAAAGTGTCCTCCTAGCGCTGCCATCTTGGATCCCCCTTCCCTGCCATGCATTTTTTTATGTCAAAGTTTACTGTGTATATTTTTCTACAATTTTCTTTTGTTGTTTTGTTTTTATCTGGCATGGAACAGGGTGATAATGAAACATAAAGTGTGTTTTGAATTGTTTCTTGTTGTAGGTGGCGATATTTACTATGTTATGTCTTTTAGTAATGCTGTTGTTAGTCCTAAACAGCTGTATACCAAAATCACCACATAGACAACGGGAATTTATTTAACCTAGAACACAATGCTGGGCAATAGTTGTTCCATCCTAAACCTCCAAGCCCTCATAGTTTCCTAGCATTTAGATTTCCCACATTATACTTGCTTTTAGTGATATATTAGCTCTAGTCAGTCTCTCCATGTTGTTCCAAGATCTCTGCTCCTGCCTCTCCTCTCCCAGCCTCTGCTGCTCTTCCCTCCCACTCTTTCCTGTCCTCTGGCTAAACCCCTTTCCTGCTTACTCCTTCCTTTCTATTGTTCAACATTGTGGCTGGTTGTTTTATTTTGGTATGTTTACACAAAGCTGAGACAGGTGATGCTTAGAAAAAGTATCACAATGCAATGTCGGGATTGAAACCAGAGAGTAAGGGAGAGAATCAGCATTTGAATGAACAAGGGTAAGGTGTATACATTTCAAAAAAACATTATTCCAACAGTTTCTTCTTTGTTAATTTTTTGGGAAAGTTTAATAAATATTGTTGTCATATCTTCTTTTATTACCTGGCAAAATTCTCCAATGAAACCATCTCCTCCTACGATTTTCATTGTTTGGAGTTGTGTGTGCGTGTTTGTGTGTGTGTGTGTGTGTGTGTGTGTGTGTGTGTGTGTGTGTTCATTTAGTATATAAGTATAATTCGAATGAAATCTATCTCCTCAATAAATCTATCTCCTTGTGTTTCTAGCAAAGCATCGTTGTTATCTATCAGTCCAGTGTATTATAGCAGATTTGTAAGTCTTATTCATTGTTTATAATTGCAACTTTACCTATCAAACTGAAACTCCCCATTTGTCTTGCATCAACCTTGGGCAAACACCGTGTAATTCTGCATATGTGAGCTTTAATACTTGAGGCACTGCACAGATGTAAAATCATGCAGTTAGCTCTGCTGCAAAAGCATAAATGTCTTCCATTTTCTATATACAATGCATATATCAAGATGTTCTTCTTTGTAAAGATTAAAGAGTATCCCATTGTAGGTTTAAGTTACCTTTTATTCATCCATTCATTTATAGATGCTTAAGCAAAAGACATTGTCCTAGGGTAAAGAGGGTGAGGTTTCAGTTTATTAAGTATCTCAACAGATTGGATGTTACCTATTCAGATTCATAACGACAAATCTCTATTTGATATAATTTGATTTATTAGTTTACATAGTGTCATTTTCAAAAGCAACTAATACCAAACCAAACCAAAACTGTCCAGAATTAATGTTCTGAGAAAAGCCTGTGCTTCTAACACCTCTAATATAGTTTATACATATATTATTCCTCATAGTCCTGGAATATGCCAAAAACCATTAAGAAAAATATAGCTTCTTCCTCTCTAGATGTGGGTAGATGAGAATAATTGGAAAAAGGATAAAATAACCATCTGAGATTCTTTCAGAAAATAAAAGGAAGAACATTCACAAACTCATTTTATGAAGTCCTCAAAATTATGATACAAAATTCTGATAGACAGAATAAAAAATAAATGTATAGTGCAACATCCATGTTAAACTCAGATACAAATAGCCTCAATAAAATACTTGAAAGTCAAATTCAAGAACACATCAAAAATGTCATTCATCATGGACAAATTGACTTTATTCTAGAGATTTAAGTTAGTTAAGCATATATATGAATGAGTAACCATAATTAGTCACATAAATGAACTCAAAGATAGAAATCACATGATTATTTTAACAAACAGATACTTTAACAAAAAGTCATAATCCCTTCAGAATAAAAGTCCCAGAGATCAGGTAGGAAAGAAACAGGTTTAAACAAAGTAAAAGTTATATGCTTACAACATCCTAAATGGACAAAACTAGAGCATCCCAACTAAGATCAGAAACAGGGTAAGAGACACTTGAAGGCAGAAAATTTTTGCATGGTTGTAGATTGGAAACATTAATATGGTGAAAACAACCACCCTACCATCATATTCCTACTTATGATTACAAGGCCAATAATTACAACAATAAACAAACAATACAAAAATTTATATGTAAGCACAAAAGAATATGGATAGCTAAAATTGTCTAGAGCAAAAATGAATACTACTGGAAGTTTCTGCAGGGTTTCAAGTTACACTACAGAATCATTCTAATATTATAAGCATCATACTGGATAAAAACAGAATCATTTATCCATGGAGTAGAACAGAGCACTGAGATATAATTACACATACCTAATGCCAGTCAATGTTTTATAAAGATTGCAACAATGACTGGAGAAAGATAGAGTCTTCAACAAACTTTGTTGGAAAACCTAGATATCTACACGTAAAAAGTGAAACTAGAGTCTTATGTCTCACCCTGTCCAAAAAGTCAACTCCAAATGGGCCAAGAATTTCAGTATAAAATTTGAAACTTTGAAACTACTAGATACAGAAGTAATGATTTTCTGAATAGGGCTGTGGTTGCTCAGAAAATAAAGTAAAAGTTAACATATGAATTTAAAAAATGTTTTGCACAGTAAAGGAAATTGAAAATCAAATGAAATGACAGGCTACAGAATTTTTTAAAATCTATGTCCACCATGCATCTGAGGGAAGATTAATATCTATAATATTAAGATTTAGAACCAGAAAAATCAGACAACCCTATAAAAACAATAAACTATGGAAGTAAATAAAAACATCTCAGAAGAAGAAATACAAATAGTAAATAACCATTGTTTGAATTGTTCCATTAACACAAAACAAAACATCTGTTTTGATACACTGTTAGGTAGAGTCTTTCAGAGACCCTCTGCAGTAGGCTTCTGTCCTGTTACTTGTTTTCTCCTACTTCCCCTGTCCATCCCATTTGTCTTTCTAAGTGAGGATTGATCAGAGTGCAGAGAATCATATGAAAGAATGGAGAAATATTATGACCTAGAGAGGACAGGAGATCCACAAGGACAAAATATATCAGGGCACGGGGAGCCCTCTATGGGACTGTTTCTCCAACCAAAGACCATGTATGGATATAACCTAGAACTGCTTCTTGGATGTAGCCCATGGTAGCTCAGTAACCAAGTGGGTACCCTAGTAAAGAGAAAAGGAACTATTTCTGACATGAACTCAATGACTGGCTTCTTTACCTCCCCCTCACCCCAAGGGAGGAACAATCTTGCTAGGCCACAGAGGAGGACATGGCAGCAAGTCCTGAAGATACCTGATAAGCTAGGGTGAGATGGAAGGGGAGGAGGACCTCCCCTAGCAGAGGACTTGGAAAGGGGCAGGGAGGAGATGAGGGAATGAGGGTGGGATTAGAAGGGAATGAGGGAGGGGGCTACAGCTGGTATATAAAGTAAATAACTTGTGATTAATTTAAAAAAACAAAACAAATAAACAAACAAAAAACAAAACAAAACAAAAGAAACCTTTGGGTGTTGACCATAATCATATGGCATGACTCTGTGAAGACATGGTTTTGTTGAAGAGAATAGGAAAATCCAGCTGGAAATGTTTAGATACATCCTCTCTCATAGTTAAACTTCACAGTGGCAAAATCTTTATGTAGGCTGCTGGGGGAGAGAAGCCATCAGACGTCTTCTCCAGCTGAGTATGTACATGTTGCAATATTGAACTGTCATGAAAAGAAATGCCCACTGTTGCAATAGCAGCATTACTCTTATGGAAATAATCAAGCTTTCTTTCATTGAATTTGAAGCACACTCATAGGAGAGAATTCATGTCTGGTACTACAAGCCTGGTTTCAAAAGCACATTGTTGGGAATACCTAAGATTTTAAGCAAGAACCTTTTAATGTTATTTGGCCAAATCAACATGTTTATATCCATCGACTAGTGTTGTTTCCAGCCTGTGTTACAGAATCTTCTTTTCATGATGGATGGCATTTACTCCAAAAACTCATAACTAAAAATGCCAAGAATATGTGACTGTTAGTTTCTCCATATTCTTTCTCCCCAAGACCTAGGCAACTTCACTGAAGAAGAGACAAAAAGAATGTTTAAGTAAAGGAAGATGGAAAGATAAGATATGAAATGTTAGATTCTGGTTGTAGTATAACTGCTGTACTCATGAACTTAGAAACTTCCTAAAATTCAAATGAAAATGAAGGCAAAATTTACCCATACTTATGGGATACAATTAAAGCAGTGCTAAGAGGAAAGTTCATAGCACAAAGTGCCTCCAGAAAGAAGTATAAGACATCTCATACAAGCAACTTAATGGCGCACCTGAGAATCTGAGAAAAATAAGAAGCAGACACACAAAAAAGGAGTAGACAATTGGAAATAATCAAACTCAGAGCTGAAATCAATATATTAGAAACAAACAAACAAAACTCCAAAAAACAATGAAACCAAGAGCTGGTACTTTGAGAAAATCAACAAAATAGATAAACTCTTAGCCAAACTATCCAAAAGGCAGAAATAAACTGTCCAAATCAGCAAAACCAGAAATGAAAAGGGGGACATAGTGCTAGAAACTGAGAGAAACCATACAATCATCATGTCTTACTTCAAAAGCCTACATGGCACAAAATTTGAAAATCTAAATGAAATGGACAATTTTCTTGATAGATTCCATTTATCAAAATTCAATCAAGACCAGGTAAATAGATAAAATAATTCTATATCCCCCATGGAAATAGAAGGATTCATCAAAATCTCCCTTCCAAAAAGAGTCCAGGGCCAGATGGTTTCAGTGCAATATTTTACCATAACATCAAAGAAGAGTTAACTCCAATTCTCTTCAAACTACTCCACAAAATAGAAACAGAAAGAATATTACCAAACTCATTCTATGAAGCCAAAGTCACCTTGATACCTAAACCACACAAAGACCCAACATAAAAAGACAATAGACCTATCTCTCTTATGAACATTGATACAAAAATACTTACTAAAATACTTGCAAACTGAACACATCTATCATGTCCATCATGATCAAGTAGGCTCCATCCCAGGCATGTAGGGGTGGTTCAATATGCAGAAATCCATCAATGTTAACCCCTTATAAACAAACTGAAGGAGAAAAACCACATGATCATCTCCTTAGATGCCCAAAAAGCATTTGACAAAACCCAACACCCGTTCATGTTGAAAGACTTGGAGAGTTCAGGATGCAAGGCACATACCTAAACATAGTAAAGGCAATATACAGCAAGCCTATAGCAAATATCAAACTCAATGGAGAGAAACTTAAATCAATCCCACTGAAATCAGGGACAAGGCAAGGCTGCCCAATCTCTCCTTATCTCTTTCACATTATACTTAAAGTCCTAGGTAGAGCAATAAGATAATTAAAGGAAATCAAGTAGTTAAAATTCAAAAAAGAGGAAGTCAAACTATCACTACTCACAGATATCATGATAGTACGTATGAGCGACCCCAAAAAATTCTACCAGAGAACACCTTCAATTGATAAACACCTTCAGCAACGTGACTGGATTCAAAATTAATTCAAAAACATCAGAAGCCCTCCTGTATATGAAAAAAAAAATAAGGCTGAGAAAGAAATTAGGGAAACAACACACTTCCCAATAGCCACTAATAACATAAAGTACCTTGGTGTGACTCTAACTAAGCAAGTAAAAGACCTGTTTGAAAAAAATTTCAAGTCTCTGAAGAAAGAAATTGAAGAAGATATCAGAAGAAGGAAAGATCTCCCAAGTTCATGGATCGGTAGGATTAACATAGTGAAAATGGCAATCCTTCCAAAAGGAATCTTCAGATTTAATGCAACTCCCATCAAAATACCACCACAATTTTTACAGAACTTGAAAGAACAATTCTCAATTTCAGCTGGAAAACCAAACAAACAAAGAAACAGAAGCCAGAATTGCTGAAACAACTCTGTACAAGAACAGATCGTCTGGAGGTATCTTCATCCCTCGTCTCAAGGTTTACTACAGAGCAATAGTAATAAAAACTGCATGGTATGGACATAGAAACAGAATGGTTGATCAAGGTAGTTGAATAGAAGATCCAGAAATAAACCCACAATGTATGGATACTTGATTTTTGACAAAGAAGCCAAAACCATACAATGGAAAAAAGACAGCATCTTAAACAAATGGTGCTGTCCTAACTGGATGTCTACATATGAAAAATGAAAATAGATCCATATATGTGACCCAGCACAGATATAAAGTCCAAGTGGATCAAAGACTTTAACATAAAACCAGATACACTAAACTTGTTAGAAGAAAAAAGTGGGTAAGTTCCTTGACCTCATTGACACAAGAAACAACATCCTGAACAGAACACCAACAGCAGAGGCTCTAAGAACAACAATGAACAAATGGGACCTCATGAAAATGAAAAGCTTCTGCAAAGCAAAGGACACTGTCATCAGAACAAAATGACAACCTACAGACTTGGAAAGTATCTTCACCAACCCTTTATCTGATGGAGGGCTTATATCTAGAATATATAAAGAGCTTAAGAAGTTAAAAGGCAACAAATCAAGTAATCCAATTAAAAAATTGGGCTACAGAGCTAAAAAAAAGAATTGTCAATAGAGGAATATTGAATGACAGAGAAACAACTAAAGAAATGCTCATTATCCATAGTCATCAGGGAAAAGCAAATCAAAACAGCCCTGAAATTTATCCTTATACCCATCAAAATGGCTAAGATCAAAAACTCAAGTGACAATACATGCTGGAGAAGATGTGGAGAAAGGGGAATCCTACTCTATTTCTGGTGGGAATGTCCACTTGTACAACTGTTTTGGAAATCAGTCTGGTTCTTTCTCAGACACAATTTAGGAACTGTGCTATCTCAAGATTCTGGTATGGTACTCTTAGGCATATATCCAAAATATTCTCAAGTATACAAAAAGACATTTGTCATGTTTGTAGCAGCTTTATTCATAAGAGCCAGAATCTGGATACAACCTACATGTCCCAAAATAGAGGAATGGATAGAGAAATTGTGGTACATTAACACAATGGAATACTACTCAGCAATTAAAAACAAGGAAATCATGAAAATTGTAGGCAAATGGTGGGATCTAGAAAACACCATCCTGAGTGGGGTATCCCAGAAGAAGAAAGAAACACACTGTCCATACTCACTTATAAGTGGATACTAGAGTGGATATAAGTGGATATAAGTTAGGATAAACATACTAAAATCTGACACCTAAAGAAGCTAAACAATGAGGACCTGGAGTAAGAGGATCAATCCTCACTTAGAAAGACAAATGGGATGGGCATTGAAAATAGGAGAAAACAAGAAACAGAACAAGAGCCTACCATAGAGGGCCTTTGAAAGACTTAACCCAGCATGGTATCAAAGCAGATGCTAAGACAAATAGCCAAAGTTTGAGCAGAGTGAAGAGAATCTTATGAAAAAGGGAGAGATAGAAAGACCTGGAGGGGACATGAGCTCCACAAGGAGAGCCATAGAACCAAAAATCTGGGCAAAGGAGTCTTTTCTGAGACGGGTACTATACATGGAGATAACCTAGAGCCCCTGCACATGGCAGCTTAGTCTCCAATTGGGTGACCTAGTAAGAGGAATAGGGACTGTCTCTGACATGATCTCAGTGGCTGGCTATTTGATCACATCCCTCAGAGGGAATAACAGCCTTACCAGGCCACAGAGTAAGACATTGCAGATAGTCCTGATGAGACCTGATAGACTAGGGTCAAAGGGAAGGGAAAGAAGACCTCTTCTATCAGTGGACTTGGGGAGGGGCATGGAAGGAGACAAGAGAGTGCCCTACAGCTGAGATACAAAGTGAATAAACTGTAATTAATTAAAAAATGTATTAATTAAAGAACATTAAAAAAAGAATCTGAAATAATTTTAAGTTATGTTCCTGGTGTTCCTGTTTTACTGTTGCATAACAAATTACTTCAAACGGAATAAAAAGATACCTTTCTTGTGTTCAAGAAATCTTTAAAGCAGCTCATTTGTTAAGAGTGCTTGCTTCTCTTGCTAGGATAGGAGTTCAGTTCCCAACACTTATGTTGGGCTGTTTCTCAAACTCTAGGGGATCAGATGCCATTTTCAAAACTCTACATGTGCCCTTCCACACAAGTACACACACACAAACACATATACCCACACAAAAACACACTCACACAAATTAGTAAAAAAGTATGTCAATTGAGATTTTGGCATCACTTTTTTTCACTTGTTCGTGTCACACCAGCAGCACTGTGTTGTCTGGTGATATGGTTAGTTAGGTTCCCAGATGTGCATATATGTTTAGGTGTCAGCTGATGGCACTATTTGTAGGCATTGTAAAACTTGAGAGATGGGGCTTGATTCCTGAAAGTTAGAACATTGGTAGTATGGCTGCAAAGTGTATATTTTGCCACTATACAATTCCTCTCTGTTTCTGTGTTTGTACCCTAATAAAATAAGCATAATTTTTTCATTATGTATTCCACCACAAGATGGTCTTTTTCACCATAGATATTTTAAAAATGACACCAAAAGACAATTGATCAAAATGTCTGACACTGTAAACCAAATGAACATTTTTTTTCCTTTTAATTTCCTTAATTCTGGCATTTTGTCACAGCTTCAGGAGGATAACTAATGTACTTAGGGACTTAGAAATACACACTCTGGAATGCTACACCAGACTCACTGAGTCAGGAACTCTAGAGACAAAGTTAGTGATCTGTGTTTTAGCCTTTTTGATTATTCTAATATGAACTAAGTCAGGAGACCAGCTGCTGCTACTAATATTCAAGTATCATATCTAAAATTGGCTAACATAAGACTATGAACTTAACAGATCCTCATATTAGAGGATTTCATGTGTTTTTTCCAGATTTTGTTAATTACTTCAGAAAAAAAAATCAAAACACTTTTTTCATCCAGCATTACTTTTATTAGAAAACACAAATATTGCACATATGCACAATGTTGTTTATATATTTTAAAGTATACATTGTCAATCTTTCAATTCATCTTCTAATGATAAATAGCACAGAATATTTTACAAAACACATTCCTACTATGCTATTTTCCCAATACCAGGTGTATGGCAAATCTAGTCATTTCAAATTATATGCAAATGACTGGTAGCACACATGTCCCATACCTGTTGTCTACCAACTG
The DNA here is from genome assembly GCF_030254825.1 of Meriones unguiculatus. NCBI lineage: Eukaryota > Metazoa > Chordata > Mammalia > Rodentia > Muridae > Meriones > Meriones unguiculatus. The sequence continues at coordinate 49,072,778 of NC_083369.1, read as the reverse complement.
TTAAGCTGTCATGGTCATAACAGTCTTTATTACATCCTGAATTGACAGTGTTAATGAAAAAGAACACCTGTACTGAATAGTTTCAGATTCTTGCCCCGTCAGTTGAAACAGCTTTGGTCTACAGCTTGCTAAGAAAGGGTCAAGAAGTTGGGCAGAGTGAAGGGAATTTTATGTAAGCACTGGGAAATAGTAAGAGCTGGAGAGGACAGGGTCTCCACAAGGAGAGCAACAGAACAAGAAAATTTGAACACAGGGAACTTCCCAGAGACTCATACTCCAACCAAGGACTATTCATAGACATAACCCAGAACCCCTGCACAGATGTAGCCAAGGGCAGTTCAGAATCCAATTGGGTTACATAGTAATGGGAAGAGGGACTGCCTCTGACATAATCTGATTGGCCTGCTCTTTGATCACCTCCCCCTGAGGGGGAGCAGCCTTACCAGGCCATAGTAGAGGACAATGCAGCCACTTTTGATATGAACTGATAGACTAAGATCAGAAAGGAGAGGAGAACCTCCCCTATCAGTGGACGTGGGGAGTGGCATACATGCAGAGGGAGAAGGGAGGGTGGGATTGGGAGGGGAGGAGGGAGGAGCTTATGGGAGGGATGCAGAATCAATAAAGTGTAATTGATGAAAAATTAAAAAAAAAGAAAACTAAATAAAATAAAATTCAATTATATCACTTCCAAAAAAGAAAAAAAAGAAAGGGTCAAGAAGGGTAAACAAGCTTAGTAGAGAGGAAAAGTAAAAAGGCTGTAGCCCCCTTCCTCATCTCCACCCAGACCCACCCAAACTCTCTTCTCTCTCCCTATGCCCTTTCCCTAGTTCCCTTACAGGGGAGGACCCTCTCCCCTTCTATCTGACCCTTGCTTATCATATCTCATAAGGGCTGGCTGCATCATCTTCCTCTGTGACCAGGAAAGGTTGTACCCACCCAAGAATGAAGTGATCAAAGAGCTAGCCACTGAGTTCATGGCAGACACAGCTCCTGTACCCCTTACTAGGGAACCCATTTGGAAACTTACAATTTTAAAAATGACTTAGTTAATATAATTTGAAAGCAGATTGAAATTATGTTGCGAGCCGCTAGTGCACCAGGCTGCTTTATTATTTAGATCTCAGTGGAAAGACTGCTTTCACCCTGGCCTTCACTGGAATCAGTGATAAACTACCAAGTCTGTTTCCATTTGTTTGAGACAGAAGCTGTGATGTCTTGTCAAAGTCACACCTTTTGCTTGACTTCCCTGTGAATTCATTCATTGTACAAAGGTGCTTTTGCATTGACTTAAAAAAAGGTCAGTCTGGAGGTCTAGAGAGATGGCTCAGTGGTTAAGAGCACTGGATGCTCTTCTAAAGGACCCAGGTTCAATTCCCAGCACCCACATGGCAGCTCACAACTGTCTGTACTGCTGATTCCAAGGGATCTGACTCCTTCACACTAATGCACATAAAATAAAATTAAATAAATTATTTTTAAAAAGGGGTCAGTCTGGAATAAAGCAAGGCATCTAGCTTCTGCTAGAGCCTCTAGTATTGTTTGTTGGTTTATTAATTTCAATCCTCACTCCTGACTCAAGAACTGTTTGACTCTGGAGGTGGGCTCTGGCAGTTTGGCACCCAAATGTGGGACTTGAGATACCGGAAAGCAGTGAAGAACACCATGGATATTGGAGAACTCAAACTGTAAAGTAAAAAGAGTGTAGTGAGTAAAATCTGAGAGTAAAAATGAGACAAGTGAGTAGCTTCGTGGGTTTTTTTGTATGGAATTTAATTAGAAATTGTCTGTATATGCGGCACAGAACTGAGAAAGTGAAACTTTTAGGCTTAGAAAGAGGTTAGAAAGATGGGAGGTTTCAAGACAAAATGAGATTAAAACATCAGCTCCTCCAGAAGAGCTATATGTCCCCCTGATAATAATTTCTTTTCAGAAGAAGACATTGAGGGTGACTTAGATCCTGAGGAGGTTGCAAAGTTGGAGGAAAAACAAGCTAGGCAGAATGGAGAAGATATTGAGTTTTATGGTTTTTAAAATATGGAGCAAACTAATGGACAGAGTAATATGGTGAGAGTCTATGTTCCTATACCTTTTAAACAATTAAAAGAATTGAAATCTGCATGCTCTCAATTTGTCCTACAGGAGCTTTTACTTAATCTCTGTTAGAGTCCTTGTCTACTGAAGCCCTCTGCCCAGGGGACTGGAAGCAATTAGCAAGAAAATGTTTAGAAGGAGAAGATCATTTGTTTTGAAGTTAGAATTTGCTGAACAGTGTAGAGGTACAGCTAAAATCACTGAAGAAAAAAAAAGCTAGTGGTTAATTCTGCTACAAAACTTCTATGGTCATAAAAATTGGATTCAGCAAATAGCATGGTATTTTGTCTGTCTGTCTTGAAGATATAAGTTTACCATGTTCAATATGTTTTGGTTATAGATTATTAGTCATTCAGTATGTTTAAAATCTGTAATGTAAAGTTAACTTACTTAAAACCTAAGGTTAAAACCATTCTAGACAACAAATGGATATAACTCATATCACAGAATTTGGAAAACTATAATATGTTCAGGAAACAATTGATACTTTTTCAGGATTTATCATGGCAACTCCCTTAGCAAGAGAAGCCACCAAACACATTAGAAGTCATTGCTTAAAGTGTTTTGCTACAATTGGTATTCCTTCTATTATAAAGACTGATAATGATACTGTACATATTAGTCAAGCTTTTCAGCATTTTTGTGCCCAAATGAATATAAGTCATAAAACAGGTATTCCATATAATCCTCAAGGCCAAAGAATTTAGGAGCCTGCCCATGGATCTCTTAAGAATCAATTGCAAGAAATATAAAAGGGGGAGTCATCTCAATTCCAATCCTCACTCCCAACTCAAGAACCATTTGACTCTGCTGATGGACTCCGGCAAAATTATACATATGTGTTTATTGCTAAATTAGGTGCAATGATTTTTGCTAATACACCTCAGGATTGGACTACCAGAATAGGATCACTTGGGATGCTTGAACTCTACCCAAAATCTACTGAGTTAGTATCTTCTATCTTCTGTTTTACAAGAGCCTCAGGTGGTACCTGTTTACAAAATTATTTCTGTTTATAAAATTTTTGAAGAAGAATTTCGAGCATTAGTGTGACGAAAAGGAATCATCAAACTAAATGTGTTAAATTTCTATATCAACAATTGCGTTCAACAGATTTTAGCACAAAGTTTCAATTTGGAATAGGACCAATTTATTTAATTTATTACATTCACATTGGGATACATGGGTACAGGGCAGGAGTCTCTGCAAGAGAAACTTTATTGAGGAAAAATAAGACTAAATGTGTATTTCTCATTGAGTTTTCTTTCTCATTAACATCACTTTGGGTTGCAGAAGTACAGCACCTGGAAATAATGTTTGTTTGTAAGCAAAAATGATGCTAAACCTACAAAATAGCCAAAGATGCTGAACATATGGAAATGGCAGGAATATCCATAGTGCCACACTTTCTGCAGTTGTAGGAGAAACAGCTCTACAAAAGTGTTGATTGTAATTATTACAACTGGTGAATTTCTAAAGCCACAGTCACTCAAAAATTATTTCTAATTGCTACTACACTTATTATCAATGCATGAACCACAGTAAGCCCAGATTTCTGTCTTTTGACATTACTCATCTCTACCATTTCTCTTTTATACTTTTTTTATTTTATTATTATTTTTTTTATCAGTTACATTTTATTAACTCTGTATACCAGCCGTGTCCCGATCCCTCATTCCCTCCCAGTCCCTCCCTCCCTCCCTCATCTCCACCATGCCCCTTTCCAAGTCCACTGATAGGGGGGACCTCGTCCCCATTCATCTGATCCTGTTTTATCAGGTATCTTCAGGACTGGCTGCAAAGCCCTCCTCTGTGGCCTAACAGGACTGCTCCTCCCTTCGGGGGTGGGGAGACCAAAGAGCCAGTCATTGAGTTCCTGTTAGAAATAGTCCCTGTTCCCCTCACTTTGGGAAACCAATTGGTTACTGAGCTACCACAGGTTACATCTGAGTGGAGGTTCTAGGTTATATCCATACATGGTCCTTGGTTGAATGTCAGTCTCAGAAAAGACCCTGTGCCCAGATATATTTGGTCCTTGTGGAACTCCTATCCTTTCCCCATCAGACTATCTCCCCTTCTTTCTTATGATTCCCTGTACTCTGCCAAAGGTTTGGTCATGAGTCTTTGCTTTGAAAACACTGCTAGTTAGAGTCTTTCAGATGCGCTCAGTAGACTCCTGTCATACGTTCAATGCACATCCCATCTGTCTTTCTAAACGAGGATTGATCATCTTACCCCATGTCCGCTCAATTGATTATCTTTTTTAGGTGTATAGATTTCATTATGTTTATCATATCTTATAGGTCTATATAAGTGAGTATATCCCATGTTTGTCTTTCTCCTTCTGGGATATTTCACTCAGAATGATCTTTTCTAGATCCCACCATTTGCCTGCAAATTTCATGATTTCCTCCTTTTTGATTGCTGAGTAGTATTCCATTGTATAAAAATACCACAATTTCTGTACCCATTCCACCGTTGATGGACATCTGGGTTGTTTCCAGGTTCTGGCTATTACAAATAGAGCTGCTATAAAAATGGTTGAGCAAGTATCCATTTTGTGTACTTGAACAAACTTTGGGTATATACCTAGCAGTGGTATAGCTGGGTCTTGAGGAAGCACCATTACTAATTGTCTTAGAAAGCACCAGATAGCTTTCCAGAGTGGTTGTACCAGTTTACATTCCCACCAGCAGTGAAGGAGGGTTCCCCTTTCTCCACAACCTATCCAGCATGTGTTATCGCTTGAGTTTTTCATCTTGGCCATTCTGATGGGTGTAAGGTGATATCTCAGGGTCATTTTGATTTGCATTTCCCTGATGGCTAATGAGGATGAGCATTTCTTTAAGTGTTTTTCTGCCATTCAATATTCCTCTGTCGAGAATTCTCTGTTTAGCTCTGTTCCCCATTTTTTAATTGGATTACTTGGTTTGCTGCTTTTCAGCTTCTTTAGTTCTTTGTATGTACTGGATATTAGTCCTCTGTCAGATAAAGGGTTAGTGAAGATTCTTTCCCAATCTGTAGGCAGTCGTTTTGTTTGGATGACGGTATCCTTTGCTTTACAGAAACGTTTCAGTTTCATAAGGTCCCATTTATTGATTGTTGCTCTTAGAGCCTGTGCTGTTGGTGTTCTGTTCAGGAAGTTGTCTCCTGTGCCAATGAGTTCTAGGCTGTTCCCCACTTTTTTTTCCAATTGATTTAGGGTATCTGGATTTATGTTGAGGTCCTTGATCCACTTTGACTTTAGTTTTGTGCAGGGTGATAAATATGGATCTATTTTCATTTTTCTGCATGTAGATATCCAGTTGGTCCAGCACCATTTGTTGAAGATGCTGTCCTTTTTCCATTGAATGGATTTGGCTTCTTTGTCAAATATGGAGTATTCATAGGTGTGTGGATTTATTTCTGGGTCTTCTATGCGGTTCCATTGATCCTCCTTTCTGTTTCTAGGCCAATACCATGCAGTTTTTATTGCTGTTGCCCTGTAGTACAGCTTGAGATCAGGGATGGAGATACCTCCAGATGATCTGTTGTTGTACAGGATCGTTTTGGAGATTCTGGGTTTTTTGTTTCTCCATATGAAGCTGAGAATCTTTCTTTCAAGGTCTGTAAAGAATTGAGTTGGTATTTTGATGGGAATTGCATTGAATCTGTAGATTGCTTTTGGCAGTATGTCCATTTTCACAATGTTAATCCTACCAATCCATGAGCATGGGAGATCTTTCCATCTTCTGATATCTTCTTCTATTTCTTTCTTCAGAGACTTGAAGTTTTTCTCAAACAGGTCTTTCACTTGCTTGGTTAGAGTCACACCAAGGTACTTTATGTTATTAGTGGCTATTGTGAAGGATGTTGTTTCCCTAATTTTGTTCTCAGCCTTTTTGTCTTTGGTATATAGGAGGGCTTCTGATTTTTTTTGAGTTGATTTTGTATCCTGCCACTTTGCTGAAGGTGTTTATCAGCTGAAGGAGTTCTCTGGTTGAATTTTTGGGGTCGCTCATGTATACTATTATATCATCTGCAAATAGTGACACTTTGACCTCTTCCTTTCCAATTTGTATCCTCTTGATCTCCTTTAGTTGTCTTATTGCTCTGGCTAGGACTTCAAGTACTATGTTGAAGATATATGGGGACAATGGGCAGCCTTGTCTTGTCCCTGATTTCAGTGGAATTGATTTAATTTTCTCTCCATTGAGTTTGATGTTAGCTATAGGCTTGCTGTATATTGCCTTTACTATCTTTAGTTATGTGCCTTGTATCCCTGATCTCTCCAAGACTTTAAACATGAATGGGTGTTGGACTTTGTCAAATGCTTTTTCAGCATCTAAGGAGATGATCATGTGGTTTTTCTCCTTCAGTTTGTTTATGTAGTGGATTACATTGATGGATTTCTATATGTTGAACCACCCTTGCATGACTGGGATGAGGCCTACTTGGTCATGGTGGATGATATCTTTGATATGTTCTTGGATTCAGTTTGCAAGTATTTTATTGAGTATTTTGTGTAAATGTTCATAAGAGAGATAGGCCTGAAGTTCTCTTTTTTTGTTGGGTCTTTGTGTGGTTTAGGTATTAAGGTGACTATGGCTTCATAGAATGAGTTTGGTAGTGTTCCTTCTGTTTCTATTTTGTGGAATAGCTTGAGGAGAATTGGAGTTAGCACTTCTTTGAAGGTCTTGTATAATTCTGAGCTGAAGCCATCTGGTCCAGGGCTTTTTTTTGGAGGGGAGACTGTTAATGTCTGCTTCGATTTCCTTGGGAGATATAGGGCTATTCAGTCTTTCTACCTGATCTTGACTTAGTTTTGGTAGATGGAATCTTTCAAGAAAATTATCCATTTCATTTAGATTTTCAAATTTTGTGGCATATAGGCTTTTTTAGTATGACCTAATAATTGTTTGGATTTCCTCAGTGTCTGTGGTTATGTCCCCATTTTCATTTCTGATTTTGCTGATCTGGATAGTTTCTCTCTGCTTTTTAGTTAGTTTGGCTAAGGGTTTGTCTATCTTGTTGATTTTCTCAAAGAACCAGCTTTTTGTTTCATTGATTCTTTGGATAGTTTTATTTGTTTCTAGTTGATTGATTCCAGCCCTTAGTTTGATTATTTCCAGCCGTCTGCTCCTCTTGGGTGTATCTGCTTCTTTTTTTTCTAGGGTTTTCAGTTGGGCCATTAAGTTGTTTGTATGTGATGTTATGAATTTCTTCTTGCAGGCATTTAGTGCTATAAATTTTCCTCTGAGCACTGCTTTCAATGTGTCCCATAAATTTGGGTATGTTGTGCCTTCCTTTTCATTGAATTCTAGGAAGTCTTTAATTTCTTTCTTTATTTCTTCCTTAACCCAGCTGTCATTGAGTAGTAAGTTGTTCAGTTTCCATGTGTGTGTCGGCTTTTTGTTGTTTCTGTTGTTGTTGATGTCTAGCTTTAGTCCATGGTGGTCAGATAGTATACAAGGTATTATTTCAATCCTTTTGTATCTGTTGAGGCTTGCTTTGTGACCCACTATATGGTCTATTTTGGAAAAGGTTCCATGCGGTGCTGAAAAGAAGGTGTACTCTTTTGAGTTTGGGTGAAATGATCTGTAGACATCTATTAGGTCCATTTGATTTAGGGATTCTGTGAGTGCTTTTATTTCCCTATTTGGTGTCTGTCTATTTGATCTGTCCCTTGGTGAGAGTGGAGTGTTGAAGTCTCCCACTATTAAGGTATTAGGATCAATGTATGATTTAAGCTTTAATAATGTTTCATTTACTAATGTCAGTGCTCTTGTATTTGGGGCATAGATATTCAAGTTTGTGATGTCCTCTTGGTGGATTTTTCCTTTGATGAGAATATAGTTGCCTCCTTATCTTTTTTGATGAACTTGGGTTGAAAGTCTATTTTATTAGATACTAGGATGGCTACTCCAGCTTGTTTTCTGGAACCATTTGCTTGAAAAACATTTTTCCAGCCCTTTACTCTGAGGTAGTGTTTATCTTTGTTGCATAGGTGTGTTTCTTGGATGCAACAGAATGTTGGATCCTGTTTCTGCAACCATTCTGTTAGCCTGTGTCTTTTTATTGGTGAGTTGAGTCCATTGATATTGATAGATAATAGTGACCAATGCATGTTAGTTCCTTTTGTAATGGAGCCGGTGATATAATCCTGTTTCGTTGCTTATTTTCTTTTCATTTTTGTTAGGATATTATCTGTATGCCCTGTTTTCTTGGGTGAATTTGTTTTCATTGGATTGGAGTTTTCCTTCTAGTATCTTCTGTAGGGATGGTTTGCTGTGTAGATATTTTGTAAATTTAGGTTTGTCATGGAATATTTTATTTTCTCCATCTATGTTGATTGAAAGCTTTGCAGGGTATAATAGTCTGGGTTGACATTTGTGATCTCTTAGAGTCTCCATGATACTTGCCCAGGCCCTTCTAGCTTTCATAGTATCTGATGAGAAGTCTGGTGTGATTCTGATAGGTCTACCTTCATATGTTACTTGGCCTTTTTCCCTTGCTGCTTTTAATATCTTTTCTTTGTTCTGTAGATTTAGTGTTTTGACTATGATGTGACGTGATGTGTTTCTTTTCTGGTCTAATCGATTTGGAGTTCTGTAGGCCTCTTGTATATTTATGGACATCCCTTTCTTTAAGTTGGGAAAATTTTCTTCTATGATTTTCTTGAAAATATTTTCTGGACCTTGGAGTCTGGAGTCTTCTTTTTCGTGAATTCCTATTATTCTTAGATTTTGTCTTTTCATAGCATCCTTGATTTCTTGGATATTTTGTGATTGGAACTTTTCTGATTTTACTTTTTCTTTGAGAGAAGTATCCATTTCTGCAAGTGTGTCTTCAGCTCCAGAGATTCTCTCTTCTATCTCTTGTATTCTGTTGGTGATGCTTACTTTTGTGGTTCCTGATCCTTTCTCCACGTTCTCCAGCTCAAGTGTTTTCTCATTTTGTGTTTTCTTTATTGATTCTAATTCTGTTTTCATGCCTTGCACCATTTCTTTCATGTGTTTGAATTTGGATACCTGTCTCTCTATGATGGCCTCTATTTCTTTTTTCATTTCCTTCTTATATGCCACTAATTTTTCCTCTACTTGTGTATCTATGTGTTTGGCTATGTTTGCCTGTGTTTCTTTAAGGATATTGTCTATTTCTTCTTTCTTTGCCTCCAATTGACTGGCCATCTCTTTGAAAGACTTGTTCATTTCCTCCTTATGAGCCTCAAATAATTGGGCAAGCATGGCTTTAAAATCATTTTCCTGTGCTTCTGCTGAATTGGAGTATCCATCGATTTTGGGGTTTGCTGGTGAAGTCATGATGTCCTGATTTATGTTGGAAGTGTTCTTTCGCCTACCTCTGGCCATTGGCTTATCTGAAACCTTCCCTGTTTGTTTTTGGATTCTGCAGATCAGACTGGTGCTGTCTCTCTCTGGCCTCTGGAGAGTTCTTCAGGAAGCTGAGCACTCTCAGCGTGTGCTGAGGACTAGCTGTACCTGTGGGAGGAAAGTACGCAGGCGCAAACGGGGCAAATGCAAGTGTGTGTGCGCGTGCGTGTGTATGTCTGTGTGTGTAAGTGTGCGTGGACGTGTTTCTCGAGGGACAGAGTGATGGCTAATGTTGAACCCTTGTGTGTGTGTGAGGGGCTCTGCACTGTATATGTCGCAGGCGCTAATGATGATCGCAGCGCAATTTCTGGCATTAACTGTCTTAACTCCTCAATCAGGCCCACAGGGCAGGAACTTCAATGTCCCTAGTGCCCCTCTGTTTCCCAAAGTGGGTATGTGGGTGGGAGGGGGTTTGATGCCTGGCTTCTGATTTAGAAGGACCCAGGATCTGGGGAACTGCAGATTCTCAAGTGTGCACTCACTTACAGGCAGGTCTCTTGGCAGAAATCATGGTATCCTGGGCTCTCTGCTCTCTGGTTTGGCCCTGCTTCTTTGATGTGCTCAGCCAGCTCTGTGTTGCTGTCACTGCCAGGTTCTGAGGTCTTGCTTCAGCTGGAGATTTCAGGGTGGTCACTTCAGCAGGGATGGGGTAACCAGGCTCTCTGTTCTCTGGTTTGGCCCTGGTTAGTCTTAAACTGGAGGGCTGTGGTGCCCCGCCAGTTCAGTGCTGCTCCGCCATGTCCCGCTGTAACTGGAGACTGGGTTGCTAGTCCCAATACTTTCTGGGAAGTCCTGGGGTCTCCTTACTGTGCTCTCCAAGCTTGGGAGGCCCAGTGCCTGGAGTGTCCAGGTTGTATGACGTTTCTGCCTAGTTTTGGTGAGTATATAGCGTATTCTCTGTCACTGTGGGATTGGGCGGGCTGTACCGTCAGTGATGGCGATCCTGTGGAGCTAGTATGGTGTCTAGCAGATTCGTGCCCTGGGAGGATGGTGGAGCCGCTGTGCGAATCTGGGACTCCGGGACACGTACTGCTGGCTTTTGTCTGCTGCTAAAGTGCTTGGGGCTCTGTCTCAGCGGCTGTATACCCTAGGCAGTTAGGTCTGCGCTGAGAAAGATGAATCCACTGTGCCGCTGTGCCGAGGAGGAAGGAGGTCTGGGGGAAGGGCTCTTTTATACTTTTTAAATAAACTATTATAAAATGTAGTGTTTCATTTAATCACTTCGGAATGCTAATAATATGTATGGTATTTTAAAGAGTCCAATTAACAGAAGAATTCAAAGTTTTCGTAAGTTGTTCAAGAAGAAATTGTTTTGAGAAGTCCAAATTTTTTGGTTTTTTTGAGACAGGGTCTCCTGTAGCCTAGGAGGGTTTCCAACATTCTCTGTAACTGAATCTAGCCTTGGACTCCTAATCCTTTGTGTATAAGATCTATATTTACAAGCATGCGGCAAAAGTCTGGCTTGCTCTCTACACACACACACACACACACACACACACACACACACACACACACACACGAGAAAGGAGAGACGGGGTAACTGACTGACCCATCAGAAACTGATGAGAGAAAAAGAAAGCAACCAGTGTGATATATTGGTTTTTTTCCAATTTAATGTGCATGTGAACCACCTGGGAATCTTGTCAAAATGCAAATTCTTAATAGTTACTTAAATTCAGAGTAGAAAGAATTCTGTCAGTGGCAAAGAAAATTTGTACTGAAGTTGGTCAACTGTTCTTGAATAAATGACTTGAATTTTCTGATTACTTTAGTTCTTGGATTTTGTTCTCTGTAATACAGAGCTGAAAAGTGTGAGACTTCAAAGAACAAAACATTTGTAAAATACCTGGTACCTGGAGCAACTCAATATTTGTATTGTTTCTGTTGGGGAACTGACATATAAAATATGTAAGAACAAAAGAAGTATTAAATAAAATGGATAGCATATGTCATGATGTGAAATGGCAACTTTGCTTAGGTATGGCCTGTTTCAAATCCTTTGAGGACACTAATACCATTTCAGCTTTCCTAATTTTAGTCTAGACTAACTTGTGTGGATTATACTACTGTTAGGTTTTTTTGTTTTCTTTTGATTTGATTTTTTTTTTCCTACTAGTAGCAACAGACAGTAGTATCCTTTTGGATTTCACTATACTGTTTTATTGTTTTTAAATTCATATCTGTTAAATAATAAATAGATAGATAGATAGATAACTTCTAAGATTCACAGCTATCCCTCCAGCTCCACGGTACAAAGCTGTCTTGCATATACTATAATGCTCTACTTCTAATAATTACATTTCTTAGACAGAAACTGAGACAATTGACAATACAACTTTTGTTATATACCTAAGAGCTTCCTCAATCAAATATCTCAGTCCTGGGTTATACTTCAAAGTTCCTCCTGCAAAATTCTCTGCATGTACACAAAATAATTTCCTCATGAATGCCCTGTGTATGTTATTATACTAGAATGACCCACTCAATACATAGAAAAGATTGGAAAGGGAATCTCAACCTCTCAGGAGTGTATGCAGTTTGTTTCCCAGGAGTCCCATTCCTCTGGATAGATTTTCTATAACAATAGTTTAGTTCACAAGTACCCTCTTCATACTGGTATGTTCTAAGTTGACACAGTACTTTTTCTTAGATAAGACTGACTATGAATTTTACACTGATGTTCTGACAGTTTACACTTAGTGGGTCTTGCTAAAATCTCATCAGTTGGGTATTCATTATTTTCAAACTGACTAGTTATATTTGTTTTCATAGATTTTTAGAAATATATTCCTGTTCTGTTAAAACTTTTATTAAACTTGTTTTATTTACTGGCAATGAATTACAATTTTCATTCTGATATTTCCTTAGTAGCTTGTTTTTATAACTTTCCCAGGTTTGTCACATTTCTGACTTGTTGGCATGAAGTGTATGATCTTTGTGGTATATCTACTAAACATTAAGAAGAATTAATCCCTATAAATATCATTAAAATTACCAATGTGAATACATACAATATTGCTTTATTGCTATTCCTAAGTCATTGTTAGTATACTAATATGATAAATAATAATTGTGTAATACTTTAATGTATGAAATATTCAGAGTGAATATATTTCAGTCACATTGCTAAAGCAATTATATTTTTTCAAAGCTGACTTAAGTTGGGACTAGGTATATGACTCCACAAGCAAAAATACTTGCTATATGAGTGTGAAGACCTGAATTAAAATCTTCAGAATCCATTTAAAACCTAAGTGTTGTCACATAAGTGCCTGCAACATTGACACTAAAATGACATAAAATAACCACACTGTCTCTTATTGAAAATTTTATAATCTTCTGAGGAAGCTTTCCATTTTATGTTAAATAAGAGTGCTAGAAATATGAATAGTAATCTCCAATGGTTACTGGTATTGTTTCTATTTTTTTTTCTAGAGCATAATTGAGGAGTTTTACTTGTTCCCCATGTAAAGGTATTTAGAGTAGTCAAAGATAATGATAATCACACAGTGCCTATATGTCTCTAAGATAAACAGTATAGGATGCTCAGAAATTCATTATGGGCAAGATTTTAATTTTAACTGTGTGTGTCTCATAGAAGTTGGTTTTTTAAAAGATTTTTTCTTTTAAATTTGGTGACTATGTCTGTGCATCTATGGGTATGTGCATGTGGTAACTGCTGAGGCCTGAAGAAGTTGCTGTGGTGCCATGTCAGATTTTGTGGGGCTGGAGTTACAAGTTGTATGTTGTCTTATTTAGATTCTAGGAACTGAAATTCAAGGTCTCTGAAAAATCAGTGGGTGCTCTTAATTGGTGAGCCATCTATCCAGCCTCAATCCTGGCCTTTTAGAATATACACAATGATAAATAATATTACAATATTGCACACATTAATCAATATAGGCAATATCTTTTAGAATAATCAAGGGCCAAACAATAACAACAAAATAATAACTACTAAGTGTTGTCTAAATGGTTGACAAGGTTCAATGTATGAATCATATTCATACTAAGTCTTACATAAATAAAGAATAAAAGACCAATGTGTATTACTACTACAGGAATCATACATTCAGTTTTTTCCAACTGCATATTAAGTTCAGGCTTTGGATTATTCTATTGAAATTAATTATAATACATCTGTATCATGCATAAAGCTCTAGATTTCATTCTCATCCATTATAATACAGCTGTATCTTGTAAAGCTCTAGGTTTCATCTATTTCACTGTAAAATATAAGAAAAAATGTCAACCAATGACTAATATAAAAAGTCAATTGACTTGATTCCCCAAAGAAAATATGAAGTAAGACTTCAGAATTAAAATTCCGTTCCTCAGAAAGATAGATCGAAAAAATACTTACAATATGAATATTTGCCAAAGATCTCTAATCCACAACATATAGTGAATATGTGCAACTCAATATACAAGAAAAAAAACTCCAATTGAAAATTTGAATAATTCACAATAAATCAGGTGGCCAATAAAGGACTTGTAACTGAAATTTTGTCACTAGAGAAATGCAAATTAAATCCATTGGATATTATTTTTTAACTTTTATAAATTACACTTCATTCACTTTGTATCCCCCATAAACCCCTCCCTCCTCCCCTTCTAATCCCATCTTTCCTCCCCCTTCTTCACTAATGCCCCTCCCAAGTCCACTGATAGGGGAGGTCCCCCTTTCCTTCCTTCTGATCTTAGTCTATCAGATCTCATCTGGAGTGGCTACATTGTCATCTTCTGTGGCCTTGTAAGGCTGCCCCCCCTCAGGGGGAGGTGATCAAAGAGCAGGCCAATCAGTTTATGTCAGAGGCAGTCCCTCTTTCCATTACTATGGAACCCACTTGGACACTGAACTGCCATGGGCTACATCTGTGCAGGGGTTCTAGGTTATCTCCATGCATGATACTTGGTTGGAATATGAGTCTCAGGAAAGACCCCTGTGGTCAAATTTTCTGGTTCTGTTGCTCTCCTTGTGGAGTTCCTGTCCTCTCCAGATCTTACTATTTCCTACTTCTTACATAAGATTCCATGCACTCTGCCCAACAGTTGGGCCACAAGTCTTTCATCTAATAGTGAAGAAATTCATGTCAGTCCTAATGTCATAAAATTTCCCTATGCTTTCTTCTACAAATCCTATAATTTTTTACTGATGATCCTTTTTGTACATTAATAATTAAAGCTATTTTAATTTTTCTATGTTAATATCCTCTTTTCCCAATACATTTATTATTATAAGTATCTGTATTAATTAATATTGGCACCTTTAATGGGGAACACTCTTCCATTGCTGGTGGGAATGCAAATATGTACAACCACTTTGGAAATCAATCTGGCAGTTTCTCAGATAATTGGGTATAGCACTGCCACAAGATCCAAATCCTCTCCAACATGTGTTGTCACTGAGTTTTTGATCTTAGCCATTTTGATACTTGTAAGATGGAATTTCAGATTGTTTTAATTTGCATTTTCTTAGTGACTAAACATGTTGAGGATTTCTTTAAGTGTTTCTCTGCTGTTCTATATTCCTCTGTGGAGAATTCTCTGCTTAGCTTTGTACCCCATATTTATTTATTTATTTATTTAAATTCTTTATTATTTACACTTTATTAATTTTGTATCCCCCTCCTCCCATCCCAATCCCTCCCTTCCTCCACCCTCTGCATGCATGCCCCTCCCCAGGGCCATTGATAGGGGAGGTCTTCTTTTCCTTCCTTTTTTTTGTAAAGCAGATGGTTATCTTTTATTATTTTTCAAGATGTACATGGCTAACTCTGTTGTGATTTAATAACCTGGATAGTCAAGAATGAGCTCAAACCTGTCCTGTCCTCAATTATAAACACTATCAAAAAAAAAAAAAACAAAGACTAAAACATCAACATGTTCTGGTAAATAATATTAGAAACAGATTTTCAACAGAATTTTTTGTAATTCAGTTTAAACATAATGAAAAGCAAAATTCTCTCATATTAAGTAGATGTTCCAGTGTTTGCTAAACTGTTTCATAGATATTTTATTTTAATATTTTTATTCATTTTGTATTCCCCCATAAGCCCCTCCCGCCTCCCCTCCTGATCCCACCCTCCTTCCCCTTTCTGCATGCATGCCCCTCCCCAAGTCAACCAATAGGGGAGGTTCTCCTCTCCTTCCCTCTGATCTTAGTCTATCAGTTCTCCTCAAAAGTGGCTGCATTGTCCTCTTCTGTGGCCTGGTTAGGCAGCTCCCCCCTCAGGGGGAGGTAATCAAAAAACAGGCCAATCAGATTATGTCAGAGGCAGTCCCTCTTCCCATTACTATGTAACCCACTTGGGCACTGAACTGCCATGGGCTACATCTGTGCAGGGGTTCTATGTTATCTCCATGAATAGTCCGTGGATGGAGTATGAGTCTCTGGGAAGTCCCCTGTGTTCAAATTTTCGTGTTCTATTGCTCTCCTTGTGGAGTTCCTGTCCTCTCCAGCTCTTACTATTTCCCACTTCTTACATAAAATTCACTCTGCCTGACAGTTGGCCATCAGGCTCAGCATCTGCTTTGATAATCTGGAGAGCAGAGGCTTTCAGAGGCCCTCCGTGGCAGGTTCCCAGTTTGTTTCCTGTTTTTTTCTTCTGGCTTTGAGAGGCCCTATGTAGAAGGTTCCTAGGTTGTTTCCTGATTTCTTCTTCTTCTGATGTCCATCCTCTTTGCCTTTCAGGATGGGGATTGAGTGTTTTAGTTAGGGTCGCATTTCTTGTGTTTTTTCTTTAGATGTAGACATTTTAGTGGGTTTGTCCTATGTTGTATGTCTATATGAGTGAGCATATACCATGTGTGTCTTTTTGCTTCGGGGACAACTCACTCAGGATGATCCTTTCCAGGCTCCACCATTTACCTGCAAATTTCATGATTTCCTTATTTTTCATTGCTGAGTAATACTCCATTGTATAGATGTACCACAATTTCTGCATCCATTCTTTAGTTGAGGGGCATCTGGGTTGTTTCCAGCTTCTGGTTATTACAAATAAAGGTGCTACAAACATGGTTGAGCAAATGTCCTTTTTGTGTACTTGAGCCTCTTTTGGATATATGCCTAGGAGTGGTATGGCTGGATCTTGAGGAAGCGCTATTCCTAGTTGTCAGAGAAAGCACCAGATTGATTTCCAGAGTGATTGTAAAAGTTTACATTCCCACCAGCAGTGGAGGAGGGTTCCCCTTTCTCCACAACCTCTCCAGAATGTGTTGTCACTTGAGTTTTTGATCTTGGCCATTCTGATGGGTGTAAGGTAAAATCTCAGGGTTGTTTTGATTTGCATTTCCCTAGTGGCTAATGAGGTTGAGCATTTCTTTAAGTGTTTCTCTGCCATTCGATGTTCCTCTTTCGAGAATTCTATGTTTAGCTCTGTTCCCCATTTTTTAAAGGGATTACTTGGTTTGCTGCTTTTCAGCTTCTTTAGTTCTTTATATATGCTGGGTATGAGTCCTCTGTCAGATAAAGGGTTGGTGAAGATTCTTTCCCAATCTGTAGGTGGTCGCTTTGTTTTGATGATGGTGTTCTTTGCTTTACAGAAGCTTTTCAATTTCATGAGGTCCCATTTATTGATTGTTGCTCTTAGAGCCTGTGCTGCTGGTGTTCTGTTCAGGAAGTTTCCTCATGTACCAATGAGTTCCAGGGTATTCCCCACTGTTTTTTTCTAGCCGATTTAATATGTTTGGTTTTATGTTGAAGTCTTTGATCCACTTCAACTTCAGTTTTGTACAGGGTGATAAGTATGTATCTATTTTCATTTTTCTAGATGTACACATCCAGTTGGACCAGCACCATTTGTTGAAGATCTTTTCCTTTCTTCTGATCCTAGCCAATTAGGTCTCATCAGGATTGGCTGCAGTGTCTTCTTCTGTGGCCTGGTAGTGCTGCTTCCTCCTCAGGGGGAGGTAATCAAAGAGCAGGTCAATCAGTTCATGTCAGAGACAGTCCCTGTTCCTATTACAATGGAACCCACTTGGATACTGAATTTCCATGGGATACATCTGTGTAGGGGTCTTAGGTTATCTCTATGCATGGTCTTTGGTTGGAGTATCAGTCTCAGGAAAGACCCCTGTGCTCAGAGTTTTTGGTTCAGTTGCTCTCCTTGTGCAGTTCCTGTCCTCTCCAGATCTTACTGTTTCCCACTTCTTTCCTAAGATTCCCTGCACTCTGCCCAAAGGTTGCCCATAAGTCTCAGCATCTGCATTGACAGTCTACAGGGCAGAGCCATTCAGAGGTCCTCTGTGTCAAGCTCCTGACTTGTTCCCTCTTTTCTCCTTCTTCTGATGTCCATCCTCTTTGTCTTTCTGGATAGGGATTGAACATTTTAACAAGGGTCCTCTCTCTTGAGTAGTTTCTTTAGGTGTACATATTTTAGTAGGTTTATCCTATATTATATGTCTATATGAGTGAGTATATACCATGTGCATCTTTCTGCTTCTGAGATAGCTCACTCAGATGAACTTTCCAGATCCCACAAATTACCTGTAAATTTCATGATTTTCTTGTTTTTTATTTTTTATTTATTTTTTTATTGCTGAGTAATATTCCATTGTGTAGATGTACCACAATTTCTGTGTCTATTCCTCCACTGAGGGGCATATGGGCTGTTTCCAGCTTCTGGCTATTACAAATATAGCTGCTACAGGAATGCAAATCATATGATCCTAAGATTTCACCTTACAGCTATCAGAATGGTAAGATCAAAAACTTAAGTGACAACACATGCTGGAGAGGTTGTGGAGAAAGAGGAACCCTCCTCCACTGCTGGTTGGAATGTAAACTTGTACACTCTGGAAATCAATCTGGTGCTTCCTCAGACAACTAGGAATAGCGCTTCCTCAAGATCTAGCTATACCACTCGTAGGCATATACCCAAGCAGTCCTGATGAGACTTAACAAGCTACAGATAGATGGCAATATTGTAAACCTCCCCTTTCAGTGAACTTGGAGAAGGGGATGATAGGAAGAGGGAGGGAAGGTGGAATTGGGAGAGTTGAGGGAGGGGGTTTCAATTGTGATATGTAATGAATGAAATGTGCAGAAAAAATTAAAAAAAACATAAATGACTAAAAACAGTAAAATACAGAATATACATTTAGTATTTAACAGTCAAATTCAACTAATTATTTGTTGAGGAGCTAGTATTAACATACCAAATAAATCCCAAAGTGTTCTCCACGAAGAAGTGAAGCAGATTATGATGTTGTTAACTCCAAACTTGGTTGGCACCATGATGAGGAACTTTCTTTCATTTTGTAGGTGGGGAGAGTTCAGTGCTTTTAATACCCTCAAACTCACTGCTTCTTTGGCCTTTTTACATCTCAGTTTTTACCTTTAACACTCTTCTGAATCCTCTACCAGAGGCTAAAATATGTTTGCAGACACTTAACATGTTTAACTTATACCCCAAAATGAGATGAGAATATTGCAGAAGCAGAGGTGTTAAAAGAATTTGGAATGGTGAGTTTTTTCTGGTTGGCCTTCCATGATAAATATGAATAATTTTGTAAAAAATTATCGTACAATAAGTATGCTAAAAGATACTCTGAGACAGCCGATAATCCTGTCTTTGAGCCATTTTAATTCTGGTAAAGGAAAGGATGGGTTCCCACAAAAGTGAAATTCCTCTTAATGAGTTCTTAATTTTTTTTACATGCAGACAGAAGTTGCTTCATGTTATTTTTTTCTAATTTTACTAATGTATTTCTGGTCCTGCTGTTACTATGGCCTCAGGCAAATAACAATAAAAATGCAACTGTGCTTTGCAGGTATAATAAAAGTATAATAAAAGTGCAGATGCACAAAGCAAGGTTTGTCAGTTGATCTGCTTCTGGCTTAAAAGAACTTCACCTCCCTTGCCCTTCCCCTACTCCACTGATACTCGTGATCCTCCTTCCCTTCCATCTGACTCTAGTCTATCAGGTCTCATCAGTGCTGGCTGCATTGTCTTCCTCTGTGGCCTGGTAAGGCTATTTCCCTCTCAGGGGGAGGTGATCAAAGAGTCAGCCACTGAATTAATGTCAGAGACAGTCCTTGTTCCCCTTACCCAGGAACCCATTTGGGCACTGAGATGCCATGAGCTACATCTGTGCAGGAGTTCTAGGAGGAAAAGAGGGAGAGGGGGTGGGACTGGGAGAAAATGAGGGAAGGGCCTGTAGCTGGGATACAAAGTGAATAAATTGTAATTAATTTAAAAAAAATGCTGAGCAGTATATATATATATATATATATATATATATATATATATATATATACCAGAATTGTTTTTAACCTTTCATTCTGTAGAGGACATTTGGTCTTTCTTTAGCTTGCTAAGCAAATACAACTATTTAAACAAACAACAACAACAAAGAACTTCACATTTCTATAAATCAAGAAATGAATCACTAGCACCCTGATTCTCTGATTGCCCTGTCTTCATTCTTTTCTCCCCAGGCCCAGACTGATAAGGCTATTTTATAGGAGTTAAAGATGACTTATTACCCTACATTACTTTGTCTCACAGATTGCATCTTTTTCTCTTATGCTCAGAGAGACTGACAAGTGATATTGTTGCATTGATTTTATTGTATCAGGCTATAGAGATCACTGACTGTAATGAACATATAATGTGGGGCAGCTGTTTGCATTTGGGTCTGAGACTTTGGCAGGCTAGACAGATAAAAAGAAATTTCAAAGGATAGACTATTGAGGACAAAGAAAAAAGTTGTCAAGAGACAGTGTAAGATATTTTCTATATATTAGAGAATACTGAAGATCAGTTAATGATTATTAGGCTAATTTGGTCATTTAGCATTGAAAAATAGTTTCAAACTACCAAAATTGTTAACTCAAGGCTTTTTAACTCTTGTCTGTATGTATATATTTACTGATATTTATTCATTATCCAAGGAACCACAGAAGCAAATAATCAGTTTCTTGCCGCTGAGCAAATAATCAGTTTCTTGCCACTGCTAAAATGATAAAGCAACACTATTAGCCTCTCACAAAAGATAAAGACCATCTGATGTGTGTGCATAGATGTACATGTGTAACCGTTCATTGTGTATGTGTGTGCATTCCATTTTCTTTTAACAGTGGTCCCTGGATGCAGATGTAACAGGAATTGGAAATGGCTGTATAGTCAGTAAGAAATACAGTTTCATCAAACCATGCAGGATGAGTCAGGGATACTTTCATAGGTTTGGTTTTTATTTTATTTATTTTGACATATAACAGAGAAGAAAAAACTGTCATCTGAGTAGAATCCTGTGTCAATTTCTTTTCTCAGAAAGCTACATGTGTTGTTAAAGATATCTTCCATTGTGAGAATGAAATTACCAAAAATTGTTGGGATATATAGAAGGTTCATTTAACTCAGCGAAACATGCAAACACTGGTGTAGTACAGCTAGATAATAGAGCTTCTTAAGTCACTTGCTGGCATGTGTTAAAACTCAGGTGTTCTTTTTTTTTTAATGTCTAAAATTTCTTTATATAAAGAAGAACACATGTAACTTGCTGGCTTTTTTTATGTTTCATTTTGCCTTTTTTTAAAATTTTATTTTTTCTTTTTAGTTACATTTTGTTAATTTTGTGTCCCAGCTGTATCCTGCTTCCTCATTCCCTCCCCAACCCCAAATTCCCTCCCTGGTCTCCTTCCTTCCCTCTTTCCAAGTCCACTGATAGGGGTGGACCTCCTCCAATTTCATTTAACCCTGTTTTATCAGGTATCTTCAGGGCTGTCTGCAAAGTCCTCCTCTGTGGCCTAACAGGACTGCTGCCCCCCTGGGGGTGGGTCAAAGAGCCTGCCCTTGAGATCCTGTTAGAAATAGTCCTTGTTCCCCTTACTTTGGAAAACTACTTAGTTACTGAGCTACCACGGGCCACATCTGAGCAGAAGTTCTAGATTACATCCATAAATAGTCCTTGGTTGTGTGTCAGTCTCAGAAAAGACCCTGTGCCCAGATATATTTGGTCCTTTAAGAGCTCCTATCCTTTCCATATCATACTAATTCCCCTTCTTTTATATGATTCCCTGCACTCTGCCGAGGGTTTGGTTATGAGTCTTAGTGTCTGCTTTGAAACACGGCTAGATAGAGTCTTTCAGATGCCTTTTGCGGTAGACTCCTGTCTTACGTTAAATGCATATCCCATTTGTCTTTCTAAATGAGGATTGATCATCTTCACCCGTGTCCACTTTCTTGATTATCTTCTTTAGGTGTGTAGATATCATTATATTTACCATAACTTGTAGGTCTATATAAGCGATTATATACTATGTTTGTCTTTCTCCTTCTGGGATACTTCACTCAAAATGATCTTTTCTAGATCCCACCATTTGCCTGGAAATTTCATGATTTCCTCCTTTTTGATTGCTGAGTAGTATTCCATTGTGTAAAAATACCACAATTTCTGTATCCATTCCTCCATTGATGGACATCGGGATTGTTTCCAAGTTCTAGCTATTACAAATAAAGCTGCTACAAACATGGTTGAACATATGTCCTTGTGTACTTGAGCAAATTTTGGGTATATACCTAGGAGTGGTATAGCTGGGTCTTGAGGTAGCACTACTCCTAATTGTCTGAGAAAGCACCAGATTGACTTCCAAAGTGGTTGTACCAGTTTACATTCCCACCAGCAATGGAGGAGGGTTCCCCTTTCACCACAACCTCTCCAGCATGTGTTGTCCCTTGAGTTTTTTATCTTGGCCATTCTGATGGGTGTAAGGTGAAATCTCAGATAAAGCAACTTTTTGATTTGCATTTCCCTAGTGGCTAATGAGGTTGAGCATTTCTTTAGGTGTTTCTCTGCCATTCGATGTCCCTCTTTCAAGAATTCTATGTTTAGCTCTGTTCGCCATATTTTAATTGGATTATTTGGTTTGTTGCTTTTCTGCTTCTTTAGTTCTTTATATATACTGTCAGATAAAGGGTTGGTGAAGATTCTTTCCCAATCTGTAGGCAGTCGTTTTGTTTTGATGACAGTGTCTTTTGCTTTACAAAAGCTTTTCAGTTTCATGAGGTCCCATTTATTGATTGTTGCTCTTAGAGCCTGTGCTGTTAGTGTTCTGTTCAGGAAGTTGTCTCCTGTGCCAATGAGTTCTAGGCTGTTCCCCACTTTTTTTTCCAACTGACTTAGAGTATCTGGTTTTATGTTGAGGTCCTTGATCCACTTTGACTTTAGTTTTGTGCAGGGTAATAAATACGGATCTATTTTCATTTTTCTGCATGTAGACATCCAGTTGGTCCAGCACCATTTGTTGAAGATGCTGTCTTTTTTCCATTGAATGGATTTGGCTTCCTTGTCAAATATCGAGTATTCATAGGTGTATGGGTTTATTTCTGGGTCTTCTATGTGGTTCCAATGATCTTCCTTTCTGTTTCTATGCCAATAACATGGAGTTTGTATTACTGCTGCCCTGTAGTACAGCTTGAGATCCGGGATGGAGATACCTCCAGATGATCTGTTGTTGTACAGGATCGTTTTGGAGATTCTGGGTTTTTTGTTTCTCCATATGAAGCTGAGAATCTTTCTTTCAAGGTCTGTAAAGAATTGAGTTGGTATTTTGATGTAAATTCCATTGAATCTGTAGATTGCTTTTGGCAGTATGGCCATTTTCACAATATTAATCCTACCAATCCATGAGCATGGGAGATCTTTCCATCTTCTGATATCTTCTTCTATTTCTTTCTTCAGAGACTTTAAGATTTTCTCAAACAGGTCTTTCACTTGCTTGGTTACAGTCACACCAAGGTACTTTATGTTATTAGTGGCTATTGTGAAGGGTTTTGTTTCCCTAATTTTGTTCTCAGCCTTTTTGTCTTTGGTATACAGGAGGGCTTCTGATTTTTTTGAGTTGATTTTGTATCCTGCCAGTTTGCTGAAGGTGTTTATCAGCTGGAGGAGTTCTCTGGTTGAATTTTTGGGGCCGCTCTTGTATACTATCATATCATCTGCAAATAGTGACACTTTGACATCTTCCTTTCTGATTTGTATCCCCTTGATCTCCTTTAGTTGTCTTATTGCTCTGGCTAAGACTTCAAGTACTATGTTGAAGAGCTATGGAGACAATGGGCAGCCTTGTCTTGTCCCTGATTTCAGTGGGATTAATTTAAGTTTCTCTCCATTGAGTTTGATGTTGGCTATAGGCTTGCTGTATATTGCCTTTACTATGTTTAGGTATGTGCCTAGTATCCCTCATCTCTCCAAGACTTTAAACATTAATAGGTGTTGGACTTTGTCAAATGCTTTTTCAGCATCTAAGGAGACAACCATGTGGTTTTTCTCCTTCAGTTTGTTTATGTGGTGGATTACATTGATGGATTTCTGTATGTTGAACTACCCTTGCATGCCTGGGATGAAGCCTACTTGGTCATGGTGGATGATATCTTCGATATGTTCTTGGATTTAGTTTGCAAGCATTGAGTATTTTTGCATCAATGTTCATTAGAGAGATAGGTCTGAAGTTCTCTTTTTTTGTTGGGTCTTTTTGTTGTTTAGGTATTAAGGTGACTGTGGCTTCATAGCAAGAGTTTGGTAATGTTCCTTCTGTTTCTATTTTGTGGAATAGTTTGAGGAGAATTGGTGTTAGCACTTCTTTGAAGGTCTTATAGAATTCTGCACTGAAGCCATCTGGTCCAGGGCTTTTTTTGGAGGGGAGATTGTTAATGACTGCTTCAATTTCCTTGGAAGATACAGAGCTATTCATTCTTTCTACCTAAGTTGACTTAATTTTGGTAGATGGAATCTGTCAAGAAAATTATCCATTTCATTTAGATTTTCAAATTTTGTGGCATATAGGCTTTTGTAGTATGACATAATAATTGTTTGGATTTCCTCAGTGTCTGTAGTTATGTCCCCATTTTCATTTCTGATGTTGCTGATTTGGATAGTTTCTCTCTGCTTTTTAGTTAGTTTGGATAAGGGCTTGTCTATTGTTGATTTTCTCAAAGAACCAGCTTTTTGTTTCATTGATACTTTGGATAGTTTTATTCGTCTCTAATTGCCTGATTTCAGCCCTGAGTTTGATTATTTCCAGCCATCTGCTCCTCTTGGGTGTATCTGCTTTTTTTTTTCTAGGGTTTTCAGTTGGGCCATTAAGTTGTTTGTATGTGATGTTACGAATTTCTTCTTGCAGGCACTTAGTGCTATAAATTTTCCTCTGAGCATTGCTTTCAATGTGTCCCATAAATTTGGGTTTGTGTGCCTTCATTTTCATTGAATTCTAGGAAGTCTTTAATTTCTTTCTTTATTTCTTCCTTAACCCAGCTGTTGTTGAGTAGTAAGTTGTTCAGTTTCCATGTGTGTGTCGGCTTTTTGTTGTTTCTGTTGCTGTTGATGTCCAGCTTTAGTCCATGGTTCTCAGATAGTATACAAGGTATTATTTCAATCCTTTTGTATCTGTTGAGGCTTACTTTGTGACCCACTATATGTTCTATTTGGGGAAGGTTCCATGAGGGGCTGAAAAGAAGGTGTACTCTTTTGAGTTTGGGTGAAAGATCTGTAGAATTCTATTAGGTCCATTTGAATTAAGGATTCGGTGAGTGTTTTTATTTCCCTATTTCCTGTCTGTCTAGTTGATCTGTCCCTTGATGAGAGTGGGGTGTTGAAGTCTCCCACTATTAAGGTATTAGGATCAATGTATGACTTAAGCTTTAATAATGTTTCATTTACGAATGTTGGTTCTCTTGTATTTGGGGCATAGATATTCAAGATTGTGATGTCCTCTTGGTGGATTTTTCCTTTGATGAGAATATCGTGGCCCTCCTTATCTTTTTTGATTAACTTTGGATGAAAGTCTATTTTATTAGATATTAGGATGACTACTCCAGCTTGTTTTCTGGAACCATTTGCTTGAAAAACATTTTTCCAGCCCTTTACTCTGAGGTAGTGTTTATCTTTGTTGCATAGGTGTGTTTCTTGGATGCAACAGAATGTTGGATCCTGTCTCTGCAACCATTCTGTTAGCCTGTGTCTTTTTATTGGTGAGTTGAGTCCATTGATATTGATAGATAATAGTGACCAATGCATGTTACTTCCTTTTGTAATGGAGTTGGTGATCTTACCCTGTTTCATTGCTTGTTTTCTTTTCATTTTTGTTGGGATATTATCTGTATGCCCTGTTTTCTTGGGTGAATTTGTTTTCATTGGATTGGAGTTTTCCTTCTAGTATCTTCTGTAGGGATGGTTTGCTGTGTAGATATTTTGTAAATTTAGGTTTGTCATGGAATATTTTGTTTTCTCCATCTCTGTTGATTGAAAGCTTTGCAGGGTATAATAGTCTGGGTTGACATTTGTGATCTCTTAGAGTCTCCATGATACTTGCCCAGGCCCTTCTAGCTTTCATAGTTTCTGATGAGAAGTCTGGTGTGATTCTGATAGGTCTACCTTCATATGTTACTTGGCCTTTTTCCCTTGCTGCTTTTAACATCTTTTCTTTGTTTTGTAGATTTAGTGTTTTGACTATGATGTGAGGTGATTTTTTTTTTTTTCTGGTCTAGTCTATTTGGTGTTCTGTAGGCCTCTTGTATATTTATGGACATCTCTTTCTTTAGGTTGGGAAAATTTTCTTCTATGATTTTCTTGAAAGTATTTTCTGGACCTTGGAGCCTGGAGTCTTCTTTTTCATCAATTCCTATTATTCTTAGATTTTGTCTTTTCATAGCGTCCTTGATTTCTTGGATATTTTGTGATTGGAACTTTTCTGATTTTACTCTTTTTTTGAGAGAAGTATCAATTTCTGCAAGTGTGTCTTCGGTGTCAGAGATTCTCTCTTCCATCTCTCGTATTCTGTTGGTGATGCTTAATTTTGTGGTTCCTGATCTTTTCTCCAAGTTCTCCAGCTCAAGTGTTTTCTCATTTTGTGTTTTCTTTACTGATTCTAACTCTGATTTTATGCTTTGCACCATTTCTTTCATGTGTTTGAATTTGGAATCCTGTCTCTCTATGATGGTCTCTATTTCTTTGTTCATTTCCTTTTTATATGCCACTAATGTTATCTCTACTTGTGCCTCTATTTGTTTGGCTATGTTTGCCTGTGTTTCTTTAAGGATTTTGACTATTTCTTCTTTCGTTACCTCCAATTGACTGGCCAACTCTTTGAAAGATTTGTTCATTTCCTCCTTATGAGCCTTAAATAATTGAGTAAGCGTGGCTTTAAAGTCATTTTCCTGTGCTTCTGATGAATTGGAATATCCATCGATTTTGGGTTTTGCTGGTGAAGTCATGATGTCCTGATTTATGTTGGAAGTGTTCCTTCGCCTACCCCTGGCCATTGGCTTATCTGAAACCTTCTCTGTTTGTTTTTGGATTCTGCAGATCAGACTGGTACTCTCTTTCTCTGGCCTCTAGAGAGTTCTTCGGAAGCTGAGAGAGGTTCCGTGTCCTTAGCATGTGCTGAGGACTAGCTGTACCTGTGGGAAAAAAAGTATGCAGGCACAAATGAGGCAAATGTAAGTTTGCGCGTGCGTGTGTGTGTGTGTGTGTGTGTGTGTGTGTGTGTGTGTGTAACTGTGCATGGACTTCTGTCTCGAGGGACAGAGTGATGGCTAATGTTGAACCCTTAAGTGTGTGGGAGGGGCTCTGCACTGTATATGTTGCAGGCACTAGTGATGATTGCAGTACAATTTCTGGCATTAACTGCCTTAACTCCTCAATTAGACCCACAGAGCAGGAACTTCAATGTCCCAAGTGCCCCTGTTTCCCAAAGTGGGTATATGGGTGGGAGGGCGTTTGATCCCTGGCTTCTGTTTTAGAAGGACCCATGATCTGGGGATCTGGAGATTCTCAAGGGTGCACTCACTTACAGGCAGGTCACTTGGCAGAGATCGGGGTATCAGGGCTCTCTGCTCTCTGGTTTGGCCCTGCTTCTTTGATGTGCTCCGCCAGCTCTGTGCTGCTGTCACTGCCAGGTTCTGAGGTCTTGCTGCAGCTGGAGATTTCAGCGTGGTCATGTCAGTAGGGATTGGGGTAACCAGGCTCTCTGTTCTCTGGTTTGGCCCTGGTTAGTCTTAAACTGGAGGGCTGTGGTGCCCCGCCAGCTCAGTGCTGCTCCACTGCCAGGTTAGAAAGTCCTGCTGTAACTCGAGACTGGGTTGCTAGTCCAGATGCTTTTTGGGAAGTCGTGGGGTCTCTTCACTGTGCTCTCCAAACTTGGGAGGCCCAGCGCCTGGTGTGCCTAGCTAGTGTGGCGTTTCTGCCTGGTTTTTGTGAGTATATAGTGTATTCTCTGTCACTGTGGGATTGGGCGGGCCATACCGTCAGTGATCGTGATCCTGTGGAGCTAGTATGGCATCTAGCAGACTAGGGCCCTGGGAGGATGGTGCAGCTGCAGTGCGAATCTGGGACTCTGAGACACGTACTGCTGTCATTTGCCGATAAAGGGCTTAGAGCTCTGCCTCAGTTGCCTCCGACCCCAGGCACTTAAGTCTGTGCTGAGAAAGACGAAAGACGAGTCTGCTGTGCCAAGGACGAGGGAGGTCTGGGGGAGGGGAGTGCCGGGAGATCAAAGGGTCGTTTCTCACCTTCCCCACACAAGTCCCCAGTTGACAGGAGACCAAAATTTTTCCTCCTGTGATGTTCCCTGTTGTTTAGAAAGCCTCACCGTTGTTTTCCTGGGTTAGAGGTCCTTCCACTCACCAACTCAGAAGTTTAGCTCTTCCACAGCTCAGAAATTGTGTTTGCTAGTCGCCATCTTGGCTCTGCCCCTCTCCAAAACATAGGTTTTCTAAATCAAAGCCAGAAATATATTTTTGTTTGTAGAGCACATATTAATTTTACCTTGTCATAAATTCTGAATATATCCCAATATTTTTTAAGCCAAATGAAAACTGATCTTGAGGTCCCTATTATGAGGATTATGGGGAAGATTTAATGCAAGCCATCATAGGGTCTGTTTTCATATCACTCCATGGGAGAGAGGAGGTCAGGAGAGCAGGAGAGGGAGGTTACATAGTCAACAATTCCAAATGCCTGTAATAATATGCTTATTAGCTAAGCCATGAAAGCTCTGACACAGTTAGCTAAGCCATGAAAGCTCTGACACAGTTTGGGTCTGGGGCTAGCTTCTTGTGTGTTCCCTATATATAACTAAGGTGCAGTTCTTTCTCTTCCCCAACAAGGCACATAGTTTTAAAATAATTATCTGAGCAATTTGGAGACCACAAAAGATAATGATCTTTCCATCCTGGGACTCCCTTCTTTCTGTACTTGCTTCTCTATATAGCAAACAACACTTCTCTCCATCTAGTTTCTCGCTGGATGGTTTCACATAACGCTTTCCAAGTGGACCTTTAAACAATGGGGTTACTAGTCATGCTTGTAGGAAAGTCAAGGAGAAAATGCTGAAATCAATCTGTCTTACCAAATTACTCTACCCCTTTAGTAGTGATCTTCGTTAACAAAACAATACAAGTTCCTGAAACTGCCCTGCAAGAGAGCTGTTATGCTGAGTAACAATGTACCCCTCTCTTTAGCTATCAAGCTATTGAAACAGTGCACCCTGCCTCCAAAGAACTGCCATGCTCCCAGAAATCTGTAATGGAGGAAGGGAAACATTGTATCCTTAGAGGCAGACAGAAGGAGATCCTGCCTACAGGGAAGAAACTTCACACAGTTATGATAACTTAGCATATGTGTACTTCATAGTTATCGTCTCATCTTTTCTAAAAAATTGTAAATTTGCTTTACAAAAGTAAGAGAGAAATTAGGAATCCCTGATGTACCAACATTAGATAAATTAATTTTACTTTGTCAATCTATATCCCAGTATTTCTGAAGACATGATTTTATAAATCTAAGTGCTCCCATAGCCTGCAACATTTCTACTACCACAAAACAAATCTAACATCCATTTAACTGTAGTCTGGTATTGATTAACAAACAATGAGGACAGAAAGATGATGTTAGGCTGGTTGTTAGCATACTTTTAAAAACTCTTTTATTTATATTTCTAATCAAATCATTTATGCCCTGCTCCAGCCTAATCCCTTCCAACATCCCAAAACCAGTTAGGAGAGAAAAAGGACTAGTGGGAAAGAGGGCACAACAGTTTCTTAGCTGCTTCCTGCTGGTCAGGGTGATGTGGTTCCCTGGAGTCAGTCCAATCCTTGTTTCAGCAGATCTTCAGTTGTTTCAAAACAGCAAGGAGGAGCAGCAAGGGAGAAGCAGGAGAAGCTTTGTTCTTTCTCATCACTCCACACTCTCTGTGCTCTGGAATTTATTCTCTCTCCAGAGTCCTCAGATTTAAACTACCTGCAGCTGACAAAGAACTCCTCTCAGAGCTTGCATGAGGCAAATAGCCTGCTGCTGAATCAGTCCCATATCCCCCCCCAAAAAAAGACACACAAAACAAAACAAACAAACAAACAAAAAACGTGTATATCCACAACAGCTGGTGACCATTCTGGATTAATCTTTCCCCAGTGAAATGTGGCCCCATTCCTTTACTTCCTTTAAAATTTGTGGCTTCTCATTTAAAAAAACCAAAACAAGAACAAGGACAACAAAAACAAATGAAATCTTTCTGATTCTTAATGTATGGCTTTCAGTTCTCTTCTCTGTTCTTTCTCTTATAAATAACCCACATCTGGGCCAAACTGCATGGTGTTAAATGTGCATTGTGGTATCTGACCACACTCCTATATGCCTTACCTTGGGCAGTGCTGACTGGTTCCTTATTCTCAACTTTGCATTGCTTTTTTTTTTTTTTTTAAGTAATAATTTTTTTTTTCAATGCAGTTTATTCAGGAACCTTGAACGATCATCTAACCCTGGGGAAAGCCAGCCCACTTTAAATAGCCTCTGGGTAGCCAACCCCAGCGTGCCACGTGGGCAATGCAGATAGGTCCACATACATGTAAGCAAGCCAGATCCTCGGCCTTAGCCAAATGTGGAATTGTTCGTGACAGAGAGCACTCACCATCAGGAAGGTGGAAGGCGGAAACCAGCTCCATCTTTAAGGCGCGGCATTACGCAGCTCTCTACAGTTCCCCCTTTTTGTTTTAGACGCATCAGGCAAGAGTAGAGGTCTGATCTCTGATATTAAAAATAAATTGGGAATTTGTACTGATGTTCATTTAGGTGTCATCCACCCAAAGAGCATCAGACCCATCCGATACCTTTTTCTCAGAGGTGGGACCTGGGGCATCAACCTGCATGCCATCAGACATCCTCTTCTCTGGGTCCAAAGCAGCTGACCCTGAGTGCAGTGCTTAGCCTTGCATTGCTTTTTGAGATCTGACTCAGTTGTACTCTAAAGCTCTTTCAACCAGGAAAATTTTTTTCTTAATTTTTTTTTTCATTTCATGTATTTTTACTTTTCTCCTTTGAACCTCAATATATTATTATTTTTACTTCTGCTTTTGATGTTCTCATATGCTTTCTTGGATATGGGTTATTCATATTCTGGCTTTAGCTTTTCAACTGCATTGCAGATTTCCTTAGGGCAGAAACTGTGACCAAGGGCTGAGAAGTGTAGCAGAATGCCACAATCCCTGGAAAGTCACCATTACTTTTGAAAATAGTAGATCAAATCCTGACCTATTTTTTGATCAGATACTATTTTCTGACTCTTATTGGTGCCTCCAGTTGTTTAGGATAGATCTGTTTTTATTCATGTGAAATTCTTTCTCCAACAGTTCTCACACCTTGGCCTCCTACAGAGTAAACACATACATAGCTATTTGTTTCTGGTTGTTTAGTTTTAGTTTTCCTTATAATTTCTTGTCTGCTCTGTAACTAACAGAGCATTTCTTTGTTTACTTTGCTCTTGAAGTTACAGACTCAGTTGGAAAAGATTTAACCACTTCAGGTTTTGCCTTAGCACATAAGGATAATTCCAAAAGCACAAAATTGACTTTTAATTTTAAAAGTAGGTGAAAGAGGAAATATCCCAAATTTTTCTTCTAAGTGATTTAGTGTGTCTGATTTTATGTTCAGGTATTTGAGCCACTTAGACTAGAGTTTTGTGCAGGGTGATAAATATAGGTCTATTTTCATTTTTCTGCATGTAGACATCCAGTTGGACCAGCACCATTTGTTGAAGATGCTGTCTTTTTTCCATTGTATGGTTTTGGCTTCTTTGTCAAAAATCAATTATCCATAAGTGTGTGGGTTTATTTCTGGGTCTTCTATTTGGTTCCATTGATGCACCATTCTGTTTCAATGCCAATACCATGCTGTTTTTACTACTATTGTTCTGTAATACAGCTTGAGATTGGGGATGGAGATACCTCCAGATGATCTCTTGTTGTACAGGATGGTTTTGGAAATTCTGGGTTTTTAGTTTCTCAATATGAAGTTGAGAATTTTTCTTTTAAGGTCTGTAAAGAATTGTGTTGGTATTTTGATGGGAATTGTATTGAATCTGTAGATTGCTTTTGGCAGAATGGCCATTTTCACTATGTTAATCCTACCTACATGTGAGCACAAGTGATCTTTCCATCTTCTGATATCTTCTTCAATTTCTTTCTTCAGACACTTGAATTTTTTTTTCAAACAGGTCTTTGATGTGCTTGGTTAGAGTCACACCAAGGTACTCTATGTTTTTAGTGGCTATCCTGAAGGGTGTTATTTTCCTAATTTTTTTTCTTGGCCCTTTTGTCTTTGATATACAGGAGGACTTCTGACTTCTTCAATTAATTTTGTATCCAGCAACTTTGCTATAGGTGTTAGCACCTGAAGTAGTTCTCTGGTTGAAATATATGAATAACTAAAGAGGTTAAAAAGCAACAAATCAAGCAATTAAATTAAAAAATAGGGTACCGAGCTAAACAGAGAAATCTCTGTAGAGGAATATAGAATGGCAGAGACACACTTAAAGAAATGCTCAACATCCTTAGCCATCAGGGAGATGCAAATCAAAACAATCCTGAGATTTCTCCTTATACCCATCAGAATGGCTAAGATCAAAAAAATCAAGTGACAACACATGCTAGAGAGGTTGTGGAGAAAGGGGAGCCTTCCACCACTGCTGGTGGGAATGTAAACTGGTACAACCACTCTGGAAATCAACCTGGCACTTTCTCAGACAATTAGGAATACTGCTTCCTCAAGATCCAGCTATAGCACTCCTAGGCATATATCCAAAATATTCTCAAGTGCACGACAAGAACATTTTTTCAACCATGTTCATAGCAGCTTTATTCATAAGAGCCAGAATCTGGAAATAAACCTGATGTCCTTCAACAGAGGAACTGATACAGAAACTGGTACAAGAAACAAGACAGGAGCCTTCCATAGAGGGCCTCTGAAAGACTCTACTTAGCAATGTATCAGAGCAGATGCTGAGACTCATAACCGGATCTTGGGCAAAGTCCATGTAATCATATGAAAGAAAGGGGAGTCAGTAAGACCTGGAGAGGATGGGAGTGCCACAAGTACCAAATATATCTGGGCACAGGTACTTTTCTGAGACTGATTCTCCAACCAAGGACCATACATGGTGATAACCTAAAACCCCTGCTCAGATGAAGCCCATGGCAGCTCAATATCCAAGTGGGTTCCCTAGTAAGGGGAATAGGGACTGTCTCTGACAGGAACTCAGTGGCTTTCTCTTGACCTCTTCCCTCCACCCCCAAGGGAAGAGCAGCCTTGCTAGGCCACAGAAGAAGACAATGCAGTAATCCCTGATGAGACTTAATAAACTAGGGTCAGATGGAAAGGGAGGAGGACCTCCCCTATCAGTGGACTCGGAGAGTGGCAAGGAGGAGATGAGGGAGGGTGGGTTGGGATTGGGAAGGAATGAGGGAGGAGGCTACAGCTGAGATACAAAGTGAATAAACTGTAATTAATATAAAAAATAAACATTGGGAAAAAAGAGGAACTATCCTGAATTGGAAAAAAACTAATTCTGACATTGACAAATGCTGATTTCCATTCTTTTCTCCATCTTCTTCTAACCTACTAACTCCTAGATACTCTGTGACCCAGGTGAAGGAGCCTTTTGGGGGAGATCATTCCACTTTGTGCTGTGACTCTACTTTCATAACATATATCACATTATAATTGTCACTTGAAACACACTTTGTTATTAGAATTTTATAAGTAATTAAACTTTGATATCTTCATCAAACTGAGATTTTTAAGGAAAATCACGTTTCTTCTTTCCTTTTATCCTTCTTTTTTCCTGTCTTTCTCCCTTCACTTTTTTCTTTTTCTTTTTTTTTTCAATTCTTAAAATTTCCAGAGCTTAATATTTAGTATCTAACCAACACAGTATATTATCTGTTATTAAGCATACATTTTTTATTTTTAAACATTTCCATATAGGGAAAATCTAAGAAGGCAGCACCAAGAGGACACTGTGTCTGACTAGCAGGACAGCAGTGACTGAAAATGACCAACAGATGGAACTCTGGGCCCTAAAACAGCATCGATTGTGTTTCCAAGTGAGAGGAAGCCCCAGGTGTGGGATGCAATCAGGTCCAATCTCAGATTACCTAGCTAAACCCTGGAAGAGTTCCCAGTTCCCAGTAGGTGCTCAGTCACCAGCCCAGAGCAACATGCCTGCATACTCTAATCACCATTTAGACTGAACTGTGGGCCTAACAACACCAGAGACTGGGATTTCCAGTTTAGAGAAAACCCCACAGTGAAGGAAGCAATCAGGATCAACATCAGGCTACCCAGACAATCTCTGGAAAATGTCCTGGGCTCCTGCAGGCACTCAGCCACCAGCCCAGAGATCTTCCTGGGCACCTGAATTACTGTCCCAGACAGAACTATGGTCCCCAGGGCACCAGAGACTGGGTTTCCTAGTCTGGATGAAACCCCACTGTGAGGGAACATCAGTTCTGACATGAGAACACTCAGCCAACCCCTTAGTCTCCCCAGGGAAAAGTTCTCAGGAAAATTTCCCTGGTTACTGCAGGCACCTACTCACCAGTATGCAGCCACTCTTCAGCGCCTGCATGCTCTACTCACCATACCAGACTGAACTGTGGATCCCAAAACACCACAGATTGGGTCTCCCTGTCAGGAAGAAACCCCATGGTAGGGGAAACATCAGGTATGACCTCAGGAGACCCATGACCTGAAAAGTTTCTGGGTTCCCGAAGGCTCCATAAGATGCAGTCAAAATGTATGTGACCTTCAGAGATGAAATAATTAAATCATTGAAAGGCATAAAAAGAAACAGAAGAGTGTCCAAACAAACAGGTGAAGGAATTGAAGGAAAAACAGGAAACTGCAGTCAGAGAGGTGAAGGAAATCAACAAAATGGTTCAAGAGGTGAAGATAGAATTGGAAAATTTAAACAAAACACAAATGGAGGAAATCATGGTGAGGAAGATCTTTGGGAAGAAAAGAGGAACTACAGAGGTAAGCATAACCAATAGACCAAAAAAAGATGAAAGGAAGAATCTCAGGTGTAGAAGATACAATGTAAGAAATCACTGTATCTGTCAAAGAAAAGGTTAATTCTAAAAAATTCTTTGTAAAAACCATCTAAGAAATTCAAGACAACACAAAAAGACAAAATCTAAGAATAGTAGGAACAGAGGAAAAAGAAGATTGGATCTTGAAGGCCCAGAAAATGTTTTCAACAAAATCATAGAAAAAAATAGCCCCGATTTAAATGAGTGGCCTATAAGAATACAAGCGACCTACAGAACACCTAATAAATTAGGCCAAAAAAGAAAATACACATAATAATCACATAATAATCAAAACAGTAATTACATGAAAGTAAGAAAAAATACTAAAAGCTGCAAGGGAAAAAAGGCCGAGTAACATATAATGGCAAACCCATCAGAATCACATCTGACTTCTCAACAGAGACTATGAAAGGAGAAGGACCTGGACAGATATCATGCAGAGTCTAAGAGAACACAGATGTCAGCCCAGGCTGCTATACCAAGGAAAACTCTCAGACAGTTCTGAACATCTATGCCCCAAATAGAAGAGTACACACATTTGTAAAAGAAACAGTAATACAATTGAAACCACACATAGATCCCCACACATTAAGATTGGGAGGCTTGAACACTCCACTCTCAACAAAGAACACATCAGAAAAAAAATTAAACAAAGAAATAATGACTCTATCAGGTCATGAACCAAATAGACCTAACAGACATCCACGGAACCTATCACCCAAACAAAAAAAGAATTTATCTTCTTCTCAGCACCTCATGGGAGCTTCTCCAAAATGAACCATATAGTTGGTCAAAAAGCAAGCCTCCTCAGATATAAGAAGAATGAAATAATCACTTGTATCCTATCTGACCATCATGGACTAAAGCTAAATCTTGAAAAAAAAAACAGAAACAGCAAAAAGCCTAAAACACATGGAAGCTGAAAAACTCCCTACTCAATGACAGCTGGGTCAGGGAAGATATAAAGAATGAAAGTAAAGACTTCCTAGAATTCAATGAAAATGAAGGCAAAACATACCTAATCTTATGGGACACAATGAAAACAGTACAAAGAGGAACGTTCATTGCACTAAGTGCCTTCAAGAAAAATTTGAAATATCTAATTCAAGCAACCTAATGTCTCAACTGAAAACCATAGGAAAAGAAAAAAGAAGAAGCAGACACGCCCAAGAGGAGTAGATGGCTGAAAATGATCAAACTCAGGGTTGAAATCAATCATTTAGAAACAAATAAACCGGTTCAAAGAATCAATGAAACCAAGAGCTAGTTTTTTGAGAAAATCAACAAGATAGACAAACACTTAGCCAAACTAAGTGAAAGACAGAGACATTATCCAAATCAACAAAATCAGAAATGAAAGCAGGATCTAACGACAGACACTTAGGAAAGCCAAAAAATGCTTAGGTCTTACTTCAAAAACCTATTTGTCACAAAATTTGAAAATCTAAATGAAATGAACAATTTTCTTCAGTGATTCAACTTATCAAAGCTGAATCAAGACCAGGTAAATAAATTAATTAGGCCTATATCCCTAAAGGGAAAAAAAAAAAAAACTGTCATCAAAAATCTCCCATACAAAAACAAAGCCAATTTCCATTGCTGGTTGTAAAGTAAACTTGGAAAACCACTTTGGAAATTAATCTGGCACTTTCTCAGACTATAAGGAATTATGCTTCCTCAAGATTGAGCTACACCACTCCTAGGCATATATCCAAAATATGCTCAAGTACACAACAAGGACATTTGTTTGACCATATTCATAGCAGCTTTATTTATAATAGCCAGAACCTGGAAAAAAATAGATGTCACTCAGCAGGGGAATGGATACAGGAATTGTGGTACATTTACACAATGGACTATTCCTCAACAATTAAAAACAAGGAAATCATGACATTTGCAGGCAAATGGTGGGATCTAGAAAAGATCATCCTGAGTGAGGTATCCCAGAAGCAGAAAGACACACAAGGTATACACTCACTTATAAGTAGATACTAGACCTATAGTATAGGATAAACATACTAACTTCTACACCTAAAGAAGCCAAGCAAGAAGGAAGACTCTGGGTAAGATGATCATTCCTTGCTCAGAAAAACAAATGGAGTGGACATTGGAAGAAGGAGAAAAGAAGAAACAGAACAGGAGCCTACCACACAGGGCCTCTGAATGACTCTACTCACCAGTGTATCAAAGCAGATGCTGAGGCTCATAACCAAACCTTAGGTAGAGTGCAGGGGATTCTATGAAAAAAAGGGGGAGATAGGGGAATCTTGAGATGACAGGAGCTCCACAAGAAGAGCAACAGTACCAAAATATCTGGGTACAGGGGTATTATCTGAGACTGATACACCAACCAAAGACCAATAATGGATATAACCTGAATCTCTGTTCAGATATAGCCCATAGCAGCTCAATATCCAAGTGAGTTCCCTAGTAAGGGGAACAGAGACTGTCTCTGACACGACCACATTGGAGAGCTCTTTGACCACCCTTGTCCACTGAGGGGGCAGCAGCCTTTTCAGGCCTCAGCGGAGTACAATGCAGCCAGTCCTGATGAGAGCTGATAGGCTAGGGTCAAATGGAAGGGGAGGAGGACCTCCCCTATTTTTGGACTTGGAGAGGGGCATGGGAGGAGATGAGGAAGGAAGTGTGGGAGGGAATGAGGGAAGGGGCTACAGCTGGGGATACAAAGTGAATAAACTGTAATTAATAAAAAATAATTAAAAAAGAGCCCAGGGCCAGATATTTTCAGCAAAGACTTCTAAACATTCAAAGAAGAGTTAACACCAATACCCCTAAATCTGTTCCAGAAGGAACATTACCAATCTCATTCTATGAAGCCACTCTCACCTTGATATGTAAATGTCACAAAGACCCCACAAATAAAGAGAATTGCAGGCTAATCTCTCTTATGGATATGAATGCAAAAATGCACAACACAATACTCTCAAAATGATTAAAAGATCATATTAAAGATAACATTCTGCTGCATCCAAGAAACACACCTATGCAATAAAGATAATCACTACCTCAGAGTAAAGGGATGGAAAAATGTTTTTCAAGCAAAAGGACCCAGAAAACAAACTGAGGTAGCTACCCTAATATCTAATAAAATAGAATTTCAACCAAAATTAATCAAAAAAGATGAGGAGAGGCACTACATTCTCATCACAGGAAAAAAATCCACCAAGAGGACATCACAATTCTGAACATCTATGCCCCAAATACAATAGTGGCTACAATCATAAATGAAACATTATTAAAGCTTAAATGATACATCGATCCCAACACCTTAATAGTGGAAAACTTCAACACCCCACTCTCACAAAGGTATAGATCATCTAGACAGAAACCAAATATGGAAGTAAAGGCACTTACAGAGGCCCTAACTCGAATAGACCTAATAGATGTCTACAGAACTTTTCACCTAAACTCAAAAGAGTATAACTTATTTTCAGCACCTCATGGAACCTTTTCCAAAATAGACCACATGATTGGTCACAAAGCAAGCCTCAACAGATACAAGAAGATTGAAATATTCCCTGTATTCTATCTGACAACTATGGACTAAAGCTGGACCTCAACAACAATAGAAATAGCAAAAAGCCTACATGAACATGGAAACTGAGAAACTTGCTACTCAATGACAGCTGGGTTGAGGAAGAAATGAAGAAAGAAGTTAAAAACTTCCTAGAATTCAATGAAAATGAAGGTACAACATTCCCTGATTTATGGGAGACAATGAAAGCAGTCCTCAGAAGAAAATTCACAGCCTGCAAGAATAAATTTGTAACATCTCATACAAGCAACTTAATGGCCCAACTGAAAGCCCTAGGGGGGAAAAAAGAAACAGATACATACACACAAGAGGAGCAGACAGCTGGAAATAATCAAACTCAGGGCCAAAACCAATCAATAAGAAACAAATAAAACTCTTCAAATAATCAATGAAACCAAGAGCTGGTTCTTTCAGAAAAATCAAGAATATAGACAAACCCTTAGCAAATGGAAAGGCAGAGAGAAATTACCCAAATTAACAAAATGAGAAATTAAAAGGGGGGCAAAACTATAGACACTGAGGAAATCCAAACAAACATTAGTTCGTACTACAAAAACATATATGCCACAAAATTTCAAAATATAAAAGAAATGGACAATTTTATTGATAGTTTCCATCTACCAAGCTTAAGTCAAGATCAGGTACAAAGATTCAATAGTCCTATATCCCTCAAGGAAACCGAAGCAGTCATCAAGAGTTTCCCTTCCAAAAAAAGCTCTGGGCCAGATGGATTCAGTGTAGAATTCTACCAGATCTTCAAAGAAGAGCTAATTGCAATTCTCTTCAAACTATTCCACAAAATAGAAACAGAAGGCACATTGCCAAATTCTTTCTATGAAGCCACAGTCACCTTGATACATAAACCACACAAAGAACTGGAAAAAAAAGAACTTCAGAACTATCTCTCTTATGAACATTGATGCAAAAATACTCAATAAATGACGTGAAAACCAAATCCAAAAACACATCAAAGATAACAACGACCATGACCATGTAGGCTTCATC
Organism: Meriones unguiculatus; assembly: GCF_030254825.1. NCBI lineage: Eukaryota > Metazoa > Chordata > Mammalia > Rodentia > Muridae > Meriones > Meriones unguiculatus. The sequence goes on along the minus strand of NC_083369.1, from coordinate 49,033,389 downwards.
CCAGGCATGCAAGTGTGGTTCAACATATGGAAATCCATCAATTTAATCCATCACATAAAAAATAAAGAAGAAAAACCACATGATCATCTCTTTAGATGCTGAGAAAGGATTTGACAAAATCCAACACCCATTCATGTTTAAAATCTTGGAGAGATCAGTGATAAAGCATGTACCTAACCATTGTAAAGGCAATATACAGCAAGCCTATAGCCAACATCAAACTCAATGAAGAGAAACTTAAATCAATCCCACTGAAATCAGGGACAAGACAAGGCTGCCCACTCTCTCCATATCTCCCCAATTTAGTACTTGAAGTCCTGGCTAAAGCAATAAGACAACTAAAGGAGATCAAGGGGATAAAATGGAAAAGGAAGAGGTGAAAGTAATACTGTTTGCAGAAGATATGATAGTATACATGATTGACCCCAAATATTCAACCAAAGAACTCCTTAAGCTGATAAACACCTTCAGCAAAGTGACTGGATACAAAATTAACTCAAAAAGATTGGAAGCCCTCCTGTATACCCAAGACAAAAGGGCCAAGAAAGAAATCAGGGAAAAAAACACCCTTCACACTAGCCACTAAAAACATCAAGCACCTGAGGGTGACTCTAATCAAGCAGGTGAAAGACCTGTTTGAAAAAAAAATTAAGCCTCTGAAGATGGAAATTGAAGAAGATATCATAAGATAAAAAGATCCCCGGTACTCATGGATCAGTAGGATTAACATAGTGAAAATGACCATTCTACCAAAAGCAATCTATAGATTCAGTGCAATGCCCTTCAAAATACCAACACAATTTTTTACAGACCTTGAAATAAAAATTGTCAACTTTGTATGGAAAAGTAAAAAATCCAGAATTGCCAAAACGATCCTGTACAACAGATCATCTGGAGGTATCTCCATCCCTCATCTCAAGCTGTATTACAGAGCAATAGTAGTAATAACTGCACAGTATTGGCATAGAAGGGAGAAAAGTGCATCAATGGAACCAAATAGAAGAAATAAACCAAACACCTATGAATACCTGATTTTTGACAAAGAAGCCAAAACCATTCAATGGAAAAAAGACAGCATCTTCAACAAATGGTGCTGGTCCAAATCTGGATGCAGAAAAATGAAAATAGATCCATATAAAGACCTCAACATAAAACCAAATGCATGAAATCAGTTAGAAGAAAAAGTGGGGAAGAGCCTAGAACTCATTGGCACAGGAGACAACTTCCTGAACAGAACACCAACAGCACAGGCTCTAAGAGCAACAATCAATAAATGGGACTTCATGACAACGAAAAGCTTCTATAAAGCAAAGAAGCTTTTCGTGTTCTGTGTTCAGAACAAAATGACTGCCAACAGACTGGGAAAAGGTCTTCACCAACCTTATATCTGACAGAGGGTTGATATCCTGAATATATAAAGAATTAGAGTTAAAAAGTAATATATCAAGAAATCCAATTAAAACATGGGTTATGAAGATAAACAGAAAATTTTCTGTAGAAGAACATAGAATTTCCAAGATACACTTGAAGAGATGCTCAATATCCTTAGCCATCAGAGAGATGCAAATCAAAGGACCCTGAGATTTCTCCTTACACTCATGAGAATGGCTAAGATCAAAAACACATGCTGGAGAAGTTGTGGAGAAAGGGGAACCATGCTCTATTGCTGGTGGGAATGTAAACTTTTACTTCGACTTTGGAAAACAATCTGGCACTTTCTCAGACAATTAGGTATAGTGATTCCTCAAGATCCAGCTATACCACACCTAGGCATATATCCAAAAGATGCTCAAGTACACAACAAGGATATTTGCACAACCATGTTTATAGCAGTTTTATTCATAATAGCCAGAACCTGGAAAACACTCAGATGTCCTTCAACAGAGGAATGGATACAGAAATTGTGGTACTTTTACACAATGAAATACTACTCAGCAATTAAAAACAAGGAAATCATGAAATTTGCAGGCAAATGTTGGGGTCTAGAGAAGATTGTTCTGAGTGAAGTATCCCAGAAGCAGCAACACACAGATGGTATATACTCACTTATAAGTGGGTAATAGACCTATTAGATAGGATAAACATACTGAAATCTGTACACCTGAAGATGATAAAGAAGAAAGAGGACCCTGGTTAAAATTATCTATCAACCCTCACTTAGAAAGACAAAAATGATGGACATTGGAAGTAGGAGAAAATAAGTAACAGATAGTTGCTTACCACAGAGGGCCTCTACCTAGCAGTGTATCAAAGCAGATACTGAGTCTCATAACTAAACCTTCGGCAGAGTGCAGAGAATCACATAAAAGAAGGCAGAGTTAGTAATACCTGGAGAGGATGGGAGTGCCACAAGGACTAAATATATAAGGGCATAAGGGTCTTTTATGAGACTGTTTCTCCAACAAAGGACCATATATGCATATACCCTAGAACCCTTGCTCAGATGTAGTCCATGGTAGCTCAGTATCCAAATGGGTACCCTAGTAAGGGGAAGAAGGAATATTTTTGACATGAACTCAATGGCTGGCTCTTGGACCTCCCCTCCCCTACTCCCCCAAGGGAGGAACAGCCCTGCTAGGCCATAGAGGAGGACATTGCAGTAAGTCCTGAAGAAACCTGATGCGCTAGGGTCAGATGGAAGAGGAGGAGGTCCTCCCCTATCAGCAGACTTGGAAAGGGTCAGGGAGGAAATGAGGGAGGGAGGGTGGGATTGGGAGGAAATGAGGGAGTGGAATACAGCTGGGATACAGAGTTAATAAAATGTAACTAATAATAAAAATAAATAAACATATTCAAAATAAATTTAAAATAAAAAAACATAGGAACCTACCACAGAGGGCCTCTGAAAGCCTCTGCCCTACAGACTATCAAAGCAGATGCTGAGCCTGATGAGCAACTGTTGGGCAGAGTGAATGGAATTTTAGGTAAGAACTGGGAAATAGTAAGAGCTGGAGAGGACAGGGTCTCCACAAGGAGAGCAACAGAACAAGAAAATTTGAACACAGAGAACTTCCCAGAGACTCATACTCCAACCAAGGACTATTCATAGAGATAACCTAGAACCCCTGCACAGATGTAGCCGAGGGCAGTTCAGAGTCCAATTGGGCTACATAGTAATGGGAAGAGGGACTGCCTCTGACATAATCTGATTGGCCTGCTCTTTGATCACCTCCCCCTGGGGGGGAGCAGCCTTACCAGGCTATAGTAGAGGACAATGCAACCACTTTTGATGTGAACTGATAGACTAAGATCAGAAAGGAGAGGAGAACCTCCCCTATCAGTGGACTTGGGGAGTGGCATGCATGCAGAGGGAGGAGGGAGGGTGGGATCGGGAGGGGAGGAGGGAGGGGCTTATGGGGGGATACAGAATGAATAAAGTGTAATTGATGAAAAATTTAAAAAAAACATAGTGAATAAACTTTAATTAACAAAAATATAAAGATTTTTTCTTTATATTTTCTTTATATTCAAAAATGAGGAAACAAACAAGAAAACAAAATCCCTCATCCATTTATGTTTAATGTATTGGAAAGATCAGGGAAAGAAGGCATATACCTGAACACAGTAAAGGTAATATAGAGCAAGCCTATAGCCAACATCAAAGTAAATGGAAAGAAACATATGAATCCCACTGAAATCAGGGACAAGGCAAGGCTGCCCACTCTCTCCATATCTCTTCAACATAGTTCTTGAAGTCCTAGCTAGAGTACTATGACAATTAAGGGAGATCAAGGGTATACAAATAGGAAAGGAAGAAGTCAAAGTATCACTAATTGTAGATGACATGATAGTATAACTGAGTGACCCAAACATTCTACCAGAGAGCTCCTACAGTTAATATACATCTTCAGTGAAGTGGCTGGATACAAAATGAACTCAAACAAACAAACAAACAAATCTCAGTCACCTCCTGTATACAAAGACAAAAGGGCTGAGAAAGAAATTGGAGAAAAAACACTCTTCACAATAGCCACAAAGGACATAAAGTACCTTGGTGTGACCCTAACCAAGCAAGTCAAAGACTTGCATGAAAAAATTTCCAATCTCTGAAGAAAGAATTAGAAGAAGATATGAGAAGATGGAAAGATCTCCCATGCTCATGGCTTGGCAGGATTAACATAGTAAAAATGGCCATCTTACCAAAAGCAATCTACAGATTCAATGCAATTCCCATCAAAATAGCATCACAATTCTTTACACACCTTGAAAGAAAAATTCTCAACTTAATAAGGAATAGCAAGAAAACCAGATTTGCCAAAACAATACTCTACAATTAAAGATCTTCTGGAGGTATTTCCAACCCTGATCTCAAGCAACAATATTAAAAACCGCATGGTACTGCCATAGAAACCAACTGGTGGATCAATGGAATCAAACAGAAAACCCTGAAAAAAAAAGCCCACATACTTATGAACACCTGATCTTTGAAAAAGATGCCAAAAGCATACAATAGAAAAAAGATAGCATCTTCAACAAATAGTGCTGGTCTAACTGAATGTCCACATGTAGAAAAATGCAAATAGATCCATACATATTACCCTGCACAAAAATAAAGTCCAACTGGATTAAAGACCTCAATATAAAACCAGACACACTAGACCTGTTAGAAGTAAAAGTGGGGAAGAGCTTTGAACTCATTGGCCCAAGAGACAACTTCCTGAACAGAACACCAATACCACAGGCTCTACAAGCAACAGTCAATAAATGGGACCTCATTAAATAGAAAAGTTTCTGTAAAGCAAATGACATCGTTTTCAGAACAAAACGACTGCCTACAGATAGGGAAAGGATCTTCCCCAACCTTTTATCTTTATCTGATAAAGAACTCAAGAAGTTAAACAGCAACAAATCAGGTAATCCAATTAAAAAAAAATGGTTTACAGTGCTAAACAGAGAATTCTTGATAGAGGAATATCAAATGGCAGAGAAACACTTAAAGAAATGATCAATGTCATTAGTCATCAGGAAATGCAAATCAAAAGGACCCTGAATTTCACCTTACAATAGTCAGAATGGCTAAGATCAAAAACTCAAGTGATAACACATGCGGGAGACGTTGTGAAGAAAGGGGAGCCTTCCACCACTGCTGGTGGGAATGTAAACTTGTTCAACTACTCTGGAAATCAATCAGGTGCTTTCTCAGAAAATTAGGAATAGTGCTTCCTCAAGATCCAGCTATACCACTCCTAGGCATATATCCAAAAGATGCTCAAGTACACTGTAAGGACATTTGCTCAACCACGTTTTAGCAGCATTATTTATAATAGCCAGAAGCTGGAATCAACCCAGATGTCCCTCAATTGAGGAATTGATTCAGAATTGTGGTACATCTACGCAATTGTATATTACTTAGCAATAAAAAAAAAACAAGGAAATCATGAAATTCGAAGGTAAATGGTTGGAACTGGAAAAGCTCATCCTGAGTGAGGTATCCCAGAAGCAGAAAGACACACAGTGTATATCCTCACTCATAAGTGGATATTAGACATATAATATAGGATAAACCAACTAAAATCTGTACACTTAAAGAAACTAACCAAGAAGGAGGACTTTGGCTAAAATGCTCTGTCCCCATTCAGAAAGGCACAGAGGATGGACATCAGAAGAAAGAGAAAACAGGGAACAAGTCAGAAGCCTGCCATAGAGGACCTCTGTAATTCTCTACTCTGCAGGGTATCAAAGCAGATACTGAGACTTATGGCCAACCTTTGGGCAGAGTACAGAGTAGTATCTTATGAAAGAAGTGGGGAGTAATAAGACCTGGAGAGGACAGGAGCTACACAAGGAGAGCAACAGAAACAAAAAAATCTAGGCAGAGGGTTCTTTTCTGAAACTGATACTCCAACCAAGGTCCATGCATGGAGATAACCTAGAACCCCTGCACAGATGTAGCCCATGGCAGTTCAGTGTCCAAGTGGTTTCCCTAGTAAGGGGAGCAGGGGCTGTGTCTGACATGAACTCAGGTGGCTGTCTCTTTGATCACCTCCTCCTGAGAGGGGAGCATCCTTACCAGGTCACAAAGAAAGACAATGTAACCTGATGAGACTAGGATCAGAAGGAAGGAATGGAAGACCTCCCCTATCAGTGGACTTGGGGAGTAGCATGCATGGATAAAGGGGAGGGAGGGAAGTATGGAAGGGGAAGAGGTAGGTGTTGAGATCAGTAAGCAGGAACTTCTATGGCCAGCCCCAAGGGTCCTGACAAACCAGTTATCTTATCAGGCATTTGTGAAGACACTCAGACCACCTGCTGATCATCTGAAACTACCTGCGCATGCCCTTGGTCACCATGTAAGAGAACTCCTGGAGGGCCCCCCATCTCTCTCTCTTCTGGCTCGTCTCTCTGCGACCCCCTTTTCCCTTCACCTAATAAACCTCCCACATGGAACTGATCTCATGGTGTGATTTGTGAACCCGCCATGTAATCTTCACAGGCGCACGTTTCCTAACATTGGTGCATTTTGGCCGGAATAGGTCCCCTCCAGTGGACACACCGAGCGGGGAGTGCAGGCACCCTGCCGGGGTTTCTGGAAACCTATTTTTCTCCAAATCCACCCAAGATCTCCACTTTCAGGCTACCATATCGCTACCGAGGCATCCAACACCGGAAGAATTGGTGAGTTTCCCTTTTGGTCAGCATAAACTTTTCTCTGGGCAAGGGGAGAGTGACCGTTCAGAGTCTGGCACCTCCCCACTGCTCTTTGAAGCGGAGGAAACCCCAACCATGGTCTTTACTGGCTACAGTTGATCCCTTTTGCTAGACCCCATCGTTATTAGGGCCTCAGTTTCCCCTGGGAGAGCTTTCTCTTCTACACGCGGTTTCTCTCTCTACCTGCTCTTGCGGAAAGCCCTAGCTAGGCAAAACCGTGTCCTCTCGGCATCTGTGCCCCGGTCCCTGGCCAAAATCTGATGAGATATTGGATCAGAAGGACCCCTCTTGTTAGAGTCGTGTCTTTTTTGGGACGCCATTAAAAGCCACATCTCTCTTGCCTCCCGATGGGGAACACCCAGAGTACGCCGTCTGTCCCCTCAGCTTCTCCACTGGGATGTCTTCTAGAAAATTTTAAGACTTTGAGTTTACAACCTTCTGGCTGCCCTTAAGCCATTTAATTATTAAAAACTCCAGGAGGTCGTTCAGGACAAAAATGAAAACCCGTCCCAATTCCTAGAATGCCTTACAAAGGTTCTCTTACAACACACTAATCTAGATCCCAAAAGTATAGAGGGCAGACAAATCCTGATGACCTATTTCTTCTCCCAAAGTTACCCCGAAATCAGAGCTAAGCTTACATCCTTGGAGAGGGGACCTCCGACTCCACAGGCAGAAGTCTTAGCGCTGGCTTTTAAGGTGTTCCACAGGGAGATGAAAAAGCCCGTAGACAAAAATACCAAATGCTGGCCCAGGCCATCTGACTGGCCTCGGTCACTACCAAGGCTCCCTTGCACTCTAAGGCACGAGTACCATCGGGTCCCTGTTTCAAATGTGGTCAAAAAGGTCACTGGGCCAGGGTTTGCCCTAACTCCCGAAAGCCACCAGGGCCATGTCCAAAATTCCACTTAGAGGGACATTGGGGTGTTGATTGCCATCGTGTCTCCCATGATATGGGGGCATCATCCCCAGATTGCCTTCTGGCTGATATCCTAGGCCTGGCTATGGACAACTGAAGGTGCCCGGGTTCCCTTGACCCGACCACTGTCATCACAAACAGGGAGCTGCGGGTAATTATCATAGTATCAGGGCGAACCATCTCCTTCCTTGTGGACACGGGGCCACTTACTCAGTCCTAACGGAGTACTGGGGAGCAACCTCTTCTTGTAGTTCCTCTATTGTCGGGGTAGGGGAACAGCCTTGCCAGCCCTGCCGGACTCCACCATTTAATTGTGTTTTTAGGGGAGTCCCCTTGACTCATTCCTTTTTAGTAATGCCAGCCTGTCCAGTTCCCCTAATGGGAAGGGACTTTTTAGCCAAAGTAGGGGCCTCTATTTCCTTTACTCCACCCATCCGCTTGACCCCTAGTTCTCCAGCGTCTTTTCTCCTCCTCCTTCTAGCCACCTTACCTACCAGCTCTGACACGTCGCTTCCCTTACCAGCCTCTCAAGTGAACCCTCAAGTCTGGGATATCCAAAACCCCTCTGTGGCTAGTCGCCATTCCCCCGTAGCCATTCGGCTATGGGACCCCACCTAGTATATTGTTCAGGCTCAATACCCTCTTCCTCTTAAGAGCCTTAGAGGACTTAAGCCTATTATCTCTGACCTTCTAAGAAAAAAAATCCTCCGCCCCACCTCCTCTTCTTTTAACACCCCCATCCTGGCAGTAAAAAAGCCCAAAGGAACCTTTTGCTTGGTTCAAGATCTCTGCCTACTAAATTCTGCAGGCGTTCCTCTCCACCCTGTGGTAGCTAACCTGTATAACCTCCTCTCCACTATCCCCTCAGGCACTTCCCATTTCTCAGTTCTAGATCACTCAAGGACACATTCCTAAGCAAAGGTAATTGCATAATATTTGTATTTCCTATAGCATCTCAATCTCAAACTGAGTGATTTCTACATGTCTCTTGGACTTCTCTTATACCATAAATCTGTTATGTTTCTCCTTCTTTTTCAAGAATATTATGAGTAAATTTATTTAACTGTAAAGCTTTGTAAAATAAAAATGCCCTTTTTTGTTTTCTAAATGTAATCATGCAGGGTGTTGGTTATATATACTGTAGGATAAATATTGAACTTGCATGGTCAATTTCAATCTCCTGTAAATTAATATTAAATGCAACTTGATTTTTACAAATGTTTATTAGAATTTCTTATGACTTATCAGTTGAAAAACAAACAATGAGTGTTCTCTAAAGAAAAAAAAACAGGAAATGAACTACACACATATAAACAAACACACATATATATATATATATACACTCCAGTGAGTCCAAATACCACAGTTAAGGTGTGGGGAACTAAGTGATACTTGAGTATATTCATAAATCAGTGGGATCATTTTTTAATTTTTATTTTTTTTAATATTACTCACAGGTTATTTACTTTTAATCCCAGCCATAACACTCTCCTTCATTCCCTCCCAGTCTCACCCTCCCTCCCTCATCTCCTCCCTGTCCCTTTCCAAGTCCACTGCTAGGTGAGGTCCTCCTCCCCTTCCATCTGACCCTAGCTTATCAGGTATCTTCAGGACTGGCTGCAATGTCCTCCTCTGTGGCCAAGCAAGGCTGTTCCTCCCTTGGGGGGTGGGGAGAGGTAAAGGAGCCAGTCCTTGAGTTCATGTAAAAAGTAGTTCCTGTTCCCCTTACTAGGGTACCCACTTGGATACTGAGCTTCCATGGGCTGCATCTGAACAGGGGTTCTAGGTTATATTCATACATAGTCCTTGGATGGAGAAACAGTCTCATAGAGGAACCCCGTGCCCTGATATATTTTGTCCTTGTGGGCTCTTGTCCTCTGCAGGTCATATTAACTCCCCCTTTTATCATATGATTCCCTGCACTCTATCGAAGGTTTGGTTATGAGTCTCAGCATATACTTTGATACACTGCTAGGTAGAGTCTTTCAGAGGCCCTCTTTGGTAGGCTCCTCTCTTGTTTCATGTTTTCTCCTACTTCCCATGTCCATCCCACTTGTTTTTCTAAGTGAGAATTGATCATCTTAAACCAGGTCCTCTTTCTTATTTATCTTCTTTAGGTTCACATACTTTAATATATTTATCCTATCTTATATGAATATATAAGTGATTATATACCACGTGTGTCTTTCTCCTCCTGAGATACCTCACTCAGGATGATCTTTTCTAGATCCCACCATTGGCCTGCAAATTTCATGATTTCCTTGTTATTAATTGCAGAGTGATATTCCATTGTGTAAAAGTAGCACAATTTCTGTATCCCTTTCTCTATTGAGGGACATCTGGGTTGTATCCAGGTTCTCGCTATTATGTATAAAGCTGCTTGCTACAAACATGGTTGAGCAATTGTCCTTACTGTGTACTTGAGCATCTTTTGGATATATGCCTAGGAGTGGTATGGCTGGATCTTGAGGAAGCACTATTCCTAATTGTCTGAGAAACCGCCATATTGATTTCAAAAGTGGTTGTACAAGTTTACATTCCCACCAGCAATGGAGGAGGGTTCCCCTTTCTCCACAACCTCTCCAGCATGTGTTGTCACTTGAGTTTTTAACCTTTGCCATGCTGAAGGTTGTAAGGTAGAATCTCAGGGTTGTTTTGATTTGCATCTTTCTGATGGCTAAGAACATTGAGCATCTCTTTAAGTGTTTCTCTGCCATTCTATATTCCTCTACAGAGAATTCTGTTTAGCTCCTTACCCCATGTTTAATTGGATTCCTTGATTTATTGCTTTTTAATTTCTTTAGTTCTTTATATATTCTGGATATCAGCCCTCTGTCAGATATAGGGTTGGTGATGATCCTTCCCCAGTCTGTAGGCTGTCGTTTTGTTTTAATGAAAATGTCTTTTGCTTTACAGAAGCTTTTCGGTATCATCAAGGTCCCATTTATCAATTGTTCCTCTAAGAGCCTGTGCTGTTGGTGTTCGGTTCAGGAAGTTGTCTCCTGTGCCAATGAGTTCTAGGCTCTTACCCACTTTTTCTTCTAACTGATTTAGAGTATCTGGTTTTATGTTGAGGTCTTTGATCCACTTGGACTTTATTTTTGTGCAGGGTAATAAATATGGATCTATTTTCATTTTCTGCATGCACACATCCAGTTGGACCAGCACCATTTGTTTAAGATGCTGTCTTTTTTCCATTGAATGGTTTTGGCTTCTTTGTGAAAAATCAAGTATTCATAGGTGTTTGGTTTATTTCTGGGCCTTCTATTCAGTTCCATTGATCTACTTTTCTGCTTCTATCCTAATACCATGCAGTTTTTATTACTATTGCTCTGTAGTACAGTTTGAGATCAGGGGTGGAGATACCTCCAGATAATCTGTTGTTGTATAGAATTGTTATGGAAATTCTGGGTTTTCTGTTTCTCCATATGAAGTTAAGGATTTTTATTTCAAGGTCTGTAAAGAATTCTCTTGGTAGTTTGATTGGAATTGCATTGAATCTGTAGATTGCTTTTGGGAGGATGGCCTTTTTCACTATGTTAATCCTACCAATCCATGAGCACTGGAGATCTTTCCATCTTATGATATCTTCTTCAATTTCTTTCTTCAGAGACTTGAAATTTTTTTCAAACAGATCTTTAACATTCTTGGTTAAAATCACCCCAAGGTACTTTATGGTTTTGGTGGCTATTGTGAAGTGGGTCATCTGCATGATTTCTTTCTTGACCCTTTTTCTTGGGTATACAGGAGGGTTTCTGATTTTTTTAAATTAATTTTTCATGCAGCCACTTTGCTGAAGGTGTTTATCAGCTGAAAGAGTTCTATGGTTGAATTTTTGGGGACACTCAGGTATACTATCATATCATCTGCAAATACTGAAACTTTGACCTCTTCATTTCTAAATTTTATCCCCTTGATCTCCATTAGTTGTCATATTGTTCTGGATAGGACTTCCAGTACTGTGTTGAATAGATTTAGAGAGAGTAGGCAGCCTTGCCTTTTCCATGATTTCAGTGAGATTGATTTAAGTTTCTTTCCATTGAGTTTGATATTGGCTATAGGCTTGTTGTATATTGTCTTTACTATGTTTAGTTATGTGCCTTGTATCTCTGATTTCTTCAGGACTTTAAACATTAATGGATGTTGGACTTTGTCAAATGCTTTTTTTAGCATCTAAGAAGATAATCATGTGGTTTTTCCCCTTCAGTTTATTTATATGTTGGATTACTTTGATGGATTTCCATATATTGAACCATCCTTCCATGCCTGGGATGAAGCCTACTTGGTCATGGTAAATGATATCTTTTATGTGTTCTTGGATTCTGTTTGCTTCAATAAGTATTTTATTGAGTATTTTTACATCAAGGTTCATAAGAGAGATAGGTCTGAAGTTCTCTTTTTTGTTGGGTCTTTGTGTGGTTTAGGTATCAAGGTGACTGTAGCTTCACAGAATGAGTTTAGTAAAGTTCCTTCTGTTTCTATTTTGTGGAATAATTTGGAGAGAATTGGAATTAGCATATCTTTGAAGGTCTGGTAGAATTCTGCATTGAAACCATAAGGCTTTTTTTTTTTTTTAGAAGGGAGACTGTTGATGACTGCTTCTATTTCCTTAGAGGCTATAGGGCTATTCAATCTTTCTTCCTGATCTTGAATTAATTTTGGTAGATGGAATCTATCTAGGACATTGTCCACTTCTTTTAGATTTTCAAATTTTGTGGCGTATAGGATTTTGTAGTATGACCTAATGATTGTTTGGATTTCCTCAGGGTCTGTAGTTCTGTCCCCCTTTTCATTTCTCATTTTGCTTATTTGGATAGTTTCTCTCTGCCTTTTAGTTAGTTTGGCTGAGGGTTTGTCTATCTTGTTCATTTTCTCAAAGAACCATCTCTTAGTTTCATTGATTCTTTGAATAGTGTAATCTTTTTAAAATAATTTTATAAAATATCTACTAGCAAGAAATATTTCTTCTTCCCCATTGATATCAATTGCCAGACTAGTTCTAGTTATTGAACCCAAATTTGTTCTGACTGTGTTTGAAATTTTATTTCAAGTTGTAAGTCTTTCTCTTTCCTTGACCTGTGCTATCATGAATTTGATGCTTTTGATTTCTCTTGAAGCAAAATCAAAAGTATCCAAGCACACAAATACACTACTACAAACAACATCAAAATCAAAGGATCTAACAGGCACTGGTCATTACTTTCTCTTAACATAAATGGACCCAATTGGCCAATGAAAAGACACATACTAACAGAATGGATGCATAAACAATACCCAACAATCTGCTGCATACAAGAAACACACCTTAGTCACAAAGATAGACATTACCTGAGAGTAAAGGTATGGAAGACAGTTTTCCAAGAAGCAACAGGAGTAGCCATTCTAATATCTAATAAAATTGACATTCAACTATAATTAATCAAAAGAAATGGGGAAGTACAATTCATACTCATCAAAGGAAAATTCCACCAAGAAGACATAACAGTCCTGAGCATCTATGCTCCAAAAACAAGGGCACCTAGATTTGTGAAATTAACAGTAATAAAACTGAAACCACACATAGATCCCCACACATTAATAGTGGGAGACTTCAACATTTCACTCTCTCTTGCAGCTTATATAATTGCACCTTTCTTTCTGGAACCTGGTAATTTAAGATTAGCATTCTTTGTCTGAGACAAACAAACCACTGACTGAGCTCAACCCTTTTCTTTTTCTAATTAATTTTTTATCTAAGCCCCACAATTGCAATAAGGTCCAAAGTTGTTTTTGTTTGTTTGTTTGCTTTGTTTTTGTTATTTTACACATGACAATTTTTATTTTATCCACATTAAAAGAAAGAAAAATCCATAAAATGTAACCACTGAAATGTAGTATTTGAGAATATAACAGTATTAGTTAGGATAATATAAAATGAAGTCATATTCTGAAATTGGTCCTTTTTTCCCCAATGGCTACATGGATATTGCCACTTCAATTGGTTCTAACCTATGCTGGTTTTTTACTTTTATAGAATATATCTGTAAATATCACCTAACTCTACCTCTGATTTGCTTTCTATTTTAAATAATTTCTACTCTTTCTGCTTTGTAATTATTACCACTGTTCTTCTGAGTGTGTGGTCAAGAACACATCTGATTTGGTTTCACTTAAGTGATTGTTAGTTCATCACATTATGAATTATGAATTCATTTTTTTAGATAGAATCTCATTATGGAGCCTAGGCTGCGTTCAAATTTGTGAAAATTATTTTGCCTCAAGGGCTAAGATTTTTAGCATAAGCTGCCATGCTCATCTTATGAATTATTAAATATACCTAGTCATGTTGTGAATTAAGGCTACTGAGTTTACCAATACAATAATGCAGAAGTATAGAATTACATAGTTGAACAGAATTTATTAATATATGACAGTTGCAATTTTAATATATTTAAGAGCAGCTAACATCCATTAAATGTATACTTTATGTGTGATCTTTTAACTCTAAATGTTACACTCCACCCACCACACTATATCAGACTTACATGAAATTAAGTGTGGCATGTTGACTAATCTAGCTTTGCCATGTTTTTAAAAACCTCAGATACCACCGTTTCTGATGCTGGGATATTAGGATTGGTTATAAATCATTTCTCTTGAACACGTATCTTCTTTGAATCTTTCAACAGAAGTTTGTGATATACAGCTAGCAGCTGTCCTAAATGCTAACAAAATGTTAGTGAGCCTTGCTCTTTAGTAAGAAGCTGTATGTTTTGAGTGTCTGAGGTCCAAAGTAGATAGAAAAGACTCCTGCCCATTATATGAGTAATATGGTCATGTCCAAAGTTTTTAAAGATACAAATTTTCTTCTTTCCCTTTTAAGAGAAAATAACATCAACTAAATCTCCTTCTGCCTGAAATACTTTTCTTTGTGCTTGAAGAAAATTAACATGACTTGTATTTCTTTATGCAAAAATGTTATTAGAATAAGTTGACTTCGGTGCCTTAGCTCTGTTTAGAACTAGTGTCTCATGCATAAAATAAGATTTATCTTCAGCATTATTTAAATTATAATATGTTTTGTGTATAATAGTCTACAGTTCAAAGTAGACTGTCTTAAATATTCTATGATGTTTTGTATTTTCCAGACTAGGATAAAAAAATCACCTTCCAAATTTAAGGTTTAAGTTAGTAAAAATATGATTATGAACTTTTAAAAAAGTATTGGCTATGGATCTCAGTGTCTGCTTCAATATCCTGCTGAGTAGAGTCTTTCAGAGGCCCTCTATGGTAGGCTTCTGTCCTATTCCCTGATTTTGCCCTCTTCTGATGTCCATCCTATTTGCCTTTCTGAATGAGGATAGATCATCTTACTCAAGGTCCTCCTTCTTTTTTAGCTTCTTTAGGTGTACATATTGTAGTATATTTATCCTGTCCATCAGGGTATCTAAACAGATGCTGAGACTCATAGCAAAACTTTGGGCAGTGTGCAGGGAATCTTATGAGGAATTGTATGAGGGGAGAGAAGAAAGACTTGGAGGGGATAGGAGCTCCACAAACAGAGCAACAGAACCACATTATCTGGGCACAGGGGTCTTTTCTGAGACTGATATTCCAACCAAAGACCATACATGGAGATCAGCTAGAACCCCTAGACAGGTGTAGCCCATGGCAGCTCAATATTCAAGTGTGTTCCCTAGTAAGGGGAACAGGGACTATCTCTGACATTAACTCAGTGGCTGGCTCTCTGATCACGTCCCCCTGAGGGGGAAGCAGCCATACCACCCCCCAGAAGAAGACAGTGCAGCTAGTCCTGATGAGACTTGATAGGCTAGGGGCAGCTGAAAGGGAAGAAGGACCTCCCCTATCATTGGACTGAGGGAGGCATATCAGGGGAGAATAGGGATGGAGGGTGAGATTGGGAGGGAATGAGGGACAAAGTGAATAAATTGTAATTAATAAAAATATGTAAGTTAATAAAAATGAATTGTCCAAATTGAAAGCAAGCGTGTCTCTGTGTACTGAGTGAGTTAAGAGATTGAAGCAAGAATTTTCCTGGAGTGCATCCCATCAAAAGAAAGGAAAATGTAAGAAACAAATTATATTATTACCCTTTAAAAGAGAAAACATTATTCCTTTGTTTGAAATGAATTAGCTTCCTGGTTACTTACAAGTAGAGTGGCATCTATTTTGCATGAGATGTTACTTCATTTGTATCTAGTTTCATGAGCATGTTGGCACTGAACAACCAGTTGGTATGTTTTTCACTAAGGAAGACCACAGCTACTGTTCCCAACTTTCCTTAGTTACATATAGTTCTTTATGAAGGGTTGAGGCCCTATGGGCATTCAGTTTTACATGTCCATAGGTGTTATCCTTGTTTAGCTCATATTTAAGCAGTCATATTCGTGAGATTATTTATGGGTGTAACTCTGATATTAGTAAATTATAAAATCTCACCACAAAATTCTTGATCCTCTGACTCTTACAATAGTTTTTTGAAAGATAAAGATATCTTGACATATAGAGATTAAAAAGCATTAAAATTTGCTAATTAAAAAAACTGCATTGGTTAATGGTAAGGGAGAGAAAACATAGCATGGAATGAGAATTTGAGAATATAAGGTTTTATTTTGTAATGTACTCACTAAGAATAATCTTATTAACCCAGAGGTATGCATGTACATGACAGTGCAGTAAGAATGTAAATTAAGTAATAGTAAGAAAATTACAGTAAAAACAGAAAATAAACTAATTTGGAAGGGATATGATCAAGAATTTACAGGAAGGGAGAGAGATGAAATCTGGAAATCATGCTCATAAATCAACTAGGAAAGGGACAGATAAATGGTCATTTCATATGGGGGAATTAGTAGCTACAAAAGGATCAATTTATCTGTACAGTTGGGTTTGAAAGTTCAATTGAGTTCAAGAGAAATACAGAATACAGGTAAGATTTTCGGTATTTTGTTTGGTTATTCTATAAAGAAAAAAATAGGGAAATCGTTCAATAAATTGCCATGTGTAATGGGAAAAGGTACAGTTTATATACTCAAGGAATTACTCCATAAAGAAGTAATTTTTAATGATAAAAAATGAGAGGATATTAGAAACAATACTTGTAAGTGATGAATAGGAACATATTCCAGAGGAAGGCCTAGATCTTGCCAAATAGTATAGTGACAAACACATAGAAATAAAAGAAAAGCAGAGCATAAAGCTACATATACATGTGGGTAGGCACTTCTAGTAATGGAAAAGTAAGAGAGACCTTTAGTTACACTGTTTGCTGAAGAGAATAGGAAGTAAAATCATTATCTGGCAGTGAGTTTGGAAGAAAATGTTTTACAAGATTTAAGAAAATATGAGAAAATAACAAATGCTTATCTTGATGTGTGTGTGTCAATAATCATACTAGGAAAATGGGGCAAAAGAGTTAGTCATTAAAAGCCTATCTGTGATAAATTGTTATGAACAGTCATGTGTTTCAAAGACAATGATAAACACCATGGGGACAAGTAGAGATAACAGGAGAATTGGATTTAAACTGTTTTTTGTAGTCTCAGTGATTACAATTAACCAGAGAGGAATCTAGAATCTTTAGAAGACTATAAGTACAACATTCATTGTTTTATCTTGAAATTGAGACTTCTTCAACAGGGAGAGGAAGATATTAAGGCAGTGAGAAGGATAGACAGGTTTAAATCAGAAACCATAAGTCTTAGATCAGTGGGAGGATTATTGAGGTAAAAGCTTCAGAGAAAGTTAGTATAGGAGATCTTTCCATCTTCTCATAGCTTCTTTAATTTTTTTCTTCAAAACTTGTAGTTTATGTCATAAAGGTTTTTCATTTGCTTGTTTAGAGTTACTCCAATATGTTTTATATTATTTGTGGCTATTGTGAAGGATGTTGTTTTCCTGATTCTCTTCTCAATCCATTTGTCTATTGTATATAGGATGGCTAAATGATTTTTGTGAGTTAATTTTGTATCCTGCAACTTTGCTGAAAGTATCAGTTTTAGGAGTTCCTTGTTGGAGTTTTTAGAGCTACTTAGGAATACTTCCATATCTCCTGTAGATAAAGATGATTTGATTTCTTCTTTTTCAATTTGTATCCTCTCTATCAACTTTAGTTGTCTTATTGCTCTACCTAGGACTTCAAGAACTTCAAGCCAAGGGGCCTGGCTAGGCTTTTCACTCTTTAAGACACTTTTGATGTAACCTCTTAACCAAATAATACAACTGATGTATGCTATTAGCTTCTGTGATGTGAAATGAATAACTTCCAATTTATCTAGTTTTGAAATAAAACTGCATTTCTTTCTATTGAGACTCTATAGACTTACAAACATTGTGAAGATAAAAACTCAATTCATAGTATCAGTACTTATACACAGGCATGAAATCACTGAATATCTGAGCACATGAACCTGGGGTTAGCTCTTTAGTTAATATTTTGATTATCTAGTGATAGGAACTGTGCAAAGCAGTTAGTGGTCATAGTGTTATATGTCACCATACTACTTCATTAATTACATGGTAGGTGTTTATATCTTTATTTTGTAGAAGAAGAATTTGAGTCTCAGAGAAATTAAATGTCTTATTTAGAATCGCATAGCTAAGAATCAGAAAAGCTCAGAAAATATTTACCATCATTTAGTTTAAGTTTTTGCTTCTTCCATTGCACACTTTTTAGCCTTCACTGTAATTAGAGGTTAGCCCATTTCTAGAACCAAGTATGATTTTACTAAAATTGCAACTATGGCATCCACTAAAATTTATATTTCTGCTCTAACATACAGAAGATAAATTGACTGCAGCTAGTCTGTGTAAAGTTGTGATGACTAACTCACTAAGGCTGTCAGATGAAAATCAAAACAAAAGAACCAGTCAAATTTGAATTTCACATAAAATGAGTAATATGTTAAGTATTTTGGTAATTAGGGTGCACTTGTAAGAAATTGTTCTCTGTGTGAAAAATTAGACTTTAACTAGATATTCTATATATTTGTTTGCTAAACTAAGCAAGCTTTTGAATAACAGTTACAGTAAGAACTTTGTTATGTATTGGAAATGGAACCCAGGCTTCCACATATTACCAGTAAGTGTTCTACCATTGGGCTACATCCCCAACCCTAGTTACAACTTCTGATTTTTAGACTACTATTTAGTTATGTTTCCCTTTAGTTATGTTTCTAAAAAGCAGCAGGGAGAACTTAGAATGATTGCTCAGTGTATTGTAGTACAGGCTTCCCTTCCAGAAGACCTGAATCCCACCACCCATGTCATGTGGTTCAAAATTGCCTATAGCTCCATTCGGGGAGCAATAGAATCTAACTCTTCTGGTTTTCACTGTCAATCACTTGCCAACCCCACCCTCACACACAGATCATGTGCTCACAAGCAATTCATATATATGCATAAGTGATAAAATAAAAATAAATATTAAACAATGCTAAAACTAACCTCAACATAATACACAATGATTTAACAAAATCTAGGTTTTGCCTTTATTAAGAGAATGTTTGACTTGTGGAAGATGGCATCATATTTAATAACATTCTGAATTGTTCTGATTTACAAAAATAATTGAAAACAAGCTACATACAGTTTTTGCACTTTATTTATTTTGCATTACAATAAAAAGTAGTACTAACTGTACCTGGACTTTTAAAGTTCTCTGATGGAACCAAACTATGAGGCATAGGTGTTTTTATTTGGGATTACATGGTGTACTAAAAAGTTATCACATTGAATTAGAAAATTAAACCCTCCTGCCATCTCTTACTAGACAAATAAAACAGAAAAAAATTAATTATCATCTTAAGACATTTTTTCTATATTTGATGATAGGAGCATCACTGTATAGTTTATTTCTTTTTGTTGTTTATTATTTTTATTTTTTTATTTGTTACATTTTATTAACTCTGTATCCCAGGTGTATCCCTCTCCCTCATTCTCTCCCAAACCCTCCCTCCCTCATCTCCTCCCTGCCCTTTTCCAAGTCCACTGATTGGGGAGGACCTCCTCCCCTTTCATCTGACCCTGTTTTATCAGATATCTTCAGGACTGGCTGCACAGTCCTCCTCTGTGGCCTAAACCAAAATGTATAATAGATAACATGTCAACATATCAAGAATGACCTTTGTCTTCTCATTAAGGAGAATTAAATAACACCTAATTATTACAACAAAACAGTCATTAAATTATTTTACCTACAGAGAAACTAGTTTTTCTGATTATTTTTGGCAACCTGAAAGTATTTTCTTTTTATGTAACTTATTATTCTTCTATTTTGTGCATATAAAGTCAACTGATATTGGCTCACTGAAATCTAAGAAAAATGTATGAAAAGTTATATGATCTGTGATCTTATGAGATTATGTGATTATCTTATGTGAATGTGGGTAGTACGTGACCTCACTTGACACATATTAAAGTATAATAAACATAATTATGTGGAATTATCAGATACCATAAACCTTGAAAATAATGTTCAAGTGATGTTACCTAGGGACTAGATTAAGTTTCAATAAAAGCTTATCAGTAGCTGAACATGGTGGCACATCCCTATAATGCCAGCACTCAAGGAGACAGAGGCAGGTAGATCTATATGAGTTGGAGGCCAGCCTGGTGTATCAAGCAAGTCCCTGACAGCTAAGGCTCACAGAAAAACTTATCTCAAAAACAAACAAACAAAAAAAAACAAAAAAAAACTAAAACAAAAAAAAAATCTTATCACCAATAATTTAGCAATAAAGGAATTCTGAAGTTTTTCCACACTTAGGAATGTTGATTCCATTATGTTTCAACTTTTCCACAGTAAATATGAAATAATTGTAACAATACCAATAGTTTAGGTATTTATATTTTTAACACTGAGCATATGGAACACATACAGTACCAAGTAAATAATCTTTGTCATAATATCTGCTTCGTGACTGGAGATTGCCTTATGGAATGTTGCCTTAAATTTCTACTAGTATAAAGGAAACAGAGCTACTAAGGTGAGTAGAAATGGTTCATAGTGTTACTTATTTTTGGGAAGGAGTTATAATTTATAATTTTTTTAATGTTTATCACTGGTTATTTACTTTGTAACCCACCGTAGCCCCCACCCTCATTCCCTCCCATTACCAACCTCCCTCATGCAACTACTCCCATTCCCCTTTCCCAGGCCACTGATAAGGAAGGCCCTCCTCCCTTTCCATCTGATTCTAGCTTATCAGGTATCTTCAGGACTGGCTGCAATGTCCTCCTTTGTGGAACAGCAAGGCTGTTCCTCCCTGGAAGTGTGGGGAAGATCAAAGAGCCCACCACTGAGTTCATTTCAAAAATAGTTCCCGTTCCCCTTACTAGGGTACTCACTTGGATACTGAGCTACCATGGGCTACATCCAAGCAGGGGTAATAAGTTACATCCATAAATGGTCCTTAGTGGGAGAAACAGTCTCAGAAGATCCCTGTGCCATGATATGTTTGGTCCTTGTTGAGCTCCTGTCTTCTCCAGGTCATATTAACTCCCCCTTCTTTCAAATGATTCCCTGCACAATGGCTAAAGTTTGGTTATGAGTCTTAGCATCTGCTTTGATACACTGCTAGGTAGAGTCTTTCAGAGGCCCTCTGCAGTACAGTCCTGTCCTGTTATTTGTTTTCGCCTACTTCCAATGTCCATCCCATTTGTCTATCTAAGTGAGAATAGATCATCTTACCCCAGGTCCTCTTACTTCATTATCTTCTTTAGGTGTACAGATTTTAGTATGTTTATCCTATCTAATGGGTCTAGAACAGACTTATGTTAACCATGTGTGTCTTTTTGCTCCTGGGATACTTCACTCAGGATGATCTTTTCTAGATCCCACCACTTGCCTGAAAATTTTCATGATTTTCTTGTTTTTAATTGCTGAATAGTAGTCCATTGTGTAAATGTATGACAATTTCTGTATCCATTCCTCAGTTGATGGACATCTGGGTTCTTTCCAGGTTCTGGCTGTTAAATAAATAAAGCTGCTACACACATGGTTGAGACCATATCCTTGTTCTGTACTTGAGCATCTTTTGGATATATGCCTAGGAGTGGTAAAGCTGGATCTTGAGGAATCACTATTCCTAATTGTCTGAGAAACTGTCAGATTGATTTGCAAACTGGTTATACCAGTTTACCTTCCCACCAGCAATAGAGGAGGGTTCCCCTTTCTCCACAAACTCTCCAGCATGTGTTGTCACTTGAGTTTTTAATTTTAACCATTCCGAAAGGTGAAATCTCAGGGTTGTTTTGATTTGCATCTCTCTGATGGCTAAGGATGTTGAGCATCTCTTGAAGAGTTTCTCTGCCATTCTATATTCCTCTACCGAGAATTCTCTGTTTACATTCACATCCTATTTTTTAATTGGATTGCTTGTTTCATTGCCTTTTAATTCTCTCTCTCTCTCTCTCTCTCTCTCTCTCTCTCTATATATATATATATATATATATATATATATATATAATTTTTTATATATTCTGGACATAAGTCCTCTGTCAGATACAGGGTTGGTGAAGATCCTTTCCCAGTCTGTATGCTGTCGTTTTGTTCTGATGACAGTGTCCTTTGCTTTACAGAAGCTTTTCAGTTTCACGAGGTCCCATTTATTGATTGCTGCTCTTAGAGCCTGTGCTGTTGGTGTTTGTTCAGGAAGTTGTCTCCTGTGCCAGTGAGTTCTAGGCTCTTCCCCACTTTTCCTTCTAACAGATTTAATGTGTTTGGTTTTATGTTGAGATCTTTGATCCACTTAGACTTTAGTTTTTTGCAGGGTGGTAAATATTGATCTATTTGCATTTTTCTGCATGTAGACATCCAGTTGAACCAGCACCATTTTTTGAAGATGCTGTCTTTTTTCCATTGAATGGTTTTGGCTTCTTTGTAAAAAATCAAGTATACATAGGTGTGTGGGTTTATTTCTGGGTCTTCTATTTGGTTCCATTGATCCACCTTTCTGTTTCTACCCCAATACCATGCAGTTTTTACTACTATTGCTCTGTAATACAGTTTGAGATCAGGGATGGAGATACCTCCAGATGATCTGTTGTTTTACAGGATTGTTTTGGAGATTCTGGGTTTTTCATTTCTCCATATGAAGTTGAGGATTTTTATTTCGAGATCTGTAAAGAATTGTGTTGGTATTTTGATGGGAATTGCATTGAATCAGTAGATTGCTTTTGGCAGAATGGACAAACATCTCTGCTTATGAAGAGGTTAATAGAGGAAACAAATAAAATGTGTAAAGAACTAGAGGAAGATAAAGTCAAACAGCTTATGGCCATCTATAAAGAAATACAGGAAGTTGCAGCCAAAAAGTTTGTGGCATTTAGAGAGGAAATACTTAAATCTCTGAAAAAAAAATAAAAGAAACACAGGATTGTTCAAACAAACAGCTGAAGGAATTGAAGGAAAATACAGTCAGACAGGTGAAGGAAAATAACAAAACGAGTCAAGATCTGAAGATAGAGTTGGAAAAATTAAATAAAACACAAATGGAGGAAATTATGGAGAGGAAGAACTTAGGGAAGAAAACAGGAAATACAGAGGTAAGCATAACCTATAGACTATAAGAGAGGAAAGAAAGAATTTCAGGTGTGGAAGATACAATGGAAGAAATCTATGTATCTGTCAAAGAAAATGTTAAATCAAAAATATTGCTCAGACATGCGGATATGACATTGTTCCTTCAATCACAAGGATGCACGTGAGCATACATGTGAGCCTGCATCTGAGCATGTGGGCTACCACCTGAGTCACACGGACATGGTACATGGTTAACTCTTGATTTCTTTCAACATAATGTCACAGAATCCTTGTCATCTAATTTTTAATTATGATATTAATATTTAATTAATCATGATATTCTATTCTATCAAAAAATATTCCTGACACAGACACATCCAAGAAAACCAAGACAACATGAAAAGACAGAACCTAAGAATAATAGGAATAAAGGAAAAAGAAGATTCCCTCCTCCAAAGCCCAGAAAATATTTTCCACAAAATCATAGAAGAAAATTTCCCAACGTAAAGGAGTGCCCTATAAGAATAAAAGAGGCTTACAGAACACCCAATAAATTAGACCAGAAAAGAAAATCATCCTGCCACATAATGATCAAAAGAGTAAGTATACAGAACAAATAACAAACACTAAAAGCTGCAAGGGAAAAAGGCCAAGTAACATATAATGGTAAACCTATCAGAATCACACCTGACTTCTAACAGAGACTATGAAAGCCAAAAGGGCCTGGACATATATCATGCAGACCAAAGAGAACACAAATGTTAGCCCAGGCTACAATACCCAGCAAAACTCTCAGTCCTCATAGATGGAGAAAACAAGTTATTCAAAGACAAAAACAAATTTAAACAGTACCTACACACAAATCAAGAATTACAGAAGACACAAGGAAAAATACAACCCAGGAAAAATAACTACTTTCAAGAAAACACAAGAAATAATTAACCTCACTACAGCAAAACAAAAAGTAGCCAAGGAGTACAGGGGATCATATGAAAGATGGGGAGTTAGTATGACCTGGAAAGAATAGGAGCTCCAGAAGGACCAAATATATCTGGGCACAGGGTCTTTTCTGAGACTGGCACTCAACCAAGGACCATGTATGGATATAACCTAGAATCTCTGCTCGGATATAGCCCGTGGTAGCTCAGTAACCAATTGGTTTCCCATAGTAAGGGACTATTTCTGACATGAACTCAATGTCAGGCTCTTTGACCTCCCCACCTCCCAAGGGAGGAGCAGTCCTGGTAGGCCACAGAGGAGGACTTTGCAGCCAGTCCTGAAGATACCTGTTAAAACAGGGTCAGATGAAAGGGGAGGAGGTCCTCCCCAATCAGTGGACTTGGAAAGGGGCAAGGAGGAGCTGAGGGAGGGAGAGTGGAATTAGGAGGGAATGAGGGATCAGGATAAAGCTAGGATACAGAGTTAACAAAATGTAACTAATAATAAAAAGAAAAAGAAAAAAAAAGGAAAGCCAATGCTACTTAAAAATAACTCCCATCTTCATTCTCCCTTGGAAGTTATCAGTATGCATCTTTTCTTCAAAGTTCATCCAGATGGAAGCACTCACCAGATGTTCCCGGTGTGTTTAGGCTCCCTAGCTTTCCACTCATTTTGTTTATCCATTGCCTGTTTGGGTCACTCCCACCCTCTGTGGGTTTTGAATATGTTCATGACCAATATCTCTTCTACTATTCATTAGAAGTAATTTTCCTGCAGTATATATATCTATATCTAGATAGATAGATAGATAGATAGATAGATAGATAGATTTCTAAATTATCATCTTCTCACCCTCGTGTTACTAGTCAGAACAAGCAAGCGCTAATAATAACATGATCAAGGTCAAATAATATGACTGGCTGGATTATTGCATATAAATTGCCTGGTGCATTATCTTTGCGAAGCTCAAAGGAAGTGATGTATGTGGAAGTGTTTTATAAGCTGTGAAAACACTGAGTAAATAAAAAGACAAAAGCATTAAAAAAAAAAGTAGCCAAGCACACAAACACACTACCACAGGCAATTTCAAAAACAAAGGATCTAACAGCCACTGGCCATTAATCTCTCTCAACATCAATGGACTCAATTCTCTAATAAAAAGACACAAACTAACAGAATAGATGCACAAACAAGACCCAAAAATCTGTTGCATACAAGAAATACACCTAAGTCACAAAGATAGACATTACCTGAGGGTAAAGGACTGGTAGAGAGTTTTCCAAGCAAATGGACTGAAAAAACAAGCAGGAGAAGCCAATTCTAATATCTGATAAAATAGACTTTAAACCAAAATTAATCAAAAAAGGTGGGGAAGGACACACCATACACGTCAAGGGAAAATTACACCAGGAAGATGTCACAATCCTGAACATCTATGCCCCAAATAAAAGGGCATCCACATTTGTAAAAGAAACATTAATAAAACTGAAACCACACATAGATCCTTACACATTAATAGTGGGGGACTTCAACACCCCACTATCAACAAAGGACAGGTCAACACAACAGAAATTAAACAAAGAAACAATGTCTATAACAAAGGTCATGATTCAAATGGACCTAACAGACATTTACAGAATCGTACACCCAAACACCAAAGAATTTACCTTCTTCTCAGCAACTCACAGAACCTTCTCCAAAATAGACCATATGGTTGCTCACAAAACAAGCCTCAACAGATACAAGAAGATTGAAATAATCCCTTGTATCCTATCTGATCACCATGGACTAAAGTTGGACCTCAACAACAACAGAAAAAGCAAAACACCTACACACACAAGGAAACTGAACATCTTGCTACTCAATGACAGCTGGCTCAGGGAAGAAATAAAGAAATTAATGTCTTCCTGGAATTCAATGAAAATGAAGGCACAACATACCCAAACTTATAGGACACAATGAAAGCAGGGCTAAGAGGAAAGTTCATAGCACTAAGTGCCTTCAGGAAGAAATTTGAGACATCTCATTTAAGCAACTTAATGGCTCACCTAAAAGCCTTAGGGGGGAAAAAAGTAGACACACCAAAAAGGAGTGGATGACTGGAAGTAATAAAACTCAGAGCTGACATTAATAAATTGGAAACAAATAAAACAATTCAAGGAATCAATGAAATCAAGAGCTGGTTCTTTGAAAAAATCAACAAGATAGACAAATCCTTAGACAAACTAACTGAAAGGCAGAGAGCCATGATCCAAATTAACAAGATCATAAATGAAAAGGGGGATATAACAACAGACTTTGAGGAAATCCAAACAATCATTAGGACTTACTTCAAAAGGTTATATGACACAAAATTTGAAAATCTAATGAGATGGACAATTTTCTTGATTGATTCCACTTACCAAAGCTGAATCAAGACAAGGTAAATCAATTAAATAGTCCCATATTCCCTAATGAAATAGAAGCTGTATACAAAAGTCTCCCATCCAAAAAAAGCCCAGGATCAGATGGTTTCCTTGCAGAATTCTACCGGACCTTCAAAAAAGAGCTAACTCCAGTTCTCCTGCAAAACAAATTCAAGAACACATAAAAGATATTGTCCACTATGACCAAGAAGGCTTCATCCCAGGTATGCAGGGGTTGTTTAATATACAGAAATCCATCAATGTCATCCACCATATTAACAAACTGAAAGGAAAAAAAAATACATGATCATATACTTAGATGCTAAAAAAGCATTTGACAAAGTCCAACATCCATTTATGTTTAAAGTCTTGGAGATATCAGGGATACAAGTCACATACCTAAACATAGTAAAGACAATATACAGCAAACTTATAGCCAACATCAAACTAAACTGAGAGAAACTTAAATCAATCCAACTGAAATCAGGGACAAGGCAAGGCTCCCCACTCTCTATATCTCTTCAATATAGTTATTGGATTATTTACTAGAGAAATAAGACAATTGAAGGAAATCAAGGGGATACAAATCGGAAAGGAAGAGGTCAAAGTATCACTATTTGCAGATCATATGATTGTATACCTGAGTAACCCCAAAAATTCTACCAGGAAACTCCTACACCTGATAAACACCTTTGGCAAAGTGGTAGGATACAAAATTAATAAAAAAAAAAGAGTAGTCCTCCTGTATAGAAAAGACAAAAGGGCTAAGAAAGAAATTAGGGAAACAACACCCTTCACAATAGGCATAAAAGACATAAAGTACCTTGGTGTGACCCTAACCAAGGAAGTCAAAGACTTGTATGAAAAAAATTTTAAGTCTCTGAAGAAAGAATTAGAAGAAGATATCAGAAGTTGGAAAGGTCTCTCATGTTGATGGCTTGGTAGGATTTACATAGTAAAAATGGCCATCTCACCAAAAGCAATCTACAGATTCAATGCAAGTGCCTTCAAATGGCCAACACAGGTCTTTACAGACCTTGAAAGAAAAATTCTCAACTTCATATGGAATAACAAGAACCCCAGAATTGCTAAAACAATCCTCTACAATAAAAGATCTTCTGGAAGTATATCCATCCCTGATCTTAAGCTGTACTAAAGAGAAACAGTAATAAAAACTGCATGGTACTTTCATAGAAACAGAATGGTGGATCAATGGAATTGAATAGAAGACTCAGGAATAAACCCACACACTTATGGACACCTGATTTTTAACAAAGAATCCAAAACCATACAATGGAAAAAAGCAACTTCAAACAAATGATGCTAGTTTAACTGGATGTCTACATGTAGAAAAATGCAAATATATCCATACTTATCACCCTGCACAAAACTAAAGTCCAAGTGGATCAAAGACTTCCACATAAAACCAAACACATTAAATCTGTTAGAAGAAAAATTGGGGAACAGCTTAGAACTCATTGGCACAGGAGACAACTTCCTGAACAGAACACCAACAATCAATAAATGGAACCTCATGAAACTTAAAAGTTTCTGTAAAGCAAAGGACACTGTCATCAGAACAAAATGACAGCCTACAGACTGGGAAAGGATTTTCACCAACCCTCTATTTGACAGAGGGCTAATATCCAATATATATAAAGAATTCAAGAAGTTAAACAGCAACAATCAAGTAATCCAATTAAAAAATGGAGTGCAGAGCTAAACAGAGAATTCTCAGGAGAGGAATACTGAATGGCAGTGAATCACTTAAAAAAATGTTCAATGTACTTAGTCATCAGGGAAATGCAAATCAAAATGACCCTGAGATTTCACCTTAAACCCGTCAAAATGGCTAAGATGAATAACTTAAGTGACAACACATGGTAGAAAAGGATGTGGAAAAAGGCAAAATCTCCTCCACTGCTGGTGGGAATGTAAACTTATACAACCACTTTGGAAATCATTCTGGCACTTTCTCAGACAATTAGGAATAGTGCTTCCTCAAGATCCAGCTACACCACTCCTAGACATATATCCCAAAAGATGTTGAAGTACACAAGGACATTTGCCTAACCATGTTTGTAGCAGCTTTATTGTAATAGCCAGAACCTGGAAACAGACCAGATGTCCCTCAACGGAGGAATGGATATGGAAATTGTGATACATCTACACAATGTAATATTACTCAGCAATAAAAAACAAGGAAATCATGAAAATTTTCAGGCAAGTGATGGGAACTGGAAAAGATTATCCTGATTGAGGTATCCCAGAAGCTGAAAGACACACAGGGTACATACTCACTCATATGTGGATACTAGACATATAATATAAGATAAACAAACTACAATCTGTACACCTAAAAAAGCTTATCAGGAAGGAGGACTCTGGCTAAGATGCTCAATCCCCTTTCGGAAAGACAAAGAAGATGGACATTGGAGGAGGGAGAAAGCACGGAACAGGACAGGAGCTACCACAGAGGGCCTCTAAAAGGCTCTACCCTGCAGGGTATCGAGGTAGATGTCGAGACTCATATCCAAACTTTTGGTAGAGTACAGGGTATGTTATGAATAAGTGAAAATAGTAAGACCTAGAGAGGACAGGAGCTCCACAAGGACAACATATCCTAAAGTTCTGGACGCAGGGGTCTTTTCTGAAACTGATATTACAGCCAAGGACCACTCATAGAAATGGCCTGGAACCCCTGCACAAAGGTAGTGCAGTTCAGTATGACAGTTCATAGTATGACTATGACAGTTCAGTATCCAAGTGGCCTCCATAGTAATGGGAACAGGGACTGTCCCTGACATGAACTGATTGACCTGCTCTTTGATCACCTCCCCCTGAGTGGGGAGCAGCCTTCCCAGGCCACAGAAGAAGACAATGCAGTGACTCCTGATGAGATCTGATAGACTAGGGTCAGAGGGAAGGGGAGGAGGACCTCCCTTTTCAGTGGACTGGGAGAGGGGGAAGGGTGAGGAAGAGAAAGGGTGAATTGGGAAGGGAGCAGGGAAGGAGGTTCAGAGGGGATACAAAGTGTATAAACTGTAACTAATAAAAATAATTTAAAAAAATGAACCAATGAAGAGGAAAGATGATCCCATTCTTTCCCTGCTTTATATTTTATGCAATCAAGACTCTGGTTTCTTTTAAAGTTTCTTCCACTGAGTTTTCCTTAGCAGAAAATCATAAGCACTATGAAAGCAGACATTTTGCAACCATAATTATTAAACCCACAGTGTCTCAGTGACAATAACAACACATGTTATTAACAAAACAACTGAAATTTAAAATTCACATGTGATCACAAAATCCAGAAATTTTAACTATTGCTAATATTTTAGTGCATTAATTTTCTCAATTTCACCTTCCATTTCTCCTACATACACATTTTCATTACTGGACTTTTTCAGTGTTACCTCATTTCCTCTATTAATCACTTGTAGTCATTTTCAAGAGGTAGCTGTGTTGTACTAGAAAACAGAAAATACTGAGAAATAAATTATTTTCAACAATATTATTCTCACCTACTTCAAAATTACGGTACAGTCTTCTCTCTCTTACTTCCTCTTACATCCCACATTATTCCCCTCCCTTTTACATTACAATTTGTATTATTCTGTATTTGTGGTTTACTGAAGAGTACTATATTTTATATTGCTATGCAAATGTGATATTAAATAATACCTGAAATATGCAATATTAAGACTGAATAATTCTTAATGTAATAGGACAAATTTAGATATTTACTTCTAATGTTTAATAAAATATTTCTCATGAAAGGGTGTAAGTTGAATTTTGGTTTGTTAATGATTATTTCTTTAGACTAAAGATAATTTTGAAAGTATTTTCTAGGCTAATGAACCCCTTGAATACACTAAGCAACTTCAGATGAGCTTCATCTATGTCTGCTTTCTATTGGAATGAATTTTTTGTTTTAGATATCTGGTAAAATTCGAAAGACTAAAATATTTTGTTAAGATTTTTCTCTATTTGGTTATATCTGAGAGAAAAATCTTAACAAAATATTTTAATCTTTCGAATTTTACCCCATGTCTGCTTTCTTGATTATCTTCTTTGGGTGTATAGATTTCATTATGTTTATCCTATCTTTTAGGTCTATAGAAGCTAGTATATTCCATGTTTGTCTTTCTTTTTCTGGGATAATTCACTAAGAATGATCTTTTCTAGATCTCACCATTTCCCTCAAAATTTCACGATTTCCTCATTTTTGATGGCTGAGTAGTATTCCATTGTGTAAAAATACCACAATTTCTGTATCCATTCCTTCATTGATGGACGTCTGGGTTGTTTCCAGGTTCTGGCTATTATGAATAAAGGTGCTACAAAAATGGTTGAGCAAATGTCTTAGTTCTCTACTTGAGCAAATTTTGGGTATATGCCTAGGAGTGATATAGCTGGGTCTTGAGGAAGCACTATTTTTAATTTTCTGAGAAAACATTGCCAGATTGATTTAAAAGTGGTTTTACCAGTTTACATTCCCACTAGCAATGGAGGAGGGTTCCCCATTCTTCACAACTTGTCCAAAATATGTTGTCATTTGAGTTTTGAAATTTAGCCATTTTAATGGGTGTAAGGTGAAATCTCAGGGTTGTTTCAATTTGCACTTCCCTGATTACTAAGGACATTGAGCGTTTCTTTAAGTGTTTCTCTGCCATTCTATATTCCTCTACAGAGAATTCTATGCTTAGCTCCATATCCCATTTTTTAATTGGATTATTTGATTTATTGAATTTTTCTGTCTTTAGTTCTTCATATATTCTGGATATCAGCCCTCTGTCAGATATAGGGTTGGTGAAGATGCTTTCCCAGTCTGTAGATTGTCGTTTTGTTCTGACAACAGTGTCTTTTACTTTACAGAAGCTTTTCAGTTTCATGAGGTTCCATTTATTGATTGTTGGTGTTCTGTTCAGGAAGTTGTCTCCTGTGCCAATGAGTTCTACGCTGTTCCCCAATATTTCTTCTAACCAATTTAATGTGTCTGGTTTTATGTTAAGGTCATTGATCCACTTGTACTTTAATTTTGTGCAGGGTGGTAAATATGGATCTATTTTCATTTTCTGCATGTAGACATCCAGTTGAACCAGGAACCTAGAATGAAGATGTTTTCTTTTTTCCATTGAATGGTTTGGCTTCAAGTATTCATAGGTGTGTGGGTTTATTTCTGGGTCTTCTATTCGGTTTCATTGATCTTCCTTTCTGTTTCTATGCCAATACCATGCAGTTATTATTACCATTGCTCTGTAGTACAGCTTGAGATCAGAGATAGGGATACCTCCAGATGATCTGCTGTTGTACAAGATCGTTTTGGAGATTCTGGGTTATTTGTTTCTCCATATGAAGCTGAGAATCTTTCTTTCAAGGTCTATAAAGAATTGTGTTAGTATTTTGATGGAAATTATGTTGAATCTCTAGATTGCTTTTGGCAGGATGGCCATTTTCACTATGTTAATCCTACCAGTCCATGAACACAGGAGATCTTTCCATCTTCTGATATCTTCTTCAATTTCTTTCTTCAGAGACTTAAAGTTTTTCTCAAACAGGTCTTTCCCTTGTTTGGTTAGAGTCACCCCAAGGTACTTTATGTCATTAGTGGCTGTTGTGAAGGGTGTTGTTTCCCTGATTTCTTTCTCGGGCCTTTGTCTTAGGTATACAGGAGGGCTTCTGATGTTTTTGAGTTGATTTTGTATCCTGCCACTTTGCTGAAGGTGTTTATCAGCTGAAGGAGTTCTTTGGATGAATTTTTGGGGCCGCTCATGTATACTATCATATCATCTGCAAATAGTGACACTTTGACCTCTTCCTTTCCGATTTGCATCCCCTTCATCTCCTTTAGTTGTCTTACTGCTCTGGCTATGACTTCAAGTACAGTGTTGAAGAGATATGGAGAGAGTGGGCAGCCTTGTCTTGTCCCTGATTTCAGTGGGGTTGATTTAAGTTTCTCTCCATTGAGTTTGATGTTGGCTATAGGCTTGCTGTATATTGCCTTTACTATGTTTAGGTATGTGCCTTGTATCCTTGATATCTCCAAGACTTTAAACATGAATGGGTGTTGGACTTTGTGAAATGCTTTTCGGCATCTAATGAGATTATCATGTGGTTTTCTTCTTCACATTTTTTATGTGGTGGATTACCTTGATGGATTTCTATATGTGGAACCACCATTGCATGCCTGGGAAGAAGCCTACAAGATCATGATAGATGATATCTTTGATGTGTTCTTGGATTCGGTTTGCAACTAATTTATTGAATATAGTTTTTAATTTAATTTTATTTTTTTATTATTACTTACGTTTTTCTTTAACTCTGTATCCCAGCTGTATCCCTCTCCCTCATTCTCTCCCAATTCCACCCTCCCTCCCTCATCTCTTCCCTGCCCCTTTCCAAATCCACTGATTGGGGAGGACCTCTTCCCCTTTCATCTGAACTTGTTTTATCAGGTATCTTCAGGACTAGCTGCAAACTCTTCCTCTGAGGTTTAGCAGGACTGCTCTTCCCTTGGAGGTTAGGGAGATCAAAGAGCCTGCCATTGAGTTCCTGTTTGAAATAGTCCCTGTTCCCCTTACTGTGGGAAACCAATTGGTTACGGAGCTACAACAGGCTACATCCGAGCAGAGGTTCTAGGTATATCCATACATGGTCTTTGGTGGAGTGTCAGTCTCAGAAAAGACCCTTATGCCCAGATATATTTTCTCTTGTGGAACTCCTATCTTTTCCACGTTATACTAACTCCCCTTCTTTCATATGATTCCTTGCACTCTGCCGAAGGTATGGTTATGAGTTTTAGTATCTGCTTTGAAACACTGCTAGGTAGAGTCTTCAGATGCCTTCTGCAGTAGACTCCTGTCATACATCCAATATACATCCCATTTGTCTTTCTAATTGAGGATTGATCATCTTACCCCGTGTCTGCTTTCTTGTTTATCTTCTTTAGGTGTATAGATTTCATTATGTTTATCATATCTCTTAGGTCTATTTAAGTGAGTATATACCAGGTTTGTTTTTCTCCTTCTGGGATACTTCACTCAGAATGTTCTTTTCTAGGTCCTACCATTTGCCTGCAATTTTCATGATTTCCTCATTTTTGATGGTTGAATAGTATTCCATTGTGTAAAAATATCACAATTTCTGTATCTATTCCTCTGTTGATGGACATCTGGGTTGTTTCCAGGTTCTGGCTATTACAAATAATGCTGCTACAAACATGGTTGAGCAAATGTACTTGTTGTGTACTTGAGCAAATTTTGGGTATATACCTAGCAGGGGTATAGCTGGGTCTTGAGGAAGCATTATTCTTATTTGTCTGAGAAAGCACCAGATTGACTTCCAAAGTGGTTGTACCATTTTACATTCCCAGTAGCAATGGATGAGTGTTCCCCTTTCTGCACAACCTCTACAGCATGTGTTGTTCCTTGAGTTTTTGATCTTGGCCATTCTGATGGGTTTAAGGTGAAATCTCAGGGTCATTTGATTTGCATTTCCCTAATGGCTAATGACATTGAACATTTCTTTAAGTGTTTCTCAGCCATTCGATATTCCTCTATCGAGAATTCTCTGTTTAACTCCATACCCTATTTTTTAATTGGATTACTTGGTTTGTTGCTTTTCAACTTCTTCGGTTCTTTATATATACTGGATATTAGCCCTCTGTCAAATAAAGGTTTGGTGAAGATTCTTTCCCAATCTGTAGGCAGTTGTTTTGTTTTGATGAAGGTGTCCTTTGCTTTACAGAAGCTTTTCAGTTTCATGGTGTCCCATTTATTGATTGTTGCTCTTAGAGCCTGTGCTGTTGGTGTTCTGTTCAGGAAGTTGTCTCCTCTGCCAATGAGTTCTAGGCTGTTCCCCATTTTTTCTTCTAACCAATTCAGAGTATCTGGTTTTATGTTGAGGTCTTTGATACACTTTTACTTTAGTTTTGTTCAGGGTGATAAATACGGATCTGTTTTCATTTTTCTGCATGTAGACATCCAGTTGGACCAACCCTATTTGTTGGAGATGCTGTCTTTTTTCCATTGAATGGAATTGGCTTCTTTGTCAAAAATCAAGTATTCATAGGTACGAGGGTTTATTTCTGGGTCTTGTATTTGGTTCTATTGATCCTACTTTCTGTTTCTATGTTAATACCATGCATTTTTTGTTAGCATTACTCTATAGTACAGCTTGAGATCAGGAATGGAGATATCTCCAGATGATTTGTTATATTACAGGATCAATATGAAGTTGAGAATTTTTCTTTTAAGGTCTGTAAAGAACTGAGTTGGTATTTCTATGGGAAATTTATTGAATCTGTAGATTACTTTTGGCAGGATGGCCATTTTCACTGTTAATCCTACTCATCCATGAGCATGGGAGATCTTTCCATCTTCTGATATCTTCTTCAATTTCTTTATTCAGGGACATGAATGAGTGTTAGAATTTGTGAAATGCTTATTTGACATCTAAGGAGATGATCATGTGTTGTTTTTTTTCTTTCGGTTGTGGTAAATTACATTGATGGATTTCCGTATCTTGAACCACCCCTGCATGCCTGAGATGAAGCCTACTTGGTCATAGTATATATCTTTGATGTGTTCTTGGATTTGGTTTGCAAGTATTGTTGACTATTTTTGCACCCATGTTCATAAGAGAGATGGGTCTGAAATTCTATTTTTTGGGGGGTCTTTTTGTGTTTTAGGTATCAAGATGACTGTGGCTTTATAGAGTGAGTTTGGTAATGTTCCTTATGTGTCTATTTTGTGGAATAGTTTGGAGAGAATTGAAGTTAACACTTCTTTGAAGGTCTGGTAGAATTCTGCACTGAATCCATCTGGCGAAGGGATTTTTTTGGAAAGGAGACTCTTGATGAATGCTTCAATTTTCTTGGAGCATATAGGACTATTCTATCTTTCTACCTGATCTTGACTTAATTTTGGTTGATGGAATCTATCAAGAAAATTGTCCTTTTTTTTTTTTTAGATTTTTGAATTTTGTGGCATATAGGCTTTTGTAGTACTACCTGATGATTGTTTGGATTTTGTCACTGTCCATAGTTATATCTCTCTTTTCATTTTTATTTTGCTGATTTGGATAGTTTCTCTCTGCCTTTTAGTTAGTTTGGCTAAATGTTTGTCTATCTTGTTGATTTTCTCAAAGAATCAGCTCTTGGTTTCATTGATTCTTTGAATAGTTTTATTTGTTTCTAATTGATTGATTTTATCGCTGAGTTTGATTATTTCCAGCTGTCTGTTCCTCTTGTATGTATTTGCTTCTGTTTTTCATGTGGTTTTCAATTGGCTTTTAAGTTCCTTATATGAGATGTCACAAATTTCTTCTTGAAGGCACTTAGTGCTATGAATTTTCCTCTGAGCACTGCTTTCATTTTGTCCCATAAATTAGGGTATGTTGTACCTTCATTTTCATTGAATTTTAGGAAGTCTTTAATTTCTTTATTTCTTCCTTAACGCAGCTGTCATTGAGCAGCAAGTTTTTCAGTTTCCATGTGTTTATAGGCTTTTTTCTAATTCCATTGTTGTTGAGGTCCAGCTTTAGTCCATGGTGATCAGATAGAATACAGGGGATTATTTCAATCTTCTTGTATCTGTTGAGGCTTCCTTTGTAACCAACTATGTGGTCTATTTTGAAGAAGGTTCTATTAGTTGCTGAAAAGAAGGTATACTCTTTTGAGTTTGGGTGGAAAATTCTGTAGACATCTATTAGGTCCATTTGATTTAGAGCCTCTCTAAGTGCCTTTATTTCCCAATTAAGCTTCAGTCTAGATGATCTGTCCCTTGGTGAAAGTGGAATGTTGATTTCTCCCACTATTAAGGTGTTGGGATCGATGTTGGATTTAAGTTTTAATAATGTTTCATTTGAATGTAGGCACTCTTTTATTTGGGGCATAGATGTTCAGAATTGTGATGTCCTCTTGGTGGATTTTTCCTTTGATGAGAATGTACTGTCACTCCTCATCTTTTTTTGATTAATTTTGCTTGAAAGTCTATTTTATTAGATATTAGGATCCCTTGTTATCTGGGTCCCTTTGCTTGAAAGACATTTTTTTCTGCCCTTTACTCGGAGGTAGTGTTTATCTTTGTTGCAGAGGTGCATTTTTTGGGTGCAACAGAATGTTGGATCCTGTTTCCACACTCATTCTGTTAGTCTGTGTCTTTTTATTGGAGAGTTGAGTCCATTGATGTTGATAGATAATAGTGAGCTATGAACATTAGTTCCTTCTATTGTGGGGCTGGTGTTCTTACTATGTTTCATTGCTTTTTTTCTTTTAATTTTTTTGGGGGATATTATCTCTATGCTATGTTATCTTGGGTGAAGTTGCTTTCATTGTATTGGAGTTTTCATTCTAGTAACTTCTTTTGGGCTGTTTTGCTGTGTAGATATTGCATAAATTTAGTTTGTCATGGAATATTTTGTTTTCTCCATCTATGTTGATTGAAAGCTTTGCAGGTTACAGTAGTCTGGGTTGGCATCTGTGGTCTCTTAGAGTTGGCATGGCACCTGCCCCGGTCCTTCTGGCTTTCATGGTTTCTGATGAGAAGTCCGATGTGATTCTGATAGGTCTCCTTTTATATGTTACTTGGCCTTTTACCCTTGCTTTTAATATCTTTTCTTTGTTCTGTAGATTTAGTGTCTTGACTATGATGTGATGTGATGTGTTTCTTTTCTGGTATAGTCTATTTGGTGTTCTTTAGGCCTCTTGTGTATTTATGGACATCTCTTTCTTTAGGTTGGGATTGGGAAAATTTTCTTTTATGATTTTCTGGAAACTATTTTCTGAATCTTGGAGCCTGGAATCTTCTTTTTCATAGATTCCTATTTTTCTTAGATTTCGTCTTTTCATGGCATCCTTGATTAATTGGATATTTTATGTTTGGTTCTTTTCAGATTTTACTTTTTCTTTGAGTTAAGTATCAATTTCTGTGAGTGTTTCTTCAGCACCAGAGATTCTCTCTTCCATCTCTTGCATTCTGTTGGTGATGCTTACCTTGGTGGTTCCCGATCTTTTCTCTAAGTTCTCCAGCTCCAGGGTTTCCTCAACTTGTGTTTTCTTTATTGATTCTAATTCTGTTTTCATGCCTTGCACCATTTCCTTCAGTTTTTGAATGTGGATTCTTATCTCTCTACAATGGTCTCTATTTTTTGGTTCATTTCCTCTTTATATTCCACTAATTGTATCTCTACTTGTGTCTCTATTTGTTTGGCTATATTTGCCTGTGTTTCTTTAAGAATTTTGTTCATTTTCTCTTTCTTTGCCTCCAAATGACTGGCTAATTATTTGATAGATTTGTTCATTTCCTGCTTAACTGTCTGAATTTGCATGGCCATTCCTCTGAGAGAGTTGTTTGTTTTCTCTTTATGAGCCTCAAATAATTGGGTAAGCATAGCTTTAAATCATTTTCCTGTGCTTCTGATGAATTGGAGTATCCATCAATTTTGGGAGCTGTTGATGAAGCCATGATGTCTTGATTTATGTTGGATATGTTCTTTCTCCTACCCCTGGCCATTGGCTTATCTTAAACCTTCCCTGTTTGTTTTTGGATGCTGCAGTTCAGACTGGTACTGTCTCTCTCTCTGGTGTCTGGAGAGTTCTTCAGGAAGCTGAGAGAGGTCTTGTGGCCTCAGCGTGTGTGTTGGTGCATTAGCTGTGCCTGTGAGAGGAAAATACGAGGGTGAAAAAGGGCAAATGCAGTTATGTGTGAGTGTGTGTGTGGAAGTGTGCCTTGAGAGACAGAGTGATAGATAATGATGAACTCTTGAGGGTGTGGAAGGGGTTCTGCCTTGCAGGCTTCTAGGGCGTTACTTGTGCATGTACTGTATATGTAGTAGGCACTGGTGATGCTTATGGCGTAATTTTTGCCATTATTGCCTTAACTCCTCAGTTGGACCGGCAGAGCAGGGGCTTCAATGTCCCCAGTGACCCTCTGCTTCCCACAGTGGGTATATGGTTGCAAGGGGTACAATGCTTGGCTTCTAGTTGAGAAGGACCCTGGTTCTGGGGCTCTGCAGACACTAAAGATCACATTCACTCTCAAGCAGGTCATATTGGCAACTATCAGGGTATCTGGTCTCTCTATTTTCTGGTTTGGCCCTGCTTGGTCTTATGCCGGAGGACTGATGTGTTCTGGAAACTTGGTGGTGTTGCAGCTGCCAGGTTAGGAAGTCCAGCTGCAGCTGGAGACTGTGATGTTGGTCCAGATGCCTTTGAGGAAGTCCTGGGGGCCATCCACTGTGCTCTCTAGGCCTGGGAGATCCACTACCTGGTATGCCTAGCTTGTATGGCTTTGTATGCTGGGCTTTGGTGGGTATATAACTTATTATCTGTCACCAAAGTTTTGGGAGGGCCATACATTCAGTGGCTGAGAGAACCTGTGGAGTCAGTATGGCTGCTAGCAGACCTGGGACCCTGGGAGGATGGTGCTGCTGATCCGGAACTCTAAGACAGGTACAGCTGGCAGTTGCCACTAAGGGACTAGGAGCCCTTCCTCAGCTGCTGCAGACCCCAGACAGTGAACTCTGAGCTGAGAATCTTGGTGAGCCAGCCAAGGAGGAGGGATGTCTGAGAAAGGGGAGTGTTGGGAGATCAAAGGATTGTTTCTCTCCTTCCCCAAACAAGTCCATGGGTGACCTGAGACCAAATTTCTCACCTAGTGCTATGTTCCCTGTCATTTAGAAAGCCTCACCTTTTTTTCCTTGGTTTCAGAAGACATTCCACTCACCAACTCAGGTGTTCAACTTTTCCGTAACTCAGAAACTGTGCGTGCTAGTTGCCGTCTTTGCTCTGCCCCTTAGGTTTATTTAAAATAAAAATTAATGCTAATCTTTTATGACAAATTCAGAAAGTATGTAAAAGGAAGTAAAAATGAACCTTCTTCCTAGTTATTAGTTTCTGGAGTGCCAAACCTCA
Organism: Meriones unguiculatus; assembly: GCF_030254825.1. Lineage (NCBI taxonomy): Eukaryota > Metazoa > Chordata > Mammalia > Rodentia > Muridae > Meriones > Meriones unguiculatus. The sequence continues at coordinate 48,994,039 of NC_083369.1, read as the reverse complement.
ACTCTGCGTCAGACTTTGAATAATGGCTACACAATGGTGGGCAAGTCCATGCCATGTCTCAAGATTATCTGAGAAGGATAGTGTAAATACAAAGTTGTAGAGGATGCACATATCCATACTATGTAACCTAGGTTTACATAAGGAAGTCATAGATATTCTGAGAAATAATGAGTAGGAAGAATAGGCAACCTGGATATTAAGGAAAAATGCTTCAAGCCAGACAGAATGATGCTAAGAGTAAAGGAAATTATAGACATTTCTGGGGCTTTGAAAGGGGTTAGGATGAAAAATGTAATGAGAGTAAGATAAGATCACTTTAGAGGTAAGAATAAACATGCAGATACAGACTAGGTTAAAGTCCTTGTAATTCATGTTAAAGCTCTCAACTGAGAATTATTAGAAATCACTGGCGTCTTTAAGTTTTACATACACATAAAACAAAATAGGGTACTACAACTGAGTTATTTATAAAGCTGTGTTAATAGTTTTTTTATTTTATTTTATTTTATTTTTCTCATTAGTTACATTTTGTTAATTGCATTTCCCAGCTGTATCCCTCATTCCCTCCTCAATCCCACCCTCCCCTCCCTCATCTCCTCCCTGCCCCTTTCCAAATCCACTGATAGGGGAGGACCTCCTCCCCTTTCATATGACTCCCTTTTGTCAGGTATTTTCAGGACTGGCTGCAAAGTCCTCCTCTGTGGCCTAACAGTACTGCTCCTCCCTTGGGAGGTGAGGAGGTCAAAGAGCCACTCACTGAGTTCCTGTTAGAAATAGTCCTTGTTCCCCTTACTATGGGAAACCAATTGATTACTGAGCTATCACAGGGCACATCCAAGCAGAGGTTCTAGGTTTTATCCTCTCATGGTCTTTGGTTGAGTGTCCATCTCAGAAAAGACCCTGTGCCCAGATATGTTTGGTCCTTGTGGAGCTCCTATCCTTTCTGCATCAAACTCCCCTTCTTTCATATGATTCCCTGCACTCTGCTGAAGGTTTGGTTATGAGTCTTAGTATCTACTTTGGAGCACTGCTAGGTAGAGTCTTTCAGATGCTTTCTGTGGTAGACTCCTGTCATACTTTCAATGCATATCCCATTTGTCTCTCTAAATGAGGATAGATCATCATACCCCGTGTCTGCTTTCTCGATTATCTTCTTTGGGTGTATAGATTTCATTATGTTTATCCTATCTTTTAGGTCTAGAGAAGCGAGTATATTCCATGTTTGTCTTTCTCCTTCTGGGATACTTCACTCAGAATGATTTCAGCCCTGAGTTTGATTATTTCCAGCCTTCTGCTCCTCTTGGGTGTATCTGCTTCTTTTTTTTCTAGGGTTTTCAGTAGGGCCATTAAGTTACTTGTATGTGATGTTATGAATTTCTTCTTGAAGGCACTTAGTGCTATAAATTTTCCTCTGAGCACCGCTTTCAATGTGTCCCATAAATTTGGGTATGTTGTGCCTTCATTTTCATTGAATTCTAAGAAGTCTTTAATTTCTTTCTTTATTTATTCCTTCACCCAGCTGTCATTGAGTAACAAGTTGTTCAGTTTCCATGTGCGTGTCGGCTTTTTGTTGTTTCCATTGTTGTTGATGTCCAGCTTTAGTCCATGGTGGTCCGATAGAATACAAGGGATTATCTCAATCTTTTTGTATCTGTTGAGGCTTGCTTTGTGACCAATTATATGGTCTATTTTGGAGAAGGTTCCATGAGGTGCCGAAAAGAAGGTATACTCTTTTGAGTTTGGGTGGAAAGATCTGTAGACGTCTATTAGGTCCATTTGATTTAGGGACTCTGTAAGTGCTTTTATTTCCCTATTTGGTTTCTGTCTAGTTGATCTGTCCCTTTTTGAGAGTGGGGTGTTGAAGTCACACACTATTAGGGTATTGCAATCAATGTGTGGTTTAAGCTTTAATATTGCTTCATTTATGAATGTGGGTGCTCTTGTGTTTGGGGCATAGATGTTTAGAATTGTGATGTCTTCTTGGTGAATTTTTCCTTTGATGAAAATGTAGTGTCCCTCTATGTCTTCTTTGATTAGTTTTGGTTGAAAATCTATTTTATTAGATATTAGGATAACCAGTCATGCTTGTTTTTTGGGACCATTTGCTTGAAAAACTGTTTTCCAGCCTTTTACTCTGAGGTAATGTTTATCTATTTTGCGTAGGTGTGTTTCTTGGATGCAGCAGAATGTTGGATCTTTTTTCCACACCCATTCTGTTAGTCTGTGTCTTTTTATTGGAGAGTTGAGTACATTGATGTTGATAGACAATAATGACTATTGAATGTTATTTCCTATTATTGTGGAGTTGGCGATGTTACTGTGAATCATTGCTTGTTTGCTTTTGATTTTTGTTGGATATTATCTTTAACCTATGTTTTCTTGGGTGTATTTGTTTTCAGTGGATTGGAATTTTCCTTCTAGTATCTTCTGTAGGGCTGGGTTGCTGTTCAAATATTGCTTAAATTTAGTTTTGTCGTGGAATATTTTATTTTCTCTATCTATGTTGATTGAAAGCTTTGCTGGATTTAGTAGTCTAAGTTGGCATCTGTGGTCCCTTAGGGCCTGCATGATATCTCCCCAGGCCCTTCTGGCTTTCATAGTTTCTGATGAGAAGTCCGGTGTGATTCTGATAGGTTTGCCTTTATATGTTACTTGGCCTTTTTCCCTTGCTGCTTTTAGTATCTTTTCTTTGTTCTGTAAATTAAGTGTTTTGACTATGATGTGGCATGAGGAGTTTCTTCTCTGGTCTAGTCTATTTGCTGTTCTGTAGGCCTCTTGTATGTTTGTGGACATCTCTTTCTTTAGGTTGGGAAAATTTTCTTCTATGATTTTCTTGAAAGTATTTTCTGGACCTTGTAACCTGGACTCCTCTTCTTCTTCAATTCCTATTATTCTTATATTTTGCCTTTTCATGGCATCCTTGATTTCTTGGATGGTTTGTGTTTGGGATTTTTCTGATTTTATTTTTGCTTTGAGAGAAGTATCAATTTCTGTGAGTGTATCTTCAGCACCTGAGATTCTCTCTTCTATCTCTTGTATTCTATTAGTGATGCTTACCTTTGTGATTCCTTCTCTTTTCTCTATGTTCTTCAGTTCCAGGGTTTTCTCAGTTTGTGTTTTCTTTATTGATTCTAATTCTGTTTTCATGTCTTGCAGCATTTCCTTCATCTGTTTGAGTGTGGATTCCTGTATCTCCAAGATGTTCTCTATTTTTTGTTTGTTTCCTCTCTTAGTGCTTCTGCTTCTGCCTCCAATTGTTTGGCTATATTTGCATGTGTTTCTTTAAGAGCTTCTTCATTCACTTCGTTTTTCTTTGTTTCTATTTGGGAGGCCAAATCTTTAAGGGATTTTTTGTATCCTCTTTAACTGTTTGAATCTCTATGACTATTTCTCTGAGAGATTTGTTGGTTTCCTCTTTATGTGCCTCAAATAACTGGGTAATCATAGCTTTAAAATCATTTTCTTTTTCTGTTTCTGCTGAGTTGGAGTGTCCAATAATTTTGGAGGTTGCCAGTGAAGCCATGATATCTTGGTTTGTGTTGGTTGTGTTCTTTCGCCGACCTCTGGCCATTTGGTTATCTGTTATGTTCACTGTCTGTTTCTGGATTCTGCAGGTCAGACTGGTTTTTCTCTGGTATCTGGAGAATTCTTCAGGAAAATGAAGGTTTAGTGAGGTCTAGTGGTTTCAGTGTGTGCATTGGTTATTCAGCTATACCTGTAGAAGGAAAGTTTGCAGGCACAGAAGGGCAAATGTGTGGTAGCGTGTGTTTGAGCGTGTGCTTGTGGGTGTGTCCTAAGGGACAGGGTGTTGGTGAATGAAGAGGCCTTCAGTGTGTGAGAGGGGTGCTTTGCAGACACTGAAGTTGTTGCAGGCTCTAAGGGATCGCAAGTGCTGTTGAAGCATATGTGTGTGCCTATTGATTTTACAGGTCTGCTGGTCTTTGGTGTTTATTCAGCTGGTTTTCTGCCACTGAGGGGTTGGATGGCCCATACAATCACTGGCTGGGCAGCCCTGTGTATTCCGTGCTGCCACTTGCAGACTTGGGGTCTGGGAAGGGTTGTACTGTGGGTCTGAGTCTCTGTGGCTAGCACTGTATTGGGCTTGTGCTCTGGAGGGGTGGAGTTTCGGCTGTGTGTGCATTCCTGTAGAGCTGGGTGGTGGTGGTAGTGGGGAGTGTGTTCCTCGGGTCAAGACCTTGGCGAGAGGGCCCTAGGTAGGGTGTGTTCTCCTCTGAGTGGTAGCATTCAGCAGGTTGTTACTGCTCTCCGCTGCGGCTGCGGGGTCTGGAGCCCTGCCTCCCTGCGACCACCCGTCTTGGGTCCCAGACACTGAGCTTCGCCACTTTGGTATCCAGGAAGAATTGTATTGTGGATCTGAGTCTCTGTGATTAACACTCAGTGGTTGGAGCTCTGTGATTGGGCCTGTGCTCCTCCTGTGAGGAGGTTTCTGGGGTTGTTGCGCTCTGGCTCTGGCCGCTTGGGGCGAGAGCTCTGCTGCACTTCCTGCTGTGGTCTAGCAGCGGGATCCTGTCAGCAGGATGGGGGAGGGGACGCTCCGCGGGACCAGAGGGCCCTGAGTCGGATGTGTGTCCAAGGATGGGACGGGTGTTCAAATGGTGGTTACAGCAGACTGCTGCTGTAAGGGGCCCGGAGCACTGTCTCTGCTGCCTTGATCTCCTGAATGTGAGCTTTGTGCTCAGCTGCCTGTTGCTGTGTGTGGGTTTCCCGCGGGAGGTCCGGACAAGGGAAGCATCCTATTTCCTTCCTGGAGAAGACCACTCCTGATCTAAATCTACAAGCACTCCACGCTTCTGTGGTGGCCCCTCTTCTTTAGAAAGCCCAAAAGTCCAAATTCTAGCTTTGATTGACTCTCCACTCACCAATTCCGGAGATTCATGTCTTCTGCCTCTCCAAAACGGTGCGCTCTGCTTGCTGCCATCTTGGAGTCCCCTCTAGTTTTTTTACTTAGTTACTTACTCTTAATATTCATAAAACATCAATTATTTTATAAGTGCTGTAGTTGGAGCTGGTGATACTTTATTAAGTAAAACAGGAAAGTACCTGCTCTTACAATATTACGTTCTATGGTGGAGAGATGCTAAGTGTTTGGAGATAATATGCTGCCTATATCTCCTTAGAGGCCTTTTATAATTTGCATTTCTTAAAAACAGATTCTGAGACGAGCATTCTTGGGTATGTCAATTGAGATAGTTTCTTTTTTTGAAATTTAATTTAATTTTTAACTTATTAGTTACATTTTATTAACTCTGTATCCCAGCTGTATCCAGCTCCCTTATTTGCTCCCAAACCCACCTCCCTCCCTCATCTCCTCCCTGCCCCTTTCCAAATCCACTGATTGGGGAGGACCTCTTCCCCTTTCATCTGAACTTGTTTTATCAGGTATCTTCAGGACTGGCTGCAAAGTCCTCCTCTGTAGCCTAGCAGGACTGCTCCTCCCTTGGGGAGTGGGGAGTTCAAAGAGCCTGCCATTGAGTTCCTGTGAGAAATAATCCCTGTTCCCCTTACTGTAGGAAACCAATATGTTACTGAGCTACCATGGGCTATATCCAAGCAGAGGTTCTAGGTTATATCCATACATGGTCCTTGGTGGAGTGTCAGTCTCAGAAAAGACCCCTGTGCCCAGATATATTTGTTTCTTGTGGAGCTCCTATCCTTTCCACATCATACTAACTCACCTTCTTTCATGCTGCTTTGAAACACTGCTAGGTATAGTCTTTCAGATGCCTTCTGTGGTAGACTCCTGTCATACGTCCAATACACATCCCATTTGTCTTTCTAATTGAGGATTGATCATCTTACCCCGTGTCTGCTTTCTTGTGTATCTTCTTTAGGTGTATAGATTTCATTATGTTTATCATATCTCTTAGGTCTATATAAGCGAGTATATACCATGTTTGTCTTTCTTCTTCTGAGATACTTCACTCAGAATGATCTTTTCTAGATCCCACCATTTGCCTGCAAATTTCATGATTTCCTCCTTTTTGATTGCTGAGTACTATTCCATTGTGTAAAAATAACACAATTTCTGTATCCATTCCTCTGTTGATGGACATCTGGGTTGTTTCCAGGTTCTGGATATCATAAATAAAGCTGCTACAAACATAGCTTATTGATAGTTTCTTAGGGAAACCTTAAGGAAATGAGACTTAAGAAGCAGGATAAAGCAAGAACAGAAACTAGGCAAAGACTTACTTTTAACTGAAGTTGATCCATAGTTTGTTTCCAGTAGATGCACTTGAGTGAGCACCATAGTTTGCTATCCATTCCAAGAAACATGGTCAGTTGCTAGGTTACCTGTTCTCTTACAGTAGATTCATTCAAGTATGTTGCATTCCTTAGTAAACTACCAAGCAGTACTGTACCAGCAATAGGTTTTAACTAATAAACAGAACAATTTTAAAAGGAAAAAGTCAGAGGATTATAAAAATTTTCTTTAATTATTTTTATTTTCTTCTGCCTTTAAACATTACTTTTGGGATCTTTAGTATCTATTATTAGAACATTTCTCATTCCCATAAAGATGTCATGCAGGCCTCTTAGATTCTTTGCCTCATTCATCTACTACCACTTCTTCAGAGTGTGGAAGTGAGCACTAACTGTAATTATTGGTAGGAAGGACAGTATGAGTTGTCTGGCTAGGTTCTAGGGAGAGACAACATTGTCTTATAAGATACCCACCTCCTTTGAGGTCTTTGTATACTTTTGTATACTCCTTTTTTAATTTTTATTTTTCATATTATTATAGTTTATTTACTTTGTGTCCCAGCTGTAGCCCCACCCCTCATTCCTTCCCAATCCCACCCTCCCTCATCTCCTCCCTGACACTCTCCAAGTCCACTGATAGGGGAGGGCCTCCTCCCTTTCCATCTGACCCTAGGTTATCAGGTCTCACCAGGACTGGCTGCAATGTCCTCTTCTGTGTCCTAGCTAAGCCACTCCTCCCATGGGGAATGGGGAGGTCAAAGATCTAGCCACAGAGTTCATGGAAGAAACAGTCCCCGTTCTCCTTACTAGGGAACCCACTTGGATACTGAGCTGCAATGAGCTATGTCTGAGCAGGGATTCTAGGTTTAATCCATGCATGCTCCTTGGTTGGAGAATCAGTCTCAGAAAATCCCCTGTGCCCAGATATATTTGGACCTTGTGGAGCCTCTGTATGCTCTTTAAACAGAAAGTCTGCTCTTTTCTAACAAGGGTATTTGATGGTATATTTTAGTTCCAAAAGGATGAAAGCAATCTTGAAACTCATACTGCATAATTATCTACTCTGTCAGGGTCCTTCTAAGTTTCAAAGCCCTACTCTTGTATTTGGATCCTGATAACAAATAAAATTCAATCTCACATAGTTACTCTCTGTCCCTCTCTGTACTCCATGTATTGCTTCATATAATGACCAAGATGAGTTTGTCATTTCTTTTCCTAAAGCACCATTGTGTTAGCAATAACGGACTGAAACCCATTTTCCATGTATATTTATCATAACTCCAGTGTTTCATTTTACAAACATCAGATACTGCAAAAGCAAGTATATCTCTATATTCAGTCAAGGCTTCATCTGCTACCTTTAATGAGTGTCACCAGCCATTCAAACAATAAGTCTTTCTTAGAATCCCCCACAGCATGAACTATTTATTTTATTTCATAGAATTAAGCCTGTGATAGGACTTTTAAGAAATAGCTTTACTGAAGGAGTCCCCTTGGATGAAACAAGAAAACACTCTCCTAACGTGACTAAAAGAAAGAAAGTTATGGTAGATGAAGTTCCAAAGCAAAAATGGAACTTTTTATTACTTTTTATTTTTATTACTTTGAAATTTATTTACTTGTTTCTACTTGAAGTATGGTGCTTCATTATAGGATTTTCAAACACAATTTCTTTTGTTTATTCTTTCCCTCTTGTCTATCCCCTTGTCTTTGATCAATTCCACCACCTTGTTACCTTCTGCCACTAATATTCTCTCCTTTGCTTTCATATGGCATATACTCTATTGCCCTCCTTTGTTCTTTCAAAACCTTTCTAGTTAAATTATATATAATCTCATTCAAATACACACAAAGAGACACAGATGGACAGACATATAGATGGACATAAGAATGGAAACACAAAACACTCACATCTTGCATTTTTATTAATATTTTTTTTTTACAATTTATTCACTTTATATCCCAGTTGTTGCCTTCTCATTCATGTCCTCCAGGTACCACCCTCCCTCCCTCTTCTTCCCCTATCCTTCTTCCCTAGTCCACTGATAGGTTGAAATTCCTCTTCCACTATTGTCTAATGGGACCTGATAGGCTAGGGTCTCTCTCTCTCTCTCTCTCTCTCTCTCTCTCTCTCTCACACACACACACACACACACACACACAAACACTCACACACACATCTTTATACTCTGAAAGCCTCCCTCTGGTGATATATTTTCTCTAGTAAGGTAAACCTCACCAGACAGTGCCCCAAACTAGGAACCAAGCATTCAAATACCCCCTCAAAAAAGGAGACATTCTCTTTTAAACCACCACACTGTGATCTGAGATTATTGTGAGTTAAGAAGTGAATGCGTAGATTATATCACAAAGATAAGAGGATCAAACTGTGAGTAATGAATACAACTATGGAATGGAAATGCATTTTTTTGTTTGTTTTCTGAGTGAGACAGTAAGAGTCCTGAGGGTTATATGTCCAAAAGTTACACACTGGTTTAACTTTTTAAAATTTCTGTCTGATGCTGTGCTGAGAATAGACTGTAAGGATGATAAGTACAGAGCAATGAAACAAGTTAGGAAACTTTTGAAACAGTCCAAATATGATTGTGGTTTGAATTAAAGGTAGATTTGATGAGAAGTGGTTGAATTCTGGGTATATTTCGAAAGTAATCCTAATGAGGTTGTTTGGCAGATTTGATGCATAATATGAGAAAAACCAGAATTTTTGGTTCTGAGCATATGGAAGAATAAGTGAGATAATAAAACCGTGGGAGGAACAGGTTTTAATTCTGAGAGTAGAAACTAAAAGTTTAGTTTGGGAAATTTGATTTGATATGCCTAAAGTGACTAACATATTATATATACATATATAAAATATTATGTAGTCTATATGAAAATGTATTTAGAGGATAGATCTTATGTCAAAGTCATCCTTGGCAGGTAGAGTCGATTTCTTCTTCTGACAATGAATTTCTATTTGTTTTCTATATTTTTGTTTTAGATATTTTAATTTTGAGATATCACTAAGAACTAATTGGAAATTTAAAGTCGATAGTTGTATATATAGGCCTGTAATTTATTAAAATTATTTCCTATCAATTTAATATTTAGAATGCTTGCACCATTTGTAAATATTATGAACAACATGGCTATAACTGTCTTTTATACATATTGTATATTCATTTCATAACTAATATAATTTGCATTTTTCTGATTAAGCATTTTCAACTTTTCCTTTAATTCAACTTGTTATATACTTTTGTATTTGTTTGTTTTAAAGACAAGATATTTTATACCCCAGGACAATACAGAACTTACTGTGTAGCTGTGACTGACCTTGAGTTGCCTTCACCTCCCAAAGACTGAGATTATAGGCATGCACCACGGTATCCAGTTTTCGGCTTTATGCAGTGGTAGGAATCAAACCCAGGCCTTTATGAATGCTCGTATAAATTACTAACTGAGCTACATATCTAAACTCCTTTTAAATGAATATGTGGTTAAGCTACTAGACTACTGCATTGGTTTTTAGGTTTACCATACCAAATTCCCAGTAATGATTTGGATCTGGAGACAGAAAGTAGTTTTCTTATGGTTGCAGAGGCCAGAGTACTGTAAGTAGGGAGTCACAATTTGTTAAAATATATGAACAGTATGAAAGAAAACATTATTTCCAGTATTTTCTCTTTTCTTTTAATTTTCATAGTTTTTATTGTAAACATGTCATTTTATATCATCTGTTACTCCGTCCAGTATACATTTATGCTTCACTCATAGGTTTTAACTATTCAGTTTTTTTAATTTGCTAAAATATTTAGTTAGACTTCGTGTATTTTGTATTTAGAGCATCTGTTTTACTTTTTCATTAAAATATTATCTTTAGGATAATTCTGTTCAGTTTCCTTACAATTATCCACTGTTATTTTTAATCATAAATTATTCCATGTTTCATTTTAGAATTGTTCTGATACAATTTATAATTTTGTTTGCCCTAGAAATATCATATTTTTGTATATGAATCATTTCTCAAATTTAGGAAATACAATTGTTATTATATGATTGCTTTTTCCTTTATTTATCTTTTTATTGAATTTTCATGTTTCTGTAATGATTAATAAAGTTATGTTCTTATATTTTAGGTATATGATAATCTACAAACAATGATAATTATGTCTTTTTATACTCATCACACATATGTGCTACTTAATCAGATATCAATACAAATATTTATTTTATTTTATCTACTTTACATCTGCAAATATCCATTTTGAATTATGGTAACAAACATTGTTTTCACTATAAAATTATTGTGATTTCTGCATATTTTTCGTACAACCTGAGAAGCCTTTACTGACATTTTTGTACAAATTCTCACCTGAAAGTTGTTTATTTACAATTTAAATAATTTGGACATAGTTTACATTTGCATTTCCTCAAGTTACTGTTACTGTGTGAAATGTTTTAAATAGATGAAAGAAACAGTAGTGCTTTCTTTTCTTTTACTTTTCTTTACACCACTCTTATTTGGTTTTACTCCAGGTCTCTAGTCTATCTAGTCTCAGGTTCTTGGTTAACCAAGCACTGTTGGGAATGTGTTCCATCTTGTGGAATGTGTTTTTAGTTAATTTAGCTATTGGTTGGTTACTCCCACAAGCTTTGTGCCACCATTGCCCTAGCATATCTTGGAGATTTTATACCATCTTAGATAAAAGGTTTATGGTTGGCTTGGTATTTTAATTCTCTTTTGTTTTTTGTAATTTAATTTTATTTTATTAATTACACTTTATTCACTTTATATCCCCCCATAAGTCCCTCCCTCCTCCCCTCCCAATCCCACCTTCCCTCTCCCTTCTTTACACATGCCCTTCCCAAGTCCACTGATAGGGGAGGTCCTCCTCTCATTCCTTCTGATCTTAGTCTATCAGATCTCATCAGGAGTGGCTGCATTGTCATCTTCTGTGGCCTGGTAAGGCTGCTCTCCCCTCAAGGGGAGATGATCAAAGAGCAGATCAATCAGATTATGTCAGAGGCAGTCCCTCTTCCCATTACTATGGAACCCATTTGGACACTAAACTGCCATGGGCTACATCTGTGCAGGGGTTCTAGGTCATCTCCATAACTGGTACATGGTTGGAGTATGAGGCTCTGGAAAGATCCCAGTGTTCAAATTTTCTGGTTCTGTTGCTCCCCTTGTGGGGTTCCTCTCCTCTCCAGATCTTACTATTTCCCACTTCTTACATAAGATTCCATGCACTCTGCCCAACAGTTGGCCATAAGTCTCACCATCTGCTTTGATAGTCTGCAGGACAGAGCCTTTCAGATGCCCTCTGTGGCAGGATTCTAGGCTGTTTCCTGTTTTCTTCTTCTTCTGATTTCCATCCGCTTTGCCTTTCGGGATGGGGATTGAGCACAGCTGATAAACACCTTGGCCCGATACAAAATAAACTCAAAAAATCAGTAGCCCTCCTGTATACAAAAGACAAAAGGGCTGAGAAAGAAATTAGGGAAACAACACCCTTCACAATAGCCACAAATGACATAAGGTACCTCAGAGTAACCCTAACCAAGGAAGTGAAAGACTTGTATGAAAAAAATTTCAAGTTTCTGAAGAAAGAATTAGAAGAAGATATGAGAAGATGAAAAGATCTCCCATGCTCATGGCTTGGCAGGATTAACATTGTAAAAATGGCCATCTTACCAAAAGGAATCTACAGATTCAATGCAATTCCCAGCAAATTACCAACACAATTCTTTGCAGACCTGGAAAGAAAAATTCTCAACTTCATATGGAATAACAAGAAACCCAGAATTGCTAAAACAATCCTCTACAATTAAAGATCTTCTGGAGGTATCTCCATCCCTGATCTTAAGTTGTACTATAGAGCAACAGTTTTGAAAACTGCATGGTACTGGCCTAGAAACAGAATGGCTGATCAATGGAACCAAACAGAGGATCCAGAAATAAACCCACACACTTCTGGACACCTGATCTTTGACAAAGACGCCAAAACCATACAATGGAAAGAAGATAGGTCTCCAACAAATGGTGCTGGTCTAACTGGATGTCGACATGTAGAAATATGCAAATAGATCCATACTTGTCACCCTGCACAAAACTAAAGTCCAAATGGATCAAAGACCTCAAAATAAAACCAGACACATTAAATCGCTTAGAAGAAAAAGTGAGGAAAACCCTAGAACTCATTGGTACAGGAGAAAACTTCCTGAACAGAACACCAACAGCACAGGCACTAAGATCAAAAATCAATAAATGGGACCTCATGAAACTGAAAAGCTTCTGTAAAGCAAAGGACACCAACATCAAAACAAAACGACTGCCTACAGATTAGGAAAGAATCTTCACCAACCCTTTATCTGACAGAGGGCTAATATCCAGCATATATAAAGAACTAAAGAAGCTGAAAAGCAGCAAACCAAGTAAACCAATTAAAAAATGGGGAACAGAGCTAAACAGATAATTCTCGAAAGAGGAATATCGAATGGCAGAGAAACACTTGAAGAAATGCTCAACCTCATTAGCCATTAGGGAAATGCAAATCAAAACAACCCTGAGATTTCACCTTACACCCATCAGAATGGCCAAGATGAAACACTCAAGTGACCATACATGTTGGAGAGGTTGTGGAGAAAGGGGAACCCTCCTCCACTGCTGGTGGGAATGTAAACTTGTACAACCACTCTGGAAATCAATTTGGCACTTTCTCAGACAACTAGGAATAGCGTTTCCTCAAGGTCCAGACATTCCACTCCTAGGCATATATCCAAAATTTGCTCAAGTACACAATAAGGACATTTGCTCTACCATATTTGTATCAGACTTATTTGTAATAGCCAGAAGCTGAAAACATCCCAGATGCCCCTCAACTAAAGAGTAGATGCAGAAATTTTGGTACATCTACACAATGAAGTATTACTCTGCAATGAAAAATTAGGAAATCATGAAATTTGCAGGTAAATGGTAGGACCTGGAAAGGATCATCCTGAGTGAGCTGTCCCAGAAGCAGAAAGACACACATGGTATATACTTACTCATATAAACATATAACATAAGATAAACCTACTAAAATCTGTACATCTAAAGAAACTAAATAGAGAGAAGACCCTGACTAAAATGTTCATTTCTCTTTTGAAAGCATGCAGTACTTTCCTTTACATTGGGACATTGGGATATAGGGGTAAAGGCTCTATGAAGGCACCAGCTTGACATGTCCATGTTTATTTATTTGTGTAGGTGTAAGACAGTAGTTTCTAACTCATGGTTATCAGATATCTTCCAGTGGTTGTTTCAATATTAGAACTCATTAAAAATATTTAATAAGCTTTAACATTATTAACCTCATTATTAACTTCATTGCTATTGAGTACCAGTAACATAAAGATTTTCTGTCAGGAGATGAAGAAAGAGACAAATTACTATTGACCTTAAACCTCAACATTTATTTTTCTTACTGGGTAAGATAGACATCCCAAAGAACAAACTGTAAGATTATGGGACATATTAAATAATGACAATTAAGCATACAACAGATCTTATATAAAGAGGTTTATTAGGTTGATATAAAGAGAGAGGGAGAGGAGGGAGAGCAGGACATAATGGGGAGAAAGAGGGAGAGGTGGGAAAAAGAGAGAGGGGGTGTCCTGATAGAGAAAGGGGAGAAGGCCACAGGCCAAGAGAGAAGAGGCCAGGAGCAAGAGAGACCACATGTCGGATGGTCTCTTTAAGGGTGAAGGTAACCACGTCTGCCAGGTGTGGCCACATGGCTGGCGACACATGATGATATCATAGGTTACTAGGCAACCCAGAAGCAGGTTTAGTTCCAAAATCTTAACACAAACAATAAAGTATGATTTTTTTTCATGGCAGAGCAAAACACAACAGGTGATATAGTTCCTTCTACAGTGAGTGAAGTTTTAAATATGAAGATATTATGGAAACACTATACCATATCACATTAAGATGAATCTTGAAGGTTGAGTGGGTGTTTGGACTCAAAGAAAGAAGAGCAAGGCCATTGCAGGTGTAAAAAAAATCAGTAAATGTATGTATAAGTGTGAAATTTACAAGCATATGAGGAGCATAGTTAAAATTCAAAATTGCTAATCTTGACTCTTACATCAATCAGCACATTCAAAATAAAATCTTATATTATCTGTCACTTGTGATCATTTCTGATTTTCTTCTCTTGCCTGATTCCATGGTTTGAGAGCTGCTAGTATTCCCCCAATAACCATTTTCCCTTCATTTATGAATCAAATTTTTGTTGTGCTTTTGGCTACTTTGTCAAATATTACATTTCTCCTGATGTCTATCAGGGATATAAGGCCAGCCTTTTGATTGAATTTTGGTCATCTGAATGTGAACAGAAGTGATTTATGCAACCTTTGGCCCATTAATTTGAAGGGGAGATTGGAATATATACATGATAGTAGGAGCTAGTTAGTTGTTTTAGACAGGGAGGTGATAGCTGCCTATTGATAGGTAGGGCAGAGATAATTTAGAAGGAAACAGGCTCCCCACTGATTTTTATGTTGCCTGTCCAGATTTTGATATGCAAGAAAACTTTCCTTTAGTTGAAAACAGCTATTGTGGGTCTCAGAGTTACAGCAGCCAAAACAGCATGTGGCCTAATAGAGGTTCCATTTCTATTAAAAGAATAGGACAAATTCTCAGTGGTTAATTGTGGACTCGTCAATAGGAAGCTTAGCTGATCAATGTGAAACCTCATTTGTAATCATGGTTAATGATGATCAGAGTACCCTGTGATAGCAGTCTTGTCCATTTATAAAGACGATTTCTCAACAAGTTTTGTTTCTATAGCTTAAACACCTCAAAAATCACAGGAAATTTTTGATATATTGGCATATTATATTCATGATAAGAATAGTAACCTCATGTAACAGAAAATAATGCACATAATTAAAATTATACAATGATTAAGCTAGTTGTGACCTATTATTTTAGTATAAAAAAATCAACTAAAAAGCTCCAGGCCATCCTCAAAGATGTCTTCTCATCTCCTAGGAGCTGAATGACTTCATGGCTGAGAATTTTGCCTTGAATGGTCAGTTGGAGAAAACAGAGGTTGGCAAATTAACAGATGGTTTAAAATTACCATTCCTTTGACCAGGAAAGTAGAACAAGCTGAAAATACACATAGCAGAAATGTTGACATGCAAAGGTATTACAACTAATGCACTACTATCAAATGAATCAATAATTAAAGGATTCACTCTGTTTTTCTGTGATACACAAAGCAATAAATTGATGCTGTGATTAATTAATAATTTAATTGAAGCTAAGTGCTTTAATCAATCTTAATAGCTCCTTAATGTAAGCATGCCACAAAAAATGCAGCATAACAAAATAGGGAAAAGTCTTTTATTCAATTAGCATGTTTGGAAACCCTCATATTTCATTTCTGGGAAGCATCCCAGGGCAATGCTGATTACTTAGGAAGAAAGACTGTTCAAAGGTATAGTCAGAGAGTTTCTTAAAGTGTCATCTCTAAGGACGTAATTATGTTTGGAGTGAGTGATTATTTTAGAAATGATGTCATCTGTCTTTTTGTCTAATTGGAAATTCAAAATATATGCAGGCAATTGAATCAAATTAGATTTCTTTGAGATTTGTTGCTACAAATAAATCACTGTGCATGAGCATAGGTAGTGTGAACCACACAGGAAACACTAAAACAGGAGTTGTGAAACACAAGGTCTAATCCTACCTCTGCTACTGAATAAATACTGCCAAAACTCTTTTCTAGTTCTGAAATTCTTAGATTTGCAAAAGAAAATTCAATCTTACTAGTTACAAAATTTTGTTATATTTGAATCTGAAATTTGAAAGGAGCATTAAAAATTTAATTTTCAACCCATTATAATTCAGATCTTAGAACTCAGACCTCAGCATAATGAATGAATGCTTTACTGATTAGGATTGATAAAGAGCCAATTATATCTACCTGATTGGGACCATTCATAAATGCAAACAACTCCAGTCTTAGAGTGCAAAGGAGGTTATGTCTGCCTATTATGTGCACAAATGACTTGTGTTCTTATTGAAACCTAGAGCTTGCTCATAAGTGTTATGAATAGCATAGAAGTATTTGCTTTTCTTAGCTTTAAAGTGTAATGGTACTTTTCACACTGGTATTGTATGGAAGCATTTGATTTAGCAGAAAAGAATTTTTATGTTATGTTTTACAGGCTTTTCTTTTTTAGGAGCTCATTAAATGGACTGTAACCATATATTTTCAACTCAAACCCTATATAATAAGCTATTCTATAAAGTCACCTTTCTTTATAGGATTGCAAGACATTATAGAGAGTGGCCTGATGTCATTACTATTATCTATATTTATTTATTAAAAATCACTTACAGAGATTCACTGATCCACTATAGAACACTAAATGAGAAATATACAATAGAATAATGAATCACACCTTTAGTCATATAAAACGACCCAATATTTTCCTTAAAATAAGATATTGGCCTGAGATTAGTACTGGAATGATAACTTTATGTAATCATTCCATAATCTTTTGTATGATGCTGACTAAGTTCATTTCATTATTACAGAATACTCTGGTGGTTTTTCCAGTACTTGGCAACATTCAAAACAACTCTAATCTGGAGCAGATACTTCTGTCAATCTTTGGAGTCAGTAATTTAATTAACATTAATTCCCTCTTAAATCTCATATTCCATGGCAGTAGGATGCTTTATTTGCCAATATATTTTTTGATCAAGTTTCACAGATGGTTGTCTCTCTTTGAAAGACAAAGCAAACTGCCCAAATTAAAACAACAACAAACATAAAACATATATATCCAGCCAAATAATATATGCTTATTAGAAGTAGAAATCTAGGGGTTTTATACATTTGACCTGTATTAGCTGGGAGACTTAACATACCCTTTTTTAGAGAAGTTTGTACATCCAAATTTATCAAATGTAGACTCATTTCTTATTAAACCTGAAGTATCTGCTTAATATCAATATGAATCACAACCTACTAAAGCAGATCTATAAGTAAGATTGTGAACCTTCCAACAGAAATACCAAAGTCTTAGCCATACTTCTATTGTGCTGTCATTTGGAAGTAGTCCTGACAGATGTGATCCAATAAAAATGTAGTCATGATGACTTTTAGCAAGCCCTGACTCCAATCACTGTTATCCTTATAAGTAGACGTTGAAGATGAACTAAAACACAGTGAGGGACGTGACAAAAGAGGAGGCTGAAGTGATGCAACAATACTCCGTGAAATGTCCAGGATTACCAATAGAAGAGAGTCATGAGACATATGCTCCCTCAGAGCTTCCAGAATGAATGGATTATACCGACAATATGATGTTTTGAGTCAACTTTGGTTTTACTCTTTCTTTCAAATTACTATTCTTATTGTCAGTAAGTCTTAGAACACCATCACTAAAACTGTATTTCTGCTGGTAAAACACCTTTAAAAACCCTACTGAAGTTATTGGCATCTGTCATTTAGACTAAAACTGCAACTTTTCCCTAATGTTCCTGTTTGAGCTTTTCTTCTTCTATAAGTCGCCCTCTTCTGTGATCTTCTAAACATCATTTTAACAGTGGTGGTTCTTAATTGAAAGCTACTCTGATTCTTCCCGAGAAACTTCCAAGCCAATCTCTCTCCAAACAAGTCCAAGGTTTTATGTGATGTTGCCCCTATTTTTCTGTGGTTAGTTTCCTTGGCCCTCTTTTTCATTATTCCCTATTCAGACAGGTTCTTGCTTGAATTAATTTTTTTCCAGGTGTTAACAGGGCTCTATTTTTCTCACATTTCAAGTCTCATTTCAGATACCATTCACTCAAAGGGTCTGTCTTCAACCACTCTAAATTTACTGGTTAACACTGTCTCTTTCACTGGGATGAGCTAGTTATTTTTTACCAATACTAGAGATATCATTTGTTTCCATTTCCTTGTCTGACTTCCCCAAAGACTATGAGTTATTTAAACTTTGGATTTTTATCAGGGAAAAATTATGTGTACCATACTAGCTATTTATTACATAGTCATTAGAAGCCTCCACTATGATACTCATATATTAATAGAAATTCAAAACTGTAATGAATATGGGAAATAAGTAAATAAAATAAACAAACATGACATAAAAACATGATAAAGTCTTATAACAAATACAGAGCACTCTACACTGCTGCCGGAGCCAGCCGTGCAGAGTCGAACAGTTCTTGAGTTGGGTGTGAGGATTAAAATTAATAAAATAAACACACAGTACACAGGAAACTTTTTAAAGGTCCAGACTCGACAGCTTTTGCAAAAGGCAGACTGCTGCAGCAAGCAGCAAGTCTCAAGTGCTGCCTCATCCTCTGCCTCCAGCCTTCTGCCCACTTTATTATTTGAAGAGTTACTTTAGCCAGTAAAACATCTCAGAACAATAGGTTAATTTGCACAAGGAGCCTGAGGAAGAGGTGTAACCCTCACAAGCTATCCCACCTGTTGTCATAAACAAAAGGAGATGGACTTGCAAGTTCTCCTCTGCCATTAGTAAAGACCTGCTAAAAGCCATCTCTCCACCGATATTAAAATATCAAAGCAGGCTGCTGAGTCTGGCTCCCGACACACTGCAAGGAAAAAATGAGAGAAAAGGAAGGATGGAAAAAAGGAGGGTAGGGAGTGATGGAAGAAAAGAAGGAAGGATAGAACATGAAAAAGGAAAACATGGCATTTGGTAAGGTTTCTGTTTTACCACTTATCTAATAAGTTTTATTCTTTTCATGCATTAGCTTTAAAAATGAAGAATAATAAATTGAGTAAGGGATCATAAACATATTGATAGTTGCTAGCACCAAAAAAAAAAAAATAGAGAAATACAGCAATTTAAGTTTTTTATTACATGAAAGGACATAAAAAGTAGAATTTTTTTTAAATGGGTGGTAATGAGTGTATTAGAACGACAAATTAGATCTGTTCAATGGAAAGGAAGAAACTAACAACTAGTAGGAAAAAAAGGCATAAATACAGGAGCAAAGTCCTACTGAAGGTGAAAAGTATTGAAATTCAAGGTACAGGCCAATGCATTGGAAGGAAACATTTTTATTACTATTATTAATTACACTTTATTCATTTTGTATCCCCCCATAAGCCCCTCCCTCCTCCCCTCATGACCCCACCCTTCCTCCCCCTTCTGCATGCATGTCCCTCCCCAAGTCCACTGATAGGGGAGGTCTTCCTCTCCTTCTTTCTGATCTTAGACTATCAGTTCTCATCAGAAGTGGCTGCATTGTCATCTTCTGTGGCCTGGTAAGGCTGCTCCCCCCTCAGGGGGGGTGATCAATGAGCAGGCCAATCAGATTATGTCAGAGGCAGTCCCTCTTCCCATGTATCTTTTATTTGCATGATGTAATTATCATCTCTTAGGCTTACTACTGAATGAGCTCACCCTTTCTAGCTCTTTATAAACTCAGGACTGCTGGTTCAACTCAGATGTTCTGACTCAAACACCTCTCCATGTTGACTTATTCATTTTGACTTCTCTTGTCTTCTCACAGAATTGCTCCACTTGGACTCCACAAACTGAACTACACTGACTACACTGGCAGCATGAACTCAGTTGTACTCACCTGAACTGCACTGAACTCAACTGCACTGTACGGACTGCACTGACGTACACCTGACTTAGTTCAACTGAATTGTCTGCTCAACTGTACTGCCCTGAGCTGAATTGCCACTGCACTGCCTCTCAACTGACTCCCCACTGTTAACTGAGTGACCTATCTAACTGAATTGGCTCTCTCCCTGTCCTGATTTTAAGTATATTCTCTTTCCTGTCTGTTCTGAGAATTGGGCATATACTATTCTGTCAAGTCTCTGATTCACTAAGGGTATGCCTGTATTCCAGCAGAAGGATTAAAGTTATATGGTGTGTCTGCATTTTAGCCAAATAACATAGACTACAAGAGCAATCACTTTGCCGGATTAAAATTCCTCTACATTGTATAAATGTTTTGCTGGTGTGTGTGTGTGAACCATGTGCAGCTCAATGTCTGTGTCAGTCAGTATATGGTGCTGGGAATAAACCCAGTTCTATTTAAGAGCAGAAAATGCTCTTAACTTCTGAGTCATCTCTAAGGTCCAAATAAACACTTCATTTATAATAACAGGAAGGCAGTAGAGTATGGTGTTCAGAATCTCTGTGGAGACAGATTTCCTGGTCTTCAACCTCTTGTTGTTGATCTGGCTGTGGAAAAATGCTTTCGTATCCTTCTCTCTAAGATTAAAATAAAAAATATATAGGATATAGCTTATACATCAACTATAAATAATGCATCTGTTAGAGCAGGTAAGGTTTATACAGTAGTTATTGGCACATACTCAATGCACAATTAAGTGTCAGCTGTTGTTATTGTTACTGGTGAAATTATGTGCTGACATATGTAGGTGTGTTGATGAAACTGTTGTTGAGAGGGTGAAGCAGTTATCAATTGACTAAATGTATAGGTTAAAGATTAATGAAGATATGAGCAGAGACGTTTGTGAAAAAAAATAGAGGGGACAGAGAAGACATTTGTTTGTGAAAAGATTTTTCTCAGTAGGAATAATCTAGTTCTGAAAGCCCTACATAAATGAGTTGTTATAAAGAACAAATGAGATAATATTGAGAAAACTGTTGAAAATCACTGTAAGAGGGGGCTCCACACTGTGACCAGTGCACACAGTATCTGAGGGGCAGAGGATCTGAAACTCTGAAACTGGTAGACAGACAGGCAGCTGAACCCAGAGCATCAACATTGAGGCTTCCAAGGCTAGAGGGGACAACCTGTGAGCTGCGAAAGATTGGATACAGGCTCGGGGACATCACTGAGGTCTAGGAATGGCAATGTGTGGACCCCCTCTGCACTTTCTCATGTCCCAGTGGGGCTGTGAATGCTTAACCCCAGGTCAGGGTCTCTCTGCTGTAGCAGCCAAACAGCTGACACCACCAGTTACCTTGCAGTCCTAAATCTGTAGAGAACCATGGGAACCCTGCACTTTCCACATACACCTGAGGATGAGGGCATGCAGAGCCCAATACCCCAGGACCCTCTGCACTAGTCAGATATGGGATCCTTCACAGCCACAGCCCCACTGTGGGCAACATCCCTGGGACAGTTTTCTCAACATTCAAACCCCTTTTCTGTGGGCCTCCTAGTGGAGTCCAGGCAAGCAATTTCTAGAACAAAGATGGCACAGAACAAACAGATCTGAGTGCCTGGAACAAAATACAACAGGCCTGTGGGCCACTAAGCAATTCAGGGCACCAGCACATGCGCACTTTCCCTTGCCAACTGCGACAGTACCCCTACCTGAGCTTATGGTCCACCCTTGCAGGCATCTACATGGCTTGCCCCTGGTCCTTCAAGGCATGCTTCCACGCACACTCTCTAGCTTGTGCACACGCACCTGAGACCTTCCTTCCTTAGGTGCATCTGATACACCAACATCCACTCTCAAACTGGTGGACTTCTCTCATCTTTCTGAAGGATGATAGTCAAGACTCCAAAGACAGACAGACCCAGTTAGCAGCACAGGCTCTGGGAACAAATAGCTAAGACTACGGATAAGCAGATAGCTAAAGGTTGGTATAAGAGCACATCTAACAAAAAAATAATAATAATAATCAGGGTATCTGAGGACTCCAAGAAGGCAGCTGCAAGTGTGCACTCTTTCTGAACGGCAGAGAATCTGAAACTCCAAAACTGGTGAGTGGATGGGCAGCTGAAGCCAGAGGATAGACTTTGAGACTTCTCAGGCTAAAGGGGACAACCCATGAACAGGGACAGCTTGGATCCAGGCCTCCCCTTGAAAGTCTCCTGGGTCCGAGAGTGGCAAACTATTGATTCCTATACTTTCAGATGTACCTTCACTTGTTAAAGCAGCATTACAGTTGCTGCAGTGTGGCAGGGAGTGCATAACCTCAGCTATGGGGCCTCCTTACCCTAAAGGCCAAATAGGGGACCCAAATTTGAGAGTAGAAAACTGTGGAGCCTCTGCATTTAGGACAAATGCCTGCAAGTGAGTGCATCTGAAAGAGTACATGCTTCCAAATTCCCAGATCCAGGGTCCCTCTATGCTACTGACCAGACATCAGATCCCTCCCACACACACACCTCCACTGTGGACAACATAGAGATTCCTGGGACAGCTTTCTCAACATTGAAGCCCCTGATCTGTGTGTCTACCAGTGGAGTCCAAGCATACAATTCCTGGAGCCCAGACAAATTTGAATACCAGGAAGACAGTACTACAGGCCTGTAAGGCACTGAGGAATTCAGGTCACTTGCACATGCTCATTTCAGCCACAAACAGCACCAGAACCACCTACTGCACTTAAACTCCATGCTTCCAGGCATCTACCAGTTCGGGCACTCTGTCATTCAAGGCACACTTTCACACACATGCCCACACTTGAGCTCATGCACCTGTGCCATTCCTTGCTTAGCTACAGCTGAAACACCAACATCCACACTCAAACCAGTGATCCTCTCTCGTCTTTCTGAAGAATACTCCAAACACCAGAGGCAGACAGACCCAGTCTGAAGTACAGACTCCAGGAACAAACACTGAAAGTTACAGATAAGCAGATGGCTAGAGGTTGGCATAAAACACATCCAACAAAAATCAGGACATCATGGCTTCACCAGCAACCCCAAAAATCAATGGATATTTAAATTCATCAGAAATACAGAAAATTATCTCAAATCTATGCTTATCCAGTTATTAGAGGCATATAATGAAAGCTCTTAAAGAAATACAGGCAAATACACCCAAACCAATGGAGGCACATGTAGAGGCACAGGTAGAGGCCTATAGAGAGGAAAAGAACAAAAAAAATGGAGGCCATGATGGAAAGACAGGAATCCATATTCAAACATATGAAGGAAATGGTGCAAGACATGAATAAGAAATCAGAATAAGAATAAGAATAAGAAATAAGAAATAAGAAAACAGAAGAAAACAGAATAAGAATCAATAAAGAAAACACAAACTGACAAAACCCTGGAGCTGGAGAATTTAGAGAAAAGATCAAGAACCACAATGGTAAGCATCACCAACAGAATACAGGATATGGAAAGAGAATCTAAAGTGCTGAAGATACAGTTGCAGAAATTGATACATCTCTAAGAGAAAAAAAATGAAATCAGAAAAGTTACAAAAACAAAACATCCAAGAAATCAAGAACACCATGAAAAGATGATTTCTAAGAATAATAGGAATAGACGAAAAAGAAAACTCCAGGTTGCAAGGTCCAGAAAAATCTTTTTTTAATTTATTTTTTTATTAGTGACAGTTTATTCATTTTGTATACCAGCTGTAGCACCCTCTCTAATCCTCTCCCAATCTTCCACTCCCACTCCCTTCTCATCTCCTACCATGCCCCTTCCCAAATCCACTGATAGGCAAAGACTTCCTTCCCTTCCCTCTGACCCTGTCCTATCAGGTCTCATAATGACAGGCTGCATTGTCTTTCTCAGTGGCCTGGTAAGGCTGTCCCTTTTCATGGAGAGGTGATCAAAGAGTCAGCCCCTGAGTTCATGTCAGAGGCAGTCCCTGTTTCCATTACTTGGGAACCTACTTGGAGACTGAGCTGCTATAGGGCTACATCTTTGCATGGACTTGGTTGGAGTATCAGTCTCAGAAAAGACCACTGTTCCCAAAATTTTTTCGTCTGTTCCTCTCTTTGTGTAGCTCTTGTCCCCTCGTGGTCTTTCTCTCTCCTCCTTCTTTCATAAGATTCTCTGCACTCTGCTCACAGTTTGGCTAGGAGTCTCAGCTGCTTTGATACCCTGCTGGGCAGAGTTTTCAGAGTCCCTCCTGTTCCCTGTTTCCTCCCTCTTCCAAAGTTCATCCCATATGTCTTTTTGAATGAGGACTGATCATCTTACCCAGGGACCTCCGCTTGCTTAGCTTCTTTAGGCGTATTGATTTTAGTATGATTAACCTATATTATATGTCTACTATCTACTGATAAATGAGTACATACAATGTGTGTCTTTCTGCTTTTGGAATAACTCACTAAGGATGATCTTTTCTCGTTCCCACCATTTGCCTGCAAATTTCATCATTCCCTTATTTTTAATTGCTAAGACGTATTCCATTGTGTAAATGTACTACAATTTCTGTATCCATTCATCAATTGAGGGACATCTGGGTTGTTTCCAGATTCTAGCAACTATGAATAAAGCTGCTACAAACATGGTTGAGTAAATATTCCTGTTTTATACTTGAGCATATTTGGGTATAGCTGTATCTTGAGGTAGCACTATTCCTAATTCTCTGAGAAAGTGCCAGATTGATTTCCGAAGCAGTTGTGCAAGTTTACATTCTTACCAGCAATGGAGGAAGAATCCCCCTTTTCCACCCCCTCTCCAACATGTATTGTCCCTTGAACTTTTGAGCTTAGCCCTTCTGATGGGTGTAAGGAAAAATCTTACAGTGGTTTTGATGGTTTATTTCTCTGATAACTAAGGATGTTGACCATTTCTTTAAGTGTTTCTGTGCCATTCAATATTGCTCTATTGAAAATCCTGTTTGGCTTTGTATCACAGCTTTTAAATTGGGTTACTTGATGTTTTGCTTTTTAAATTTGTGAGTTCTTTATATATTCTGGATATTAGTCTTCTTTCAGACACAGGGTTGGTGAAGATCTTTTCCCAGTCTGTAGGCTGTTGTTTTGTTCTGACAGTGTCCTTTGCTTTATTGAAGCTTTACACTTTCCTGAGGTCCCATTTATTGATTGTTGATCTTAGAGCCTGTGCTATTCAGGAAGGTGTTCTGTTCAGGATGTTGTCTTCTGTGCCAACGAGTTGGAAGCTTTTTCCCCATTTTTTTCTTCTAACTGATTTAGTGTGTCTGGTTTTATGTTGAGGTCTTTGATCCACTTGGATTTTTAGTTTTGTGCAGGGTGATAAATATGGGTCTATTTGCATTTTTCTACATGTATACATCCAGTTATACCAGCACCACTTGTTGAAGATGCTATCTTTATTCCATTGTATTGTTTTTTAGTCTTTGTCAAAAATCAAGTATCTGTAGGTGTGTCGGTTTATTTCTGGGTCTTCTATTTGATTCAATTGATCCACCAAACTGTTTCCATGCCAGTATCATGCAGTTATCATTACTATTATCTGTACTACAGCTTGAGATCAGGGATTGTGATACCTCCAGACTATTCGTTGTTGTACAGGTTTGTTTTAAGGCATTTTAAGGTTTTTTTTTTCCATATGAATTTTGAATTGTTCTTTTATTTTCTGTAAAAAATCATGTTGGCATTTGTCACTGAATTTGTAGGTTCCTTTTGGTCAGATGGTCATTTTCAATATGTTATTCCTACTAATCCATGAGCATGGGATAACTTACTTCCTTTCTCAGAGACTTCACATTTTTCTTTTCTTTTTCATACAGGTCTTTTACTTGCTTAGAATCACACCAAGGTATTTTATGTTATCTCTGGCTATTTTAATAGGTGTTGTTTCCCTAAATTCTTTCTAAGCTCTTTAATCTTTTATGTACAGGATGGCTTCAGAATTTTTTAATTTAATTTGTATCCAGCCACTTTGCTGAAGTTGTTTATCAGCTAAATGAGTTCTCTGGTAGAATGTTGTGGTTTCTCATGTATAGTACCGTATCATCTGCAAATAGTGATACTTTGACTTCTTCCTTTCCAATTTGTATTCCCTTGATCTCCTTTAGTTGTCTTACTAAGATTTCAAGTAATATGTTGCAGAGATACAGAGAGAATGGGCATCCTTGCCTCATCCTTGATTTCAGTGGGATTGATTGAAGTTTTTCTCTGATTAGTTTTATGTTGGCTATAGGCTTGCTGTGTACTGTTTTTACTATGTTTAGGTATGAGCCATATATCCCTGATCTCTACAAGACGTAAAACATGAACTGGTCTTGAATTTTGTCAAATGCTTTTTCAGTATCTAAGAAAATGAGCATGTGGTTTTGCTTTTTTTTTTTTTTAACTTCTGTTTGTTTATGTGGTAGATTACATGGATGGATTTATGTATATTGAACCAAGCCTGCATGCCTGGGATGAAGCCTACTTGGTGATGGTGAATATCTATTATGTGTTCTTGGATTTGTTTTGCTAGTATCTTATTGAATATTTTTGCATTGATGTTCATAATAGAGATTGGTCTGAAGTTTTCTTTTTTGTTAGGTCTTTGTGAGGTTTAGGTATCAAGGTAACTGTGGCCTCATGGAATGATTTTGGTAATGTTCCTTCTGTTTCTGTTTTGTGGAATAGTTTGAAGAAAAGCAGAGTTAGCTCTTCTTTGAAGGTCTGGTAGAATTCTTTGCTAAAACCGTCTTACCTTGGGTTTTTTTTTTTCTTTTCTTTTTTTTTTTTTGGAAGGGAGAATTTTCAAGATTGCTTCTATTTACCTAGGGGATATAGGACTGTCTAATCTATTTACCTGATCTTTGTTTAGCTTTGATAAATGGAATCTATCAAGAAAATTGTCCATTTAGATTTTCAAATTTTGTGATGTATAGGCTTTTGAAGACCTAAAGGTTCTTTAAATTTCCTCAGTGTCTGTTGCTATGTTCCCCTTTTCCTTTCTTATTTTGCTGATTTTGCTTTCTCTGTCTGACTTTTAGTAAGTTTGGGTAAAGGTTTTGATATCTTGTTGACTTTCTTAATCAATCATTTCTTGGTCCATAAATGAAAAGGGAGATATAATGGCAGAAACTGAGAAAATCCAAACAAAAGCCTATATGCGAGGGAGCCATGATGGCAGCACCAGGTGAGCACTGTGTCTGAGAAGCAGGACAGCAGTCTCCATGCAGCGACCAGGAGACTGAACTCTGGGCCCTAAAACTACAGCGATCATGTTTTCCAGGTGAGGGGAGGCTCCCACAGTGTGGGAATTGGCCGGGTCCACTCTCGGCTGCCCAGCTAGAACCCGGAAGAAATCCCAGGGAACACTGGCTTTGGGTCTCCATGCTGGAGCATCAAGCCTGCATGTCCAGATCACTTTCCCAGGCTGATCGGTGGGCAAAAGGGTGCCTGAGACTGGGAGTACAAGTCGCAAGAAAACCCCATGGGGAAGCAAAGTTGCGAGTCTGATTACGGGTCACCCAGTCTTTCCCTGGAAGGTCTTGGGGACTGCAGGCACCCGCCAACATCACAAATGAGCTCCCGCCACACAGAGAGCTGTGCGCCCAGCTCACAAGTACAAAGGAGCTGTGTGCCCCAGTGCAAAAGAGACTGGGAACCCCTGTCCGAAGAGGGCCCCACAGGGAAGGAAGAAACCGTGCTGCTGGGGTCACCTAGGCTTTGCCTGGGGAAAGTCTAGCAGACCACAGATTGCAAACAGGCAAGTACATCCAGCCATCACAGATCCGGGCCCAAGCAGGGAGCACAGAATTATTGGGGACCCAGCTCCCGCAGACTAGCAGGTGGGCGCACACTCCTCCAACCCAGAGGCCTGCTTTGTACCAACTACTCCTTACAGACAGAACTATGTGCCCCAAGACACCAGAGTCCTAGAGTCACTGTCTGGAGAAACCCTCACAGGGAACAAGGAATGAAGCAAAGGGGACAGATTTAGGCAACCCAGTATATCCCTGGAAAAGGTCCCACAGACTGACCCAACCCAGGGAACTGCTGTGCCCCAGATAGCCTGCTGTTACCAGGAGAGCAGTACTCACACGCCACAGATTACCTCTTGGGTTCTGGGGCACAGAGCACCAACCTCAGACCCACAAAAGACCAGGAACCCTGAGATCAACCCCCAGATACAGCTCCAAGGGGCAACCAGTTATCCCTAACAAAACCGACCAAACCACGGGACACAAAGGTTACAGCAGCTGATCACTGAATTTACAGCAAGAAACCCAGAGGGAGAGCAGCTGTCTACAGGACTTCTCCCGGTGAGAGGAGAGCCCTCTTGACTAAAAAGGAACACAGTTACCACCCAGGTCTCTATGCCTGAGGTGAGCTGTAGCAACTCCTGAAAAACACCGGCCATCCAGTGACTATACCCAAAAAGCTGAGAAGGCTTCCTTCAGGAAAAACCATCTTCCTGCCAAAGAGATTCTCTCCACTACAAGAGTCCAGGAACAACCAGAAACTAACTTCAAACAACTAAGATAGCCCAATGGGTAGAGGACAGTGTAAAAGTTCCACCAAAAAACGCCAGAGCAATATGGCATTTGCAGAACCCAGTTATCCAGGGGCAAGTAGCCCTAGACACCCCAGCATAATTGAAATTCAAGGAGATGCCCTAACATCTATGCTCATGAAGAAGATAACAGAGGAAACAAAAAATACGAAAAGAAATAGAGGAAGTTGCAGCCAAACAGTTTGTGGTCTTAAGAGAGGAAATGCTTAAATCACTGAATGAAATAAAAGAAACAGTGGATTGTTCAAACAAACAGCTGAAGGAATTGATGGAAAAACATGAAAGTACAGTCAGAGAGGTGAAGGAAAACAACAAAATACCTCAAGACCTGACGATAAAATTGGAAAAATAAAAAAAAAACAACACACAAATGGAAGAAATGATGGAGAGAAAGAACTTAGGGAAGAAAGCAGGAACTACAGAGGTTACCATAACCAACAGGCTACAAGAAATAGAAGAAAGAATCTCAGGTGTGGAAGATACAATGGAAGAAATCAATGTATCTGTCAAAGAAAATGTTAAATCCAAAAAATTCCTGACACAGACCGTCCACGAAATCCAATACATGATGAAAAGACAAAACCTAAGAATAATAGGTAGAGAGGAAAAAGAAGACTCCCGTCTCCAAGGCCCAGAAAATATTTTCAACAAAATCATTGAAGAAAATTTCCCCGACTTAAAGGAGAGGCCAATAAGAATACAAGAGGCCTACAAACACCCAATAAATTAGACCAGAAAAGAAAATCTTCCCCCCACATAATAATCAAAACAGTAAGTATACAGAACAAAGAAAAAATACTAAAAGCTGCAAAAGAAAAAGGCCAAGTAACATACAATGGCAAACCTACTAGAATCACACCTGACTTTTCAACATAGACTATGAAAGCCAGAAGGGCCTGGACGGATATCATGCAGACCCTAAGAGAACACAGATGTCAGCCCAGGCTACTATACCCTGCAACACTCTCAGTCCTCATAGATGGAGAAAACAAGATATTCAATGACAAAAACAAGTTTCAACAATACCTACATACAAATCCAGCATTACAGAAGATACTGAAGGGAAAATACAACCCAAGAAAATTAGCTTCTGTCAAGAAAACACAGGAAATAAATAGCCTTACTACAGTAAAACTAAAAGCAACCAAGCACACAACCTTATGACGACAGCCAACATCAAATTCAAAGGATCTAACAGCCACTGGTCATTAATCTCTCTCAACATCAACGGACTCAACTCTCCAGAAAACAGACACAGATTAACAGAATGGATACATAAACAAAACCCAGCAATCTGTTGCATAAAAGAAACACACCTAAGTCACAAAGATACATATTACCTGAGGGTAAAAGGTTGAAGATGACTTTCCAAGCAAAGGGACCCAAGAAACAAGCAGGAGTAGCCATTCTAATATCTGATAAAATAGACTTTCAACCAAAATTAATCAAAAGAGATGGGGAAGGACACTTCATACTCATCAAGGGAAAATTCCACCAAGAAGACATCACAATCCTGAACATCTATGCTCCAAATACAAGAGCACCCACATTTGTAAAAGAAACATTGATAAAATTAAAACCACATATAGATCCACACACACTAATAGAGGGAGACATCAACACCCCACTCTCAACAAAGGACAGGTCAACAAAACAGAATTTAAACAAAGAAACAATATCTCTGACAGAGGTCATGAATCAAATGGACCTAATAGACATTTACAGAAACTTACAACCAAACACAAAAGAATTTACCTTCTTCTCAGCACCTCGTGGAACCTTTTCCAAAATAGACCACAGAGTTGGTCACAAAGCAAGCCTCAACAGATACAAGAAGATTGAAATAATCCTTTGTATCTTGTCTGATCACCATGGAATAAAGCTGGACCTCAATAACAACAGAAATAGCAAAAAGCCTACACATACATGGAAACTGAACAACTTGTTACTAAATGACAGCTGGGTCTGGGAAGAAATAAAGAAAGAAATTAAAGTCTTCCTAGAACTCAATGAAACTGAAGACACAACATACCCAAACTTGTGTGACACAATGAAGCAGTGCTAAGAGGAAAGTTCATAGCACTAAGTGCCTTCAAGAAGAAATTGGAGACAGCACATTCAAGCAACTTAATGGCTCACTTAAAAACCCTAGAAAAAGTAGAAGCAGACACAACAAGAAGGAGTAGAGTGCTGGAAATAATCAAACTCAGGGCTGAAATCAATCAATTAGAAACAAATAAAACAATTCAAAGAATCAATGAAACCAAGAGCTGGTTCTTTGAGAAAATCAACAAGATTGACAAACCCTTAGCCAAGCTAACTAAAAGGCAGAGAGACACCATCCAAATCAACAAATCAGAAATGAAAAGGGGGACATAACTACAGACACGGAGGAAATCCAAACAATCATTAGGACGTACTTCAAAAGTCTATATGCCACAAAATTTGAAAATCTAAATGAAATGAACAATTTTCTTGATCGATTTCACTTACCAAAGCTGAATCAGGACCAGGTAAATCAATTAAATAGTCCTATATCCCCCAAAGAAAAGGAAGTGGTCATCAAAAGTCTCCCAACCAAAAAGAGCACAGGACCAGATGGCTTCAGCGCAGAATTCTACCAGACCTTTAAAGAAGAGCTAACACCAATTCTCTTAAAACTATTCCACAAAATAGAAACAGAAGGAACATTACTAAACTCATTCTATGAAGCCACAGTCACCTTGGTACCTAAACCTCACAAAGACTCAAAAAAGAAAGAGAATTTCAGGCCAATTTCCCTTATGAACATTGATGCAAAAATACTTAACAAAATACTTGCATACCGAATACAAGAACACATCAAAGATATCATCCACTATGACCAAGTAGGCTTCATCCCAGGTATGCAGGGTGGTTCAATATATGGAAATCCATCAATGTGATCCACCATATTAACAAACTGAAAGAAAAAAAAAACACATGATAATCTCCCTAAATGCTGAAAAAGCATTTGACAAAATCCAACATCCATTCGTTTTTAAAGTATTGGAGAGATCAGGGTTACAAGGCACATATTTAAACATAGTAAAGGCAGTATACAGCAAGCCTATAGCCAACATCAAACTGAACGGAGAGAAACTTAAAGCAATCCCACTGAAATCAGGGACAAGACAAGGCTGCCCACTCTCACCATATCTCTTCAACATAGTTCTGGAAGTCCTTGCTAGAGCAATAAGACAGTTGAAGGAGATCAAGGGGATACAAATTGGAAAGGAAGAAGTCAAATTATCATTATTTGCAGATGATATGATAGTATACGTGAGTGACCCCAAAAACTCTACCAGGGAACTCCTATAGCTGATAAACACCTTCAGCAAAGTGGCTGGATACAAAATTAACTAAAAAAAATCAGTAGCCCTCCTGTATACAAAAGACAAAAGGGCTGAGAAAGAAATTAGGGCAACAACACCCTTCACAATAGCCACAAATGACATAAAGTACCTTGGTGTAACTCAAACCAAGCAAGTCAAAGATTTTATGAAAAAAATTTCAAGTCTTTGAAGAAAGAATTGGAAGAAGATATGAGAAGTTGGAAAGATCTCCCATGCTCATGGCTTGGCAGGATTAACATAGTAAAAATGGCCATTTTATCAAAAGCAATCTACAGAATCAATGCAATTCCCAACAAATTACCAACACAATTCTTACAGACCTGGAAAGAAAAATTCTCAACTTCATATGGAATAACAAGAAACCCCGAATTGCTAAAACAATCCTCTACAATTAAAGATCTTCTGGAGGTATCTCCATCCCTGATCTTAAGTTGTACTATAGAGCAACAGTTTTGAAAACTGCATGGTACTGGCCTAGAAACAGAATGGCTGATCAATGGAACCAAACAGAGGATCCAGAAATAAACCCACACACTTCTGGACACCTGATCTTTGACAAAGACGCCAAAACCATACAATGGAAAGAAGATAGGTCTCCAACAAATGGTGCTGGTCTAACTGGATGTAGACATGTAGAAATATGCAAATAGATCCATACTTGTCACCCTGCACAAAACTGAAGTCCAAGTGGATCAAAGACCTCAACATAAAACCACACACATTAAATCAGCTAGAAAAAAAAAAAACTGGGGAATAATCTAGAACTCATTGGTACAGGAGAAAACTTCCTGAACAGAACCGAACAGCACAGGCTTTAAGAGCAACAATCAATTAATGGGACCTCATGAAACTGAAAAGCTTCTGCAAAGCAAAGGACACCATCATCAATACAAAACAACTGCCTACAGATTGGGAAAGAATCTTCACCAACTCTTTATCTGACAGAGGACTCATATCCAGTATATTTAAAGAACTAAAGAAGCTGAAAAGCAGCAAACCAAGTAATCCACTTAAAAAATGGGGAACAGAGCTAAACAGAGAATTCTCTGTAGAGGAATACCGAATGGCAGAGAAGCACTTAAAGAAATGCTCAACCTCATTATCCATTAGGGAAATGCAAATCAAAACAACCCTGAGATTTCACCTTACACCCATGAGAATGGCCAAGATAAAAAACTCAAGTGATAATACATGCTGGAGAGGTTGTGGAGAAAGGGGAACCCTCCTCCACTGCTGGTGGGATTGTAAACTTGTACAACCACTCTGGAAATAAATCTGGCATTTTCCCAGACAACTAGGAATAGCGCTTCCCCAAGATCTGGCCATTCCACTCCTAGGCATATATCCAAAAGAGGCTCAAGTATACAAAAAGGACATTTGCTCGACCGTATTTGTAGCAGCTTTATTTGTAATAGCCAGAAGCTGGAAACAACCCAGGTGCCCCTCAACTGAAAAATGGATGCAGAAATTGTGTTACATCTATACAATGGAATATTACTCAGCAAGGAAATGTAAGGAAATCATGAAATTTGCAGGTAAATGGTGGAACCTGGAAAGGATCATCCTGAGTGAGTTGTCCCAGAAGCAAAAAGACACACGGTATATGCTCACTCATATAGGCATACAACATAGGACAAACCCACTAAAATCTGTGCATCTAAAGAAACTAAGCAAGAAAGATGACCCTAACTAAAACGGTCAATCCCCATCCTGAAAGGCAAAGAGTATGGACATCAGAAGAAGAAAACAGGAAACAACCTAGGAACCTTCTACAGAGGGCTTCTGAAAGCCAGAAGAAGAAAATAAGAAACAAACTAGGAACCTACCACAGAGGGCCTCTGAAAGCCTCTGCCCTGCAGACTACCGATGCAGATGCTGAGCCTAATGGCCAACTGTTGGGCAGAGTGAATGGAATTTTATGTAAGAAGTGGGAAATAGTAATAGCTGGAGAGGACAGGGTCTCCACAAGGAGAGCAACAGAAGAAGAATAATTGAACACAGGGAACTTCCCAGAGACTCATACTCCAACTAAGGACTATTCATGGAGATAACCTAGAACCCCTGCACAGATGTAGCCCATGGAAGTTCAGTTCCCAAGTGGGTTACATAGTAATGGGAAGAGGGACTGCCTCTGACATAATCTGATTGGCCTGCTCTTTGATCAACTCCCTCTGAAGGGGGAGCAGCCTTACCAGGCCACAGTAGACGACAATGCAGCCACTTCTGATGAGAACTGATAGACTAAGATCAGAAAGGAGAGGATAACCTCCCCTATCAGTGGACTTGGGGAGTGGCATGCATGCAGAAAGGGGAAGGAGGGTGGGATAGGCAGGGGAGTAGGGAGGGGCTTATGGGGGGATACAAAATGAATAAAGTGTAATTAATAGAATTTTTTTTTAAAAGGGAAAAAAAAGCCTATATGCCACAAAATTTGATACAGCACTTTCAGTGACATGGTTATTGCAGTGTTGCAACTCTTTGATTGGGGAGGGGAGATATTGGATAAGGTCTATATAAACTTGGCAAAGTGGGTAGGGGTTTTGGGGTGAACTGGGTGCTGAGGGTCTGGGAAGGTTTTATTTCCATGGAGAGGAATTCCCAGTGCTAGGCTGCATGACAACCTCAACAATTGAAAAGTTGGAAGTCAGAAGACTGTGCTGGGCATGCAGTCACCTAACAGAGACAGATTGATTCTTTTTTAAATATTTAGTATTTATTTATACATTCATTCACTTTACATACCAATCTTCACCTTATTGTCAGTCCTCTCCTTGTGGTTCCACCCTACTCCATCCTCCCTCCTCTACTTCTCAGAAAAGAGGAGACCCCTACCAAACTACTCCAGTATATCAAGATGCATCAGGACCAAATGCATCCTCTTCCATTTTCTTACTCCTACTGATCTCAAGACTGAAATTTTCTGGGCTTGGACTGATGGATTTTAGCAAGATTATCCTTTACTTTAAAGGTAGTATCTGAGTATACACCATACTTGTCTTTCTCTGTCTGGGTGACCTCCATCAGAGCTTGCTTTTTTTTTTTTCCTACTACCATCATTTGCATGCAAATTTTATAATATTTTTTTCTTTATTTTAGTATTATTATTTTTTTTTACACTTTATTCACTTTGTATCCCTCCCATAAGGCCCTACATTCTTCCCTCCAAATCCCATCCTCCCTCTCCCTTCTTCACGCATGCCCTTCCCAAGTCCACTGAGAGGGGAGGTCCTCCTCTCCTTCCTTCTGATCTTAGTCTATCAGATCACATCAGGAGTGGCTGCATTTTCATCTTCTGTGGCTTGGTAAGACAGCTCTCCCCTCAGGGGGAGGTGATCAAAGAGCAGATCAATCAGATTATGTCAGAGGCAGTCCCTCTTCCCATTACTATGTAACCCACTTAGACACTAAACTGCCATGGATTACATCTGCACAGGGGTTTTAGGTTATCTCCATGCCTGGTACTTGGTTGGAGTATGGGTCTCTGGGAAGACAACTGTATTCAAATCTTCTAGTTCTGTTGCTCTCCTTGTGGGGTTCCAGTCCTCTCCATAACCTACTATTTCCCACTTCTTACATAAGATTCCATGTACTCTGCCCAACAGTTGGCCATAAAGTCTCAGCATCTGCTTTGATGGTCTGCAGGGCAGAGCCTTTCAGAGGCCCTCTGTGGAAGGCTCCTAGGTTGTTTCCTGACTTTTTCTTCTTCAGATGTCTTTGCCTTTTGGAATGTGTATTGAGGGTTTTAGTCAGGGTCCTCTCTCTTGATTAGTTTCTTTAGATGGACAGATTTTAGGTTTATCCTATAAGTCTATATGGGTGAGTATATACCGTGTGTGTCTTTCTGCTTCTGGGACAGCTCATTCAGGATGATCCTTTCCAGGTCCCACAATTTACCTGCAAATTTCATGATTCCTTATTTTTCATTGCAGAGTAATACTTCATTGTGTAGATGTACCAAAATTCTGCATTCACACTGCAGTTGAGGGGCATCTGAGCTGCTTCCAGCTTCTGGCTATTACAAATAAGTCTGATACGAATATGGTTGAGCAAATGTCCTTATTGTGTACTTGAGCCCCTTCTGGATATATGCCTAGGAGTGGAATGGCTGGATCCTGAGGAAGCGCTATTCCTAGTTGTCTGAGAAAGTGCCAAATTGATTTTCAGAGTGGTTGTACAAGTTTACATTCCCACCAGCAATGGAGGAGGGTTCTCCTTTCTCCACAACCTCACCAGCATGAGTTTTTCATCTTGGCCATTCTGATGGGTGTAAGGTGAAATCTCAAGGTTGTTTTGATTTGCATTTCCTTAATGGCTAATGAGGTTGAGCATTTCTTCAAGTGTTTCTCTGCCATTCGATATTCCTCTTTCGAGAATTATCTGTTTAGCTCTGTTCCCCATTTTTTAATTGGTTTACTTGGTTTGCTGCTTTTCAGCTTCTTTAGTTCTTTATATATGCTGGATATTAGCCCTCTGTCAGATAAAGGGTTAGTGAAGATTCTTTCCTAATCTGTAGGCAGTTGTTTTGTTTTGATGATGGTGTCCTTTGATTTACAGAAGCTTGTCACTTTCATGAAGTCCCATTTATTGATTGTTGCTCTTAGAGCCTGTGCTGTTGGTGTTTTGTTCAGGAAGTTGTCTCCTGTACCAATGAGTTCTAGGGTACTCCCCACTTTTTTTTTCTAGCTCATTTTATGTGTCTGGTTTTATGTTGAGGTCTTTGATCCACTAAGACTTTAGTTTTCTGCAGGGTGATAAGTATGGATCTATTTTTATTTTTCTACATGTCGACACCCAGTTGGACCAGCACCATTTGTTGAAGATCCTATCTTATTTGCACTGTATGGTTTTGGCATCTTTGTCAAAAATCAAGTTTCGATAAGTGTGTGGGTTTAGTTCTGGGTCTTCTGTTCAGTTCCATTGATCGACCATTCTGTTTCTATGCCAGTAACATGCAGTTTTTAAAACTGTTGCTCTATAGTACAATTTAAGATCAGGGATGGAGATACCTCCAGAAGATCTTTTATTGTAGAGGATTGTTTTAGCAATTCTGGGTTTCTTGTTATTCCATAAGAAGTTAAGAATTTTTCTTTCCAGGTCTGTAAGAATTGTGTTGGTAATTTGTTGGGAATTGCATTGATTCTGTAGATTGCTTTTGATAAAATGGCCATTTTTACTATGTTAATCCTGCCAAGCCATGAGCATGGGAGATCTTTCCAACTTCTCATATCTTCTTCCAATTCTTTCTTCAGAGACTTGAAATTTTTTTCATAAAATCTTTGACTTGCTTGGTTTGAGTTACACCAAGGTACTTTATGTCATTTGTGGCTATTGTGAAGGGTGTTGTTGCCCTAATTTCTTTCTCAGCCCTTTTGTCTTTTGTATACAGGAGGGCTACTGATTTTTTTTAGTTAATTTTGTATCCAGCCACTTTGCTGAAGGTGTTTATCAGCTGTAGAAGTTCCCTGGTAGAGTTTTTGGGGTCGCTTACATATACTATCATATCATCTGTAAATAGTGATAATTTGACTTCTTCCTTTCCAATTTGTATCCCCTTGATCTCCTTCAACTGTCTTATTGCTCCCGAAAGGACATCCAGCACTAAGTTGAAGAGATATGGAGAGAGTGGGCAGCTTTGTCGTTTCCCTGATTTCAGTGGGATTGCTTTAAGTTTTTCTCCGTTCTGTTTGATGTTGGCTATAGGCTTGCTGTATATCACCTTTACTATGTTTAGATATGTGCCTTGTATCCCTGATCTCTCCAAGACTTTAAACATGAGTGGATATTGGATTTTGTCAAATGCTTTTTCATCATCTAGGGAGATTATCATGTGGTTTTTTTCTTTCAGTTTGTTAATATGGTGGATCACATTGATGGATTTCCATATATTGAACCACCCCTGCATACCTGGGATGAAGCCTACTTGGTCATAATGGATGATATCTTTGATGTGTTCTTGTATTCGGTATGCAAGTATTTTGTTAAGTATTTTTGCATCAATGTTCATAAGGGAGATTGGCCTGAAATTCTCTTTCTTTGTTGAGTCTTTGTGAGGTTTAGGTACCTAGTTGACTCTGGCTTCATAGAATGAGTTTGGTAATGTTCCTTCTGTTTCTATTTTGTGGAATAGTTTTAAGAGAATTGGTGTTAGCTCTTCTTTAAAGGTCTGGTAGAATTCTGTGCTGAAACCATCTGGTCCTGGGCTTTTTTTGGATGGGAGACTTTTGATGATCACTTCTATTTTCTTGGGTGATATAGGATTATTTATTTTATTTACCTGGTCCTGATTCAGCTTTGGTAAGTGAAATCAATCAAGAAAATTGTTCATTTCATTTAGATTTTCAAATTTTGTGGCATATAGACTTTTGAAGTAAGTCCTAATGATTGTTTGGATTTCCTCAGTGTCTGTAGTTATATCCCCCTTTTCATTTCTGATTTTGTTGATTTGGGTGGTGTCTCTCTGCCTTTTAGTTAGCTTGGCTAAGGGTTTGTCGATCTTGTTGATTTTCTCAAAGAACCAGCTCTTGGTTTCATTGATTCTTTGAATTGTTTTATTTGTTTCTAATTGATTGATTTCAGCCCTGAGTTTGATTATTTCCAGCACTCTACTCCTTCTTGTTGTGTCTGCTTCTACTTTTTCTAGGGTTTTTAAGTGAGCCATTAAGTTGCTTGAATGTGCTGTCTCCAATTTCTTCTTGAAGGCACTTAGTGCTATGAACTTTCCTCTTAGCACTGCTTCATTGTGTCACACAAGTTTGGGTATGTTGTGTCTTCAGTTTCATTGAGTTCTAGGAAGACTTTAATTTCTTTCTTTATTTCTTCCCAGACCCAGCTGTCATTTAGTAACAAGTTGTTCAGTTTCCATGTATGTGTAGGCTTTTTGCTATTTCTGTTGTTATTGAGGTCCAGCTTTATTCCATGGTGATCAGACAAGATACAAAGGATTATTTCAATCTTCTTGTATCTGTTGAGGCTTGCTTTGTGACCAACTCTGTGGTCTATTTTGGAGAAGGTTCCACGAGGTGCTGAGAAGAAGGTAAATTCTTTTGTGTTTGGTTGTAAGTTTCTGTAAATGTCTATTAGGTCCATTTGATTCATGACCTCTGTCAGAGATATTGTTTCTTTGTTTAAATTCTGTTTTGTTGACCTGTCCTTTGTTGAGAGTGGGGTGTTGATGTCTCCCTCTATTAGTGTGTGGGGATCTATATGTGGTTTTAATTTTATCAATGTTTCTTTTACAAATGTGGGTGCTCTTGTATTTGGAGCATAGATGTTCTGGATTGTGATATCTTCTTGGTGGAATTTTCCCTTGATGAGTATGAAGTGTCCTTCCCCATCTCTTTTGATTAATTTTGGTTGAAAAGTCTATTTTATCAGATATTAGAATTGGTACTCCTGCTTGTTTCTTGGGTCCATTTGCTTGGAAAGTCGTCTTCAACCTTTTACCCTCAGGTAATATGTATCTTTGTGACTTAGGTGTGTTTCTTGTATGCAACAGATTGCTGGGTTTTGTTTACGTATCCATTCTGTTAATCTGTGTCTGTTTTCTGGAGAGTTGAGTCCATTGATGTTGAGAGAGATTAATGACCAGTGGCTGTTTGATCCTTTGAATTTGATGTTGGCTGTCGTCATAAGTTGTGTGCTTGGTTGCTTTTTGTTTTACTGTAGTGAAGTTATTTATTTCCTGTGTTTTCTTGACAAAAGCTAATTTTCTTGGGTTTTATTTTCCCTTCCAATATCTTCTGTAATTCTGGATTTGTATGTAGGTATTTTTGAAATTTGTTTTTGTCATCGAATATCTTGTTTTCTCCATCTATGAGGACTGAGAGTGTTGCAGGGTATAGTAGCCTGGGCTGACATCTGTGTTCTCTTAGGGTCTGCATGATATCTGTCCAGGCCCTTCTGGCTTTCATAGTCTCTGTTGAAAAGTCAGGTGTGATTCTAATGGGTTTGCCATTATATGTTACTTGGCCTTTTTCTCTTGCAGCTTTTAGTATTTTTTCTTTGTTCTGTATACTTACTGTTTTGATTATTATGTGGCGGGAGGATTTTCTTTTCTGGTCAAATTTGTTGGGTGTTCTGTAGGCCTCATGTATTCTTATTGGCTTCTCCTTTAAGTTGGGGAAATTTTCTTCAATGATTTTGTTGAAAATATTTTCTGGGCCTTGAAGAAGGGAGTCTTCTTTTTCCTCTATACCTATTATTCTTAGGTTTTGTCTTTTCATGTTTTCTTGGATTTCTTGGATGGTCTGTGTCAGGAATTTTTTGGATTTAACATTTTCTTTGTCAGATACCTCGATTTCTTCCATTGTATCTTCTACACCTGAGATTCTTTCTTCCATCTCTTTTACTCTGTTGGTTATTCTTACCTCTGTAGTTCCTGTTTTTTTCCCTAAATTCCTCCTCTCCATTTTTTCCTACATTTGTGTTTTCTTTAATTTTTCCAGTTCTATCTTCAGGTCTTGATATGTTCTGTTTACTTCCTTCACCTGTCTGATTATATTTTCCTCTTTTTCTTTTAGTTCCTTCAACTCTGTTTCTTTTACTTCTTTCAGTGATTTAATTATTTCTTCTCTGAAGGCCGCAAACTTTTTGGCTCCAATTTCCCGTAATTCTTCATGGATGGCCATAATCTGCTTGTCTTTTACTTCCCCCATTTCTTTATGAATAGCCATGATCTGTTTGGTTTTATCTTCCTCTAATTCTTTATGTATTTTATTTGTTTCCTCTATTATCCTCTTCATCAGCATAGATTTAAGGTTATCGTCTTGATTTTCTATTATGCTAGGTTATCCAGGGCTGCTCGCCCATGGATGGCTGAGTTCTGGAGATGCCATATTGTTCTGTCTTTTGTTGGTTGGGCTTTTATGCTGACCTCTACCCATTGGGCTGTTTTAGGTGTTCGATATTAGTTTCTGTGCTTCCTGGAGTCCTGAGGTAGGGAGAATCCCCTTGGCTGGAAGATGATTTTTCCTGAAGGAGTTCTCCTCTGCTTTTTGGGTATGGTCACTGTATGGACAGTGTTTCTCAGGAATTGCCACTGCTCACCTCAGGTGTATAGACTTGAGTAGTAGCTGTGGTCTTTGTTAGTTAGGGATGTTCTCCTCTCACTCGTAGAAGTTCTCAAGACAGTTGCCCCGCTGCTGGGTTTCTCATTCTGAATTTAGTGAGCTGTTGTTGTTGTTGTTGTTACACTGTTTTCCAGGTACAGCCCTCTTGAATATCCTGCTGATTCCCTAGCTGTGTGGTTTTCTCCCAACAGGGAAACTCAGTCTGGTATCCTGAGGCACACAGTTCTGTTCAGGAAGGTGAGAGGAGCACCCTGCAAGTCTCTGGGCCAGGGGCTAAGTGCTCCGCTCTGGGCCTGGAGAATGTGTGCCTAGGGGCTCTCTTCTGGTCTGGATGCTGGGCATGCCTCTCTAGCCTGGCAACTGAGATCTCCTCTCTGGTCAGGAGGCTGGGCGCCTCACTCTGACCTGGAAGCTGTGTGTCCCTGCTGGGATGGCAGCTTCAGGCACCGCTCTAGTCCGGATGCTGTGCACCTGGGTCTGGGATGGTGGCTGAGGGCTCCGCTGTGGTCCAGAGGCTCTATGCTCTGATCTGGGCTGACAGTGTGTGTCCCCTTCTGGGCCAGATTGGGGACCGCCGTTCTGTCTGGATGGCGAGTAGAACCCGTAGGCACAGATGCGTTTGGCTATGCCTTTCTGGCCTTTGGGAGTCTGGGTGTCTGCCTAAACTGGGAAATTTTCCGGAGACCTTTTCAGGGTGGGGGTGTCGGCTGAGTGCTCTGAGATCAGACCAGCCAATTCCTTCCCTGTGGGTTTGCACCCAACAGTGAAACTCACTCTCTGGTGCCCTGGGGCCTACAACTCATCTGAGGCAGCGAATCAGGCACGCAGGCAGGGTTCTGTGCCTGAGCCTGGGTCCCCGACTCAGGCTCTGGGCTGGCTCCTGGGGTGCCCGCTGAACCCAAGTCTTTTCGAGGGGATGTCTGGGTGACCTAAGGTTGGTCCCAATTGTTTCCTGCACCGTGGGGTTATCTCTCAACTGGAGATTCCAGTCTCTGATGTTGTGGTGAGCACAGTTTAGTCTGGGACCATGAACAGAGCACACTGGTGACCAAGCGTCTGGTGGAACCAGGATCTCTTCCGCGGTTTAGCGGGGTGAGTTAAAAGCTGATTGAATCCCCCACCGTGGGGTATCCTCTCACCTGGGAAACACAATCACTTGTGTTTTATGGTCATGAGTTCTGATTGCTGGTCACTATGTCGATCCTGCTGTGCTGCTGGTCAGAATGAGAGTCCTCCCTGTGCCGCCATCTTGCCCCGCCTCTTATAATAATATTTTTAAACACCTGAATAATAGTCCATTGTCCCACATTTTCTTTGACAATTTTTCAGATGAAGGACATCCATGTTGTTTCTAGTTTCTGGCTATTACAAATAAAGCCACTATGAACATAATTGAGTAAGCGTCTTTATTGTGAAATGGAGTATCTTTTAGGTATATGCCCAGGAGCAGTATAGTTCTGTACTGAATTAGGTCAATTCCTAATTTTTTGAGGTACCACCACACTGATTTCCATAGTGGCTATACAAGTTTGCACCCCTATCAGCATTGGAGGAGTGCTCTACCTCCTTGCCAGCATAAACTGTCACTTATGATTTTGATCTTTTGATCTTTGATTTAAAAAAGAAAAATGGCATCAGAAAAAAGCAGATTCTACTTTATAGTATTTTTCCTAACATTATTGTCTTTTCTCTACCTGATAGCAATATATAGTTTAGTTCCACCCCTGAGTTACCAGTCACAATTATATGTGAAAAATGCACGAGGGCTTTTTTTTTTCTTAAAGAACATGATGATTCCTTCTTCCAAATTAAATGTTAACATAAATTTCACAAATATTGATCAATCAACCAAATGTTTATGTCCCCTCTACCCTCATTCCATGTGTTGAAATTCTAATCCCCAAAATAATAGCATTAGGGAGTCAGGGCTTTTAGAAATAATTGGATTATGAAAGCAGAGTTCCCATGAAGGAGAAAATGCCCTTATAAAAGAAGTCCTAGAGAAGCTCTTTGTGTATTTCTGCCACTTTAAGTTATAGTGAAAGAGATAGATATCTGCGAATCAGGCTTTGACTCTATGCTAAACCTGACAGTAGTTAGATCTTAGACTTTTCAGGCTCTAGAAATGTGAGAAATCAATTTCTCATGCTTATATTCCAGTAAATTTTTTGTTAATTGTTTTTGTATTTTTTTTAGACTTTCATGTATGAGTACTTTATATCATTCACACTCTTCCCCACCCAACTCCCAGAGATACAAGAGAAATCATGGAATTCTGTTGGAGTTCTTTGTCTCATTAATAAAAAATTTTAAAATGAATTTGGATACACAAAAACAGTTTTAGTGAGTCTTCAAAGAAAAGTCATGCCTCTAAGAGGAGAACAAAGGCTAAAAGGGAAATCCATGCTGTTTAAACTAGCATATTGATCAAACACATTGAAGACAAATATACATGGTAGGGAGGAAGGCTTAGAGACAGTGAAGAAGCCCAAAAATGTTGTGGAAAAGCCAATAGTGTTAAGAAAACATGCTTAGGAAACAGCAAGATAAAAAGAAAAATGTATGCCTTTCTGAAAAGTGAATAGACTTAAAACCCTTACACATTTGTGGCCCATAAGCTTTTGTACTAGGACAATGGATTCTGGGGAGAAAA
Organism: Meriones unguiculatus; assembly: GCF_030254825.1. Lineage (NCBI taxonomy): Eukaryota > Metazoa > Chordata > Mammalia > Rodentia > Muridae > Meriones > Meriones unguiculatus. The sequence goes on along the minus strand of NC_083369.1, from coordinate 48,950,539 downwards.
AAATGCAGTATCTCATTTGCATTTATTTATTTATTTTAACGAATTATTTATTTTATCCCATTTAGCATGACTTAAAGTGAACCAACTTACTTTTCTACGGGTAGTTCCTTTGTCAAGTGATTGAACTAGCTCAAAGAGGGTATTATGTCTATACCCAGAAAAGGGATTCTGTTCTCTTGAACAGGAGTTTTTCTTTAACATTCTGCCTCTGAACTAATTCTAAATCACTTAGCAACCAGAAAGGACATCAGAGCTCCAAATACTTCTGGAATCTCTGCCTCTGGCAAGAATGAGCCTAACGAGATACCCAAAGAGAAACTTTTCAGCTTTTAGCTAACAACAACAACAACAAAAAAAAAAAAAAACTGGTTATTTTGAGTGGAGATCTTTTATCTTAAACTGCCTATCCAATGTTTACCTCTGATCTTATCATATTTACCCAACCACACTCTTTCTCAATTTTAAGAATTTTTCTTCCTTAATTACTACTGTTACATATATGTATTACTTACTAAATTCATTTAATGTTGTTCATATGCACATCTTTTTAAGGCTGTATCCTGGGATTGAATGATCTATAAAGTCACTCAGTGCATGAATGGATTAAGGAATATTGCAGCACAGGAAACTATTAATGAATGATTTCAAGAGTGATTTTTGTGAATATTTCAGTGATTTGACAATGACATTTATCAAGCAAGTGAAAAGTAAGTGGCTATGGCTAAACTGATTGTTCCTTATGTACACAAAACTTCCCACTAGTGCTACAAACAATGTTCAATATTATTTATGTTGATTTGTTTCATATGCTATGAGCAGGAGGTGAACATGTATGAATATTGATGAGATTAAATATGTTCCAGTCATATGACATCTATCTTCTTCTAGAAATAAAAGTAATTTAATTGGCTTCACTTCCTGAAGACATTATACTTCAGTGGTGAAATGTATAGCTTCTGGAATTAAATGAATAGGAGTTTATAAATTAAAGAGCAACAACTGTATGAGCTTTGTCTCTCTTGTTTTTTGTTTTGTTTTGTTTTCATCTGTAGAAATAGGAAAAACAATGGCTTGCACATTAAAGCACTGAGGATTTCGATAGCAATTCAATTAATGCAATTGTGCAAAATGCTAAATACAACGTAATCACTATGTTAAAATTAGTGGCTATTGTTATCACTAGTGTTACTGTCACTGTTTTTAAAGAATGGTTATAAATCTCACTGAAGCAAACGAAGAAGGGCATAGGGCAGAAATAATAAAGAATAACTGTTATATCTTTTTCATGGATAGTTTAAGAGAATGACACATCATCAGACAATTATAAGTTTTTCCTATAATTCAAAAGAAATTGAAGTTTCCATTCTAGCTCGTTAATAACCTCTCTTTTGAAAAGTGTTATTTAATTAAAGCTAAAGTATTTTTGTTTTCTTATAAATTATATGTCACATGCTTTGAAGAAATTTACTCAACAGGTGATGTTTATCACATTCTTAAACTATCAAAAGTGATTTTGAAGATACCTTTAGATTTTAAAATCTTTTTATTCTTATTAAAACTAAAAATTGTCCCCTATGAAAAATAAATTATTCAAGTTCTTCAATAAATATATTTAACATCAAAGATTTTCCTTGAAGCTACATTTGTGGGTTTATAGGGAGAAACAGGAAGAGGAGGTGATGCTTTGGATATTATAGAGCAAACATTCAAATCTGTAAAAAACTATTTCAACAGACACAGACGTCTAAAAGTGAGAAACTCAGACTATCAATCTAAAAGAAGTTTAAATAACATATGCCATGGAATTCACAGAAAAACATCTAAGGGACAAAGTAATTGTAAATGGACTAGTGAATACATATAAGATAGCACAATTACTAGGCTCTATGGCAAATACCCTATACTCAGGATCACAGAGGAAACAAATTTTCATGGGATTTTTTTTTGTCATGGACAGTACAATAGCTTAAAGTGGCCTCTTGATTGAGAAATAATTTTTCCATGTGTACAGAAAAGCACTATTATCAGTATGTCAATCAGTTTTGTGACTAAAAAAACTACACTTGTTATAATATTTAAAGGCTGCATTGCATCATAATCATTCTTTGTAGGCTGTTATATGTAACCAAAACTAGTCAAAAAATTATTTGGTGAAAATGAAATTAAAACAACTGATATAAAGTACATTGAATATTTTTAATTTTTACGTTTTTTTATTAATTACAGTTTATTCACTTTCTATCCAAGCTGTAGTCCCCTCCCTCATTTCCTCCAAATCTCAGCTTCCCTCTCTCATCTCCTCCCATGCCCCTCTCCAAGTCCACTTATAGGGAATGTCCTCCTCCCCTTCCATCTGACCCTAACCTATCAGGTCTCATCAGGACTGGCTGCATTGTCTTCCTCTTTGGCCTGTCAAGGCTGCTGCCCCCTCAGGGAGAGGTGATCAAAGAGCCAGCCACTGAGTTCATGTCAGAGACAGTCCCTGTTCCCCTTACTAGGGAACCCACTTTGACACTGAGATGCCATGGGCTACCTCTGAGCAAGGGTTCTAGGCTGTCTCCATGCATAGTACTTGGTTGGAGTATCAGTCTCAGAAATGACACCTCTGCCCAGGTTTTTGGTTTTGCTGCTCTCCTCATGGAGCTCCTGTCCCCTCTAGGTCTTACTATCTCCCCTTCTTTCATAAGATTCCCTGCACTCTGCCCAAAGTTTGGCTATAAGCCTCAGCAACTGCTTTGATACACTGCTGGGTAGAGTCTTTCAGAGGCCCTCTGTGGTAGGCTCCTGTCCTGTTTCTTGTTTTCTCCTTCTTCCAATGTCCATCCTGTTTGTCTTTCTGAATGAGGGTTGATCATTTTATCCAGGGTCCTCCTTCTTGCTTAGCTTCTTTAAGTGTAGACCTAAAGACGGTACATTGAATTTTTAATTTTTAATTTGTAATGTTATCAGATATATTTATATAATCACAATACAATTGTTCTTATGGGTAATGATAAAATTCTGACTCTGTTGGCAGATACATCTTGTTACCATTTCAACATTAGAGCTAACACTACATATTAAAATGTTCTGTCATTTAAGTTCTTTTACCCCCTAGACAATTATTTTGAGAACTTGAACAGGTTTTACTCTCTGCTCTGCTCTTTCTTCCTGTTTCAGCAACACACATTTTTATCCTCTTCTGATATTCCTTGAATTTGCAAATAAACCCAAACAAATTATAGCCAATGTCCTGGGATTTGCAGTTGTATCAGTCAGAATCTCAGGAGGAAATAATGCTCTGCAGATGATTTAAATCAAGAGACACTAATGTATAGATGTGAGTCACTCAGAAATGTGGGCATAATAGGGATTCTTGGGATAGCAATCCCTACGTTGAAGACTCTGCCTTGTGGGTCCACCAGTGTAATGCAGGCAAACAATCCTGGATCCCAGACAGAACTGCATAATAGTGGCCTGCAGGCCATTGCAATAGTCAGAGAATCTGTGCATGTACACTGCGCCCACTAAAAGTGCAAGCTAATAGCACCAGCATCACATTCCTTACTTAGGCAAAACTGAAACCACAGCGCACACTCCCAAACCAGTGAACCTCTCTCATCTTCCTGAAAAAAAAAGTCAAGAAAACAGAAAGGGACGATCATAGCCTGAACTACAAATTCGAGGAGCAAACAGTGAAGGGTATAAATAACCAGATGGCTAGAGGCAGAAGTAAGAACACACCCAACAAAAACTGGGACATAAAGACCTCACCAGCAACCCTACAAACCAATGGACACTTCAATTCACTAGATATACAAGAAAACAACCACAAAACTATGTTTCTCCAGCTATTAGAGGCCCATAAAGATGAAATGAACAAAGTCCTCAGAGAAATTTCCATATAAATGAAGGCAAATAAAGAAGAAATAAACAAAGCTCTCATAGAAATACAGGCAAATATAGCCAAAGAAGTAGAGGCACAATTAGTGATATATAGAGAGGAAATGGACAAAAAATATAGAAGCCGTCATGACAAAGCAGGACTCCATATTCAAACAGATGAAGGAAATGGTTCAAGACATGAAAACAGAATTATAATCAATAAAGAAAACACAAATAGAGAAAAACCTGGAGCTGGAGAACATAGAGAAAAGATCAAGAACTACAAAGGTAAGCATCACCAACAGAATACAAGAGATGGAAGAAAGAATCTCAGGAGCCAAAGATACACTTGCAGAAATTGACAAGTCTCTCAAAGAAAAAATAAAATCAGAAAAGTTCCAAACACAAAACATACAAGAAAACAAGGACACCATGAAAAGACAAAATCTAAGAATAATAGGAGTAGAAGAAAAAGAAGACATCAGGCTCAAAGGTCCAGAAAATATTTTCAAGAAAATTATAGAAGAAAATTTTCCCAACTTAAAGAAAGAGATGTCCAAAAACATACAAGAGGCCTACAGAACTCCAAGTAGACTAGATAAGAAAAGAAATTCTTCATGTCACATCATAGTCAAAACATTGAACCTACAGAAAAAAGAAAAAATTCTAAAAGCAGCAAGGGAAAAAGGCCAAGGAACATATGAAGGTAGACCTATCAGAATCACACCAGATTTCTCAACAGAAACTATGAAAGCTAGAAGGGCCGGGACAGAAATAATGCAGTCCTTAATGGACCACAGATTCCAACCCAGACTGCTCTAACCAGCGAAACTTTCAATCAACATAGACGGAGAATTCAAAATATTCCATGACAAAACCAAATTTAAACAATATCTACATAGTAACCCAGCTCTACAGAAGTTACTAGAAGGGAAACTCCAACCCAAAGAAAACAATTACATCTAAGTAAACAGAGGAAAAAGATAACTACACAACAACAACAACAACAAAAAAAAAAAAGCAAAAGAATACAAGCAATGAAACTCAGTGACACCACCAAACACACATCAAAAGAAAGTAACAATTGTTGGTCACTAGTATCTATCAACATCAATGGACTCAACTCCCCAATAAAAAGATACAGACTAACAGAATGGTTGCAGAAACAGGATCCAACATTCTGTTGCATCCAAGAAACACACCTATGCAACAAAGATAAACACTACTTCAGAGTAAAAGGCTGGAAAAATGTTTTTCAAGCAAATGGTTCCAGAAAACAAGATGGAGTAGCCATCCTAATATCTAATAAAATAGAGTTTCAACCAAAGTTAATCAAAAAAGATAAGGAGGACCACTATATCCTCATCAAGAAAAAATCCACCAAGAGGACATCACAATTTTGAATATCTATGCCCCCAAAACAAGAACACCTACATTCATAAATGAAACAATATTAAAGCTTAAATCACACATTGATCCTAATACCTTAATAGTGGGAGACTTCAACACTCCACTCTCACCAAGGGACAGAAAAACTAGACAGAAAACAAATAGGGAAATAAAAACACTTACAGAGTCCCTAAATCAAATAGACCTAATAGACATCTACAGATCATTTCATCCAAACTCAAAAGAGTATACTTTCTTTTCAGCACCGCATGGAACCTTCTCCAAAATAGACCATATAGTTGGTCATAAAGCAAGTCTCAACAGATACAAAAAGATTGAAATAATCCCTTGTATTCTATCTGACCACAATGGACTAAAGCTAGACATCAACAACAACAGAAATGACAAAAAGCCGACACACACGGAAACTGAACAACTTGCTACTCAATGACAGCTTGGTTAAGGAAGAAATAAAGAAAGAAATTAAAGACTTCTTAGAATTCAATGAAAATGAAGGCACAACATACCCAAGTTTATGGTACACATTAAAAGCAGTGCTCAGAGGAAAATTTATAGCACTAAGTGCCTTCAAGAAGAAATTTATAACATCACATGCAAGCACCTTAATGGCCCAACTGAAAACCCTAGAAAAAAAGAAGCAAATACACCCAAAAGGAGCAGTCAGCTGGAAATAATCAAACTCAGGGTTGAAATCAATCAGTTAGAAACAAATAAAACTATTCAAAGTATCTTCAACAGATGGTGCTGGTCTAATTGGATGTCTACATGCAGAAAAATGAAAATATATCCATATTTATCACCCTGCACAAAACTAAAGTCTAAGTGGATCAAAGACCTCACCATAAAACCAGATACAATAAATCTGTTAGAAGAAAAAGTGGGGAACAGCTTAGAACTCATTGGCACAGGAGACAACTTCCTGAACAGAACTCCAACAACACAGGCAACAATCAATAAATGGGACCTCATGAAACTGAAAAGCTTCTGTAAAGCAAAGGGACATCAAAACAAAACGACTGCCTACAGATTGGGAAAGCATCTTCACCAACCCTTTATCTGACAGAGGGCTAATATCCAGTATATATAAAGAACTAAAGAAGCTGAAAACCAACAAACCAAGTAACCCAATTAAAAAATGGGGAACAGAACTAAACAGAGAATTCTCTGTAGAGGAATAGAGAATGGCGGAGAAACACTTAAAGAAATGCTCAACGTCATTAGCCATTAGGGAAATGCAAATCTAAACAACCCTGAGATTTCACCTTACACCCATCAGAATGGCCAAGATGAAAAACTCATGCTGGAGAGGTTGTGGAGAAAGGGGAACCCTCCTCCATTGCTGGTGGGAATGTAAACTGGTATAACCACTTTGGAAGTCAATCTGCCACTTTCTTAGACAATTAGGAATAGTGCTTCCTCAAGGCCCAGCTATACCACTGCTAGGCATGTACCCAATATTTGCTCAAGTACGCAATAAGGACATTTGCTCAACCATGTTTGTAGCAGCTTTATTTGTAATAGCCAGAACCTGGAAACAACCCAGATGTCCATCAACAGAGGAATAGATACAGAAATTGTGGTATTTTTACACAGTGGAATACTACTCAGCAATCAAAAAAGAGGAAAACATGAAAGTAGGCTTCATCCCAGGCATGCAAGGGTGGTTCACCATATAGAAATCCATCAATGTAATCCACCACATAAACAAACTGAAGGAGGAAAACCACATGATCATCACCTTAGATGCTGAAAAAGCATTTGACAAAGTCCAACACCCATTCATGTTTAAAGTCTTGGAGAGATCAGGGATACAAGGCACATATCTAAACATAGTAAAGGCAATATAGAGCAAGCCTATAGCCAACATCAAACTCAATGGAGGGAAACTTAAATCAATCCTACTGAAATGAGCGAGAGTACAAGGCTGCCCACTCTCTTCATACCTCTTCAACATAGTACTTGAAGTCCTAGCCAGAGCAATAAGACAACTAAAGGAGATCAAGGGGATACCCATCAGAATGGCCAAGATGAAAAATTCAAGTGACAACACATGCTGGAGAGGTTGTGGAGAAAAGGGAACCCTCCTCCCCTGCTGGTGGGAATATAAAGTGGTACAACCACTTTGGAAATCTATCTGGTGCTTTCTCAGACAATTAGGAATAGTGCTTCCTCAAGACCCAGTTATACCACTTCTAGGTATATACCCAAAATTTACTGAAGTACACAAAAGGAATACTTGCTCAACCATGTTTATAGCAGCTTTATTTATAAAGCCAGAACTTGGAAACAAACCAGATGTCCATCAACGGAGGAATGGATACAGAAATTGGTATTTTTACACAGTGGAATACTACTCAGCAATTAAAAATGAGGAAATCATGAAATTTGCAGGCAAATGGTGGGATCTAGAAAAGATCATTCTGAGTGAAATATCCCAGAAGGAGAAAGACAAACATGGAATATACTCGTTTATATAGACCTATAAGCTATGATAAACATAATGAAATCTATACCCCTAAAAAGGTTAATCAAGAGAGCAGACAAGGGGTAAGATGATTAATCCTCATTTAGAAAGACAGATGGGATGTGCATTGAACGTATGACAGGAGTCTACTGATCGCATGTGAAAGACTCTAACTACCAGTGTTTTCAAAGCAGATACAAAGACTCATAACCAAACCTTCGTCAGAGTACAGGGAATCATATGAAAGAACAGAGTTAGTATGATGGGGAAAGGATAGGAGCTCCACAAATATGTCTGGGCACAGGGAATTTCTGAGACTGACATTCATCCAAGGACCATGTATGGATATAACCTAGATCCTCTGCTCGGATGTAGCCTGTGGTAGCTCAGTAACCAATTGGTTTCCCATAGTAAGGGGAACAAGGACTATTTCTAACAGGAACTCAATGACTGGCTCTTTGGCCTCCCCACCTCCCAAGAAAGGAGCAGTCCTGTTAGGCCACAGAGGAGCACTTTGCAGCCAGTCCTGAAGATATCTGATAAAACAGGATCAGATGAATTGGGAGGAGGTCCCCCCCTATCAGTGGACTTGGAAAGGGGCAGGGTGGAAATGAGCGAGGGAGGGTAGGATTGGGAGGGAATGAGGGAACAGGATACAGCTGGGAAACAGTTAATAAAATGTAACTGATAAAAAAATAAAATTAAAAAAAATAAAAATATTTTCATACTACACTCACCGGTGCTTGGAGTTTCCTTTATGGGAAAGATATTTTTTTTTCTGACATATTTCTTTACTGGATATGACACTATTAAACTTACATGATATTTTCATGCATGTTTTAATAAATCACAATTAATATGGAAAAAAGAAATGTTCAACAACTACATGTCTGTCTCAACACTAATCCTGAAGGGAAGACAACAGTTGACTGAAAGCAAGACTTGAGGAGGAAGCTTTTTCTTAGGAAGTGAAGGGACTCAATGTTTGGACCCAAATGAAGGGACCTGAGTGTTTCTGGAACAAAGAATTGAAATTAAGTATATTTGATGAAGAATGAACGGCTAATAGTGTTTTTTAACCTAATTTTCTGTCAAAGTTTAATGTTTACCCAACATAATGAAAGGTTTTCTAGCAAGATAATATGGTTATGGATTCCATAAAAGAAAGGAAACAGGACAGAAAGGACAAACGGTAGCTCTGAGTAATAGTGATGTAGGGGAAGGGGGATAGGATTAGAAAGATCCAGAAGAAAATTTATTCTGTGTATTTCTCATGATTATTTACATCTTTATACTCAGCATCTATTGATTCCATGAATGTTTTTTTTTCTTTTTTTTTTAATTTTATTTTTTCTTATCAGTTACACTTTATTAACTCTGTATCCCAGCCGTGTCCTGATTCCTCATTCCCTCCCAGCCCCTCCCTCCCTCCCTCATCTCCACCTTGCCCCTTTCCAAGTCCACTGATGGGGGGGACCTCCTCCCCATTCATCTGATCCTATTTTATCAGGTAACTTCAGGACTAGCTGCAAAGCCCTCCTCTGTGGCCTAACAGGACTGCTCCTTTCTTGGGGGGTGGGGAGGCCAAAGAGCCACTCATTGAGTTCCTGTTAGAAATAGTCCTTGTTCCCCTTACTATGGGAAACCAATTGGTTACTGAGCTACCACAGGCTACATCTGAGCAGAGGTTCTAGGTTATATCCATACATGGTCCTTGGTTGAATATCAGTCTCAGAAAAGACCCTGTGTCTAGATAAATTTGGTCCTTGTGGAGCTCCTATCCCTTCCCCATCATACTAACTCCCCTTCTTTCATATGATTCCCTGTACTCTGCCGAAGGTTTGGTCATGAGTCTTTGTATCTGCTTTGAAAACACTGTTAGTTAGAGTCTTTCACATGCGATCAGTAGACTCCTGTCATACGTTCAATGCACATCCCATCTGTCTTTCTAAAGGAGGATTGATCATCTTACCTCATGTCTGATCTCTTGATTATCTTTTTTAGGTGTATAGATTTCCTTATGTTTATCATATCTTATATGTCTATATAGGTGAGTATATACCGTGTTTGTCTTTCTCCTTCTGGGATATTTCACTCAGAATGATCTTTTCTAGATCCCACCATTTGCCTGCAAATTTCATGATTTCCTCCTTTTTAATTACTGAGTAATATTCCATTGTGTAGAAATACCACAATTTCTGTACCCATTCTTCCGTTGATGGGCATCTGGGTTGTTTCCAGGTTCTGGCTATTACAAATAAAGCTGCTATAAACATGGTTGAGCAAGTATCCCTTCTGTGTACTTGAGCAAACTTTGGGTATATACCTAGCAGTGTAATAACTGAGTCTTGAGGAAGCACTATTCCTAATTGTCTTAAAAAGCGCCAGATAGCTTTCCAGAGTGGTTGTACCAGTTTACATTCCCACCAGCAGTGGAGGAGGGTTCCCCTTTCTCCACAACCTCTCCAGCATGTGTTGTCCCTTGAGTTTTTCATCTTGGCCATTCTGATGGGTGTAAGGTGATATCTCAGGGTCATTTTGATTTGCATTTCCCTGATGGCTAATGAGGATGAGCATTTGTTTAAGTGTTTCTCTGCCATTCGATATTCCTCTTTCGAGAATTATCTGTTTAGCTCTGTTCCCCATTTTTTAATTGGATTACTTGGTTTGCTGCTTTTCAGCTTCTTTAGTTCTTTGTATATACTGGATATTAGTCCTCTGTCAGATAAAGGGTTAGTGAAGATTCTTTCCCAATCTGTAGGCAGTTGTTTTGTTTTGATGATGGTATCCTTTGCTTTACAGAAACTTTTCAGTTTCATGAGGTCCCATTTATTGATTGTTGCTCTTAGAGCCTGTGCTGTTGGTGTTCTGTTCAGGAAGTTGTCTACTGTGCCAATGAGTTCTAGGCTGTTCCCCATTTTTTTTCCAATTGATTTAGAGTATCTGGTTTTATGTTGAGGTCCTTGATCCAGTTGACTATAGTTTTTTGCAGGGTGATAAATATAGATCTATTTTCATTTTTCTGCATGTAGACATCCAGTTGGTCCAGCACCATTTGTTGAAGATGCTGTTTTTTTTTCCATTGAATGGATTTGGCTTCTTTGTCAAATATCGAGTATTCGTAGGTGTGTGGATTTATTTCTGGGTCTTCTATGCGGTTCCATTGATCCTCCTTTCTGTTTCTATGCCAATACCATGCAGTTTTTATTACTGTTGCCTTATAGTACAGCTTGAGATCCGGGATGGAGATACCTCTAGATGATCTGTTGTTGTACAGCATCATTTTGGAGATTCTGGGTTTTTTTTTCTCCATATGAAGCTGAGAATCTTTTTTTCAAGGTCTGTAAAGAACTGAGTTGGTATTTTGATGGGAATTGCATTGAATCTGTAGATTGCTTTTGGCAGGATGGCCATTTTCACAATGTTAATCCTACCAATCCATGAGCATGGGAGATCTTTCCATCTTCTGAGATCTTCTTCGATTTATTTCTTTAGAGACTTGAAGTTTTTCTCAAACAGGTCTTTCACTTGCTTGGTTAGAGTCACCCCAAGGCACTTTATGTTATTAGTGGCTATTGTGAAGGGTGTTGTTTCCCTAATTTCTTTCTCAGCCTTTTTGTCTTTGGTATACAGGAGGGCTTCTGATTTTTTTGAGTTGATTTTGTATCCTGCCAGTTTGCTGAAGCTGTTTATCAACTGGAGTAGTTCTCTGGTTGAATTTTTGGGGTCGCTCTTGTATACTATCATATCATCTGCAAATAGTGACACTTTGATCTCTTCCTTTCTGATTTGTACCCCCTTGATCTCCTTTAGTTGTCTTATTGCTCTGGCTAGGACTTCAAGTACTATGTTGAAGAGATATGGAGACAATGGGCAGCCTTGTCTTGTCCTTGATTTCAGTGGGATTGATTTAAGTTTCTCTCCATTGAGTTTGATGTTAGCTATAGGCTTGCTGTATATTGCCTTTACTAACTTTAGGTATGTGCCTTGTATCCCTGATCTCTCCAAGACTTTAAACATGAATGGGTGTTGGACTTTCTCAAATGCTTTTTCGGCATCTAAGGAGATGATCATGTGGTTTTTCTCCTTCAGTTTGTTTAAGTGGTGGATTACATTGATGGATTTCCGTATGTTGAACCACCCTTGCATGCCTGGGATGAAGCCTACTTAGTTGTGGTGGATGATATCTTTGATATGTTCTTGGATTCGGTTTGCAAGTATTTTATTGAGTATTTTTGCGTCAATGTTCATAAGAGAGATTGGTCTGAATTTCTCTTTTTTTGTTGGATCTTTGTGTGGTTTAGGTATCAAGGTGACTGTGGCTTCATAGAATGAGTTTGGTAGTGTTCCTTCTGTTTCTATTTTGTGGAATAGTTTGAGGATAATTTGAGTTAGCACTTCTTTGAAGGTCTTGTAGAATTCTGCACTGAATCCATCTGGTCCAGGGCTTTTTTTCGAGGGGAGACGCTTAATGACTGCTTCGATTTCCTTAGGAGATATAGGGCTATTCAGTCTTTCTACCTGATCTTGACTTAGTTTTGGTAGATGGAATCTTTCAAGAAAATTATCCATTTCATTTAGATTTTCAAATTTTGTGGCATATCGGCTTTTGTAGTATGACCTAATAATTGTTTGAATTTCCTCAGTATCTGTGGTTATGTCCCCATTTTCATTTCTGATTTTGCTGATTTGGATAGTTTCTCTCTGCTTTTTAGTTAGTTTGGCCAAGGGTTTGTCTATCTTGTTGATTTTCTCAAAGAACCAGCTTTTTGTTTCATTGATAATTTGGATAGTTTTATTCGTCTCTAATTGCCTGATTTCAGCCCTGAGTTTGATTATTTCCAGCCATCTGCTCCTCTTGGATGTATCTGCTTCTTTTTTTTTTTTTTCTAGGGTTTTCAGTTGGGCCATTAAGTTGTTTGTATGTGATGTTACGAATTTCTTCTTGCAGGCACTTAGTGCTATAAATTTTCCTCTGAGCACTGCTTTCACTGTGTCCCATAAATTCGGGTATGTTGTGCCTTCATTTTCATTGAATTATAGGAAGTCTTTAATTTCTTTCTTTATTTCTTCCTTAACCCAGCTGTCATTGAGCATTAAGTTGTTCAGTTTCCATGTGTGTGACAGCTTTTTGTTGTTTTTGTTGTTGTTGATGTCTAGCTTTAGTCCATGGTGGTCAGATAGTATACAAGGGATTATTTCAATCCTTTTGTATCTGTTGAGGCTTGCTTTGTGACCAACTATATGGTCTATTTTGGAGAAGGTTCCATGCAGTGCTGAAAAGAAGGTGTACTCTTTTGAGTTTGGGTGAAACAATCTGTAGACATCTATTAGGTCCATTTGATTTAGGGCCTCTGTGAGTGCTTTCATTTCCCTATTTGGTGTCTGTCTATTTGATCTGTCCCTTGGTGAGAGTGGAGTGTTGAAGTCTCCCAATATTAAGGTATTAGGATCAATGCATGATTTAAGCTTTAATAATGTTTCATTTAGGAATGTCAGTGCTCTTGTATTTGGGGCATAGATATTCAAGATTCTGATGTCCTCTTGGTGGATTTTTCCTTTGATGAGAATATAGTGGCCCTCCTTATCTTTTTTGATTAACTTGGGTTGAAAAGCTATTTTATTAGATATTAGGATGGCTACTCCAGCTTGTTTTCTGGAACCATTTGCTTGAAAAACATTTTTCCAGCCCTTTACTCTGAGGTAGTGTTTATCTTTGTTGCATAGGTGTGTTTCTTGGATGCAACAGAATGTTGGATCCTGTTTGTGTAACCATTCTGTTAGCCTGTGTCTTTTTATTTGTGAGTTGAGTCCATTGATATTGATAGATAATAGTGACCAATGCATGTTAGTTCCTTTTGTAATGGAGTCGGTGATCTAACCTTGTTTCATTGCTTGTTTTCTTTTCAGTTTTGTTGGGATATTATCGGTATGCCCTGTTTTCTTGGGTGAATTTGTTTTTGTTGGATTGGAGTTTTCCTTCTAGTATCTTCTGTAGGGCTGGTTTGCTGTGTAGATATTGCATAAATTTAGTTTTGTCATGGAAAATTTGGTTTCTCCATCTATGTTGATTGAAAGCTTTGCCGGGTATATTAGTTTGGGTTGACATTTGTGATCTCTTAGAGTCTCTATGATACTAGCCCAGGACCTTCTGGCTTTCATAGTTTCTGATGAGAAGTCCGGTGTGATTCTGATAGGTCTACCTTCATATGTTACTTGGCCTTTTTCCCTTGCTGCTTTTAATATCTTTTCTCTGTTCTGTAGATTTAGTGTTTTGACTATGATGTGACGTGATATGTTTCTTTTCTGGTCTAGTCTATTTGGAGTTCTGTAGGCCTCTTGTATATTTATGGACATCTCTTTCTTTAAGTTGGGAAAATTTTCTTCTATGATTTTCTTGAAAATATTTTCTGGACCTTGGAGCCTGTAGTCTTCTTTTTCATCAATTCCTATTATTCTTAGATTTTGCCTTTTCATAGCATCATTGATTTCTTGGATATTTTGTGATTGGAACTTTTCTGATATTACTCTTTTTTTGAGCGAAGTATCAATTTCTGCATGTGTGTCTTCAGCTCCAGAGATTCTCTCTTCCATCTCTTGTATTCTGTTGGTGATGCTTACTTTTGTGGTTCCTGATCTTTTCTCCAAGTTCTCCAGCTCAAGGGTTTTCTCATTTTGTGTTTTCTTTATTGATTCTAATTCTGTTTTCATGCCTTGCACCATTTCTTTCATGCGTTTTAATTTGGATTCCTGTCTCTCTACGATGGCCTCTATTTCTTTGTTCATTTCCTTTTTGCATGCCACAAATTTTTCCTCTACTTGTGTATCTATTTGTTTGGCTATTTTTGCCTGTGTTTCTTTAAGGATTTTGTCTATTTCTTCTTTCTTTACCTCCAATTGACTGGCCAACTCTTTGAAAGATTTGTTCATTTCCTCCTTATGAGCCTCAAATAATTGGGTAAGCATGGCTTTAAAGTCATTTTCCTGTGCTTCTGATGAATTGGAGTATCCATCAATTTTGGGGTTTGCTGGTGAAGTCATGATGTCCTGATTTATGTTGGAAGTGTTCTTTTGCCTACCCCTGGCCATTGGCTTATCTGAAACCTTCCCTGTTTGTTTTTGGATTCAGCAGATCAGACTGGTACTGTCTCTCTCTGGCGTCTGGACAGTTCTTCAGGAAGCTGAGCACTCTCAGCATGTGCTGAGTACTAGCTGTACCTGTGGGAGAAAAGTACGCAGGCACAAACGGGGCAAATGCAAGCGTGTGTGTGTGTGTGTGTGTGTGTGTGTGTAAGTGTGCGTGGACGTGTGTCTCGAGGGACAGAGTGATGGCTAATGTTGAACCCTTGGGTATGCGGGAGGGACTCTGCACTGTATATGTCACAGGTGCTAGTGATGATTGCAGCGCAATTTCTGGCATTAACTGCCTTAACTCCTCAATTAGATCCACAGAGCAGGAACTTCAATGACCCTAGTTCCCCTCTGTTTCCCAAAGTGGGTATGTGGGTGGGAGGGGGTTTGATGCCTGGCTTTTGTTTTAGAAGGACCCAGGATCTGGGGATCTGCAGATTCTCAAGGGTGCACTCACTTACAGGCAGGTCACTTGGCAGAGATTGGATATCCTGGCTCTCTGCTCTCTGGTTTGGCCCTGCTTCTTTGATGTGCTCAGCCAGCTCTATGCTGCTGTCATTGCCAGGTTCTGAGGTGTTGCTGCAGCTGGAGATTTAAGGGTGGTCATGTCAGTAGGGTTTGGCGTAAGCAGGCTCTCTGTTCTCTGGTTTGGCCCTGGTTAGTCTTAAACTGGAGAGCTGTTGTGCCCTGCCAGCTCAGTGCTGCTCTGCCGCCAAGTCCCGCTGTATCTGGAGACCGGGTTGCTAGTCCCGATGCTTTCTGGGAAGTCCTGTGGTCTCTTCACTGTGCTCTCCAAGCTTGGAAGGCCCAGCGCCTGGTGTGTCTAGGCTGTATTGCATTTCTGCCTGGTTTTGGTGAGTATATAGTGTATTCTCTGTCACTGTGCGATTGGGCGGGCTGTACTGTCAGTGATGGCAATCCTGAGGAGCTAGGATGGCGTCTAGCAGACTAGGGCCCTGGGAGGATTGTGCAGCTGCTGAGCGAATCTGGGACCCAGGGACACGTACTGCTGGCTTTTGCCTGCTGCTAAGGGGCTTGGAGCTCTGCCTCAGTGGCTGTAGTCCCCAGGCAGTTAGGTCTGCACTGAGAAAGATGAGTCCACTGTGCCCTGTGCCGCTGTGCTGCGGAGGAAGGAAGTCTGGGGGAGGGGAGTGCCGCGAGATCCAAAAATCGTTTCTCTCCTTCCCCAATCAAGTCCCCGGTGACCCGAGACCAAAGTTTTCACCTCCTGCGAGGTGTTGTTTAGAAAGCCTCACCGCCGTTCTCGTTCTCTTGGGTTAGGGGTCCCTCCTTTCACCAACTCAGAAGCCTAGGCATTCCACCGCTCAGAAACTGTGTGTGCTAGTCGCCATCTTGGCTCCGCCCCTCTCGATTCCATGAATCTTAAAAGGCTACAATGAAAGGCTCTGGTTTTTGTTTTGTTTTGTTTTGAGTTACAATCTCGCTATGCATACCTCAGTATTCAGGATGCTACTATAATGAGTATGAACTGCCATGTACAAACTGAAATATCTTCCTTATTTTATATACAAGGTCTTAGTCACCTATTATTAACTATAGTCTTTCAAATGCTGAATCATACTCAACAAAGACTGGTTCACACTAAATCATGAATAATACAAGTTCTTTCACGTAGAATATAAAAGAAATTGATGTGAGTATGGACTACTGTTTAACAAAAGTTGAAAAGGGAATAAAGTTAAATTTAAATACATTATCTGAAGTTGAATTTAATAAGACATGTTTTGTTCAGGTAGGGAAATAACACATTGAAACCCATTACTATGTGAAATTGATATAGGTTAATCAAAAGTTAAGAAAAGGACAAAAATAGTAGACATGCTAGTGTGAATGGGGGAAAACTTCACAAGGCATCAACCCTACACAAAAATTACAGGCAATTAAAGTGTGGTTTTTTTTAAATCTTTATTTTAGAAGGATTATATAGTTACTCAATGAATAAAAATGATTTTTCAATGTACTTAGCACAGACCTAGGTTTTACAGAAGTACAAAGATTTGTCTTGCCTTAAGGAGGCTATGATTTGTCCTAGAAGATAAGATACACACATATAGAGGTGATGCAAGGTAATGTATAACTAATGTGTAATTGTGGTATACGATTTAAATGCTGAAGTAGGACTGTGGGCTAGAATACATAAAAGTTGCATGGATGAAGAGGAACTTGATTCATTCTCAAATGTGAGTAAGGTATACATTTGAAAGGGAAAGAAAAAGACAATGACAGCCCAAATCCCCTTTTTGTTTGCTTGAAATGTTGCAAATATGAGTTTAACTTGCCTTTTTTGTCTTCAAATTTGTCTATAAAAAAACTTAAGTACTTGTTAATTCATATATTTTTCAACTTTAAGTTTTACAATTTGTGTTTTATGTAGTAAATCTTCTACATAAGTTTCCTTCTGTATCTAGTCAAATGCTAACTTTGCTAAGTTTTCTGATGACATTTTTATGTTTTAACAGCTAACATTTTTTATTTTATTTATATACTTTACATTCTGATCACAGCTTCCTCTCTGTCCTCTCCTTCCAATCTTTCCCTCTAACTCCTCACCCCATCTCCCGCTCCCTTTATTCTCAGAGATGGGGAGACATCCCATGTATATTAATACTTCCTGGCCTATCAAGTTGGAACAGAACTGAGGCTAGACAAGGCATCTCAGCTAATGGAGATGTATCCAAAAGCAGGCAGCAAATTCAGAGACTGCCCTGCTCCCACATGAAGAACAAGCTGCACTTCTATTACAAATGTGAAGGGGCCTAGTACTGTCCCATGCATGTTCTTTGTTTGGTGTTTAAGTCACTGTGGGCTCAGGTTAGTTCATTACATAAGTTTTCTTGTGGTGTCCTTGACCTCTCTGGCTTCTTCAATCCATCCTCCATCTTTTCCATAAGATTTTCCAAGGTCCATATAATGTTTGTCTGTAAATCTCTATATCTCTCTCCATCAGCTTCTGAGTGAAGCCTCTAAGATGAGTTATACAAGGCTCCTTTCTGCAAGTATAACAGAATATCATTAATAGTTTCAGGGCTGGACTCACTGTCATAGCACGGGTCTCAAGGTTCTGTGAGGTGCTAAGAAGAAGCTATGTTCTTTTGTATTTGGTTGGAATGTTCTGCAGATAACTGTTTTATCCATTTGATTCATATTGTCAGTTAGCTTTATTATTTTTGTGTTTAATTTCCAGTGACCTGTTCATTGGTGAGAGAGGTGGGTTGAAGTCACCCACTATTAATGTGTGGGGTTTGTTGTGTGATTTAGGATTTAGTAATGTTTCTTTTACAAATATAGGTGCCCTTGCATTTTGGCGTAGATGTTCAGAATTGAGATATCATCTTGGGGGATTTTTCTTTTGATGATTACATAGTATTCTTCACCATATCTTTGAAAGTTGAAAATCTGTTTTATCAGGTATTAGAATGGCTGCTCCAGCTTACTTCTTGGGTCTGTTTGCCTCAAAACCTTTTTCTATCCCTTTACTCTGAGGTAATGTCTATCTTCATTTATACAGGTGTGCTTTTTGTATGTAGTGGAATGATGGATCCTGTTTTTCCCATCCATTATGTTACCCTCTGTCTTTTTATTGTGGAATTAAGTCCATTGATGTGGGGGTATTTATTCCCTATGTTTTTATGTGTGTAGTTAACTTCCTTGTCGTAAGGTTTTTCTTCTAGTATTTGCTGTTGGGCTGGATTTCTGGATAGATATCATTTAAATTTATTTTTGTGTTATAATATCTTGCTTTCTGCATCTCTGTTGATTGAAAATTTTGCTGGGTGTAATAGTCTGGTTTGACATCTGTGGTCTCTTACAGGCTGCAATATACTTGCTCAGGCCCTTCTAGCTTTTACTGTCACTCTTGAGCAGCCAAGTATAATTGTGTTACTTGTACCTTTAATTTCATTTCGATTTGTAGTCAAATAATGGGATTGCTGGGTTTTGTTTGTTTGTTTTGTTTTTGTTTTGCCTGGGGCAGGGAGAGTTTTGAGACAGGGTTTCACTGTGTAGCTTTTGCTGTCGTGAATTGCTTTGTAGACCAGGCTGGCCTCAAATTCACAGAGATCTGCCTGCCTCTGCCTCCCAGGAGCTGAGATTAAAGGCATACCTAATCATTACTGGCATGATTGCTGGAGGTTTTGATGATTATTTGATTTTATGTTTGATTTTTCATATCAGTAACGCTTTTAAAATTACTTTTGATTTCTAATAAATACTAGTTTGTTGTTGCTGTTTTGCTTTGCTTTGCTTTCCATCACATGTATCTGATTTTTCCTAGGAAGTCTTAATATTGATCTGCCAATAAATAGTATTCCCTCTGATCATCCTTAACTTTCCAAGAGTGATCATTTACCCTTGCTTAACATGAATTTTGTCATGTTGTTGTTTTTCTGTTTTAATACATCTACTTATTCTGTTTTCTTATCTTTATTTATTCTGCCTTCAAGCCTCTTTGCAGCATTACCTCTTGGTGTTTAAAAAGCATCTTCCTGAACATACAACATCAGTGTCTTCATTTTTCTTATGCTACTTCATTCTTGGTGTCATTTTGTAGTTGACTATAAAATCTTCGAGAGGAGAGGAGGTTTGAAACTATTTTTCCTCAGCCAGAGTGAACAGAATAACTAGGATGTTCAACTGTATTAGTGACTTCCAGTGCTAATGTGACCAAAATACTTGACTAAGGGCAGAAAGGCATCTATTGTAAAGAGTAAACTAGCTATATGAAGCTATTATTCTACACAGCCCTCCTTTTCTTTGTCAACCTAAAACATCCTTATAAATCTGAAAGCATTTCAAGTAAATATAATGTTCATAAATTGTATATCTGCTCATAAACATGGCTTTGATATTTGCACTAAAAGATTCAACAACTTAAAGGATGAAACATTTAGGCCCATGTATTCAGAAAGTTAAGCCCATGGATTTATGGCTTTTCTAATTCTGGAACTTTGACATATATGCTGAAGCAGAACTTCCTACTAGAAGAAGTCTGTGGTCATGAGTATTCTTTACCTCATAGTGGCCATGAAGCATATCAGAGAAGTAAGAAGTAAGTTGCAAAAAGATACATTCCATAAGGATAAATCTCTGAGATTTACTTGTTCTGTCCTGGTGCCACTTTTCAAGTATACTACTCAATACTTTATTCAAATTTAAGCTCCATCAATGATCTATTCATCCCTGGAAATACTCTCATAGATACACCCAGAGTATGCAATACTATTCTCCTTTGAAATTTTCAGTCCAGACAATTTGAGAGTGAAAGTCAATCATCAGACTGTCAGCCTACCTTCCGCATACCTAACTTTGGATCTTTTTAAATGCCAAATTTCTAGTAGAAATTTTGCTAATATTATTGACAACTATTAACTATTATATTATGTGCTAGTAGGAAACATGAAAACATATTCTTCTAGGAATAATGATTCAAAACATGAGTGAGCATGGATGTTATTAACATGCAAGAGAATTTCCACAGAGTTCTCTTAGAAAATGTTAATAGTTTACCTAGCATAATGGGTACTTTTTTAAATGAATCACGAATTTCATCAATCTTTTTAAAGAGTTCTTCCCAAGATTAATTTAAAAAAAAGAAAATTAGAGATTTGACTCTTTTCTAGCATGGTGTGACTCACAAGCATGACACACAATATGTTATGTACATCCTAGTGGGTATTTAACACAGAGTCTATTTCCATGTTACAAGAAGTAATATAAATTTTAGTTGAACCCTTGTTATCTATCTTAAAATTTCAAATGAAATAATTACTTAACATTCTGCTTCCAAGATTTTATCCATTTTTAATGACTAACCTCTCCCTTCACATTAAAAATTTTAGCCCTTACCAGCCATTATAAAAATAAAAATACAGTCTAATAATACAGTACATAAAAGATGGTTCAGGATAATCCAAGATGGCAGTGCTGACCATTCAGGATATCTGAACAGCAGTTCAGTAGTGAAAGCAGGGTGACCAGCAGGCTGTACTCTGGACCTCCAAACCCCAACATCTGTATTTCTCAAGTGAGAGGAGAATCCATAGGGATACTTGAAAGTCCATCTTCAGGCTACCCAGCTAATACCAGGAAAATTTCTCAGGCTCCGCCCAGCCCTGCTCAGCCTTAGGCCACCTACCCAGTTTCACCATCTGGGCTTACCTTCCTGGAACCTGCAGCAGCTTACTCCCCTCTGTCACTGCAGCCTTGGGCCACTCACCTAAACCTACCTTCTGTGAATATATTCCTAGAATCAACAGAAACAGCAGCAGTGGTGCACTCAAGGAGTTTCTACCCAGCAGCCTTAAGCGACCCTCCACACAAGCCCACTTTCTGTGGATACCTTCTTGGGACCAGAGCCTTGCAGCTTTAACCTTAGGCACTCATTCTCACTGCCTGTCTGAAGAATACCTTTCTGTACTGAGGGTGAGACACCAAACTTGCAAGCCCATTCTCACAGTCCCATGGACACCTTCTGGGTACAAGAGGCTCCTGTTTCCAAACCCAGGAAATCACACTCAACATCCTGTGGTCACCTTTCTGGTCACAGCAGATAGTGGAGCTCACTCTCACCTCCCAGTTGAGGGGTACATTCTGGTACTATGGAAGAGGCATGGCTGCATTCTATTTACTCCCTACCAGCCTGGCTCACCCAGGTCAGAATCAACCAGCACAGCACAGACAGTGACAACAGAGGAGGTGAATTAGGCTTGGGACCCAGGTTCCATTCCCCACCATGATGGAAGCCTGTGGGACACTGGAGCAATTCTAAGCAAAGAGATCTATCCTCCAGTGCCCCAGCAGCCTGGCTAACATAGGCCAGAATCAGCTAGCCCAGAACAGACAGAGAACCCAGTGGAGCTGGGCTAGGTAGCTGACCAAATTTCCATTTTCCTCCTCCCTAAGGAGGCACTGGAATATCTCTGAGATATCTGGAATATCTGCTCCCCTGGATATTCATCCAGATATCTGGATGTCTGCTCCCCTGCAGCCTAGCCCACCTGGGTCAGAAACAGTGAGTCCAGAACAGCCAGTGAACCCAGCAGAGCTGAGCCAGGCCTGGGACCCATATCCCTTCCTCCACCATAAGGAAGTGTGTGGGACAATGGAGTAGCTGTAGACTCAGAGATCTTTCCTGCTGTATCCCAGGGACCTGGGTCACAAACAATGAGCATGCAGAGACAGTGAATCCAGGGAGACTACTCGAGACTCCAGAGACAGGTGAACACAATCTGCAGTACAGGCTCCAAGAATGATCAGTGAAGATAACAGAAAACCAGATGGCTAGAGGTTGGCATAAGAATTCAGACAACAAAAACCAGGACAACGTGGCTTCAAAAGAAACTCCAAAAACCAACAGATATTCTATTGCAGCTGAAACATAGGAGAATGATCGTAAATCTATAATTATGCAGTTATTCAAGGCACACAAAGAGAAAATAAACAAAAAAAAAATAGAGGTCATCATGGAAACACGAGAATCCATATTCAAACAAATAAAGGGAATGGCACAAGACATTAAAACAGAATTAGAATCAATAAATAAAACACAAACTGAGAAAACTTTTGAGGTGGAGAAAAACACCAGGAACCACCAAAGAAATACAAGAGATGGAAGAGAGAATCTCTGGCAATATACAATTGCAGAATTTGATACATCTCTCAAAGATAAAATAAAATTGTAAAAGTTACAAACACAAAATATCCAAGAAATCAAGGACACCATAAAAAGATGAAACCTAAGAAGATTCCAGGCTCCAAGGCCCAGAAAATCTTTTTGAGAAATTTATATAAGAAAATACCTCAACCGTAAGAAAGAGAGGCCCATTAACATTCAAAAGGCCTACAGAACACCAAAAAGACCAACCTAGAAAAGAAACTTCTTCTGCTACACAACAATCAAAACACTAAATCTATAAAATGAAGAAAAAATATTAAAACTGCAAGAGAAAAAGGCCAAGTAACATAAAAAGGAAGACCTATCAGAATCACACCAAACTTCTCAACAGAGATTATGAAAGCCAGAAGTGCCTAGGAAGATATCATGCAGACATTTAAGAGATCACAGGTGCCAACCTAGACTACTATATCCAGCAAAACTTTCAATCAACATAGATGGAGAAAACAAAATATTTCATGACATAACTAAATTTAAACAAGAAATATGCAGCAATCCAACCCTACAGAAGATATTAGAAGAAAACTTCAACCCAACGAGATAAACTACACCCAAGAAAACATAGGATAAAGACACTATCACATCAACAAAGCAAAAACAAACAAACAAACAAACACACAAACTCACAATTAAATTTTCCACAATAAAAGGAACTAACAATCATTAGTCACTAATATCTATTAATATCAATGGTCTCCACTCTCCAAAAAAGACACAGACTGTAACAGGTTCAAGATGGCAGCAACTAGTGCACACCATATTTGAAAGCACAGAATCCAAAACTCTGAAATTGGTGAGTGGAGGGGCAGCTGAAGCCAGAACATTGACATTGAGGCTTCCTGGGCAAGAGATAACCTGTGGATGTCTCCAGGGACTGCAAGTGATGAATATTCAAACTCACTGCACTTCCCCTTGCCCCAATCATGGGCTTCCCTACTCTGTGGAGACTGCAGTGGTTGCTGCAGCAAGCAATATCCTCCTATGCTGCATGACTGAGATAGCATATGCAGCAGCTATACTGGCCTCCCAGGTCTGCAGCTACAAGAGCCTCCCAGGTATGTCTGTAGCAGGCTGCAGCTGCCCCAAACAGGAGGCCCCATGCTCAGTGACTAAGACAGCAGAGTCTAATGGCCCAAGCAGGAGCCTCTGTGCTCCCTGACTGACATGGCAGAGGCAGCTGCCCCAAGTATAAGTCTCCCTGCATAGCAGACCAACAGTGGACACCACTGAGCTGACAGATCTCCTACATTTTCATTTGCCCCTGCAGGCACATCTGAGAGTAAAGAACAGGAGTAACCCCTGTGCTTTCCATACAAGCCTGCTAGCCAGTGAGAGTGCCTTCAAATAAGTGCTTAAAGAGCACCAGATCCAGGGTCTCTGTATGCTAGCAGCCAGACATCAGATCCCTCCACCTATATACCCACTGTGGGCAATATAGGGATCCTAAGGTCTCAATATTGAAACCCTGGTTCTCTGGGACTACCAGTGGAATTCAGGCAAAATTTCCTGGACCATAGGTGCTGGAAACAAGACAGATCTGAATACGTGGAGAACAGTAAGACAGGCCTGTGGACCACAGAGGCATTCAGGTCACCTGCTCATATGCATTGGGCCACAAAAGAGACCAAAAAGAAGATTCCAGGCTCCAAGGTCCAGAAATATTTTCAAGAAAATCATAGAAGAAAAATTTCCCAAGTTAAAGAAAAAGATGTCCATAAACATACAAGAGGCCTCCAGAACAACAAATAGACTAGACCAGAAAAAAAAAAAAAAAAAAAACAACTCATGTCACATAATAGTCAAAACACTAAATCTACAGAATAAAGAAAAAATATTAAAAGCAGCAAGGGAAAAATGTAAAAGTTTATATAAGAAAATATACGTATAAAGGTCAACCTATCAGAAATATAACGTATAAAGTTCAACCTATCAGAAACACACCAGACTTCTCATCAGAAACTATAAAAGCCAGAAGGGCCTGGGTGGATGCCATACAGACTCTAAAGATCAAAGATGCCAACCCAGACTACTATACCCAGCAAAGCTTTCAATCAACATAGATGAAGAAAATGAAATATTCCATGACAAAACTAAACTTAAACTTATCTACATAGCAACCCAGCCCTACAGAAGATACCAGAAGAATAACTACTATCTAACAAAATTAAGTACACTTAAGAAAGTATAGGCATTAGATAACTTCTCAACAACAAAAACCCAAAAACAAACAAACAAACAAACAAAAACACAAAAAAACAATCATTGAAACATAGTAACACTACAAACTCCACAATAAAAGTAACTAACATTCATTGGTCACTATGATCTATTAACATAAATGGACTCAACTCTCCAATAAAGAGACACAAACTAATAGAATGGTTGCAGAAATAGGATCCAACATTCTATAGCATCAAGAAACACATCTCAGCTACAAAGATAAACACTACCTTTGTAGTAAAGGTAAAGGGCTGGAAAAATGTTTTTCAAGCAAATTGACCCAGAAAACAAGGTGGACTAGATATCTTAATATCTAAAAAAAAACAGTCTTTCAAACAAAATTAATCAAAAAAGATGAAGAGGAGCACTTCATTTGCATCTGAGGAAAAATCCACCATGAGGACATCATAATCCTGAACTATATGCCCTAAATACAAGAGCACCTGCATTCATAAAAGAAACATTTTAAAAGTTCAAACCACACATCCATCTCAACACCATAATAGTGGGATACATAAACACTCCATGCTGACCAAGGGACAGATCATCTACAAAGAAGGTAAATAAGGAAATAATGATACTTACAAAGGTCCTAAATCAAATGGACCTGATAGAAGTCTACAGAATTTTTCACGCAAACTCAGAAGAATATACCTTCCTTATGGCACCTCATGGAACCTTCTAAAAAATTTATCATATACTGGGCAAAAGCAAGCATCAACAGACACAAGAAGATTGAAATAATCCCTGGTATTCTATCAGAACACCATGGCCTAAACTTGACTCCAACAACAACAGAAATAACAAAAAGCCTATATACACATGGAAACTAAACAATTCTCTGCTTGGTCAAGGAAGAACTTAAAAAAGAAATTAGAGACTCCCTAAAATTCAATGAAAATGAATTAAGAACTTACCCAAACTTATGGGACACAATAAAAGCAGTTAGTACCTCCAGAAAGATCTTTGATACATCGCATACAAACAATGACACACATAAAAGCCCTCCAATTAAAAAGAAGCAGATGCACCCATGACTGTACATGATAAGAAATAACCAAACTCAGAGCTAAAATCAATGAATCAGAAACAAAGGAAACAATTCAAAGAATCAAGGAAACCAAGAGCCAGTTCTTTGAGAAAACTAACAATATAGACAAAACTTTAGCCAAACTAACTAAAAGGCAGAGAGAAACTATCCACAAAAGCAAAATCAGAAATGAAAAGGAGGACATAACAACAGACAATGAGGAAAACTGAACAATCATTGGATCTTACTACAAAAGCTAATATGCCACAAAATCTGAAAATCTAGATGAAATGGATAATTTTCTTGATAAATTCCATTTACCAAAATTAAATCAAAATCAGGTAAGTAGATAGAATACTCTGATATCCCCCAAGGAAATAGAAGCAGTCGTCAAAAGTCTCCCTTCCAAAAAATGCCAAGGCTAGATGGTTTCAGCACAGAATTCTATCAGACCTTCAAAGAAGAGCTAACTCAAATTCTCTTCAAACTATTCCACAAAACAGAAACAGAAAGAACATTACCAAACTCATTCTATGAGGTCAAAGTCAACTTGAATCCTAAACCACACAATGACATACAAAAAAGAAAACTTTAGACCGATGTCTCTTATGAATATTGATGCAAAAATACTAAATAAAATACTTTCACACTGAATCGAAGAACACATAAAAGATATCATTCATCATGACCAAGTAGGCTTCATTACAAGCATGCAGGGATTGTTCAATATTCGGAAACCCATCAATGCAATCCACCATATAAAGAAAGTAAAGGAGGAAAACCATAAGATCATCTCCTTAAACGGCAAAAAAGCAACAAAATCCCAAACCTATTCAGGATTAATGTCTTAGAGAGTTCAGGATACAAGGCACATACTTAAGCATAGTAAAGACAATATACAGCAAGCCTATACCCAAAATCAAAATAAATGGAGAGAAAATTGAATCAAATCTCTTGAAATCAGGGACAAGGCAAGGCTTCTCACTCTCTGTTTATCTCTTCAACATAGTACTTGAAATCCTTGCCGGAGAAATAAGAAAACTAAGGGAGAACAAGAGGATACAAATTGGAAAGGAAGAGGTCAAAGTATCACTATTTGCAGATGATATCATAGTATGCATGAGTGACTCCAAAATTTCAACTAGAGAACTTCAGCTGATAAACACATTCAGCAAAGTGGCTGGATACAAAATTAACTAAAAAAAATACCAGTAGCCCTCCTTTATATGAAAGACAAAAAGGCCAAGAAACAAATCAGGGACATGACAACTTACATAATAGCCACAAATAACATAAAGCACCATGGTGTGACTCTAACCAAGAAGGTGAAAGATCAGTTTGAAAAAATCTTCAATCTCTGAAAAAATTAATTGAAGAAGATATCAGAAGACAGAAAGATCTCCCATGCTCATGGATTGGTAGGATTAACATAGTAAATATGGCCATCCTGCAATGGCAAGCTACAGATTCAGTGCAATTTTCATAAAAATGCCACCACAATTCTTTACAAAACTCAAAAGAGCAATTTTGAATTACATATGGAAAATAAAAAAGATCCTGAATTGCTAAAACAATACTGTACAACAGCAGATTATCTGGAGGTAGTTCCTTCCCTGATCTCAAGCTGTAGTACAGAGCAGTAGTAGTAAAAACAGCATGGTACTGGCATAGAAAGGGAATGGTGGAATATAATAAAAGACCCAGAAATAAACCCACATACCTATGGATACTTGATTTTTGATAAAAACAAAACAAAACAAAACAAAAAAAACCCAAACAAACAAACAAAAAAAAAAACCAAACAATGGAAAAACGACAGCATCTTCAACAAGTGGTGTTTTTCTAACTGGATCTCTACATGTAGAAAAATGCAAATAGATCCATATTTATCACACTACAGAAAACTGAAGTCCAGTGGATCAAGGAAATTAAGATAAAACCAGACACACTTAATCTCTTAGAAGAAAAAGTGGGGAAGAGCATTGAACTCATTGGCACAGGGGACAACTTCCTGAACAAAACACCAACAGCACAGGCTCTACAATCAACAATCAATAAATGGAAGCTCAGGAAACTGAAAAGCTTCTGTAAAGCAAAGGACACTGTCATCACAACAAAATGAAAGCCTACAGATTGGCAAAGGGTCTTCACCAACCGTATATCTGACAGAGGGCAAATATCCAGAATATATAAAGAACTCAAAAAGTTAAACACCAACAAACCAAGTAATCCAATTAAAAATTGGGGTACAGAGGTAACTAGAGAATTCTCAACAGAGGAATATCAAATGGCAGAGAAACACTTAAAGCAATGCTCAGTGTCCTTAGTCATTTAGGAAATGTAAATCAAGACAACCCCGAGATTTTACCTTCCACCCATCAGAATGGCTAAGATAAAAAACTCAAGTGATGACACATTCTGGAGATGTTGTGGAGAAAGTGGAACCCTCCTCCATTGCTGGTGGGAATGTAAACTTGTACAACGACTTTGAAAAGCAGCCTGTTGCTTTCTCAAAAAATTTGGAATAATGCTATTTCAAGATCCAACTATATCACTCCTAAGCATATACCTGAAAGCTACCCTACCATTCAACAGAGACATTTGCTCATCTATGTTCACAGTAGCTTTATTTGTAATAGCCCCAATCTGGAAACAACCTAGATAGCCCACAACTGAGGAATGGATAAAGAAATTGTGTTACATTTACAATATGGAGTTACTACTCAGCAATTAAAAATGAGGAAATCATGAAAATTTCAGGCAAATGGTGGGAACTAGAAAAGATCATCCTGAGTGTGGTAACCCAGAAGCAGAAAGACACATATGGTATATAATCACTTATAAGTTGATATTAGCTGTACAACAGAGGATAAACATACTAAAATCTATATTCCCAAAGAAGCTAAACAACAAGGAGGATCCTAGGGAAGGTGGTTACTCCCCATTCAGAAGGGCAAACAGGATAGACATTAGAATTATAAGAGAAAGAACAGGGTAGGAGCTTCCCATAGTGGACCTGTACAAGTCTCTACCCATCACGGTATCAAAGGAGATACTGAATCTCATAGCTAAACTTTGGGCAGAGTTCTCAAAACCTTATGGAAGAAGAGGGAGACAGAAAGACTTGGAGGGGTCAGGAACTCAATAAAGAGAAAACAAAGCCAAAACAAACAAACAAACAACAAAACAACAACAACAAAAACAGACAAAAACTGGGCCCATGGTTGCCTGCCAAAACCGAACTCCAACCAAGGACCATGCATGGAGAGGATCTAAACCCCTTGTTCAGACAAAACCCTTAGACTGCTCAGTTTCCACATGGGTTCCTTAGTAAAGTGTACAGAGTTTTTTCTCTGATATGAACTCGGTGGCATGGTCTTTGATTACCTCCCCTTTGTCAGGTACAGCCTTGTCAGGCCACAGAGGAAGATGAGGCATCTAACCTTGATGATACCTGATAGGCTAGGGTCAGATAGAAGGGAAGGTGGTCCTCCCCTGTCAGGACACTAGGGAAAGAGCATAGGGGGAGAAAAGGGAGGGTTATTGGGACTGGGAGGAGATGAGGGAGGGGTCTGAGTCAGGTATACAAGGGGATAATATTGTAATAAATATATAAATACATAAATAAAGAAAATTAAAAAAGAAAAAAATGGTTCAGAAATATAACTGTACCATATTATAGTTAATTAGTAGATAATACACGAAATATTAAATAGTAGCAACAGATAACCCTTTTTACTACAAGTGTTACAGTGAAGAATATCAGCAGATAAATAATTTATAAACATTATATTTATTTGTAATGCATTTAGATTAATGGATGTTTCAAGCTGACAAAAAAAAAGAGAAATGTGTATAATAGTAGCATCATGTGGCTAGTTTACTCTTTGCAAGAGATGCCTTTCTGTCCTTAGACAAAACATTCCTCTTTAAAATTACTGTCTTTACTTGTAAAATGAACAGACATCTCTGCTTTCATTACAGAATGTAAATCTGATTATTGCAAAAGTGAAAAGACAAAAATAAATAAATACAAGTTAAACAATGTTATAAGGCTAGATAGATTGGTCCTGTAGATAAGGATACTTACTGCACAAGCATGAGGACTTAAGTTCTGATCTCAGTACTCAAATAAAGGAAAGAAGTTGGGTGAGTAAATGAATGAGTAAGATAAAATCTGGTTGTTGTCATATGTTTGCCTATAACCTCAGATCTCTGAGGGGCCAAGCCAGGAGAATTGTTGAAGCCTGCTGGTCTAAGCCTAGCTGTAGGCTTAGCAAGATTAGTGGAAAACTCATTCTCAAATGAATAAGATGATGAAGTGGTAGGACAGGACACCCTATATCTTCCTTTGTATTATGTGCACATGTACAGGTATTTGTTTTGCACACACACACACACACACACACACACACACACACACAGACACAAGCACACATGCACACACCACAAAGCAGATATCAGCTGTGCTAGAATTGGGTATAAGAAGTACTATTGAGTAAATATGCTAGAGAAATCCACCATCACTTTCAATTTTGTTTTTATGTTATATTCATTCATTTTTGTAATTAAGAATATACCTATACTTTCAAAATATGTAATATCATGAGGAAAAGTGGATTTTGTGGCTCTTTTTTAATTTTAGAAAAGTATTATGGATTATGTACTAATCCAACCTAACAGCTCAAATAGATGTAAACTTTCTGAATTTTGCTATTATGAGTAAGAGACAGTAGATTGTAACAGTTTCTAGAAGGATTACTTGAGATACAAGGAAACTGTGTATGACTCTATTGACCTCATTTTGATCTGAGAGGTAATACTTTGGTAACTTGCTTAATACAACAGCCCCTTAGAATACAGAGAGAAAGTTGGAATCCTACCAATTGAAGGGAGACAGGTAAAATTAAATGCTGTACTACATGAAAACTGGGTAAACATCAGCAGGCATGTTCCAGAAGGTTGAAGAAAGGTATATTCTCTATCATTGCTTGAAATTTTCCATGGTTCAGTCTGATTCCAGGATCCCAAGATATTAACACACTATTGTGATATTTGTCCCTTAAAAAATGTTTTATAACTTTAAAGCATATACAGCGGAGTCATTTCCAAAGAAGAAATATCAACCCTGAGTACTGCTAGCAAGTAAGGAATTTGAAAAAAATAGGATCTATATTAATATGCACAAAAGATTTGTCCATTAAATGGATAAGCTTGTTGGACTGAAAGAAAGTTTGAGACTGAATCCTCCCTCACCAAACTATTATTATGAACTTGGCATAGTTTCAAATAGGAAACTTGATCATCTGCCCCATCAGTGAATATTTGGTTGGGTCTTTAAAACTGTCATCAATATGTTACTCCATCAATATTCATATTCTAAAATGCATTTATCCCTGATAGAATCATCATTGCCCCATATTTTTGTCCTTCTACCTGATAATTCGGTAGGTTGAAGAGTAAATAATGTTTTCTAAGGAAAATTTCAAGGTGGTATTATGATCTCCTAATAATCCATATGATAGACATTGAATAAAATCTTTTAAACTTAAACAGCAATTTGAATTTTAAGTTTAGTGTATAAAAAGTTATCTAGGCAATATAAAATAACTACTTATGTCCATTTGCACACAATAATTGAATGTGAGTTAATAATGCATATTTTTCTTGTTCCCTGTAAAGAGATAATTTTCAGCAATTATTATCCTTTTTTTAATGGACAAAATTTATTTATTTTAATTAATTACAGTTTATTCACTTTGTATCCCCCTATAAGGGGCTCCCTCCTTCCTTCCCGGTTCCATTCTCCCTCCCCCTTCTTCACGTATGCCCCTCCCCAAGTCCACTGATAGGGGAAGTCCTCCTCTCCTTCCTTCTGATCTTAGTCTATCAGATCACATCAGGAATGGCTGTATTGTCATCTTCTGTGGCCTGGTATGGCTGCTCTCCCTTCAGGGGGAGGTGATCAAAGAACAGATCAATCAGATTATGTCAGAGGCAGTCCCTCTTCCCAGTACTATGTAACCCACTTGGACACTAAGCTGCCTTGGACTACGTGCAGGGGTTCTAGGTTATCTCCATGCATGGTACTTGGTTGGAGTATGAGTCTCTGGGAAGACCCCTATGTTCAAATTTTCTAGTTCTGTTACTCTCCTTGTGGGGTTCCTGTCCTCTCCAGATCTTACTATTTCCCACTTCTGACATAAGATACCCTGCACGTTGCCCAATAGTTGGCCATAAGTCTCAGCATCTGCTTAATTATCTGCAGGGTAGAACCTTTCAGAGGTCCTCCGTGGCAGGATTCTAGGCTGTTTCCTGTTTTCTTCTTCTTCTGATGTCCATCCTCTTTGCCTTTCAGGATGGGGATTGACCGTTTTAGTCAGGGTCCTCTCTCTTGATTAGTTTCTTTAGATGTACAGGTTTTAGTAGGTTTATACTATGTCATATATCAATGAGTGAGTATATACTGTGTGTGTCTTTCTGCTTCTGGGACAACTCACTCAGGATGATCCTTTCCATGTCCTACCATTTACCTGCAAATTTCATGATTTCCTAATTTTTCATTGCAAAGTACTACTCCATTGTGTAGATGTACCACAATTTCTGCATCCATTCTTCAGTTGAGGGGCATCTGGGCTGTTTCCAGCTTCTGGCACTTACAAATAAAGCTGCTACAAACATGGTTGAGCAAATGTCCTTATTGTGTACTTGAGCCCCTTTTGGATATATGCCTAGGAGTGGTATGGCTGGATCTTAAAGAAGTGCTATTCCTAGTTGTCTGAGAAAGCGCCAGATTGATTTCCAGAGTGGTTGTACGAGTTTGCATTCCCACCAGCAGTGGAGGAGTGTTCCCCTTTCTCCACAACCTCTCTAGCATGTGTTGTCACATGAGTTTTTCATCTTAGCCATTCTGATGGGTGTAAGGTGAAATCTCAGGGTCATTTTGATTTGCATTTCCTTAATGGCTAATGACGTTGAGCATTTCTTTAAGTGTTTCTCTGCCATTCGATATTCCTCTACAGAGAATTCTCTGTTTAGCTCTGTTCCTTATTTTTTAATTAGATTACTTGGTTTGCTGCTTTTCAGCTTCTTTAGTTCTTTATGTATACTGGATATTAGCCTTCTGTCAGATAAAGGGTTGGTGAAGATGCTTTCCCAATCTGTAGGCAGTCGTTTTGTTTTGATGATGGTGTTCTTTGCTTTACAGAAGCTTTTTAGTTTCATGAGGTCCCATTTATTGATTGTTGCTCTTAGAGCTTGTGCTGTTGGTGTTCTCTTCAGGACGTTGTCTACTGTGCCAATGAGTTCAAGTGTATTCCCCACTTTTTTTTTCTAATCAATTTAATGTGCCTGGTTTTATGTTGAGGTTTTTGATCCACTTGGACTTCAGTTTTGTGCACTATAACCAAGTAGGCTTCATCCCAGGTTTGCAGGGGTGGTTCAACATAGGGAAATCCATCAATGTGATCCACCATATTAACAAATTGAAAGAAAAAACCACATGGTCATCTCCCTAGATGCTGAAAAAGCATTTGACAAAATCCAACATCCATTCATGTTTAAAGTATTGGAGAGA
The DNA here is from genome assembly GCF_030254825.1 of Meriones unguiculatus. Lineage (NCBI taxonomy): Eukaryota > Metazoa > Chordata > Mammalia > Rodentia > Muridae > Meriones > Meriones unguiculatus. The sequence continues at coordinate 48,917,151 of NC_083369.1, read as the reverse complement.
TCAGGGATACAAGGCACATACCTAAACATACTAAAGGCACTATACAGCAAGCCTATAGCCAACATCAAACTCAATGGAGAGAAACTTAAATCAATCCCACTGAAATCAGAGACAAGACAAGTCTGCCCACTCTTTCCATATCTCTTCAACATAGTACTTGAAGTCTTAGCTAGAGCAAGGAGATGAGTAAGGGAAATCAAGGGGATACAAATAGAAAAGGAAGAAGTCAAACTTTCACTATTCACAGAAGATATGAAAGTATACCTGAGTGACCCCAAAAATTCAACCAGAGAACTCCTCCAGCTGCTAAACACCTTCATCAAAGTGGCTGGATAAAAAATTAACTAAAAAAAAAAAACCCAAAAAACAAAACAGAATCCCTCCAGTATACCAAGCACAAAAGGACCAAGAAAGAAATCATGGAAACAACACCCTTCATAATAGCTAGTAATAACATAAAGTACATTAGAGTGACTCGAACCAAGCAGGTGAAAGACCTATTTGAAAAAATCTTCAGGTCTCTGAAGAATGAAATTGAAGAAGACATCAGAAGATGGAAAGATCTCCCCTGCTCATGGATCAGTAGGATTAACATAGTGAAAATGGACATTCTACCAAAAGCAATCTACAGATTCAATGCAATTCCTATCAAAATACCAAGAGAATTCTCACAGAAATTAAAAGAAAAATTCTCAATTTCATAAGGAGAAATAAAAAATCCCAGAATTTCCAAAATGATCCTGTACAACAATAGATCACTTGGAGGTATTTTCATCCCTGATCTCAAGCTGTACTACAGAGCAATACTAGTAAGAACTGCATGGTATTGGGAGAGATGCAAAATGGTGGATCAGTGGAACTGAATAGAATACCCAGAAATAAACACACACACACCTATGAATACTTGATTTTTGACAAAGAATTTAAAACCATTCAATGGAAAAAAAAAGAAAGCATCTTCAACAAATGGTGCTAGTCCAACTGGATGTCTACATGCACAAGAATGAATAGATCCATATTTATCACGCTGCACAAAACTAAAGTCCAAGTTGATCAAATACCTCAACATAAAACCAGATACACTTCTAAATTGGTTAGAAGAAAAAGTAGGAAGTGCCTAGAACTCATTGGCACAGGAGACAATTTCCTGAACAGAACACCATCAGCACAGGCTCTAAGAACAACAGCCAACAAATGGGACCTCATGAAACTGAAAAACTTCTGTAAAGCAAGAACAATGTTGTCAGAATAAAACGACAGCCTAGAAATTGGGAAAGGATCTTCACCAACCCTATATCTGGAAGAGGGCTGATATGTGGAATATATAAAGAACTAAAGAAGTTAAAAGGCAATAATTCAAGCAATCCAATTTAAAAATGGGGTATAGAGCTAAACAGAGAATTCTCTGTAGAAGAATATAGAATGGCATAGAAACACTTAAAGAGATGCTCAACATCCTTAGCCATCAGAGAGATGCAAATCAAAAAGACCCTGAGATTTCACCTTACACCCATCAGAATGGCTAAAATAAAAAACTCAAGTGGCAATATGTGTTGGAGAGGTTGTGGAGAAAGGGGAACCCTCGTCCATTTCTTGTTGGAATGTAAACTTGTACAACCACTTTGGAAATCAATCTGGCACTTTCTCAGACAATGAGGAATACTGCTTCCTCAAGATCCAGCTTTACTGCTCCTAGGCATACATCCAAATGATGCTCAAGTACACAACAATGACATTTGCTCAACCATGTTTGTAGCAGCTTTATTCATAATAGCCAGAAGCTGGAAACAACCCAGATGTCCATCAACTGAGGAATAGATACTGAATTTGTTGTACTTTTACACAATGGAATACTACTCAGCAATTAAAAACAAGGAAATTATGAATTTTGCAGGCAAATGGTGGGATCTAGAAAACATCATCCTGAGTGAGGTATCCCAGGAGCAGAAAGACACAAATGTTTATACTCACTTATAAGTGGGCAGTAGACCTATAAGATAGGAAAAACATACTAAAATCTGTACACCTAAAGAAGATAAGCAAGAACGAGAACCCTTGGTAAGATGGTCATTCCTTACCTAGAATGACAACGGGGATCGACATAGGAAGTAGGAGAAAACAAGTAACAGGACAAGAGTTTACTGCAGAGGGCATCTGAAATATTCTACCTAGCAGTGTATCAAAGACAAATGGGATGGACTTGGGAAGTAGGAGAAAACAAGAAACAAGGCAGGAGCCTACCAAAGAGGGCCTTTGAAAGACTCTACCTAGCAGTGTATCAAAGCAGATGCTGAGACTCATAACCAAACTTTTGGCAGAGTACAGGGAATCATATGAAAGAAGGGGGAGTTAGTATGACCTGGAGAGGACAGGAGCTCCATAAGGACCAAATATATCAGGGCACAGGGTTCTTCTATGAGACTGTTTCTCCAACCAAGGACCATGTATGAATATAACCTAGAAACCCTGCTCAGATGTAGCCCATGGTAGCTCAGTATCCAAGTAGGTTCCCTGGTAAGGTGGGCAAGGATTATTTTCAACATGATCTCTATGGCTGGCTCATTGAGCTTTCCCTCCCCTCCACCAAGGGGAAGCAGCCTTTCTAGGCCACAGACAAGAACATTGCAGTCAGTCCTGAAGATACCTGATAAGCTAGGATCAGATGGAAAGGGAGGGGGACCTCCCCATCAGTTGGAAGGGGGCAGGGAGGAAATGAGGGAGGGAGTGTGGGATTGGGAGGGAAAGAAAGAGGAGGCTATGACTGGGATATAAGTGAATGATCTGTGATTAAAATTAAAAATGAAAAAAGAAAAAGAAAAAATAAACACTAAATTCTATTAAAGAACCAAATGCGATTTTTTTTCTCATTAAGCATCAAAGTCATTTTCCAGTTTTAAGTATATAATAAATTTTTAAAAATTGCATCTACCTAGTTTTACATTAAGAACACAAGTTAAATTCAGCAAGCATGAAAAAACATTTATATTTTAATTCAAAAAATGTCAATGAAAATAACTTTATTAAGTATATCAATTTTAAGCCACAAAAGCCTATTGTAATATCAGAAAAATAAATTACAGCAATAAGAATCTTTTTGGGAACTGGTGGCATCACCTTTAAATGTTCAATCACATATGCCTTGAGTGGAATTATTTGCTAAAACTTCAGTCTTTCTGTACTAATTTATTTTTGATAAGCATGTAATATTTCCCCTTTTTCCACTTCAAAGTGCTATGTATTATTTTTTCCTTTGTCCTACTGCCTTGCCATTAATAAAGGATTTCAACTATGTAGAGAAAAGAATGGTCAAAATTCTATTGATTCATTGTCAAGCAGAGACAATTGTAGAATCATTTAAAATGTGTGTTATATGGTAGCAAATTAGCAAATTAGAATTCCAAGAGAAAAGATGGAAGAAAATAAATGCAAATATTAGTGAACTCATTGTCCCTATACACTGACTGATTTCATTCATCTTATGTGATAGCTATGGTGGCTAAGCAAAAGTTCAAACTCAAAGGCACATTAACAAGAAAGAAAGTCATTAGAATGGGGGAAAATGATGAATGATAGTTGATTTAAAAAAGAATAATATAAAAGTTTTCATGAGGGATTCATCATTTTCCTTCTTATTCTTAAGACATATTAATAAGCTTTTGACAAGTGTCATTTACCTATAAAAATAAAATTGTATTTAAAATCTTGGTGTAGGAGTTGTCTTTCAAATATTTCATCTTAATGAAAACAAAATTTATCAATTTCCCAATGTAATTGTTTTGTTTGTGGTTTAACTTTATAATAGTCATCAAGAAACACTAACAAAAATTTCATCTGAGCCATAATAAATTTATGACAAAATGTTTTATCATATATATTTCTCTGGCAACACTGAGAAGAATCCATATGAAAATTTCATTGCCAATATTGATCTCAGGGTAGTACATTATTCCAACTACATTTATGCAGAGTTAAGATGAAGTTCCTCCCAGAAGAATTTCATGGTGTTAAAATGTGTGGGTTTATGAAAATTGTAAAAACTGAAGAATGGAGGTTGAGAATACAAATATTTACAATAGTTTCTGTGTTTGCCTGCTGTCATACATATGCATTTTCAAGTCTCAAAAAGAATTGATAGGGATGAAAACACAAACACTGCTTCTCTTATTTTATATAATAAGGCAAGTCCTTTCCATTTATTTCCATTGAGTAGATTGTCTCTTCCAGATAGTTGTGCTAGAAAGCACCTGTCTAAAAAATTGTGTTATATTTCAAAAAAAAAAAAAAAGAGAAAACAAAGATTTATTGAAAATTTTACTGGTTAGGCTAGGAAGACAAAATCCACTGGAAAAATATATGTTAAGATATAACATATCTTCAAGGATATTTTAACAATTTTTTGTTAATAACATTTAATAACTCAGCCAATGACCAATGATACACGTAGCTTTATTAAGAAAAATAATTAGTATTTTATCTCATTACTTCCATGATATGATATACGAATATGAGATAAAATGAATAGTCTGCTCATAGAAAAAAATTTAGAGGATGAATATGAAATTTGTATGATACTTGAAAACAGAGTAGTTTTTAGTTCATATTCTGCTTCAAGAATGTTGTTAAAAAACAGTATGCATCGGTACATGCTAAAAGCATATTAATGAAGGCATTATTCAGAACCATTGAGATAGGTATTGCATTTTTTATTTATTAATTTATTTATTTTTGGGCAAGTTGACATAAGCTAGGTTCATCTTAGAAGAAGAAATTTCAATTCAAGAATTGCTTCCATTACATTGGTCTGTCTGTATGTCTTTGGAGCATCTTCTTAATCAGTGTGTAATGTGGGAGTGCCCAGTCTCAGTGGGTGGTATAACTTCTTACCAAGTGGTCCTGGGTTGTAGAAGAAAGCAGGCTGAGCAAATCATTTAGAGCAAGCTGATAAAACAAAACAAAACAAAACCACTCCTCCATAATCTCTACTTCAGTTCTTTCCTCCAAGTTCCTGCAATGATTTCCCTTCATGGTGGATTACTTGCTCTAAGATGAAATAAATCTGTTCATCTCCAAGTTGCTTTTGGTTATTATGATTATCACAGCAATATAAAGGAAACTAGAATGGGAATAGAGAGCACTCAAGGGGAAGAAAGAGATAAGGCTATGTTCTGAATGAAACATGAATAGGTAGGATTCTGTAGTCAAGAGACATGATGAAGTTGTGATCGGTAGATGGAACATTATTTTAGGAAGACCATCAGAAAAAAATGGGCTAAACTTACCTAACAGGTTTCTTACTGAAGACATCCAGAGATCAGACACCCTGTGGAAATAATAGAGGACACAAAAATCAATCAGATATCCAGTTACTAAGGATGAGGTATCCATGAATCAGTAGAGTTTTTGACTAAATATTTTTATTTTTTTATGTTTTATTCACTTTACATCCTGCTTGTAACCTCATTTCATCTCACCTCCCAGTCCTACCCTCCCTCTCTCCCCCTCCCCTATTCCTCAGAAAAGAGGAGACCCACTTCCCATCTACTCTAGCTCATCAAGTCACACCAGGACTGAGCATGTCTTCTTCCTCTGTGGCCTGGCAAGGCAGTCTCTCATGGGGAAAGTGATAAAAAAATAGCTGGCAAAAAAGTCCATATCAAAGGCATTCCTCTCTTTCCTTGCTTAAGGACCCACATGAAGCCTAAGCTCCCAATGGGTCTGGGTCCAGTCCATGCACAGTACTTAGTTGATGCTTCAGCCTCAGCAAGCCCTTCTGGGCCCTGTTTACTTGGCTCTGTTAGTCCTCATGTGGGGCTTCTGTCATCTTCAGGTCCTTTTCTTTTTCCTCCCACTGTTCCACAATACTGCTTACACATCAACCAGTGTTTGGCTGTGAGTCTCAGCATGTGTTTTGAGGATTTGGAGGTAGAGCCTCTCAGAGGACTACTCTGATAGCTGATAGGCTCCTGTCTGCTGGCTTAGCTGAGTATCATTCATAGTGTCAGGGGTTGTCACTCTCCCAGAGGTTTAAGTAGGCATTGGATGGATATTCTCTCAAATTGCTCCACCTCTTAGATAGGTTAACATTATGTGTAGGCTAGGTGTTGAGGAAGAGCTTTTCCCAATTTTCCAAAAGAGCTTCAAGTTGATTTCCAAAGTGGCTGTAAAAGTTTGCACTCCTACCAGCAATGGAGGAGTGTTCCTTTGCTGCACAGCCTCACCATCATGTGTTGTCCCTTGAGATTTTGATCTTAGCCATTGTGACAGGAGTGAAATTGAATCTCAGAGTCCTGTTGATTTGCCTTGTCCATTCATTTATGTGCTTATTAAAAGGTCCTATCATTTAAGGGCTTTTAAGGTCATTTAAGGTCTTTTATCTCCTAGACAATTCTTTTTAAGGACTTGGCTAAGTTTTACTCTCTGTTCTTCTCTTCTTCCTGTTTCAACAACTCACATTTTTTTATCAGCTTTTGATATACCTTGAATTTGAGAATAAACTCAAAGAAATTAGAGCCAGTGCCTTGGGCTTTGCATTTGTATCAGTCAGAATCTCAGTAGTAAATAATGCACTCCAGATGATTCAACTCAAGAGATACTAATGGATAGATACGAGTCACTCAGAAATGATCAACTAGAAGTCTGTCTCAACACTAATCCTGAAGGGAAGACAACAGCTGACTGAAAGCAAGAATTGAGGAGGAGCTTTTTGTTTGAAACTGAAGGGACTCAATGTTTGAACCCAATGAAGGGACTCAAGTGTTTCTGAGGACAAAGAATTGAAATAAAGAATATATGAGAAAGAATGAATGGCTAAGAGTGGTTTTTTAACCTAAAATTTCTGTCAGAATCTAATGTTTACCCAACATAATGAAAGGTTTTCTAGCAAGAGAATATGGGTAATGATTCCATAGAACCAAGGAAGCAGGACAGAAAGGACAAATGGTAACTATGAGTAATAGTGATTGTAGGGAAAGGGGGATGGGGGCAAAAAGAACCAGAAATAAAAGCTATTCTGTGTATCTCTCAAGATCCTTTACATTACATCTTTATTTATATCCAGTGTATAATTGATCCCATGTATCTTAAAAGGCTAAAATGAAAGGCTTTTTGAAAATTTTGTTGAGTTACAGTCTCACTATGTGTACTTGGAACTTGAAATCCTCCTAACTCAGTTTTCAGGATGCTAATGTCATGAGCATGAACTGCCGTGTACAACCTGAAATATTGCAATTATTTCATATCCAGGGTCTTGGTCACCTATGATTAACTACAATCCTTCAAATGTTGAATCATACTCAACAAAGACTGATTTACACTAAACCATGAATAACACATGTTAGAGAGCCCACCCTTCCCAGTTGGATAATTAAGTACTGTATTTTATTTCTTGTGATAGTAAGTTTAAATATCCTTGACTCCCTGATGCCATCAAATCAAAAACATTCACCATAGAAATCCTACCCTCTGCCCAGGGTTTATATTGTCCTTGATTTCACATGAATAAAGGTTTGTGATTTTTCACTTTAAGACCCTCTAAGATTCTTGTTGGATGTGTTCTTATGCCAACCTCTAGCCATCTGCTTATCTGTAACCTTCTCTGTTTGTTCTTGGAGTCTGTACTTCAGACTGGGTCTGTATGTTTCTGGTGTCTGGAGTATTCTTCAGGGAAATGAGAGATGTCCATCAGTTCAAGAGTGGATGTTGGTGTTTCAGCTGTAGCTAAGGGAGGAAAGTTGCAGACACATGTGTGCAAGTGTGAGTGTTTGCGTGGAAATGTGCCTTGAAGGACAGGGTGCTAGAACATATAAATGCCTGGAAGGGTGGAACATAAGAACAGGTGGGGGGGTGGCACAGTATGTGGGTGAAATGTGAATGCGCAGGTGCCCTGAATGCCTCAGTGACCCATAGAACTGCTGTACTCTTCTCCAGGTATTCAGCTCTGTCTGGGTCGCACCATCTTGGTTCCACAAATTGTTTGCCTGGATTCCACTGGTAGAGCTAGAGAACAGGGGATTCAATATTGAGAACACAGTCCTAAGGATCCCTATATTGCCCACAGTGTGGGTGTGGGTGGGAGGGATCTGATGTCTTGCTGCTAGCATAGAGGGACCCTGGATCTGGTGTTCTTTAAGCACTCACTTGAAGGCGCACTCACTGGCTCACAGGCCTATACAGAAAACACTGTTCTCTACTCTCAGATTTGGGCCCACAGGGGAAAATGAATATGTGGAAGATTTGTCAACTCAGCAGTGTCCGCAGTTTGGCTACTGGATAGAGAGACCCTGTTCTTGGGTCAGCCACCTCTCTGGTCTCATTCACAGAGCACAGAGACTCCTGCTTGGGGCAGCCACTGCTGTGACCTCTGAGCTTGAAGGCCAGAACTTCTGCTCCCTCTGAGGTCTCAGTCATTGAGCACAGAGGCTGGTGCTTGGGGCAATCACTGCTACCTCCACCAAGAGGAGGGCATGGGGCAAAGGGAAGTGCAAGTGGTTCTAGTATTTGCCACTATCAGTCACAGGAGAATTCAACAAGTGACCTGAATCCAAACTCTCGCAATTCACAGGATGTCCCCTCTAGCCCAGGCAGCCTCAATGTCAATGTTCTGGCTTTAGCTGCCTTTCCACTCATCACGTTTGGAGTTTCAGATCCTCTGCACCATGTATAACCACTTTGGAAAGCAATCTGATGCTTTCTCAGAGAATTAGAAATAGTGCTACCTCAAGATCCAGCTATACCATTCCTTTGCATATATCCAAAAGATGTTCAACAATAGAACAAGGACAGTTGTTCACCGATGTTCATGGCAGCCTTATTCATAACAGCCAAAATCTGAAAACAATCTAGTTCTCCCTCAACTAGGGAATAGATAGAGAAATTGTGGTACAACATTTACACAATGGAATACTACTCAGCAATTAAAAAAAAGGAAATCATGAAATTTGCAAGCAAATGGTGGGAACTAGAAAAGATCATCCTGAGTGAGATATCCAGAAACATAAAGACACACATGATATATACTCACTTAAAATTGAATATTAGACATATAATAAAGGATACTCATATTAAATCTGTACACCTAAAGAACTAAGCAAGAAGGCAGATCCCACATAAGATGTTCAATCATTCAGAAAGTCAAACGGGATGGACATCAGAAGAAGGAGAAGTCAGGGAACAGGAGAGGAGCCTACCACAGACCCTACCTCTGAGAGACTCTACTCATCAGGGTATCAAAGCAGATGTTGAGACTCAGAGCCAAACTTTGGGCAGAGTGCAGGGAATCCTATGAAAGAAGCAGGAGATGTAAAACATGTAGAGGACTCCACAAGGAGAAAAACAGAACCAAAAATCTGGGCCAGGGGTCTTTTCTGAGACTGATATTCCAACCAAGGACCATGCATAGAGACAGTCTAGAACCCCTGCACAGATGTAGCCCATGGCATTTCAGTGTCCAAGTGGGTTCTCTAGTAATGGGAGCAGGGACTGTCTCTAACATGAACTCAGTGCTCAGTGGCTGGCTCTTTGATCATTTCCCCTGAGGTGGGAGCAGCTTTACCAGTCCACAGAGGAAAACAATGCAGCCAGTCCTAATGAGCTCTGATAGGCCAGGATTAGATGGAAGGGGAGGAGGACTGCCCATATCAATTGAATGGAGGTCATAGGAAGAGAAGAGGGTTGGAGGGTTGGATTGGAAAGGGGCATGAGGGAGTAGGCTACAGCTGGGATACAAAGTAAATAAACTGTAATTAATAAAAAATAAATTAATAAGACTCTAAAAAATACCTTCTAAGCTTCTTCATTTATGCTCGATAGTGTCTCACTGGGATTGCCCTCTGGCCAACTGGGCCTGGGCCTTGCTGAGACTGGGCCTCACTAGGCCTGTGTCTTGCGTGCAAGCCAATCAGGCATGAGCCTTGGCCAGCACATCTGCTGTGCTCAGCACAGCAGGTTGACAGAGTTGTAACACTTTGGTATTGACTTTTGGCTCTGAAACACTGGAACTTTCATTGCCACTGGTTTTCTGATGCTAAAAGAGCTAAACTGTAACACTGTGGAAAATCTTTTCCACACCATAGCTTAGCACACTGGTGCCTCAGCTTAAAGAGCTCTAGCTTCCACTGAGAGAAACAGAACCCAGTTCTACATCTAGTAGCAGAAGTCCAGGACCCCAGCTACGACCCAGGCTCCACCCAAATAGAGAATGCTATTTTTTTCCAATATGTGCACTGTAATTTCAGTCTATTGACACTGTCCTTTGCTTTTCAGAAGTTTTCAGTTTCAAGATGTCCTATTTATTAATTATTGATCTTACAGCCTGAGGTGTTGGTATTCTACTGAGGCAGTTTTCACCTGTGTCAATGAGTTCGAGCCTCTTCCCCACAATCTCATCCAATGGATTTAGTGTATCTGGTATTATATTGAGGTATTTGATACACTTGGAATTGAGTTTGTACAGGGTTATAAATATGGGCTTTTTTGCGGTTTTCTACATGTAGACATCCACTTAGACCAGCACCATTTATTGAAGATGTTGTCTTTTTTTTTTTTTTCCATTGTATGGTTTTGGCTCCTTTGTAAAAAATCAAGTGTCCATAGGTATGTGGGTTTATTTCTTGGTCTTCAATTTTATTCCATTGATCAACCAGTCTATTTTTATGCCAGTATCATACAGTTTTTTATTAATATTGCTCTATAGTATAACTTGAAGTCAGGGATGGAGATACCTCCAGAAGTTCTTCTATTGTATAGGATGTCATAGTTATTCTGAGTTGTTTTGTTTTTTCATAAGAAGTTTGGAATTGTTCCTTCAAGGTATATAAAGGACTGTGTTGGTGCTTTGATAGTGATTGCATTGAATCTTTAGCTTGTTTTTAATAAAATGGCCATGTTTACTATGTTAACTCTACTGATGCATGAGAATGGGACACCTTTCCATCTTCTGAGGTATTTTTCAATTTCTTTCTTTAGAGACTTGAAGTTCTTGTTGTATAAGTCTTTCACTTGCTCAGAGTCACAAGATGCTTTTTATTATTTTTGCTATTGTCAAGGGTGTAGTTGCCCTAATTTATTTCTCTGACTGTTTGTAGTTTGTACAGAGGAGGGCTACAGACTTTTTTAAATTATTCTTATATCCAGCCACCTTCGGTGCTTATCACCTGTAGGAGTTCTCTGGTAGAAGTTTTGGGGTCACATGCATGTACTAACATATCATCTGCAAATAGCAATATTTTTACTTCTTCCTTCCCTATTTATATCCAATTGATCTCCTTTAGTTGTCTAATTGCTCTAGCTAAAACTTCAATTACTATATTGAAGAGATACGGAAAGAGTGTGCTGTTTCATCTTGTCCCTGATTTTAGTGGAATTGCTTTGAGTTTCTTGCCATTTAGTTGGATGTTGGCAATAAGCATGCTGTATATAGCCTTTGTTATCCTTAGGTATGTGTCTTACATCCTTGAATCCCTGATTTCTCCAAGACTTTCATCTTGAAGGGGTTTTGGATTTGTTCAAAGTATTTTTCTATATTAATGAGATGATCACATGACACTTTTTCTTAGTGTATGTTTATATGGTGGGTTACTTTGATGGATTTACATATATATCAGACCATCCTTGTATCCCTGGGATGAAGCCTACTTGATCATTGTGGATGATGTACTTGATGTGTTCTTGGATTCAGTTTGTGGGTATTTTATTGAGTATGTTTGCATCAATGTTCGTGAATGAAATTGGTCTTAAATTCTCTTTCTTTGTTGAGTCTTTGAGTGGTTCAGGTATAAGGGTGACTCTGGCTTCATAGAATGAGTTTGGCAATGTTTCTTCTCTTTCTATTTTGTGGAATAGTTTGAAGAGTATTGCTATTAGCTTTTCTTTGAATGTTTGGTAGAATTCTGCATTGAAATTACCTTGCCCTGGGCTTGTTTTGCATGGGAGATGTTTGATGACTGCTTCTAATTCTTCAGGGTTTAAAAGACTGTTTAAACTCTTTATCTGATCTTGACTTAGCTTTGGTAGATGAATCTATCAAGAAAACCATCCATTTCCTTTAGTTTTTCAAATTTTGTGGAATATAAACTTTTGAAGTAAGACCCAATGATTTTTTTGTACTTTTTAGTATCTGTTTTTATGTTCCTTTTCATTTCTGATTTTGTTAATTTGGATACTCTCCCTCTGCCTTTTAGTTAGTTTGGCTAAAGGTTTGTCTATCTTGTTGATTTTCTCAAAGAACCAGCTCTTAGTTTCATTGATTCTTTGTATTATTCTCTTTATTTTCAGTTTCTTGATTTTTAGCCATGAGTTTGATTATTTCCTGTCACATATCCCTCTTTTGTGTGTTTGCTTCTTTCTGTTCTAGAGCTTTCAAGTGTGTTGCTACATTACTAGAATGGAATCTCTCCAGTCTCTTTAGGAAGACACTTAGTGCTATGAATTTTCCTCCTAACGCTGCTTTCATTGTGTTCCATAAGTTTGGGATGTTGTGCCTTTGTTTTCATTGAATGCTAGAAAGTCTTTAATTTCTTTATTTCTTTCCTGACCCAGTGGTCATTGAGTAAGGAGTAATTCATGTTTCATGAGTTTGTAGGCTTTCTGTAATTTCTGATGTTGTTGAGTTCCAGCTTTAATCCATGGTGGTCTAAAAAGATTCAGGAGGTTATTTCAATTTTATTATATCTGCTAAGGCTTGCTTTGTGACTGAGTTTATATGGTCAGTTTTAAAGAAGTTTTGTGAGGTACTGAGAAGGCATATTGTCTTTTGTTTGGGTAAAATGTTCTGTAGATACCTGTTAGGTCCATTTGATTCATGATGTCTGCTTGTTTCTTTATTTCCCTGTTTTATTTCTGTCCCAATTATCTGTCTATTGGAGAGAGTGTAGAGCTGAAGTCTCCCACTATTAATGTGTAGGATTCATTGTGTGCCTTAAACTTTAGTAATGTTTATTTTAAGTGTTGATGTCCTTGCTTTTGGGGCATAGATGATCCAAAATGGGATGTTATCTTGGTGGATTCTTCCTTTGATTAGTTTGAAGTGTCCTTCCCCATCTCTTTTCATTAATTTTGGTTGAAAGTCATTTTTATTAAATATGAGAATGGCTACTCCAGCTAGCTTCTTGGGTCCATTTTTTTTGGAAAACCTTTTTCTATCCCTTTACTCTGAGGTAATGTCTAGCTTTATTGCTGAGGTGTGTTTCTTGTGTACAGCAGAATGATGGGTATTATTTTCGCATCTATTCTGGTAACCTCTGTCTTTTTATTGAGGAGTTGAAGGCCATTGATGTTGAGAGATATTGACCAGTGTTTTTGGTGTTGTTGGTTGTAGAGCATGTAAAACCTTTTTTGGTTTTGCTGATATGGAGTTATTTATTTCCTGTGTTTTTCTGGGTGTAGTTGCCTTCCTGGGTTGGAGTTTTCCTTCTAGTTTTTTTTCTGTTCACCTGGATTTGTGAATAGGTAATATTTACATTTATTTTGTCATGGAATATTTTTTCTCCTTCTATCATGATTAAAAGTTTTTATGGGTACAACAGTCCAGGCTGATATCTGTGGTCTATTAGAATCTGTAAGATATCTGTCCAGGCCCTTCTGGCTTTCAGAGTTTTGATGAGAAGTCAGGTGTAATTTATAGGCTTGCTGTAATATATGAGTTGTCCTTTTTCCCTTGTCCTTTTTCTCTTTATACTGCACACTTAGTATTTTGATTATTATGTGGCAGGATAATTTCTTTTCTTGTCCCTATTTGATGTTCTATAAGCTTTTTATATGTTTATAGGCAACTATTTTTTTGGTCAGAAAGTTTTCTTCTGCTATGATTTGTTGAAAATATTTTCTGGGCCATAGAGCTGGGAATCTTCTCTGTCTTCTATTCCTATTATCCTTAGATTTGGTCTTTTCATAGTGTCTCAGATTTCTTGGATTTTTGTGTCAGGAGCCTTTTATATTTAAATTTTTTGCAGATGTATCGATTTCTTCAATCATATCTTCCACACCTGAGATTCTCTCCTCTATCTCTTGTGTTCTTTTGGTGATACTTGTGTTTGTGACTTCTGTTCTCTTTCCCAGGTTTTTCATGGCCAGGATTGCCTCAGATTGTGTTTTCTTTATTTCTATTTGTTCCATTTTTAAGTCTTAAACAGTTTTAATCATTTCCTTCTCCTCTTTGAATGTATTTTCTTAAGGGATTTATTCATGTATTTTATCAGTTTGTTTGTATTTTCCTGTTTTTCTTTGAAAGCTTTATTTTCTTCTTTGAAGCCTTCTATCATTTTCACAACTTCAAGTTTAAAATATTTTTTGTGTGTGTGCTTTGGGTGTGATAGTATCTCCAGGGCTTGCTGTGTGGTAGACCTCTGGTTTCTGGTGGTGTCAATATAGTCTTGAGTTTTCTTGCTCATGTTCTCTTTCTTTTTTTTCTTTGTTTCTTTGTTTCTTTGTTTCTTTCTTTCTTTCTTTCTTTCTTTCTTTCTTTAAATTTATTGATTGTATATCCTGATTGTAGCCCCCTACCTCAATTTCTCCTAGTCCACCCTTCCTCCCTCTTCCTCTAGTCCACTGAAAGGGAGTTTCCTCCTCTGCCATCTACCTAAGGCTTATCAAATCTCATTATAACTTCCTGTATCCTCTTCCTCTGTTGCCTGTCAAGGCCACATCACCAGGGGCAAGTGATCAAAAAGCTTACACTAGACTGTAGCCATCTGATTTTCTTTGGTATTAGAAGGCCTGATGGTTCCTCTGCTGTGGTCCTTGTCTGCACCCCAGGTGGGCCAGGCAGATCAGATGGGGAGCAAGCAGAAATATCTCCAAGCTAAGGCTGCTCAGGCTCTCCACAGACATCCTTAGGTTGGGGGACAATGGGGCTTTGGGCCTTCTCCCAGCTCATCTCCACTGGTTTAAAAATATGGAAAATTTCAAGAATGTGCAATGCTAATCTCTGTACTTTTCCAATTTTAGTATATATGCTGCCAAAGCAAGCACTTGAGACTAAATTTTTATTTCATTATAAAATACATATGTCAGCCTGGGAAGAGTGCAGAAGCCTGGTTAAACTGTAACCGGTTGAAAAGACTTTGTCACTAGTCATCACAATATGCCAGCAAATCAAGAGTTATAATTGTTATTTCTGCTCATTGTTTTTTTTTTTTCTCTTGTCAGAAAATATCATATCTACAAGTGATATCCTCAGAAACATTCCAAAACAAAAATTTCTCTGTGCTCATATCTTGCACCTGTTTCATTTTCTATCCCCAAGGCTGGCCTTCAGAATTAGAACCTGTTCTCATGCAAATAAAGTCTCAAAGCACAAAAGTTACTCTAATCTTGCTTGGCCTCTCTTTTTATTTATTTTTTTAAGTTTTTACAATTTATTTATTTTATATCCTGATTGTAGCTCTCTCCCTCATCTCCTCCCAGTCCCACTCTCCCTACCTCTTCCAGCCTATCTCTTCACCTAGTCCACTCAAAGGAGACCTTTTTGCCAGCCATCTGACCCTAGCTTATCATGATTCTTTAGTACTGCCTGGATGTTCTTCATCTGTGGCCTGGGAAGTCTGCATGGCCAGTGGGAAGCAGTCAAAGAGCAAGCAAGTGTTCATGACAGAGGCCATCCCTGCTCCCCTTACTTGAGAACTCAAATGGAGACTGAGGTGCTTATATGCTACATCTGAGTAAAGGGTCCAGGTCCTGTCCATGCATGGTCCTTGGTTGATGCATCGGTCTATGCAGGCTCCCCTGGGCCCATATTTTTGGCTTTGTTGGTCTCCTTTTGGAGCTCCTGTCCCCTCTGGGTCCTTCTAGCCCCACTTTTTCCATAAAACTCCCTGCACTCTGCCCAAAGCTTGGTTGTAAGTCAAAGTATCTGCTTCTATTCCCTGTTGGGAGGGGCCTTTCAGAGAACCTCTATGGTAGGCTCCTGTCCTGTTTCCTGTCTTCTACAGCTTCTGGTGTTTATCCTGTTTGCCACTCTGAATGAGATTTAAAAATTCTCCCCAGAGTCCTCCTTGTTGTTAGCTTCTTTTTTTCTTTTATTCTTTTTTTAATTAATTACACTTTATTCATTTTGTATCCCCCCATAAGCCCTTCCCTCCTCCCCTCCCGATCCCACCCTCCCTCCTCCCTCTGCATGCATGCCACTCCCCAAGTCCACTGATAGGGGAGGTTCTCCTCTCCTTTCTGATCTTAGTCCATCAGTTCACGTCAAAAGTGGCTGCATTATCCTCTACTGTGGCCTGGTAAGGCTGCTCCCCCCACAGGGGGAGGTGATCAAAGAGCAGGCCAATCAGATTATGTCAGAGGCAGTCCCTCTTCCCATTACTATGTAACCCACTTGGACACTGAACTGCCATGGGCTACATCTGTGCAGGGGTTCTGGGTTATCTCTATGAATAGTTCTTGGTTGGAGTATGAGTCTCTGGGAAGTTCCCTGTGTTCAAATTTCCTTATTCTGTTGCTCTCCTTGTGGAGACCCTGTCCTCTCCAGCTCTTACTATTTCCTACTTCTTACATAAAATTCCATTCACTCTGCCCAACAGTTGACCATCAGGCTCAGCATCTGCTTTGATAGTCTTTAGGGCAGAGGCTTTCAGAGGCCCTCTGTGGTAGGTTCCTAGTTTGTTTCCTGTTTTCTTCTTCTGGCTTTCAGAAACCCTCTGTAGAAGGTTCCTAGGTTGTTTCCTGTTTTCTTCTTCTTAGGATGTCCATCCTCTTTGCCTTTCAGGATGGGGATTGGACATTTTAGTTAGGGTCCTCTCTCTTGCTTAGTTTCTTTAGATGCACAGATTTTAGTGGGTTTGTCCTATGTTGTATGTCTATATGAGTGAGTATATACCGTGTGTGTCTTTTTGCTTTTGGGACAACTCACTCAGGATGATCCTTTCCAGGTCCCACCATTTACTTGCAAATTTCATGATTTCCTTATTTTTTCTTGCTGAGTAATATTCCATTGTATAGATGTACCACAATTTCTGCATCCATTCTTCAGTTGAGGGACATCTGGGCTGTTTCCAGCTTCTTGCTATTACAAATAAAGCTGCTACAAACATTGTTGAGCAAATGTCCTTTTTGTGTACTTGAGCCTCTTTTGGATATATGCCCAGGAGTGGTATGGCTGGATCTTGGGGAAGCACTATTCCTAGTTGTCTGAGAAAGCACCAGATTGATTTCCAGAGTGGTTGTACAAGTTTACATTCCCACCAGCAGTGGAGAAGGGTTCTCCTTTCTCCACAACCTCTCCAGCATGTGTTGTCACTTGAGTTTTTGATCTTGGCCATTCTCATGGGTGTAAGGTGAAATCTCAGGATTGTTTTGATTTGCATTTCCCTAATGGCTAATGAGGTTGTTATCTTCTTATGTCTACAAATTATAGACATAGAGATTGTAACATGATTTTCTAATGTTAAATGGCTAGTATCTGCTTACGAGTGAGTATATACCATTTGTGTCTTTTTAGTTCTGGGTTATCTCACTAACTGTCTAGAGAACAGAACAATAGCCAGCAGACTGGGAAAAGATCTTTACCAACCATGAATCTGACAGAGGGCTAATATCAAGAGTACATAAAGAATTCAAATTAAACAACAACAATACAAACAATCCAATTAAAAAATGGGGTACAGAGAATTCTCAACAGAGGATTACAGATTGGCAGAGAAAGCACTTAAAGAAATGCTCAATATTCTTACTCATATGAGAAATGCAAATCAAAACTACTCTGTGATTCCATCAGAATGGCTAAGGTAAAAAACTCAAGTGACAGCACATGCTGGGAAGGATGTGGAGAAACGGGAGCCCTATTCCTTTGATGATGGAAATGGAAACTTGTACAACTACTTTGGAAATCAATCCATAGCTTTCTCAGAAAATTGGGAATAATGCTACCTCAAGAGACAGCTATACCACTTCTGGGCATATTCGCTAAAGATGTTCTACCATTCAGCAAGAACATTTGCTTAATTGTGTTCATAGCAGTTTTATTCATAATAGCCAGAATCTGGAAACCACCTAGTTGTCCCTTAACTGGAGAATGGATACAGAAATTGTGGCATATTTATACAATGGAATACTACTAAGTTAATAAAAACAAGGAAATCATGAAATGTGCAAACAAATGGATGGAACTAGAAAAGATCATCCTGAATGAGGTAAACTGGTCTTCCTTAAAGCAGGCCCTAGAGAAACATGTGTGACCTTCCTTGTAGAAATGTAAAACCTAAGACTGTCATTCAAAATAGGAATCTGTTCTTTACATGGAAGAAAAGGAGGCTATACCCAGATGCCAAGAAGACCATGAGCAGGCAGGCTTTACTTAGACTCCCTAGAATATTTTTATTATATCACACCAGTTGTTTCTTCTCTTTGTAGTACTGGTTCTGCTTCACAGAACTAAGCAGGACAACTGAGAGTTCATCCCTGGTTGTTTGCATCTTAAATCTGAAGACTACCTTACGAAGTACAACTTTGACAAACTGAATATACTATGCTTTCATCTTATTTACCTCCCATTGGTTAGATAATGTCATTTGCAACTCTTAGGAAAAGTGGTTGCCTCCTTTTCTGATGTTTTAATTTTAGTTTACAAGTTCTTTTACAGAAATTCAAAGGGGGTCAAGTGATTTGTCCAACACAGTCTGTAGGTATGTACTTAGGCTCCTACTAACAAAACAGAACTACAAAAGCAGAGTTAAACAGGCTTATTTTACAAACATAACAAGGAAAAAGTAAGGGAACTATACTGTCTGGATATTCCCAATGTTTAAGGGAAAAAGAAAAT
This sequence comes from Meriones unguiculatus, assembly GCF_030254825.1. NCBI lineage: Eukaryota > Metazoa > Chordata > Mammalia > Rodentia > Muridae > Meriones > Meriones unguiculatus. The sequence goes on along the minus strand of NC_083369.1, from coordinate 48,898,397 downwards.
CTGACATTGTTTTCCTTGGAGTATGTTTAACAGAAATGAAGCAAAACCACCAAAAATTACTGAACTAACTTTTGCCATTTGAACAAAAACAAATACAAAGAAATCTACTCTGGAATTACTGATAATCATACAATCTTTTAAAGTGATGGACAACGGCAAGTGGGTGGAGATTTGGAAAACAGACTAAAATAGTCACGAGAGAATTGTTCATTAGGGTACAGAACCACCAATTATTTCTAGTAGACTTTAACAGATGTAAAGAGTTTGTATAATCTCGATATGGCTATTTTTCAAGCCACTTTTTATTGCTGTGTATGATCAGTAATTACCAAAGGCAATCAGTTAACATTCACAGTGTGTTCTATGTGTTCCATTACATTCCATAAAAGCAATATTGTTTCCTTTGTGTTTCCTCTTCAAAACTGCAAGCACCAGCTCTGGATATGCCTGGTACACATGGAATAATGTTTGAGTACTATATGTAGTAAAATTCGATCTAGTAACCAGCACTGTTATTGAAAACAGAAAGAAATCCATATGTAATGGAGGAAGGTAACTAAAGCATGAGGCTGGTGCATGCTCTGATCTCTTGCCTATGCTTGCTTTTGAATACTTTGTGATAATTTTAGAAATATTCCTAAAGTATTTGCTTTCATATAATAAGAAAAGTTTTGATTGGTATGAGAAAAATAACTTAAAAAGTGAAAACGGGTACCTGTGGCTCTCTTCTTATTAATGCATTATATTTGAACTATGAAAAATCATAATTCTTAGTTCTTAAATAACTCCATTGAACATAATGAAACATAACTAGGTAGGATGATTTAGAGTTACTCATGAACTAATGCCTAAATACATTTGTAGAATTTGTGAGTCGTTTCACTATCACTAGAAGGAATCTTTATGATGATTCCCTTGAAGAAAGGGATTATAAGGTGTGGAAGAACTAGTTGGCTGTAAATTCCTTCTTGATCCACAGAGTCCTCTACTTTGAACTACTTCATCAGGAGACATATAAAGTGATTTAATTTCTCTTTTATTTTTAACTTTCATTTAATAAACATACTAAACATTCCTGGAAAATATGATTTACAAGTGAACTTATTAGCATACTGAGGGAAAATGTATCATCCACATTACATACTATTCTTATTACAAGCATTTCCACTCAAATTCTCTGCTCCAGGGAGCACCATTTACTTAGTTTTGTTTTGTTAATCCAGCTTAAACTGAGGTACTCAATAGGCCACAGAGGAAGATGATGCAGCGAGCCTTGATGAGAGCTGATAAGCAAGGGTCAGATAGAAGAGGAAGAGATCCTCCCCTATCAGTGAACTAGGGAAAGGGCATAGTGGGAGAAGGGGGAGGGTGGGTGGGATTGTTAGAAGATGAGGGAGGAGTCTTCAGTGAGGATACAAAGTGAATAAGTTGTAATAAATAAATATATAAATAAAATTAAATTTAAAATAAAAAATAAATATTAGTTGAAAGAAAAGTTTTTGTTTGTTTATTTTTAAGTCTGTGGAACAAAGAAATAATCAACAACAATAGCCTAAGTTATTTTTAGAGCACAATGTCCCTACTTGGAAGTGATCAAGAACTATAAAAAAAGAGACGAAAACTTTTGATTTTAATTTTTTGCTTTGAAGAGTACCATTAATAATAATTGTTTCGTTTTAACTAGTGTGTCACTTTGTGAGTATAGTACTTATACTTTCATAATATGACTCAGAACGTTCTCATAGTAATTTTTCTTAAATGAATAAAAACAATTTTTTTCATGAAGATGTATGATTGATATAGAAAATGAGCAGATTAGTAGTTGACTCTGGAGGTTGTATAGCATTATAAACATAAACATTTAAGGCTTGTCTCTTTTTAAAAAGATGCTTTACTTAAAACCTATCCTTTAAACACATTTTTTTTCTTCTCTTTCCCCTTTTTCATTTCTTTCTCTCATCTTCCATATATGTCAGAGTTTATGTGTTTCTTTCAGTCAATCTTGTTTGACTCCTTTTATTACTTCTTTTGACATTTCCTTATTGAAGATCCTAGATGCTACAGTGATTAAGGTTTTGAAATCACAGGATGGTTGAAATAGATAAGCTTATCACAGATTAGCAGTGAATCCAGCCACACATTCTTAGTGGCTCTAAAGTAGAAATAGTTTTATGTTTTGGTAATTCAGACTTTCTTTGAAGCAGGTGCCCTTAATTTTTTTTCAACTAAATACTTCATAGTTTATTGATATGACTTGAATTTTTTTTTAATTCATGTTTCTGAAAGGGAAACTCGAGGTGTCTGGATTTAAAGGAAAGAATGGAAATTGACTGATAGAAGTGATAAAGATGCTTAAGGAAAAAGTTACAGACACACAGAAGAGAGTCTCCTATCAATCAAAATAGATCCCTGAACTAACTGGTAAACAAGAAAATAAAGGTTAGAGTAGTTTTCAGGTAAAATATCTATCTTTGATTGTCTAAAGAAAAGAAATATTAATATCACTATCACATAACTTCAGATATGTTTGACTTATATCTCAAGTCACTTAAATTAAAGTTTAATTGACCTGACTACTGAGAATAGAAATAGAGGGCTGGAGAGATATCTGGAGGTAAAGGAGCTTGCTGTGAAAACATGAGAATGTAAGAACAGAACCTTAGCACTCACATAAAAGGAAAAACAACCTAACATGATGACATGTACTAATAACTTCAACTCTGACAGTCATGGAGACAGAAGAGAAAATCCATTAGGCTTGTTGGAAAGCTACTCTAGGTCCTAAAATAAAAAATCAAGATAAATTAAAGAAGAAAGACAAACATGACTTCCCATGTCTATTTGCACACACATAGACAAGTGTACAACACACACACACACACACACACACAGAAGAGACTATGGGCTTAAATAATTTTTCAGTAGACATTTAATCTGAATCCTTAGTATCCAGAAACTGTTACAGTTTACAAACTCACTGATAGACATTCTCAGATAATCTCAGAACTTTCTCTTAAGGAAAGTTATATTAGGACAGTTAGATGTCTCAGCAGGTTAAGGCACTTGCAACCAAACCTTACAACCTGAGTTTGACCCCTAGGACCTACATGGTAGAAGGAGAAAACCAGCTTTTCCAAGTTGTCTTCTGACCTGCGTACACAGGTAGGCACACACACCCACACCCACACAGCATGACACATGTGTACCCTCACACAAACACAAAAACACACACTAAACAACTAAAACAATGAAAATTTGAAGCACACACCTTTAATGCCAGCACTTGGAGAAATATAAGCAGGAAGATCTCTGTGAATTTGAGGCCAGCCTGCTCTACAAAGAGAATCCAGGACACCCAAAGCTATATAAAGAAACCCTGTGCCTAAAAAACAAAATCAATTAATCAATCAATACTTGGAAAAAGAACAGGCTTTAATTGTGCCTTTGTTTCTTCCATTCTTCCATGAAGGCTAAAGTATCAGCATAAGAATTTGCCAAAAATGGCTAGTTGTTGTAAGATATCCATGTTCTTACTATTTATTTTTTAATTAAATTTTTATTTTATATTAGTTACAGTTTATTTAGTTTGTATCCCAGTTGCAGCCCCCTCTCACATTTCCTCCCAATCCCACCTTACTATTTATTAAGAGACGCCTTGTTTTTAGAAGTTTTCCTATAGAAAACTGTGCCATTTTAGTAAAGCAAATCATTGATGGTAAGGTTTAGGGTCAATAGGCACGTGAAAAGTAATAATAAAGTGATACTTGGCTTGTTGTATCATGAGTCTCACACTTGAACATACATAGGATATTAAAGCAAAGATGTTCTGTCCCTTTAAAGGAATTGATTTGCTGTTTATTGACCATGATTTGTGTATTGTTTTCTGGGCAATTATCTTCCCAATAATACTGTGTTCTATATAGAACTGACCCATCATAAGCACATTTTTAGAAAAATAACCACATCCATGATCTATACATACTTAATTGAAGCTATTTAGACTATTTTTTTCTTAAATTTGCCACAAATTTTATACATCATTCAAGTGTATTGTTACTGAATGTAAATGGCATTCACACTCTCAAATTGCCATAATCAGCTCTTCAACTGCTCATGATAGTCTGGAATTTCTCTTGGAATATGCTTGCTTTTGTTACAAAAGTAAAACTAAGTGAATACCTTTTAAGTAAATAAATTAAGTGAATGAAATAGGTCCCCTTATAATTTATTCAACAGATTCTTAGAATGACTTGTTTTTTTTTCAATCTTTTTGTGATAACTTTTGTGTGTGTTTTTTTTTCTCCTTGACAAAGACATTAAGTTTAACATACAGCATTATGAATTTTTGCATGTCTGCCTTTCTAAATACATTGTGACAGCTAGTTTGTTATTATAGTCTGTTCCAATTAGTGATTCTGCCTTAGAAATAGCTTTAACTGAAATGTAGTATAGTGGCTTAAAGCATTGGTACCCCAATTATTACTATTAATTTTAGTATTGCTCATATGGATCTGATGCCTTCTTCTGGTATGCAAATGTACATGCAGGCAGAATTCTCAGATAGATAGATAGATAGATAGATAGATAGATAGATAGATAGATAGACAGATCTTCTTTTAAAGTACATATTTGTATTGGTAATCATCTCCATTGGTTACCAGCATGCAGTATTGATAAATTGTATTTTAGAGCTAGTTATCACATTTAATCCCTGAATACCCATTTCTTCAAGTTAAAAAACAGAGACAATAATGTCAATCTTAAAATGTTTTTAGCAAGAATAAATTAGATAATGAAGCTAAACTGCTTACCTGAACTATGAAATAAGTATATAATTATTGAATATAAGTTTTCAGAATGCTTGCAAGGGTTCTGGTCTACTCCTACAGTACTTTCTGTGACCTTTGGAGAGTTACATGATTGATCTGTGCTTCCATTCTTCATCTATAAAACATGAAGAAAATAAGAAAATAGATGTAATGAACATAGAACAGAGTCTTACACACAGTAAACAGTAGTTATTGACATCATTGTTACATAAGTTTGATTTTGCTTGCTTTGCTTGTATTCTATATTACTTATAGATTTTTTGTAATTCATAGCACAGGTCAAAATGTCCCATAAGTGCATTAGTGCTTTGTAAAGATTTCATTACAGTGATAAATAAGTGAGATAATGAAGAATGATATCTCTTTGAGCATATATATTTACCTTTTGTCCATAAACAACAGAAAATACAGTTTTTCTTCACTTGATACTTAAAACTGAAATCTATCTATCTATCTATCTATCTATCTATCTATTTATTTATTACTCTTGTATGCATTGTTGTTCTGCCTGCATGTTTGTGTGATGGTGCCATGTCCTCTAGAACTGGAGTTTGTTAGCTTCCATCTGTGTTCTGGGAATAGAACTCAGGTCCTCTTGAAAAGCAGTTGATACTCTTAACCACTGAGCCACTGGTCTAGCCAGAAATCTGAAAACTGTAAACTCTTGTTTAATGTTGATTTCTATTTACTCTTATCTTTGTGAAAACAGATAGTGAAGAAAAGTGATAGAAATTAATTGAGGAGGGAAGGTGGGCAAGAGTCAGAATTTTCATGTCTTGCTATATTTCTAGGAATTTCTCTGAAATTATAAATTCCCTAATGTCACTCCTAAAATTGGCTATTTTGGCTTTCTAGGCACTTTGTTGGATTCTACCCAACTGTTTACTTTCTTCTTTTGTTGTTATTTTTTGTTTTTTGTTTTTAATTTTTCATGATGGTTAGAATGTTTCCATAGTAGTGGCTATGGCTTTCTCTGTTATCTATTTCCACTCTTTTGAATGATTCATGGAGTAATGCTTACTGGGCCCACAAATACATACTTCCCATTAACATGGCACAAGGAGCTATGTGCATTACCATGGCAAAGACACTCAAATCCTGTCATTTCTTTTGAAATGATAAAATGAGTTGTATTTGCATTGTTCATGAAAATATCAAAGAAATTTTTTTCAAAGGTAATCCTCATTCCCTATTCATTTTTGAGTTTTTGTTCCTAGCAAAGTCTTGTGTGCCTGGCATGTGATACTCTCTTCATACAACCATATTGCTTTTAGAACCTTTCTGGACTGACATTGGGTATATAAATATTGATGCTCAGTCCCAGTTCTCTACTAATACTTAAATTATCAGTTTATTAATTTCACACCAACAGAAAATAAGAAGGCAATTGATACTAAAAAAATCAAACAAAAAAACTACAGAAGATACACAAGTTCTTTCCATATAACTATGCAGTGCTTGGCTACCTATTAAAATTTCCTTCTTTACTAGGTCACAGAGAAAAAGGATCCAGACAGTCCTGATGAGACCTGATAGGCAAGGGTCAGATAGTAGGGTAGGAGGACCTCCCCTATCAGTGGACTAGGGGAGGGACATGGGGGAGAAAGGGAGGAAAGGTGGGAACAGGAAGAAATGAGGAAGGGAGCTACAGCTGGGATACAAAGTGAATAAAGTGTAATTAATCATAATAATAATGAAAAAAATAAAAGAAAATAAAATTCCCTTCTGGGTGTATGTTGGGTTGGTGGTGGCAAATGGAAGATTGTGAGGGCTTGTTAGTAATCAGTCTACCTTTAGGTTCAATGAGAAACCTCAAGAGGAGAATGATAGTGTGTCTTTTTCAGACATAAGCTCATATACAAACACAGGTACATGTACCACAAATGTGCAAGCACATTTGATGCATGAACCCATATGAAAAAGAGTTACAAAGTGGTAGTTGTGTAAGTGAAATAGAAGTACAGATTTTGGAGACAGATCTCAGTTTACCTACAGAACCTATACTTGTTGAGTGACTTAACAAAGGTGATTTGTTGTTCCTAAACCTTAGTTTTCCAATCTGTTTTTCTCTATTATATGAGTGTACTGATATTAATCTTGCCTAATCTTTGTAAAAAATATGGGATTATATAAAAAACTGAAGAGCCTGATACTTTATACAATAATTTGTTGTTCTTAGTACAAACTGAAAGGAAAAGGAGTGAAAATAAGGTGCATTTTGTCAGGAGCAAGACTGAATTGAAGAACTGAAGTGGGAGAATAATTAAACCCTAACAGTGTCCTATGGCTTAGTAAGCTTATGAAAACCAGTGTCACAGGTGACTTGTTTACCCTCCCAAATTTGTATGTTGAAGCTTTAAGGGACTTCAGAATAAGTCTAAGTAAGACTGTGTTTGGAAGTGAAATATTTTTATTTATTTATTTATTTATTTAACTTTTCAACCCAATCATAATCCCCTCCCTTCTTTCCTCTTGGTCCCACCCTCCTTCCCTCTTTCTCATATCCCCTCTCCTCCTTTTCAGAAACAAAGAACTCCCCATATACACAAATACTTGCCCATCCCAGCACATCAAGTGACAACAGGACTGAGTACATCCTTAACCACAGTGGCCTGGCCAGGCAGCCCCAATAAGGGAAGTTATCAAAAAGCATGCAAAAGAGTCCTTGTCGGAGATAGGTCTCACTACCCTTACTAAAAGAACCACATAAAGACCAAGCTGTCCATCATGTACATATGTGCTGGAGGCCTAGGTTCAGTCCATACATGGTCCTTGGTTGGTGGTTCAGTCTCCATAAGGCCTGTGAGCCCAGGTAAGCTGGTTTTGTTGATCTTCTTATGGAGATCATGTTCCCTCTGCTTCAGTCTATTCTTCCTACCATTCTTCCACAAGGCTCCCTGAGCATCTTCCAGTGTTTGGCTATTAGTCTCACCCTCTGTTTCAATCCACTGCTGGGTGAAACTTCTCAACAGACAGATATGCTGGAGTATAGCTATCTGAAGACATAGCAGAGTGTGATTAATAATGTTAGGGATTGACTCTCATTGTGTGGCTAGGCATTGGTTGGACATACTCTCAATCTATGTTCTCTCTTTATCCCTTCACATCTTTTAGGCAAAGTAAATTTTGGTTGAAGTTTTTGTAGGTGGGTTGGTGTTCCCTTTCCTCTCTTTGGACTCCTGTCTGGTTAGAGGGTGACCACTTTAGTCTCCATGTTTCTCACTAGTAGGGATCTCCATTAAAGTCACCCCCAAATCCTCTTAGAAGCCTGCCATGTCAGAGGTCTCCAGACTGTCTCAGAGCTGCCCCAGGCCATGGTTTTCTTTTAGTCTGCATACTCTCTGTCCTCCTTCCCCTACTGCCCTACTCTCCTCACATCAGATACCCATCCTCATTTTCCTCAGCACTCCCTCTCCTATCCTGTTCTCTTTCTTCAAGTTCTTCCCCCGTGTTTTCTATTTTTCCTTCTCTATGAGATTCATGAATTCTCCTTTGGATCCTCATTGTTACTTAGCTTCTTTGGATCTGTGAATTATAGTATGGTTATCTTATACTATATAGATAATATCCATTTATAAGAAGTGATGAAGTTAAAATGAGGCCACTGGAGTATACCAGAATCCAGTCTGGGTGGTATCATAATGAGAAAAGTGAAATGGGGAACAGGGAACATACAGAGTAGAACATAGAGCTGGATAGATGGCTCAGTGGCTAAGAGCACTGTCTGCTCTTCCAGAGGTTCTGAGTTCAATTCCCAGCAACCACACGGTGGTTTACAACCATCTATACTGGGAACTGATGCTCTCTTCTGGCATGGAAGTATACATGCAGATAGAATATTCATATAAAATAAATAAGTTAATGGAGAGTAGACCATATTGAGAACACAGTGTAATGGTGACTATTTTGCAAGCATCAGAATAAAACCAATCCTCTCATACCTTGATTTTTGAACTTCCAGTTTTGAGACTTGCTAGTAAACCTATTTTTCTTTAAGTCAATTTGAGTGTAGTATTTACTGCGCTATTCCCTGAAAGAAAATCCAACAAAAAAGAATTTTCAAAGGCGTCTCTAAGAGATGATATAATGCACTTAGTTTGTAAGACATGTTCCCAGCATATAAGCTGAAAGTGTGAACTGTTCTAAAGTAAAGCTGATTAGTTTTGTCAATGGTGGAGAGGTAACTTTATTTTCTGTTTGTGGTACTAATTAGCCTTAGGACCTTTATTTTCCTGGGCCATGTAACTTATACCTATAGAGAGGAATTTGGAGTAAATGAATTTTACTTTTCTGAAGACTTGAGGAATATTTTCTTGTTAAAAATTATCCTGCAGATATTAACATCACATATGGAAGATGGTTTCTGGTCTTCAGATTTCCAGAGCACTGTGTTACATTCTTGTAGTAATCAGAAAAAAAAAGTGTATTGAAAAGAGACAGAGCTGGGCTTCTGTCTTAGTTAGTTAGTTAGTTAGTTAGTTAGTTAGTTAGTTAGTTTGCATTAAGTATGTCCAATAATAGAAGTTTGCCATTGTTCTTGACTTGGAATGCCTTTGATTTCATTAAAAACAGTGTTTAAATATTTGTTGGCTATGATGCATTAAAAACTGCCTTAAAGAGTATTGGTTTGTCCATCCCCTTTGTCTTTCTAGGTGAGGATTGATCATCTTATCCATGGTCCTCTTTCTTGTTTATCTTCTTTAGGTGTACAGATTTTAGTATGTTTATCCTATATTATAGGTCTAGTACCCACTTATAAGTGAGTATATACCGTGAGTGTCTTTCTGCTCCTGAGATATCTCACTCAGGATGATTTTTTTTTAGATCCCACCATTTGCTTGCAAAATTCATAGGAGAAAACAAGTAACAGGACTGGAGCCTACCACAGAGGGCACCTGAAAAACTCTACCTAACAGTGAATCAAAGAAGAAGCTGAGACCCATAACCAAGCCTTTGGCAGAGTGCAGGGAATCATATGAAGGAAGGAGGAGTTCGTATGACTTAGAGGGGACAGGAGCCCCACAAGGTCCAAATATATCTGGGCACAGGGGTCTTTTCTGAGACTGTTTTTCCAACCAAGGACCATGCATAGATATAACCTGTAACCCCTGCTCCGACATAGCCCATGGTAGCCTAGTATCCAAGTGGGTTCTCTAGTAAGGGTGACAGGAATTGTTTCTGACATGAACTCAATGACTGGCCCATTGAGCTTCCCTTCCACCCCCGGGGAGGAGCAGCCTTACTAGGCCACATATAAGGACATTGCAGCCATCCTGAAGATACCGGAAAAGCTATTGGTTTGAATGAAATCAACAGACAGAAGAACAAACTGCATGTAAGCTCGAATTCTGATCAAGAAATTCATCTTCTGTAATTGCGTAGTAGAAAACAAAGAAAGAAAGCAGTGACAAAAAAGCTGGCCTATTTCTGGCTTGGTCAGAGGAAGAGTTTATATTTTGAATTGAGACTTTCTTGGTTATAAGGCCTCAAGGTTCAAACTATATGCTGCTGAAAGATAAATTGATGGCCATGTGAATTTGTCCAAAGTAAGGTAATATTTAGGTCAATTCTTTTTCATCATATGAGATAGTTTAAGGCTGCATAGTAATGTCAAAGATTTTATTAAATATAATATAGAATGGAATATTTTTAACTTGCTTTTAAAGAAAAAGGTAACCACTACCCATACAACACTGTAATTTGTCAACCTGTTTCTCATCTATAAAAAGGCAAAAACCTTTTACTCTGCTTTATATGGGCTCCATTCAACCTGAACTGTAACTTCCCAGTGTCAAATGTCACTGGACAATTTTTTTTTTCTCTTTGATGACCTTGCTTTTAAATATTACAGTAATAATTGACGACATTTATACAAAGCAGTCATACAAACTCAGTCTAAATACTTCACCTGAATAAGTCATTTAGCTGCCAACTCATTTGATTCTCACTAGAATTTTATTGAAGGAAACCATCATCATTTTTATGTAGCAGATGAAAATACTGAAGCACAAACAGGTATGGACCTTTATCAAAGGCAGAAATATTGCCAGTGGCAGAACTGAGATGTAAAGGGTCTGTGCATCTCATTCATTAGTGAACTGAGTTTCCGAAAAGAAAAACCCCTAAATGTCTAACATTCTTTATATAGTACCTATGTGTTTGATTTCATTTTCTTCAAAGTTAATAATCTTTAGACAAGAAATATATTCAAATTTATCTGTAGAGAGTAAAGTAGGAGGCAAGAAAGAACATTGTTGTTAGTAATATGATAGGATATTCCTATGAAGCTGATATATGAAAAGCAAATATGAATTGCCAGGAGTCCTCATCAACTGGCTGTAATGTGTAAAGTAGTATCTGAGCCCAGATTCATGTGAGAGAAAGCAGATTTTATATGATACCAATTTTAACTGCTATATGGGCTCTATACCTGACTAGCAAAGTGTGGCTATCTTACAACCTTCCTTTTCTTGAGTAGAAATAAACTTAACACATAAATTTAAAATTTGTGGGTAAGAAAATTATACAGAAAAAATATGTAGATTATTTATTTCATTAGAAAGTTCTTTTCTGTACCATTCCAAAGTTTATTGTTTCAATTTCTCAGTCCTAAAAAAGATTTCTGTTCACAGAATGTTATAAAAACTACTATTAAATACTTCATGAAGGAACTCCAACATGGCTGTGAACATTGCATATTATTCTGAAAGGCAAAGGATCTGTGTTTTTTTTTTTATAGTTTTTTTTATTTGTTACATTTTATTAAATCAGTATCCCAGTTGTATTCTTCTCCCTCATTCCCTCCGAATCCCTCCCTCCATCATCTCCTCCCTGCCCCTTTTCAAGTCTACTGATAGGGAAGGATCTCCTCCCCTTTCTTTTTTTTTTTTAATTTATAATTGCTTTATTTACCTTGGACTGGGCAGGTATTCTTATCCACAGTCTAACTATCCTCACCATACATCCCCCAGCCCCCATCCAAAGCCATTCACCTTAATCCTCCTCAACTAGATTACCGTGGTACATGATTATATTCTCCATCTGGGCCTTTTCACACAGTTATTGGAGTCCTTCCTCAGCCCACGTGGTGTTTTCTCCAGCCTGACCCATCCCGGTCCCTCCTCCCCTTTCATCTGACCCTGTTTTATCAGGTATCTTCAGGACTGGCTCAAAGTCCTTCTCTGTGGCCTAGCAGGACTGCTCCTCCCTTGGAGATGGGGAGGTTAAAGAGCCTGCCACTGAGTTCATGTCAGAAATAGTCCCAAGGCAGAGGATCTGAAACTCCAAAACTGGTGAGTGGATGGGCAGCTGAAGCCAGAGCAACAAGTTTGAGGCTTCCAAGACTAGAGAGGACAACACGTGACCTGGGACGGATTGGATACAGACAGCCCATGAATGTCTCCTCGGTCTGAATTTTGTGAAATATCTACCCCCTGCACTAGCAGCAGTTGTAGTAGCAGGGGGTAGGAAGTGAGTGCATAACACCAGGTATGGGGTGCCTCCATACCAAACAAGGGACCCAATTCTGAGAGTAGAAAACTGTGGGCCCATTGAGTTGAGTTCACTGGCCTTGCTTACTACACATGCCTTCAAGTGAGTGCATCTGCAAGAGAGTGAATACAGAGCCCCAGATCCGTGTTCCCTCTACATTAGCCTCCAGACATAGGATTCCTCCTAACCACACCCCCACTGTGGGCAACATTAGGATCAGCCCATGTTCTGTGGGTCTCCCAGAGGAGTTCAGCCAAACAATTCCAAGAAACACTTCCTGGAGCAAAGATGGTGCAGCTGAGAAAGACCTTAGCTCTTGGAGCACAATACCTAGAGACAGGCCTGTGAGCCACTGAGCCATTCAGGGAATCTGAACACAAGCACTGTTCTCATGAACCACACTTATACCTGCAGCACAGCCTGCCCATAAGCTCCTCACTTATACTTTACCTTTCCAGGCAGGCAACCCCCTACCCACACTGCAGTGCATGTACACATGTGCCTGCTACCTTCCTGCCTTAGCTGTGCCTGAAACACCAATACCCACACTCAAACTTATGGACCTTTCTCATCTTCCTGAAGAATATACCAGACTCCACAGACAGACAGACCCAGTATGCAGTACAGGCTCCAGGAGCAAACAGAATATGCTACAGACTGTCAGATGACTAGAAGCTGGCTTAACAACATATACAGCAAAAAAAGAAAGAAAGAAAGAAAAAAAAGAAAGAAAGAAAGTAGAAAAAAAGAAAAGAAAAGAAAAGAAAGAAAAGAAAAAAAAATAAGACATAATGACAACACCAGCAACTCCCAAAATCAAAGGTTATTCTAATTCATTGGAAACACAAGAAAATTATTTAAAATCCATGTTTATCCAGTAATTAGCCGCACACAAAGAGGAAGTGAACAAATAAATAGAGGCCATCATGGAAAGACAGCAATCCACCTTCAAACAGATGAAGGAAATAGTGAAAGACATGAAAACAGAATTGGTATCAATAAAGAAAACACAATCAAATAAAACTCTGGAGCTGGAGTGAAAAGAACAGGGAATACAGAAGTAAGCATCACCAACAGAATAGAAGAGATGGAAGAGAGAATCTCAGTCACTGAAGATACAATTGCAGTCATTGATCTATGTCTCAAAGAAAAAAATAAAATCAGAAAAGTTCCAAACACAAAACATCCAAGAAAACAAGGACACCATAAAAAGACAATATCGAAGAATAATAGGAATAGATAAAAAAATATTCCAGGATCCAAGGTCCAGAAAATCTTTTCAAGAAAATCATAGAAGAAAATTTTCCCAACTTAAAGTGATGCTCTTTGGGTGGATGACACCTAAATGAACATCAGTACAAAGTCCCAATTTATTTCTAATATCAGAGATCAGACCTCTACTCTTGCCTGATGCGTCTAAAACAAAAAGGGGGAACTGTAGAGAGCTGCGGAATGCTATGCCTTAAAGATGGAGCTGGTTTCCGCCTTCCACCTTCCCGATGGTGAGTGCTCTCTGTCATGAACAATTCCACATTTGGCTAAGGCTGAGGATCTGGTTTGCTTCCATGTATGTGGACCTATCTGCATTGCCCACGTGGCACGCTGGGGTTGGCTACCCAGAGGCTATTTAAGCCGTGGGCTGGCTTTCCCCAGGGTCAGATGATTGTTCAAGGTTCCTGAATAAACTGCATTGAAAAAAAAAAGAAAAAAGAAAAAGAAAAAAAAAGAGAGATACCCTTAAACATATAAGAGACCTACAGAACACAAAATAGACAAGACAAAAGATACTCCTTATGTCAAATAATGTTCAAAACACTAAATCTACAGAACAAAGAAAAAATATTAAAAGCTGCAAGACAAAAAGGCCAAGTAACAAAGAGGAGTAGACCTATCAGAATCATACCAGACTTCTAAACAGAACACATGAAATCCAGAAGGGTCTGTTCTATCAGAACACAGATGTGAAACCAGAGTACTATACCCAGCAAAATTTTCAATCTTCATAGATGGAGAAACCAAAATATTCTATGACAAAACATAACTTAAACAATATTTACACTGCAATCGAGACCTACAGAAAACACTAGAAGAAAAACTCCAATCCAAAGAAATCAACTACACCCAAGGAAACACAGGATATACATAGCTACACAACAACAACAACAACAAAAAAGAAAAAGAAAACAGACACACAAATACACTATCATCAACAAATCCACAATAAAAGGAACTAATATTAATTGGTCACTATTACTACCAACATCAACGAACTCAACTCTAACAAAGACAAAGACTAACAGAATGGTTGGAGAAACAGGATTCAACATTGTGCTACATCCAAGAAACACACATCTGCAACAAAGACATACACTACCTCAGACTAAAGGGCTGGAAAAGGGATTTTGAAGCAAATGGACCCAGAAAACAAGCTGGAGTAGCTATCCTAATATCTAATAAAATAGATTTTAAAACAAATTAATAAAAAAAGCTGAGAAGAAACACTTCATTTTGATCAAAGGAAAAATCCACCATGAGGATATCATAAACCTGAACATCAGTGCCCCAAATACAAGAGCAGCTGCATTCATAAAAGAAACATTATTAAAGCTCAAATCAAACAACCATCCCAAAACCTTAACAATGGGAGACTTCAGCAATCCACTCTTACAAAGGACAGATAGCTAGATGGAAGCTAATTAAGGAAATAATGGCACTTACAAAGGTTATAAATCAAAGGGACCTAATAGATTTCTACAGAACTTTTCACACAAACTCAAAAGAATATACCTTCTTCTCAGCACCCCATGGAACCTTCTCCAAAACTGACCATATAGTCAGACACAAAGCAAGCCTCAACAGATACAAGAAGATTGAAATAATCCCTTGTATCCTATTAGACAACCATGGCCTAAAACTAGACCTCGACAACAATAGAAATAACAAAAAAATAATTGACATATGCTTAGAAACTAAAGAACTCTCAAAGACATCTGTATCGCAGAAGAATTTTTTTTAATTTTTATTTAATTTTATTTTTAATTACACTTTATTTACTTTGTATCACCCCTCTAGTTCCCTCCCTCCTACCCTCCCAATCCTTCCCTTCCTCCCTCTTCCCCACACATGCTCCTCCCCAAGTCAACTAGTAGGGGAAGGTTTCTTTTTCTTCCTTCTGATCCTAGTCTGTTAGGTCTCATCCATCAGGACTGGCTTCATTGTCTTCCTCTGTGGCCTGGTAAGGCTTCTCCTCCCTCAGGGGAAGGTGATCAAAGAGTAGACCAATCAGTTCTCAATGTCATTAACCATCAGGGAAATGCAAATCAAAACGACCCTGAGATTTCACCTTACACCCATCAGAATGGCCAAGATCAAAAACTCAAGTGACAACACATGCTGGAGATATTGTGGAGAAATGGGAACCCTCCTCCACTGCTGGTGGGAATGTAAACTTGTACAATCACAGAAAAAATTTTTAAATAAAAAGCAATTAGAGACTTCCTAAAATTCAATAAAAATTAAGGCACAACTTTCCCAAAATTATGGGACACACGAAAGCAGTGCTAAGAAGTAACTTCATATCAATAAGTGCCTCCTGAAAGATACTTGAGACACCTCATACAAGCAACTTAACAGCACACCTAAAATTCCTACCTGGAAAAAACAGAAGTACATACACCCAAAAAGAGTACATGATTTGAAATTATCAAAAACAGAGCTGAAAGCAATAAATTAGAAACAAATAAAACAATTCAAAGAATCAATGAAACCAAGAGCTGATTCTTTGAGAAAATCAACAAGATAACCAAACATTCTAAAAGCAGAGAAAACCTATTCAAAGCAGAAAAATCAAAAATGAAAAGGGAGACATAATGACAGAAACTGAGGAAATTCAAAGAATCAGTAGGTCTTATTTCAAAAGCTTATACATCACAAAAACTAAAAATATAAATGAAATATACAATTTTCTTCATAAATTCCAATTACTAAAGGTAAACCAAAATCAAGTCAATAGATTAAATAGTCCTATATTCCCCAAGGTAATACATGCAGTCATCAAAAGTCTTCTATCCAAAAAAAAAAACCAGGTCCAGATTTTTTCAGAGCAGAATTCTACCAAACCTTCAAAGAAGAGCTAACACCAATACTCTTTAAACTATTCCACAAAATAGAAACAGAAGGAACATTGCCAAACTCATTCCATGAGGCCACAGTCACATTGATACCTAAACCTCACAAAGACTCAAAAAAATAGAGAACTTCAGACCTATTTTTCTTATGAACATTGATGCAAAAATACTCAATAAAATACTTACAAACCGAATCCAAGAACACACCAAGGATATCATCCACCATTACCAAGTAGTCTTCATCCCAAGCATGCAAGTGTGGTTCAATATATGGAAATCCATCAATGTAATCCACCACATAAACCATTAGAAAGAAAAAAATAAACAACCACATGATCATCTCCTTAATGCTGAAAAAACATTTGACAAAATCTAATACCCATACATGTTTAAAGTTTTGGATAGATCAGGGATACAAGAGACATACCTAAACACAGTAAAGACAATATACATCAAGCCTATAGTCAATATCAAACTAAACAGAGAGAAAATTAAATCTATTCCACTATAGCCAGGGACAAGACAATGCTGCCCACTCTTTCCTTATCTCTTCAACATAATACAATAACAGATCTTCTGGAGGAATCTCCATCACTTTCTCAGTTGAACTATTGAGCAAAAGTAATAAAAACTACATGGTACTAGCAGAGAAAAAAGCAGGAGGATCAATGGAATCAAATGGAAGACCCAGAAATAAACCTACACACCTACAGATACTTGATTTTTGACAAAGAAGCCAAAACCATACAATAGAAAATAGATAGCATCTTCAAAAGATAGTGCTGGTCTATCTGGATGTCTACATGTATAAAGTGTTAATAGAGCCATATTTTTCACCCTGAACAAAACTAAAGTCCAAATAGATCAAAGACCTCAACATAAAACCAGACACATTAAACTGCTTAGAAGAAAAAGTGGAGAAGAGCCTAGAACTCATTGACATGGGAGTCAACTTCCTGAACCAATAGGACAGGCTATTGATCAACAATCAATAAATGGGACCTCCTGAAACTGAAAAAGCTTCTGTAAAGTAAAGAATAAAATGACAGCCTACAAATTGGGAAAGGACATTTACAAACTCTATATCTGACAAAGAGCTAATATCCAGAATAAATGAAGAACTTAAGAAGTTAAACACCTTGAGGAGCCAAGAATGGATGCGTAAACAAAACCCAGCAATCTGTTGTATACAAGAAACACACCTAAGTCACAAAGATAGACATTACCTGAGGGTAAAGGGATGGAAGACGGCTTTTCAAGTAAATGGACGCAAGAAGCAAGCAGGAGTAGCCATTCTAATATCTTATAAAAGTCTTTCAACCAAAATTAATCAAAAGAGATGGGGAAGGACACTTCATACTCATCAAGAGAAAATTCCACCAAGAAGACATCACAATCCTGAACATCTATGCCCCAAATACAAGGGCACCCACATTTGTGAAAGAAACATTGATAAAACTTAAACCACACATAGATCCCCACACACTAATAGTGGGAGACTTCAACACCCCACTCTCAACAAAGGACAGGTCAACTAAACAGAAATTAAACAAAGAAACAATATCTCTAACAGAGGTCATGAATCAAATGGACCTAACAGACATTTACAGAACCTTACACCCAAACACAAAAGAATTTACCTTCTTCTCAGCACCTCATGGAACCTTCTCCAAAATAGACCACATAGTTGGTCACAAAGCAAGCCTCAACAGATACAAGAAGATTGAAATAATCCCATGTATCCTGTCTGATCACCATGGAATAAAGCTGGACCTCAGTAACAACAAAAATAGGAAAAAGCCTACACATACATGGAAACTGAACAACTTGCTACTAAAAGACAGCTGGGTCAGGGAAGAAATAAAGAAAGAAATTAAAATCTTCCTAGAACTCAATGAAAATGAAGACACAACATACTCAAACTTGTGGGACACAATGAAAGCAGTGCTAAGAGGAAAGTTCATAGCACTAAGTAAGTGCCTTCAAGAAGAAATTTGAGACATCTCATTCAGGCAGCTTAATGGCTAACCTTAAAAACCCTAGAAAAAGAAGAAGCAGACACACCAAAAAGGAGTAGACTTCTGGAAATAATCAAACTCAGGGCTGAAATCAATCAATTAGAAACAAATAAATCAATTCAAAGAATCAATGAAACCAAGAGCTGGTTCTTTGAGAAAATCAACAAGATAGACAAACCCTTAGCCAAGCTAACTAAAAGGCAGCGAGACACCATCCAAATCAACAAAATCAGAAATGAAAAGGGGGACATAACTACAGACACTGAGGAAATCCAAGCAATCATTAGGACTTACTTCAAAAGTCTATATGCAACAAAATTTGAAAATTTAAATGAAATGGCCATTTTTCTTGATCGATTCAACTTACCAAAGCTAAATCAGGACCAGGTAAATCAATTAAATAGTTCTATATCCCCCAAGGAAATAGAAGCAGTCATCGAATGTCTCCTATCCAAAAAAAGCCCAGGACATGATGGTTTCAGCGCAGAATTCTACCAAACATTCCAAAAAGAGCTAACTCCAGTTCTCTTCAAACTATGCCACAAAATCGAAACAGAAGCAACATTACCAAACTCATTCTATGAAGCCACAGTCACCTTGGTACCTAAACCTCACAAAGGCCCAACCAAAAAGGAGAACTTCAGGCCAATCTCCCTTATGAACATTGATGCAAAAATACTCAACAAAATACTTGCAAGCCGAATAAAAGAACACATCAAAGATATCATCCACAATGACCAAGTAGGCTTCATCCCAGGTATGAAGGGGTGTTTCATTATATGGAAATCCATCAATGTGATCCACCATATTAACAAACTGAAAGAGAAAAACCACATGATAATCTCCCTAGATGCTGAAAAAGCATTTGACAAAATCCAACATCCATTCATGTTTAAAGTATTGGAGAGATCAGGGATACAAGGCACATATCTAAACATAGTAAAGGCAATATACAGCAAACCTATAGCCAACATCAAACTGAACGGAGAGAAACTTAAAGCAATCCCACTGAAATCAGGGACAAGAAAAGGCTGCCCACTCTCTCCATATCTCTTCAACATAGTTCTGGAAGTCCTTGCTAGAGCAATAAGACAGTTGAAGGAGATCAAGGGGATACAAATTGGAAAGGAACAAGTCAAATTATCACTATTTGCAGATGATATGATAGTACATGTGAGTGACCCCAAAAACTCTACCAGGGAACTCCTACAGCTGATAAACACCTTCAGTAAAGTGGCCAGATACAAAATTAACTCGAAAAAATCAGTAGCCCTCCTGTATACAGAAGACAAAAGGGATGAGAAAGAAATTAGGGCAACAACACCTTTCACAATAGCCACAAATGACATAAAGTACCTTGGTGTAACCCTAACCAAGGAAGTCAAAGACTTCTATGAAAAAAATTTCAAGTCTCTGAAGAAAGAATTAGAAGAAGATATGAGAAGATGGAAAGATCTCCCATGTTCATGGCTTGGCAGGATTAACATAGTAAAAATGGACATTTTACCAAAAGCAATCTACAGATTCAATGCAATTCCCATTAAATTACCAACACAATTCTTTACAGACCTGGAAAGAAAAATTCTCAACTTCATATGGAATAACAAGAAACCCAGAATTGCTAAAACAATCCTCTACAATAAAAGATCTTCTGGAGGTATCTCCATCCCTGATCTTAAGTTGTACTATAGAGCAACAGTTTTAAAAACTGCATGGTACTGGCATAATAACAGAATAGTGGATCAATGGAACCGAACAGAGGACCCAGAAATAAACCCACACACTTATGGACACCTGATATTTGACAAAGGCGCCAAAACCATACAATGGAAAAAAGATAGCATCTTCAACAAATGGTGCTGGTCCAACTGGATGTCTACATGTAGAAAAATGAAACTACATCCATACTTATCACCCTGCACAAAACTGAAGTCCAAGTGGATCAAAGACCTCAACATAAAATCTGACACATTAAATCGGCTAGAAAAAAAAGTGGGTAATACCCTAGAACTCATTGGTACAGGAGAAAACTTCCTGAACAGAACACCAACAGCACAGGCTCTAAGAGCAACAATCAATAAATGGGACCTCATGAAACTGAAAAGCTTCTGCAAAGCAAAGGAGACCATCACCAAAACAAAGCGACTGCCTACAGATTGGGAAAGAATTTTCACCAACCCTTTATCTGACAGAGGACTCATATCTAGTATATATAAAGAACTCAAGAAGCTAAAAAGCAGCAAACCAAGTATTCCACTTAAAAAATGGGAAACAGAGCTAAACAGAGAATTCTCTGTAGGGGAATATCGAATGGCAGAGAAGCACTTAAAGAAATGTTCAACCTCACTAGCCATTAGGGAAATGCAAATCAAAACAACCCTGAGATTTCACCTTACACCCATGAGAATGGCCAAGATGAAAAACTCAAGTGACAACACATGCTGGAGAGGTTGTGGAGAAAGGGGAACCCTTCTCCACTGCTAGTGGGAATGTAAACTTGAACAACCACTCTGGAAATCAATCTGGCGCTTTCTCAGACAACTAGGAATAGCACTTCCCCAATATCCAGCCATACCACTGCTAGGCATATATCCAAAAGAGGCTCAAGTACACAAAAAGGACATTTGCTCAACCATGTTTGTAGCAGCTTTATTTGTAATAGCCAGAAGCTGGAAACAACCCAGATGCCCCTCAACTGAAGAATGGATGCAGAAATTGTGGTACATCTACACAATGGAATATTACTCAGCAATGAAAAATAAGGAAATCATGAAATTTGCAGGTAAATGGTGGGATCTGGAAAGGATCATCCTGAGTGAGTTGTCCCAGAAGCAAAAAGACACACATGGTATATACTTACTCATATAGACATACAACATAGGACAAACCCACTATAACCTGTGCATCTAAAGAAACTAAGCGAGAGGACCCTAACTAAAATGTCTAATCCCCAACCGGAAAGGCAAAGAGGATGGACATCCTAAGAAGAAAACAGGAAACAACCTAGGAACCTACCACCGAGGGCCTCTGAAACCCTCTGCCCGACAGACTATCAAAGCAGATGCTGAGCCTGATGGGCAACTGTTGGGCAGAGCGAATGGAATTTTATGTAAGAAGTAGGAAATAGTAAGAGCTGGAGAGGACAGGGTCTCTACAAGGAGAGCAACAGAAGAAGAAAATTTGAACACAGGGAACCTCCCAGAGACTCATACTCCACCCAAGTTCTATTCTTGGAGATAACCCAGAACCCCTGCACAGATGTAGCCCATGGCAGTTCAGTGTCCAATTGGGTTACATAGTAATGTGAAGAGGGACTGCCTCTGACATAATCTGATTGGCCTGCTCTTTGATCACCTCCTCCTGGGGGGGAGCAGCCTTACCAGGCCATAGTAGAGGACAATGCAGCCACTTTTGATGTGAACTGATGGACTAAGATCAGAAAGGAGAGGAGAACCTCCCCTATCAGTGGACTTGGGGAGTGGCATGCATGCAGAAAGGGGAGGGAGGGTAGGATCAGGAGGGGAAGAGGGAGGGGCTTATGGGGGGATGTAGAATGAATAAAGTGTAATTGATGAAAAATAAAAAAAAAAAAGAAAAGATAATTTAAGAACCTTAAATGACTTTCAAAAGTGGAGGAAAACATAGAGTTAGTCAATTGGCATGGAGCAAGTCTCGCCCCTGGGGGCAATGGTCTCCTGAATCTACTCAGACCTCGGACACCACCACTGCTAGTTCTAGAACTGATGCAGGATGTTCCAATGAGGGGGTTAAGGCTTCTCATAATATTTCCTATAAGTCCACACCTGTTTGTTTATAACTCCCATTTTTATTCATTGTTAACCAGATAGAGCGAAGTAATTGTGGTAATGATACTTGCTTTTTTGCCCAATGCTGGAATGCTAGTGAATTTAGGTATGCCCTGGTTACTCACATGCCTCACTGGGTGTCTGTGCCCATTGATGCCCCTCACGCTATGACTCTCTTCAGACAGAAAAGGGATCTTGGAATTACAGCCGCCATTGTTACTGCCATCTCATTGGGGGCTGTTGGAGCTACCACCGTGGCATTAGCCATGAGTCATACTATGCAGACTGCTCAGATCCTAAATAATCTTTTAGCCAATGTAGCCCATGTTTTAGATGTACAAAAAGGAATTAATTCTCAACTAAAAGGAGACTTGATGGTGTTCAATCAGAGGATTGACCTCATGCAGGAGCAAATTGATACCCTATGGCAAATCTCTCAACTTGGCTGTCAATGTAGGTATGCTGGACTTTGTGTCACTAGCATACAACAGGAGAATTTTTCCCGTGCTGCAAATCTGTCTAAACAATTGTCTAGCTATATTTTAGGTAATTGGACTGAAGAATTCAATACTATGATGTAGCAGCTGAGAGTGGCCATTGTTACAGCAAATTCTACCAGAGTGGACGCAGGACTATCCACAGGATTATCATCATGGATTGCTGCAGTCATGAATCATCTGAAGGAATGGGCGGGCATGGGAATGTTAGCAGGCCTTCTGGTGTTGGTCTCCTTGGTTTGCCTGTGGTGTATATGCAAGATTAGCGTCTCACAACAGCGTAATGCAGCCATGATCATTCAGGCCTTTACAGCCATTGAATCAGGACAGTCTCCCCAAGCATGGTTGGCTACCATAAAAAGCTAAAATGTTATGCTCAGGATGCGAGGCTAAGCACTGCACTCAGGGTCAGCCGCTTTCAACCCAGAAAAGAGCATGTCTGATTGCATGCGGGTTGATGCCCCAGGTCCTGCCTCTGAGAAAAAGGTATGGGACGGGTCTGATGCTCTTTGGGTGGATGACACCTAAATGAACATTGGTACAAAGTCCCAATTTATTTCTAATATCAGAGATCAGACCTCTACTCTTGCCTGATGCGTCTAAAACAAAAAGGGGAAACTGTAGAGAGCTGCGTAATGCCGCACCTTAAAGATGGAGCTGGTTTCCGCCTTCCACCTTCCTGATGGTGAGTGCTCTCTGTCACAAACAACTTCATATTTGGCTAAGGCTGAGGATCTGACTTGCTTCTGTGTATGTGGACCTATCTGCATTGCCCACGTGGCATGTTGGGGTTGGCTACCCAGAGGCTATTTAAGCTGTGGGCTGGCTTTCCTCAGGGTCAGAAGATTGTTCAAGGTTCCTGAATAAACTGCATTGAGAAGAACCACAACAACAACAACAAAAAGATCAGAAAAAAGGAGAAGAGGACCTCCCCTATCAGTGGACTTGGGGAGAGGCATGCATGCAGAAAGGGGGGGAGGGTGGGACCGGGAGGGGAGGAGGGAGGGGTTTATTGGAGGATACAAAAGGAATAAAGTGTAATTAATAAAAGTTAAATAAAAAATTAAATAAAATTATAGTAGAATAGAAAGGTTTAACATGTATCACATTTTTTAGGGTAAGAATCAATTTGCGAAAGATGGTTTCACGTTTATACTTGTGTGTTAGGTCAAAATGCAAAAATAATTGTTTTGATTTAGAGATAGCTTAAAAACCATATTCCATGTTTTAGAAACTAATACGAACAAATGATGTCCTTTCAGATGATTTCAGAGAGCTTTATACTTACCAGTGTTAAGATGCTAAACAGATTTTTACATTTTCTTTTGGGGATCCTGAAAGTTGCTTTAAATCCATTACTTTTATATGAATTAATATACTAGATTCATTCATCTATGCATATAAGTTTACTTTAAGCAGTCTTTCTAAGAAAGCTCTCCTTTTGGAAACAAATACTAATTAGGATCTAGAAAAATTTGAATCTGGTAGTACTTTAGAAAACCTGCAGTTTTCCCCCACTATACAAACATTGCCTAAAGAAGAAATAGAGCCTTCTTCCTCTCTAAATTCTTATAAGCTCATACAGATGTGTGCACGTTTGCACCTTCAGAAAATGAGTGTTCATAGTTATCTGTTCATAGTTATCTTGAAGTTCCATTCCAAACTCCCAGGTTCGGTATGTCTTAAAGCAGTTTATTTTATTTCTCTTCAGCCTCTTTAACATGATGCCGATGCTCTTATTCATAGCGTACTTCAATCTATATTTTTGTCTGTAGTTATTGTCAATTCAAGGAGAATATTGAATACCTTATTTGATGATTCATTCATTTGCAACATCCATGGCCTGAAACTAATCAAGTTTGATGCATCTACAGACACTAAGTTATTATCCATCCATCTATGGGCTGTCTTCTCACTTTCCATTTGAGTATATCTACATGTTCCCTGGCTTCTAGAGACAGACAACTTTTTAAATAACCCCTGGTTTTGCCTGAACTTAAAAATGCTTTGATTTGGACTTCATGATGTCAAAATAAAACATAAGTAAAATTTTCTTTTCTTTTTAGTTAGATATGCTATTTGATAGAAAGTGTCTGAGGTTTTAAATTATTCTAAATTATTCTATCACCTATATTATTCCCAACATTTGCAGAATTTAAAATGGATTTTAATGTTTTTGATTACTTACGTGGCAGTAGGACTGTCTTTGACAAAATAAAATGGCAATTTGAATGGAAAAGCCATTTGTTTTCTTGCCTTTCTTATACAGAGGATAAGCAACAGTATTGTTCTGTCAATATGCACAAAATTAATGGTCTATGGAAATAACAATTCATTTTAAATTGAATCAGTGATCAATGATGATCACCATTTTAAAATCAAGCTGTGGAGATTAGAATTAATCAGAAAATTGTCTGAAATTAATGCCCTGATGAGGTTGTAACCATTCAAAGATCTTTTCATTTATTGTTGTTTTGCTTTATTGTGATATTGGAGCAATTTCTTGTTAAAATGAGCACATATTTGATAAACAATAAGCCTATACTGTGGGAAAATGTAATGATATGAGCATCACTGATTGCATTTGTAATGGCAATCAATTTTCTCCTCTAAGTACATTAATTATAGCATTACATACCTTTGCAATTTGCACAGGATTGTACTCAATTAGGTTCATGTTGTGTTTAAATAAAGCACTTTTGCCACTGCCATAAATCTTTGGAACACTAAGCTGTGGAGATGGTGGCAACTGAAAATTGATATATACTGTTGGAATTCAGTGGGAAATCATGTCTAGTTATTAATTACTAAAAGAGTCATTAATGTATGGAGGCTAGTAGGGAATTTTGGCAACTTTAAAACCTATTGCAACATCTCTCTCATTCCTAACTACATAATTTCTCAGAGAGAATGTGGGAAGAGGGTATGCAGACAGAGGGAGAAAAAGGGAGGAGAGTATAAATTAGAATTTTAAACTGCAAAATAATTCTATATTGTAGTTTGTTGAACAAACAAAAGAGTGTGTATATAGTGACACCAAGGTCAGTATCAACCTATGGTCAGGATGCAGAATTATGGAATAATTGGTTTCTGTCCATTTTCTTTATTATCTTGAAAATACAACCGAGAGAAAACACCTCAGTATTCATTGTCATAGCAGATGGCTTGCCATATGTACTCATGTAGCAAGTGACAATAGTCCAGAATAAGCTCCTTCTCTGCTTTCAAAAGGAAAATATTCTAAACGTATGGTCTGATTTTCAGACACTGCTTAAAATGGTGTAAACCCAGAACTACACTGCAAAAGGAAGCAAGGCTTTATCCCTCAAGCTCCCATCATTTGTTGTTATGATGTGGTGTTTTATTTGAACCGTGAGTGCCATAAAACAAGGGTTTTATTTAGCTCTAAGTTTTAAGTGTAAATTTTGTTTACCCTATTTTCATTTAGGGTTTTGAAGTATTTGTTACTAATTATATTAGTTGACAGATTAGATATAAATGACTCATCTTTTTTCCCTCTCTCCATTTTAAATTCTGCATGTGTTTGAAATAATATAGATGATAGAATGACAAGGAGGTTCTGAGCCTTTACCCACAGGTGGAAGAATTGAACATTAGCATTATAACACTTCTGATAGAAATGTAGTATTATTCTTGCTATTCCTAACCATTATGTCATTGCTTGCCTGCATTGCTTAGAATCTTTCATCACTAATAAAATGAACTGATCTAGTAGGACAGAAACATAAAATTATAAATCTAATTAATAGAATGGAAAATCAAGATGCAATGATACAGATAATGTTTTGGGAAGTGTAAGACTGAATCTTCATTAGAACTAAAAGAAAAATGTAGTACCGAGCTTGTTTTATTTAAAAAAAAACAAAAAAAAAAAAAAACATGTGGATTTGTTTTTCTGTATAATGACCATGGCACGTGTATAAAGAGGCTTTAAAAATATAGTAGAGAAGGAGCTATCCATATGCTGTAATCTTCATGATCTGAAGCAAGAGAAGACTGAGTGGGAGAAGTAGAGGTGGGGATGAAGCTTTGGGCATTAACATATAATTCTTGTTAGAAAATCCAGAGAACAAATGAAGTATATATCTAACATTAAGATGACTAAAAAGCCTATAAATCATTTGGTTGTATTTTAACATGTTGTTCACTATTTGTTTTTACTCCTTCTCCTAACCCATACCTTCTCTATCCCTTCTTTTTTTTTTTTTTTTTTTCAATGCAGTTTATTCAGGAACATTGAACAATCCTCGGACCCTGGGGAAAGCCAGCCCACAGCTTAAATAGCCTCTGGGTAGCCAACCCAGGCGTGCCACGGGGGCAATGCAGATAGGTCCACATACATGGAAGCAAGCCAGATCCTCGGCCTTAGCCGAATGTGGAGTTGTTCGTGACAGAGAGCACTCACCATCGGGAAGGTGGAAGGCGGAAACCAGCTCCATCTTTAAGGCATAGCATTCCGCAGCTCTCTACAGTTCCCCCTTTTTGTTTTAGACGCATCAGGCAAGAGTAGAGGTCTGATCTCTGATATTAGAAATAAATTGGGACTTTGTACAGATGTTCATTTAGGTGTCATCCACCCAAAGAGCATCAGACCCGTCCGATAATTCGATACTACGATGGAGCAGCTGAGAGTGGCCATTGTCACAGTAAATTCTACCAGAGTGGACGCAGGACTAGCCACAGGATTATCAACATGGATTGCTGCAGCCATGAATCATCTGAAGGAATGGGCGGGCATGGGAGTGTTAGCAGGCCTTCTGGTGTTGGTCTCCTTGGTTTGCCTGTGGTATATATGCAAGATTAGAGTCTCACAACAGTGTGATGCAGCCATGATCATTCAGGCCTTTACAGTCATTGAAGCAGGACATTCTCCCCAAGCATGGTTGGATACCATAAAAAGCTAAAATGATACGCTCAGGATGCGAGGCTAAGCACTGCACTCAGGGTCAGCCGCTTTGGACCCAGAGAAGAGCATGTCTCTATCCCTTCTATAATGCTTCAGGAAACTTTCTCTTTGTTGTGACTATTGGCATCTTTGGCAAACATAAGGAAGTCATTTGCTAGCTGAGCTCTAATCTATCCTTACATAGAGGATTGACCTCATTATTGCTCAGGTGATCAAAAAGCAGAGTTGTGTCTTGCCCATATTCTAGGGAAGAGGAAAACTATTGCATGCACTAAGAACAAGAGGAGGACTCTGGGGGGCACTGATGAAGAGGATTGTTGGATTGTTTGATGACTAAGAGTGTGACTTTCTCAACTTCTCCTCAGAATGACTTGTGTTACTTATTCTGTAGCAACGGAACTAAAATGCTTAATTCAAGGCAAGAAGCTGGAGAAACAAAATAAGAGGTCAGTTATGCTTGTCCTGATGTCCTCCTGAGGATAAAAAGCCTTGTTCTCCATCCCAAAGGACAAGGAGAGCACAGTACAGCCTTATCTGTTCATAATAACTATAATAGGTGTGGAACCAAATGGGGATGGCTTCCAGTAAAAAGGGACCAGCTTTCCCTTCTCACTACCACCTTAGGTATCCATAACTAAAAGAGGGGTAGGAGAGCATCTTATACGAGTAAAAGCTTTGAGTACCTTCATTCCTGGCTGATTTTTTATTTTTTTTTTTTCTGTATGAAGTCAATGTACTCTGATGCTAGCTGGCTAAGTCTTCAGTTTACTAACGACCTAAACTCACTTGTTTTGAGTTGAATGTTTTAAATGCTTCACAAGGACAGTTCTTCCTAATTAGATAGATATAACTTGCCTAGCTTGGTCATATGTCTGCCAACACTATTACTTTTTTATTGTTATCTAACTACAAGTATCAACTACATACATATTAGAGTGATAAAAATGAGCCTGGGTGACATATAAGCTAAATTCTACCTGAATATGAGCTCTGTAAATCTCTTCCTTATGAACCATCCAAGATAACATATGGAAAGAAAAGACAAAGCAAGAATTGTTGGTCCTCCTCCTGTGGGTCCATCCCATGGGTGAGAACAGGGGTCCCAAGCCGAGGGGGTGTCATTACACAGACACCAGGAGTCAGTTGAATGCAATCCGTGGGCAAGCAGATGCAGACTGGTTTATTCCTCCACACCATCTCAGAGCCTGCCTTTGGTTGTTGGTCTCCGAGCAGGCTCCTCAATGTCAGGCCATGCGCCCTCAGTCAAGCTACTTCTGACTGTCTTCTTCTGACTACTTCTGACTACTGTCTTCTTCTGCTACTTCTGACTACTTCTGAAGTCACATCAGGGGAAGTTGCCCCAGGCCTTGAACCCCAATGTTCTCTTGCCGGGAATGTCCACAGAGAATAACTCTTTATACTGTGCTTTTATATTTCCAGGATTGATGTACTATGACTTAACATTGATTTTCACTCATCAACCACACATTTATATATCATGACAATAGAAATATTAACTATTATGTGCAAATAAACTGATAATTGTTAAAAATAACAATGATCAAATTAAAGTGAACCATAGTGAATATGTTTAACATTCGTTAATCATTGTAACATTTTACTTTCAACACTAAGTAGATTTGATGAAATATTCTACAAAGTACAGAAAAAAATGTGGACATAATCTGTATTCATACTTGTAAAAAGTTTAAAATATTTCTAGCAATATTTGAAATAATTGATATTGAGAAAGGAAAATGGAAGAATCAATTTCATATGGTCAACTGGCCCATGGCTAAGTACTTTGCATGATGCAGTAGAAGATACAGAGTGAAAAGATTCTCTTTAGAAACAGACTGGATAGGTTCTAATAATACACTTGCCAAGGAACAAAAGTAGTTTGATCATCATGGAAACACAGTGTCTGCAATTTCAGGCTCTGAATTTTTTAATTAATTTATTTTTTATTGATTACATTTTGTTCCTTTGTATCCCAGCTATAACCCCCTCCCTAATGCCCTTCCAAACCCTCCCTCCCTTGCCTCCTTCCATGCCTCTCCCCAAGTCCACTGATAATGGAGGTCCTCCTCCCCTTCCCCCTGACCCTAGCCTATCACATCTCCTCAGGATTGGCTGAATTATCTTGCTCTGTGGCATGGTAAGGCTGTACCCCACACAAGGAGAGGTGATCTAACAACCAGTCGCTTAGTTCATATCAGAGACAGTCCCTCTTCCCAGTACTAGGGAACCCACTTGGGGACTGAGATTCCATGGGCTATATCTGTTCAGGGGTTCTAGTTTATCTTCGTCCATGGTCCATGTTTGGAGAATCAGTTCCAGAAAAGACCACTCTGACAAGATTTTCTGGTTCTGTTGCTCTTCTTATAGAGATCCTGACCCTCTAGATCTTTCAATCTCCCCCTTCTTTCATAAGATTCCCTTCAATCTGCCCAAAGTTTGGCTCTGAGCCTCAGCATTTTTTTTTATACTTTGGTGGGTAGAGTCTTTCAGAAGCCCTCTGTGGTAGGCTCCTGTCTTGTTCCCTCTTTTCTCCCTCATCCAATGTCCATCTCATTTGTCTTTCTGAGTGAGGACTGATCATCTTAACTAGGGTCCTCTTTTTGATTAGGTATATAAATTTTAGTATGTTTATCCTATATTATATTTCTAATATCCACGTATAAGTCCGTGTATCTTTCTTCTGGGATACCTCATTCAGGATGATCTTGTCTAGTACCCACCATTTGTCTGCAAATTTCATGATTTCCTTGTTTTAATGGCTTAGTATTCCATTGTGTAAATGTATCACAATTTCTGTACCTATTCCTCAGTGGAGGGATAGAGGTTATTTCTAGATTCTGAATATTACATATAAAGCTGCTACAAATATGGTTAAGAAAATGTTCTTGTTGTATACTTGAGCATATTTTGGAAATATGCCTAGGAGTGGTATAGCTGGATCTTGAAAAAGCACTATTCCTAATGAACTGTGAAAGCCCCAGATTGATTACCAAAGTGGTTGTACAAATTTACATTCCCACCAGCAATGGAAGGGTGTTCACCTTTCTCCACAGCTTCTCCAGCATATATTGTCACTTGCATTTTTTATCTTAGCCATTTTGATTGGTGTAAGGTGAAATCTCAGGGTCCTTTTGATTTGCATTTCCCTGATGACTAAATAGGTTGAGCATTACTTTATATGTTTTTCTGTAATTTGATATTCCTCTATTGAGAATTCTGTTTGGCTCTGTACACCATTATTTTTATTTGGATTACTTGATTTGCTGCTTTTTAACTTTCTGAGTTCTTTATATATTCTGGATATTAGCCCTATGTCAGATATACGGTTGGTGAAGATTCTTTCCCAATCTGTAGGCTGTCGTGTTGTTCTGATTACAGTGCCCTTTGCTTTACAGAAGTTTTTCAATTTCATGAGGTCCCATTTATTGATTGCTGATCTTAGAGCCTGTGTTGTTGGTGTTCTGTTCAGGAAGTTGTCACCTATGCCAATAAGTTCAAGGCTCTTCCCCACTTTTTCTTCTAACAAATTTAGTGTCTGGTTTCATGTTGATATCTTTGATCCACTTGGTCTTTAGTTTTGTGCAGGGTGATAAGTATGGATCTATTTACATTTTTCTATATGTAGACCAGTACCATTTATTGAAAATGCTGTCCTTTTTTTCTATTGTATGGTTTTGGCTTCTTTGTCAAAAATCAAGTATCTGTAGGTATGTGGGTTTATTTCTATGTCTTCTATCATATTTCATTAATCCACCATTCTGTTTCTTTGCCAGTACCATGTAGTTTTCATGACTGTTGCTTTGTAGTACAACTTGAGATCACAGATGGAGATAACTCCAGAAAATCTGCTGTTGTACAGGATTGTTTTAGCAATTCTGTGTTTTTTGTTTGTTTTTCCATTTGAAATTTAGAATTGCTTTTTCAATGTCTGTAAAGAATTGTGTTGGTAGTTTTATTGGAATTGCATTGAATCTGTAGCTTGCTTTTTGGCAGGATGGCCATTTTCACTATGTCAATCCAACCAAACCATGAGCATGGGAGATCTTTCTATCATCTGATATCTTATTCAATTTCTTTCTCTAGAGACTTGAAGTAATTTTTTTTCAAATAGGTCTTTCTTTTGCTTGGTTAGAGTCACCCTAAGGTACTTTATGTTATTAGTAGAGATGTGAAACTTATGGTTTCCCTAATTTCTTTCTCAGTCTTTTTGTCTTTCATTTACAGGTGGGCTACTGATTTTTTTTTTTAATTTAGTTTGTATCCAGCCACTTTACTGAAGGTGTTTATTTAATGAAGGAGTATTCTGATTGAGTTTTTGGGATCACTCATGTATACTATCATATCATCTGCAGATAGTGATACTTTGACATTTACCTTTCCAATTTGAATCCCTTTGATCTCCTTTCATTGCCTTATCGCTCCAGTTAGGACTTCAAGTACTATGTGGAAGAGATACTGAGAGAGTGGGAGGCCTTTACTTATCCCTGATTTCAGTTGGACTGATTTAAGTTTCTCTCTGTTTAGTTTGATGTTAGTTCTAGGCTTGCTGTATATTGTTTCTACAATGTTTATGTATGTGCATTTATCCCTGATCTCTCCAAGACTTTAAACATGGATGAGTATTTAATTTTATCCAATATTTTTGGCATCTAAGGAGATGATCATGTTTTTTTTTTCTCCTTTAGTTTGTTTATATGGTGGATTACTTTGATGAATTTCCATATATTGAACCTCTCCTGCATGCCTGTGATGAAGCCTACTTGGTCGTGATGGAGAATATTCTTAATGTGCTCTTGGATTTTCTTGGTAGTATTTTATTGAGTATTTTTGCATCAATTTTTCATAAGGGAGATAAGTTCTGTAGTTCTCTTTTTTGTTTGGTCTTTGTGTGTGTTTTAGGTATCAAGGTGACTGTGACTCCATAGGATAAGTTTGGTAATGTTCCTTCTGTTTCTATTTTGTGGAAAAGTTAGAAAAGAAATGGAGTTAGCTCTTCTTTGAAGGTCTGGTAGAATTCTGCGCTGAAACATTGTCACCCTGGGCTTTTTCTTTTTAAGGGGGACTTTTGATGACTGCTTCTATTTCCTTGGGGTATATAGGGCTCTTTAATTTTACCTGATCTTAATTTAATTTTGGTAAATTGAATCTATCAAGAAAATTGTTCATTTAACATAGATTTTCAAATTTTGTGGCATATAGCCTTTTGTAGTAAGACCTAGTGATTGCTTGGACTTCCTCGGTGTCTGTCCTTGTTTCTACCTTTTGGTTTCTAATTTTGCTGATTTGGATGATTTCTCTCTGCCTTTTAGTTAGTTTGGCTAAGGGTTTGTTTATTTGTTGATTTTCTCAAGAAACAGTTCTTGGTCTGATTAATTCATTGAATTGTTTTCTTTGTTTCTAACTCATTGATTTCAGCTCTGAGTTTGATTATTTCCAATCATGTATTCTTCCTGGCTATTTCTCCTTTTTTTTTCCCCTTGGGCTTTTAGGTGTACCATTAAGTTGTTTGTATAAGATGTCTCCAAGTTCGTTCTGGAGGCACTTAGTGCTATGAACTCTCCTCTTAGCACAGCTTTCAATGTGTCCCATAAGTTTGGGAAAGTTGTGCCTTCATTTTCAATGAATTTTATTAAGACTCTAATTGCTTTTTTTTTTTTCATTTTTTTTCCTGACTAAGCTATCATTGAGTAGAAAATTGTTTAGTTTCCATGTGTATGCAGACTTTCTGTTATTTCTGTTGTTGCTTAGCTTTAGTTTCAAGTCATGTCTGTCTGGTAAGACACAAGGTATTAAATAGATCTTCTTGTAGCTGTTGAGGCTTGCTTTGTGCCCGACTCTATGGACAGTTTTTGTGAAGATTCAGTGAGGTGCCAGAAAGAGAGTATACTCTTTTGAGTTTGGGTGGAAAATTTGGTAGCTATATATTAGGTCCATTTCATTTAGGACCCCTTTGTTGTTGTTGTTGTTACCTGTTCTTATTTTTATTATTAGTTATATTTTATTAACTTTGTATCCCAGCTGTATCCCTCTCCTTCATTCCCTCTGAATCCCACCCTCCCTTCCTCACCTCCCTGCCCATTTCCCAGTCCACTGATTATAGGGAGGACTTCCTCCCCTTTCATCTGACCCTGTTTTATGAGATATCTTCAGGACTGGATGCAAAGTCTTCCTCTGTGGCTTAGCAGGACTGCTCCTCCCTTGGAAGGTGGGGAGGTCAAAGAGCCTGCATTGAGTTCCTGTCAGAAATAGTCCCTGTTCCCCTTACTAGGGAAAAACCAATTGGTTATTGAGCTACCACAGGCTACATCTGAGCACAGGTTCTAGGTTATATCCATAAATGTTCCTTGGTGGAGTATAAGTCTCAGAAAAGACCCCTGTGCCAAGATATATTAGGTCCTTGTGGAGCTCCTATCGTCTCCACGTCATACAAACTCCCCCTTCTTTCATATGATTCCCTGAATTCTGCCGAAGGTTTGATTATGAATCTTAGTATCTGCTTAATCACTGCTAGGCAGAGTCTCTCAGAGGCCCTCTGTGGTAGGATCCTGTCCTGTTACTTGTTTTCTCCTACGTCCAATGCTCATCCCATTTGTCTTCCTAAGTGAGGATTGATCACTTTATCCTGGGTCTTCTTTCTTGTTTATCTTCTTTAGGTATATAGATTTCATTACGTTTATCATATCTTATAGGTCTATATAAGTGAGGATATACCATGTGTGTCTTTCTCCTTCTGGGATACTTGACTCAGAATGCTCTTTTCTAGATCCTAACATTTGCCTGCAAATTTCATGATTTCCTCATTTTTGATTGCTGAGTAGTATTCCATTGTGTAAAAATACCACAATTTCTGTATCCATTCCTCCATTGATGGACATCTGGGTTGTTTCCAGCTTCTGGCTATTACAAATAAAGCTGCTACAAACATGGTTGAACAAATGTCCTTGTTGTGTACTTGAGCAAATTTTGGGTATATGCCTAAGAGTGGTATAGCTGGGTCTTGAGGAAGCACTATTCATTTAGGACCTCTTTAAAAGTCCTTATTTCCCTACCTAGCTTCTGTCTATATGATCTGTCCCTTGGTGAGTATTGGAATCTCCCACTATTAAATGTTGGGATCAATGAATGATCTCAGGCTTTAGTAATGCTTCATTTACAAATGCAGGTTCTCTTGTATTTTGGGCATAGATGTTCAGAAGTTTTTCTTATGCTCATGCTGGATTTTTCATTGATCAGAAGGAAGTGCCCCTCCTCATCTTTTTTGATATTTTTTTTGAAAATCTATTTCATTTGATATTAAGATAGTGACCCCAGCTTGTTTTCTGGGTCCATTTGCTTGAAAAACATTTTTCTATCCCTTTACTCTGAAGTAGTATTTATCTTTGTTGCAGAGGTGTGTTTCTTGGATGCAACAGAATGTTAGATCCTGTTACTGCAACCACTCTGTTAGTCTGTGTCTTTTTATTGGAGAGCTGAGTCCATTAATGTTGATAGCTAATATTGACAAATGAATGTTAGCTCCTTTTATTGTGGAGTTGATGGTATTACTATTAATTATTTTCTTTTAATTTTTTTGTGACGTTATTTATATCTTGTGTTTTCTTGGGTATAGTTGATTTCATTGGAGTTTTACTCCTAGTGTCTTCTGACAGGCTAGGTTGCTGTGTAGATATTGTTTAAAACTTATGTTTTGTCAGGAAATATTTTGTTTTCTCCATCCATGTTGATTGAAATCTTTGTTGCATATAGTAGTCTGGGTTGGCCTCTGTGGTCTCTTAGAGTCTGCATGATATCTGCCCTGGCTCTTCTGGCTTTCATAGTTTCTTTTGAGAAGCTTGATGTGATTCTGATAGTTCTGCCTTTATATGTTACATGGCCTTTTTCCTTTGCTGCTTTTAATATTTTTATTCTTTGTTCTGTAGATTTAGTGTTTTGACTATTACGTGAGGTGAGAAGTTTCTTTTCTGGTGTAGTCGATTTGGTGTTCTGTAGGCCTCTTGGTATGTTAATGGACATCTCTTTCTTTAAGTTGGGTGAATTTTCTTCTATGTTTTTCTTGAAAATATTTTCTGGACATTGTAGCCCTGAATCTTCTTTTTTACCTATTCCTGTTAGTCTTAGTTTTGTCTTTTCTTGGTATCCTTGCTTCCTTGGATCTTTTAAGTTTTGAACATTTCTGATTTTACTTTTTCTTTGAGAGATGTATCAATTTCTGCAATTGTATGTTCAGTGCCTGAGATTCTCTTTTCTATCTCTTGTTTTCTGTTGGTGATGATTACTTTTGCGGTTCCTGGTCCTTTCTCTAATTTCCCCAATCCATGGTTTTCTCTGAGTTTTCATTATTGATTCTAATTTTGTTTTCATGTCTTGCACCATTTCTTTCATATGTCTGAATGTGGATTCTTGTTTTTCCATGATGGCCTCTATTTTTTTTATTGTTTCCTCTCTATATGCTACAACTTGTGCCTCAATTTTTTTTGGCTGTATTTGTCTGTATTTTGCTGTTTGCTGTGTTAGTTTCCTCTTTATGTGCCTCTGATAACAGAATAAGAACAGGTTTGATATCATTTTCCTATGTTTTCAATGCATTAAAATATCCGTTGATTTTTGGAGTTGATGATGAAGCCATGACTTTTCTTGGATGTGTTCTTATGCTGACCTCTATCCATCTGCTTATCTGTAACTTTCACTGATTGTTCATGTAGTCTGTACTTCAGACTGGGTCCATCTGTCTCTGATATCTGGAGTATTCTTTAGGAAGATGAGAGTGGTCCCCTGGCTGAAGAGTAGATGCTGGTGTTTCAACTGTAGCTAAGGGAGGAATTCACAGGAGCAAATGCACAAGTGCTGGAGTGTGCATGAAAGTGTGCCTCAAATGACAAGATGGTAGAATGTATAGATGCCTTAAAGTTTGGAGCGGGTGGGACTGCTGCTGCCATTTGTAGGTGCAATGTGCATGCACAAGTGCCCTGATTATCTTAGTGGCCTACTGTCCTGTTGTACTGTACTTCTGGTATTCAGATTTTTCTGGGCTCCACAAACTGTTTGCCTAGACTTCACTGGTAGACCCAGAGAACAGAGATTTCATAGTTGAGAATGTTGTCCCAAGGATCCCTATATTGCCCAACAATGGTGGTGTGTGGGGAAGGGATCTGATGTTTGGCTGCTAGTGTGTGTGGACCCTAGATTTGGAGCTCTGCATGCCCTCACTTGAAGATGCACTCACTCCCTTGCAGGCCTAATTGGAAAGCGCAGGGGTTTCCCCGTTCTCTTCTCTCAGATTTTAGCCCACAGGGTCAAATGAGATTGTAGGAGATCTGTCAGCTCAGTGCTGTCCACTGTTTGTCCACTGGGCAGGGAGACCCATACTTTGGGTTGCCTCCTCTGTCATCTCAGTCACTGAGCATAGAGAATCCTGCTTGGGGTAGCTGCTTCTGCAGTCTCAGTTACTGAGCATGGAGGCTCCTGCCTGGGCTAGCCATTGCTAATCCCCAGCCACAGATTTGGGAGGCCTGTATAGTTGTCTGCAGCAGCTACAACTACAGACTTGGGAGGTCTGTGCTGCCAACACCTCTGCTGTCTCAGTGATGGAGCATGTAGAATCATGCTTGGGGAAACCACTGCAGCCTCCACAGAGCAGGAAGGCCTGTGCTTGTAGCAAAGGGAAGTGCAGAGTGGTTGAATATCACCACTCTCAGTGCCTGGAGACATTCTCAGGTGACCCGGATCCAAACTGTCCCAGCTCACAGGTTGTCCCCTCTAGCCCTGGAAGCCTCAATATCGATGTTCTTGCTTCAGCTTCCCCTCCACTCACTAATTTTGGAATTGCAGATCCTGTGCCTTTCAGATATGGTGCATGCTGTTCGCTATTGTCTTCATCCCTTCTTCATAATGTTCCTCTCAATAATAACAAGGCTGAATATAATTTATAAAGCAATGTCAATGTAGTTTCATAACCTAGATGTACAATTATGTTTTATTCATTTTTTGTATTTTTAAATTTAATTTTCCTCAAAGTCATGACTAAGTATCAATCTCATTTCACTCATTTCTTTGACATTATGTATTACAAACAATATCCCTCACAATTTCTTTTTGTGGGTTTATTTCCAAATTCATTGCACATTAAAATACACAATATACAGTTGTTTGCCTCCCACATGTAATTACCACCCTCTATGAGGCTATGCTGACAGAGCCAAGAAAAGCAGAGGGCTATGCATGTATTTAGGTAAATTAATGAGTGTCACTCAAATCAGTTCAGGCAAGGGCAAAGTATTGACTTTTCCAAGGCCAACAAATAAGTATGTAGCATATTTGATCTATGAATAAGATCAGATAGAGTTCAGAAGTTGAATGACATTGACAATGTTTACTGTAATCACAGGGCACTGGTCATAGAAATAAACCATGACAGTTCTTACATTCTGTATTTCTAACTATCAGCTGATAAAGGGATCTATTTGCTATTATTTCTGAAACACAGAATCCATCAGATGGGTGAAATAGAAGCAAAGCTGCTTACTTCAACTCTGCCGATTTCTTTGAATCACATACTACCAATGTTCCTAGACTGTTGACAGACTTAGGCACTTAATCCTACCACTCATCTGACACTGTCTTATATGTTCTTTAGAACTGATTATTGAAAGAAAGCTAATATTTAAAACATAAATTGACCAGAATTAGATACTTGCTTCAAAGAAAAGTTTTAGAAGTTTCATACATTTTTAGGTAATGCATATATAAAAGTGTCATTCAGAAAGGCAAAGAGGATGAAAATCAAAAGAGGGAGATAAAAGGGAACAGGACAGGAGCATACCACAGAGGACCTCTAAAAGACTCTATCCTTCAGGGTATCAAAAAAGATGCTGAGATTCATAGCCAAATTTTGGACGGAGTGCAGGGAACCTTATGAAAGAAGGTGGAGATAGAAAGACTTGGAAAGAACAGGAGCTCCACAAGGAGGGCAAGAGAACCAAAAAATCTGGACACAAGAGTGTTTTCTGAGACTGATACTCCAACCAAGGACCATTCATGGAGATAACTTAGAACCCCTACACAGATATAGCCCATGGCAGCTCAGTAACCAAGTGGGTTCCCTAGTAATGGGAACAGGGACTATCTCTGACATGAACTGATTGGCCTGCTCTTTGATCACCTCCTCCTCAGGGGGTGCTGACTTAACATACCACAGAGGAAAACAATGCACCAACTCTTGATGAGACCTGTTAGACTAGGATCAGATAGAAGGGGAGGAGGTCCTCCCCTATCAGTGGACTGGTGTAGGGGCATGGGTGGAGAAGAGGAAGAGAGGGTAGGATTGGGAAGGGGAAAGGGAGGGAGCTACAGGTGGGGTACAGAGTGAATATACTATAATTAATTTAAAAAGAGAAAAAAAATAAGTGTCAATTTTATTCTTTTTTTTTCAGAACCCAAAACCAAATGAAATATACTCATTGATTCATCATTCAAAAAAGTACATTTCTGTCATCACAGAAATATAATGGCATACAGAAATTGTTTTTATTGTGGTACTTAAAATCATTTTGAATTAAATCCCAGGTCTTCAAATAAGTATCTTTGACCAGGCCATTTCAAGCTACCATCACAACAAATATCCTAGAAATGCATAGCTTAGAGTTTGTCAACCATGAGCTCATTTGGTATCCATAACACCTCTAAAAATAGATATTTTCACTAACCCATTTTATAGAATTTTATAGAATGTTCATTGGTTAGCTAATCTATACAAAACAACTCAACAAAAGCAACACAAAGGCCAAATTTGTGCTCTAAGTAGTAAGGTTATTCTTTGTATATCAGATTCTTAGAGACTTTCTTTCCCCAAGACAAACTAGAATCATTTTTGTGATCATTTTTGTTATTCCTAAAACAATTATTGATACTTCAGAGAATTTGGGAAACATAAAAAGTACTTTACAATCAAGTAGCTAATATGTAAGAACAGCGGTTACTGGAAATATGTGATAGTATATAAAATCCACACAGTGAAAAAATGGAAATGACAGTGTAAACACAAAGAACAAATGTTGTCTTTGAAGAACACCTCAAAAACTAGCAATAAAAGCATAGTTACCAAGGTTGAGATATCTGTTGGGTATGGGCAGAGTTCCTTGGAGCAGAGTGTGGGTCAAACAATGAAATTCTAGAAAGTCTTTTCATTATTTCCATTCCTGGGCAATAAGAAGTAGCACAGTGCCAGATGTTCAGAATGACACAATGGAAAAAGCTGAATTTTTGTTTTGTTTTGTTTTCCAAGACAGGGTTTTTCTGTTTAGGCTTGGCTGTCTTGGAATATGATCTGTAGACCAGGCTGGCCTCCAACTCACAGAGATCCATCTACCTCTTCTTCCTGAGTGCTGCCATTAAAGGTATGTGCCAACATCATCATAATAATACAATTGAATTTTAATATGGGAGGTATTAAGTAAAATATTAATTTGAGCTGTGGGGAAAACAGAGAGCAAACAACAGATGATGTCTTTTCATTCTACTAAATACACATGTGACAGTATATTTTTGAGATATAAATTATTGTTTGTCTTCCTCCTATCAGGTTTTAGACCTTTGAAAAGTTTGAACCAAATAAATATCAAGAGTTAATAAATTGTTCTAAAATGTATTAAGCACTGCTGTAGATTAAGGGTTTCTCTAAAGTACATTGTATATTCTTTTTTTTTTTTTCATTTAACTCCTATAACTATGTTCTAAGGTATATATTGCTATTGTCTTCATTTTAAAAACTAAGGACCTGGCGGAGTCTGACATGGCCGTGACTGGAGGTTCCGAAATGCAGAAATTGGTGAGTGGAAGAACAGCTGAAGCCAAAACATCTACACTGAGGCTTCCTGGGTGAGAGAGGATAACAGTGGTCTCGGACAATTTTGATCCAGGACACAGTGGCTATCTCCTGGAACTGAGTTGCAAATATTCAACTGACCTGTACTTCCTCTTGCCACAAGCATGGGTGGGCTTCCCTGCTTGTCAGAGGCAGCACTGGATGCCTCAATCTGGAGTTTCTGGGCTTGGTGACAGATAAAAGAAGTAGCACCAGTAAGGGCCTCCTAGGCCTTCTGCTACATCAGGCAGCTATCTTGGCATCCCAAGTTAGCAGCCACAACAGGTGGTTGTACTGGCTTCCTAGGTCTAGGGTTGTGCCTAGCTCAAACAGAAGCTTCCATTCTCAGTGACTGAGACAGCAGAGTCAGATGTCCCAAGTATGGGTCTCCCTGCCTAGCAGGCAAACAGAGGACATCACTGAGCTAAAAGGTCTCGTACACTCTCATTTGCCCTATCGGGCCCAAATCTGAGAATAGACAAAAGAGGGAACCCCTGTCCTTTCTGATTAGGCCTGTAAGCTAGTGAGGATGCCTTCAAGTGAATTGGTACAAAGCCCCAAATCCAGGGTCCCTCTATGCTGGCAGCCAGAAATCAGATCCCTCCCACCCACACCCCCACTGTGGGCAACAAAGGGATCCTTCTGACAGTGTTCTCACAATTGAAGGCCCTGTTCTGTGTCTACCAGTGGAGTCCAGGAAAATAATACCTGGAGCCCAGACAGATCTGAATACCAGGAGGACAGTATTTCAGGCCTGTAGGCCACTGAGGTATTCAGGGCACCTGAGCATGTGCATTGTGCCCTTAAACAGCACCAGCACCCCCTCCTGCCCGTAATATCTATCCTTCCAAATATCTACGTGTTCTAGCACCCAGTCGCTCAACGCATACTTCCATATACAGCACTTTTACATATGCTCCTATGACCTTCCTCCCTTAGCTACATATGAAACACCAACATCCACAATTGAACTGATGGAATTCTCTCATTTTCCTGAAAAACAAAACAAAACAAAACAAAAAGAAATAAAAAACAAAAAACAGAAACCAGAGATAGTTGGATCCAGTCTGAAGTACAAACTGCAGGAACAACCAGCAAAAGTTATGGATAAGCAGATGACTACAAGTCAGCATAAGAACACATCCAACAAATATCAGGACAACATGCCAGCACCAGCAACACTAAAAATTAATGGATATTTTAATTCATCAGAAACACAGGAAAATGATTGTAAAACTATACATAAGGAGTTATTAGAGGTGGATGAAGAGAAAAAGAACATATCTCTCAAAGAAATAGACACAGAAATGGAGGCAAATGAAGAGGAAATGAACAAAGCTCTAAAAGAAATACAGGCAAGTGTAGCTATACAAATAGAGGCACAAAAAGAGGGAATGAATAAAAAAAATAGAGGCCATCATGGAAAGACAAGAATATACATTCAAACAAATGAAGGAAATGGTGCAAGACATGAAAACAAAATTAGAATCAATAATGAAAACTCAGAGAAAACCATGGATTTAGGAAATTAGAGAAAGGACCAGGAACCGTAAAAGTAATCATCACCAACAGAAAACAAGAGATAGAAAAGAGAATCTCAGGCACTGAACATACAATTGCAGAAATTGATACATCTCTCAAAGAAAAAGTAAAATCAGAAATGTTCAAAACTTAAAAGATCCAAGGAAGCTGTCGGGAGCCGCATTCGCCATTACGAGATGGCGCTGGCTTCCTGCTTCCTGGTTCTTCTTGCTAGAACTCGCCTTACAGCGGCGCATGCGCCACATGATGCTAATACGGATTTGAGTGCTCTCCCTATCAGAGAACACATGCTAATTGGGTATTGTGCGGAGCACCAATCACAGACAAGCACGTCGCCCTGCAGGCTATTTAAGCAGAGCGCGTTTGGGGTTTGGGGTCCTTCTCCATCTACCTACAAGAGCTTCATAATAAAGATTCTGCTGGACAAATCTTCGGTTGCCGCGTCATCCTTATCGGCGAAGGCTGCGCGCGACAAGTGGTGCCGAAACCCGGGAACCGCCGACCCCGGGCAGAGGAACGACTCGAAGGACCCCCGACTGCTCGTCGGAGGAAGATTCAAGCCAGCAGAGTGAAAAGCTGCAGCACTTTTCAGCAAGGTATGATTTCTGTGGTCTGGTGTATTCCGTTTCTCGTTGTTAGTTTCGTTTTTGTTTTACTGTGTTGTCTGTGTCTTAATTGTGGGAAACGGGATAAAACTTGCGTCTGTCCTTTTTGCAATTTTGAATAATTGGCCATAAGACTCAGGTAGATAGCTGAGCTGCTGCACCCTCTCCTGTAGATAAAGGAGCCATGGGTAACCAACTAACTAAACCGA
Source organism: Meriones unguiculatus (assembly GCF_030254825.1). Lineage (NCBI taxonomy): Eukaryota > Metazoa > Chordata > Mammalia > Rodentia > Muridae > Meriones > Meriones unguiculatus. Next base: position 48,855,466 of record NC_083369.1, on the reverse strand, counting down.
TCTTGGAAGCAGCGCAGGCGCTGCTTAGGCAAAAGGACTTAAAAATCCCTGACAGGGTGTTGCGGAACTTTCTTAAGGAGGTTGATCGAGTAGCTCCCTGGTTTGTGGTCTCTGGGTCCCTTTCTAAAGGATCGTGGGATAAGTTAGGAGGAGATTTGACACGAGAGAAAGAACAGGGGACCCTGAAACCAGGGGTGTGGCCACTATACAAACTGTTAAAATCTTGCATTAAGGATGAAAGATGTAAGGAAAAAATCAAGGAAGGCCAACGGGCATTGTCAGACCATCAGGATAGTCTATCAGAAGCTGAGAAGGGAAAAAAGGCTAAGCAGGAAAGAAAGCCAATAAAAAAAGAAAGTAAAAGGTAAAGATAAGCTAGCTGAACTTGAAAAAAGGGCAAAGCAACTTGCAAAGAAGGAAGAAGAGCTCGAACAGCGAGCAAAAAACTTAAAGCTGTTGCCTGCCTCTGAGAAAGGGGTAAGTAAAGGTGAGGAGGACCCTAAATTGTATCCTCTCCTCACTGAGTTTAAAAATTATACAATATCGTCCTCTTCCGAGGAGGAGACGTCTTCCGAAGGAGAGGATCAGCAACCTTAAATTTTTTGAAATTGGATTCTAATGGGCAGTCTGCTGCAGACAGACATGTCAGCCATGCATACCCGAAAGAATTGGTAAAATGGAAGGATGTGCTTGATAATCAGTGGAAAGGACCGGATCCTATTTTAATAAGATCCAGGGGAGCTGTCTGTGTTTTTCCACAGGAAGAAAACAATCCATTCTGGGTACCGGAGTGCCTCACGCGAAAGCTCGTGACAGCTGAAGATGATCTTTCAACAGACACACCTGCTACTGCTTAAAGAATCAAGGCTGCCTTTTCTTACTTCAGATTGGGTGGGGGTGGGAATGTTTGGAGTAACCTTGGTTGCACGACTGCTCCTCTGTTTTTGGTTGCTTCGCAAGTTCAAAAGACAACAACATGCAAAGAATGTGGCCATAGTTCAGGCTATGCTGGCTGTCGAACAGGGATCTTCCCCTCAAGTCTGGTTAAACATGCTTAGCCGTTGAGACACTGTCAGAACTCATGGCACTCCTGACGGGCACAGGTTCCCATTGCACCGGGATGCTGTTCTGATCAGACCTTTGCATCTCCCAGGGCTCAGGTTCCCATTGCACGGGGTTCAAGGTGCAAAGGGTCTCTTATACTATGTAACCTCCTCGATCGCTTATACTGTTGAGTCAGTGAGCTGATCGGAAATCTCATAGTGTATCCTTTGGCTTTGCTTGTAATTTTTAAGAAAGGGGGAGATGTCGGGAGCCACATTCGCCATTACAAGATGGCGCTGGCTTCCTGCTTCCTCGTTCTTCTTGCTAGAACTCGCCTTACAGCGGCGCATGCACCACATGATGCTAATACGGATTTGAGTGCTCTCCCTATCAGAGAACACATGCTAATTGGGTATTGTGCGGAGCACCAATCACAGACGAGCACGTCGCCCTGCAGGCTATTTAAGCAGAGCGCGTTTGGGGTTTGGGGTCCTTCTCCATCTACCTACAAGAGCTTCATAATAAAGATTCTGCTGGACAAATCTTCGGTTGCCACGTCATCCTTATCGGCGAAGGCTGCGCGCGACAGGAAGCAAGGATACCAAGAAAAGACAAAACTAAGACTAACAGGAATAGGTAAAAAAAAAGATTCAGGGCTACAATGTCCAGAAAATATTTTCAAGAAAAACATAGAAGAAAATTCACCCAACTTAAAGAAAGAGATGTCCATTAACATACCAAGAGGCCTACAGAACACCAAATCGACTACACCAGAAAAGAAACTTCTCACCTCACGTAATAGTCAAAACACTAAATCTACAGAACAAAGAATAAAAATATTAAAAGCAGCAAAGGAAAAAGGCCATGTAACATATAAAGGCAGAACTATCAGAATCACATCAAGCTTCTCAAAAGAAACTATGAAAGCCAGAAGAGCCAGGGCAGATATCATGCAGACTCTAAGAGACCACAGAGGCCAACCCAGACTACTATATGCAACAAAGATTTCAATCAACATGGATGGAGAAAACAAAATATTTCCTGACAAAACATAAGTTTTAAACAATATCTACACAGCAACCTAGCCTGTCAGAAGACACTAGGAGTAAAACTCCAATGAAATCAACTATACCCAAGAAAACACAAGATATAAATAACGTCACAAAAAAATTAAAAGAAAATAATTAATAGTAATACCATCAACTCCACAATAAAAGGAGCTAACATTCATTTGTCAATATTAGCTATCAACATTAATGGACTCAGCTCTCCAATAAAAAGACACAGACTAACAGAGTGGTTGCAGTAACAGGATCTAACATTCTGTTGCATCCAAGAAACACACCTCTGCAACAAAGATAAATACTACTTCAGAGTAAAGGGATAGAAAAATGTTTTTCAAGCAAATGGACCCAGAAAACAAGCTGGGGTCACTATCTTAATATCAAATGAAATAGATTTTCAAAAAAAAATATCAAAAAAGATGAGGAGGGGCACTTCCTTCTGATCAATGAAAAATCCAGCATGAGCATAAGAAAAACTTCTGAACATCTATGCCCAAAATACAAGGGAACCTGCATTTGTAAATGAAACATTATTAAAGCCTAAGATCATTCATTGATCCCAACACCTTAATAGTGGGAGATTTCAATACTCAACTCTCACCAAGGAACAGATCATATAGACAGAAGCTAGGTAAGGAAATAAAGGCATTTAAAGAGGTCCTAAATCAAATGGACCTAATATATATCTACCAAATTTTTCACCCAAACTCAAAAGAGTATACTCTTTTTTCGGCACCTCCCTGAATCTTCTCAAAAATTGTCCATGGAGTCAGGCACAAAGCAAGCCTCAACAACTACAAGAAGATCTAATTAATCCATTGTGTCCTACAGACCACCACGGCCTGAAAAGAGACCTCAGAAATAACAAAAAGTCTGCATACACAACTCTCTAAACAACTCTCTACTCAATGACAGCTTGGTCAGGGAAAAAAATGAAAAAAAAAAAAAAAAAAAAAAACAATTAGAGTCTTAATAAAATTTACTGAAAATGAAGGCACAACTTACCCAAACTTACGGGACACAATGGGAGAGTTCACAGCACTAAGACATCTTATACAAGCAACTTAATCACACATCTAAAAGCCCTAGGGAAAAAAAGAAAGAAGCAGATACACCCAAGAAGAATACATGATTGGAAATAATCAAACTCAGAGCTGAAATCAATGAATTAGAAACAAAGAAAAGAATTCAAAGAATCAATCAGACCAAGAGTTGTTTGTTTGAGAAAATCATCAAGATAGACATGTCCTTAGCCGAACTAACTTAAAGGCAGAGAAAAAGTATCCAAATCAGCAAAATCAGAAACAAAAAGGGAGAAATAAGGACAGAAACTGAGTTAATCCAAGCAATCATTTGGTCTTACTACAAAAGGCTATATGCCAAAAATAATTTGAAAATCTAAATGAAATGGAAAATTTTCTTGATAGATTCCATTTACCAAAATTAACTCCACTAGGAGAGCAACAGCACCAAAAAAATCTGGGCACAGGGGTCATTTCTGACACTGATTCTCTAACCATGGACCAGGCATGGAGATAACCTAGATCAGATGTATCCCATGGCAACTCAGAATCCACGTGGTTTCCCTAGTAAGGGGAACAGGGACTGCCTCTGACATTAACTCAGTGGCTGGCTCTTTGACCACCTCTCCTTGAGGAGGAAGCAGTCTTGCCAGTCCACAGAGGAAGACAATGCAGCCAGACCTGATGAGAATTGATAGTGTAGGGTTAGAGGGGAGGGGAGGAGGACCTCCCCTAACAGTGGACTTGGGGAGGGGCATGGGAGTTGAGGAAGGGAGGGTGTGGTTGGGAGGGGTCAAAGGACAAAGCTATAGCTGGGATACAAAGTGAATAAACTGTAATTAATTTAAAAAAATAAATAAATTACAATAAAGTAATGAACATTAAACTTCTATAATAATGTAATAAAATATTGACATTTAAAATGTAGTGGAGATTCTAAACATTTGTTTAATGATTTTTTTGATATTCCAGTAAAGCAAAGTGAAACTTTCATCTTATAGTGAATCATTTTGCTTTGTGTTTTCCATTAGTTAAGACAAACACCTTAAGAATAAAGCATGTCATAATGGAATGCTTATCCCTACCTGGTCAGATTTTTGTAAATGCAATATAGAAAGATGTATGCATGTGAAATGAACTTAGATTATGTGCTATCTATGTTGCCATAATTTGTGTGTGTGTGTGTGTGTGTGTGTGTGCTAAGTTTTTTGTCTGTAAAGAAATTGAAATATATTTTGTGTGAAAAAATTATAATCCCTTGTGTGATACTCCAATGTAAGGCTTTGCCCTTATTTGCCTTCTAAATTCGTTTGTGTTTTCTGTTAAGTGAACACTGATATTATTAATTATACATGAGAATGACACCTGTTTTTGCACCATGGAGACATCTGTTTGACAAGCATATGTATATTGGACGAACACATTATTAGCTTATAAACATTTGTTTTGTGATATTTTCTTTTAAACGGAAAGAGAGGTGTATATTGTGGTTAATCACTTTGACTGTATTATTTTATGCCAAGGTTAAAGAGGTGAAACTTGATTTTGGGCCTCTGTGCTGAGCCATAGACATTCATCTCAAGCTGACTCCATTTCTAAAAGATTTTCAACACGCTCCTTTCGATTTTTCACTATATCTATAAAACTCCAGATATCTACAAGATTAAGTTTCAGAAGTTGTGTCCAGAGAATCCAGATTAAAAGTTTAATATTATGGAAAATTTTAGATGTTATTAGACAGCAACAGGATCTTAAAAGTTTCTCAAAGTTTATGAATATGGTAAATGAAAAATAGGACACCCATGAAATATTTACTAGTATATACTCTGTACAGAGAATTAGTTGTATGATCATTATATGCTTCATCCCACAAAATGACTATACTCAACCTATATTATTTTGATTGACTCAGAACTGTCTGAAGAATTCATGATATTAAGTTTGTACTTCTCTTCCCCCTTCCTGCTCTCTCTCCTTCCTTTCCCATTTCCTCCCCCTCCTCTCTCCTTTTCTCTATCTTTACCTGTATCTCCACTTTGCTCCCATTGTCTCTCTTCTGTCTGTGAATGCAGAAGTATATATTACTTCTTTGAATCTGTATATGGATTCTTTATATTTTATTAGTCTATCTATCTATCCATCCATCTATTTATATCTATATCTATATGATTATCTCTATCTATCTCTCTCTACATATATATATATATGTATAATATGTTCTGTAAGAAAAAGAGAATATCTGCTACAAGATGATGCCTGGTCACTAGATTTGAATGTAGGGATGAAGAACAACACAAAAATATGAGTGATCCCAAATTATGTATTTACCACCTAAGTATAAGTTTGCCACTGAATGCATATACTTGCCTTTAAGTGTTTAAAAATAATTATCCTAAAAGCTAAAATGTTATGCTCAGGATGCGAGGCTAAGCACTGCACTCAGGGTCAGCCGCTTTCGACCCAGAGAAGAGCATGTCTGATTGCATGCGGGTTGATGCCCCAGGTCCCGCCTCTGAGAAAAAGGTATGGGACGGGTCTGATGCTCTTTGGGTGGATGACACCTAAATGAACATCAGTACAAAGTCCCAATTTATTTCTAATATCAGAGATCAGACCTCTACTCTTGCCTGATGCGTCTAAAACAAAAAGGGGGAACTGTAGAGAGCTGCGTAATGCCGCGCCTTAAAGATGGAGCTGGTTTCCGCCTTCCACCTTCCTGATGGTGAGTGCTCTCTGTCATGAACAACTCCACATTTGGCTAAGGCTGAGGATCTGGCTTGCTTCCATGTATGTGGACCTATCTGCATTGCCCACGTGGCATGCTGGGGTTGGCTACCCAGAGGCTATTTAAGCTGTGGGCTGGCTTTCCCCAGGGTCAGATGATTGTTCAAGGTTCCTGAATAAACTGCATTGAAAAAAATAATTAACTTAGAATTTCCTCTTTGTAGTTTTTCAGAGACTCAAAAAAGAGTCCATTTTAAACACCTTGTCTGGCTGAACCCAATCTATATTCTTTTCCTCAATTCCTTTGAAAATGGAAGAATCACGTCATACCACAAATGAATTTTGCATGTATATCTTAATTAGGGTTTTATTTTTGTGAAAGAAACACCATGACCATGGCAACTGTTATAAAGGAAAACATTTAATTGGGGTTGGCTTATAGTTCAAAGATTTAGTTATGATGCTGAAAGCATGGTGGCATGCAGGGACATGGTGCTGAAGAGGCAGCTGAGAGTCATTCATTTGGTTCCACAGGAGCAGTAAAAGACAGCGATGCATTGGATTGGCTTGAATATCTGAAACCACAAACAGTGATACTCTTTCTCCAGCAAGACCACACTTATTACAACAAGGCCACACCTCCTAATAGTGTCACTCCCTATGGGCCTATAGGAGCCATTTTATTTAAAATACTTCCCTACAGGCCTATGGGTAGGCTTGTAGCCATATCATAATGTAAAATGCATTTAGCCCAACCTCAAAAGTCCTCATAGTCTATAGCAATTTCAAACTTGTTTAAATTCGAAAGTTCAATGTCTCTTTGAGACTCACTAATCTCTTAATGGTTAATGCTTTGTAAAATCACCATAAGGAGAGCAACAGTACCAAAAAATTTGGACACAGGGGTCTTTTCTGAGACTCATATTCCGACCAAGTACCATGCATGGAGATAACCTAGAACACCTGCATAGATGTAGCCCATGGCAGTTCAGTGTCCAAATGGGTTCCATAGTAATGGGAACAGGGACTGCTTCTGACATGAACTGATTGGCCTTTGATCACCTGCCCCTGAGGGGGGGAATAGCCTTACCAGGCCACAGAGGAAGACAATGCAACCATACCTGATGAGACCTAACAAACTAGGATCAGAAGGAAGAAAAAGAAACCCTCCCCTACCAGTGGACATGGGGAGATGGGGCATGAGTGGAGAAGGGGAAGGAAGGGAGAGATTTGGAGGGGAGGAGGGAGGGAACTAGAAGGGGGAAACAAAGTAAATAATGTGTAATTAAAAATAAAATTAAATCAAAATTTAAAAAAAAATCAAAATGTGTTTGTAGCAGCTTTATTTGTAAAAGCCAGAAACTGGAAACAACCCAGGTGCCCCTCAGTTTAGGAATGGATACAGAAATTGTGGTACATCTTCAGCATGGAATATTACTCAGCAATAAAAACCAAGGACATCATGAAAATTGCAGGCAAATGGTGGGAACTAGAAAAGATCATCCTGAGTGAGGTATCCCGAAAGCAGAAAGATACACAGGGATACTTACTCCTAAGTGGATATTAGATATGTAATATAGGATAAGCATACTAAAGTCTGTACACCTAAAGAAACTAATCAAGAAGGAGGATTCTGGCTAAGATGCTCAATCCTCATTCAGAAAGGCAAAGAGATGGACATAAGAAGAGGGAGAAAATAGGGAACAGGAGAGAAGCCTACCACAGAGGTCCTCTGAAATGTTCTACCGTGCAGGGTATCAAGGTAGATGCTGAGACTTATAGCCAAACTTTGGGCAGATTGCAGGGAATTGTATGAAATACTGGGGAGAAGAAAGACTTGGAAAGGACAGGAACTCCACAAGCAGAGCAACAGAACCAAAAAAAATCTAGCAGAGGAGTCTTTTCTGAGACTGATACTCCAACCAAGGACCATTCATAGAGATAACCTAGCACCCTTGCACAGATATAACCAATGGCAGTTCCATGTCCAAATGGGTTCCATAGTAATGGGAACAGGGACTGTCTCTGGCAAGAACTGATTGGCCTGCTCTTTGATCACCTCCACCTAAAGGGAGAGCAGCCTTACCAGGCCACATAGAAAGACAATGCAGCCACTCCTGATGGCACCAAATAGACTAGGATCAGAAGGAAGGAAAAGAAGACCTCCCCTATCAATGGACTTGGGGAGGGGCATGCATGGAGAAGAGGGAAGAAGGGAGGGATTGGGAGGAGAGGAGGGAGGGAGCTACAGGGGAGATACAAAATGAAAAAATTGTAATTAATAAAATAATAATAAATAAATAAAGGTTAAAAAAATAAAGCAGACCACTTATTTCCAAGATAACAATGGCAGAGATAAGCAGTATAATTCCAAAAGGGAAGGTACTGAGAAAATACTGGACCAAAGCAAGACCAAACTCCTGTTGGGCAAACTCCAAACTCTGCATCTGCACTTGAAAACTCTCCTCAGACCTCCAACTTCTTTCAGCCTTGTTGAGTACAACACACTTATTTCTCTTGGGCTGGTTGCACTCCATTTTATCGATTTCCTTAGCAGGTATCCCACAACTCCAGAATCTCCAATATCTTGAAGTGTCCAAGGCAATCTAGACTTCATCATCACAGCTTCACACAATGGCCTTTATAGGCCTCCATGCAATAACACCCCTGATACATGCTTGGTCTTAGCAGCTTTTCTTAGTCATGGAGGAAGATTCCATAACCCCTTTCTTCTATTCTTGCCTCTAAAGCCCAAGCCATTTGGCTGAAGCTGCCAAGTTCTTCTGTTTTACTGGGACTGAAGTATGGCCCCTTAACTAATTACATCTTCACCAGATTTCTATTTTCAATGGTTCCTTTTATTGCCTCTGCTTGGCTGTACTGAAACTGGATCTGTAGAAGAGGCTGGCCTCAAACTCAGAGATCCACCTGCCTCTGCCTCTGGAGTGCTGGGATGAAAGATGTGTACCACCTCACCCAACCCTAAGCATTCTAATTTCAGTAATTTATTCTGAGGAACACTGATTTATATAAAGATTTATTCCTTATAACATTATTGAAATTATAAACATTAAGGTGATGTTAATGTTTATAATATGGGTTTGGTTATATTAAGTGTAGTATGCACATGCTTTCCCATTTAAGAAAAAAAAATTCAATTCTGAAAACATTAAGGTAAAGATAAATGTTCTCACTGGGCTTTAGTTCCTAAACATTTTTTTTATTAAGTCATAAATCCATAAATAAAAAATGCCAAAAATTACCGAAAGAATATATACCAAAATATTGACAGAAGTTGTTTTGTTTTTTTTTTGTTTTAGATTCATATAATCATATTGATTGAGTAATAACTAATCAAAAAGTAATTTTTACTTTTCGCATAATGTGTAGCTACTATAGACTCTTCTAGCAGCATTGTAAAATGGGTAGAATTCAAATTCTGCTTGTCTTTAGATATAGTGGAATAAAATAAACAGAAAGATCATGGGATTTATAAGAGACCTGTCTATAATCAGGAAATGAAAGCAACTTAGATAGGCATCAAGTGATGAAAGGATAATAAAATGAGGTCTATTATATGATGTAATATTAAACACCTGTCAGAAAAATCAAATTCTGAAGTAAATTGCTGTTAACTGGAAACATTATTTTAAATGAGGCAGTACCAACACATGAAAACAAATGCATTTTTTTTCTCATTTGTGTATGTTAGCTTTGAATCTTCAGATTTGTATATTTAATTTGGAATACCCTTTATTGTCCAGAAATTAGTAAATCACTATGGCAATAATGGGTCTACAGAGAAATTTCAATCTAGCAACATGGCTGCTTTGAAAAGAGATCGTATCAAAAGACCTTGTAGGTCTATGTGATCTATCTGGAATGCAAACACATTCTGAATTACAGTATGATCTGGCTGGAATACAGGCAAGCATAATGGTAAGATTATTTTATAGAAGAAAGCAGCAATGTTTAAAAATAATGTTTACTTAAGGGGCATAGAGAGTGATGAATCAGAGAAAGGTTTGACAGAATGAATCAGAGATGGAATACACCCAACTTTCATGAGAACAGGATAGGAAAAAGAGGCCGCTTAAGAGCAGTACATTAACTCAGTGGCTGGCTCTTTGATCGCATCCCTCTGAGGTGGGAGCAGCCTTGGCAGGCCACAGAGGAAGACAATGCAGCTAGACCTGATGAGACCTGACAGGCAAGAGTCTGATGAAAGGGGAAAAGGACCTTCCCAATCAGAGGATTGGAGAGGGGCATGGAAGGAGATGAAGGAGGGAGGGTAGAATTAGGAGGGAGTGAGGGAGGAGGCTACAGTTGGGATACAAAGTGAATAAACTGCAATTAATATATAAAATAAAAAATTTAAAAAGCAGTACAGAGAGAGAAAGGAAGGTTTTTTACTGAGAGCTGTTTTTTTGTTTTGTTTTGTTTTGTTTTTGATTTCTGAAAGTTTATTGAATTCTAGGAAGTCTTTAATTTCTTTCTTTATTTCTTCCTTGACCCAGCTGTCATTGAGTAACAAGTTGTTCCGTTTCCATGTGCATGTGCGTGTCGGCTTTTTGTTATTTCTGTTGTTGTTCAGGTCCAGATTTAGTCCATGGTGGTCAGATAGAATACAAGGGATTATTTCAATCTTTTTGTATCTGTTGAGGCTTGCTTTATGACCAACTATATGGTCTATTTTGGAGAAGGTTCCATGCAGTGCTGAAAAGAAGGTATACTCTTTTGAATTTGGATGAAAAGATCTGTAGATGTCTATTAGGTCCATTTGATTTAGGGACTCCGTAAGTGTTTTTATTTCCATATTTGTTTTCTGTCTAGTTGATCTGTCCCTTGGTGAGAGTGGAGTGTTGAAGTCTTCCACTATTAAGGTATTAGGATCAATGTGTGATTTAAGCTTTAATATTGTTTTATTTATGAATGTAGGTGCTCTTGTATTTGGGGCATAGATATTCAAAATTGTGATGTCCTCTTGGTGGATTTTTCCTTTGATGAGAATATAGTGGCCCTCCTTATCTTTTTTGATTAACTTGGGTTGAAAGTCTATTTTATTAGATACTAGGATGGCTACTCCAGCTTGTTTTCTGGAACCATTTGCTTGAAAAACATTTTTCCAGCCCTTTACTCTGAGGTAGTGTTTATCTTTGTTGCATAGGTGTGTTTCTTGGATGCAACAGAATGTTGGATCTTGTTTCTGCAACCATTCTGTTAGTCTATGTCTTTTTATTGGGGAGTTGAGTCCGTTGATGTTGATAGATACTAGTGACCAACAATTATTACTTACTTTTGATGTGGGGTTGGTGGTGTCACTGAGTTTCATTGCTTGTATTCTTTTGATTTTTTTTGTTGTGTAGTTATCTATTTCCTATGTTTCCTTAGATGTAGTTGTTTTCTTTGGTTTGGAGTTTCCCTTCTATAAGATATAAACATAATGAAATCTATACACCTAAAAATGATAATCAAGAGAGCAGACATGGGGTAAGATGATCAATCCTCTTTTATAAAGACAGATGGGATGTGCATTGAACGTATGACAGGAGTCTACTGATCGCATGTGAAAGACTCTAACTAACAGTGTTTTCAAAGCAGATACAAAGACTCATGACCAAACCTTCGGCAGAGTACAGGGAATCATATGAAAGAAGGGGAGTTAGTGTGATGGGGAAGGGATAGGAGCTCCACAAGGACCAAATTTATCTAGACACAGGGTCTTTTCTGAGACTGACATTCAACCAAGGACCATGTATGGATATAACCTAGAACCTCTGCTCAGATGTAGCCTGTGGTAGCTCAGTAACCAATTGGTTTCCCATAGTGAGGGGCAAGGACTCTTTCTAACAGGAACTCAATGACTGGCTCTTTGACTTCCCCACCCCCCAAGGGAGGAGCAGTCTTGTTAGGCCACAGAGGAGGGCTTTGCAGCCAGTCTTGAAGATACCTGATAAAACAGGATCAGATGAATGGGGAGGAGGTCCCCCCCATCAGTGGACTTGGAAAGGGGCACAGTGGAGAAGAGGGAGGGAGGGTGGGATTGGGAGGGAATAAGGGATCGCGACACGGCTGGGATACAGAGTTAATAAAATGTAACTGATAAGAAAAAAATAAAATTTAAAAAATAAAAAAAGAAGTAAAACATCACACGTACTAAATGTTAACTGTAACCATTATGATGACTGATGTGATTTCAGAGGATAATTTACTATGTTTTATTGTTACTGTTCTGTGTGACATGAAATCTTTTATTGTGTAGATACAGTTTTAATGAAAATGATAAAGCCCTCAAACTACTAAAAAAAAAAAAACAAAACAAAACAAAAAATAGGATAGATTTACAGAGACAGATTACAGAGATATCAAACTAGACATAGGTGAAGACAGAATGAGCCAAATAATGAGAGGGAGCCAAAAGATTATAATATATTGCCAGAATTAGTTTGAGGCTAGACAGCACAGTTCAGCCAGAAAAGAAGAGAAGCCACTTTGAAGCAGTCAGCTTGGAGAGTAGTCTGGGCCAGAACAGCTGAGTTGAACCAGCCAGCAAGAGATCAGAAAGAACTAGAAAGGTTTGGGGATGGCTCTCATCTCACCTTCTCATTTGAGGAAATTAAAAAATAAATAAATAAATAAATAAACAGCAAAAAACTAAAATAACACACAATTTCATGGGTTTTTAAAAGGACAGGTAGATCACAGTAGTATAAGGAAATCAAGGGATAATAATAATGGATCAGAAAGGGTAAAATTAGGATGGAGGATGAGAAAGCAGAGGCAATATTAGCAGGGACTAACACTAAGGACTTTTTGAAATAGTCATGTGGAGACCTACTGCTTTAGAAACTTCATAATATATATACATGCACATATACAAAAAAAGATTTAAAATTGTTCATTCTATATTGGAAGAAAAAGCTTCTACTAGATACTTCAGATTAAGCTGGGCATGGTGGCCTGTAATATTTAGAAGCTATAATGATGATTATCTTGGCAATAGGTACTTTGGTATAATAGTGGACCAAAAAAAAGGAGGTGACCACCCACTTTCTGATTGGATTTAATGTCCACACTACAAGATGAAACCCGTAACTTGTACCATTATCAGGACCAAGAACCTGTGGCTACATAGGTCATGGACCGTAAGGGAACTTACTATTATTATTTGCTAAAAGACCTCAGTGTTAAACTGATTCTTAATGGCTTATAGCTATACTCACAGATTAGTACAGTGGTTCTCAACCTGTGGGTCAAAACTACTTTGGAGTTGAATGACCCTTTCACAGGGGACACCTAAGACCATAAGTAAACACAAATATTTACATTATAATTCATAACAGTAGCAAATTTATAGTTTTATACTAGCAACAAGAATAATTTTAAGATTTGGGGTCACCATAACATGAGGAACTATATTAAAGGGTTGTAGAATAACCATTGGATTAGTAAATCTTTCAACCCCCATCAGAATAGCTTATTTCTTCAATAGATGATGATTAACACAGAGACTAACAACTGTTGAAGTTACAAAGAATAAAAGACCAAAGAATGTTCAGAACTAAATGGAGCACAATATCATATCTATCCTCAAGACCTCAGGCATAGTTGCAAAGGTAAAATGGAAAATTTAAACAAGGGTGGTGATGATGGATGAATGTAGACAAAGTGTTTTCTAGACACAACAAGGAAGTTGCACATACAAACTCACAACATTGGTTATAACATGCACAAGATTAAAATAAGCTCAAGCCAGACAAAATCCAAGCATGCAGCAGGGACGTGGTCACAATCTCCTACCCCTAATTGAGGAGCCATTGGCTTTGAGAGTGATTGAGAAAGGATGAGTCAGTTTTATTTAAGATTGTAGTCTCTGATAGGTTAACTATGCCTTAGGGGAAGGCCAACTATCCAAGATTGTATGGACAGAATAAATTGGACTTGATAGATTTAAATAAAAAGAGGACACAAATTTGAGTGTGTAGGGAAAAGGCAAAGGATCTAGGAAGAGTTGTGATTAATGTAATCAAAATATATCATGCAGGTGGGAACTGGAAAGGATCATACTGAGTAAGCTGTCCCAGAAGCAGAAAGGCACAGAATGTATATACTCACTCATATAGACATATAACATAGGATAAACCTACTAAAACCTGTACATCTAAAGAAACTAATCAAGAAGAGGACACTGAATAAAATGCTCAATCCCCATCCCGAAAGTCAAAGACATCAGAAGAAGAAGAAAACAGGAAACAACCTAGAATCCTGCCACAGAGGGCCTCTGAAAGGCTTTACCCTGCAGACTATCAAAACAGATGCTGAGACTTATGGCCAACTGTTGGGCAGAGGGCATGGAATCTTATGAAAGAAGTGGGAAATAGTAAGATCGGGAGAGGACAGGAACTCCACAAGGAGAGCAACAGAACCAGAAAATTTGAACACAGGGGTCTTCCCAGAGACTGATACTCCAACCAAGTACCATGCATGGAGATAACCTAGAACCCCTGCACAGATGTAGCCCATGGCAGTTTAGTGTCTAAATATACATTACTATGTATAGTAATGGGAAGAGGGACTGCCTCTGACATAATCTGATTGGCCTGCTCTTTGATCACCTCCCCCTGAGGGGGGAGCAGCCTTACCAGGCCACAGAAGATGACAATGCAGCCACTCCTGATGAGATCTGATAGACTAAGATCAGAAGGAAAGAGAGGAGGACCTCCCCTATCAGTGGACTTGGGGAGGGGCATGCATGAAGAAGGGGGAGGGAAAGTGGGATTAAGAGGGGAGGAGGGAGGGACTTAACGGGGGATACAAAGTGAATGAAGTATAATTAATAAAAGTTTAAGAAGATCCTATTCATTACAAATAAATAAATAAATAAATACTAGAAAAAATAATCAAACAAACAAACAAAAAAATGAATGCTTGCTGGTACCACCAAAATAGGGAAAGACCCCAATATTATTTTATATTCTCTGGGTATAGAAAAATACTAAACATGAAAAATATTCAATGCCTAAGAAACATCTTTAGAATTGACATTTGTATTTGATGTCTCATAACATTGAATGCTGCATTCTGCTTGTATCATATCTAGAGGGTATTCTTTTGGTGAATGGATGGATATTCTGCTGTTCTATCTAATTTTGTGTCATTTCAAATGACTATTAATAACTTTCCACTTATTCAGAAAATGTCTATAGTGTTTAAAAAAATACTTCTACCTTCAAACAGAATACCCCAAATTAAAACAATTCAATAAATCCAAGTTAGCATCCATGGAAAAAAATTCTCAAAGAACTAAAAAATAAAACAAATTACTCTTTCCTCAGTTTATAAGTGGGTGTTGACTTTTCATCTGACCTGTCCAGATCTTGTCTGCTGTACCTGAGAACTAGGACTTGAAAGAATGAGGCAAACTACATTCTGATGTTGTAGACAACCTTACTTCATTGTAAGTGAATATTTATTCATGAAAGTAACATAAAAGCAAGATCCAAAGAATTCTTTTGAGAAAGTAACCATCAGAAAAACATGTTAAATTCTAGAAAGTGCATACTAAATATTAACAGAGCAGCCCTTTGGCAGAACTTTCTCAGAACAGAGCAATTTTAACACATTTTCCTGGCATATACTATAGATTATAGCTGGGAAAGCAAGAAAGTAAGGTAGAAGGCCAGTTGTATCCAGATTCAGGGTATATTAACCATATTGGGTTCTATAGCTATGTTCTGACATCAAGCATGAATACACATATCTTACAAATTGAATTCAAGTGTGTGTCACAGAACACACAAAATCACATCCAAGAACAATCCAGGAAACAAAGTGTACCTGAGGTAAAAGGCACTCTGCCTTTTTACCTGGAACCTCTCTCAGTTTCTCAATGAAATGTTCTCCATGGGTCATTCTTTTGGCTGTGTTCTAAGAAATAGGGATCTTTTATTAATTCTGTAATAATTCATATGCAGGAAGCACTCACAATATATCAGTTGAGTGCATAAGTTCTCTTTCTTAAGGTTTCCTGATTCTTAGAACTATTTCTACAAGCAAATAAATTCTATCAAACTTTTACTGTAGCTCACATATCTAAACCAGCTCTTTTTGGTTTGGATCTTTGACACTTGGCTACTTCTGGCTGCTCTTTATGAGATATTACAGTGCTTCACGTGCATTCACAGAGCCAGAGATATGAAGTACAATTGTGTTTCATCAACATAATTTGGTATTATAGCAATAACATTTTAGTAATTTTGAAGATAATTACAAGATCAGAGCTTGTGCCCTCTATAGGTTTAGGTCTCTGCAAAGTGACTCAGTTGGCCATGGCATGGTCAATTTAGTAGTTTAGATTATCTTAGTGATTGATTGTATGACAATATATCATAATTAATTTTGATCCAGTTTGATCATTAAAATGAATAAAACCACTAGATTGACTGTGCCATCGTACATTATTTTGGGGTCATAGGAAATGTCCCATAAATCATGACTTATAATCCCTTAAATATTAGAGCATTTACTGAGTAAGTATGATAGTGATGGTGAAAACGAACTTAACCACAATTGCATTTGTTTTAAATGATCAGCAGTTTTGCTTTGAAAACAGAAAAACATGTATGGCACTTTTCATAGCTGTTTAGTTTACATCTTCAGAAGGTCCAGCTGAAAATATAATTAAGTTGAACACTTGATGTTTTGTTTTGGATTTTGTTTGTTTGGTTTCTTCATTATACAGAGATGTGCTATATTGAAATACTTTAATTTTCTAGGCTGGTCCATACAGAATTATATTGAACTTCTTTTCATAATGTCAAGTCATGATAATACTTATAACATCAATTCTATATATTTCTATTTAAATTATTGTGAGATTTTTATGTGCTATTTATGTCAAAATCCCTGTTGTCATAATGCATATACTTTGAGAAAATGTATCTCATTTTTACACTTTAGTACAAAAGTATTATTTTCAACAAAATGAATTTTATACACAAGGTTTTTTTCTTGCATAGATATTAATAAGTGCATTGCAGTGAGGAAGCAATATATCAGTATTAAACAAAAGACATGTCATAACAGCCATAAAGGTCCTACCTGGTATGGTATGAATTTAATTGGGACTACACACAGAGTCACATGTAGAAGCCATAATCCTCCCTACTATCATATGGGGATTACCTTTCAAGGTCATAATTAAGCTTAAGAGGGGTTATAAGAATAGTATTTTAGTCTGATAGACTGGTATCCTGATGAGAAGATAGATACACCACAAATTAGTGATAGTCCCTGTCTTTCTGTCTCTGTCTCTCTCTCTGTCTCTGTCTCTCTCTCTCTCTCTCTCACACACACACACACACACACACACACACACCAATCCAATCCAATCCAATCCAAGTGTGACAGTGAGTGTTAATTATCTAAAGGACATGCTAGAATGCAGTTTATAGCATTCTGTTATAATGAAATATGTGTAAACTATATAGTATCCTCTCTCTATTTTGTTTTTGCAATTGAGGATCTGATCTCTCAACTTCCTGCTTGGTTTGTCTGTTGCCATACTGTCTTCATCATTATGGGCTATCCCTCTGAAACTGTAAGACTGTTGTCGGTGTTCCTTCTTGAATGGAAATGTATCCTGGGACCCAGAAACCCAGGAATCACACAGCTCTAAGAGGAAGTCACCTCAGGAGAGGCATTTCAGACCTGAGGGAGGATATCCCTGGCTCAGCTGGAGAGCTACAGTGTAACAGCTCTGCTTGGCTGCTCCTCTTTCCAGCTTTGTAGGTCTAAGGGAAGGGTATCACCAGCTCAGCTGAGGCACTCAGGAGCCTCCGCACCTCCACTTCTTTGCTTCTTCCATAATTTACTTTGGGTCATTTTTTATTAACTCACAGAAACAGAAAAGAAATAAATACAGAAATCAGGCTTTCAAAGTTCATAGTTTCATCTGATGATCTGGGCAATCATGTAGGATTTGCTGCACACAAAATTGATGATCCTGGTGCTGGAGAGAATGCTCAGTGGTTAAAAACACTGGCTGGTCTTCCTGAGGTCCTGAGTTCAGTTCACAGCACCCAAATGGTGGTTCAGAACCATCTATAACTTTAGACTCATATGATCTGATGCCCTCTTCTGGTATGCAGATAAAAATTTAGACAAAACACATATTAAGATAATTATTTTAATATTTAAAAGCTACAGTTGATACTTAGACCAAGAAGAATAAAATGTCACCTTTATTGTGGTCTATCTTCTCTACCAAAATAATCACAGATCTGAAAATAATTGAAAAAAATTTGATCTCAGAGAAATGATGCTCATTGTAGGGAGAGTCTCAAGTCTATCTTTTAAAGCACTGTTATTCTACTACTAATTAGTTCATGAAGTCTCATTCTAAATTTCACAGATAAACCAAAATTGCAAATATCCATGATAATGCCCAAAGATGGGTATATAACATTTTCAAAGGACTTTCAAAATGAATACTTTTAAAATAATTATTTTGTCTAATAAACCTAAAACTTCTTTTATAAGAAGGTGATATATTTTTAAACTAATTGTTGAAATTAAATCAGAGTTGGTATCTAAGTTACAGTTTTAAAAATCATTCAATCAACATTTATTCATGATATGTTGATATAACAAGCATCTATAATGGTAATTAAAACCCCATGGTGTTCTGAGTTTATATTCAATATAGTGATGATTAAAGAGACATGATGACTTGCTAACTATTGAATAAATTAGGGAGTGGAAGATAGCATTTGATGTCTTCTCCTCTAGATTTTTTCTTTTTGAATTACATTGCAGAGGAAAATTTAAATTGCATATCTTTAATAGGTCAGGTGTAGCAACTAATTCAGTATTTTTGAATAGAAATATGAGCTCCAATTACATGTGTATAATTCTAAATTTCCTAGTAACCATATTAAAAGAAGTACAAATTGGTTAAATTCCTTTGCAAATTATGTTCACCCTGGTGCCTTGAACATTATAATATCTGCACACAATCAAGATCAGTTATTAGTGAAATATTTTGCATTCTCGTTGTGTTCTACATCTGTTACACCTGTTTGTATGTTTTATGCTTATTTATTATTTCCATTTCCACTAGCCATATTTTGGGTGTTTAATATTTAGGCATACATAGTCAGTGGCTACCATTTTACAGAACAGAGATTTCATCTATACTTATCATGACTTATTTTGAAAAATTATTTTGTATCTATTTTTTTCTTTAGGAACCTTGCCTCTTAGATGACCCTAAACATGAACCTTTTCTGAGATTTCATTTTCAGTTTCTTAGTTCAGTTGGGTAATATCTATTGATTTGATCCCAATAAGGGCTCTGTACAAAGAAATAGTATTGTCTTTCTTAGAATCACTCTAAACTTACAAGGTCCTTCTTTTAAACAACAGTATTCATGCCCCAATTCACATATTTTTATTGTAGTATCAAGAAAGTTTCAGGGTATTTATTGAGTAAATATTTCTTCCCATTTGCGATAAAACATCACAAGATTTTCAGTCACACCAGCCTGTGTTCTAATTCTGAATCTGCTCTTTCTGAAGTTCCTTAACCTTTGTCCTCATATTTAAAATGAAGAAATATATGACATAATATTTATAAGTTTGTGTAAAACTTTAGTATTTTAAGCAATTTTTAAGCAATCTGGTAGGTGTGTAGAATATTTCAATGTTTTAGAAGTCTGAAGTGTCAGTTTGAATCAGTGATAAAGTCTTTCTGTAGACTTAGATTTTTTTCACCTTCCCTATTTTATTTAGGATTCTTAACCACTTATACATCCCTTATACACACTGACCAGAGGTAGGGGAGAAAGAAAGTTATCAGGTAAAGGGGTTGTAGACCTTTTTAGAAGTAGTTCCTTGGGATGAGTTCACTCTTTTTTTTCCCAGATACCAGCAGTCCAGTCCAAATGCCAACACCAAGCAGCTACATGAGTGAGCATAATTCAGAAGATCAGACTAAGTCATTGAAATTATCAAGGCTCGGTTTGTTTGCCCTGAGAGGTTCTCTGGAAAGATTCTCTCTGTGAAGTCAAATGTCAAAACATGAATATCAGCACAGCTATAGTGTTCCAAAAAGTGATGTGTCATTTTTCATGGGCTTCTATATATCTCCTCTCCTCAGAGTCCATCCATGGATGTTCTCAGCTGACCAAAGTCACATCCCTCACACAAGACAGCTCACAATAAAATATCACATGCCCTCTCACAAGACAGCTTATAGCAAAACATCACATGACTCAACTGAGTCTTCAAAGAAATGAGAAATTTCCACTTCAGATGATAATTGTTGTCTCCTATAAAGGCACCAAAAGTGGTCTTTTGTATATATATTTTTTGCAATTTCTGTGATTTTCTGTAATTTATTTGATTTTTTTTTCAAATGTTGATAGGTGCTTAATGTATAACTTTTTTTTTAATTCTTGCACTGTGTTTTTTCTACTCAATCACAGAAATGAAATGACAGTGATTAGAGTGTATGACCTATTTTCTTACAAGTACAACATCTTTATATTTTAAAGTTGTTCATATATCTTCTAATAGTTTTCAAAATATGGGGAAGATGAAAGAAAACTCAAATGTTTAAGCAACTTGCTATTAGCATTTAGGTTAAGATGGTGTCATCAAATGTGACCATTCTTGGGGTGTGATCTCTCTCATGTATGGATATATTTTTCTCCCCTGGAAATGCTCTAGGTCTTTTTTGTTTGATTGGAGTTGACTTTTTTATTTTTCCTTCTAGTTAAATCCAAGTTTCTGTAATGTAAATTTTATTGGCCTGAGGTAATTGCTGTCTTGCTTGTTATTGTAACTTTCTTTCTTTCTTTCTTTCTTTCTTTCTTTCTTTCTTTCTTTCTTTCTTTCTTTCTTTCTCTCTCTCTCTCTCTCTTTCTTTTATAATAATTTATTAACTTTGTAAAATAACTTTTATTCTACTGTCTAGTTTTGTCTTGGAGGCTTATTGCCCTCATCTGGTGACCTCAGCCTAGTCCTGGAAGCTTCTAACATCCATAAAATCTAATCTAGGCTTAGAATATTTCCAGCTTGTGATACTTGCTCCTGAATATGCTCACCCTTTCTTGTTCTTTCTGAACTCTGGCTGGCTGGTTCAATTCATCTGTTCTGGTTTAAAACTTCTTTCCAAGCTGACTGATTTAAATTTACTTCCTTCAGCTTCTGACTCAGTTGCTCTGCTTGATCTCAAATAACTCTATCAATCTGTTATAATCTTCTGGTTTCTTCTCATACTATGATTTATTCTGTCTTTCTGTGTCTAGATTTTTTTTCTCTTTAACCTGTCTCTGTAAAACTTTCATGATAAAACTCCTTCTGAATTCTGGGAACCAAACTGCCATAAATTCAACTCCACTGTTCTGCCTCTCAACTCACCAACTCAACCAAAATGCCTAAACATAAGTCTGCAAGCCTCTGTCTTCTGAGTGCTGGGATTAAAGACATGTACAATCACCCCTGGGCCTAAGCTTTTCTTTACCTGAAACTTATTCTATACCAAGCTGGACTTGAACTCAGAAATCTGTTTGCCTCTGTTTCCTGAAATTAAAGATGAACCTGTATTCCAGCCAGGTCACACAAACCTAGAAGGTCTTTGAATACGATTTCTTTGACAAAGCAACCATGTTCTGAATTAAAATTCTTCAACAAGGTTTCTCATAAAAAGACTGACAATTTCCATGCCTTTTCCCTCAGATTTTCTGTACACTAGGCAAACACCATGGCATTTTAAATAAATTCCCAAAACTCTTCACCTGGGAAAGTTTTATAATCTATTATAGAGTTTCAAGAGTGAATCTAAAAAAACTTTGAAAGTGCCTGTACATTGCAAAGAAAGCCTTGAGTAAACTTTCATGTGATTCTAAATTCTTTTTCCTTACTAAATCGGGTAAGAATTGTGACAGTTCACAATATGCCAAGGTAAATGATGTTCATTTGATTTCACTTTTGAATTTAAAATAGGTACATTCTTGACTAGGAAGGCCAGATTCTAGACATAAGGCCCTTTGGAATGGCTCAAGAAAGGCAGTAATGTCAACCTAATTAGGAAAAACAAAACACACACACACACACACACACAAAAAAAAAACCACTGCCTTATTCTTCTGACTTTCAGTTTCTCAGAATGAGCTACTGAGTTTGATCATGGAGAAGTAATTCAAACTTGTGATTTGCTTACTTGGAAACTGTTTGCCAGAACAGAAGAGAGGAAATTATTTCTGTATTTGCTTTCATAAACAATGCAATTTAAAAAGCACTAAGAGTTTTTGGACTCTAAGAAAGCACATGCAAGTAAGCTGATGCAAAATGTAACTGAATCTATCCTTACATGATTATGGCTCAAGGAAACTTCATGAATTTCTCTAAAATGGCTTATAATTCTGATCATTATAGATTGTCATCATTGTTCACTTGTGTTAGAAACAAATTTCTTGGTGTTATATATTTGAAGTAGCTAGGATCTTTGAAACAAATCTTAGAATTTCTTTGGCCACACACAATTATCACATTGCCAGTATATATGGATTCTGACCCTTTAGAAAGCACTATGTGCATGAACGTTGTAAAGACATAAAGGGTATGGAATTGTTTTCAGGCTCTGTGTTCATTATGTGATATTGATGATAGGGAGCTCCATCTGATGTTTGATTGTTACCTTCTCAGTTCTGAACACTTTGCTTTTTTGCTTTATTGGGGAGGTAAAAGTGGTACCTTGATCCTATATAATTCTCAGTGAACATAATGTATATTCTGTTTTAATAGCTTTTTACAGTCTCCATTTTTTATTAATGCACCCTGAATATGCTGTGGATTTTATTGTGAATATCCAATAAAGGCTGGCTATAAAAATAGTCATAACACAATTCTATTTTCTTCCATACTTTTATCTCACAGTGTAAACTTAGATGCTGCTCTGAAAGGCAATTAAAATCAAATGAACTCAAAAAGAAAAGCTCTGACAACATTCCTTCATCTCCCTATGGTTTCTTTCATGGTTCTTTTATTCACAACAGCACAATCTTTACTTGGCTTCTTGCTCTGTGTTCTTCCTTATTATAAGTGTGTGTATTATCAGTCCCTGAAAATTTCATGTAGAATTTGAACATATGCAATTTAGATTTTACTTAACTTTTAAGTACCTGGTTTTGATTTGTTAGTTATGGTAACACAAGAAGTGTCTTCTGATATATATAGTTATTTATATGTTTGGGGATGCAGAAAGACCTCATACTTAAATTATGGATGTGAAATAAGCTATATTTTCAGTTAAACGTACTTCCAGGAATTACTAGTTAATTATCTGTTATGTACAAGACATGTTCATAGGCACAAAGGAATATAAAAGACAGCTCCTATAATGAAGAAAGACAAGGCAAAATTTCATGAACAATGAATTTATATGCAAAGACAATATTTGTTTAAGACTCGTGGAAGAGAAAGAATAGTCCTAAAGTAGTTTTTGAGGGAAAGTTTTGCTAGAAAAATAAAACTTAGATTTAAGCAAAATCTGGGATGAATAATAGCTTTGAATATGAAAGAGAACAACAAACTAACCTAGTAGGTCCAGAAGTAAGAAGACAGGAATGTGTCTAAGAGGATTTCATGTAAAACGTATCTAAAACTTTATTTTTTGTAATTTAATTTTTTTTTCAAAAATAGACAAAAGAGAAGTTTGAAAAAGAAAAATTAAGCTAGTTTTTAGAGATTCTTAAATGAAAGTCTGGTAAATTTGGACTGAATTGTGTAGCTGATATAAATCCATGGAAACTTTTTGAATAGAAACGTTACGGCATTTAAGAAAATTATATAACAATGTATGAGATCATGGACATGAAAGAAATAGAACAGAGAGGCTAGTAAAGGTTGAATTTTCATCCTTAAACCAGGCAGATTTGCCAACTCAGAGAACAGCATTTTAGAGGACAAATGATTATTAGAAACCAAAATGCTATATGCATTAAAGAATACAGGGTAGACTCCTTCACTAAGATTCAGAATAACCTCCACCCACACTGAAGATTAAAACTATGGAATTTGTTAGGGAACAAAAAAGGTGTTTCTAATCTTTTCCCTATGTGTGCTAATGAAAATTGTCATGCTTAGGTAAATAAGCCAGACTCAGAAAGAGAAATACTGCATGTTTCCTCTCATATGCCAAACATACATTTGAAATTGTGTGCCTATGTGTGTTTGTATCTCTCTATATGTCTGTCTGTCTATCTATGTATATACCCATATGCATACATGCACACATTATTGGGTTTGAACATAAGAAAACAAAAGGAGATTATGAGAAAGGAAGAACTGATGTTAAGGGAAGTGGGAATTAGAGAACATATCTAACAAGAAAGCAACAGCGGAAGATTAGGGAAAGAAATGGAATCTGCTATATGGGGGAAGGGAATATGAGACAGAGGAGAGAGGAAGGAGGATGAATGAGAATACAAAGTATAAAGGCATACACATGAGGGGGCAAAGCCAAGATGGCAACTAGCACTTACAGTTTCTGAGTTGCAGAGGAGCTGAATGCCTGAGTTGCTGAGTGGAAGGACTTCTGAAGCCAGGGAAATGAAGGTGAGGCTTTCTAAATGACAGGGAACATTGTACTAAGTGAGAACTTTGGTCTTGGGTCACACATGGACTTGGTTGGGGAAGGAGAAAAACGATCCTTTGATCTCCCAGCATTCCTCTTTCTCAGACCTCCCTCCTTGTCACAGTCAGCTCACCAAGATTCTTAGCTCAAACCTCATTGCCAGGGAACTACAGTGGCTGAGAAGAGGCTCGTAACCCCTTAGCCGCAACTGCCAGCTGTACCTGCCTTGGAGTCCCAGATCTGTGGCACCATCCTTCCAAGGTCCCAGGTCTGCTAGCAGCCTATTGACTCTGCAGGGTCTCTCAGCCACTGACTGTATGGCCGCCCAAACCCTCAGTGACAGATAATACACTATATACACACCAAAGCCCAGCAAACTTGCTATACAATCTAGGCACACCAGGCGCTGGGCCTCCCAGGCCTCAAGAGCACAGTGGAGGGACCTCAATACTTCCCAGAAGGCATCTGGACCAGCATCCCAGTCTCCAGCTGCAGCTGGACTTACTAACTCCACAGCTACAGCAGGACTGAGCTGGCGGAACACTTCAGTCCTTTTGCATAAGACCAAGCAGGGCTAAACCAGAGAGTAGAAAGCCCAGATACCCCGATCCTTGCCGATGTGAACTGCTTGAGAGTGAGTGTGCCCTTGAGTGTCTGCAGAGCCCCAGAACCAGGGTCCTTCTAAACTAGAAGACAGGCATCAAACCCCTGTTTCCACTGTGGGAAACAGAGGGTCTCTTGGGACATTGAAGACCCTGCTCTGCAAGTCCAACTGAGGAGTTAAGGGAAATAACACCAGAAATTGCACTGTGACTATCACCAGCACCTGCTATATCTACACTACATGCACAAGTAACTCCCTAGAAGCCTGCAGGACAGAGCTCCTCCCACACACTCAAGGGTTCAGCATTCACTATCACTCTATCCCTTGAGGCAGGTTTCTACCCACACACCTCCCACAAACATGTACCCACATTTGCCTTTTTCTGCCAGCATACTTTCCTCCCACAGGTACAACTAAAGCACTATCCCACAGGCTGAGGCCACAAGACTTCTCTCACCTTCCTAAAGAACTCTCCAGATGCCAGAGAGAGACAGTACCAGTCTGAACTGCAGAATCCAGAAACAAACAAGGAAGATTTCAGATAAGCCAATGGCCAGGGGTAGGCGAAAGAACACATCCAACATAAATCAGGACATCATGGCTTCACCAGCAACCCCCAAAATTGATGGATACTCCAATTCATCGGAAGCACAGGAAAATGACTTTAAAGCTATGTTTACCCAATTATTTGAGGCTCATAAAGAGGAAACAAACAAATCTCTCAGAGCAATAGCCATAAAAATTCACAGTTAAACAGGAAATGAACAAATCTATCAGAGATTTGGCCAAACAAGTGGAGACAAAGAAGGAGGAAATGAACAAAATTCTCAAAGAAACACAGGCAAATATAGCCAAACAAATAGAGGCACAAGCTAGGGGTACAATTACTGGCATATAGAGAGAAAATGAACAAAAATATAGAGACCATCATAGACAGACAGGTATCCACATTCAAAGAGACGAAGGAAATGGTGCAAGGCATGAAAACAGAATTAGAATCAATTAAGAAAACACAAATTGAGAAAACGCTTGAGCTGGAGAACTTGGAGAAAATATCAGGAACCACAAAGGTAAGCATCACCAACAGAATTCAAGAGATGGAAGACAGAATCTCTGGTGATGAAGATACAATTGCAGAAATTGATACTTCTCTCAAAAAGAAAAATCAGAAAAGTCCCAAACACAAAATATCCAAAAAATCAAGGATGCCAAGAAAAGACAAAATCTGAAAATAATAGCAATCGATGAAAAAGAAGACTCTAGGCTCAAAGGTCCAGAAAATATTTTCAAGAAAATAATAGAAGAAAAATTTCCCAACTTAAAGAAAGAGATGTCCATAAAAATACAAGAGGCCTACAGAACACCAAATAGACTAGACCAGAAAAGAAACACAACACGTCACATCATAGTCAAGACACAAAATCTACAGAACAAAGAAAAGGTATTAAAAGCAGCAAAGGAAAAGGCCAAGTAACATATAAAGGCAGACCTATCAGAATCACACCAGATTTCTCATCAGAAACTATGAAAGACAGAAGGGTCATTAAGTGTAATTAAGTGTCATTAAGACTCTAAGAGACCACAGATGCCAACCCAGACTACTCTACCCTGCAAAGCTTTCAATCAACATAGATGGAGAAAACAAAATATTCCATGACAAAACTAAATTTATGCAATATCTACATAGCAAACCAGCCCTACAGAAGATTCTAGAAGGAAAATTCCAATCCAATAAAAACAACTTCAACAAAGAAAACATGGCATACAGGCAATATCCCAACAAAAATTAAAAAAAAAAAAACAAGCAATGAAACACACTAAGACCACCAACTCCACAAGAGAAGGAAAATTAGTTCATTGGTCACTATTATCTATCAACATCAATGGACTCAACTCACCAATAAAAAGACACAGACAATCAGAATGGTTTCAGAAACAGGAACCAACATTATGCTGCATCCAAGAAACATGACTTTACAACAAAGATAAACACTACCTCAGAGTAATGGGATGGAAAAAAGTTTTTCAAGCAAATGAACCCAGAAAACAAGCTGGGGTAGCTATCCTAATATCTAACAAAATGGACTTTCAACCAAAATTAATCAATAAAGATGAGGAGGGGCACTTTGTTCTCATCAAAGGAAGAATCTACCAAGAGAACATCACAATTCTGAACATCTATGCCCCAAATACAAGAGCACTATCATAAATGAAACATTATCAAACCTTAAATCACCCATCAATGCCAAACCCTTAATAGCGGGAGATTTCAACACCCCACTTTCACCAAGGGACAGATCATTTAGACAGAAGCCAAACAGGGAAATAAAGGCACTTGCAGAGTACCTAAATCAAATGGACATAATAGATGTCTACAGAATTTTCCACCCAAACACAAAAGAGTATACATTCTTTTCAGCAT
This sequence comes from Meriones unguiculatus, assembly GCF_030254825.1. Lineage (NCBI taxonomy): Eukaryota > Metazoa > Chordata > Mammalia > Rodentia > Muridae > Meriones > Meriones unguiculatus. The sequence continues at coordinate 48,827,946 of NC_083369.1, read as the reverse complement.
TTCATGGAATCTTCTCCAAAATAGACTACAGAGTTGGTCACAAAGCATGCATCAACAGTTATAAGAAGATTGAAATAATCACCTGTATACTGTATACTACCTGACCACCATGGAATAAGCTGGACGTCAACAACAATAATATTAGAAAAAAAAAGCCTATAAGCAAATGGAAACTGAACAACTTGCTCCTCAATGACAGCTGGTTTAAGGAAGAAATAAAAAAAGAAATTAAAGACTTCCTAGAATTCAATGAAAATGAAGGCACAACATACCCGAATTTATGGGACAGAATGAAAGGAGTTATCAGAAGAAAATTCATACCACTAAGTGCCTTCAAGAAGTAATTTGTGACATCATTTACAAGCAACTTAATGGCCCAACTGAAAGCCCTAGGAAAAAAAAAGAAGCAAATACACCCAAGAAGAGGAGATGGTTGGAAACACTCAAACTCAGGGCAGAAATCAATCAATTAGAAATAAATAAAACTATTCAAAGAATCAATGAAACCAAGAGCTGGTTCTTTGAGAAAATCAACAAGATAGACAAACCTTTAGCAAAACTAACTTAAAAAGGCAGAGAGAAACTATCCAAAACAGCAAAATCAAAAATGAAAAAGGGGACATATCTACAGACACCAAGGAAGTCCAGACAACCATTAGGTCGTACTACAAAAGCCTATATGCCACAAAATTTGAAAATCTAAATGAAATGGACAATTTTCTTGATAGATTCCATCTACAAACATCAAGTCAAGATCAGGTAGAAAGACAGAATATCCCTCTATCCCCCAAGGAAATTGAAGCAGTCATTAACAGCCTCCCCTCCAAAAAAGCCCTGGGCCAAAATGGTTTCAGCGCAGAATTCTACCAGACCTTCAATGAAGTGCTAACACCAATAGTCTCCAAACTATTCCACAAAATAGAAACAGAAGGAATATTACAAAACTCATTATATGAAGCCACAGTCACCTTGATACCTAAACCACACAAAGACCCAACAAAAAAAGAGAACTTCAGAGCTATCTCTCTTGTGAACATTGATGCAAAATTACTCAATAAAATACTGGCAAACTGAATCCAAGAACAAATAAAAGATCTTATACATGATGTTGGTCATCCCAGGCATGCAAGGGTGGTTCAATATACAGAAATCCATCAATGTAATCCACGACATGAACAAACTGAAGGAGAAAAACCACATGATCATCTCTTTAGATGCTGAAAAACCATTTGACAAAATCCAACACCCATTAAAGACTTGGAGAGATCAGGGACACAAGGCACATCCCTAAACTTAGTAAAGGCAATATACAGCAAGCTGATAACCAACATCAAACTCAATGGAGAGAAACTCAAACCAGTTCCACTGAAATCAGGGACAAGACAAGGCTCTCTCCATGTCTCTTCAATTTATTACTTGAAGTCCTAGATAAAGCAGTAAGACAACTAAAGGAGATCAAGGGAATTCAAATTGGAACAAAGGAGGACAAAGTTTCACTATTCACAGATAATATGATAGTATACATGAGCAACCCCAAAAATTCAAACAGAGAATTCCTTCAGCTGATAAACACTTCCAGAAAAGTGGCTGGATACAAAATTAACTCAAAAAAATCAGAAGCCATCCTGTATACCAAAGAAAAAAGGGCCAAGAAAGAAATTAGGGAAACAACACAGTTCACAATAGCCACTAATAACATAAAGTACCTTGGAGTGACTCTGACCAAGCAAGTGAAAGACATGTATGAGAAAAACTTCAAGTCTCTGAAGAAAGAAATTGAAGAAGATATCAGAAGATGGAAAGATCTCCTGTGCTCAAGGATCGGCAGGATTAACATAGTGAAAATGGCTACTCTGCCAAAAGCAATCTACAGATTTAATGCAATTCCCATTAAAATACAAACACAGTTTTCTTCATAGATCTTGAGAGAGAAATTATCAACTTCATATGGACAAAACACAAAAATCCCTGAATTTCCAAAATGATCCTGTACAACAACAGATCGTCTGGAGGCATCTCCTTCCCTGATCTTAAGCTGTACTAAAGAGCAATAGTAATAAAAACAGCATGGTATTGACATAAAATAGAACTGTTGATGAATGGAACCAAATAGAAGACCCAAAAATAAACCCACATACCTATGGATATTTGATTTTTGAGAAAGAAGCCAAAATCTTTTAGTGGAAAAAAGATAGCATCTTCAACAAATGGTGCTCGTCCAACTGGATGTCTACATACAGAAAGATGAAAATAGATCCATACTTATCACCCTGCACAAAACTAAAGTCAAAGTGGATCAAAGATCTCAACATAAAACCTGATACACTAAATTGGTTAGAAGAAAAAGTGGGTAAGACATTGGAACTCATTGGCACAGGAGACAGCTTTCTGAACAGAACGCCAACAGCACAGGCTCTAAGAGCAATAATCAATAAATGGGACCTCATGAAACTGGAAAGCTTCTGTAAAGCAAAGGACACTCTCATCAGAACAAAATGACTGCCTCAGACTGGGAAAGGATCTTCACCAACCCTATACCCTACACAGGGCTGATATCCAGTATATATAAAGAACAAAAAGAAGTTAAAAAGCAACAAATCAAGCTATCTGATTAAAGAATTGGGTACAGAGCTAAACAGAGAATTCTCAGTAGAGGAATACAGAATGGCAGAGAAACACTTAAAGAAATGCTCAACGTCCTTAGCCATCAGAGATGCAAATCAAAACGACCCTGAGATTTCACCAGACATCCACCAGAATGGCTTAGCTCAAAAACTCAAGTGATAACACATGCTGGAGAGGTTGTGGAGAAAAGGGAACCCTCCTCTATTGCTGGTGGGAATGCAAACTTGTACAGACACTTTGGAAATCAATCTGGCACTACATCAGACAATTAGGAATAGTGCTTCCTCAAGTACCACTCCTAGGCATATATCCAAAAGGTGTTCACAACAAGTACACAACCAGGACATGTGCTCAACCATATTTGTAGCAGCTTTATTGGTAATAGCCAGAACCTGGAAACAACCCAGATGTCCCTTAGTTGAGGAATGGATACAGAAATTGTGGTACTTTACACAATAGAATACTACTCAGCAATTAAAAATGAGGAAATCATGAAATTTGCAGGCAAATGGTGGGGTCTAGAAATGATCATCCTAAGTGAGGTATCCCAAAAGCAGAAAGCCACACATGGTATATACTCACTTATATAGATCTATAAGATAGGATAAACATACTGAAATCTATACACCTAAAAAAGATAAACAAGAAAGAGTACCCAGGGTACAAAGAACAATGGTCAATTAGAAAGATAAATGGGATGGACATTGGATGTAGGAGCAAACAAGATAACAGGACAGGAGCCTACCACAGAAGGCCTCTGAAAGACTCTACCTAGCAATGTATCAAAGCAGATATTAAGACTCATAACCAAACCTTTGGCAGAGTGCAGGGAATCAAAAAAGGGGGGGGGGAGTTAATATGACCTGGAGAGAACAGGAGTTCTACAAGTACCAAATATATCTGGGCACAAGGGTCTTTTATGAGACTGTTTCTCCAAACAAGGACCATGTATGGATGCAACCTAGAACCTCTGCTCAGATGTAGCCCTTGGTAGCTCAGTACCCATATCCTGTATCTGTCAGAAGTCTAATATCCAGAATAAATAAAGAATACAAGAAGTTGAAAAGTAAAAAAAAATTAAGTAATCCATTTAAAAAATGGGGTACAAGTATCAATCTATTTGCATTATTTTTACACGCAGACATCCAGTTAGACCAGCCCCATTTTTTTTTTGAAGATGCTATCTTTTGTCCATTGTATAGCTTTGGAATCTTTGTCAAAAATCAGGTGTCCATAAGTGTATGTGTTTATTTCTGGGTCTTTTATTTGTTTCCATTGGTCAAGCATTCTGTTTCTATGTCAGTACCATGTAGTTTTTATTACTGTTGCTCTATAGTACAGCTTGAGATCAGGGATGGAAATACCTCCAGAAGATCTTTTATTGTAAAGGATTGTTTTAGCAATTATGGGTTTCTTGTTATTTCATATGAAGTTAAGAATTTTTCTTTCAAGGTCTGTAAAGAATTGCTCTGGTAATTTAATGGGAATTGCATTGAATCTGTAGATTACTTTGGGTAGGATGGCCATTTTTACTTTGTTAATCCTGTGAAGCCATGAGCATGGGAGATCTTTCTGTCTTCTGATGTCTTCTTCTATTTCTTTCTTCAGAGACTTGAAATTTTTTTCATAAAAGTCTTTGACTTGCTTGGTTAGGGACACACCATGTTACTTTATGTCTTTTGTGGCTATTGTGAAGAATGTTGTTTCCCTAATTTCTTTCTCAGCCCTTTTGTCTTTTGTATACAGGAGGGCTACTGAGTTTTTGTTAATTTTGTATCCAGCCACTTTGCTGAAGGTGTTTATCAGCTGTAGGTATTCCCTGGTATAATTTTTATGGTCACTGATGTATACTATCATAAACAGGGAACAGGACAGGAGCCTACCACAGAGGGCTTCTGAAAAAGTCTACCCTGTAGATTTTTTCGAGGCAGATGTTGAGACTCATAGCCAAACTTTGGACAGACTACAGGATATGTTATGAAAGAAGTGGATTTAGTAAGACCTGGGGAGGACAGGAGCTCCAGAAGGACAGTGACAGCTCCTAAAATTCTGAGCATAGGATTCTTTTCTGAAACTGATACTCCAGCCAAGGACCACTCATAGAGATGGCCTGGAACCCCTGCACAGAGGTAGCCTCTGGCAGTTCAATATCCAAGTAGCCTCCATAGTAATGGGGACAGGGACTGTCTTTGATGTAAACTGATTGTCCTGCTCTTTGATCACTTACACCTGGGGCTATAGCCTTGCCAGGCCACAGAGGAAGATGATGCAGTCAGTCCTGATGAGAACCTGATAGACTAGGGTCAGAGGGAAGGGGAGGAGGATCTCCCTTTTCAGTGGACTAGGAGAGGGAAACAGGTAGGGAAGAGGGAGGGTGGTATTGGTAGAGAAGGTGGGAGGGAGGAACAGCATGGATAGAAAGTGAATAAACTGTAATAAATAAAAATAAAAATAATTTTAAAAATGGGGTACAGAGCTAAAAAAAGAATTCTCAATAGAGGAATATCGAATGGCAGAGAAATATTGAAAGAAATGTTCAATGTCCTTTGTCATCAGACAAATGCAAATCAAAACAACCCTGAGATTTCACCTTATACTCATCAGAATGGCTAAGACCAAAGACTCAAGTGACAATACATGGTGGAGAAAGGGGAATCCTCCTCCCCTGCTGGTGGGAATGTAAGCTTGTACTGAATTGTTTAAGTTAGCTTGGGTGGTGACTCCATTTTGAGATAAGAAGCCATCTTGTGCATACCTCTGACCAGGGACTGAACTCAGGTAACAGGAAATATCACAAAATGTGCACTTGGCAGAAAACAGAGTTAACTCTCCTAGCAACAGCTTCCAGGAAATGTCACAGAATACATACTTGGTAAAAAATAGAGATAATTCCCCTGGCAACAACCAATCAGAATCTGGTGGGAAATTTTTCTCCACTGTTCCAGATATAGTTTATAAGAATAGCCATTTTAAGTTAGGCTTCTGCTCAAAGGTCACCTCACCCCTCTGACTTTTACCCAATTCTGTAATGTCAAGGCATGGACCCCCCCAGCTTTTGATTTTTCTCTTTCAAAACCCTGTTCACCCAGGGCTTGGAGTCCCACTTCTCTACTGCTGCAACAGTAAGACTTGTGTCCAGTGTTATAACACATATACAACAAACCCTCATGTATTTACAGAGATGTAGATTCCTGATACTCTTTAGGGGTCTCATAACTGGGCACAATATTTAGGAGCTTGACCCAGGCATCCCTAAGACTTCAGGACTCTGACATGGAGGATTTTATGATGGCTGGTGAGTGTTTTTTGTTTGTTTGTTTGTTTGTTTGTTTCTTTTTTTGGTTTTGTGTGTGTGTGTGTCTCAATTTCTCTGTGCAATAGTTATGTTTTTGTCTACTTTCTGTTCTCTGTTCTGAATGGCCTCCATCTGTATCTGTAGGAGTGGCAAGACATGGCTGGGAATGAAAGCATTCAAGATCCATAGCCACTGAAATCAGGAAGACATTTCTGGCTTTCTCAGTTATCAGTTTTTTGGCAGGTAGAGTCCTGCTGTAAGGAGGTGGTTCAGAAGCACCCACTGCTCTGGAGCTTTTGTGGCAGGGATACCAGAGTAGCAATCTGAAGGTCCATGAGATTACCCACTGCTCTGGAGTTTCTGTGACAGGGAAACGAGAGCAGGAATCTGAAGGTCTGTGAGTCTGAGCTTCAGTTGCAAGATGACTACATGGCCACTGTGTATGTTTTTACAAGCCATGTTTTTGGTTTCACTTTTGTCTGAGGCTGTAGCTCCATCTCTATGTGTGTTTAATTGTCTGTGGTTTCACGTTTGCCTGAGGCTGCTTGGTTTTGTGCAAGAGGATGCAGCTCCATTCTGTGTGTGTGTGTGTGTGATTTGTCATCTCTGGTATTGTGTCTGCCTGAGGCTTCTGCTTTGTCTGTATGTGATTTACTGTCTATAGATATTGTCTGCTTCACTTCTTTGATCGAAAGGCTGACTGACGGTACAGGACAAACTACCTCCAAACCTCTTGACTACCTTGACTTGGTTCTGACTCATTCTAAGGAAGTCATGACTAGAGCTCACAATCATTCAGTTGACATGAGGAAAGGAAAAATTATGATGTTTTTCAGCTTGGAATAGCTCACCTTCAATGAGGGCTATCCACCAGAAGGAACTTTCCATCTTCCTACTATCCTAGCGGTGGAAGATAAGGTCTTTCAGAAACCCTGTGGGCACCCAAACCAAGTGCCCTATATTGTAGTTTGGAAAGATCTAGTGATTCTCCCACCTCCATGGGTTAAGTCCATTCTGACCCCCTCTGACAATCCTCCTTCCACAGGATCTCAGAAACCAGAGGCCATTTCCCCACCTTCCCCATTACACAGACTGAAACTACCATCTGGCCCGATGCCAAGGACCTGGTGCTCTGCAACCTCCCCCTCTGGGGAACCAGAGGCAGATTCTACTACTCTTCCCTTATGGTTCACAGGACCACCAGGTGGCAAACTTAATTGTTCTTTTTGAAACTGTTCTTTTTACCCACCAGCCCACATAAGACAGTTGTCATCAGTGTTTACAGGTTTTGTTACCCACAATTATGTTTAAAGGTTAAATTCAAACTTTTGCCCTGTCAATGCTTTGGTCTCTGACTGCTCCGGTCTCTGGTGGTAGAGGTCTTACAGTAGTCAGGTTGTTTGGGAATGTAGCCAACCCTCAGAAAGGCTTCTGTGCAGGCATGCAGCTTTTAAAGGGGCAACAAGAACAGCTTCCCAGGTAAGAAAGCTGCAATCCTTTATGGTCATAAAAGTTGGATTCAACAGGTAGCAAGACGTTCCTCTTCTGAAATTTTACTTCTTTTAGAAGTAAAAATAAGTTTTATAGTTTTGTCTGTCTGTTTTGAATATGTACATTTCCTTTGTTTTATATGTCTTGGTTACTGATTATTGGTTATGGAGTATATTATAGTTTTACACAATTTCTGTCTTATAAACCAAGTTTATTAAAAAATAAGGTATAAAACTGTTTATATGAGATATTAAAGCTGCACCTACATGTGTTTGTAGGTGCAAGAAAAAACTTTTCTTGCCACCAGCCAAAGTTTATAACATCAAAATAATATACTTGGTATTGATTTTAGAGGCACTCAATTGTTTGAATTGATAAAATTTGGTCTTATTTTTAAAATTATAGTTATGCTTTATGACTTCATTCCTAAAAAGTATATGTTATTTTGGCATTGCAAAAACAGGTTTTGAAGAATGTTTAAAGCTATGAAACATTTTAAAGTTTGTCAGGCATTTTAAACAATAACCTTAGGTAGTCTAACAGGGAACTTGGTACAGTTTCTTAATCCTTTGGGGTAGGACAAAAGACTTTGGCATTCATTTTATTAATTTTACCAAATGAAACCAAGCCATACTGTTTGATGATAAAAATCCATGGAATAATATAATAAAATTAAAAATAAAAAATAATAATGAGAAGGGTTATGATGGAAATTTTTAGGTTGTCTGAAAAGCAAGAAAAATATCTGGTTAGACCAGAAGAACAGAGCTAGGAAAAGCCTAACCTGAAGGTATATAGAATGCTATAAAAGGTCAGAGTATACATGGAAAGTCAGAGGGTATATGAACTGTATTTGCTTTGTTTTTTTTTTTTTATACCTACAAATATGATTTGAAAAAGAACTATAAAATATGTTGCTCTTCATTTAAAAGGCTGGTGTTTCTTCAGTGCAAAATATTTTCTTAAGCTCTTTAAAGGGGAAAGAAGACTGAAGCTATATGTTAGCCCAGGTTTATGCAGGATTATATTCAAGTCATCATTAATTATTATATAAAATATATGCCTGGTTGCCAGTTCCTATATAAATTATTTAATGCTGTTTCTTTCTGGTCAATAGATTTGGTATGACCAAGATAGTCCATCTGTGCGAAGGTTGCCAACTGTGTTTAGTTCTCCATTTAGTGCTAAGTAAAATTTTTGTCCTTTAAATGATTTGCTATTCAGTTTCAATGCAATATGGTAGGATGAGCAAGATTTACTAGCCCTTCTATGTACTGTATTTGATTGAAAGTTTGCTTTGATTTTAGTTCAGAAAAATATTAAAAGTTACGTTAATGATTTCAGTTGGTTACAAGAGCGAGCTTTATCTAGTCTTTTGTTTATATTTTTAAGATTAAGCCTAGGATGGGTAACTATGAAGTTTGCCTATGTAGCTCTACTTGGGACAGATATGGTCTTAAAACTTGTATTTTAGGAATATAACAGAATTAGAGATTATAGAATTTGTTCTATAGGATGCAGTTTAGAGCAGATAATAAAGACAGATAAAGAATAATTCAGATATGCTGGCCCTCAAGCTCATCAGAGATCTGATGAATTTTAACACTTTTTAACACATGTAAGCTTAGTATGACAGAGAGTCCCAAAATCCTAGCAGTAGTTCTCCCAAGATCCCTGAGAAGATATGGGCACAATGATAGATGACTGTGACTCTGGATTATGGTATGCTAACCACTGGGAAAGACTGCCCCAACTGGCCCACTGCTAGGGCCCAGCCTAAACTGTGGACAAAGCTGTAGAAACTTGGAGAGTCATTGTTTCATGTTGCTAGGGAAGAGGTGATGTCAATCTCTCATGTTCTTTTTTCCACAGAAACAGTTGTTCATTTTTTGTGCCTGATGGCTGGAACATCTCCCCTCATGATCCCAAGAGACGACAGGAGCCAGGGACAACTTCCTAGGGTGATGGACTGACTAGTTGTCACTGTCATTTTGATTGGTACATGGATTGGTGCATATATTTAGATCATAATTCATTCTTCCCAGGACTCTGATCACATTGACGGCTAAGCTAAGCTAATGGTAGTTTTGCAACTAAAGAAGCAGATAATTAGATCCATTGTTAGTTCATTGGTTAGTTTTGATAAGCTGAAGGAATGCTTATTATTCAGTCACAAGCTTGAGATTTTAATTTCTTCTTGATTGTGGTCTGGAGATAGACTTAGAGGTGCTTCTCATCATGCTAAGAATGTCTTTCCTATATGTATATCTGACCCAAAAGCTAATTCCTGCCATTTCTGAGGTAGACTTTGATACAGGGTTTAGGAATATCTTAAACCTATTTCTTCTAGTTATTTTGTTAAGGAAAATCCAAGTGAACAGAGTTTAGCACTAAAGCCGTTAATGTATTTCTGCCTAAGATTCCAGTGTGACATGGAGATGGGGGCTAAAAGTAGACACAGAGTGTACAAGAAATGTCATGGTGGCTGATTAAAACAGCTGTGCCCACAGTTAAAGTTTCAGACCATGAACACACTTAAATTGTTACTGATTCTGTTGGATGTAGTTGTACCTGTTATTCACAAAATGTTGTTTATATCTTATTTTTTCTGAATCTATTTTTTTTATATTTCCCTTTGTAAACTAAAAATTCATATGAGTTTTGGGAAATCAAAAAGTCATAAGACCTAGATCTGGCATAGCTCAAATGGATCTGAGATAAGATTTTCCCTTGGTTTTGGGATTTCTCACTTTTCCCTTATATTAGACAAATTTTAATTTCTGTCTCTAGTCTAAATTTGTTTTAGCAGATTTTCACCTGGTTGACATTATTCAGGATCACCTATGAACTACAAGTTGAAATCTGAACTTTCTAGAAGCTGATATCATTGCCCTCTGTCTCTTCAATTGGATCAACTAACCAGATGTTTCTGAGGACTGCCCTATTGCCTAGCTTTTGGCTGGCATTTCAGCTTTCCTATCACTTAATGTCGAGGGCCCCATGGTCAGCACTGAAGCAGATTCAGAAGAAAATATCTTTGACCCCAAATCCCACATAACAGGCTGAAATGCTAAGTCAAATTGGGCTCCCTGACATTCGCAATTGTCTTTGAGATCTGCTTAGCTGGATTAGGAATTGGTATTGTAACACTGGATGTATAAAGGCAGAATTATAACAGCTTAAAGGCATAATCTTCTGCTTTTGGTAACTTTAGGACCATGCTTGCTTAATCAGCTGTTAGGATTCATTGGGTAAACACTAGGGACTGTACAGCTGATGGTAATGAGAACCCAGTATGGCCAGCTTAAAGCTGACAGTGGACTATAAGAGCCCAAGATTGGCTTCTTTATACACAAGGAAAGAGGGGAATGAAGAACTTAAGTTAGCTTGGGTGACTCATTTTGAGATGAGAAGCCATCTTGTGCACACCTCTGACCAAGAGCTGAACTCAGGTAACAGGAAATATCACAAAATGTGCACTTGGCAGAAAACAGAGTTAACTCTCCTAGCAACAGCTTTCAGGAAATATCACAGAATACATACTTGGTAGAAAATAGAGATAATTCCCCTGGCAATAACCAATCCGAATTTGGTGGGAAAATTTTCCCCACTATTCCATATGTAGTTTATAGAAATAGCCATTTTAAGTTAGGCTTCAGCTAAAAGATCACCTTGCACATCTGACTTTTACCCAATCCTGTAAAGCCAAGGCATTGAACCCCTCAGCTGTTGGTTTTTCCCTTTAAAAGCCCTGTTCACCCAGGGCTCAGAGTTTCACTTCTCTACTGCTGCATCAGTGAGACATGGGTCCCATGTTAGAACACATATACAATAAACCTTCATGTATTTGCAGTGATATCAATTCCTGATAGTTTTTGGGGGTCTCATGAACTGGGCATAACAGTACAAGAACTTTGGAAATCAATCTGGCACTTTCTCAGATAGGACTAGTGTTTCCTCAAGATCCAGCTATACCACTTCTAAGCATAGATCCAAAAGATGCTCAATTACACAACAAGGACATTTGCTCAACCATATTTGTAGCAGCTTTATATGTAATAGCCAGGATCTGGAAACAAGCTAGATGTCTCTCAGCTGAGGAATGGATATAGAAATTGTGGTACATTTACCCAATGAAATACTACTCAGCAATTAAAAACAAGGAAATCATGAAATTTGTAGGCAAATGGTAGGACCTAGAAAAGATTATCCTGAGTGAGTTGTCCCAGAAGCAGAAAGACACACATTGGATATACTCATTTATTAGTGGATGTTATAAGTATAATATAAGATAAAAGTACTAATATCTATATACTTAAAGAAGCTAAGCAAGAAAGAGGACCCTGTATACCTAAAGAAGCTAAGCGAGAAAGAGGACCCTGGGTAAGATTCCAAATCCTCACTTAGAAAGGCAAATGGGATTGACATTGGAAGAAGAAAAAAACAGGTAACTGGACAGGAGCCTACCACAGAGGGCCTCTGAAAGACTCTTCTCAGCAGGGTATCAAAGCAGATGCTGAGATTCATAGCCAAGCTTTGGGCAGCATACAGGGATTCTTTTGAAAGAAAGGGGAGATAGAAAGTCCTGGAGGGAGAAGAGCTCCATGTGGAGAGCAACAGAACCAAAAATCTGGGTTCAAGAGTCTTTTCTGAGCTTGATACCCCAACCAAGGACCATGCATGGAGATAACCTGGAATCCATGCACAGATGTATCCCGTGGCATCTCAGTCTCCAAGTGGGTTCACTAGTAAGTGGAACAGGGACTGTGTCTGACATGAAATCACTGGCTGGCTCTTTGATCACCTCCCTTTGAGGGTGGAGCAGCCTTACCAGGCCATAGAGGAAGACAATGCAGCCAATCCTCATGAGACCTGATAGGCTAGGGTCAGAGGGAAGGGAGGAGGAACTTCCCTATCAATGGACTTAGAGAATGGCAGGGAAGAGATGATAGAGGGAGGGTGGGGTTGGGAGGGAATGAGAGAGGGGGCTACGGCTGGGCTACAAAATGAATAGTCCATAATTAATATATTTTTTAAAAAATTAGAAATGTAATTATACGTTAACAAGATGAATAATGGGCAAGTTTATCTACATTGGCCTTAAAACAAAATCGGCCCACATATCCATAAGTATATATTTATATATTTACATAAATAATTAATGAATGAAATTATTCTTAGGCATTTATGATTATATAAAATTTCTATGGCCATCCAATGGAATATCATTTTTATTATAGTTATTATGTGTTGGTACATGCCACAGCATGAATGAGCCTTAGAAATGCATACAAAGTGAAAGAAATTAGGCAAACTTGATATGTTTCATGATTACATAAATATCCAATAAGGAAATATATAAAGAAAGAAATTAATTTCCAGAAGTAGGGATAGAGCATCGTGTGTATTAATGAAAACTGAGTTTCTTTGTGGGTTATGAAAAAGTTTTAAAATTAGGTTTTAGTAATAATTTATTCAACTGTGTGAATATAATTAAATTACTAAATCATATATTTTAAATCGATGAATTTTATTGTACTGAATTATGCTCTATGGCTGACATGATCAGGGAAATACAAGTTAAAATGTTACTAAAATGATAAAAATTAAAAAAAAAAAGAATGACAGCCACAAATTCTGGCAAGGATCTGGAGAAACTGTAACTCTCTAATGGATACAAAATGGTATAGCCAATTTGGAAGACAGATTGAAAATTTCTTTACAAAACAAATATATGTATATACTCTGAGCCAGCAATTTACTCAAATAATCTGAAAAACTTGGAGATAATCAAAATGTCCTACAATACATAAATAAATTAACTTAGGTTTATGTGGATAGAGGAATATTATTCAGCACTTAAAAAATACACTAATATGGCATTAAAAGGACAGATTTTAATGGAGAATTTAAAACGCACTTACGTAAAGAGTAGGCATAATCTTTCACATTTATGACACTGTGGAGATGGTCAAGTACAGATGTCAGTGTTTGTCAGGTTTTAGACTATAAATAGGTAGGGCCTAAATGAGAAGGAAATAAAATTTAAAAGAACAATATAAAAAAATAAAATTCAAAGAAAATCTGCCATTTAAAAGGTATGGAAACCCAGCATCTACTATACATAAAAGCTTTCTTTGAGATCTATTTTACAGTTTGTTGCCTGTGAAACTGCTATAAAATGCAGACTTGCTCCATGCTTTAATGTCTGCAGACAAAAATCATGATACTATTCCTAAATCCCTACAATCAGCATCAAGATACTATTTTTTTTTGGGGGGGGCCTGAGTGGTGTGTTCTTATGCCAGAGAGTAGTTTTAGACCTTCCACAAAAGAAGTATTAAAACTGAGGTTAAAGGCTATAGCAGAAAATTGAATTACTCTATATTTGGGAATATTGACTTTAAGTTAATCTGCAATATTTGTAATATGTATCATGAACAAAAGACATATATCCAGAAATGAGAAGATGACAGCTTGCAGTGCACATGGTATCTGAGTAGCAGGACCATAGTGACTGCAGAGCAAGTGATAGGCTGTGTTTCAGATTTCAAAATTCCAGTGTCTGTGTTTCCAAGGTGAGAGCAGAACCCACTGGTGCTGGGAACAAGTGGTTCCAGGGTCTGGTCTTCCAATTATTCCTGCCATCTCAAGAAAAGGTCCTGGGTTCTTCGGGCATATATTTCCATCCTCTGGCCACCCGACTCCCAGGATTTAGAGAAAAGATCCCAGCCTCTGGTCCACAACTGTACCTATCTCACTGAGAAGACAGGTCAGACATCAGTAGTTCACAGGATCACTCGTCAAGATGGCTGTGCCAAATGCTCAGGTTGACTGTGTAGCTTGAGTTCAGAAACCTTGGAGCAAAAGAAAGAGTAGCAGGGCTGTTGACTACAGGAGTTTCCCCAGTGAGAAGAGGATTCATGGTTACTGAGAAAACCTTCAGGTCTTCAGGATGATACAGGCTAAGCACCCCCAAACCAATCCATTCCCTGCCTGTGGGTCTACTTGTGGTGCAACCATCTGTAGAGAATAGAAGCCAGTTCTATGAGATCCAGTAGCCAGTCCATAACCATTCCCAACACTCTGAGGAGGGCTGTTCCAGAAATATCCAAACTCCTACCCTTGGATCTTCCCACATCCCTGAGAAATCGAGTAGGTATGCGGAACAACCAGATAGCTAAAGTCCAGCATAAGAACACAATCAAAAAGACCAGGGCAATATGGCACTACCAGAATCCAGATTTCCTACCACAAATAGCGAGGCATACCTTAACACAACTTAAACAGAAGAAAATGACCTTAAAACAATGATTATGTATATGACAGGGCTTTAAAAGAGGAATTAAATAAACCTCTTAAATAAATTAAAAAAAAAACAAAACAGAAAGAGACTTTTAAAGAGAAAATGAATAAACCACTTAAATAAAATATATATATGTGTGTGTGTGTGTGTGTGTGTGTGTATATATATATAAACAGGTAAAGGAAATAAATGAATCATTTAAAGAAATACTGGAAAATACAAACAAAGCTGTGAAGAAAATGAATAAAACAGTTTAAGACCTAAAAATGGAAGTAGAAAAGTGAAAGAAAACACAAACTGAGGATATCCTGGACAGGAAAAGCTTAGGGAAGAAAACAGGAACTACAGAGGTAAGCATCACCAACAGAATACAAGCAATAGAGGAAAAAAAATCTCAGGTGTAGAAAACACAATTGAATATATCTATGCATGTCAAAGAAAATATTAAGCCTAAAAAATTCCTGAAATGAAATATCAGAGAAATCAAGGACACTATGAAAAAAAAAAAACATAAGGATAATTGGAATAGAAGAAAGAATAATAGGAATAGAAGAATAATAGGAATAAGCTCCAGGGCCCAGAAAATATTTTCCACAGAATAATAGGAAAAATAAATCCTCAAGCTAAAGAAAAAGATGCTTATAAGCAAACAACAAACCTGCAGAACACCAAGTAGATTATGTCAAAAAAAAAAATCCTCAAGCCACATTATAAATCAAAACATTAAAGAGAAAATATTAAAGCACCCCAGCTCACCCGTATCTCTGGAATGGAGTTGTTTGGATTGCAAGTTAGAGGGGTTCTCTGGTTAGAGGGACATAGTAATGTACAAGATGCTGTCCAGCCTATGAGTACCATGTTATTTCAGCTCCTGTTGCCCAGAAATAGGCAGCATGGGGTGGCCCCCTCCAATTCAAGATTCTGCAATAAACAGTGTGAGGGAGAAAAAAATTAAAATAAATAAAAGAAGCAAACACACCCAATAGGAATAGACAGAAATAAATAATTAAACTCAGGCTAAAATTAATAAATTAGAAACAAAGAGAAAAATAAAAAGAATCAGTGTAACCAAGATCTACTTCTAGAAAATCAGCAAGATTGACACTTAACCAAACTAACTAAAAAGCAGAAAAATAGTATCCAAACAAAAAAACTCAGAAATGGAAACATACACTGAGGAAAATCTAAAGAATTAGTAGGTCTTATTTCAAAAGCCTGTGTTCCCAAGGACCAAATATATCTGGGCACAGGGGTCTTTTCTGAAACTGATTCTACAACCAAGGACCATGCATGGATATAACCTAGAACCTCTGCTCAGACATAGCCCATGACAGCTTAGCATCCAAGTGGGTTTCCCTAGTAAGGAGAACAGGGACTATCTCTGACATGAACTCAGTGGTGGGCTCTTTGACCTCCCTTCCCTGACCCCCAAGGGAGGATCAGCCTTGCTAGTCCACAGAGGAGGACATTGCAGCCAGTCTTGATGAGACCTGATAAACTAGGGTCAGATGGAAGGGAAGGAGGACCTCCCTTATTAGTGGACTTAGAGAGGGGCTGGGAGGATATGAGGGAGGGAGGTTCGGATTAGAAAAGAATGAGGGAGTTGGCTACAGCTGGGATACAAAGTAAATAAACTATAATTAATATAAAAAATAAAAATTATATATCAAAAATACTAGAAAAAAAAGCCTCTGTTCCACAAAATTGGAAAAATTAAACGAAATGGACAATTTTCTTGATAGATTCGACATACCAAAATTAAATCAAGATCAAGTAAACAAATTAAATAGTCCTCTAACCCATAAGGAAATAGAAGCACTCATTAAAAGTTTCCCATCCCAAAATCCCCCAGGGCCAGATGGTTCCAGCACAAAAATTTATTAGACGTTCAAAGAAAAGCTTCCAATACTCTCTAATGATTACTCAAAATAGAAACAGAAGGAACGGATGATCCAAGATGGCAGTGCAGGGAGGACACTGTGTCTGAGGAGCAGAACAGCAGTATCGGCACAGCGACCAGGAGACTGAATTCTGGGACCTAAAAGACCATTGTTTCTTACTTCCAGGTGAGAGGAAATCCTACTGTGTGGAAATAAATTGGGACCAACCCCAGATCACCCAGTTAATCCCTGGAAAAGGTTCTGGGGACTGGCAGGAACACAGCCTCTGGCCCAGACCTAGACACACAACCTTCTGTCAAGAGTAGGGCACCCACCCTCCAGAACAGAGGGGAGCCCTCAGTTGCCAACCCAGAGAGGAGCACACAGACTCTGGCCCAGAGCTGGGCACACAGCTGCCAGCCCAGATCGAGGTGCACAACTTCGGGTTCAGAGTGAGGTGCCCAGCCTCCAACCCAGAGAGGAGCCCTTAGTTGCTGGCCCAGAGAGAAGTGCACAGCTTCCAGCCCAGAAAGTGACACACAGCTGCCAGCCCAGAGTAGTGCCCGCAGGCACCATCCCAGACCAGGGTGCACAGTCGCCTGCCCAGAGCGGGACCTTCAACTACTGACCCAGAGTAGAGCACTCAGCTTCTGGCCCAGAGACATGCTGTGCACTCAAATCATCTTCCCAGATGGAACTGTGGGCTCCAGGGCACCAGAGATTGAGTATCCCTGTTGGGGGAAAAAAAAAAATAAAAACGCCACAGCTAGGGAATCAACAGTTTCTTCAAGAGGGCTGTGCCAGGAAAGAGTGCAAGAACAACAGTAGCAGCTCATCAAATTCAGAGCAAGAAACCCAGCAACAGGGTAGCTGTCTCCAGGACTTCTACAGGTGAGAGGAGAGCCCCTCGACTAACAAAGACCACAGTTAACACTCAGGTCTATATACCTGAGGTGAGCTGTGGTAATACCTGAGAAACATCAGCCATTCAGTGACTATACCCAAAAAGTTAAGAGGCTACCTTCAGGAAAAATCATCTTCCTGCTGAGGGGATTCTCCCTACCCCAGGATTCCAGGAAGCACCAGAAACTAAGAGCCAACACCTAAAATAACCCAGTGGGTAGAGGTTAGTATAAAAGCTCACCCAACAAAAGACAAAGCAATATGGCATCTCCAGAACTCAGTCATGCAGGTGCGAAGAGTCCTGGACAACCCAGCATAATTGAAACCCAAGATGACTTTACATCTATGCTGATGAAGAGGATAACAGAGGAAATAAATAAAATACATAAAGAATTAGAGGAAGATAAAATCAAACAGATTATAGCCATCCATAAAGAAATGGAGGAAGTTAAAGACAAACAGATTATGGTCATTGGTGAATAAATACGGGAAGATGCAGCCAAACAGTTTGTGACCTTCAGAGGAGAACTAATTAAAACACTGAAAAAAAAATAAAAGAAACAGAGGAATGTACAAACAAATAGCTGAAGGAACGAAAAGAAAAACAGGAAATACAATCAGATAGGTGAAGGAAATAAACAAAAGAAATCAAGATCTGGAGATAAAATTGGAAAAATTAAAGAAAACACAAACGGAGAAAGTTGTGGAGAGAAGAACTTAGGAAAGAAAACAGGAAATACAGAGGTAAGCATAACCAATAGACTACAAGAAATGGAAAAAACAATCTCAGATGTAGAAGATACAATGGAAGAAATCGATGTATCTATCAAAGAAAATGTTAAATCCAAAAATTTCCTGACACAGACCATCCAAGAAGCCAAGACAATATGAAAAGACAAAACCTAGGAATAATAGGCATAGAGGAAAAAAAAGACTGCCTCCTCCAAGGCCCAGATAATATCTTCAACAAAATCATAGAAGAAAATTTCTCCAACTTAAAGGAGAGGACTATAAGCAAACAAGAGGCCTATAGAACAATTAACAAATTAGACCAGAAAAGAAAATTCTCCCTCTGCATAATAATAAAAATAGTAAGTATACAGAACAACAACAACAAATACTAAAAGCTGCAAAGGGAAAAAGGCCAAGTAACATATAATTGCAAACCCATCAGAATCACACCTGACTTCTCAACAGAGACTATGAAAGCCAGAAAGTCCTGGGCAGATTTCATGCAGACCCTAAGAGAACACAGATGTCAGCCCAGGATAATATATCCAGCAAAACTCTCAGTCATCATACCTGGTGAAAGCAATGTATTCAATGACAAAAAGAAATTCAAACAATACCTGACTGCAAATATAGCATTACAGAAGATACTAGAACAACCCAGGAAAACTAACTACATTCAGAAAAACTCAGGAAACAAATAACCTCACTACAGCAAAACTAAAAGTAGCCAGGCACACAAACACACTACCATAGCCAACAGCAAATTAAAACACCTAACAGCCACTGATAATTAATCAATGGACTCAACTCTCCAATAAAAAGACACAGAATGGATATGTAAACAAGACCCAAAAATCTGTTGCATACAAGAAACACACCAAAGTCACAAAGATAGACATTACCTGAGAGTAAAGGGCTGGAAGACAGCTTTCCAAGCAAATGGACACAAGAAGCAAGCAGGAGGAGCCATTCTAATATCTAATAAAATAGATTTTCAACAAAAATTAATCAAAAGAGATGGGGAAGGTCATTTCATATTCATCAACAGAAAACTCCACCAAGAAGACAGCACAATTCTGAAATCTATGCCCCAAATACAAGAGCACACACATTTGTAAGAGAAACATTAATAAAAGTGAAACCATGCATAGATCCCAACACATTAATAGTGGGAGACTTCAACATCCCACTCTCAACAAAGGACAGGTCAACAAACCAGAAATTAAACAAAGAAACAATGACTCTAACAGAGGTCATGAATCAAATAGACCTAACAGATACCTACAGAACCTTTTACCCAAACAGAAAAGAATTTACCTTCTTCTCAGCACCTCATGGAACCTTCTCCAAAATAGCCCATATAGTTGCTCACAAAATAAGTATCAACAGATACAAAAAAAGAGTTGAAATAATCCCATGTATCCTATCTTATCACCATGGACTAAAGCTGGATCTCAATGACAAAAGAAATAACAAAAAGCCTACACACACATGGAAACTGAAAACTTGCTACTATATGATAGTTGGGTCAGGGAAGAAATAAAGAAAGAAATTAAAGTCTTCCTAAAATTCAATGAAAATGAAAGAAAACATAACCAAACTTATGGGACACGATGAAAGCAGTTCTAACAGGAAAGTTTATAGCACTAAGTGCCTTCAAGAAGAAAGGCAAGGCTGCCCACTCTCTCCATATCTCTTCAACATAGTTCTGGAAGTCCTTGCTAGAGGGATAAGACAATTGAAAGAGATAAAGAGGACACAAATCAGAAAGTAAGAAGTCAAAATATCACTATTTGCAGATGATGATAGTATACCTGAGTGACCCCAAAAATTCTACCAGTGAGCACCTAGAGCTGATAAATACCTTTTGCAAAGTGGACGGATGTAAAATTAACTCAAAAAAAAAAAATCAGTACCCCTCCTGTATACAAAAGACAAAATGGCTGAGAAAGAAATTAGGAAAACAACACCCTTCACAATAGCCACAAGAGACCTTGTGTTACCTTGGTGTAACCCTAACCAAGCAAGTCAAAGATCTGTATGAAAAAAAATTTAAGTCTCTGAAGACAGAATTAGAAGATATCAGAAGATGGAAAGATCTCCCATGCCAAAATTCAAAGAGGATGGACATCAGAAGAAGAAAAAAAAACAGGAAACAAGTTAGGAGCTTCCCACAGAGGGCCTCTGAAAGATTCTGCCCTGCAGACTATCAAAGCAGATGCTGAGACTTATGGGCATCTGTTGGGCAGAGTGCATGGAATATTATGAAAGAAGTAGGAAATAGTAAGATCTGGAGAGGACAGGAGCACCACAAAGAGAGCAACAGAACGAAAAAATGTGAGCACAGGGATCTTTCCTGAGACTCATACTCCAAACAAGTACCATGCATGGAGATAACCTAGAACCTCTGCACAGATAAAGCCCATGGCAGTTCAGTGTCTAAGTGGGCTCCATAGTAATGGGAAGAGGGACTGCCTCTGACATAATCTGATTGGCCTGCTCTTTAATCACTTCCCCCTGAGGAGGGAGAGGCCTTACCAGGCCAAAGAAGATGACAATGCAGCCACACCTGATGAGACCTGATAGACTGGGATCGGAAGGAAGGGAAAAGAAGACCTCTCCTATCAGCAGACTTGGGGAAGGGCATGGGTGGAGAAGGGGGAGGGAAGGTGGGATTGAAAGGGGAGGAGGGAGAGGTTTATGGGGGATACAAAGTGAATAAAGTATAATTAATAAAAATAAAAAATAAAAAATGCTAACTAGCCAGATCAACATTACCATGCTAAAAAAGAAACAAATAAACAAAAAAACCCTCCTAAAACTTACACATATCCAAAACCACTTTAGAGGTTACAAATAAGTAGAGCTTCTGGAAAAGAGAGTTTTGCTAACTAGTAGAAGAGTCTGCTGGTAGTACAATGGTCTCCAGAGATACTACTTTCACAAGTTGTGTCCTGTTGTAATGCCAACTTTTCACTGATGGGGTTGCCCTTCAGTCACAAATATCTGTATAAGTAACCCCTCATTCATACTTTTGTAAAGAACCTGAATAAACTCACTGGTTCACTAAGCTGAAAAAAAAAAGGAAGAAAAAGAAAAAGAAGAAATTTGGAACATCTTATACAAGCAACTTAGTGGCTCACCTAAAAGCCCTACAAAAATAAAATAAAAGCAGACACACCAAAGAAGAGTAGAGGGCTGGAAATAATCAAACTCAGGGCTGAAATCAATAAATTAGAAACATATAAAACAATTCGAAGAATTAATGAAACCAAGAGCTGATTCTTTGAGAAAATGAAGAAGATAGACACACTCTTTTTTTTTATTTTTTTTATCAGTTACATTTTATTAACTCTGTATCCCAGCCGTGTCCCGATCCCTCATTCCCTCCCAGTCCCTCCCTCCCTCCCTCCCTCCCTCATCTCCACCGTGCCCCTTTCCAAGTCCACTGATAGGGGGGACCTCCTCCCCATTCATCTGATCCTGTTTTATCAGGTATCTTCAGGACTGGCTGCAAAGCCCTCCTCTGTGGCCTAACAGGACTGCTCCTCCCTTCGGGGGTGGGGAGGCCAAAGAGCCAGTCATTGAGTTCCTGTTAGAAATAGTCCTTGTTCCCCTCACTTTGGGAAACCAATTGGTTACTGAGCTACCACAGGCTACATCTGAGCGGAGGTTCTAGGTTATATCCATACATGGTCCTTGGTTGAATGTCAGTCTCAGAAAAGACCCTGTGCCCAGATATATTTGGTCCTTGTGGAGCTCCTATCCTTTCCCCATCAGACTAACTCCCCTTCTTTCTTATGATTCCCTGTACTCTGCCAAAGGTTTGGTCATGAGTCTTTGCTTTAAAAACACTGCTAGTTAGAGTCTTTCAGATGCGCTCAGTAGACTCCTGTCATACGATCAATGCACATCCCATCAGTCTTTCTAAACGAGAATTGATCATCTTACCCCATGTCCGCTCAATTGATTATCATTTTTAGGTGTATAGATTTCATTATGTTTATCATATCTTATAGGTCTATATAAGTGAGTATATCCCATGTTTGTCTTTCTCCTTCTGGGATATTTCACTCAGAATGATAGACAATCTCTTAGCAAAATAACTAAAAGGCAAAGAGACAGTAACTAAATCAACAATATCAGAAATGAAAAGGGGCACATAGGACAGACACTGAGGAAATCCAAACAACCATTAGGTCTTCCTCCAAAAGCTTATATGCCACAAAATTTGAAAACCTAGATGAAATGGACAATTTTCTTTTTAATTTTTTTAACTTTTATTAGTTACACTTTATTCACTTTGTATCCCCCCACAAACCCCTCCCTCCTCTACTCCTAATCCCACCTGCCCTCCCCGTTCTTCACACATGCCCCTCCCCAAGTCCATTGAAAAGGGAGGTCCCCCTCTCCTTTCTTCTGATCTTAGTCTATCAAATCTCATCTGGAGTGGCTACATTGTCATCTTCTGTGGCCTGGTAAGGCTGCTCCCCACTCAGGGGGAGGTGATCAAAGAGCAGACCAATCAATTTATGTCAGACCCAGTCCCTGTGGGAACTGGAAAGGATCATCCTGAGTGAGTAGTCCCAGAAACAGAAAGACACATACAGTATATACTCACTCATCTAGACATAGTATATAGGATGTACGTACTAAAATCTGTACATCTAAAGAAACTTATCAAGAGGGAGGACTATTACTAAAATGCTCAGTCCCCATCTGGAAAGGCAAAGAGGATGGACATCAGAAGAAGAAAACAGGAAACAAGCTAGGAACGTGCCACAAAGGGCCTTTGAAAGGCTCTGCCCTGCAGACTATCAAAGCAGATGCTGAGACTTATGGCCAACTGTTGGGCAGAGTTCATGGAATCTTATGAAAGAAGTAGGAAATAGTAACATCTGGAGAGGACAGGAACTCCACAAGTAGAGCAACAGAACCAGAAAAGTTAAACATGGGGGTCTTTCCAGAGACTTATATTCCAACCAAGTACCATTCATGGAGATAACCTAGAACCCCTGCAAAGATGTAGCCCATGGCATTGTCCAAGTGGGTTCCATAGTAATGGGAACAATTTTCTTGATCGATTCCACTTGCCAAAGCTGATTTAAAAACAGGTAATACAATTAAATAGTCCTATATCCCCTAAGGAAATAGAAGTGGTCATTAAAAGTCTCTCAAGCAAAAAAAAAAAAGACCATGGCCAGATGGTTTCAGCACAGAATTCTACCAGAGCTTCAAAAAGAGCTAACACCAATACTCTTCAAACTATTCCACAAAATAGAAACAGAAGGAACACTACCAAACTTATTCGATGAAGGCACCCTCACCTTAGTACCTAAACCTGACAATGACCAAATAAAGAAAGAGAATTTCGTGCCAATCTCCTTTATGAACATTAATTCAAAATTACTCAACAAAATAATTGCAAACCTAATTCAAAAACACATCAAAGGTATCATCCACTATGATCAAGTAGGCTTCATCCAAGATATGCAGGGGTAGTTCAATATATGGAAATCCACCAATGTGATCCACCATATAAACAAACTGAAAGGAAAAAAATCAAATGAAAATCTCCTTAGATGGTGAAAAAGCATTTAGCAAAATCCAATATCCATTTATGGTTAAAAAATTGGAGAGATCAGGGATAAAAGGCAGATATCTAAACATAGTAAGGGCAATATACAGCACACTTGTATCAAACTAAACATCAAACTAAACAGAGAGAAACTTAAATCAACCCCACTGAAATCAGGGACAAGGCAAGGATACCCACTCTCTCCATATCTCTTAAACATTGTTCTTGAAGTCCTTCCTAGAGCAATAAGACAATTAAAGGAGATCAAGGGGATGCAAATTGGAAAGGAAGAAGAAAAAGTATTACCATTTGCAGATGATAGGATAAGATACCTGAGTGACCCCAACTATTCTACCAGGGAACACCTACAGCTGATAAATACCTTCAGCAAGGTGGCTCGATACAAAATTAAATTTAAAAAAATCAGTAGCTCTCCTGTATACAAAAAACAAAAGGGCTGAGAAAGAAATTAGGGAAACAACACCCTTTACAATAGCCACAAGTGACATAAAGTACCGAGGTATGACCCTAAAGAAGTAATTCAAAGACTTGTATAAAAAAATTCAGTCTCTGAAGAAAGAATTAGAAGAAGATATCAGAAAATGGAAAGATCTCCCATGCTCATGGCTTGGCAGGATTTACGTAGTAAAAATGACCATCTTACCAAAAGTAATCTACAGATTCAGTGCAGTTCCCATCAAATTACCAATATAATTCCTTACAGTCCTTAAAAGAAAAATTCTCAAATTGCTTTGGAAGAAAAAGAAACCCAGAATTGCCAAAACAATCCTCTACACTAAAAGATCTTCTGGAGATATCTCCATCCATGATCTCAAGCTGTACTATAGAACCACAACAATACTAAAAACTATATGGTACTGGCATAGAATCCAAATGGTGGACGAATAGAATAGAATAGAATAGAATAGAATAGAATAGAATAGAATAGAATAGAATAGAATAGAATAGAATAGAATAGAATAGAATAGAATAGAATAGAATAGAATACCCTGAAATGAATCCACACACTATGGACACCTGATCTTTGACAAAGATGCCAAAACCATACAATGGAAAAAAAGACAGTATCTTTAACATATGGTGCTGGTGTAACTGGATGTCTACATGTAGAAAAATGCCAAGACATCCATACTTATCACCCTGCACATAATTAAAGTCCAAGTGGATCAAAGACCTCAATATAAAACCAGATACACTATACTTGTTAGAAGAAAAAGTGGGGAAGAGACTGGAACTTATTGTCACAAGAGACAACATCCTGAACAGAACACCAACAGCACAGGCTCTAAGAGCAAAAATCAATAAATGGGACCTCATGAAACTGAAAATCTTCTGTAAATCAAAGGTCACTATCATCAGAACAAAATGACTGCCTAAAGATTGGGAAAGGATCTTCACCAGCCTTATATCTGACAGAGGGCTAATATCCAGTATATATAAAGAACTAAAGTTAAAAAGCAACAAATCAAGTAATCCAATTAAAAAATGGTGAACGGAGGCAAACAGAGACTTCTCAATAGAGGAATATCGAATGGCAGAGAAACACTTAAAGAAATGCTCAACCTCATTAGCCATCAGGGAAATGCAAATCAAAACAACCCTGAGATTTTACCTGACACCCTTCAGAATGGCCAAAAAACTCAAGTGACAACACATGCTGGAGAGGTTGTGGAGAAAGGAGAACCCTCCTCCACTGCTGGTGGGAATGTAAACTTATACAACCACTCTGGAAATCAATCTGGTGCCTTCTCAGACAACTAGGAGTAGTGCTTCCTTAAGATCCAGCCATACCACACCTAGGCATATATCCAAAAGAGGTTCAAGTCCATAATAAGGACATTTGCTCAACCATGGTTGTAACAGCTTTATTTGTAATAGCCAGAAGCTTGAAACAGCCCAGATGCCCCTCAACTGAAGAATGGATACAGAAATTGTGGTACATCTACACAATGGAATATTACTCAGCAATGAAAAATAAGGAACTCATGAAATTTGCAGGTAAATTGTAGGACCTGGAAAGGATCATCCTGAGTGAGCAGTCCCAGAAGCATAAAGACACACACAGTATATACTCACTCATATAGACATATCATATAGGATAAACCTACTAAAATCTATATACCTAAAGAAATTGATCAAGAGGGAGGACTCTTGCTAAAATGCTCAATCTTTATCCAGAAAGGCAAAGAGTATGGACATCAGGAGAAGAAAACAGGGAACAAGTCAGTATCCTGCCACAGAAGGCCTCTGAATTGCTCTGCCCTGCAGACTATCAAAGCAGATGCTGAGACTTATGGCCATCTTTTGGGCAGAGTGCAGGGAATCTTATGAAAGAAATTGGAAATACTAAGATATGGAGAGGACGGGAGCTCCACAAAGAGAGCAACAGAACCAAAAAAATCTGAGCACAAGGGTCTTTCCTGAGATTGATACTCCAACCAAGGACCATTCATGGAGATAACCTAGAACCCCTGCACAGATGTAACCCATGGCAGTTCTGTGTCCAAATGGGTTCCATAGTAATGGGAACAGGGACTGTCTCTGACAAGAACTGATTGGCCTGCTCTTTGATTACCTCCTCCTGATGGGCGAGCAGCCTTACCAGGCCATAGATGAAGACAATGCAGCCACTCCTGATGGCACCATATAGACTAGGATCAGAAGGAAGGAAAAGAAGACCTCCCCTATCAATGGACTTGGGGAGAGGCATGTGTGGAGAAGGGAGAAGAAGGGAGGGGTTGGGAGGGGAGAAGGGAGGGAGCTACAGGGGGATACAAAGTGAATAAAGTGTAATTAATAAAAAATTAAAAAAGAACTAATAATATATAAAAAGGAAGCATCAAAAAAAGAAAAGAAAAGAAACAGAAGGAACATTGTCAAACTCATTCTATGAGGCCACAGTCACACTGAGAGCAAAAAAAAACCCACAAACACCCAACAAATAAAGACAATTTCAGACCAATTTCACTTGTGAACATTGATGCAAATCTACTCAACAAAATACTCGCAAAAAATTCAAGAACACAAAAATACAATCCACCATTATCAAGTAGGATTCACTCCAGGCATACAGGGGTGGTTCAATATACAAAAAAATCATTATTATAATCCATCATATAAACAAACTGAAAGAAAAAATTACATGATCATTTCATTAAGTTTTGAAAAATCCTGTGACAAAATCCAACACCTCATGTTAAAAGAGATCAGGGATACAATATACCTACAGACTCTTGATTGTTGACAAAGGAGCTAAAACCATAAAATGAAAAGAAAGTGAGCCTCTTCAATAAATAGTGGTAGTCTAACTTGATATCTACATGTAGAAAATGCAAATATATTTATATTTATCATCCTGCACAAGACTGAAATCCAAGTGGATCAAAAAGCTCAATACACATACCTAAATATGATAAAAGCAGTATACAGCAAGCCTATTGCCAACATCAAATCAAATGGAGAGTAACTTACAAGCAATCTTATTGTAATCAGACAGGGCTACCCAGTCTCTCCATATCTCCTTAACATAGTACTTATTTCCTAGCAAGAGCATTAAGACAAATAAAGCTGCTCAAGGGGATAAAAATCAGAAAGGAAGAAGAACCCATGCATAGAGATAGCCTATCATATTCACAAATGATATGATATTATACATAAGTGATCCCAAAAATTCCACTAGAGAACTCCTAAAGATGATAAGCAGCTTCAACACAGTGGTTAGATACATACAAACTACAAACAGGCTGAGAAAATAATTATGGAAACTACACCCTTTATAATAGTCACAAATAATATAAAGTATCTTGGTGTAACTCTTATCCAAGCAAGTGAAAGACCTATATGACAAGAACTTCAAGTCTCTGAAGAAAGAAATTGAAGAACATATCAGAAGATAAAAAGATTTCCCATGCTCATTGATAGGTAGGATTAACATAGGAAAAATGATCATCTTACAAAATGCAATCTATAGATCCAATGCAATAGCCATCAAATACCAACATAGTTCTTTACAGATGTTGAAAGAAAAATTCTAAACTTTATATGGAAAAACAAAAAGCCCAGAATAGCTAAAACAGTTCTACATGATAAAAAAAAAACTTCTGGAGGTATCTCCATCTCTAACTTCAAGCTATTCTCTAGAGCAATAGCAATAAAAACTGTATATGGTACTGACATGGAAATAGACTGGTTTATCAATAGAATCAAATCAAAGATCTAGAATTAAATCAATATACCTACAGGCTCTTGATTGTTAACAAAAGAGCTAAAACCATAAAATGAAAAGAAAGTGAGCCTCTTCAATAAATGGTGGTAGTCTAACTTGATATTTACATGTAGAAAATGCAAATATATTTATATTTATCATCCTGCACAAGACTGAAATCCAAGTGGATCAAAAAGCTCACTACAGCATCAAATACACTAAATCTATTAGAAGAGAAAGTTGGGACAAGCCTCAAACTCATTGGCACAGGAGACAACTTCGTGAACTAAACACCAACAGCTCCGGCTCTAAGATCAACAATTAGTAAATGGAACCTCATGAAACAGAAAATCATCTATAAAAGAAAGGACACTGTCCATAGAATGGAAAGACTGTCTACAAATTGGGAAAAGACCTTCACCAATCTTACATCCCACAAAGGGATAATAACCAGAAAATATAATGGACTCAAGAAATCAAACACCCATAAACAAAATAACCAAATTTTAAAAAATGGGGCACAGAACTAAACAGAGAATTCTCTGCAGAGAAATCTTGAATGACTGAGAAGCACTTCAGAAATGCTCAATGTCCCTATTCATCAGGGAAATGCATGTTATATACTTATTTGCTTTATTCCTCTGATTTTTGCTCTGGAGTCTTCAAAACCCATACTTCATGATATGAAAATTCTTTCTTTGTGCTTCCTTCATAACTATCCATTGCACAAATACTTTTTATTTCTAGTGTGAAAGAGGATTAGTTGAGGAGCAGGAAGGAGTAAACACTTGGAAAATCGATAGAGATGGACAAGTGGACATTTTGTCCAGCAGACAGATGGGGAACTGAGTCATGAAGGTAGAGGGTGGGTACAGAAAGAGAGAGAGAGACAGAACTCATGCAGGGAACAGAGAACAGGAATGCCAAGAAAAGAGAGAGAGCTGAGGTATTTTGGGTGGGTCCTTTTATATGGACTGGCATACCTGGCACAAAGTTTGTTGGGGTGGGGGAGGGAGTTGATGGCAGCAGGTCCTGATCTAAGTAGCTGCTAGGTCCCTGAGAACAGGCTAGTGTAATTTCCTGTATTCTAACATCCCTCACTTTTTGATTAATTAAAAATTAAGAGGTAAGAAGGGGTGATGATGAGGCAGGAATGAAGTGTTGTGTTCTTTAGACTGCTTCTTGCTATCTTGGGCTTGTCAACATCTTTGATGAAGTTAAGAAAATTAGATACTGGCCAAGTCCTGGGATAGCTGGCTGTTTCACTTGCTGTCCAGGCATTATGAGAACTTCTAGGGCTAAAGAAGTATCCTGGGCCTAGCCATTTTGGAGCTGTCTGGGTGCAGATTTTGAGGAAAAAACTGGACTTGGCAGGATATTGAAACTTGTGTGTGTGTGTGTGTGTGTGTGTGTGTGTGTGTGTGTGTGTGTATGTGAAGATAAAGTTAAGTAAGTAAATTAAGGAGAAAATTTTTTGTGGGTGTGCATTTAAAACTTTTACATAGGCCCGTGGTTTTGGCAGTTGGGGAAGGGGAGTCCCAAAGCCAGGGAAAGGAGGAGGAATCCCACCCTGTGGAATAGGCCATAGGTGAGAAACCCTAGGCTGTTGAATGACCAGGGTACTTATCTGGAGTCCATGTGATCCATAAGAGGTGGTTTCCAGACAGTTCCCTAAAGCATACAAGAATCTTTTATAAGTTTACAAAGGAGATAAGTTTCAGACATGTTATCATGACCATTGTTAGTAATATAATCCATATTGTAGAGAAGGCAATAGACTCAAGTTTTACATCATAGTAAAGTATTGGGTAATGATTTGGGGTCAAAAGTATGAACTTTCTGTAAGAAAAACTCTGGAAGACAGAAACATTCCATGGAGAAGGGGCAAAAACACACATGATCCTGATTTTCAGTATGTCGACAAAATATGAAAGATGACTGAATGTATATAAATATACCAAAATGAGAAATTCATTTTGAAAATTATTTTATTTTTATTAATTATAGTTTATTCACTTTAAATCCCAGCTGTAGTCCCCTCCCTCATCCCCTTCCAATCCCATGCTTCCTCTGTCTTCTTCTCCTATGCCCCTGCCCTAGCTCAATGATAGCAGACCTCCTCCTCTCCTCTCATCTAACCCTAGTCTATCAGGTCTCATCAGGACTGGCTTCTTTGTCTTCTTCTGTGGATTGGTAAGGTTGCTCCCCCCTCAGGTGGAGGTGATCAAAGAGCCAGCCCATGAGTTCATGTCAGAAACAGTCCCTGTTCCTATTATTGGGGAGCCCTCTTGGACACTGAGCTGCCATAGGCTATTTCTATGCATGGGTTCTAAGTTATATCCATGCATGGTCTTTGCTTGGAGCATCAGTCTCAGAAAATACCCTTCTGCTGAGATATTTTGGTTCTGATGGTCTCCTTGTGCAGCTCCTGATCACTCCAGGTCTTTCTATCTCCCCCTTCTTTCATAAGATTCCCTGCACTCTGCAAAAAGTTTTGCTATGAATCTCAGCATATGTTTTGTTACCCTACAGGATAGAGTCTTTCAGAGGCCCTCTGTGATAGGCTCCTGTTCCCTGTTTTCTCCCTCTTCTGATGGTCCCACTGACTTGCCTATCTAAATGAAGATTGAGCATCTTACCAGGGTCTTCCTTCTTGATTAGCTTCCTTAGGTATAAAGATTTTAGAACGATTATCCTATATTGTATGTCTAATATACACTTACAAGTGAGTATATACCATGTGTGTCTTTCTGCTTCTGGGATACCTCACTCAGGAGGATTATTTCTAGTTCCCACGAATCACCAGCAAATGTCATGATTACTTTGTTTTTAATTGCTGAGTAGTATTCCATTGTGTAAATTTACCATAATTTTTGTATCCATTCCTCAGTTGAGCAGCATCTGGTTTATTTCCAGCTTCTGGCTATTACAAATAAAGCTGTAAGAAACATGGTGGAGCAAATGTCCTTGTTGTATACTTCAGCATATCTTGGATATATGCATAGAAGTGATATAGCTGGATCTTGATGTAGCACTATTCCTAGTTGTCTGAGAAAGCACCAGATTGTTTTCCAAAGTGGTTGTGAAATTTACATTCCCACCAGCAATAGAGTAGGATTCCTCTTTCTCCACTTCCTCTCCAGCATTTATTGTCACCTGAGTTTTTTATCTTAACCATTCTCTAAGGTGAAATCTCAGGGTAGTTTTGAATTGCATTTCCCTGATGAAAAAGGATGTTGAGCATTTCTTTAAGTGTTTTTCTGCCATTCAGTGTTCCTCTATTGAGAATTCTCTGTTTAGCTCTGTACCCCATTTTTTAATTGGGTTAGTTGATTTGTTGCTGTTTAACTTCCTAAGTTCTTTATATATACTGGATATGAGTCCTCTGTCAGATACAGGGTTGGTGAAGATCCTTTCCCAATGTGTAGGCAGTCGTTTTGTACTGATGACAGTGGCCTTTGCTTTACAGAAGCTTTTCAGCTTCATGAGGTCCCATTTCTTGATTTTTGATCCCTAGAGCCTGTGTTCTTAAGTGTTCTGTTCAGAAAGTTGTCTCCTGTGCCAATGAGTTCAAGGCTTTTCCCCACTTTTTCTTTTAACAGGTATAGTGTATGTTTGGAGCCTCTGTTCTAGCAGCTGCTTTGATATTTAAATCTCAGCGGAAAGACTGGTTTTACCAGGCCTTCACTGAAGTCAGGGAAGAATTTCCAAGTCCATCTCCTTTTGCTTGTGACAGCAGGTGGGAGAGCTTGTCAAAATCAGACCTCTTGTTTCACCTCCTTGTAAATTTAACTCATTGTTCTCAGCTGTTTTTACTCTGGCTTAAAAACACTCTGAACTAAAGCTGGGGGGCTAGTCGAGTCTAGTCTCCACTAGAGCCTCTCATAAAGGTCCCATGTGTTATGTGTTAGTTTATTAATTTTAATCCTTACTCACAACTCAAGAACCATTCGACTCTGCTGGTGGGCTCCGGCACGTGTGTTTGTTTTTATATTGAGATCTTTGATCCACTTGGGTATTAGTTTTGTGCAAGATGATAAGTATGGGTCTATTTTCATTTTTCTACATTTAGACATCCAGTTAGACCAGCTCCATTTGTTGAAGATGCTATCTTTTATCAATTGTATGGTTTTGGCATCTTTATCAAAGATCAGGTGTCCAAAAGTGTGTGGGTTTATTTCTGTGTCTTCTATTCCATTCCATTGATCAAACATTCTGTTTCTATGCCAGTACCATGCAGTTTTTAGTACTGTTGTTCTATAGTACAACTTGAGATAAGGAATGGTGATTCCTCCAGAAGATCTTTTAGTATAGAGAAATTGTTTTAGCGATTCTGGGTTTCTTGTTATTCCATATGAATAACAAGAATTGTTGAGAATTTTTCTTTCAAGGTATATAAAGAATTGTGCTGGAAATTAGATGGGAATTGCATTGAATCTGTAGATTACTTTTGGTAGACTGGTCATTTTTACTATGTTAATCTTGCTAAGCCATGAGCATGGCAGATCTTTCCATCTTCCGATATCTTCTATTTTTTTTCTTCAGGGACTGAAAGTTTTTTCATACGTATCTTTGACTTGCTTGGTTAGAGTTACAAAAACGTACTTTATGTCCTTTGTGGCTATTGTAAAGGGTGTTGTTTCCCTAATTTCTTTCTCATCCCTTTTGTCTTCTGTATACAAGAGGGCTACTGATTTTTTTGAGTTAATTTTCTATCCAGCCACTTTGCCGAAGGTGTTTATCAGTTGTAGGAGTTCTCTGGTTGAATTTTGGGGGTCACTCATGTATACTATCATATCATCTGAAAATAGTGATACTTTGACTTCTTTCTTTCCAATTTTTATCCCCTTGATCTCCTTTAATTGTCTTATTGCTCCAGCAAGGACTTCAAGTACTATGTTAAAGAGGTATGGAGAGAGTGGGCAGCTTTGCCTTGTCCCTGATTTCAGTGGGATTGATTTAAGTTTCTCTCCATTGAGTTTGATGTTGGCTACAGGCTTGCTGTATATTGCCTTTACTATGTTCAGGTAAGTGCCTTATATCCCTGATATCTCCAGGACTTTAAACATAAATGGATGTTAGATTTTAATAAATGCTTTTTCACCATGTAAGGAGATTATCATGTGGTCTTTTTCTTTCAGTTTGTTTATAGGGTGAATTAAATTGGTGGATTTCCATATATTTAACCACCCCTGCATACTTGGGATGAAGAGTACTTGGTCTTAATGGATGATATCTTTGATGTGTTCTTGTATTCGGTTTGCAAGTATTTTGTTGAGTATTTTTGTATCAGTGTTCATAAGGAAGAATGCTCTGAAATTCTTATTCTTTGTTGGATCATTGTGAAGTTTAAGTATAAAGGTGACTGTGACTTCATAGAATGAGTTTGGTAATGTTCCTTCTGTTTCTATTTTGTGGAATAGTTTGAAGAGTATTGGTGCTAGTGTAATACCAGGTTCACAGGACCCTCAGAGACCACCAGGAGACTACTCGATGCAATTGCACGAGAGCTTTATTCTGAGAGTAATCAAACTCGGGACCCAAGTCTCACTGATGCAGCAGTAGACAAGTAGTAACCTGAGCTCTGAGTGAACAGGATTTTTAAAGGGAAAGTCTGTGAGCAGGGGGTTTCCATGGCAGCAATCAGGCGGGCACACACCTTGGCGTTACAGAATTGGGTGAAGTTTAGCAGGGCATGGTGAACTTTTCTGAGGCACACAATCACAATGGCTAAGGCATATAATCACAATGACTAAGGCATATAATCACAATGGCTATTTTTCTAAACCACATCTACAACATTGGGGGGAATTATCCCACCCAATTTCCAACCGATTCCCATTGATTATTGCCAGGTAGTTTCTCTCTATTTTTTATGAAGCATTTATTCTGTTATATTTCCTGGAGGCTGTTGCTAGGAGAGTTAACTTTGTTTTCTGCCAGGTGTACATTCTGTGATACTTCCTGGTACCCGAATTCAGTTCCCAGTCAAGATCATTATTTCAAAAATGTAGTTATATCCCGGCTAACTTAAAGTCTTCATTTCTCCCTTTCCATGTAACTGAAGATAATAGCTAATGTTAGGGAGCCCCCTTTGACTTAGCATTTTAGCCTGTAGGGGGATTTTGGGCCAATGTTCTCATCTTCTGAAACTGCTTTAGCACTAACAATAGGACTGTTGACAACAGGGGCTAGGAAGGCTGAAATGCCAGCCAAAGGCTGGGCAATGGGGCAGTCCTCAAAAGTGTCTGGTTAGGTGGTCCTTCTGAGGAGGCAGTGAGCAATCAAGTCAGCTTCCAGGAAGTTCAGATCTCAGCTTACAGTCTCAACCAGGTGAAAATCTGCTGAGACAAATTTAAACTAGAAACAGAAATAAAAATTTGTCTAATAAATGGGAAAAATGAGGAATCCCAAGACCAGGGAAAAAATCATCTGGGGTCTGTTTGAGCTATGTCAGATTCAGGTCTCATGACTTTTTGATTTCCTAAAACATTTTGTGAATAACAGGTAAAACTGCATCCAATGGAATGAACAACAATTTAAGTTTATCCATGATCCAAAACTCTAACATTTTAACTGTGGATTCAGCTGTTGGTAATCAGCCACCAATAGAGCTAGGCCACTTTTTGTCAGTTCTTCTTAGCATTTATTTTTAGTCCCCATCTCCATGTCACACTGGAAATTTAGGCAGAAATACATTAATGTCTTTAGTGCAGAACTCTGGATGCTTAGACTTCCCTTAACAAAGCAACTAAAAAGAAAACAGATTTAAAATATTTCTAACTCCTGTATCAAAGTCGATCTCAAAAATGGCAAATATTAAAGATATCATAGTAAAAGCTCTGGCTTTTGGGTCAAATATACACATTGTATATATGTGTTTAGCATGATGAAATCCACTTTTAAATTTATGTCCAGAAAACAACCAAAAGGCAATTAAAATCTCAAACTTGTGACTGGGTAATAAGCAACCAACTTATCAGAACTCTATTACTCAGTGTCAAAACTCTGGACTCCTGAAATCTTTTAACAACATAAGTAGAACAATAGCAGAGAGAGAGGAGAAAAATCTAAAATATCTCCCATTTTTATTATGCCTCAAATTATTTTTCTGTATCATTACAATTTATGTTCATATACCTTAAAACACCTACTTATACCTTCCAATTTTTCTTGCATTTATCAACCCTGAAACATTTTCCCAGACCAAACAACATTTTCTAGATTCTCAAAATGTAAACTCTTATATCTTCAGACCCTACATAAACTCCATTATCTTTCTGTCCAGCCATCCATCATAAGACATAGGTAATTAACATAAACCCTATAGGCAAGGCAACCCTGCTTGCCTTTTGAAAAATAGAAGACCTAGTATCTGGTAATTTGAACTAACTAATAAATTAACCAATAAACTAACAATGGATCTAATTATCTGCTCTTTAGCTGCAAGGCAACCATTAGCTTAGCTTAGCCATCAATGTAATCAGAGACCTGAGAAGGATAAATATGTACCAATCCATGTACCAATCAAAATGACAGTGACAACTAGTCACATCACTCTAAGCAGTTGTCCCTGGTGTCTGTGGTCTTATGGCAACATGAGCAGGGTGGTCCAGTGACAGGCACAGAAAATGCGAGACTGTTTCTGTGGAGAAAGAAATGAGAGAATGGCCTCATGTTACCCTTAGCAACGTGAAACATTGACTTTATAGGTGTCCACAGTTTTTTTCCACAGTTTAGGCTGGGCCCAGGCAGTGGGCTAGATGGGGCAGTCTTGCCCAGTGTTTAGCATACCATAATCCAGAGTCACATTGTGCCCAAATCTTCTTGGAGACCTTGGGGAGCTACTGCCAGGATTTTGGGATTCTCTGTCATAATATGCTTACACATGTTAAAATGCCGTATTCATCAGATCTCTGACAAGCTTGAGGGGCAGCATATCTAAATTATTTTTTAATCTCTCCTTTAATTATCTATTTTAAATTGCATCTTATAAAATAGAATGCCATAATCTCTAATTCTGGCATATTCCTTAAATAAATGTTTTAAACCCATATTTATCTCAAGTAGATCTATATAGGTCAATTTTATAATTCCCATCCAAGGCTTAACTTTAAAAACATAAACAAAAGACCAGACAAAATCCATTCTTATAACTAACTGCATTCATTAGCATAACTTCAAATATCTTTTTGATCTAAAATCAAAACAAAACATTTAATCATATACAATACATAGAAGGGCCAGTAAATCTTGCTTATCCTATCATAACGCATTAAGACTGAACAGCAAAAAAAGCATAAAGGACAAAAGTTTCATTTAGCACTAAACAGAGAACTAAACATAACTGGCAACCATAGCAGAGATGGACAATTCTGGCCACTTCAAACCTATTGGCCAGAAACAAACAGCAAATCATTTATATAAGAGCTGGCAACCAGGCATATATTTTTATAATAATTAAAAATGACTTAAATATAACCTTATATAAACCTGGGTTAAAGAGCATAAAAAAAAACATTTTGCATTGAAAAAAAAAAAAAACATCAGCCCTCTAAATGAAGAGCAACATATCTTATATTTTTTTTTCTCAAATCATGCTTGCAGGTTAAAAGAAAATGAAGTAAATAGAGTTTCAAAGTCTTTTGTCCTCCCCCAAAGGATTGAGAAACTGTTCTAAGTTCTCCGTTAGAATGTCCAAAGTCATTGTCTAAAATACCTGATAAACTTTAAAATGCTTTATTGCCTTAAACATCACAAAGTATAACCATAATTTTAAAAGGCAAAACCAAATTTTGTCAATGCAAACAATTCAGTACTTTTAAAATCAATACCAAGTGTATTATTTTGATGTTGGCTGATAGCAAGAGAAGTTCCTGTATACAAATACATGGAAATGAAATTTTAATATTTTATATAAAACAGAGTTTTATACCTTATTATTTTTATAAACCTGGTTTTTAAAACAGGACAGAAATTATGTAATTGATTATTATTGATTACATAGTATTGATTATTAATACATTTAATAATCAATAATCAGATTTCAAGATATATAAAACATAGTAAACTTACATATCCAAAACAAACAAACAAATTGTAGAACTTATTTTTATTCCCTTTAGCTGTAATTTCAAGGGAGAAACATCTTGTTAACTGTTGAATCCAATCTTTATGACCATAGAAGCTTGCAGCATTTTTTTTTACCTGAGAAGCTGCTGTTGCCCCTTTAAGAGCTGCCTGCTTGCACAAAAGCCTTAAACATTTCTCAAAACCTGTTTTATCCACTTCAGCAGTAGTATCATTAAGGTTGCATACTATAGAGGCTAGCATCCTATAAAAAAATCTCAAAGGGAGTTAAACCTAGCTGGTAAGGGGAATTCCTAATCCTATAAAGGGAAATGGAGAGGAGCATCACCCAGTCAGTGCCAGTGTCCAAGGTCAATTTAGTTAAGGTCTCTTTTAATGTTTTATACATCCTCTCTATCTGTCCTGACCTTTGGGGCCTATATGTACAATGCAATCTCCAATCTTCCCCAATACACTTAGCTGCATTCTGACTTACCTTTGAAATAAATGCTGCCCTATTCTTTCTATACACCTTGGCCAAATTAGTGGGCTGCTTTGAGATCTGCCAACAGAGCTTCATGGTAGAGCAAGAGACACTCCCTACCTGCAGCCATTTTGTAATCCCAATTGGGCCTCTTATAGGGAAAGTAATCATCAATATGGGCTTGATCTGTGGTTGGGACTCCTGTAGTGTCTGGGACATTTTTGCCCTGCCCCTCTGTGGTAAACATGACCTGTAAAAGCTGTTGGCAATCATCCATTGATTGCTATCAGCATCTGGAGGGCCCCGTGGCCCATAAGGGAAGAACTGTAGAATCTGCCTCTAGTCCCCCAGGTGGAGAAGCTGCTCGGAGGCTCTGAGTCCTTGGCACTGGGCCAGATGGTGGTTCTAACCTGGATAAAAGAGCAGGAGCTGGTTGAGGAGTGGGAGGAGGAGATGGAAAAATTATTTCCATGGGAGTCCCATCCTGCAAAACAGAGTAAGGGGGGGATTGAGAGAGCCAGGGCAGTGGCCTTTGATTTCAGAGAGCCTGTGGAAGGAGGATTGTTAGTGAGAGTCAGAAAGGGCTTAATCTATAGAGGTAGATGAATCACTAGATCCTTCCCAACTATAATATAGGGCACTTGATCTGGATGCCCATATGCTTTCTGAATTTTTATTTCCCACCACAAGGGCAGTGGGAAGGTGGAAAGTTCTTTCTGGCAACCAGCCCATATTGAAGGAGGGCAATTCTGAGCTGCAAAAAGTCATCATTTTTCCTTTCCTCACATCAACTGAAAGACCATGAGCTCTAGTCTTAACCTCTCCAAAATGAGCCAGAACGAAGTCAAGGGGTTTGAAAGTATTCTGCCCCATATCATCAAGAGAATTTTCATCAAGAAAATTCAGGAGAATGCAAAAGAAGTAAGGAGAAAAATTTCACCGAATAGTAAATCACTCATACACAAAAAGAACCGGCCGCCTCAGACAAAAAAGAAATTAAAGGCAAAAACTCATAGCCTATACCTGGGCTAATATCCCAGGACAAAACTGCAATCACAGAAATGAAAACAGCCGCAGTTTTGAACAAAAGTAGAATCAAGCACTCTCAAGTAGATCTAGCAAAACCACAAACAATTAATCACAGAAATGAAACAGCAGCTCCGGGCACAACACCAAGAAAAAGACAATCACACACAGAAACCAAGTAAAAATAAAAACCTGGACTTCTCTGCCACAGAAGTTCCAGAAAACCAATACTCACTCCGGTTTCCCTATCCCAGGAGTTTTGAGGAGGCAGAAATTACAGGGTCAAAAACGTCTTTTTGAAGCCCCTCCCACAACCTAGGCTTCGACACGTCTGTCATACCTACATCTGGCGGCTCCCAAAAGCACCTCGAGGCTTTTTCAGGACAAGAAATAAAGAATAAAGGCAAATAAACACTTAAAGCAGACAGACATCATAGAAGACATTTACCTGCAGGATTAAGCTCTCTGGGCCAGGAGTCCTAGAGGTCTTGAGGCATCCAGTATGGATGAGCCCCCAGATGTAATTTCACGTTCACAGGACCCTCAGAGACCACCAGGAGACTACTCGATGCAATTGCAAGAGAGCTTTGTTACGAGAACAATCAAACTGGGGACCCAAGTCTCACTGATGCAGCAGTAGACAAGTAGGAACCTGAGCTCTGAGTGAACAGGATTTTTAAAGGGAAAGTCTGTGAGCAGGGGGGTTCCATGGCAGCAAGTACGGGGGGCACAAGCCTTGGCGTTACAGAACTGGGTGAAGTTTAGCAGGGCATGGTGACCTTTTCTGAGGCACACAATCACAAAGGCTAAGGCATATAATCACAATGGCCATTTTTCTAAACCACATCTGAATTTTCCCACTCGATTTCCAACTGATTCCCATTGATTATTGCCAGGGAGTTTGTCTCTATAAAGCATTTATTTTGTTATATTTCCTGGAGGCTGTTGCTAGGAGAGGTAACTTTGTTTTCTGCCAGGTGTACATTCTGTGATATTTCCTGGTACCCGAATTCAGTTCCCAGTCAAGATCTTTATTTCAAAATGGAGTTATATTCAGGTTAAATTAAACTCTTCATTAGCTCTTCTTTGAAAGTCTGGTAGAATTTGGGACTGAAATCTTCTGGCCCTGGGCTTTTTTGGATGGGAGACTGTTGAACTGTTGATGACAACTTCTATTTCCTTGGGGGATAGAGGACCATTTAATTGATTTGCCTGTTCTTGATTCAGAATTGGCAAGTGGAATTGATCAAGAAAATTATCCACTTCATTTAGATTTTCAAATTTTGTGGTGTGTACCCTTTTGAAGTAAGATATAATAATTGTTTGGATTTCCTCAGTATCTGTTGTTATGACCTCCTCCTCATTTCTGATTTTGTTGATTTGGATGGTGTTGGTTTGTCTATCTTGTTGATTTTCTCAAAGAACCAGTTCTTGGTTTCATTGATTCTTTGAATTGTTTTATTTGTTTCTAATTTATTTATTTCAGCCCTGATTTTTATTGTTTCCAGCCATCTACTCCTCTTGGTTATGTGTACTTCTCTTTTTTCCCCCTAAGGCTTTTAGGTGAGCCTATAAGTTGTTTCTTTTTTTTTTTTTTTTTTTCAATGCAGTTTATTCAGGAACCTTGAACAATCATCTGACCCTGGGGAAAGCCAGCCCACAGCTTAAATAGCCTCTGGGTAGCCAACCCAGGCGTGCCACGTGGGCAATGCAGATAGGTCCGCATACACGGAAGCAAGCCAGATCCTCAGCCAGATCCTCAGCCTTAGCCAAATGTGGAATTGTTCGTGACAGAGAGGACTCACCATCGGGAAGGTGGAAGGCAGAAGCCAGCTCCAATTTAAGGCACAGCATTCCGCAGCTCTCTACAGTTCCCCCTTTTTGTTTTAGACGCATCAGGCAAGAGTAGAGGTCTGATCTCTGATATTAGAAATAAATTGGGACTTTGTACAGATGTTCATTTAGGTGTCATCCACCCAAAGAGCATCAGACCTGTCCGATACCTTTTTCTCAGAGGCGGGACCTGGGGTATCAACCCGCATGCAATCAGACATGCTCTTCTCTGGGTCGAAAGCGGCTGACCCTGAGTGCAGTGCTTAGCCTTGCATCCTGAGTGTAACATTTTAGCTTTTTATGGTATCCAACCATGCTTGGGGCGAATGTCCTGCTTCAATGGCTGTAAAGGCCTGAATGATCATGGCTGCATCACACTGTTGTGAGACTCTAATCTTGCATATATACCACAGGCAAACCAAGGAGACCAACACCAGAAGGTCTGCTAACACTCCCATGCCCGCCCATTCCTTCAGATGATTCATGGCTGCAGCAATCCATGATGATAATCCTGTGGCTAATCCTGCGTCCACTCTGGTAGAATTTACTGTGACAATGGCCACTCTCAGCTGCTCCATCGTAGTATCGAATTCTCCAGTCCAATTACCTAAAATATAGCTTGACAATTGTTTAGACAGATTTGCAGCACAGGAAAAATTCTCATGTTGTATGCTAGTGACACAAAGTCCAGCATACTTTCATTGACAGCCAGGTTGAGCGATTTGCCATAGGGTATCAATTTGCTCCTGCAAGAGGTCAATCCTCTGATTGAACACCATCAAGCTTCCTTTTAGTTGAGCATTAATTTCTTTATGTACAACTAAGGCATGAGCTACATTGGCTAAATGATTATTCAGGGTCTGAGCAGTCTGCCCAGTATGACTCATGGCTGATGCCCCGGTGGTAGCTCCAACAGCCGTCAATGAGATGGTAGTAACAATGGTGGCTGTAGTTCCAAGATCCCTTTTCTGTCTGAAGAGAGTCATAGCATGAAGGGCATCAATGGGCACAGGCACCCAGTGAGGCATGCGAGTAACCAGGGCATACCTAAATTTACTAGCATTCCAGCATTGGGCAAAAAAGCAAGTATCATTACCACAATTACTTGGCTCTATCTGGCTAATAATGAATAAAAATGGGGGATATAGACAAACAGGTGTGGGCTTATAGGAAATATTATGAGAAGCCTTAACCCCTCGTTGGAACATCCTGCGTCAGTTCTAGAAGTAGCAGTGGTGGTGTCCGAGGTCTGAGTAGATTCAGGAGACCATTGCCCCCAGGGGCGAGACTTGTTCCATGCCAATTGACTAACTCCATGTTTTCCTCTACTTTTGAAAGTCATTTAAGGTTCTTAAATTATTTTTTCCCTTTTTTTAAAAATTTTTCATCAATTACACTTTATTCATTCTGCATCCCCCCCATAAGCCCCTCCCTCCTCCCCTCCCAGTTCCACCCTCCCTCCTCCCTCTGCTTGCATGCCACTCCCCAAGTCCACTAATAGGGGAGGTTCTCCTCTCCTTTCTGATCTTAGTCTGTCAGTTCACATCAAAAGTGGCTGCATTGTCATCTACTATGGCCTGGTAAGGCTGCTCCCCCCCAGAGGGAGGTGATCAAAGAGCAGGCCAATCAGATTATGTCAGAGGCAGTCCCTCTTCACATTACTATGTAACCCAATTGGACTCTGAACTGCCCTGGGCTACATCTGTGCAGGGGTTCTGGGTTATCTCCATGAATAGAACTTGGGTGGAGTATGAGTCTCTGGGAAGTTCCCTGTGTTCAATTATTCTTCTTCTGTTGCTCTCCTTTTGGAGACCCTGTCCTCTCCAGCTCTTACTATTTCCCAGTTCTTAACTAAAATTCCGTTCACCTGCCCAACAGTTGCCCATCTGGCTCAGCATCTGCTTTGATAGTCTGAAGGGCAGAGGCTTTCAGAGGCCCTCGGTGGTAGGTTCCTAGGTTGTTTCCTGTTTTCTTCTTCTTTGGATGTCCTTTCTCTTTGCCTTTCAGGATGGGGATTGGACATTTTAGTTAGGGTCCTCTCTCTCCTTTAGTTTCTTTAGATGCAAAGGTTTTAGTGGGTTTGTCCTATGTTGTATGTCTATATGAGTGAGTATATACCATGTGTGTCTTTTTGCTTCTGGGACAACTCACTCAGGATGATCCTTTCCAGATCCCACCATTTACCTGCAAATTTCATGATTTCCTTATTTTTCATTGCTGAGTAATATTCCATTGTGTAGATATACCACAATTTCTGCATCCATTCTTCAGTTGAGGGGCATCTGGGTTGTTTCCAGCTTCTGGCTATTACAAATAAAGCTGCTACAAACATGGTTGAGCAAATGTCCTTTTTGTGTACTTGAGCCTCTTTTGGATATATGCCCAGTAGTGGTATGGCTGGATCTTGAGGAAGCACTATTCCTAGTAGTCTGAGAAAGCACCCGATTGATTTCCAGAGTGGTTGTACAAGTTTACATTCCCACTAGCAGTGGAGAAGGGTTCTCCTTTCTCCACAACCTCTCCAGCATGTGTTGTCACTTGAGTTTTTGATCTTGGCCATTCTCATGGGTGTAAGGTGAAATCTCAGGATTGTTTTGATATTAGAATGGCTACTCCTGCTTGCTTCTTGGGTCCATTTGCTTGGAAAGTCGTCTTCCAACCCTTTACCCTCAGGTAATGTCTAACTTTGTGTCTTAGGTGTGTTTCTTGTATGGAACAGATTGCTGGGTTTTGTTTACTTATCCATTCTGTTAATCTGTGTCTTTTTATTGGAGAGTTGAGTCCATTGATGTTGAGAGAGATTAATGACCAGTGGCTGTTAGATCTCTTGATTTTGATGTTGGCTGTGGTCATCAGGTTGTGTGCTTGGTTGCTTTTTGTTTTACTGAAGTGAGGTTATTTATTTCCTGTGTTTTCTTGAATGTAGCTAGCTTTCTTGGGTTGTATTTTCCCTTCCAGTGTCTTCCGTAATGCTGGATTTGTTTGTAGGTATTGTTGAAATTTGTTTTTGTCATTGAATATCTTGTTTTCTCCATCTATGAGGACTGAGAGTTTTGCGGGGTATAGTAGCCTGGGCTGACATCTGTGTTCTCTTAGGGTCTGCATGATATCCGTCCAGGCCCTTCTGGCTTTCATAGTCTCTGTTGAAAAGTCAGGTGTGATTCTAATGGGTTTGCCATTATATGTTACTTGGCCTTTTTCCCTTGCAGCTTGTAGTATTTTTTCTTTGTTCTGTATACTTACTGTTTTGATTATTATGTGGCGGGAGGATTTTCTTTTCTGGTCAAATTTGTTGGGTGTTCTGTAGGCCTCATGTATTCTAATTGGCCTCTCCTTTAGCTTAGGGAAATTTTCTTCAATGATTTTGTTGAAAATATTTTCTGGGCCTTGGAGAAGGGAGTCTTCTTTTTCCTCTATACCTATTATTCTTAGGTTTTGTCTTTTCATATTGTCTTGCATTTCTTGGACAGTCTGTGTCAGGAATTTTTCGGATTTTACATTTTCTTTGACAGATACATCGATTTCTTCCATTGTATCTTCTACACCTGAGATTCTTTCTTCCATCTCTTGTAGTCTGTTGGTTATGCTTACCTCTGTAGTTCCTGTTTTCTTCCCTAGATTCTTCCTTTCCATTATTTCTTCCATTTGTGTTTTCTTTAATTTTTCCAATTCTATCTTCAGGTCTTGAGTTGTTTTGTTTACTTCCTTCACGTGTCTGATTGTACTTTCCTGTTTTTCTTTTAGTTCCTTCAACTCTGTTTCTATCATTTCATTCAGTGTTTTAAGCATTTCCTTTCTAAAGGCCATAAACTGTTTGGCTGCAGCTTCCTCTATTTCTTTACAGATGGCAATATTCTGTTTGAGTTTATCTTCTCTATGTCTTTACGAATCTTATTTGTTTCCTCTGTTATCATCTTCATGATCATACTTGTTAGGTCATCTTCTTGGATTTCAGTTATGGTGGGGTGTCCAGGGCTACTTGCCCCTGGGTAACTGGGTTCTGGAGATGCCATATTGCTCTGTCTCTTGTTGCTTGAGCTTTTACGCTGGCCTCTACCCATTGTGTTATCTTAGGTGTTTGGGGTTATTTTCTGGTGGTTCCTGGGGATCCTGTGGTGGAGAGAATCCCCTTTGCAGAAAGCTGGTTTTTCCTGAAGGATGTCTTCTCAGCTTTTTGGGTATAGTCCCTGGATGGCTGGTGTTTTTTCAGGAGTTGCTCACCTCAGGGATATAGACCTGAGTGGTAACTGTGGTCTTTGTTAGTCGAGAGGGTTCTCCTCTCACCCAGGGAAGTCCTGAGGGCAGCTGCCCTTTTTCTGGGTTTCTTGTTGTAAATTTAATGATCAGCTGCTGTGACCCAGTTGGACATCAAGCGCGCCTCAACTATTTGTGCCTGTGTCTGGAGCACAGCTGAGTGCTGGCGCCTCG
The DNA here is from genome assembly GCF_030254825.1 of Meriones unguiculatus. Lineage (NCBI taxonomy): Eukaryota > Metazoa > Chordata > Mammalia > Rodentia > Muridae > Meriones > Meriones unguiculatus. The sequence continues at coordinate 48,783,071 of NC_083369.1, read as the reverse complement.
GCCCCACTAGACTGCTAGACTTTTTCTAGGGAAGGATTGGGTGATTTAGGTCAGTACAGTTTCCTTCCTTCCCCATGGATTCTCTGGAGACAGGGACTCCCAGTGTCTTTTTTTGCCCTGGTGCACACTGCTCAGTGTCTGCCAGCTGGCTGGCCGCAGAAGCTGCCTGTGCCAGGAGCACAGCTGTGTGATGGCGGCTCAGTCTCTGCCAGCTGTCTGGTGCGCAGAAACTGCCTGTGTCTGCCTTTGCGGCTTTTGGGAGCCTCAGTGGCTCCCTAAGCTGGGTAATTTTCTGGGGACCTTTTCAGATTGGGGGTGAGCTGAGTGCTCTGAGATCAGACCCGCCGTTTCTATCTCTGGAGGCGAATCAGGCGCGCAGGCAGGCAGGGCTCTGTGCCGGAACCTGGGTCCCTGGCTCTGGCTCCGGGCTGGCTCCTGGGGTGCCCGTGGAACCCGCCCGAGTCTTTTCCAGGGGATGTCTGGGTGACCTAAGGCCGGTCCCAATCGTTTCCTGTACCCTGGGGTTATCTCTCGACTGAAAATTCCAGTCTCTGATAGTGTGGTGCCCAAGGTTCAGTCTGGGACCATGACCAGAGACACTGGCTTGTAGCTCTGGGCTGGGGCTGGGGCTGGCGGCCGGCAGCCAAGTGTCTGGCGGAACCGGGATCTCTTCCGTGGTTTAGCCAGGTGAGTTAAAAGCTGATTGAATCCCCCACCGTGGGGTATCCTCTCACCTGGGAAACACAATGACTGTGTTTTATGGCCGAGAGTTCTGATTGCTGGTCACTGTGCTGATCCTGCTGTGCTGCTGCTCAGAATGAGAGTCCTCCCGGCGCTGCCATCTTGCCGCCCCCTATAAGTTGTTTCTAAGAAATGTTTCAAAATTTTTCTTGTAGGCACTTAGGGCTATGAATATTCCTCTGAGTCTTGCTGTCATTGTGTCCTATAAGTTTGAGTAGGTTTTGCTTTCATTTTCATTGAATTCTAGGAAATCTTTGATTTCTATCTTTATTTCTCCCCTGACTCAGCTGTTATTGAGTAGCAAGTTGTTCAGTTTCCATGTGTTTCCAGGCATTTTGCTATTTTTGTTTTTGTTGAGGTCCAGCTTTAGTACATGGTGGTCAGAGAAGATACAAGGGATTATTTCAGTCTTCTTGTATCTGTTGAGGCTTGCTTTGTGATCAACTAGATAGCCTATTTACGAGAAGGTTCCATGAGGTGCTGAGAAAAAGGTAAATTCTTTTGTGTTTAGGTGAAAGGTTGTGTAGATGTCTGTTAGGTACATTTGATTCATGACCTCAGTCAGAGCCATTGTTGCTTTCTTTAATTTCTGTTTTGTTGACCTGTCCTTTTTTGAAAGTGGGGTGTTGAAGTCTTCCACTATTAATGTGTGGGGATCTACTAGTGCTTTAAAGGTTTATTAATGTTTCTTTTACAAATGTGAGTACTTTGTATTTGGGGAAAAGATGCTTAGAATTGTGACATATTCTTGATGGAAACTTCCTTTGATGAGTATGAAATGACCTTCCCCTTCTCTTTTGATTAATTTTGGTTGAAAGTCTATTTTTTTAAATAGTTTTTAAATGGTTGCTTCTTGGGTCCATTTGCTTGGAAAAACTTCTTCCAGTTCTTTACTCTCTATGGCCGAGAGTTCTGATTGTTGTTCATTGTGCTGATCCTGCTGTGCTGCTGCTCAGAATGAGAGTCCTCCTGGTGCAGCCATCTTGCCCCTCCCACACTGCAGTTTTGACTCCCAGTTGTTACAAACTTACAAGCAAGATATTTATGCTGTGTGGAGAGGAAGATCAGACAGAAACAATCAGGGCTTGCAGTGAGGAAAAATAAATAAAAACAGATTTTTCCCTATGTTTTGAAAGGGCTAAAATAGCAGAACTGACTCCATTTTGGTTTTCATACTTCATCCAAGGCTAGCTTATCAGTGGAGTAATTTAGATCAGATCCCACCTTTGAGCTCTGAGAAAAACCAAAGAATGTTCTTGGCAGTTGCAGCTAGACATAGCAACGGAGGCCAACTGATAAAGACAGGGTCAATTAAGGAAAACATAAGTTGTTCTCAAGATTGAAATATTCCTTTAGACAAGCTGTTCCTCTCTGTGGTTTGGCCAGATGCTGTTAACCAATTAGGTCAAAGTACATTTCATTCCTTTACCCTTTGTCAACCATGTAATGCCAAGGCTTGGAAGCCCCTGCTTATGGTTTTGTCCATTAAAAATAAAAATTAAAAAAGAAAAAATAAAACAAACCCTGTTACCTTGGAGCTCGGGGTTGTTTTTTCCCTACTGCTTCATCAGGAGGGATTGTGTCCCAAGCTCATGTTTGTAAGAAGGATTCTCTTGCATTTGCATCGGTCTCCTGTTCCTTGTGGTCTCAGGGGTCTTAAGATCTGAGCATAACAGTTTCTCTTGTCCATTGGTGTATATTGAGGTCAGGTTTGATAAGTTTAGAAACTAGGTGTATCAGGACACAGTTCCCCTGGATGAGGAATCCCAGGCCTGGGTCCAAAGTCTTGTAGGGCCCCGGAGGAAATTGAACTGAGAAGACATAGGCTGTACATGGATCATCATTCATTGGACAGGGTCCATGGTGAAATCTGAGCACAAACATATTCTTTACCTGATACCAAGATTTTCAAGAGAAGCCAAGAGGACAGTAAACCCTGCTGAAAAAGCAAAAACAGACTCAGAGAAGCACTTAAGCCAAGTTAGAGAACTCACCAATTGTCAGTGTTGGATGGAGTGCCGAGCAGTATGGACCAGAAAGCAAATAGATCTGTTACAGATGTTGTTATGCCTAGATCATGAGACTCCCAAGAGACCACCAGAAACATGAGTCTGATGAAAGCACACAAGAGTCTTTATTCAAGCTGGAGCTTTGGCCGCCAATCATCCCTGATGTATTAGTTCAGAAAGAGCAGCTCTAAGCCTCAGGAGGGCAGAGTTTTTAAAGGGAAAAACAGCAAGAGGGGAATTCCAAGCCTTGGTGTTACAGAATTTGGTAAAAGGGGAGGAGATAGATTGAGATAGATTGACCTTTAAGCTAATTGGTTCAGGCCAGTTGGCCAAACTGCAAGGGGCAAACAGACTACTGAAAAGGAACATCTTGACCTAGGAACTATGTATGTACTTTTGTTTCACTGTAGGTTCCCAGATGCAGGGCCTGATTATTCTTGCCAAGTTCCTCCTGTGGGCCCACTTGCTCTTGCCAAATTTCTCCTGTGATTTTTCATTTTCTAGTTTCTTTCTGTGGGTTTTTTAACTGCTAAGTTCCTGGTTACTTGAACTTGAGTCACTTAAAGTACAGGACCATTCAAAATGGTTTCTGAAAAACATGATGGAGTTAGTTCTGCTCTTGCTCTCTCAATGTAAGAAGAAACAAAATCCCAGTGTGACCAGACAACAGGAGAGTCCCTCAAGGTCATGGCACCAATGTTATAAAATATAATGCAGGGAAGGGTTACTTTTGGTAGGCTGAATAGAGGTGCGCCTTTCAGAAATGATGCCATGTAAAAGATCTGGTGTAAAAGAGGTTTATTGGGGAAGAGTAGAGGAGTGAGAAAAAGGAATAAAGGTATGTAAAAAATAAAGTATGTATAATAAAGTATGTATGTAATAAAGTGTGTAGAGGAAATTTAATCCAGCAGCATGGCTACTCTAGGTGGAATACAGACAAACCCTTACTACACACCCTTAGTACAAACCTTTATTCCTTCTGGCTGGAATATAGATATGCCCTTAGTACAAACCCTTAATCCCAAACAATGAAGGTAAACCTAATTGGTAGGAGGAAGCAGCCAGGTTTGAATTTGTTTGTGAGTTCTTTGCAGATCATAAGAGGAAGTTGAAGCCAGAGAGCAGCATAGAGAGAAAAAAAAAAAAAAAAAAAAAAAAACAAAAAAACAAAAAAACAAAAAACCCAACAAAACAGCAGTATTACTAGGATAGTTTCATAGAGACAGGCTGAAGAGAAAAGAAGCTAGACACAGGGGATTCCAAGATGACGGGGAGCAGAGCGCACCATTTTGGAGAGGCAGAAGACATGAATCTCCGTAATTGGTGAGTGGAGAGTCGATCAAAGCTAGAATTTGGACTGTGGGGCTTTCTAAAGGAGAGGGGCCACCACAGAAGCGTGAAGTGCTAGTAGATTTAGATCGGGCGTGGACTTCTCCGGGAAGGAAATAGGGTGCCTCCCTTGCCCGGGCGTCCCACGGGGAAACCCGCACACAGCACCAGGCAGCTGAGCACAAAACTCACATCCAGGAGATCAAGGCAGCAGAGACAGTGCTCCGGGCCCCTTACAACAGTGGTCTACTGTAACCACCCATTGAACACCCAACCCCTCCTGGGACACATCCTACTCAGGGCCCTCCGGTCCTGAGGATCATCCCCTCCCCCATCCCGCTGACCTGATCCCGCGGCTTAGACCACAGCAGGAAGTGCAGCAGAGCTCACGCCCCAAGCGGCCAGAGCTCAATAACCCTAGAAACCTCCTCACAGGAGGAGCACAGGCCCAATCACAGAGCTCCAACCACTGAGTGTTAACCATAGAGACTCAGATCCACAATACAATTCTTTCTGGATACCAAAGCCGCAAAGCTCAGTGCCTGGGACCCAAGACGGGCTGAGGCAGGGAGGCAAGGCTCCAGACCCCGCAGCCACAGCGGAGAGCAATAACGACCAGCTGAACGCCACCACTCAGAGGAGAACACACCCGACCTAGAGCCCTCTCACCGAGCTCTTGACCTGCAGAACACACTCCCCACTACCACCACCACCTGGCTCTACAGGAGTGCACTCACCGCCGAAATTCCACCCCGCCAGAGCGCACGCCCAATGCAGTGCTAGCCACAGAGACTCAGACCCACAGTACAACCCTTCCCAGATCCCAAGCCTGCAAGTGGCAGCACAGACTACACAGGGCGGCCCAGCCAGTGACTGTATGGGCCATCCAACCCCTCAGTGGCAGAAAACCAGCTGAATAGACACCAAAGACCAGCAGACCTGTAAAATCAATACGCGTACACATTCTTCAACAGCGCTTGCGATCCCTTAGAGCCTGCAACAACTTCAGTGCCTGCAAAGCACACTTCTCACACACTGAAGGCCTCTTCATTCACCAACACTCTGTCCCTTAGGACACACCCACAAGCACACGCTCAAACACACGCTACCCAGCATTTGCCCTTCTGTGCCTGCGAACTTTCCTTCTACAGGTATAGCTGAATAACCAACGCACACACTGAAACCACTAGACTTCACTAGACCTTCATTCTCCTGAAGAATTCTCCAGATACCAGAGAAAAACCAGTCTGACTTGCAGAATCCAGAAACAGACAGTGAACACGACAGTTAACCAAATGGCCAGAGGTCGGTGAAAGAACACAACCAACACAAACCAAGATATCATGGCTTCACCGGCAACCTCCAAAATTATTGGACACTCCAACTCAGCAGAAACAGAAAAAGAAAATGATTTTAAAGCTATGATTATCCAGTTATTTGAGGCACATAAAGAGGAAACCAAAAAATCGCTCAGAGAAATAGTCATAGAGATTCAAACAGTTAAAGAGGATACAAAAAAATCCCTTAACGATTTGGCCTCCCAAATAGAAACAAAGACAAACGAGGTGAATGAAGAAGCTCTTAAAGAAACACATGCAAATATAGCCAAACAATTGGAGGCAGAAGCAGAGGCACTAAGAGAGGAAACAAACAAAAAAAAATAGAGTCCATCAGGAGACACAGGAATCCACACTCAAACAGATGAAGGAAATGTTGCAAGACATGAAAACAGAATTAGAATCAATAAAGAAAACACAAACTGAGAAAACCCTGGAACTGAAGAACTTAGAGAAAAGAGAAGAAATCTCAAAGGTAAGCATCACTAATAGAATTCAAGAGATGGAAGAGAGAATCTCGGGTGTTGAAGATACACTCACAGAAATTGATACTTCTCTCAAAGCAAAAATAAAATCAGAAAAATCCCAAACACAAACCATCCAAGAAATCAAGGATGCCATGAAAAGGCAAAATATAAGAATAATAGGAATTGAAGAAGAAGAGGAGTCCAGGTTGCAAGGTCCAGAAAATACTTTCAAGAAAATCATAGAAGAAAATTTTCCCAACCTAAAGAAAGAGATGTCCACAAACATACAAGAGGCCTACAGAACACCAAATAGACTAGACCAGAGAAGAAACTCCTCACGCCACATCATAGTCAAAACACTTAATCTACAGAACAAAGTAGGCTTCATCCCAGGCATGCAAGGGTGGTTCAACATAAGGAAATCCATCAATGTAATCCACCACATAAACAAACTGAAGGAGAAAAACCACATGATCATCTCCTTGGAGGCCGAAAAAGCATTTGACAAAGCCCAACACCCATTCATGTTTAAAGTATTGGAGAGATCAGGGATACAAGGCACATATTTAAACATAGTAAAGGCAATATACAGCAAGCCTACAGCCAACATCAAACTCAATGGAGAGAAACTTATATCAATCCCACAGAAATCAAGGACAAGACAAGGCTGCCCACTCTCTCCATATCTCTTCAACATAGTACTTGAAGTCTTAGCCAGAGCAATAAGACAACTAAAGGAGATCAAGGGGATACACATTGGAAAGGAAGAGGTCAAAGTGTCACTATTTGCAGATGATATGATAGTATACATGAGTGACCCCAAAAATTCAACCAGAGAACTCCTTCAGCTGATAAACACCTTCAGAAAAGTGGCTGGATACAAAATCAACTCAAAAAAATCAGAAGCCCTCCTGTATACCAAAGACAAAAGGGCCGAGAAAGAAATTAGGGAAACAACACCCTTCACAATGGCCACTAATAACATAAAGTACTTTGGGGTTACACTAACCAAGCAAGTGAAAGACCTGTTTGAGAAAAACTTCAAGTCTCTGAAGAAAGAAATTGAAGAAGATCTCAGAAGATGGAAAGATCTCCCATGCTCATGGATTGGTAGATTTAACATTGTGAAAATGGCCATACTGCCAAAAGCAATCTACAGATTCAATGCAATTCCCATCAAAATACCAACTCAATTCTTTTCAGACCTTGAAAAAAAGATTCATATCGAGAAACAAAAAACCTAGAATCTCCAAAACAACCCTATACAACAACAGATCATCTGGAGGTATCTCCATTCCCGATCTCAAGCTGTACTACAGAGCAATAGTAATAAAAACTGCATGGTATTGGCATCGAAACAGAAAGGAGGATCAATGGAACTGAATTGAAGACCCAGAAATAAACCCACGTACCTATGAATACTCAATTTTTGACAAAGCAGCCAAAACCATTCAATGGAAAAAAGATAGCATCTTCAACAGATGGTGCTGGTCTAATTGGATGTCTACATGCAGAAAAATGAAAATAGATCCACATTTGTCACCCTGCACAAAACTAAAGTCCAAGTGGATCAAAGACCTCAACATAAAACCAGATACGCTAAATCTGTTAGAAGAAAAAGTAGGGAACAGCCTAGAACTCAAAGTCCATGAGAGGATAAAACCTAGAACCTCTGCTCGGATGTGACCCGTGATAGCTCAGTAATCAATTGGTTTCCCATAGTAAGGGGAACAAGGACTATTTCTAACAGGAACTCAATGACTTCCTCTTTGACCTCCCCACCTCCCAAGGGAGGAGCAGTACTGTTAGGCCACAGAGGAGGACTTTGCAGCCAGTCCGGAAAATACCTGACAAAAGCAAGTCATATGAAAGGGGAGGAGGTTCTCCCTATTAGTGGACTTGGAAAGAGCAGGGAGGAGATGAGGGAGGGAGGGTGGGATTGGGGAGGGAATGAGGGATACAGCTGGGATACAGAATTAACAAAATGTAACTAATGAGAAAAATAAAATTATGGAAAAAAAAAAGAAAAGATCATTCTGAGTGAAGTATCCCAGAAGGAGAAAGACAAACATGGTATATACTCACTTATATAGACCTACAACATATGAAAAACATAAAGAAATCTAAACACCTAAAGAAGATAATCAAGAAAGCAGACACGGGCGAAGATGATCAATGCTCATTTAGAAAGACAAATGGGATGTACATTGAACGTATGATAGGAGTCTACTGCAAAAGGCATCTGAAAGACTCTACCTAGCAGTGTTTCAAAGCAAAGACTCATGACCAAACCTTTGGCAGAGTACAGGGAATCATAAGAAAGAAGGGGTGTTAGTCTGATGGGGAAGGGATAGGAGCTCCACAAGGACCAAATATATCTGGGCACAGGGTCTTTTCTGAGACTGACATTCAACCAAGGACCATGTATGGATATAACCTAGAACCTCTGCTCAGATGTAGCCTGTGGTAGCTCAGTAACCAATTGGTTTCCCCAAGTGAGGGGAACAAGGACTATTTCTAACAGGAACTCAATGACTGGCTCTCTGGCCTCCCCACCCCCAAGGGAGGAGCAGTCCTGTTAGGCCACAGAGGAGGGCTTTGCAGCCAGTCCTGAAGATACCTGATAAAACAGGATCAGATGAATGGGGAGGAGGTCCCCCTCTATCAGTGGACTTGGAAAGGGGCACGGTGGAGATGAGGGAGGGAGGGAGGGACTGGGAGGGAATGAGGGATCGGGACACGGCTGGGATACAGTTAATAAAATGTAACTGATAAGAAAAAAATAAAATTAAATAAAAAAAGACAAAAAAAGAAGAAGCTAGACACAGGTGAAGATAGAATGAGCCAGAGAATGAGACAGAGCCAAAAATGAGAAAAGATTGCTAGAGTTAGTTTGAGGACAGAGCAATTCAGTTGGAAGCTATGTGAAGTCGGTTTGAAACAGCTTGAAGAGGCATCTGAGCCAGAAGACCTGAGTTGAGACAGCTACCCAGACTTCAGAAAGAACAAGTAAGGGAGAGGTTATTCAGTAGTAAGTTTCAGATGCTGAAAGTATTATTAAGCCTAGATTAAATTGTATGGAAGATAGAAGAATCCAGGACTAGGCCTAAGTTACCAAGAAAGCAGCAAGCCTCTGAGATTACAATTACATCAGGCAAATAAAAGTTACTTTTACACAAGTGGGCATATAAACAGGCAGACAGACAAGGAACAGAGACATGAGGACAGAGAGAGATGGGTAGAGAGGGAGAGAGAGGGTGTACATGCTGGGAATACAGAGGTTGGTCAGATAGTTTTATGGACACAATATACAAAGGATTTTTTTAGGTAGCATTCAAGGACTTCCATTCCTAGCTCATGAAGACATCTCCATTCCTGTTTCCCTAAGATGTCTTTGTTCTAGTCAGAGATTTCTACTACCACCTTAGTGGATGCACTCTGTTTCTACCAAGTATTTCTCTGTGCCTTTCTATCTATGTAAAATTAATTAATTCTTCAGCACATTGACTAATCTTAATAGTTAAGAAATATTAGCAATATCAATCCAGTGTTATATATCACTTCTGAACTGTTCCTCTAACTTGGAACTGAATGTCAATATGCCTTGAAGGGATGTGCTTTGTTCCTGATGTCTACATTGCTAATTTTAACAGTTATGGTTAGCATTTATTTAAATCATCTAACGAACGATTTTTTGAAGAATTCTAGTAAAATAAATACAAATAAAAGTGTCAGTCTTTTCCTCCTCCATCCTTCCCTCATTCTTTCTTTTTCTTTTTTTCTTTGAAGCTCATGGCAGACTTTCAACTTGCTATGTAGATGCTAGTGAACTCCAATGTGCAGTTCTCTGTCTACACTGCTCAAATGCTGGATTCCAGGTTGGCAATTGGACCTCTCTTGGCTTAGGTAGTCATAGTCTTTCATTTCACAGGAATGAATTTTTATGAATAGTATGATTTAATAGTGATGCTTAAAATTACATTTATTTTTTCTCAATAAAAATATGTGTGTATTGTGTTTATGACAAAGCCTTTGATGTATAATTAAAATAAATCCCACTATCAGGTCTTTTGTTATAAAAATAGTAAAATATCTTTGTTTACATTGAATTTTCAAAGAGAATCTTTGATACATTCATTCTGTACAATCTCCCAAGCTTAGAAGTTCTCTGTATCAGAGAATTTTGTATTTCTTAACTGCCAAATGAATATTTCATATTTGTAATAAGCAGAGATGTTACTCTTTTTTTATTGGATAGGGAAAAACTCATCTTTGATAATCCCACATTGTTTATCAAACCACCTTGAAAGTGTTGCCTCCTTGCTTTTCTTATTGACTAATTATAATTTGAATATGTTTTGGCACCATCTTATAGTACAGAACCTTATTTTAGATGTCTAATGTAGCAAACTTGTCCTCTTTCATTTTCTTTAAAGTAAAACCCTTTGAAAATGTTAGGATTTGAAGTGTTTCTGAGAAATATGGTTCTCTAACAAAATTTTAAAAATTAACAGGCTGTGTGTGTGTGTGTGTGTGTGTGTGTGTTTAGGTAGAGAGGTAGGTAGGGTAAAGTAATTGGGAAGAAAGAAGACTACGGAGCAATACAGAAGACTAATGTGGGATATACTGCAGTAAAATTTCTGTTAAAGGGTGCAGGAACAGTTTGTCATTAATATGCATATCAGACAACATCATAGTAGTTGCCTGGAAACAAGTAATTAGGAGTCAAATAATGAAAAGACTGATTCCCCTTCAACTTTAAAACTACTAGAAAAATGGATAGTGACCAAATTAACTCATGGAATTCAGTGCTACGAAACGGGCTTCTAAAAAAATAAACATACTTTTTTATAGTGTTTTTTTATTTTTATTTTTTATTATTAGTTAAGTTTTATTAACTCTGTATACCAGGCTCCTTCATTTCCTCTCAATCTTTCCCTCCCTCCCTCCCTCCATCCCTCATCTCCTCCATGCCCCTTTCCAAGTCCACTGATTGGGGAGGACCTCCTCCCCTTTCATCTGACCCTGATTTATCAGGTATGTTCAGGATTGGCTGCAAAGTCTTCCTCTTTGACCTAGCAGAACTGTTCCTCCATTGTGGGGTGGGGAATTGGTTTCCCATAAACATACTTTTAGTTATCCTGTCACCTTAGCATTTTTTCAATGAGATACTGAGAATCAGTATTAATTAACATTCCAAAAATTTTGAAAAATACAATGGGAAAAGCTTAAATAAATGCTTTATGGGACCATTTGACATCATATCAATGAGAAGGTATCTCTTAGGACAACCTTTCTTATGACACATGATCATGGCATGCTGAAATATTCTGTACTGTTGAGAGAAGTGCCTGTTAATGTGACAGTTTAAATAAATGCTTAAAAGAGTCCCTGTAACAGAAACATGAAACTTCAGAAATGACTTCTCAATGTTCAGAGTGAATGATATAATGCTGCTCTGGGGTTTCCGGTGGAAGATACAAGAATATTATACAGTGAGATGAGAAGGTCGCTCTGGTTAATGCACTTCCTTGTAAGCACAGAAGATATTCCATGTATTAAACTTGACAGGACGAATGCATATGCTTTTACAGAAGGTAGTATAACATATAAGTGTGATGGGAAACAAAAAACAAAACAAGAAAAGAAACTGGTCCAGAAATTCTAACATTTTTTGCTCAAAAATAAAACTTATTAGTGATCCTTTATTTTTAATGTAGTTAAATGTCTATTTTTAAGCACTAGACACTTCTGTATTGAACTAATATATTCTGGGCTTACTACTACATAACCTTAAAGGTACTATTTATCCAACAAGCATTTACCAGTTATATAATGAGAATATATTCTGTCCAAGGTCCTATGTAAAAAGGTATGAAAGTGATAAAACTTCAGGGCATGAAATTTGGTGCCCATGGTCTAGTGAAGAATAAAGTATGTGAGTTCTATGAGTGCACAATTGTCATAGTTCAATGAACTTGTATAGCACAATGTTGCACAATAGTTTCCCGAAATGTAGAAGAAGTAATACATTATTATCACTCAGAGAACATGGAAAAAATTCAATTTTCTCAAATTGGGTTTAAAATCATGAATGGGGGGGCAGAGCCAAGATGGGACTAGCACACACAGTTTCTGCGCTGTGGAAGAGCTAAACTTCTGAGTTGGTGAGTGGAAGGACCTCTAACACAGGAAAACAATGGTGAGGCTTTCAAAACAACAGGGAACATTGCAGGAGGTGAAAACTTTGGTCTCTCCTCACCCGGGGACTTGTTTGGGGAAGGTGAGTAACGATCCTTTGATCTCCCTCACTCCCCTCCCCCAGACCTCCCTCCTCCTAGGGAAAGCAGACTCATCTTTCTCAGCGCAGACCTAACTGCCTGGGGTCTGCAGCCACTGAGGCAGAGCTCCAAGCCCTTTAGCGGCAAATGCCAGCAGTACCTGTCCCAGAGTCCAAGATTCACGAGGCGGCTGCACCATCCTCCCAGGGCCCGAGTCTGCTAGACACCATACTAGCTCCACAAGATCAGGAAAACTGAGGGTACGGCCCGCCCAATCCCACAGTGACAGAGAATACACTATATACTCACCAAAACCAGGCAGAAACACCATACAAGCTGGGCACACCAGGCACTGGGCCTCCCAAGCTTGGAGAACACAGTGAAAAGACCCCAGGACTTCCCAGAAAGCATCTAGACTAGCAACCCAGTCTCCAGTTACAGCAAGACTTTCTAACCTGGCGGCAGAGAAGCACTGAGCTGGCGGGGCACATCAGCCCTCCAGTTTAAGACTAACTAGGGCCAAACCAGAGAACAGAGAGCCTGGTTACCCTGATCCCTACTGATGTGACCACCTTGAAATCTCCAGCTGCAGCAAGACCTCATAACCTGACAGTGACAGCAGCATGGAGCTGGCAGAGCACATCAAAGAAGCAGGGCCAAACCAGAGAGCAGAAAGCCTGGATACCCTGATCTCTGCCAAGTGACCTGCCTGTAAGTGAGTGCACACTTGAGAATCTGCAGAACCCCAGATCCCGGGTACTTCTAAAACAGAAGCCAGGCATCGAACCCCTCCCACCCATATACCCACTTTGGGAAACAGAGGAGCACTTGGGACATTGAAGTTCCTGCTCTGTGGGTCTAATTGAGGAGTTAAGGCAGTTAATGCCAGAAATGGTGCTGCGATCATCACTAGCACCTGCGACATATACAGTGGAGAGCCCCTCCCACACACTCAAGGGTTAAAAATTAGCCATCACTATGTCCCTCGAGACACAAGTTCATGCACACTTACACACACACACACAAGCTTGCATTTGCCCCTTTTGTGCCTGCATACATTTCTCCCACAGGTACAGCTATTCCTCAGCACACACTAAGGACACAGGACCTCTCTCAGCTTCCTGAAGAACTCTCCAGACACAAGACATAGACAGTACCAGTCTGATATGCAGAATCCAAAAACAAACAGGGAAGGTTTCAGATAAGCCAATGGCCAGGTGTAGGTGAAAGAACACTTCCAACATAAGTCAGGACATCATGACTTCACCAGCAAACCCCAAAATCGATGGATACACCAATTCAGCAGAAGCACAGGAAAATGATTTTAAAGCCATGCTTGCCCAATTATTTGAGGCTCATACGGAGGAAATGAACAAATCTTTCAAAGAGATGGCCAGTCAATTGGAGGTAAAGAAAGAAGAAATAGACAAAATCCTTAAAGAAATACAGGAAAACATAGCCAAACAAATAGAGGCACAAGTAGAGATAAAATTAGTGACATATAAAAAGGAAATGAACAAAGAAATAGAGACCATAGTAGAGACACAGGAATCCAAATTCAAACACATGAAAGAAATGGTGTAAGGCATGAAAACAGAATTAGAATCAATAAAGAAAACACAAATTGAGAAAACGCTTGAGCTGGAGAACTTGGAGATAAGATCAGGAACCACAAAAGTAAGCATCACCAACAGAATATGAGAGATGGAAGAGAGAATCTCTGGAGCTGAAGACACACTTGCAGAAACTGATACTTATCTCAAAGAAAAAGTAAAAACAGAAAATTTCCAATCACAAAATATCCAAGAAATCAAGGACATTATGAAAAGACAAAATCTAAGAATAGGAATTGATGAAAAAGAAGACTCCAGGCTCCAAGATCCAGAAAATATTTTCAAGAAAATCATAGAAGAAAATTTTCCCAGCCTAAAGAAAGAGATGTCCATAAATATACAAGAGGCCTACAGAACACTAAATAGATTAGACCAGAAAAAAAAAAAAAAAACATCAAGTCACATCATAGTCAAACACTAAATCTACAGAAAAAAGAAAAGATATTAAAAGCAGCAAGGGAAAAAGGCCAAGTAACATATGAAGGTAGACCTATGAGAATCACACTGGACTTCTCATCAGAAACTATGAAAGCCAGAAGGGCCTGGGCAAGTATCATGGAGACTCTAAGAGATCACAAATGTCAACCCAGACTACTATACACTGCAAAGTTTTCAATCAACATAGATGGAGAAAACAAAATATTCCATGACAAAACTAAATTTACGCAATATCTACACAGCAAACCAACCCTACAGAAGATACCTGAAGGAAAATTCCAATCCAACGAAAACAACTTCATCCAAGTAAACAGGGCATACAGATAATATCCCAACAAAAATGAAAAAAAAAAAAAAACAAGCAATGAAACAGGCTTAGATCACCAACTCCATTGCAAAAGGAACTAACATGCATTGGTCACTATTATCTATCAATATCAATGGACTCAACTCGCCAATAAAAAGACACAGACTAAAAGAATGGTTACACAAACAGGATCCAATATTCTGTTGCATCCAAGAAACACACCTCTGCAACAAAGATAAACAATACCTCAGAGTAAAGGGCTGGAAAACTGTTTTTCAAGCAAATGGTTCCAGAAAACAAGCTGGAGTAGCCATCCTAATATCTAATAAAATAGACTTTCATCCAAAGTTAATAAAAAAAGATAAAAAGGGCCACTATATTCTCATCAAAGGAAAAATCCACCAAGAGGACATCACAATCTTGAATATCTATGCCCCAAATACAAGAGCACCTACATTCGTAAATGAAACATTATTAAAGCTTAAATCATACATTGATCCTAGTACCTTAATAGTGGGAGACTTCAACACCCCACTCTGATCAAGGGACAGATCAACTAGACAGACACCAAATAGGGAAATAAAAGCACTCACAGAATCCCTAAATCAAATGGACCTAATAGACATCTATAGATCTTTTCACCCAAACTCAAAAGAGTACAACTTCTTTTCAGCACCGCATGGAACCTTCTCCAAAATAGACCATATATTGGGTCACAAAGCAAGCCTCAACAGATACAAAAGGATAGAAATAATCCCTTGTATACTATCTGACCACCATGGACTACGGGTGGACAACAATAAACAACAGAAACAACAAAAAGCCAACACGCACATGGAAACTGAACAACTTACTACTCAATGACAGCTGGGTTAAGGAAGAAATAAAGAAAGAACTTAAAGACTTCCTAGAATTCAATGAAAATGAAAGCACAACATACCCAAATTTATGGGATACATTGAAAGCAGTGCTCAGAGGTAAATTTATAGCACTAAGTGCTTGAAAGAAGAAATTTGTAACATCACAAGCAAATTAATGGCCCAACTGAAAACCCTAGAAAAAAAAAGAAGCAGATGCACCCAAGAGGAGCAGACGGCTGGAAATAATCAAACTCAGGGCTGAAATCAGTCAATTAGAAACAAATAAAACTATTCAAAGAATCAATGAAACAAAAAGCTGGTTCTTTGAGAAAATCAACAATAGACAAACACTTAGCCAAACTAACTAAAAAGCAGAGCCATACTATCCAAATCAGCAAAATCAGAAATGAAAATGGGGACATAACTACAGACACTGAGGAAATCCAAACAATTATTAGGTCATACTACAAAAACCTATATGCCACAAAATGTGAAAATCTAAATGAAATGGATAATTTTCTTGAAAGTTTCCATCTACCAAAATTAAGTCAAGATCAGGTAGAAAGACTGAATAGCCCTATATCTGCCAAGGAAATTGAAGCAGTCATTAAGTGTCTCCCCTCGAAAAAAAACCCTGGACCAGATGGCTTCAGTGCAGAATTCTACAAGTCTTTCAAAAAAGAGCTAACACCAATTCTCCTCAAACTTTTCCACAAAATATAAACAGAAGGAAACACTACCAAACTCATTCTATGAAGCCACAGTCACCTTGATACCTAAAGCACACAAAGATCCAACAAAAAAAAAAAAAGAGAACTTCAGACCTATCTCTCTTAGGAACATTGATGCAAAAATACTCAATAAAATACTTGCAAACTGAATCCAAGAACACATCAAAGATAGCATCCACCATGACCAAGTAGGCTTCATCCCAGGCATACAAGAGTGGTTCAACATATGGAAATCCATCAATGTCATCCACCACATAAACAAACTGAAGGAGAAAAACCACATGATCATCTCTTTAGGTGACAAAAAGCATTTGACAAACTCCAACACCCATTCATGTTTAAAGTCTTGGAGAGATCAGGGATACAAGGCACATACCTAAAAATAGTAAAGGCAATATACAGCAAGCCTATAGCCAACATCAAACTCAATGGAGAGAAACTTAAATCAATCCGACTGAAATCAGGGAAATGCAAATCAAAATGACCCTGAGATTTCACCTTACACCCATCAGAATGGCCAAGATGAAAAACTCAAGTGAGAACACATTCTGGAGAGGTTGTGGAGAAAGGGGAACCCTCCTTTACTGCTAGTGGGAATGTAAACTGGTACAACCACTTTGGAAGTCAATCTGGTGCTTTCTCAGACAATTAGGAGTAGTGCTACCTCAAGACCCAACTATAGCACTCCTAGGTATATACCCAAAATTTGCTCAAGTACACAACAATGACATTTGTTCAACCATGTTTGTAGCGGCTTTATTTGTAATAGCCAGAACTTGGAAACAACCCAGATGTCCATCAACGGAGGAATGGATACAGAAATTGTATTTTTACACAATGGAATTCTACTCAGCAATCAAAAAGGAGGAAAGCATGAAATTTGTAGGCAAATGGTGGGATCTAGAAAAGATCATTCTGAGTGAAGTATCCCAGAAGGAGAAAGACAAACTTGGTATATATTCGCTTATATAGACCTACAAGATTTGATAAACATAATGAAATCTAAACACCTAAAGAAGATAATCAAGAAGGTGGACATGGGTGAAGATGATCAATCCTCATTTAGAAAGACAAACGGGATGTGCATTGAATGTATGACAGGAGTCTACCGCAAAAGGCATCTGAAAGACTCTAAATAGCAGTGTTTCAAAGCAGACACTAACATTCATAACCAAACCCTCGGCAGAGTGCAGGGAATCATATGAAAAAAGGGGAGTTAGTATCATATGGAAAGGATAGGAGCTCTACAAGTACCAAATATATCTGGGCACAGGGTCTTTAATGAGACTGACACTCAACCAAGGACTATCTATAGAAATAACATAGAACTTCTGCTCGGATGTGGCCCGTGGTAGCTCAGTAACCAAGTAGTTTCCAAAGTAAGGGGAACAAGAACTATTTCTAACAGTATCTCAAGGGCAGGCGCTTTGACCTCCCAAGGGGAGGAGCAGTCCTGTTAGGCCACAGAGGAGGACTTTGCAGCCATCCCTGAAGATACCTGATAAAACAGGGTCAAATGAAAGGGGAACAGATCCTCCTCTATCAGTGGACTTGGAAATGGGCAGGGAGGAGACCAGGGAGGGAATGAAGGAGCGGGATACAGCTTGGACACAGAGTTAACAAAATGTAACTAAAAAGAAAAAGAAAAATTAAAAACAAACAAACAAACACATTAAATCGGCTAGAAAAAAGTGTGAAAGACCCTAGAACTTATTGGTACAGGAGAAAACTTCTAGAAATCAATCTGGCGCTTTCTCCGACAACTAGGAATAGTGCTTCCTCAAGATCTAGCCATACCACTCCTAGGTATATATCCAAAAGAGGCTCAAGTACACAAAAAGGACTTACCAAAGCTGAATCAGGACCAGGTAAATCAATTAAATAGTCCTATAACCCCGAAAGAATTAGACGTGGTCATCAAAACTCTCCCATCCAAAAAAGGCCTAGGACCAGATGGCTTCAGCGCAGAATTCTACAAGACCTTCAAAGAAGAGCTAACACCAATTCTCTTCAAACTATTCCACAAGATAGAAACAGAAGGAATATTACCAAACTCATTCTATGAAGCCACAGTCACCTTGGTACCTAAACCTCACAAAGACTCAACAAAGAAAGAGAATTTCAGGCCAATCTCCCTTATGAACATTGATGCAAAAATACTTAACAAAATACTTGCATACCGAATACAAGAACACATCAAAGATATTATCCACTATGACCAAGTAGGCATCATCCCAGGTATGCAGGGGTGGTTCAATATATGGAAATCCATCAATGTGATCCACCATATTAACAAACTGAAAGAAAAAAAAAACACATGATCATCTCCCTAAATGCTGAAAAAGCCTTTGACAAAATCCAACATCCATTCATGTTTAAAGTATTGGAGAGATCTGGGATAAAAGGCACATATGTAAACATAGTAAAGGCCTATACAGCAAGCCTATAACCAATATCAAACTCAATGGAGAAAAACAAGGCAATCCCACTGAAATCAGGAACAAGACAAGGCTGCCTACTCTCTCCATCTCTTCAACATAGTTCTGGAAGTCCTTGATAGAGCAATAAGACAGTTGAAGGAGATCAAGGGGATACAGATTGGAAAGGAAGAAGTCAAATTATCACTATTTGCAGATGATATGATAGTATATGTGAGCAACCCCAAAAACTCTACCAGGGAACTTCTACAGCTGATAAATACCTTCAACAGGTGGCCGGATACAAAATTAACTCAAAAAATTCAGTAGCACTCCTGTATACAAAAGACAAAAGGGCTGAGAAAGAAATTAGGGAAACAACACCCTTCACAATAACCACAAATGACATAAGGTTCCTCGGAGTAACCTTAACTAAGCAAGTCAAAGACGTGTATCAAAAAAATTTCAAGTCTCTGAAGAAAGAATGAGAAGGAGATATGAGAAGATGAAAAGATCTCCCATGCTCATGGCTTGACAGGATTAATATAGTATAAATGGCCAACTTACCAAAACAATTTAATGCAATTCCCATCAAATTGCCAACACAATTCTTTACAGACCTGGAAAGAAAAATTCTCAACTTTGTGTGGAATAATAAGAAACCCAGAATTGCTAAAACAATCCTCTACAATAAAAGATCTTCTGGAGGTATCTCCATCCTTGATCGCAAGCTGTACTACAGAGCAACATTTAAAAAAACTGCATGAGGGACTGGGAGGGAATGAGGGATCGGGACACGGCTGGGATACAGAGTTAAAAAAATGTAACTGATAAAAAAATTAAAAAATAAATAAAATAAAATAAAATACATTAAAAATCAAAATGGTAAATATAAAAAAAAACTGCATGATACTGGCATAGAAACAGAATGGTGGGCGGATCAATGGAACCGAACAGAAGACCCAGAAATAAACCCACACACTTATGGACACCTGATTTTTGACAAAGATGCCAAAACCATACAATGGAAAAAAGATAGCATCTTCAACAAATGGTTCTGGTCCAACTGGATGTCTACATCTAGAAAAATGAAAATAGATTCATACTTTTCACCCTGCACAAAACTGAAGTCCAAGTGGATCAAAGACCTCAACATAAAACCAGACACATTAAATTGGCTTGAAAAAAAAGTGGGGAAGACCCTAGAACTCATTGGTACAGGAGAAAATTTCCTGAACAGAACACCAACTGCACAGGATTTGAGAGCAACAATCAATAAACGGGACCTCATGAAACTGAAAAGCTTCTGTAAAGGAAAGGACACCATCATCAAAACAAAGCGACTGCCTACAGATTGGGAAAGAATCATCACCAACCCTTTATCTGACAGAGGACTCATATCCAGTATATATAAAGAACTAAAGAAGCTGAAAAGCAGCCAACCAAGTAATCCACTTAAAAAATGGGGAACAGAGCTAAACCGAGAATTCTCTGCAGAGGAATATAGAATGGCAGAGAAGCACTTAAAGAAATGCTCAACCTCATTAGCCATTAGGGAAATGCAAATCAAAACAACCCTGACATTTCACCTTACACCCATCAGAATGGCTAAGATAAAAAACTCAAGTGACAACACTTGCTGGAGAGGTTTTGGAGAAAGGGAAATTCTCCTCCATTGCTGGTGGGAATGTAAACTTGTACAACCACTTTGGAAATCAATCTGGCGCTACATCAGACAATTAGGAATAGTGCTTCCTCAAGACCCAGCGATACCACTCCTAGGCATATATCCAAAATATGCTCAAGTACACAACAAGGACTTTTTTTGACTATGTTTGTGACAGCTTTATTTGTAATAGCCAGAACCTGGAAACAACCCAGATGTTCTCAACAGAGAAATGGATACAGAAACTGTGGTATATTTACACAATGGAATACTACTCAGCCGTTAAAAACAAGGAAACAATGATGTTCACACTCAAATGGTGGGACCTAGAAAAGATCATCCTGAGTGAGGTATCCCAGAAGCAGAAAAACACACATGGTATATACTCACTTATAAGTGGATAATAGACCTATAAGATAAGACAGCATAAACATACTAAAATCTGTACACCTAAAGAAGCTAAACAAGAAGGAGGACCCAGGGTAAGAAGATCAATTCTTACTTAGAAAGACAAATAGAATGGACATTGGAAGTAGGAGAAAATGAGAAGCAGAATAAGAGCCTACCATAGAGGGACTCGGAAGACTCTACATAGCAGTGTATCAAAGTAGATGCTAAGACTCATAACCAAACTTTAGTCAGAGTATGGGCAATCATATGAAAGAAGAAAGAGTTAGTAAGACCTGGAGAGAACAGTTGCTCCACAAGGACCAAATATATCTGGGCACAGGAGCTTGTCTGAGACTGATTCTCCAAGCATGGATATAACCTAGAACCCCTGCTCAGACATAGCCCATGGCAGCTCAGTATCCAAGTGGGTTTCCCTAGTAATGGGAACAGGGACTGTCTCTGGCATGAACTCTATGGCTAGCTCCTTGACGTCTCCACACCCCTGTGAGAGGAGCAGGCTACCAAGGTCACAGAGGAGGACATTGCAGCCAGTCTGGTAAGACCTGATAAGCTAGGGTCAGATATCAGGGGAGGAGGACCTCCTCTATAAGTAGACTTAGAGAGGGGCAAGGAGGAGATGAGGGAGAGAGGGTGGGATTGGGAGGGATTGAGGGAGGGGGGCTACAGCTGGGACACAAAGTAAATAAACTGTAATTAATATATGTATAAATAGACAAAAAGAAGATGCCAGGCTCCAAGTTCTCCAAAAAATCTTTTCAAGAAAATGGTAGAAGAAAAATTTTCCCAACTTAAAGAAAGAGATACCCTTTAATATGCAAGAGGCCTATAGAACACCAAATAGACTAGACCAGAAAGGAAACTATTCATGTCACATAATAGTCAAAACACTAAATCTACAGAACAAAGAAAAATAATGAAAGCAGCAAGAGAATAAGGCCAAGTAACATATAGAGGTAGAACTATCAGAATCACATCTGGTTCCTCAACAGAAACTGAAAGCCAGAAGGGCCTGGGCAGGTGTCATGTAGACTCTAAGAGACCACAGATGTCAACTCAGACTACTATACCAAGCAAAGCTTTTAATCAACATAGATGGAGAATACAAAATATTCCATGACAAAACATTACTTTTAAACAATATCAACACAGCAGCCTGGCCCTACAGAAGACACTAGAAGGAAAAATCCAACGAAATCAACTACACCCATGAAAACACAAGATATAGATTATTTCACACACACAGAAAAAAAAAAACCAAAAACCAAAACAAACAAAAAAAACACTTAATAGTAACACCACCAACTCCACAATAAAAGGAACTAAAATTCATTGTTCAGTATTATCTATCAACATCAAAGGATTCAACTCTCCAATAAAAAGACAGACTAACAAAATGGTTGAGAAAACAGGATCCAACATTCTGCTGCGTCCAAGAAACACAACTCTGCAACAAAGATAAAACTACCTCAGAGTAAAGGTCTGGAAAAAGAATTTTCAAGCCATTGGATCCAGAAAAAAAAAAAAGCTCTGGTAGTTATCCTAATATCTAATAAAATAGGATTTCGACTAAATTTTATCAAAAAAGATGAGGAGGGGTACTTTATTCTGATCGAAGAAAAAAATCTACCAGGAGGACATCACAATTTTGAAGATCTCAGCACCTACATTTGTAAAGGAAATGTTATTAAAACTTAAACCACACATCGATACCAACACCTTAATAGTGGGAGACATCAGCTCTGCACTCACAGAAGGGACAGATCATCTAGATAGAATCTAAATAGGGAAATAATGTCATGTACAAAGGTGCTAAATCAAATGGACCTAGTAGACATCTACAGAACTTTTCATCCAAACCCAAAAGGGTATTCCTTCTGTTCAGCACCTTCTGGAACCTTTTTTAAAAAATGACCATATAGTCGGGAACAAAGCAAGCCTCAACAGATACAGGAAGATTGAAATAATCCCTTGTATACTATCAGACCACCATTGCCTAAAACTACATCTCAACAACAACAGAAATAACAAAATACCTACATACACATGGAAACTAAAAAAACCTATACTCAATGATAGCTTGGTCAGGGAAGAAATGAAAAAGAAAAGGGACTTCCTAAAATTCAATACAAATGAAGGCACAACTTACTCAAACTTATAGGACACAATGAAAGTAGTGCTAAGAGGAAAGTCCATAGCACCAAGTGCCTCCAGAAAGAAGTTGTTGACATCTCATACAAGCAATTTAATGGCATACCTAAAAGCCCTAGGGAAAAAGAGAGAGAGAGAAGCAGAAACACCTAAGATGGTTAGAAGGGGGAAATCCAATATGGCGACACTGGAAGGACACTGTGTCGGAGAAGCAGGACAGCTTCTGTGAAGCAGGACAGGTTACTGTGATGGCACAGTAACCAAGAGACTGAACTCTGAGCCCCAAAACACCAGTGATTATATTTCCCAAGTGAAAGGAAACCCCACAGTGTGGGAATCAGTCAGGTTCAGGTCACCCAGCTCAAACCCAGAAGAGTTCCCAAGTCCCAGCAGGCACTAGGTCACCAACCCAGAGCCACATGCCTGCATATCCTGATCACTTTCCGAGGATGACCTGTGAGCACCAAAACACCAGAGCCTGGGATGTCCAGTAGAAAGAAAACTCCACAGTGAATGAATCAAATAAGACTGACCTCAGGTCACCCAATCAATCCCTAAAAAATGCCCTGGGGTCTGGAGGGCACTCAGCCACCAGCCCAGAGACTTCCTACATGACCAACTCACCATCCCAGACAGAACTGTGGGCCACAGAACACCAGAGACATGGTTTCCCTCTCAGTAGAAAACCTCACAGTGAGGGAAACAGCAGGTCTGAACTTAGAGCATTCAGCTGACCACCCACACACACGGAAAATTTCTCAGGAAAAGTTCCTGGGTATCTGCAGGTGCCCAGCTGCCCAGTCACCAGCTTGGAACAACCACTCGCTTTGCCTGTGTGCTCTATGCACCACCCCAGACAGAACTGTAGACCTCAAAAGACCACACACTGGGTCTCCCTGCTGGGAAGAAACCCCACAGTGTAAAGAAACCCCACATCATGTCTGACCTCAGGACACCTAGCTGCAGAAAAATTTCTGGATCTCTGCAGGCTCCAGGCTCTAGCCTCCTGCTGTACTCATGATAGCTTTGCTCACCTGCCACTTATTACTGCTTGGGTACTGGGGCACAGAGCTCCAAACTCAGAACTATAGAAGCCTGGGATCCCAGAGATCAACCACCATATACAGCTCCAAAGGGCAAATAGTTATACCTAACTAAACTGACAAAACTGGGGGTCTCCCACGTTCTTCCAGAGGACTATGCCTAGAAAACAGTGTAAGAACAACAGCAGCAGCTCACTAAATTCAGGGCAGCTGTCTATTGGACTTCTCTGGGTGAAAGAAGAGCCCCTGACTAAAAGAGACCACAGATATCACTCAGGTCTATATGCCTGAGGTAAGATGTGGCAATTCCTGAGAAACAACTGATATTCAATGACGATACCCAAAAAACTTAGGAGGCCTCCTTCAGGAAAAATCACCCTCCTGCCAAGAGGATTCCCTCTACCCCAGGATTTCAGGAAGCATCAGAAACTAACAACCAACACATAAGATAGCCCAGAGGGTAGAAGCCAGCATAAAAGCTCAACAAACCAAAGACAGAGTGATATGGCATCTCCAAAACCCAGTTATCCAGGGGCAAGCAGCCCTGGACACCCCAGCATAAATGAAATTCAAGAACATGAACTTACATCTATGCTTATGAAGAGTATAATAGAGGAAACAAATAAAATGTGTAAAGGAAGAGAGGAAGATAAAGTCAAACAGATTATGGCCATCCATAAAGAAATACAGAAAGATAGAGCCAAGCAGTTTGTGGCCTTTACAGAGGAAATCATGCAGAGGAAGAACTTAGGGAAGAAAACAGGAACTGCAGAGGTAAGCATAACCAATATACTACAAGAGATGGAAGAAACAATCTCAGATGTGGAAGATACAGTGGAAGAAATGGATGTACCATCAAAAAACTGTTCAATCTAAAAAATTCCTGAAACACACCATCAACAATCTCAGATGTGGAAGATACAGTGGAAGAAATGGATGTACCCATCAAAAAACTGTTCAATCTAAAAAATTCCTGAAACACACCATCCAAGACATCATGAAAAGACAAAACTTGAGAGTAATAGGAAAAGAGGAAAAAGAAGATTCCCTCCTCCAAGGTCCAGAAAATATTTTCAATAAAATCATAGAAGAAAATTTTGCCAACTTGAAGAAAAGGCCTATAAGAATACAAAAGGCCTACAGAACAACTAATAAATTAGAACAGAAAAGAAAATCCTCCTGCAATATAATCATCAAAACACTAAGTATACAGAACAAAGAAAAAAATATTAAAAGATGTGAGGGAAAAAGGCCAAGTAACATATAATGGCACACCCATAAGAAACACACCTGAATTCTCAACAAAGACTATGAAAGCCAGAAGGACCTGGACAGATACAATGCAGACCCCGAAAGAACACAGATGTCAGCCCAGGCTACTATACCCAATGAAACTCTTAGTCATGATAGATGTAGAAAACAAGATAGTCAAAGACAAAAACAAATTTAAATAAAACCTACCCACAAATCCAGAGTTATGGAAGATACCAGAAGGAAAAATACAACCCAGAAAAGATTACTACATTCAGGTAAACACAGGAAACAAATAATCTCACTACAGGAAAATTAAAAAGAGCCAAACACACAAGCACACTACCATAGCCAACAGCAAATCAAAGCATCTAACAGCCACTGGTCATTACTCTCCCTCAATATCAATGGACTCAATTCTCCAATAAAAAGACACAGACTAACAGAATGGATGATTAAACAAGACTGAACAATCTGTGGTATACAAGAAACACACCTAAGTCACAAAGATAGAAATTACCTAAGAGTAAAGAGCGGAAAGATGGTTTTCCAAACAAGTGGACCCATGAAGCAAGCAGGAGTAGCTATTCTAATATCTAATAAAATACATTTTAAAGCAAAATTAATCAAAAGAGATGGGGAAGATCACTTCATACTCATCAAAAGGAAACTCCACCAAGAAGACACCACAATTCTGAACATCTATGCCCCCAAGACAACAGCACCCACATTTGTAAAAGAAACATTAATAAAACTTAAACTACACATAGATCCCCACACGTTAATAGTGGGAGACTTCAACACCTCACTCTCAACAAAGCACAGATCAACAAAACAGAAATTAAACAAAGAAACAATGAACTCTGACAGGTGCCATGATACAAATGAACCTAACAGTCATCTACAGAATCTTTCACCCAAACACAAAAGAATTTATCTTCTCAGCACCTCATGTAACATTCTCCAAAATAGACCATATAGTTGGTCACACAGCAAGTCTCAACAGATACAAGAAGATTGAAACAATCCCTTATGTCTTATCTGACCACCATCGACTAAAACTGGGCCTCAACAACATCAGAAATATCAAAAAGTCTACACACATATGGAAACTGAACAACTGGCTTCTTAATTACAGTTGGGTCAGGGGAGAAATGAAGAAAGGAAAGACTTCCTAGAATTCAATAAAAATGAAGGCACAATTAAATCAAACTTATGGGACACAATGAAAGCAGTGCTAAGTGATTCATAGCACTAAGTGCTGTCAAGAAAAAATTTGAAACATCTTATTTAAGCAAATTAAAGGCTCACCTAAAATCCTTAGGAAAAAAAAAGAAGCATACATAGCCAAGAGGAGCAGACAGCAGGAAAAAATCAAACTCAGGGCTGAAATCAATAAATTATAAACAAATAAAACAATACAAGGAAGCAATCAAACCAAGAAATGCTTCTTTGAGAAAAAACAATAAGAAAGACAAACCCTTAGCCAAACTAATCAAAAGGAAGAAAGATACCATCCAAATCAACAAAATCGAAATGATAAGGGGGACATAACAACAGACACTGAGGAAATCCAAACAATCTTTAGGTCTTACTTCAAAAGCCTATGTGCCACAAAATTTGAAAATCTACATGATATTGACAGTTTTCTTGACAAATTCTATATGTCAAAGCTGAAAAGAACAGGTAAATCTATTAAATAGCCCTGCATCTCCTATTGAAATAGAAGCTATTATCAAAATTCTTCCATCAAAAAAAAAATCCCAGGTCCAGATGGTTTCAGCACAGAATTCTACCAGACTTTCAAAGAAGAGCTAAGTCCAATTCTCTTCAAACTATTCCACAAAATAGAAACAGAAGGAACATTACCAAATTCATTCTATGAAGCCACAGTCACCTTGATACCTAAACCTTACAAAAACCTAACAAAGAAAGAGAATTTAAGACCAATCTATCTTATGAACATTGATGCAAAACTACTCAATAAAATACTTGCAAACTGAATCCAGGAACACATCAAAGATATCACCCACTATGACGAATCAGGGAGAAGCAAATCAAAAAGACCCTGAAATTTCACCTTACACCCATCAAAATTTCTAAGATCAAAAACTCAAGTGACAATACTTGCTGGAGTGGTTGTGGAGAAAGGGGAACTCTTCTCCATTACTGGTGGGAATGTAAATTTGTACAACCACTTTGTAAATCAATCTGGTGCTTTCTCAGACAATTAAGAATAGTGCTTCCTCAAGATCCATCTATACCACTCATATATCCAAATATGCTCATATATCCAAAATATGCTCAAGTACACAACAAGACATTTGCTCAACCATGTTTGCAGCAACTTTATTCGTAATAGCCAGAACCTGGAAACAACCCAGATGTGCCTCAATAGAGGTATGGATACAGGAATTGTGGTACATTTATACAACGGACTACTACTCAGCCATTAAAAACAAAGAAATCATGAAATTTGCAGGTAAATGATGGGATCTAGAAAAGTTCATCCTGAGTGAGGTATCCCAGAAACAGAAAGACACACATGGTATATACTCACTTATAAGTGGATATTAGATATATAATATAGGATAATCATATTAAAATATGTATACCTAAAGAAGCTGAACAAAAAGGAGGACCCTGGGTAAGATGGTCAATCCTCACTGAGAAAAGGCAAACAGGATGGACAATGGAAAGAGAAAACAGGAAATATATTCACTTAATAAGTGGATAGTAGACACATAATATAAGATAATCATACTAAAATCTGTATGCTTAAGGAAGCTAATAAAGAAGGAGGACCTGGGTACATGCTCAATCTTCATTCAGAAAGACAAAAGGGACAGACATCAGAAGAGGGAGAAAACAGGGAACAAGACAGGAGCCTAACACAGAGGCTCTCTTAAATACACTACCCAGCAGGGTATCAAAACATATGCTGAGACTCATAGCCAAACTTTGGGCAGAGTACAGGCAATCTTATGAAAGAAGAGGGAATTAGAAAGAACTGGAGGGGACAGGAGCTCCACAAGGAGAGCAACAGAACCAAGATATCTGGGACATTGGTCTTTGGTGAGACGAATACTCCCAACAAGGACCATGCATGGAGATAATCTAGAAACCCTGCACAGATGTAGCCCATGGCAGCTCAGTGTCCTAAACGGTTCCCCAGTACTAGGAACAAGGACTGTCTCTGACATGAAAACATGGGCTGGCTCTTTGATCACCTCTACCTGAGGAGGGAACAGCCTTACCAGTCCACAGAGGAAGACAATGAAGCCAGTACTGATTAAACCTGATAGACTAGGGACAGATGGAAAGGGAAGAGGACCTCCCCTATCATTGGACTGGGATAGAGTCATAGGAGATGAAGAGAGAGGGAGGGTGTGATTGAGAGGGATTCGGGAGGGGACTACAGCTGGGATACAAAGTGAATAAATTCTAATAATAATTACGAAAATAAAATTAAAGTAAGAGGGGTAGATGATTGGAAATAATTAATCTCAGAGCTGAAATCAGTAAATTAGAAACAAAGAAAACAATCCAAAGAATCAATTAGACTAAGAGCTGGTTCTTTGAAAAAATCAAGAAGTTATACGAAAACTTAGCCAAACTCAATAAAAGGCAGAGAGAAACAATCCAAATCAGCAATATCAGAAATGAAAGGGGGGACATAATGACAGACAATGAGAAAATTCAAAGAATCACTAGGTCTTACTTCAAAAGCCTATATGCCACAAAATTCGAAAATCTAAATGAAATGGACAATTTTCTTGATAGTTCCACTTAACAAAACTAAACCAAAGATCAGGTAAATAAACGGTCCTATATGCCCAAAGGAAATAGAAACAGTCATTAAAAGTCTCCCATCCAAAAAAAAAAAAAAAAAAAAAAAAAGCCCAGGGCCTTTTAGTTTCAGCTCAGAATTCTACCAGACCTTCAAAGAAGAGCTAATACCAATACTCTTCAAACTTTTCCACACAATAGAAACAGAAGGAACATTATCAATCTCATTCTATGAAGCCACAGTAAATTTGATACCCAAACAACAGAAAGACACCAAAAAAGGAGAATTTCAGACTTATCTCTTTTATGAACATTAATGCAAAAATACTAAAGAAAAATGCTCCCAAATTGAATCCACGAACACATAAAATTATCATCTACCATGACCAAGTATGCTTCAGCCCAAGCATGGAGGAGTGGTTCAATATAAGGAAATCCACCAATGTAATCCACCACATACAGAAAAAGAAGGGGAAAAAAAAAAACACGATTATTTCCTTAGATGGAAGAAAGAATTTGAAAAAGCCCAACAACCATTCATGTTTAAAGTTTTGGACAGATCGGGGATACAAGACACATAGTTACCTCATAGTTTACACATAGCAAAGGTACAGCAAGCCTATTGCCAACATCAAACTAAATGGAGAGAAACTTAAATCAATCCCACTTAAATAAGGGTCAAGGCAAGGTTGACCACTCTCTCTTTATCTCTTCAACATAGTACTTGAAGTCCTATCTAAACCAATAAGACAGGTAAAAAAGATCAAATGAATACAAATTGGAAAAAGAAAACAAAGTATCACTAGTTGCAGATGATATGAAAGTATAAATGTGTGAAGGCATACATTCTACCACAGAACTCCTTCAACTGATGAATGCCTTCAGCAAAATGGCTAGATACAAAATTAACTCAAAAAAATCAGTAGCCTTCCTGTATATAATAGACATAAGGGCCAAGAAAGAAATTAGGGAAAAAATACATTTTACATAATCCATAAATAACTTAAAGTTCTTGGTGTGACTCTAACCAAGCAAGTGAAAGACCTACATGAAAACAAACAAACAAACAAAAAAAACAGAACAACAATAACAACCACAAAACCTTCAAGTCTCTGAAGAAAGAAACTGAAAGAGATATCAGAAGATGGAAAGATCTCTCAGGCTCAGCGATCTGTAAGATTAACATAATGAAAATGGCCATCTTACCAAAAGCAATCTACAGATTCAATGCAATTCTCAACAGAATACAAACACAATTCTTTTTTTAATTTAAATTTTCTTTTTATATTAATTATAGTTTATTCAATTTCTATCCCAGCTGTAGCTCCCTCCCTCATTCCCTGTCAATCTCACCCTCCCACCCTCATCTCCTCCCATGCCCCTCTCCAAGTCAACTGAGAGGGGAAGTCTTCCTCCCCTTCCATTTGACACTAGTCAATTAGGTCTCCTCAGGTCTGTCTGCATTGTCTTTCTCTGTGACCTGGTAAGGTTATTTGTCCCTCAGTGGGAGGTGATCAAAGAACAAGACACTGAGTTCATTTCAGAGACACCCCCTGATCGTCTTACAAGGGAACCCACTTTGAGACTGAATCTATGGGTTACATTTGAGCAGGAGTTCTAGGTTATTGCCATTCATGGTCCATGATTGGAGTAATCAGTCTCAGAAAAGACCCCTGTGCCCAGAATTTTTAGTCCTGTTTCTCTCCTTGTGGAGATCCTGTCCCCTCTGGCTCTTTCTATCTCTATCTTTCATAAGATATCCTGTACTTCGCTCAAAGTTTAGTTATGTGTCTCAGTATCTACTTTGATACACTGCTGGGTAGAGTCTTTCAGAGGCCCTCTGTGGTAAGCTCCTGTCTTGTTCCCTGTTTTCTCCCTTTTCTGATTTCCATCCTGTTTGCCTTTCTGAGTGAGGATTGATCATCTTACCCAGGGTCCTTTCATACCTTCTGTAGCTGTACTGATTTTAGCATGCTCATCCTATATTATATTTCTAATATCCAGTTATAAGTGAGTATATACCATCTGTGTCTTTCTGCTTCTGGAATACCTCACTCAGGATTATCTTTTCTATATCCTACCATTTGCCAGCAGATTTCATGATTTCCTTGTTTTTATTTTTTAATTAAATTGTTATTTTTTAAATTAATTACAGTTTAGTCACTTTGTATCCCAGCTGTAGCCTCGTCCCTCCTCCTCTCCCAATACCATCCCCTCCTTCATCTCCTTTTATGCCCCTCTCCAAGTCCATGGTTAGGGAGGACCTCCTCTCCTTCCATCTAACCCTAGCTTATCCAGTCTCATCAGATGCATTGTCTTCCTTTGTGGCATGGCAAGGCTGCTCCCCCATTAGGGGGAGGCAGTAAAAGAGTTAGCCACTGAATTCATGTCATCAACTTACTAGGGCACCCACTTGGACCCTGTGCTACCATGGGCTACATCTGAACAAGGGTTCTAGGTTATATCCATGAATGGTCCTTGGTTGGAGTATCAGTCTCAAAAAAGACCCATGTGCTCAGATTTTTTATTCCTGTTGCTCTCTTTATGGAGCTCCTGTCCTTTCCAGGTCTTACTATCTCCCCCTTCTTTTGAAGGATTCCCTGCACTCTGACCAAAGTTTGGTTATGAGTCTCAGCATCTGCTTTGATACACTGCTGGGTAGAGTCTTTTAGAAGCCCACTGTTCTGTTTCCTGTTTTCTCCTTCCTCCAATGTCCATCCCATTTGTCTTTCTGACTGAGGATTGATTATCTGACCCATGGTCCTCCTGCTTGCTTACCTTCTTTATGTGTACAAATTTTAGTATGATTATCCTATATAGTGTGTCTAATATCCACATTTAAGTGAGTATATTCTGTGTGTATCTTTCTGCTTCTGGGATACCTCACTCAGGATGATCTTTTCTAGATTCCAATATTTGCCTTCAAATTTAATGATTTCTTTACTTTTGATTGATGAGCAGTAGTCTATTGTGTAAATATACCACATTTCTTTATCCATTCCTCATTTGAGGGACAATGGCTTGTTTCCCAGTTCTAGCTGTTATGACCAAAGCTGCTACAAACATGGTTGAACAAATGTCCTTGTTGTGTACTTGAGCATATTTTGGATATATGCCTAGGAGTGGTATAGCTGGATCTTGAGGAAACACTATTCCTAATTGTCTGAGAAAATGTCAGATTGATTTCAAAAGTGGTTGTACAAGTTTACATTCCTAAAAGCAATAGAGGAGGGTTTTCCTTTTTGCACATCCTCTCCACCATGTATTGTCACTTGAGTTTTTTATCTTAGCCATTCTGATGGGTGTAAGGTGAAATCTCAGGGTTGTTTTGATTTGCATTTCCCTGATGGCTAATGAGGTTGAGCATTTCTTTAAATGCTTCTCTGACATTCGATATTCCTCTACAGAGAGTTCTCTGTTTAGCTCTGTTCCCCATTTTTTAAGTGGATTACTTGGTTTGCTGCTTTTCAGCTTCTTTAGTTCTTTATATATACTGAATATGAGCCCTCTGTCAGATAAAGGGTTGGTGAACATTCTTTCCACAGGCTTGTCTTGGTAATTTGCTCCAAGCACTCAGGTCTGTCTGGGCTGCACCATCTTGGCTCCAGGAATTGTTCCTAGAATTGTTTGGCTGGACTCCACTGGGAGTCCCACAGAACAGGGGCTTCAATGTTATGAAGGGATCTCTATCTTTCCCAGAGTGTTAGTGTGGGTGGGAGGGATCTGAGGTTTGGTGGCTAGTGTTGAGGGATCCCAGATCTAGACACTTAGTAGGTAAGATCTCAAATTTGGACTGTTTCAGATGAAGAGGATACAAGGAAATACTGTTTTCATTACTGTTCTAGTGCTGTGATAAAAACATCATGACTAAGGCAACTGACAAAAGAAAGAGTTCATTTGGGTTTATGGTTCCAGAGTATAAAGAATTTGTCATAGCAGGGAGGTATGGCAGCAATCTAGCAGGCTGTGAGCTCACATCTTGACCCTCAAACATGAGGTAGCAGAGAGTGAGTTACTAATGGTGTGAGTCTTTAAACTTCAAAAGTCCCCATAGTCTTTTACAGTCACAACACTGTTTACAACTACAATATCTTTTCTAAGCCCAAGGTAATCTTTTCATTGTAGCTTCCCTGTAAAATCTAAAAGTAAATTAAAAACTTCTTACACGGATATGTTGTTTGTCCTGCCAGATTGTGATCTTGTCTTAGTCCAGTATTTCCTATTTCATCATTCCCTACTTTTAAAATGGAACTGTATACTTTGTGCCATTATATGTTGAAAGGATATAGTTTTCTTTTTTACTACATGTGTTTTACATTGTAATATGGCCATGAGTCTATATAGTGTGTAATGTGGTGGTTTGAATGAAAAGTATCCCTAATAGGTTCATACATTTCATTACATGGTTCCCAGTTGGCAAAGCTGTGAAGATTTAGAAGGTATGGCTTTGCTGGGGTCATTAGGGGCAAGTTTTGAGAATTTAAAAACTTACTACTTCCAGAGCATTCTCTCTGCTTCATGCTTTTTATTCAAGATGTGAGCTCTCAGATTGCTGCTCCAGCCATTATTCCCATAACTTTCCATCTACAGTGATGGATGCTTATCCCTCTGAAACTTTAAGTTTTTCTGTGTGTCGCAGATGTTATCTGATGACATTCTTAGCTTTCAGGTTGGGGGAAACTAGTTTAGATACAGAGGAAGCCAAGAATTAGCTGTTCAGGAGGCAAAAGTTAGTTCAGAGAAGGTAATTAGCTTTTGGACAATCAGATTCCAACCTTTCTAGGTCACTTTTATTATATTCAGGCAATCAGTTTCCGAAGATTCTTTTCAAGAATCCTCATTCATATATGCATGTCAAATTACATTTCTATATTCAATACTAAGTTAATGTTTTGAAGTATTATGTATATATTTCTTCACCTAGACTTTATCTCTAGAACCTCTACTAATGCTGTTATGTTTTTGAACCTTGTGTTGGAAATTTCTCTGTTTTGTCTTGACTTTTCACATAAATATTACCCCCATCCATTAGAAAACATTACTTGGGTTTGTTTGCCTCTCTCAAAGCTCTAATTTGCTAAACTAGTCATCATATGCACTCTTTCCAGCAATAATGATTGATTCAATAAAAGGTAATTCAGATCCCTTCAAAGCAGTGTAATTTCTGCCAGAAAGGATTTTTACTCTTCTCTTTAATAGCAACTATCAAGGTTGTAGTTGCTGCAGCAAACGGTTAGCTGTAAAAAATAAGCATCAAGCTGAGATAGATACAGAAGTATGAGTAGAGGAGTTCAGGTACAGAAACAGTACTGAATACAGAATAGAACAATGGTGAGAAATGTAACTGGTATTAGCCTGCTGATTAAGTTTTACCGAAAGCCAGCCCACCTTCAAGCTTTCTAGTAATTAAAGAACATATATTTCTTTCCTTTCTCTTCTTTCTTTGCTTTCTGAAGTGTACTTAAATTCAAGGGGGTTTTTTGGTTTTTTTTTTTTTTGTTGTTGTTGTTGTTACTTACCACTAAAATTCTTTGGGTGTACACCTTGACTGATGATTTCAATCATGATTATCAAGCTTGAAGTGGACAAAGCAGGTTCCAATTACAGAAAGGTTATGGCTGCCCAGAGTTTGCAGTACATTACACATGTTTTAGTA
The DNA here is from genome assembly GCF_030254825.1 of Meriones unguiculatus. Classification (NCBI taxonomy): domain Eukaryota; kingdom Metazoa; phylum Chordata; class Mammalia; order Rodentia; family Muridae; genus Meriones; species Meriones unguiculatus. The sequence continues at coordinate 48,748,577 of NC_083369.1, read as the reverse complement.
CCCAATTTTTACAGAATATTGTTTATGGTCTATCTTATTTTAAAATAAGAAAAACAACTTAATCATCTGGTTCCTGAAACCAGGAAAGAAGTTGTAAATAAGAAAAGAAGGAAAAATACAGTTAATACACAGGTAAGTCTCCAAGACTTTTCCTACAACTAGGGCACAACAAAAATAATTCACAGAGAAGTAGCATATAAACAAATCTAATGATTTGGTAGAATGAATTGAGTTCATTCAAGCTATCCTGACTATCAGAGACAGTAATTTATATTTAATGTCCTAATATATTATTTCAGATGGACATTTAGTAACAAAAGTTGAAAATGCAGTGAAAGTTCTAGATAATATTTAATTATCATGAATTTTTTAATGTTAGCTTTTTATTTTTAATTTTTTTTATATTTTTCCACTTTGTATTCCAGCTGTAGCCCCTTCCCTTATTCCTTCCCAATCTCACCCTCCCTCCCTTCTCTCCTCCCATGTCCCTTTCTAAGTTCACTGTTAAGGGAGGTCCTCCTCCCCTTCCATCTGACCTTAGTCTATCAGGTCTCATCAGGACTGGCAGTTTTGTCTTCTTCTGTGGCTTGGCAAGGCTGCTCCCTTAAGACGGGGAGGTGATCAAAGAGCAGGCCACTGAGTTCATATCAGAGACATCACCTGTTCTCCTTAAAAGAAACCACTTGGAGACTGAGCTACCATGGGCTACATCTGTGCAGGGGTTTTAGGATATTACCATGTATGGTCCTTGGTTGGAGTATCACTATCAGAAAAGATCCCTGTGCCAGGTTTTTTTGGTTCTATTGCCCAACTTGTAGGGCTCCTGTCCCCTCCAAGTGTTTCTATCTCTCCCTTCTTTCATAAGATTCCCTACACTCTGCCCAAAATTTGGTTATGAGTCTCAGCATCTCCTTTGATACACTGCTGGATAAAGTCTTTCAGAGGCTCTCTCTATAGTAGGAGCCTCTCCTGTTTCCTGTTCTCTCTCTCTCTTCAGATGTCCATCCTGTTTGCCTTTCTGATTGAGGACTGATCATCTTACCCAGGGTTCTTCTTGTTTAGCTTCTTTAGGTGTACAGATTTTAGTATGTTTATCCTACATTATATGTCTAATATCTACTTTTAAGTGAGTATATATCATGTGTGTCTTTCTGCTTCTGGGATACCTCACTCAGGATGATCTTTTCTAGATCTCACCATTTGCCTGCAAATTTCATGGTTTCCTTATTTATAATTGCTGAGTAGTATTTCATTGTGTAAATGTACCACAGTTTCTGTATCCATTCCTCCATTGAGGGACATCTGGGTTGTTTCCAGGTTCTGGCTATTACAAATAAAGCTGCTACAAATATGGTTGAACAAATGTCCTTGTTGAGTACCTGAGCATATTTTGGATATATGCCTAAGAGTGGTATAGCTGGATTTTGAAGAAGCACTATTCCTAATTGTCTGAGAGAGTGTCAGATTAATTGCCAAAGCCAGATTCCTTAGGTAATAAGAATAGAACCAAGAATCACTAGTCACATGACTGCCATATGGCAAAGACCCTTAAAGATTTGGGAAACACTACCATTCTATTTTCACTTCATTGTCTCTTTAGATTTCCAATGGATATTCTCAGTTTATTTTTCTTAATGACAAGAAAGAAAACATGAACTCTGTTGCCTACTCCTTGATCAAGTCCCCCTGATGGGGCAACATAGCCTGCCCACAGAGAAAAAGGATCCATGCAGTTCTGATGGGACCCCTTAAGCTAGGGTCAGACAATAGGTGAGGAGGAATTCAGCTGTTTGTAGACTAGGGAATATCTATAGGGGAAAAAAGGGGTAGGGAGTAAATGGGGGAGGGGCTACAACTGGAGTACAAAGCAAATAAATCGTAAATAATAACAACAATAATAATAACAATAATATTAAGAAAAATAAAGAAAGGAAACAAACCATAATATAATCCTGTTAAACTATTCACCAAAGTAAAAAGAGGTCATATCATACCTTTAAAGACACTTAAGTGTTTCATAGTTTAACTTATAAGACATATTTTAAACTAGCTCTGTAATAGCAGGTTGCAATTGTTATTTCTATTTTTTACAAAAATACTATATTTTACTTTGTTTTTGAGCCATTCCCATTTAGAATACTTACAGCAGCATAGTACCCTACTGAGTATTCATTACTTCACAAGTACTCAAACTTTTACTGAATTCTAGAAGAAAATTACCTAGTATAAATTGAAATAATTTCCTTTTTTTAAACATGTTCATTTCATAATATTTGTTTATCCCACAGAAAAGCTTATATTCTCTCCAAAACAACTAACATCATATTTTGCAAATGACTTAAGTGTGTGTTAGCCAGTGTTATTCAGGTAGGTGTGATATGTACATATTTAAGATAAGAGATTACTATAAATCTTATTTGAGCCATTGCAGATCTAGGTTATAAAAAGCAGGTGCAGAGTTTAGGAAGATTAAATAGAAATAAGTATTTCAATGGTATAATATCTTAAAATTACCATTAAAATTTTTGGAAAGAGTGTAATAGTAAAATGGGATTTCTACTCACTCTCTTAGCGATACAATGTATCATGCAATTTGATTTTATTACCTGTCAAAAAAGATGTTAATTTATATATTAATCTTTTAATTTACATATTTAATCTTTTTTTTAAACCAGAGTCATGTTAGAATGTGGTCTTCTATGGATTTTGACCTTTATGAATTAAATTTTACTGTGAATTATATGACATCATTGAGGTTTATAGGTGCACCATATCAATTATCAGAAAGTTAAGAAATCAGAATTTCTTTTACTTCCATTTTCTTAAAGTGTTTAAATGTTGAAGCATGCAAATATCAGTATCAGTCAGAATCCTCGAGAGAAAGAAACAGAAACACTGTGATGTGTATATATTTCAAGCTAGTGAGTAAACTAGCTCTGTATATCTATGAATACAGAGGGAAAGAGTGGGGAAGTAACACTGTTTTAAAGATCGGTCTCGCCACAAAGCTATTATGCAAATTTGAAATTTATCGGGCAACCTGGCAGGCTGGTAACTCAGGCAGGAGCTGAAGTTTCAGTCTTCCTTCATTGAAACTGATTAATTAAGTAAAACAGAATGAGCTAATGGAGAGACAAAGCTAAATTATATAAATGTAGGTGTATTGGGAGCAGCTAAGGAGGGGGAGGGAAAAGGGGAGCACACGCTGAGGGTTAGCAGGAAGGATGGTGTTGTGCCTGATTCGTTAGACCCCTGAAAGACCACCAGGAGTCAAGTTTGTTGCAAAACACACGAAGATTTTTATTCACAGCTGGAGCTGGGACTCTCACAGACACCAAGACACTGACATACAACTGAGAGCCCCAAGCTCAGAAATGAAGGTGATTTATAAGTCCCAGTACCTTCCAGCATGCCCAAAGCAGGGGAATTCCAGCCTGGCAAGCATATGTTGTTTGAAACACAAAAGGACATGTTGCATTTTGTTGCAATTGGCTGTGGGAAGGAGCCAAAACCATTACTGGTTCTGGATTTCTTTGTTAGGGGAGGGAGCAATCTGGGCAAGTTTCTTAGCAACTGTATCTCTAGTGGGCAGGAAAGAATGCACTAAAGCTGGTCCCTCCCTGCAGGTGGCCAGGCATGTCTGAATATGTCTGTCCTTTGTTCAGGCTTGTGATTTAAACTTTAATCCAATAACCCAAAGAAACTAATTTTTAAATCTTTGGTCTCTCAATGGAAAGGGAGAGAAAGGGAGGGAAAGGGCAACGGAACTAAGATGTCTGGTTATATAGTGAAAGGCCTCTGGGTAAGAAGTCCTGACCCTAGGTGGAGGGCAGTGTATGGCAACCACACCCTGCAACAGGTAAGGACTTTGATAGAAACCTTACTTTTAATTTGCTCTTCCATTCTTGTAGCTGATTGGTTAAGACCTAGCCACATTAGAGAGGGCTGACTTCTGACTTCTCCACTTAAAAGCAACTGATTATAGATATTAACCACATCTACAAAGTACCATCATCTAACACCTTTATTAGTGTTTCACTTGATAGCTAGATATTATAATCCAGCTATGTACATACAGGAAAGTAATCATCACAGTACCTAACAAAAAGGTATAGTTCTTCAAGTTTCCTTAAGTTGATGATCCTTAGGAAACTTTCCAGTAGAAAACATATTTTTCTTTAAATCATTAAATGAATATTATTCATAGAGATTAGATCTGTTGTCGTGAACATTTTTCTTCCTGGGAAGAGCACTATCACTGTTGGCTGACAGTTTTTGTTTTTTAATCACCAATTTAGTAGCCTGATATAACCTGTTTCTGTGTTCATGTTTGTGTAACATTTGGTTACTAGCTTTAGAACACTTCAGTCCTATTCCCTTCCTCAAACTTCATAAATAGCTGTTCACTTGAGACATGACCTAATTTCAAACTGTCCATCACCCTTCTGTAAATCAAAGCATTTTTATAGAAGACAGCAATATCACATGTTCAAGCAGTTCCTTTCCTTTTGGGGGGGGGGGTTGTAGTACAAAAGTGTTACTGTTAGGGCCTACAGATACTGTACAGTAGTTAAAAGCACTTGATGCTATTGGGAAAGACCCAGTTTTAGTTGCCAGTACACATAATGTCATATAACCATTTATATGGTTTATATGTTTATAACCATATAATTCCAGTTCTAATGAATACAACAATGTTTTCTTGGATCTCTATTTTCATTTTTTTGGCTTTAGGCATAGACAGTGGTGCAGACATATAAACAAGCAAGCCTAAAAAATAAAATAAAATAAAGATGTTATTGTTTACAAGTTGGTAAGCACTTAGTATTTTAGTACATTCACTATTCACATATATGACATGCTTCTTTTTGTATATAGGCAAATGATTTACCACTAAGCTATACCCTCAGCCTTCCTCTAGCTTTGTTAATAATAAATTTAACTCTGTTAAAAATAATTAACAGTTAATAATAAATTAACTGTTCTTTTTCATGACAGTTTTCATAGTTAAATTATTTTTGAGGCTTTCAAGATGGCATATAAGTTGTCTAACAGATTGGAACACTTAAGTTGACCAAAAGCAAAGATAACCATTAGATTTGGGCTGTGTCAGGATGATTATAGTTTGCAACTAGATGGGGAAATGATGATATTCTGTTCTTTTCTGATTACACTGAATAAATATTTAGAAATTCTAATAGGTAACATGTAAAAATGATATTCCATAATATGATTTCCCTCTTATTTATTATTTATTTCAATTTATTCACTTTGTATCCTAGTTGTGGCCCATTACATCATCTCCTTCCAATACCACTCTCCCTCCTTTTCCGCCTATGCCCCTCCCCAAGTCAACTGATAGGGGAGGTCCTCCTCCCCTTCTATCTGACCCTAGCCTATCAGGTCCCATCAAGACTCACTGAATTGTCTTCTTCTGTGGCCTGGCAAGCTTACAACCCCTCAGGGGGAGGTGATCAGAGAGACTGCCACTGAGTTCATGCCAGATGTTCATAGCAGGTCTTATTGTAATTGCTTAAGTCTAAAAACAACCTAGAAGTCCCTCAGCAAAGGAATAGATACAGAAATTGTGGTACAGTTACACAATGGATTACCACTCAGCAATGAAAAACAAGGAAATAATGAAATTTGCAGGCAAGTGGTGGGAACTAGAAAAGATCATCTTTAGTGAGGTAACCCAAAAGCAGAAAGACACACGTGGTATATACTTACTTACTTACAAGACATATAATATAGGATAATCATTCTAAAATCTGAACACCTAAGGAAGCTAATCAAGAAAAAGGAGCCTGGTAAGATGCTCAATCTTCATTTATAAAGGCAAATCAGAAGGACATCGGAAGAGGGAGTAAACAGGGAACAGGAGCCTATCACAGAGGGCCTCTGAAAGACTCTGCCCAGTAGGGTATCAAAACATATGCTGAGATTCATAGCCAATCTTTTTGCACAGTACAAGGAATCTTATGAAAGAAAGGGGAGATGGAAACACTTGAGGGGCCAGGAGCTCCAAATGGTGACCAACTGAGCCAAACAAACAAACAACACACACACACACACACACACACACACACACACACAAAATGGGCCTTGCAGCGACTGATACCCAAACAAGGACCATGCATGGTAGAGTAGTTAAAAGCCCTGAGTCCATAGACTAAGTTTCTAAGTAGGTTTCTTAGTAAGGGGACAAGGATATTTTTAAAGGAAAGTTTTACTTTTAATATATATATATATATATATATATATATATATATATATATATACATGTATTTGCTTATTTGTATGTATATGACTGCCTACCTGCCTGCACATAAGTGTACATTGTGTGCACAGTACTGACAGAGTAGAGAATAGGGCTTTGGGATCTCCTGAAACTGATATTACAGACAGTTGTGAGTTGCCATGTGGGTGCTGAAAACTCATGTAGGTCCTCAGCAAAAGTAAGAATGTAGGTGCAGCCTGGGCTATATTCTTATATGTGGCCAGTGTTGCCATCAAAATCCAGGCTGATGTCCATGGTCTGTGTTGCAGCCTGTATCCATGTTGATATTCATGGGCCATGCTGCCTTGTGAATCCATTTGATGAGAGTGGCATGCACTGCTACCTGAGGCCGTGCTAATGTCTTTAGCCTATGCTGTCATGTATGGCATAGTGGCCCTTATTCACACAGAGTGCTTTGTTGATGTTCATGGTATAAACTGCCACCAGAAATCATGCTGAGGTCAGTGAAATGTGCTGATGCTAGATGCCATGTGGAAGTCCATCATCCTTGTGCCCACTGGCTGTAAAGGACAAAGAAACTATTTTAACCATAGTATTGATGACGGCAGACTCACAGTTGAGAAAGAGGGACATAGAAGGTCTATGTGATAATTCTTATTCTCACCTTCAACCCCCCTCAAAAATGTAACAGCTTAGACAGAAAGCCAGTGAAGGGAACTTTAAAAATTATGAGGATACTAAAGTGTTCACTCTTCATAACTGATGTCTTCTAATGGGGATTTGGATGGGACAGACGTACTTTTATTTAAAGTGCTGGCCACCAGAAATTTGACCATTCTCCAGTGAGTATATGGGCAATAAAAAATTATTCTTTTCTTTTTCTCTGGGGGTATGCAGGTCACATGGGTTTGTAGGTGAGGTGGATCTGGAAGGACTGGGAAGTGATTGTGGTGGTGACCATGATGTGAAATTCTCAAATAATCGATACAAATATTATGAAAAAAGGTAAAGGTACAAAACAATGAAAAATAGCAGTTGTATATCTGTAACATACCTGTTTTGCACATTGTATTTCTGGAAAGATATTAGCAAAGATGGAAGCTAAGAGAGGATGGCCAGGAGTCAGGGAGGACTTAATTTTAACAATATATATTTGCATGGTTTGAAATTTTAATTCATGCTATCCATGTTTAACCTTTTTTGCTCATTTATTTATTTTATTCACTTTACATCCTTGTAGCCCCTTCCCTCTCCCCTCATAGTTCCATCCCTCTTTTTCCTTCCCCTAAGGGGAGTTCCCTTTCCCATCCAACCCAGATCATGAAGTTGCTTCAGGAGTGAGCCTGTCCTCTTTCCCTGTGGCCTGGAAAGGCAGTCCCACCAGGATAAAGTGATAAAAAAAAAAAAAACTCTCAAGTAACTCTGTGTCCAATGCAGATCCCACTCCCCTTACTAGAGTACCCACTTGAAGCCTAAGCTGACCATCTGCTACATATTTGTAGGGGGTCTAGGTACAGTTCATGCATAGTCCTTGGTTGTTACTTCAGCCTCAGCAAACCCCTCTTGGCATTCCTTAGTTGGCTCTGATGGTTTTGTTTGTTTGTTTGTGGCGCTCCTGTCACTTGCTGGTCTTTTTTGCTTACCTCTCACTATTCCTCAAGACTTCCTATGCATTGCCCAATGTTTGACTGTGAGTCTCAGCATTTGTTTTGAGGTACTGCTGGGTAGAGCTTCTCAGAGGACAATTCTGACAGGCTCCTGTATACAAGTTTAGCAGAGTATTGTTTATAGTGTCAGGGGTTGGCACTTTTACAACCCTAAGACATTTAAAAATATATCAAATGTGAAATTAAAAAAAAAAAAAAGAATACCAAGCAGGGCTTAGCCACCTCTCCAGCGCCTCCCCTTACTTCTTAATGCAAAGAAAGTAGCCTCCAAAATAGGCCAAGATGACAACCTCAAAAATTTGATAAATGAGAGTTAAAGGGGGAAACCCTAATGTTAAATATTGCTGAGTATAGGCAGTTTTGTTTGGGGAAAATGGCATGTAATTGTCCCAAACATGTAGAAATGTATGGATTTAAATGTAAGACTTTTAGAGGAAAAGAAAATCACCTCTAGTATTCCATTTTGATGTTTGAAAGTCCTAAAAGTGTAGGTTCACCCCAGATACCTGTTTTGATCAGTTAACTGTGATGATATTTTTTATCAGAAAGTGCTTGTTTTCATGAATAAGCAACACATCTAATAATTCTAGCTTGAAGCTGTTAAAGCATGCCTCATTTTAAAAGTTAGTATTTTAGAAGGTTATAAGGATTCTGAAATTCCCAATCTAATATGATTGACAGACTCCATAGGAAAGCCCAAATCAATATTGACCTTTAGTATAATTGTACACAGCCTAAGAAAAGAACCAGATTTTACTTGACACATGTTTAGAAAAAAGACACTTGATTGAAAACTTTGTCTCTTAAGTTGTTTATCCATTAGTGACACAGACATAACCCTGATTCCTTTCTAGCATAATATAAGACAGAGTAAAATTTGTATAATATGTTTTAATCTTAGGTTCTGATTTTCAAAAACCAAGTGGGTAGTTCACAGAAATTACAATTTTATTCTTAACGTGTTATTTCACACATAGTTTGACTCTATATGTGTCATCCAGCAAAACAAGATTATTAAGTGTATTAATGACTGTGCAAGAACTACAGATCTGCAAGTGGCAATAGTGTAATTAAACTTCTTTTGGAAAATTATATAACTATGCTCAGATGAAGAAAAAAAATCATTAAAACAGAAGTTCAGCCAAAATGCTATTTGATTTGTACACCACTGTACAACCTTGCCCCATGCTATCTAGAAGAACACAGTAGGAAAATGTGCTCTAGCATGTAATACACAAGGCACAGAACATATCCTATAAAACAAGAGGGATAATTAATTTTTAATTCATTTGAAATGCCTGACTACAGATAATAAAGTGAAAATATAGTCAATTTAGAAACCTGATGGCTATGATCAGGAATAGGCCCTAAATTACTTCTTAAACTAGAAATGTATTCAGAACCACAAAACCAAGATCCATGGGATTTTTTTTCTATTATGATAGTAAACATTATGGTAAACTACCTTATATATTTAATACAAATGAACATAAAACAAAATAATGCTAAATCTCTTAAGTGCTGCAGAAATTTTCAAGGAGACCAGAAGGTGGGTTTGCTCATTTTCAAGTATGCCACTGTAGATGTTGGGAGGAATCCAAATGCGATTTCTACATTCTTTCATATGGATTGTGTTGACTGTTGTGCTATTGCATTTTTGATGTTTGCAGCATAAAATATATATTTGTATATTTTGTATATAATGAATGTTCCTTGAGAAAAATTAGTAAATGCTTATGTTAAGGTAGTATGTACTATTATTGCTTATATAGTTCAATATGTCACTCTGTAAAGTTTATGTAATATATAATTCACACTTTTTAATATATACTTTATAAAACAGATAAAACAAAACATATACATGCTATGATACTATTGTAGACAGGGTAAGCACACATATGAATCACTAAAGATGTTTCTTGCAAATATGCAAACCTCTATATGGTGTGACCTCAACTATTACATTTGAAAACAATGCTTATTGAGACTCAAACAGCAGTATGGGCTACCAGATTATTGTAGTTTTAGAAAGATGAACATAGCTTTAAAAATCCCTATAGTAAGGTAATTTAAAGCATTTATATCACAGTTACTTCATTTCTTAAAGCTTTTGAGAAACTCTTCTACATAATGCTTAACTGTTCATCAAAGCCAGAGTAATGCAAACCATATTTGGCAAAGATTTAGCTACTACTCTTAGAATTTCAAACATGTTGGCGTGTCTCCTATTCATTTTTGATCATTATAGGCATCTCCCATTCAGAGAAGTTTTTTTCCCTATGAATATTCATGCCATCTACTAGCTTTCCCTGTTCTTTCAGCTGATGTCTTATAAGGTGACATAATGAAAAGAGTGAATTGCCTAATCAAGCTTTTTATAGTACTAAGAACTGGGAAAAGATTTTTAAAATTATATATACATATATATAGTGTATGTCATCAAAATCAGTGGTATTTTTAATGAGAATGAGCTCCAAACACAGTCACTTGAAGAGATGATTTAGTCTCCCCACTACCATGATCATCACACAGAATGGAAAAACAAAGAAATGCAGACTGTCAACATCTGTAAAGTGAAATTTTCAAATTTATAATGCAATTAATTATTTTGGAGTTGTAAATATCTAAATGCTGCTATATATCAGCAAACTCACTCTTATTTACAACCAACTGTTCTATTGACATTCCACTGGTATTGCAGGTGAGCTCTTTGGAATGTGAGATTGCAATTTGTTTGCTTTCTGATACACATTGATTGTCCACATGGTTAGTCATTATGAAAATAATTTACAAATTATTTAAGAAAGAAAATTAAAGAATTATGTAGGTTCTATGAAGATTGGTACAATTCACCAAACTCACCCACTTTTTATTCATCCATCTCACAGTTAATTATGTATAGTTTTCATTAATATACCATATGTTGGGAGGAATTTAAATGAGATTTTCTTGTTCATATATAACTGTATTAATTATTATGCAGTAGCACTATCTTCTCTATGACAGATCTCCCTCTATATCAAGCTAGGTAATGAGTAATTTATCTCTTTTTGAGAGTTAAAGACACATAGCTTAAATTAGTGGCTTTCAATTTTCTTTACATTGTGAATCCTTTAATACAGCTCCTCATGTTGTGGTGACCTCAAACCATAAAATTATTTTGTTGTTACTTTAAAATTGTAATTTTGCTACAGTTATGAATCATAATATAAATATCTAAAATGCAGGATATCTGGTATGAAACCCCTATGAAAGGGTTGTTGGACACCCTAAAGGGATTGTGACCCACAGGTTGAAAATTGCTGGCTTAGGTGAATAATCAAACTCCCCATAGTTATTCTGCAATTATGTTATTACTCACAATATATGTGCTTTTCTACCACAGGACAGTTTTATTTTCACATTTGTTTTCTTTCAGGTGCATTGTTGTACATAGCTAACATCAATAGTTCAGAGCACGACCATGAAAAGTCTACTTGTAATAATATTCTATTCTGTCTAATTTAATAACTAAGTATATACACTCATAACAGAAGTCAACAAAAGTTATCACAAAGTGAGTATCATAAGTGTTTCCTACCACCTGGGTGTGGTAACACATTCCTTTATTCCCAGCACTCACAAGGTAGAGGTGGATAGACATTTGACTTTGAGGTCATCATAGTCTACAAAGAAAGTTCTAGAACAATCAGAGCAACATAGTGGGTCCCCTGTCTCAAAACAAACAAGAAAAAGAGTGCTACTTTTACATGGTTAAATGTACGTCATTGTCTTAGTCAGTGTTCTATTGCTTTGAAGAGACTCCATGACCAAACCAACTCTTATGAGAGGAAGCATTTAATTGGTGTCTGGCTATCAGTTTCAGTGGTTTAGTCCATTATCATCATGGCAGGAGCACAGAAGATTGCAGGCAGGTGTGATGTGGAAAAGATAGCTGAGTGTTACATCCTGACCTAGAGACAGAGAAAAAAAGACTCTAGGCTTGGTAGGAGCTTTTGACTCTTCAAAGTCCAGCACCCCAAGTGATAGACTTTTTCCAATCAAGACACACCTCCTAAACCTTTTAAGCAGTGCAACTCTTTGGTGACTAAGCACTCAAATACATGAACCAATGGAGGCCATTCTAGTCAAACGACCACAATCATGGAGATCGGGTACTTTCAAAAGAGGTGGAAAGTCTTCAGTCTTCAGGGAAAAAAATGTTATTTTTACAGTGTGTCTATAGACACTCAGCTTTCAGTCATTCAGAGCAGACTGGGGCTTTATGGTGAAACATTTCTAATACTTCTGTCTTATGAGTTTTAACAATTTTTATGTTTAGAACAACAGGATGTACATCTTCTTAATACTATGTTCTCAACAATGTGACAAGTAAGATCTGTCTCAAAATAGAAATTGAATGTGTACTGAATAAACTGTCCACCTTTGCTTACTACTGCTGTGTTTGCAACTCTAAATTTCTAATTCTAGTGAGGATTATTATTATTTTTTTTTTGCTTCAAGTAAAGTGAATGGATAAAAATGCCCAAGGTGACAGCTATTATTTGTAGGCTACTCAATAAATTACTTGATTATTAAATTGACTGAAAATTGACCTGACTTAATTGTCTATAAATGTAAAGTATTGGGATAGTTGCCTTGCCTGGAATAGCTGTAAGTTAAATGTACCTTCAATTTCTTATACTGCTGGAGAAATTCTATGGTATTATATTCAGGGCTGCTGTTCCTTCTGAAGGACTACCCACAGGTGGTAATAGCCAGGGTTCCACAGTTAAAGGATGTGTGGATTTTCCCTTTTATTTAACTTGCTCTTAAAAGGCTTTCAATGCTTATTTCAACTAGGAAGTTGCTTCAATACATTTTTATATCACCCATCATGTTCTGGCACCATTTAAAATTTTGATGAAAAAAATCTGCATATACTTGAATCGGGTTTAAAGACAATTTCAAGCTTATATTGACCATTTAGGCTTGAAACCATAGGTTTAGTAGTTCAATCTTAGAGGAACAATATAGCTTGAGCTCTCCAAACTGGGCACTTGTGCTTTCAGTTATGCATCACACAATTCGTTCCAGCACTGTAGTTACAATCTCTTATATGCACTTAACCTTTAACCTGTACCTAGTTGTAACATTTAGTTGATTATTAGCTACTTAATATTTTATGCTCTGGGCAAGATTTATTTATTCTGTAGAGAAGTTGTTAAATATCACCATTTTGTTTAAGATGTTAGTTGGAATCCTAGACAACAAAAGTCAAAAGCCCTGGGCCAAGATTTTATTGCAATAGGCATGGCAGAAAGAAAATACTCTGAAATAGTTGTGTCTGTCCACCTAACTATCAGACTGCTGATAAAGTGGACACCAAAGATACAGTAATTTCCCCAGAAAGTGTTGTACCCAGTTTGTGAGATCCCAAAACACCACCGACCACAACAGGAGTCAGAAATCATCTGCAAAAGCAAAGAACTCTTATTTTGAGCTTAAGCTAAGGTTCCCAGCATGAACTGACACAGCAGTCAGAGGCCAGGAGCCCCTAGGCTAGAAAGAAGCTGATTTTTATAGGGTTTTTAGCAAGGGAACAGGTTTCCAGACTTAGAAGTTACATGATTGGATGAAATTTAGCAAGGGCAGCTTGTTACATAGTGATTGCTTAAAGGCAAGTTGGAGTAACTATTTTGGCAACCACAATGAAAAACATATAATTGTTTTAGCAAATTACAAGGACAACAGTCATTTCGACCTGTTTCCTGATTGACTGGTATCAGGGTGGGCACTGTGTTTTCTGGAATGTTATGGTTTCCTGCAAGTACAAACATCTTTTTCAGGTTCTGGGGGTGAGAGCCATGCCAATTACAAGATGGAGGCTAGTACCAAAATGGAGTCTGTTGTGCTCGGAATCTTCAAAAGCACATTCTTGGAAAAGAAGATTGTGCTAACCAGAAGGGGTATTTGTCTCCTGGCAGATTTCATATAGTTCTAAGAACTTGTACAAACACCTCATATGATGAGACTGAATCCTAGACAATGATGGGTCAATCTCAGCAGGCCCTACCTTGCGGCTGCTGAGATATGAATATTCTTGGCTCTCTATTTAAACAACCCCAAATTACTTGTTGGGAGCAAGGTTTGCTGGATTTGTATGTCCCTCTTTCCAATGTGGTCATGTTGAATACATCTTTCTCTGTTTTTCACTATTAATTTGACTGTTTTTCTCAGCTTATTGAGGATAGGCAGCAGCACCTGGCTTGGGGCACAAATTTGATAACAATAGTGAATGTTATACCCAGCTCGCGAACCCCCAAAAGATCTCCAGGAATCGACTCTGTTGCAAAACACATGAGGGTCTTTTTATTGTAGATTACAAGCTGCAGCTTGGGCCTACACAGCCCCACCGCCAAAGCGGTGGGAGCTGAGCGCGCCACCCCCAGGTTAGTCGGGTGATATATAGATTCTGGTTCATCCCAGCATGCCCAAGGCAGGGGCAATTCCTGCCTGGCAGGCATCTATTGGTCAAGATGTTACATTTTGAATCGATTGGCTATAGGAAGGTTCCCAGACCATTAATGACCAGGTGTCCCTCCCTAGGGGGAGGGTCCAGTTTCCTAGCAACTGTATCTCTAGTGGGTGGGGAAAGAACGCAGCGAGGTAGCTCTCCCCTCAGGGAATTTACTAACTGCTATACCGTGCCTACTCTACATAGTCTTAACGATCGCTGCTTATCTTTTGGTCTCTCATGAACACATTGTTCCTCAACATTTGTGGCTTGCTAGAGCTGAAGTCCAGCTGGCTGGGAGCAGAAAGTGCTGAGGGAATTTAGTCCAGAGGTGGAGAATTAGAGTCATTTTGTTTGGCAACAACTTTAGGAGAGGTCATTAGCATTTCCTGAAGAAGGAGGTGGAAATATTGATACTAATGTAGGTCAGAAGTCATTACCTTTTGTGGCTGAGGATGTCACTGCCATGGCACCTGCCTAATCTGCCTCCTGTAGCCCCATTAAGGGATGAGGTTTCAGTCTTTCTGCCAACTGGGTTCTTTTATATGTTAATTCTAATTCTCTCTCTCTCTCTCTCTCTCTCTCTCTCTCTCTCTCTCTCTCGCTCTCTCTCTCTCTGCTCTGGTCTCTTGTCACATTACCATTTACTGGCAATATGGAGAAATATGTATTCTAGTTTAAAAATATTGCATAAAGTTTAGGGATTAGATTTATGTCATAGAAATATCTGCCAAGCAATAAAGAATGGTAAAGAAACATGTATGTAGCGTTCTTATCTGGGGCAATGACAGCAGCAAAACAAAGAGTTATTGATACCTGAGCCTTATATAAGGCACAAGTACAGAGAAATTCTTTTTCATTTTGCCCTTGCTGTTAATTACATGAAGAAATGTAATTTCATAGAAATGGTAGTTGACAGATGCAGAGTAGAGAGATTATTATTATTTCAGGCATTCTTTTTTAAATGAGAATGACTACTTCGGTGAGTTTTTGCTTAGATGACTTCTAGTCAATAAAACAAAAATACCACTTGGGTTTTCTGTATAGTTTTCTTCTGGCAGGAGTAGGGACAAATTCGAGGAGAAATTCTGTGATTGTCATAGTTCTTTTGGATGACTACCAAGTGAATATGTCAAATCCATGTGTCACACTACCAACCTGAACAAAACATACTGTAAAACACACACACCAGATCAAAAGCAAGACAACTACCATGGTTAGTGGTATACATAAATCTTTTTTGCTTTTCTCACTGTTATTCTCCACTTCAAAAAGTCTCTTCCTTCCCAACCTTTGATGCAGACAAATGCTGCTTTTCACTTAGTAATTCAAACAGAGGAAATGATTCCACACAAAGCATCAGTTTATTTATTTTTTTTTTTTGGCTCATGTGAATCTTTAGCAAACTATCATTATGAGAAAAAACAAATTCAGAAAGCTCCTTTTTATAATAGTAGGATTTCCCTTTGAGTGGCATTGCAATCTTCCTGACCTGAGCGTCCTTCTTTTTTGTTCTCTAGAGAAATGGGATGGCTACCATTTACATAACGTTTTCCCCCAAAAGGCTATGCACTGGAGTGTGTTAGGATAGGGATAGAGAACAATAGATGTTACACTATAGGGTACAGTAATTAGAGAACTTGATCATTTGAATTTGACTGGCCTCTCTTTCATTCCTGAAAACATGAGCCATTTCAGATGTGCTAAGCCACTGCATTAAAAGGTCACATTTCCACTGGCAGAGTAAAAGCTGAAGAACAAAAGAATTCAGTTATACAAATAATCCAGGTCTGCTGTTTTTCCCTTAAAATTTTATTTCAGTAATTATTCCATTGTATTTTGACTAATAACAGGGAAAATAAAATTAAATATTTCTTCATGGCATAAGCATGTCTGTTGCTGTCCATTTTATAGTCAAGTTTCCCATGAAAAATGGTTCTATGAGATGGGGAAGGTTGTAACAAATCCAAGTTGTTATAATTGGATGCTGTTATATTTCATATAGTGTTTGTGTTTGATAGGGCATAATGGTTGGGGAGCTGTGCCTTCCTTTATAGCCATCTTGTTTTTACTGAAAAGACAAGGGGTATTACACAGTCCATCCATCCCCTGCTGCCAGGTAGGTGACAGGAATTTTTCCTGATTTTTTTCTGCATTTGTCTCAGAATCGTTTTTTCACCTTTTTGACTTAAGCAACAAAGAACTGTTGTTGAATGCTGATGAAACATTGGGTAAAGCCTCCAGCCAGGTTTTGTTGCTGTTGTTGTGTTTTAAATTTCATTTGGGGTAATTTGTTTCAGGAAGACACCTGTCGTGCTCTTAATCAGATCCTCTAAGGTCAGTTAAAACCATTTCCCATAGCTGTTTAAGATGTGCTGTGGCTGTCTGACCAGGTGACTAGGAAAACATTTCAGTCATGCTCCTGAGAATAAATCAGCTTGTTCATGTGAGATTTGGAGAGAAGAATGAATGGAATGCCATTCTCTTAACTGAAACTTGTCATGGAATTTGGTGGAATGCTTCAGTCTTTTGCAATGCAAATAGAATTTCTTTCTTTCCCAACAGCAGGTCAGCTACAAGGAATTTTTTTCTTCCAAGGTGGGAGAGCTAATTTATCTTGCCCTTATGCTTTTCTACAAGATTCTTATTTACAACAGTTTCCTAATGAGTTATGTCAGTATAGCTGCTGGTCTGATCCTCTTGATATCAGAGCCTGTGAAGCAGAATGGTTAATGATGCACGCCTTGCTAGCTCCAGTGTTGAACATTACAGAATGAGTACAGTACCTCAGACTAAATGCCAAACTCATATTAGATAGAACACTGCCACCTTATGGTCATAAACAGGGAACACAGATTAGAATGGAGAGGATTCAGCAAGACAGAGAGGGTATTTTAGACTATTTGTGACTGATTTTGTGGTCTTGCAATTATTAAATAATACGAAACAACTTATTTTTGTATTCTTTATCTTCCTTTTACCTGCTTTATGGCAGTATCTATAATTTGCATATATTTCACACAATAGTGATGATCAGGAGAGATGGAAGTATGCTACATTTTAATTATGTTTTGCACAGAAATGAATTACACATGCATTATGCAGATAATATGAAGGATACCATGGTTACCCTTGTACACATGGCAACTATTTATACAGTGACAATTAGTCTGGAAAATATTTGGGAAGAATTTTGAAAAAAAATAATTAAGCTTTTTAGTATTTGAGGACATTGAGAGCTGGACAAGGATTCTAAATTTAAAATATACATATATATATATATATATATTTTCTGCCTTGTCCTTACTTTTTCATACAAAATATCAGCATGACAATTAGTTTAAACATAAATAATTATAAAGTTTACAACTTGAAACTTATTTTTCTCTATTCTTCTTTTTAATAGGCTTCATTATGCTGATTAGTTTTAGATATAAAACAAGGTGCATGAAATGCTCATGCGCAAAACAGATACTATATAAAAACATGTTTATTAGAGGTGAAGAGATTGAGAGGAAAAGGAAAGAGAGAGACATGGTAGGGGAGAAGAGGGAGCTCCCCAACAAAGAAAGTGGAGAAGGCAGGACAGAGCAAGCAAGCACAAGAGTAAGAGATAGAGAGGTAAGAGGCAGGGTCCATTTAGAGCTTCTACACAGCTGAACCACACCTGCCAGGTGTGTCTACCTGGTGAGGGACGCATGAAGACATCATAGGTTACTAGGCAACCAAGAAGCAGGCTCCCTAAATGCTAACATTCTTCCTTTTTTCTATAATTAAAAATAAGGAGCTCACACTCCTTCTCATGTAAGGCAAGTTAAAGTATATAAATGTAGGTTATTTGGAAGCAGCTCTTGGTTGCAATGCAAGGGGGTAAGAGTGAAAGAGAAAAAAAAAAGTAATAGCATCAAAATGTCTAGATTACATGGTGAGGAGGAGGGGAAGCCCTTGCCCTGAAAATTTCAGGTTGGAGGATGGCATTTGCCAGCCACACACTGTAGCCGATAGGGACTGAGGCATGCTGGGAGAACCTGGAGCTACTTGTCCTAGGCATGAAGCACACCTTTCTAGCCTTTTGTTAATAATAAGTAAATAACAGGTGGAGATTCTCTTTTGGCTACTTCCTGGTGACACTGGGGGCACTGTAGGGAGGTCAAAAGGATGAAATGCTGGGCAAGTCCAGGAAGAACAGGTCGTTTTGATGCTGTCCAGAGTGTGTTAGAACATCCGTGACTGGGAGGGTAAGTGCCCGTCCTGCTTGATGCAGTCTGTGAGGTTATACTGGAACACCTGCTGCTTTGACGCTCTTGTGGATGTAGGAAACACCTGGGTCTGGCAGGATACGGGAACAATTTTTTTTTTTTTTCAGAAGACAAAGTTTAGTATGTTATGGAGAAAATTCCTTTAGGTATACATTTAAAACTTTTGGGAGAACAAACAGAGGTAGAAGGTTTGGATCAAAAATTAGACGTTAACATGGGAACTTCCATGTACCCAATTGCTAGCAGTAATTTTAAAAATTTTGTTTTGAATTTGTCATCTAAGGAAATTGAGGCCAAGTTTGGTTTCAGAGGTATGTAAGATTAGAGGCCTTGTGTATCCAGGCCAAATTTGAAAATGGGCAAAATATGTGTTTACTTATTTTTCTCAAAACCGTTTATACTGTATTAGCTGTATTATCCAGCATGTTCTTTGTTGTCTTTGACTGCTATTGGGCAGAGGGAATTTAAATCCAAAGTATCAGTGACTTTGTGCTTTACGTACTTAAGAAAATGTTTCTTTTGACCTTTTTACTTATCTCAATATGTCTTCTACTTTACTTATGTTTAATGACATTGCATTTAATTTTGTGAATATCTTATTTTGTCATAACAAATTATCCATACATTCATTTCTCCATTTCTAGAGACTGGAAAGTCTAAGACCAAGTTGTGGAGAAAGTTTCAATCTGAATTATGTGGATTTGTAGGCAGTATTCATCTCAGTCTGTATTCCTATGATTTCTGTGTTTAGAGATTGAGGGAGAGATTAAAAGAAAGGATACAAGAGAAGAAGAGAGAGATTTCATTTTTATGAAGACACAGATTATAAGGATATCTCATGACCTTATCTTTCAAATGCTCAACTCCAAAACCATCACATTAGAAGTATGCATTCAGCACATGGATTTTTTTTTTCTGTGTGTGACACAGTTGACCTCTTTAAATCCCTTAGGAAATAAACAATGCTTAACAATGAAAAATATTGCATGTGAAGGACAATAGATTAGGCACTTGAGAGACTCAAAAAACATTTCTGAAAGAGCTCTATTTTTGGAGATTTTATGTCATTAAAATAAATACAAATATGATATATGAACTAATAACTTCTTAAGAAAACACACCCATATTAATGATTCTCTACAAAGTTGACTGATTAGAACTTTGTAGCTGTGGAGAGTCAGAACGTCACTGATCTCAGAGCTAAATTATCTGTTTATTTTTCATCATGTGTAAGAACATCTTGCCTGCCATGTATGTATGCAAAACACCTGTGTACCTGATGTGCTCAAAGGTTAGAAGAGTGCTTGGTCCCTTGGAATTGAATTTACAAATTGTTGTATGCCACCATGTAGGAGTTGGTAATCAAACTCAGGTCCTATAAAAAAAAAGTAGGAACAGTTATGAGCCTCAGAGCCACTTCTCTACTCTCAATATTTAGTCATTTTAATAGTCATGCATTACTCACCTCTGTATTCTTATAACTACCATATATTTTAGAATATATTAATGGACCAATGCTGACCCACAAGTTAACAACAATGATTATCAAATAAACTGAAAATTATGGCATGTTATTCTCCACCTATACACTGTTCCCATCAATATATTTGAAACATGTCTTGATTTCTGAGATTTTTTCCTCTGTATCTATAAAATCATCATGCAACCATTTCTACATCAGAATGTGTTATGTGCGATAATCTAAATCCAGTTCCAAGGCCATGATCACTCATAATTTGGATCAACAGCAAACTATCTCTTATTCTATTTGAAATGAGAGTTGTGTTTCATGTTGACAGCTTATTTGAGTTGCTTTATAAATTAAACTTACTCATACAGCTGGGATACAGAATTAACAAAATGTAACTAATGAGAAAAATAAAATTATAAATAAATAAATAAATAAATCAGATACCTGTATTATTAAGCCAGTGAAACATATTTCAAATAGAGTTTTCATCATTTGCATGCAAAAATGTTAAATTTAATATGTTTGAGTATAAAAATGTTATTGTTTCAGGAAATCAAATATATTTGTCCCTTCTACCTTGATTGAAAATGCTTTGATAGTCTGCAGGGGAGAGCCTTTGAGAGGCCCTCTGTGGCAGGCTCCTAACTTGTTTTCTGTTTTCTTCTTCTTCTGATGTCCATCCTCTTTGCCTTTTGGGATGAGGATTGAACATTTTAGCCAGAATCCTCCCTCTTGATTAGTTTCTTTAGGTGTACAGATTTTAGTAGGTTTATCCTATATTATAGCAGACTTAGGGAGGGGCATGTATGGTGTGGAGAAGGGGAAAGAAAGGTAGGATTAGGAGGGGAGGAGGAAGGGGTTTATGGGGGGATACAAAATGAATAAATTTTAATTAATAAAAATTAAAAAAAGAAAATGTTACAAAGTGGTTCCATCCATTATCTTTTTTTTCTCATTATCATCATCATTATTATTTACAGTTTATTTACTTTGTATCCCAGTTGTAACGCTCTCCCTCTTCTTCTCCCAGTCCCACCCTCCCTTGCTCTTTCTCCCCTATCTCTCTTCCCTAGTCTATTAATAGCAGAAGTCCTCTTCCCCTACTGTCTAACCATGGCCTGTCAGGTCCCATCAGGACTGTCTGGATCCTCTTCTTCTGTGGGATTGCTAGGTCACCTCACCAGACAAAAGTGATCAAGAAGCAGGCAACTGGGTTCATGTCATAGACTGTCTCTTTTCTTCTTACTAGGGAACCCACATGGAGACTGAGCTGTCTATAGTCTATATCTAAGCAGGGCACCTAGGTCCTCTATATGAATGGTCTTTGGTTGATGCATCAGTCTCTGCCATCTCTTTTCTTTCTTTCTTTCTTTCTTTCTTTCTTTCTTTCTTTCTTTCTTTCTTTCTAGTCTGATGGGGAAAGGATAGGAGCTCCACAAGGACCAAACATATCTGGGCACAGGGTCTTTTCTGAGACTGACATTCAACCAAGGACCATGTATGGATATAACCTAGAACCTCCACTTAGATGTAGCCTGTGGTAGCTCAGTAACCAATTGGTTTCCCAAAGTGAGGGGAACAGGGACTATTTCTAACAGGAACTCAATGAGTGGCTCTTTGGTCTCCCCACCCCCGAAGGGAGGAGCAGTCCTGTTAGGCCACAGAGGAGGGCTTTGCAGCCAGTCCTGAAGATACCTGATAAAACAGGATCAGATGAATGGGGAGGAGGTCCCCCCTATCAGTGGACTTGGAAAGGGGCACGGTGGAGATGAGGGAGGGAGGGAGGGACTGGGAGGGAATGAGGGATCGGGACACGGCTGGGATACAGAGTTAATAAAATGTAACTGATAAAAATAAATAAAAAATAAAAAAAAAGTTTAAAAAAAAGGAGCCAGAGGTGATGCCATCTATATAAGGAGTCCATCCATTATCTTAATGCAGTTGTAATGTATTGTTGTATTTGATACACTTTCAGCATAGACATGATTACTGTATAATATAGCAAAGGTAATGAATTTTTAGTTTCAAGAAAATATAGTGAATGATGGAAATTAAAAAGGTTAAATATATGGTTCTCTTTAAATCAATATATTTAATTAAATATAATATTACACTTAAGGAACTAGTCATGTTTAATTCATTGTAAGATTTATATTTTCTTAAGTACTTAAAAAACTGCCTCTGACACAATCTGATAGGCCTGCTCTTTGATCACCTCCCACTGAGGGGAGAGCAGTCTTACCAGGCCACAGAAGATGACAATGCAGCCATTCCTGATGTGATCTGATAGACTAAGATCGGAAGGAAGGAGGAGGACCTCCCCTATCAGTGGACTTGGGAGGGGCATGCATGAAGAAGGGGGAGGGAGGGTGGGGGAGGGAGGGAGGAGGGAGGGGCTTATGGGTGGATACAAAGTGAATAAAGTGTAAAAGAAATAATAGTAATAAAAAAATTCTTGCGAATTTTGTGTATATTTATTTTCTTTAAGAAGCAACTTCAAAGTCTCCTTAAAAATCACCTTTACTGGTTCTTAATATATTATAAACCAAGAAAATACTATTTTCTAAATATGGAGGCTTTGTAGGGGATATTACAGATAGATCAAATAAGAGCCTACTCTTTTTTTACATTAGCAATGTGCATGCAGTAGTAAAGATGTATAGCAAAGACACATGATGTGCAAAATTGGAATTTTTTTTTTGCCCAATTCACTCATCTAAGATTTCAAGGGCTAAAAGTTAATAACCCACAAGAAGTCATATTTCTCTTAGCTTTTGTTATCAAATCTTGTTAAGTCATGGTTTCAGTTGGCCTCACATATGCATTTGCTAAGCCATAAAATATCTGCCCACTCCCATGTTTTACTATATATAGTCAGAACATGGTTGAATATCTATACATTATTCCTTATTCCAAATCACCCTGACTAACTTGATGTAGCATTTCACCTAACTAAAACAAGCCAGCCTAAACCAAATAAGCCAACATAATGTAGAAAACCCCTTTAGAAAGATACCTGCCTGATGAAAGAAAATTGATATGTACTATCTTCTAACAGCCATTAAAACTGAGGGTTTTTAAAGTATTATTACATTACAAATTTTTAAAGCCACTGGAAAAAAAATTGGAAAGAAACTCTCTCTCTCTCTCTCTCTCTCTCTCTCTCTCACACACACACACACACACACACACACACACACACACACACACACACAGGACTATCCCAGAGGCTGTTTAGGAAAGAACCCCTGTTGGTTTTCATATCCCACTAATATTTAAAGCTATTTTATTCCTATTACATCTCCATCACCCACAGGCATAAAAGACTGGAGAAGAAGACAACAAGTAAACAACACTTCGTGATAATATATTTACTGAAAGAAATCCTTGAAAGATGGCTCTGTTGATAAAGTGGTTGCCACACATATGTGAGGCTCTGTTTGAATGCCCATTACCCACATAAAAAGCAACTTCCATCTGTAATCTCAGTGTTGAAGAGTTAGAAATAGGAAGATCCCTGGAATCAGTGGGCTTCCAATCCAGTGACCAATCCTATCTCAAAAGATAAGGTAGAGACCCATTGAGAAAGACAGCCAACACACAAATATCCACCTATGACAGCCCCAATACAGGTACAGGTACTTGCAGGTGTATGCACACATTCTGAAAAGGAGAAAAACAGTACTTAAATCTACATAATTATTTTTTAAAAGGCAACCCTAGATTATTGCTAAGAGTTGTTTTCTAATTGCTTACTTCTCCTCCAATCTTTTATGTCAGTGGGTGATGGAGATATAAATTTAATAAAATTGGTTTCAATGTTAATGAAATATAAAACACAGCAGAGGTTATTTCCTAAAAAGCCTCTGGGTTAGTCCTTTGTTGGAATTATTTTTTATTAGAAATCTGAGTACATGTGTGAGTACAGGTCCTAGGTGGGGAAGAAGTGAAGTGACAAGAGCTATTGTGCATCATCCTTCACTATGGTTTCATTTTTTATTATTCATTACAATTTATTCAATTTGTATTCTGGCTGTGGAACCCTCCCTCATCTCTCCCCAATCCTGCCATCCCTCCCTCCTCTTCCCCTATAACTCTCCCCTAATTCACTGATAGGAGATGTCCTCCTCCCCTTCCATCAGGTCTCATCAGGACTGGCTGCATTTTCTTCTTCTGTGAACTGGCAAGGCTGAACCCCCCAAAAGGAGCTGATCAGAGAGAGAGCCTTTCACTGAGTTCATGCCAGAGAAAGCCCCTGATCTCCTTACTAGGGACCCTACTTGGATATTGAGTCTAAGAACTACATATGAGCAGGAGTTTTAGGTCTTCTCAATGCATGGTCCTTGGTTCAGATAACAGCCTCTGAAGTGCTCCCAGGGTTCAGTTTATTAGGCTCTGTTGGTCTCCTTTTGGAGCTCCTGTCCCCTCCAGCTTTTTTCTTTTTTTAGTATTTTTATTTTATTTTTAATTAAATTTTTATTTTTATATTAATAACAGTTTATTCACTTTATATCGAAGCTATAGCTCCCTACCTCATTCTGTCCTAATCCTACCCTACCTATCTCATCTCCTCCTATGCTGCTCTCCAAGTCCACTGATAGGGGAGGTTCTCCTCCCCTTCCATCTGACCCTAGCTTATAAGGTCTCATCAGATCTGGTTGCATTGTCCTCCCCTGTGGCCTGGCAAGGCTGCTCCCCTCTTGGGAGGGAGGTGGTCAAAGAGGCAGCCACTGAGTTCATGTCAGAGACAGTCCCTGTTCCCCTTACTAGGGAACCCACTTGATTAACTGAGCTGCCATGGACTACATCTGAGCAGGGGTTCTAGGTTATATCCATGAATGGTCCTTGTTTGGAGTATCAGTCTCAGAAAAGACTCCTGTGCACAGATATTTTGGTTTCCTTCAGGTTTTTCTATCTCCCTCTTTCATAAAATTCTATGCCTTCTGCCCAAAGTTTAGCTATGAGTCTCAGCCACTACCTCAAATCCTGGATCGGTAGAGAATTTCCTAGGCCCTCTGTGGTAGGCTCCTGTCATATTCCCTGTCTTTTCCTGCTTCCAATGTCTATCGCTTTTTTAAATCTGAATGAGGATTGAGCACCTTCTCTAGGGTCTTCCTTGTTGTATTGCTTCTTTATGAGTATAGATTTTAATATGTTAATCATATATTCTATGACTAATATCCACTTATAAGTGGGTATATACCATGTGTGTCTTTTTGCTTCTGGGATACCTCACTTAGGATAATCTTTTCTAGTTACCACCATTTACCTGCAAATTTTGTGATTTCCTTGTTTTTAAAGGCTGAGTAGTATTCTACTCTGTAAATGTACCACAATTTCTGTATCCATTCCTCCACTGAAGGACATTTAGGTTGTTTCCAGCTTCTGGCTATTATGAATAGAGCTGCTACAACATGGTTGAGCAAATGTCCTTGTTGTCCAATTGAGCATATTTTAGGTATAAGCTATGAGTGGTATAGCTGGATATTGAGGTAGCACATTCCTAATTTTCAGAGAAAGTGCCAGATTGATTTCCAAAGTGGTCGTACAAGGTTAAATTCCCACCAGCTATGGGGAAGGGTTCCCAATTCTCAACATCCTCTCCAGCATGTGTTGTCATTTGAGTTTTGGATCTTAGCCATTCTGATGGGTGTAAGGTAAAAGCTCAGGATTGTTTTGATTTGCATGTCCCTGATGACTAAGGACATTGAACATTTCTTTAAGTGTTTCTCTGCCATTCCATATTCCTTTACTGAGAATTCTCTATTTAGCTCTGTAGCCCATTTTTTAATTGGATTACTTGGTTTGTTGCTGTTTAACTTAGGTTATTTATGTATTTTGTTTATTAGCCCTTTGTCAGATAAAGCATTGGTAAAGATCCTTTCCCAGTCTGTAGACTGTTGTTTTGTTCTGATAACAGTGTCCTTCCTTTGCTTTACAGAAGCTTTTCATTTTCATGAAGTCCCAATTATTGATTGTTGATTTTAGACAATCAATAATCTGTTGGTGTTCTGTTCAAGAAGTTGTCTACTGTGCCAAAGAGGTCAAGGTTTTTCACCACATTTTCTTCTAACAAGTTTAGTGTGTCTGGTTTTATATTGAGAGCTTTTTATCCACTTGGACTTTAGTTTTGTGCAGGGTGATAAATATAGATCTTTTTGCATTTTTATACATGTAGACATCCAGTTAGACAAGCACCATTCTTTGAAGATGCTATCTTTTCAAAAATAAAATATCTATAGGTGTGTGGTTTTATTTCTGGGTCTTCTATTCTATTCTATTTATCCACCTCTTTGTTTCTATGCCAGTACCATGCAGTTTTTATTACTATTGCTCTATAGTACAGCTTGAAATCAGGAATGGAGATACCTCCAGAATATCTGCTATTATACAGGATTATATTAGCAATTCTGGGGTTTTTGTTTGTTTGTTTTTCCATATGAAATTGAGAATTGCCCTTTCAAGTTCTATAAAGAATTGTGTTGATATTTTGATTGCAATTGCATTGCATCTGTAGATTGCTTTAGGCAGGATGACCATTTTCACTATGTTAATGCTACCAATCTCATGAGAATGGGAGATCTTTCTACCTTCTGAAGTCTATTTCAATTTCTTAAGAGAACTGAAGTTTTTTCATACATGTCTTCAATATGCTTGGTTAGAGTCACACCAAAGCACTTAATGTTATTTGTGGCTATTGTAGAGGTTGTTTGTTCCCAAAGTTCTTCCTCAACACTTTCGTCTTTTGTATACAGGAGAGATCCTGATTTTTTTTTTTAGTTAATTTTGTATCCAACTATTTTGCTAAGGTGTTTATCACCTGAAGGAGTTCTCTGGTCAAAGATTTTGGGCTCAGTCATGTATACTAACATGTCATCTGCTAATAGTTATATTTTGACTTCTTCCTTTCCAATATGTATTCCCTGATCTCCTTTAGTTGTCTTATTTCTCTAGTTAGAATTTCAAGTACTATGTTGAAGAGATATGGAGAGAGTGGGCAGCCTTGCTTGTCACTGATTCAGTGGGATTGATTTAAATTTCTCTCTGTTAGGTTTGATGCTGGCAATAGGCTTGCTGTATATTACCTTTACTATTTTTAGGTATGTGCCTTGTATCCCTGATCTCTCAAAAACTTTAAAACATGAATGGGTGTGGGATTTTGTCTAATGCTTTTGTGGCATCTAAGGAGATGATCATGGTTTTTTTCCCCTTCGCTTTGTTTATGTGGTGGATTATATTGATGGATTTCCTTATATTGGAATACCTCTGCATGCCTTGGATGAAGCCTACTTGGTCATGGTGGATGATATCTTTTATGTGTTCTTGAATTCAATTTGTGAGTATTTTATTGAGCATTTTTATGCCAATGTTGGTAAGGCAGTTAGGTCTGAAGTTCTCTTTTTTTGTTGGGTCTTTGTGAGGTTTAGGTATCAAGGTTACTGTGGCCTCATAGAATGAGTTGTGTAATATTCCTCCTTTCTGTTTCTGTGCCAATACCATGCAGTTTTTATTACTATTGCTCTGTAGTACAGCTTGAGTTCAAGGATGGAGATACCTCCAGATGATCTGTTGTTGTACAGGAACTTTTCGGGAATTCTGGGTCTTCTGTTTCTCCAAATGAAGTTGAGAATTTTTCTTTCAAGATCTGTAAAGAATTGTGGTGGTATTCTGATGGGAATTGCATTGAATCTGTAGATTGCTTTTGGCAGGATGGCCATTTTCACTATGTTAATCCTACCAATCAATGAGCACAGGAAATCTTTCCTTCTTCTGATATCTTATTCTATTTCTTTCTTCAGAGACTTGATTTTTTTTTTTCTCAAACAGCTCTATCACTTGCTTGGTTAGAATCACACCAAGGTACTTTATGTTCTTAGTGGCTATTGTGAAGGGTGTTGTTTCTCTAATTTTTTTTTCACGGCCCTTTCGTCTTTGGTATACAGGAGGTCTTCTGATTTCTTTTCTTTGAGTTGATTTTGTATTCAGCCACTTTGCTGAAGGTGTTTATCAGTTGAAGTAGTTCTCTGGTTGAATTTTTGGGGTCTCTCATGTTTACTATCTTATCATCTGCAAATAGTGATACTTTGACTTCTTCCTTCCCAATTTTTATCCCTTTGATCTCCTTTAGTTATCTTATTGCTCTAGCTAGGACTTCAACTACTAGTTTGAAGAGATATGGACAGAGCGGGCAGCCTTGTCTTGTCCCTGATTTCAGTGGGATTGATTTGTTTCTCTCCATTGAGTTTGATGTTGGCTATAGGCTTGTTGTATATTGCCTTTACTTTGTTTAGGTATGTGCATTGTATCCCTGATCTCTCCAAGACTATAAACATGAATGGGTATAAGATTTTGTCAAAAGGTTTTTTGGCATCTAAGGAGATGATCATGTGGTTTTTCTCCTTCAGTTTGTTTATATGATGGATGACATTGATGGATTTCCATATATGGAACCACCCTTGCATGCCTGGGATGAAGTCTACCTAGTCATAATAAATGATATTTTTTATGTGTTCTTGAATTCCGTTTGCAAGTATTTTGTTGAGTATTTTTGCATTGATGTTCATAAGAAAGATAGGTGAGATAGGTCTGAAGTTCTCTGTTTTTGTTGGGTCTTCGTGTGGCTTAGGTATCAAGGTGACTATGGCTTCATAGAATTAGTTTGGTAATGTTTCTTCTGTTTCTATTTTGTGGAATAGTTTGAAGAGAATTGGAGTTAGCTCTTCTCTAAAAGTCTGGTAGAATTCTGTGCTGAAACCATCTGGCCCTGGGCTTTTTTTGGAAGGGAGACTGTTGATGACTGCATCTATTTCCTTGTGGGATATGGGACTATTCAATCTTTCTATTTGATCTTGACTTAATTTAGGTAGATGGAATCTATCAAGAAAATTGTCTATTTCTTTAAGATTTTCAAATTTTGTGGCATATAGGCTTTTGTAGTAAGACCTAATGATTGTTTGGATTTCCTTGGTGTCTGTGGTTATGCCCCCCATTTTCATTTCTGATTTTGCTGATTTGGATAATTTCTCTCTGCCTTTTTGTTAGTTTGGCTAAGGGCTTGTCTATCTTGCTCAAAGAACCACCTTTTGGTTTCATTGATTCTTTGAATAGTTTTATTTGTTTCTAATTGATTGATTTCAGTCCTGAGTACGATTATTTCCAGCTGCATGCTCCTCTTGGGTGTATCTGCTTCTTTTTTTTTCTAGGGCTTTCAGTTGGGCCATTCAGCTGCTTGTATGAGATGTATCAAATTTCTTCTTGAAGGCCCTTAGTGCTATGAGCTTTCCTCTTATCACTGCCTTCATTGTGTTCCATAAGTTTGGGTATGTTGTGCCTTCATTTTCATTGAATTCTAGGATGTCTTTAACTTCTTTCTTTATTTCTTCCCTAACCAAGCTGTCTTTGAGTAGTGAGTTGTTCAGTTTCCATGTATGTGCAGGCTTTTTGCTGTTTCTGCTGCTGTTGAGGTCCAACTTTAGACCATAATGGTCAGATAGGATACAAGGGATTATTTAAATCTTCTTGTATCAGCTGAGGCTTGCTTTGTGAACAACTATATGGTCCATTATGGAGAAGGTTCCATGATGCTGAAAAGAAGGTATACTCTTTTGATTTTGGGTGGAAAGTTCTGTAGACATCTATGAGGTCCATTTGATTTAGGGCCTCTTTATGCACCCTTGTTTCCCTGTTTTGCTTCTGGCTGGATGACCTGTCCCTTATGAGAGTGAAGTGTTCACATCTCCCACTATTAAGGTGTTGGGATCAATGTGTGATTTCATCTTTAATAATGTTTCATTTACAAATGTAGGTGGTCTTGTATTTGGGGCATAGATGTTCAAAATTGTGATGTCCTCCTGTTGGATTTTTTCTGTGATGAGAAGGAAGTGCCCTTCCTCATCCTCTTTGATTAATTTTGGTTGAAAGTCTATTTTATTAGATATTAGAATCGCTACCCAGGCTTGTTTTCTGGGTCCATTTGCTTGAAAATAATTTTTATATCCCTTTACTCTGAGGTAGTGTTTAACTTTGTTGCAGAGGTGTGTTTCTTGGATGCAGCAGAATGTTGGATCCAGTTTCCACAACCATTCTGTTAGTCTTTGTCTTTTTATGGGAGAGTTGAGTCCATTGATGTTGATAGATAATAGTGACCAATGACTGTTAGTTCCTTTTATTGTGGTGTTGGTGGTCTTACTATGATTCCTTGCTTTTTTTTTTCTTTTAAATTTTGTTGGGAAATTATCTGTATCCTATATTTTCTTTGGTGTAGTTGTTTTCATTGGATTGGAGTTTTCCTTCTAGTATCTTTTGTAGGGCTGGGTTGCTTGTGTAGATATTGCTTAAATTTAGTTTTGTCATGGAATATTTTGTTTTCTCCATCTATGTTGATTGAAACCTTTGCTGGGTAGAGTAGTATGGGTTGGCATGTGTGTTCCCTTAAAGACTGCATGACCTCTGCCCAGGCTCTTCTGGCTCTCATAGTTTCTGATGAGAAGTCTGGGTGTGATTCTGATTGGTCTACCTTCATATGTTACTTGACCTTTTCCCATGCTGCCTTTAATATTTTTTCTTTGTTTTGTAGGTTTAAGTGTTTTGACTATGATGTGATGTGAAGTATTTCTTTTCTGGTCTAGTCTATTTGGTATTCTGTAGGCTTCTTGTATGTTTATGGACATCTCCTTCCTTAAGTTGGGAAAATTTTCTTCTATGATTTTCTTAAAAATATTTTCCAGTCCTTGAACCCTGGAGTCTTCTTTTTCATGTATTGCTATTATTCTTAGGTTTCGTCTTTTCATGGTGTCCTTTATTTCTTAGATGTTTTGTGTTTGGGACTTTTTTGATTTTACTGTTTCTTTGAGGGAGGAATCAATTTCAGCAAGTGTATCTTCAGCACCCGAGATTCTCTCTTCCATCTCTTGTATTCTATTGGTGATGCTTACCTTTGTGGTTCCTGATCTTTTCTCTAAGTTCTCCAGTTCCAGGGTTTCCTTTGTGTTTTCCTTATAGATTCTAAATCTGTTTTCATGTTTTGCACCATTACCTTCATCTGAGTGAATGTGGCTCCTATTTTTTTGTTTGTTTCCTCTCTATATGTCTCTAATTGTTCCTGTATGTGTGCAGTTATAGTCTTCTGTATTTCTTTGAGAGCTCTGTTCATTTCCTCTTTTTGTTCCTCTAATAACTGCATAAGTATAGTTTTAAAGTCATTTTCCTGTGTTTCCGCTGAATTAAAATATCCATTGCTTTTGGGGTTTGCTGGTGTGGCCATGGTGTCCTGACTTTTGTTGGGTGAGTTCTTATGCCTACCTTTGGCTATTTGCTTATATGTGATCTTCACTGTTTTTCCCTTGAGTCTGAACTTCAGACTGGAATTGTTTTTCTCTGGTGTCTGGAGTATTCTTCAGGAAGATCAGGGAGGTCCAGTGGTTTGAGAATGTGTGTTGTTGCTTCAGTTGTACCTGAGAGAGGAAAAGCCGCTGGTGAAGATTCATTATTGTGGGGGAGTAAGCATGTTAGTATGTGTTTCGACGTGCACGTGTGTCTTGAAGGGGAGTGCTAGAGAGTGTAGGTGCTTGGGATATGGGGGTTGGGAGCAAGCACAGGAGGGGTTGTGGATTCTAGCAAGGTTAGCAAGCACAGATTGCTGGTAAAAGTTCCTGCGCAGGCTTCCTAAATGTCCAATGGTCTCCAATCTATGGAGGGCTCTTCAGGCTGGACTCTGAGATCTGTGCTGTTGCTGCGTGCAGGACAAGTACTCTTTTGTGGGCTCTGTGTGCCCAGCCCTGTGCTCTGCGCTAGAAGCTATGAGCACGGCAGGTGGGGCTCTGCTCTCTGAGCTGGGAAGCACTATGTGCTTCCTCTGCCGCTTCCCCCTTAGGCAAGGCTGGAGATCAGAGGTCGTAGGGGAAATGCCACAGGAGTTGGGGGGAGGGGGTGTTGAGTGTTCTCAGTCTAAAATCTCAAGGAGGGAGATCTGTGCTTGGAGCAGACAGCACTGTGTGCACTTCGTGGTGCCTCCTCTGCTTCTGCTGCTAGTTGAGGTACCTTCTGCTGCTGCCTCCCTGTTGGTTGTACCTCCACCACCTCCACTGCTTCCTCCACTGCAGGCTTCTCTACCTCCACCACTGCTTTTGCCTGTTAACAGGGAAGTGCCTGGGAATTGATTCCCCAGGAGAGGTCCACAGAGATGTCTGTGGTTGACCTGTGTCCTATTGGATTCAGATCAGGGTTTGTCCCTCTACTCCCCAGACTCCTCGTACCATTGTTTTGGGTTCCACAGCCCCTTGACTCACCAATTCGGAGTTTTAGCTCCTCTGAATATGGTGTGTGCTGGTCCCCGCCATCTTGGATTCCCCTCTAATTGCTTTTTTAAAAATGTCTTCCCTAGTCCAGCTGTTGTTGAGTAACGAGTTGTTTAATTTCCATGCATGTGTAGGCTTTTTGTTATTTCTGTTGTTGAGGTCTAATTTTAGGCTATGGTAGTCAGATAGGATACAAGGGATTATTTTGTTCAATCTTCTTGTATCTGTTGAGGCTTGCTTTGTGTCCAACTATGTGGTAATTTTATAGAAGGTTCTGCGGGGTGTTGAGTAGAAGGTATACTCTTGAGTTTTGTTACTTGACATCTGTAGACATCTATTAGGTCCATTTCTTAAAGACCTCTGTAAGTGTCTTTATTTCACTATTTAGCTTCTGTCTTGATGATCTATCCCTTGGTGAATTGTTGAATTCTCTCATTAATAAGGTGTAGGGATCTATGTGAGATATGACCTTTTATAATGTTTCACTTAAGAATGCATGCACTCTTTTTCGGGGGGGGGGCATAGATGTTCAGGATTGTCATGTCCTCATGGTAGATTTTTCCTTTGAAGTGAATGAAGTATTCCTCTTCATATTTTTTTATTAATTTTGTTTGAAAGTCTATTTTATTAGATATTATGATAGCTATTCAAGCTTGTTTTCTGGGTCCATTTGCTTGAAAAACACTTTTTCCAGCCTTTTTTTCTGAGGTAAAGTCTGTCATGGTTGCAAAGGTGTGTTTCTTGGAAGTGGCAGAATGTCGGATCCTGTTTCCCTAACCATTCTCTTAATCTGTGTCTTTTTGTTGGGTTGTTGAGTCCATTGATGTAGAAAGATAATAGTGACCAATTAACATTAGTTCCTTTTATTGTGAAGTTTGTGGTATAACTGTGTTTGCGTGCTTGTTTTCTTTTGATTATTTGTTGTAAGGTTTTCTATTTCTTGTGTTTTCTTGGCTGTAGTTGATTTTATTAGATTGGAGTTTTCCTTCTAGTATCTTAATTAAGGGTGGGGTTGCTCTGTAGATATTGTTTAAGTTTAGTTTTATCACGGAATATTTTGTTTTCTCCATCTATGTTGATTGAAAGTTTTGCTAGTAGTCTGGTATGACATCTGTGTTCTCTTAGAGTCTGCATGACATCTGCCCAGGCCTTTTTGGCTTTCATGGTTTCTGTTGCAAAGTCTGGTGTGATTCTGAGAGGTCTACCTTTTTATGTTATTTTGCCTTTTTTCCTTGCCACTTATAATAGTTTTTCTTTGTTTTGTAGATTTAGTGTTTTGACTATTAGTTTCTTTTCTGGTATAAGTTATCTGGTGTTCTGTAAGCCTCTTGTATGTTTAAGAGTATCTCTTTCTTTAAGTTGGGAAAATTTTCTCTGTGGTTTTCTTGAAAATATTTTTTGTACTTTGGAGCCTGGAATCTTCTTTTTCATCTATTACTATTATTCTTAGGTTTTGCTTTTTCATGGTGTCCTTGATTTCTTGGATGTTTTGGGACTTATCCAATTTTATTTTTTCTTCCAAAGATGTATCAATTTCTTCAATTGTATCTTCAGTGCCTGAGATTCTCTTTTCCATCTCTTGTATTCTGTTGGTGATGCTTACATTTGTGGTTCCTGATCTTTTCTCTTAACTTTTCCAGCTCCAGAGTTTTTTCTGTTTTTGATTTCTTTAGTGATTCTAATTCTGTTTTCATGTCTTGTGCCATTTCCTTCATCTGTTTGAATGTGGATTCCTGTCTTTCCATGATGTTTTCTATTTTTATTAATTTCCTTTTTATATGCCTCTATTTGTGTGGCTCTATTTACCTGTATTTCTTTAAGAGTTTTGTTTGTTTCCTCTTTATGTGCCTCTAATAACTTGATAAGCATAGCTTTAAAACCTTTTTTCCTGTTTCAAATGTATTAAAATATCCATTGTTTTTGGGAGTTGCTGGTGAAGCCATGATGTCCTGTTTATTTTTTGTTTTTGTTTTTGTTTTTTTGTTTTTTTGTTTTTGGATGTGTTCTTAAGCTTGCCTCTAGACATCTGATTCAGTAGCCTTTGCTGTTTGTTCTTGGACCCTGTACTGCAAAATGGGGCTGTCTGTTTCTGGAGTCTGGATTATTCTTCAGGAAGTTGAGAGAGTTCCTCTAGTTTGAGAGTTGGTATTGGTGTTTCAGATTTAGCCAAGTGAGGAAGGTTGCAAGTAAAAGTGTGTAAGCACACAAGTGCAGGAGCGTGCATGGAGGTGTGCCTTCCTGGATATGTGAAGTGTAAGGGAGGAGCATAAGTGCAGGTGGTGGTGAAGGTGTTTTTTGCTGTTTGCAGTCTCACTGTGAGTGTGAAGGAACCCTGAATGGCCCAGTGGCTTACAGGCCTGTCTAGGTATTATGCTCCTAGTGTTCAGATCTGTCTGGATGGTACCATCTTGGCTCCTGAGATTGTTTGTCTGGAATCCACTGGGAGACCCACAGAACAGTGTTGAGAATACTGTGCCAAAGATTCCTATGTTGCCCACAGCAGAGGTGTGGGTTTGAGAAATCAGATGTCTGGCTGCTAGTTTAGAGGGACCCTAATCTGTGGCTCTGTAGGCAGCACTCTCTTGTCTTCTGCACTATTAGGCTTGTGCAGTAAGAGCAGAGTGCCTGTGTGCACTCACTAGCCAGTCTGTGTGGAAAGTCCTTAGGGTCCATGAACTCACTTGCAGGTATATGGGTGGTAATCGTAGAGAGTCCACAATTTTCTACTCTCAGATTTGGGTCCCCTGTTTGGCCTTTAGAGTAAGGATGTGCCCAGTACCTGGGGTTTTGCATTCCCTGCTTCACTTCATCTGCTCCACCAAGGCAAGTGGAGTAAGGGAAGGTGAAGCGGAAAGGGCAAGGGTCAATAGTTTGCCACTCTCAGATGCAGGAGATGTCCATGAGGGTTGGGGCTATATCCAATCTGTCCCAGCTGAGGGGTTGTTCCCTCTAACTCTGAAAGCCTTAAAGTCAATGCTCTGGCTTCAACTGCCCATCTACTCACCAGTTTTGGAGTTTTGGATCTTCTAATCTTCAGAAACTGTGCACATTGGTCGCCGCCATCTTGCAGGTCCCCTTCACCATGGTTTTGCCTAAAGTCAGAAGTGCTCTGTAGGTTAGTTGCTTGTGGTACAAAAAAAAAAAAAAAAAAAAAAAAAAAAAAAAAAAAAAAACAAAACAAAACAAAAAAACAAAAAACCGAGAGGCATCCTATTGTGCTATGGAACCAGATATCCAGATATTATGCGAAACTCATGTTGCATTCTCTCTCTCTCTTTCTTTTTAATATTTTTAGAAGTTATTAATTTTATATCCTGATTGTAGCCCCCTCCTCATTTCTTCCCAGTCCCACTTTCCCTCCTTCTTCCTCCTTTATCTTCCCCTAGTCCAATGAAAGTAAGAGTTCTCGTCCTTGCCATTTGACTCTATGTTATCAAGTCTCATTAGGATAGCCTAAATCCTCTTTGTCTGTGGCCTGGCAAGA
The DNA here is from genome assembly GCF_030254825.1 of Meriones unguiculatus. NCBI lineage: Eukaryota > Metazoa > Chordata > Mammalia > Rodentia > Muridae > Meriones > Meriones unguiculatus. The sequence continues at coordinate 48,712,663 of NC_083369.1, read as the reverse complement.
CTGCATCACCAGGAGTAAGTAATCAAAGAGCAGGCAACCAGGTTATTCAGAATGGCAAACAGGATAAACACCTGAAGCGGTGGAAAAGAGGGAACAGGATAGGCACCTACCATAGAGGTCCTCTGAAATGCTCCAACCAACAGAAGATAGAAGCAGATGTTGAGACTCACAGCCAAACTTTGGGCAGAACACAGGGAGTCTTATGGAAGAATGGGGAACAGAAGGACCCAAAGCAGACACGAACTCCACAAGGAGACCAACAAGGCTAAAAATCTGAGCCCAGGGTGCCCTGCAGAGACTGATGAACTAACAAGGACCAGGCATGGAGAAGACCTAGACCCCATGTTCAGATGTAGCCAACAGGCAAAGGGAGCAGAGGCTGCTTCTGCCATGTTGCATTCTCACATGACCTGAATGTTATCAGATTTATCCCTGAAATGTACTGACACTCATTTGGGGAAAAAAAATCACTGTACTTTTGTTACAAATTTAATTTTTTTTCATGATTGTTAGTTGGGCATTATTCCAGAAATATATCATGGTTGTATACCATTACACTAGATGTGCTTAACATATATATTCACAATACTGAGAGCACACTTAGCACCATTTTCAATACTTCCTTTTAAATTAAACATGAACTTTAGTACAATTCCTTGTGAATATGAACAGAACTTACTGTACTTAGCAACAGCTGTATCTTATTCCTTTTATGGGTTTATTGGAATTTATGTAAATTATGGAAGCCAAATGAAGAACTTTTCAATTGATTCTGATTTTTCAGAATTACAAGCAAACTTATAAAGAATATTGTTGAATATTTAGGTTTATGTACATGTACACATATATATCTGGATACATTCTTTTTTTCATTAAAGAAACATCATCAATAATTTCTTTTATTACATAATATGGTTATAAAATCTTGAAGGTTTACTACATAAACTTCTTGTTTTAAACCAGGGTTGCTCCACATTTACCAAGAAAATATTTATTGAGGATCTGGTATATGCCAGATTCTGATCTAGGCTCTAAAAAGAAAAGAAAATTCTTTCTCTTGGTTGCACTCTAGTTGGGAGCTCAAATGCAAGAATGTAGGGAGGACCATTAGCATGTGTTCGTTTAGTTTGGCCTAAAGGCTTTCTAAAGGACAGGTTTGTCATCCTGTACTGTTCCTGTTTGGCATTGCCTTTCCTTCTACTGCTACTATTGTTATAGGACTTAGCTTTGGTGCCAGAGAAGACTACTCAAAAAATTCCCAGGGGTGGTATGAAAAGTATCTCTCTCTCTCTCCCAGTAGTCTGTACCCAACAGAGTACAAAGAACAAAGCAAACCAAACAAACAAACAAACAAAAAACAGTTGTAAACAGCACCCTTCTCAATGTAAGTAATCATGTTCAATCTGAATACTTTTAATACTTGGTCTCTCAGGGAATTTAATGCCCTTCAGATTCACATGCTCTTGGTATTTCCCACATATTCATGGTTCTATGTACAAGCTCTCTTGTTTTCAAGATTCACAGCTGTTTCCAGTCAGCAGTAATAAACTAATCCCTACACCCAATTTTGTGATAAAGCATTTAGCAACAGCCTATGTATTCAATAAATTGTTGGCTCTATTCAGAAGTCAAGAATGGCAATTATGACAGTAACATATTTCACCTGGTGATACAGCAGATAGGGTGAGTAAGAGATTTATTCTCATCAGCTGGTTCTTTGGATGGACAGAAACCCAGATGGACTAGTTTTGAGTGACTGAACATTAGTAAGGTTATGTATTAAGCTGGTATGGTAGTCATCTCTGCTTCTGGAACATTGTACTCGGTTGGTAGCAGTTAAGAACTTAAAACAAGAAATGAAAACATAAGAGGAAAAAAAGAATTTAAAAAGTTATGGAATATTCTAATTATACCAGACATGTCTTGAGCTTACTTTAGCACACTAGCTTTTTGAAAACATAAACACAACAACTAGCAAATTAGGTTTGAAATAAAACTTTTAGAATTAAAGTTTATATCATTTTACTCTGGCTACAAATAGCAGAATATACTTAATTTTTATTTTTAATGAAATAGACTCAAAGTCTAAATGGCTTATATGAATTTTTTATTATTTTATTTGTTTGTTTGTTTGGTTGGTTGGTTTTTTTGAGACAGGGGCTTCTCTTTGAAGCTCTGGCTGTCCTGGACTCAACTTTGGGGACCAAGCTGGCCTGGAACATGGAGAGATCCACCTGCCTCTACCTTCCTTCTGAGTGCTGTGATTACAGGTGTGCACCACCACTGCCCAATTTATGTTTTTTGCTTGGTTGGTTGTGTTTTTGTTTTGTTTTTACATTAATGCAGAATCCACTAGCCTCATCTCACAGAGTTCAGCTTGCCACTGATTCCTGAGTGCCATCTAATTGGAATGCTTTAAATTGAATATTCATAACATTAACTGAAAATTACAGGAAAAATAACAAAGATATGGCATAGGTTTCCAGTTCTAGATATTCTGAATTGGCTTCTTTATAGTACGATGTAGTGCTGAGAGGGACAAGGAAACCTTTGTAGGTTAACAGCTAAATGTCTAGTAAGAACTATAGATTTAATTTATTATAGAATGTTCTAAGAAAAACTTAAAAAAATTTTCAGGAAATATCTTTCCTCCAAGTGAAAATAAATACATATCAATGTTTTAGATTCTCTTTATGGCATGTCATATTATCTGTCATATGTATTCACACTTTGATATCCTTTGTTATATTGATTGACTCATTTAGATTTTTTATGAATAAACCAATCATTTTTAAAGTGGGTTTAATATAAACTAAAATAACTCAAAAGAAATCTTTATGGTATAATTATTTTTCGGTACAAAAATTTGAACAGCTACTTGATCATGCAGCCCACTGCTTGTTGTTGAACCTTAAGAATAGTTGAAACATGAGCCAGAAATTCATTACCGTGTAATCTACACTCAACCCATGTACATGTTTCATAATATCAGATATTTGCAAAAGGTTAGACATGAGAGTGATTTAAAAAGTAAACTTCACTTATAAATTGATTATTTGTTTATTTTGTTCCATGTGGTAACATTAACAAAAATAAAATAAGATAACCTATTACATTCAAATATTACATGTGAAAATATGTTTTACAAAAGTAAAATTGTGTTATATAGTTTTCCTGTATGAACTGGCATTGTAGTCTACCTAGCCAAATCTATTGATCATGAAAATCTAGTGTTTTTCAATTGAGTATTTATTTATTATTTTATGTGCCTGAGTGATTGGATGTTCAGGAACTTGGAAAGTTAAAAAGAAAATTTTGTTTAGCTCTGTACCCCATTTTTAAATTGGATTGTTTGATTTGCTGCTTTTTAAAATCTTTAGTTCTTGATATATTCTATATATCAGCCCTCTGTCAGATGTAAGGTTGGTGAAGATCCTTTCCCAGTCTGTAGGCTGTCATTTTGTTTTGATGACTATGTCCTTTGCTTTACAGAAGCTTTTCAGCTTCATAAGGTCCCATTTATCGGTTGTTGCTCTTAGAGTCTGTGCTGTTGGTGTTCTGTTCAGAAAGTTGTCTCCTGTGCCAATGAGTTCCAATGTCTTACCCACTTTTTCTTCTAACCGATTTAGTGTATCTGTTTTTTGTTTGTTTGTTTGTTTGGTTGGTTTTTGTTTTTTTTTTTCAATGCAGTTTATTCAGGAACATTGAACAATCATCTGACCCTGGGGAAAGCCAGCCCACAGTTTAAATAGCCTCTGGGTAGCCAACCCCAGCGTGCCATGTGCGCAATGCAGATAGGTCCACAGACATGGAAGCAAGCCAGATCCTCGGCCTCAGCCAAATGTGGAGTTGTTTGTGACAGAGAGCACTCACCATTGGGAAGGTGGAAGGCAGAAACCAGCTCCATCTTTAAGTTGCAGCATTACTCAGCTCTCTACAGTTCCCCCTTTTTGTTTTAGACACATCAGGCAAGAGTAGAGGTCTGATCTCTGATATTAGAAATGAATTGGGACTTTGCACCGATGTTCATTTAGGTGTCATCCACCCAAAGAGCATCAGACCCATCCCATACCTTTTTCTCAGAGGCGGGACCTGGGGCATCAACCCGCATGCAATCAGACTTGCTCTTCTCTGGGTCGAAAGCAGCTGACCCTGAGTGCAGTGCTTAGCCTCACATCCTGAGCATAACATTTTAGCTCCCATGCTTGAGGACACTGTCCTGCTTCAATGGCGGTAAAGGCCTGAATGGTCATGGCTGCATTACGCTGTTGTGAGACTCTAATCTTGCATATATACCACAGGCAAACCAAGGAGACCAACACCAGAAGGCCTGCTAATGCTCCCATGCCCGCCCATTCCTTCCGATGATTCATGGCTGCAGCAATCCATGATGATATTCCTGTGGCTAGTCCTGCGTCTACTCTGGTAGAATTTACTGTGACAATGGCCACTCTCAGCTGCTCCATCGTAGTATCGAATTCTCCAGTCCAATCACCTAAAATATAGCTAGACAATTGTTTAGACAGATTTGCAGCACTGGAAAAATTCTCATGTTGTATGCTAGTGACACAAAGTCCAGCATAATTTCATTGACAGCCAAGTTGAGCGATTTGCCATAGGGTATCAATTTGCTCCTGCATGAGGTCAATCCTCTGATTGAACACCATCAATCCTCCTTTTAGTTGAGCATTAATTACTTTTTGTACATCTAGGGCATGAGCTACATTGGCTAAAAGATTATTCAGGGTCTGAGCAGTTTGCACAGTATGACTCATGGCTAATGCTGCGGTGGTAGCTCCAACAGCTGCCAATGAGATGGCAGTAACAATGGCGCTGTAGTTCCAAGATCCCTTTTCTGTCTGAAGAGAGTCATACTGTGAGGGGCATCAATGGGCACAGGCACCCAGCGAGGCATGCGAGTAACCAGGGCATACCTAAATTCACTAGCATTCCAGCATTGGGCAAAAAAGCAAGTATCATTACCACAATTACTTGGCTCTATCTGGCTAATAATGAATAAAAATGGGGGATATAAACAACCAGGTGTGAGCTTATAGGAAATATTATGAGAAGCCTTAACCCCCTCATTGGAACATCCTGCATCAGTTCTAGCAGTGGTGGTGTCCGAGGTCTGAGTAGGTTCAGGAGACCATTGCCCCCAGGGGCGAGACGTGCTCCATGTAAATTGACAAACTCCATGTTTTCCTCCACTTTTGAAAGTCATTTAAGGTTCTTAAATTATTTTTCCCTTTTTTAAAATTTTTCATCAATTATACTTTATTCATTCTGCATCCCCCCCATAAGCCCCTCCCTCCTCCCCTCCCAATCCCACCCTCCCTCCTCCCTCTGCATGCATGCCACTCCCCAAGTCCACTGATAGGGGAGGTTCTCCTCTCCTTTTTGATCTTAGTCCATCAGTTCACATCAAAAGTGGCTGCATTGTCCTCTACTATGGCCTGGTAAGGCTGCTCCCCCCCCCAGGAAGAGGTGATCAAAGAGCAGGCCAATCAGATTATGTCAGAGGCAGTCCCTCTTCACATTGCTATGTAACCCAATTGGACTCTGAACTGCCCTGGGCTACATCTGTGCAGGGGTTCTGGGTTATCTGTATGAATAGTCCTTGGTTAGAGTATGAGTCTCTGGGAAGTTCCCTGTGTTCAAATTTTCTTCTTCTGTTGCTCTCTTTGTGGAGACCCTGTCCTCTCCAGCTCTTACTATTTCCCAGTTCTTACATAAAATTCCATTCACTCTGCCCAACAGTTGCCCATCAGGCTCAGCATCTGCTTTGATAGTCTGTAGGGCAGAGGTTTTCAGAGGCCCTCTGTGGTAGGTTCCTAGTTTGTTTCCTGTTTTCTTCTTCTTTGGATGTCCATTCTCTTTGCCTTTCAGGATGGGGATTGGACATTTTAGTTAGGGTCCTCTCTCTCCTTTAGTTTCTTTAGATTCACAGGTTTTAGTGGGTTTGTCCTATGTTGTATGTCTATATGAGTGAGTATATACCATGTGTGTCTTTTTGCTTCTGGGACAACTCACTCAGGATGATCCTTTCCAGGTCCCACCATTTACCTGCAAATTTCATGATTTCCTTATTTTTCATTGCTGAGTAATATTCCATTGTGTAGATGTACCACAATTTCTGCATCCATTCTTCAGTTGAGGGGCATCTGGGTTGTTTCCAGCTTCTGGCTATTACAAATAAAGCTGCTACAAACATGGTTGAGCAAATGTCCTTTTTGTGTACTTGAACCTCTTTTGGATATATGCCTAGGAGTGGTATGGCTGGATCTTGGGGAAGCACTATTCCTAGTTGTCCAAGAAAGCGCCAGATTGATTTCCAGAGTGGTTGTACAAGTTTACATTCCCACCAGCAGTGGAGAAGGGTTCCCCTTTCTCCACAACCTCTCCAGCATGTGTTGTCACTTGAGTTTTTCATCTTGGCCATTCTCATGGGTGTAAGGTGAAATCTCAGGGTTGTTTTGATTTGCATTTCCCTAATGGCTAGTGAGGTTGAGCATTTCTTTAAGTGCTTCTCTGCCATTTGGTATTCCTCTACAGAGAATTCTCTGTTTAGCTCTGTTCCCCATTTTTTAAGTGGATTACTTGGTTTGCTGCTTTTCAGCTTCCTTAGTTCTTTATATATACTGGATATGAGTCCTCTGTCAGATAAAGGGTTGGTGAAGATTCTTTCCCAATCTGTAGGCGGTCGCTTTGTTTTGATGACAGTGTCCTTTGCTTTGCAGAAGCTTTTCAGTTTCATGAGGTCCCATTTATTGATTGTTGCTCTTAGAGCCTGTGCTGTTGGTGTTCTGTTCAGGAAGTTTTCTCCTGTACCAATGAGTTCTAGGGTATTTCCCACTTTTTTTTCTAGCTGATTTAATGTGTCAGATTTTATGTTGAGGTCTTTGATCTACTTGGACATTAGTTTTGTACAGTATGATAAGTATGGATCTATTTTCATTTTTCTACATGTAGACATCCAGTTGGACCAGCACCATTTGTTGAAGATGCTATCTTTTTTCCATTGTATGGTTTTGGCATCTTTGTCAAAATCAGGTGTCCATAAGTGTGTGGGTTTATTTCTGGGTCCTCTGTTCGGTTCCATTGATCCACCATTCTGTTTCTATGCCAGTACCATGCAGTTATTAAAACTGTTGCTCTATAGTACAACTTAAGATCAGGGATGGAGATACCTCCAGAAGATCTTTTATTGTAGAGGATTGTTTTAGGAATTCCGGGTTTCTTGTTATTCCATATGAAGTTGAGAATTTTTCTTTTCAGGTCTGTAAAGAATTGTGTTGATAATTTGATGGGAATTGCATTGAATCTGTATATTGCTTTTGGTAAAATGGCCATTTTTACTATGTTAATCTTGCCAAGCCATGAGCACGGGAGATCTTTCCATCTTCTCATATCTTCTTCTTATTTTTTCTTCAGAGACTTGAAATTTTTTTCATGCAAGTCTTTGACTTCCTTGGTTAGGGTTACTCCGAGGTACCTTATGTCATTTGTGGCTATTGTGAAGGGTGTTGTTTCCCTAATTTCTTTCTCAGCACTTTTGTCTTTTGTATACAGGAGTGCTGCTGAATTTTTTGAGTTAATTTTTTATCCGGCCACTTTGCTGAAGGTGTTTATCAGCTGTAGGTGTTCCCTGGTAGAGTTTTTGGGGTCACTCATTTATACTATCATATCATCTGCAAATAGTGATAATTTGACTTGTTCCTTTCCAATTTGTATCCCCTTGATCTCCTTCAACTGTCTTATTGCTCTAGCAAGGACTTCCAGAACTATGTTGATGAGATATGGTGAGAGTGGGCAGCCTTGTCTTGTCCCTGATTTCAGTGGGAATGCTTTAAGTTTCTCTCTGTTCAGTTTGATGTTGGCTATAGGTTTGCTGTATATCGCCTTTACTATGTTTAGATATGTGCCTTGTATCCCTGATCTCTCCAAGACTTTAAACATGAATGGATGTTGGATTTTGTCAAAGGCTTTTTCGGCATCTAGGGAGATGATCATGTGTTTTTTTTTTTCTTTCAGTTTGTTAATATGGTGGATCACATTGATGGATTTCCGTATATTGAACCACCCCTGCATAACTGGGAGGAAGCCTACTTGGTCATGGTGGATGATATCTTTGATGTGTTCTTGTATTCGGTTTGCGAGTATTTTGTTGAGTATTTTTGCATCAATGTTCATAAGGGAGATTGGCCTGAAGTTCTCTTTTTTCTTTGGGTCTTTATGAGGTTTAGGTACCAAGGTGACTGTGGCTTCATAGAATGAGTGTGGTAATGTTGCTTCTGTTTCGATTTTGTGGAATAGCTTGAAGAGAACTGGAGTTAGCTCTTTTTTGAAGGTTTGGTAGAATTCTGTGCTGAAACCATCAGGTCCTGGGCTTTTATTGGATGGGAGACTGGTTCTTTGAGAAAATCAACAAGATAGACAAACCCTTAGACAACCTAACTAAAAGACAGCGAGACACCATCCAAATCAACAAAATCAGAAATGAAAAGGGGGACATAACTACAGACACTGAGGAAATCCAAGCAATCATTAGGACTTACTTCAAAAGTCTATACACAACAAAGTTTGAAAATTTAAATGAAATGGACAATTTTCTTGATCGATTCCACTTACCAAAGCTAAATCAGGACCAGGTAAATCAATTAAATAATCCTATATCCCCCAAGGAAATAGAAGCAGTCATCGAAAGTGTATCTGGTTTTATGTTGATATCTTTGATCCAGACGTCCCTCAGTTGAGGAATGGATACAGAAATTGTGGTACTTTTACACAATGGAATACTTCTCAGCAATTAAAAACAAGGAAATCATGAAATTTGCAGGCATATGGTGGGACCTAGAAACGGTCATCCTGAGTGAGGTGTCCCAAAAGCAGAAAGACACACATGGTATATACTCGCTTATATAGTCCTATAAGATAGGATAAATATACTGAAATCTATCCACCTAAAGAAGATAAACAAGAAGGAGGACCCAATCCTCACTTAGAAAGACAAATGGGATGGACATTGGATGTAGGAGCAAACAAGTAACAGGACAGGAGCCTATCACAAAGGGCCTCTGAAAGGCTCTACCTAGCAGTGTATCAAAACAGATATTAAGACTCATAACCAAAACTCTGGCAGAATGCAGGGAACCAAAAAAGGGGGGGGGGGTTAATATGACCTGGAGAGGACAGGAGTTCCACAAGGACCAAATATATCAGGGCAGAGGGGTCTTTTATGAGACTGTTTCTCCAAACAAGGACCATGTATGGATGCAACCTAGAGCCCCTGCTCAGATGTAGCCCTTGGTAGCTCATTATCCATGTGGATACCCTAATAAGGGGAACAGGGACTGTTTCTGACATGAACTCAATGGCAGTCTCTTTGAACCCCCTCCCCCGGGAGAAACAGCCTTGCTAGGACACAGAGGAGGACTTTGCAGCCAGTCCTGAAGATACTTGATAAACCAGTATCAGATGTAAGGGGAGGAGGTTCTCCCTTATCAGTGGACTTGGGAAAGGGCAGGGAGGAGATGAGGGTGGGAGGGTGTGATTGGGAGGGAAAGAGGGAGTGGGATACAGTAGGGATACAAAGTTAACAAACTGTAACTAAAATTAAAAAAATTAAAATTAAAAAAAATATTTTGGAGTTCCTGGAACTAGATTTCCTGATGCTTTTGTGCTACTTTGTGGGTGCTGGAAACTGCATTCAGATCCTCTGCAAGAACAGTAAGTGTTTGCAATCATCAAGCCTCATTGACCCACATCTCCAGCTCTACTTATCTAGTAGTTTGTCCATTTGTCATGTTCCTAGCATAGCACATTCACTGAAGGCACTCCTCTTTAGCTTTTAGATTTTTTGTCACTACCTTTGTATTTCCTAATTCTCAGTGAAATTGATCAAACTTTCTTTAGTGTCTTTTTCTACTTTTGGGAGAGAATTGCTACTCACATTTCCTGGTCTGTCCCTCCCAGTTTCCATCTATAGTGAGTATATTTAATAGCCAGCACAAATGACTTATTTTACTGGCAATACTTAAAAATAACTATTCGGTTTTTTCTTCTTATACATTTTTTAGATTTCTTTTTGAGAGTTTCATACTTGGAAAAATGGTGGTAATGATGGTAGTGGTGTGAGTGTGTGTGCACACCTGATATGGGTGTGCACTATGAATGCTTTCTAAAGAGAATCAGGGAATAAGCAACATGGGAATAACTTAAAATTTCTGATTCTTTGGATGACTGTTAATTCTGATAGCCATTGAGATTCGTGAAACAAAATGCTTTGCTTGCTAAGATACACCTATCAGAGCAGTACACTCTTAAAATTTCTGGTACAAAAGGGTAAAATATTTGAATAACTGATAAACGGAATTATTATTTATATTGCCTAAAATGCTTTCTGTATGTGTTTTTTTTAACTTGAGTTTGTTATATTATGAAGAGATTTTTATATCCTATAATGAGCTCACAGAAATATTTGTAGATCTTTACTTATCAAACTTTTTGTTGAACTTTATTTTTTCCTAAAACTCTTTAGGTTTAGAGAAATAATATATATATCAATTATTTATTTTTGTATGTTTATTTATACAAAAACAAAATAATTTGTTATTGTGCTTTGCTTCCTTTTTAGAATCTTCCCATTTGCATTATAAGCACTAAACTGAGAAATTCCTGTCAGAGTAAATGTAAGACAGTTAAATATTTAACAAGAAAAAATTATTTGTAGCTATATTGTGAATGATAACAAAATATCTAGCCTTTAACTACGAGCATATTTTCTTAACTGAGAAAAATGAAACAAGACTGATAGTGACTTTAATTGGTATTCTATATTTTGTGCAAATATTTATTGATTTTTGGAAAGGTCTAATCCTGAATACTAATAGCTCTTATATCCTGATGGCTTTCATACACTAAGTAAAAAGACGCTTAAACATACTGATAAACTACAGAGAAATTTAATTGTAGAACCATTCCAGATAATTCAATATTGATTATAATTTATCTGAATTCCTGTAAACTCTATTTACAGAATCAGCTCTTGTGTTGTGGTACTCCATGGAGGTATTACTTTTACATTCTGGCCAACTGACACCAGTTTATAAGATTTGAGTCAGTAATATCCAGTGTTTCTGTGGTCATACTCTCTACCACCTTTTATTTTCTTATTAGTGAAACAAAAACATCTGGCTTCTTAACTCCAGGTAAAAAACAAATTCATTGCTTTTTCACTTTTGTCCCAAGATGGTACTGTTTTTCTTAGGATGACAGTTAGCTCTGGCATTTGTCTGTTCTCCAGGAATCTTTTAGAAAAACACTTTTTCACATGAAAGAGAAAGTATATCATTATACCACATCAATACATGATGGAAAACTGCCCCCAGGATTTTATTTCAGCTGCTAAGCTTGGAGTTTGATCTTGTAATACTTTCTGCATTCACTAAAAATTGAGAAAGTTTATTGTTTAAACATGATTGAGCATCAAATGTATACAAAAGAATATTTACAAATTAAGTGTAAATATAATGCATTGCAACACGTACTTTTATATATCAAGCTTTGTTAAAAAAGTTATCAGTATCTTCTAAGTCCTCTGTGTCCTGCACCTATTGTCCCCTTTCACCGAGGTAATCTCTTCCGGAATTCAGTGTGCAGCAATCTTTTTATTTTTCTTCATGTTTTTCCAGAATACATTTGTATCTCTACAGAGTCATCTTTTTAGTTCAGTTTAGTCTTTATAGGAAAAAAATTGTATCATATGCTTTATTTATGATTTTTTTTCTTTGTACATTTTTGAAATAGAGTATAGTACAACCTAGGGGGGCCTGGATGTCTTTAAGTAGATGAGCATGACATTAAAATTTTAATTTTCTTGAGCACTAGGATTGCAGTTGTGTGTGTCTGTGTCACTATGCCCAGTTTTATTTGTTGCTTACTGCTAAAACTTGTTTATTTGTTGCTTACTGCTAGTGTACTTTGGCCAAGCAAGTACACTACCAACTGACCTATATCCATATTCCCCTTTGGCCAAAGAAAATAAATATGTTCATTAGACTCATGTGTGTTATTTAATGGAGTTAAAATACATTATTATTTGTTGCCATACAGAAAATCTCAGTATTCGACAATTATATAATACACTTATTTGCTGGCTACGATAACACATGCCTGCAATTATAGTACTGAGGGAGCTGAGGCAAGATTCCAAGTTCTAGAACAGTCATAGCCCCATAGAAAGTTTGATTAAATTTTCTGCTGCATAGCTAGATATTCATTCAAAACATAAAACAAAGCAGAAATAAACAAAAAACAAAACAAAAATATTCGACATCTTTGACATTTAAAGCTACGCAAATTAAAATTATGTTAAGATTACATCTTACCAAAGTCAGAATAGGAATCATAAAAGCTACTAACTAAATAAATTAATAGAAATAATGAAATATTATTATAATAATTAATAATGATAAAATTAAAAGCTTCTAATGAAATAATATAAAGGATATAGAAAAGAAGCATCACTCATACACTGATGTTGGTAATATTGCCCAGTATAGCCACTTAAGGCATGAGTAAAGAGGTTTGCCAAAAACAAATAATAGAAATAACTTGGGATCCAGTTATATCACTCCTGAGAATATATTGATAGGAATTTGACTCATCAGAAGAACATAGAAATATGCTTATTTCTGTTTATTGTGGCACAATTTGCAATAGCCAAGTTATATAAGTAGGCTAGGGGACTGTTGGTGTATCATATTTATCCAAATTTATCCATGTGTATCTAACAATGAATTCTGTTATTTTTTAATACTTTTATTAATTCTTTGAGGATTCCATCAATGTAATTTGATCATATACACTTCCCACTCCTTCCCTTAACTCTTGCCATACCCATAGTCACTTCCTTACTCCCCTAACTCTCTGTCTTTTTTTCTTTTTTTAAAATAGCACATCAGGTCTAATAAGTGGAGCCATCCACTGTAGTATGGATAACCTACTAGAGGCCATACTATTAAAAAAAATTATCTCTCACTCTTCTACCAACCATGAATTATCAGTAACTCCTCAGTGAGTGATGAAGATTTGTGAAGTCTTTTCCCATCTATGTTGGAATGTTGATTAAGTTGATATTGCATAAGTCATGAGCAAGTTGAGAGAACTGCCGAGAGTTCACTAGTGCAGCAGCCCTATCATGTCTAGAAGACACTACTTTACTCACTCTGGTTTTCACTGACCAAAGACTGTTACGTCTTTACTCCTTCTGTCATGATGGTTCCTGAGTATTGTGAGTAGGAAGTGATGTAGATGTCCTATTTGTGGTTGAACATTCTACTGACACATATTCTCTGTGCTATACATACCTTTAGCTTTCTGCATTAACTAGTAGCTACTATGCAAAGAAAGATCTCTGATGAGGTCAGAGAGCTGTGTTAATCTATAAACATGAAGACAATAATTTGAAGGGTTATTTGGTACTCTGTCCATTTAGTAAAATAATCTTAGTAGGCTTATCTTTAGGGCCTATGGAATCTCTCACCATAGATTAGTGTAGAGAATTGTTATACCTGGCATGCATTTCCTCTTATGGCTTGGGCCTTAAATGTAATCAGAAAGTGGATGATTACTCTCATAACATTTGTGCCACCATTGCTACTCATGACTGTATCTTGCTATGGTGGCCATCATTGTAGCTCACAGGATTCATAGCTGGAGAAGACTGTTGATTATGTTTTCCCCTCAGTAGCTGGCATAGCACATTCTGTATAACTACAAAAGCTAGTTGACAGAGGGAAAGTTCCTAGTCATTAACAACTTGGCTTCTCCACGTCTTATTAACAATTTGTATAGTATTTTCAGCAGTAGGGTATTCCATAAAGTGCTGATGGGTGACCAACAGCAATGCAACTGGCTTGATTAGATTTGAGTGATATTCAGAATACCTCTGACAAAAAATTCAGGCCATATATCTCACACCTGGTGATGAGCTTTTTTATTTGGAAACCTATAGATTCTTGGATGTACAAAACACCTTGTATAGGATAACCACAATTAAGTTCTTTTATATAAATACATAAAAATAATTTTGTGTATTAATAACATGACTAATATATTTAAGACACTTATAAAGTAGATTTCTAATTGGCCTGTTTGTTTTTTATGATTTGGTAGTCTGTATAGTTTAGGATGGCCTGGAACTTACTATGTAGATTAGTTTGTCCTCAAACATTTTAATCCTCATGCTTCAGCCTCTAAACAGATGAGATTATAAACGTGTACCATAGCAACTTAACCTAAGAATGTAGTTGTTTTGGGGTATAAGAAATTTCAAACTTACTATTTAATACCATTATTTACCAAAATAATTATGTGTAGGTATTCCAGTTGCACTTCATATTTTACAATAATAAATTTCTTCACACTGAAATATTTGTCAAGATATTACAAGATTGGACTTCTCTATGATCATTCATCATTGGAGTGATTTCCCGAAGTTATTTTCCACTTGTTTATAAGGGTTTTGTTTTTGTTGCTGTTGTTGTTGATTTAAAAATTATATTCTGTGGCCAGGAGAACACTGAGTCTGAGGAGCAGGACATTTTCAGTACAGCAACCAAGAGACTGAACTCTGGGCCCTAAAACAACAGAAATCGTGTTTCCCAGGTGAGATTCCACGTCGTGGCAATCAGTCAGGTCCACTCTCAGGTCACACAGCCAGAACCCAGAAGAGATCTCGGGTCACGCAAGCACTAGGTCCCCAGACCAGAGCCACAGGCCTGCATGTCCTAATCAACTTCCGAGGCTGAACGGTAGGCACAAAAAACACCAGAGAATGGGACTGGGAGTCCCAGTAGCGAGAAAACCCCACAGGGAAGGAAGGCAACGGGACTGGCCACGGGTCACCCAGTCTTTACCTGGAAAAGGTTTCCCAGACTGGCGGGTACCAGCAACCATCACTGAAATGGGCTCCAGCCACGAGCACAGACAGTTGCTGCGTGCCCAGCTCTCCAGTGTAGACAGAGCTGTGTTTCCCAGGGCAACAGAGACTGAGAGTCCCTGTCATGAGAAAACCCCACAGGGAAGGAAGGAAATGGTACTGACTTGAGTCACCCAGTCTTTCCCTGGAAAAAGTCTTGCAGACCAGCGAGTACGAGCCACCATCACTGAAATGGGCTCCAGCCTCAAGCACAGACAGTTGCTGCTTTCCCAGCTCTCTGGCACAGACAGAGCTGTGAGACCCAGGGCACCAGAGACTGGA
The DNA here is from genome assembly GCF_030254825.1 of Meriones unguiculatus. Taxonomy (NCBI): domain Eukaryota; kingdom Metazoa; phylum Chordata; class Mammalia; order Rodentia; family Muridae; genus Meriones; species Meriones unguiculatus. Next base: position 48,697,398 of record NC_083369.1, on the reverse strand, counting down.
AGTCACTGTCAGGAGAGACCCTAACAGGGAACTAAGCAAAGGGGACGGACTTAGGACATCCAGTATAACCCTGGAAAAGGTCTTGCAGACCAGTTGACCTGATGTGCACAAGATAGCCTGCTGTTACCAGGAGAGTGGTACTGACCTGCCAAAGATTACTGCTTGGGTGTTGGGGCACAGAGCCCCAACCTCAAACCTACAAAAGCCCGGAATTCGTGAGATCAACCCCCAGATACTGCTCCAAGAGGCAACCAGTTATCCCTAACAAAACTGACCAAACCAGGCTACACAAAGGTTACAGCAGCAGATCACTAAATTTACAGCAAGAAACCCAGAAACAGGGCAGCTGTTTTCAGAACTTCACAGGGTGAGGAGAGCCCTCTCCACTAACAAGGACCGCAGTTACCACTCAGGTCTCTATGCCTGAGGTGAGCAGCGGCAACTCCTGAAAAACACCAGCCATCCAGTGACTATACCCAAAAAGCTGAGAAAGCTTCCTTCAGGAAAAACCAACTTCCTGCCAAGGGGATTCTCTCCACCACAGGAATCCAGGAACCACCAGAAAATAACTCCAAACACAAATATAACCCATTGGGTAGAGGCCAGCATAAAAGCTCAACCAACAAAAGACAGAGCAATATGGAATCTCCAGAACCCAGTTATTTAGGGACAAGTAGCCCCTGACACCCCAGCATAATTGAAATTCAAGGAGATGACCAAACATCTATGCTCATGAAGAGGGTAACAGAGGAAACAAATAATGCATAAAGATAAACTCAAACAGACTATGGCCATCCGTAAAGAAATTGAGGAAGATTAAAAAAGAAAATTATTGCCATCCATAAAGAAATACAGGAAGTTGCAGACAAACAGTTTGTGGCCTTTAGAGAGGAAATGCTTAAATCACTGAAAGAAATAAAAGAAACAGAGGATTGTTCAAACAAAAAGCTGAAAGAATTGTAGGAAAATACAGTCAGACATGTAAAGGAAATCAACAAAACAGCTCAAGATCTGAAGATAGAATTAGAAAAATTAAAGAAAACACAAATGGAGGAAATTGTGGAGAGAAAGAACTTAAGGAAGAAAACAGGAACTACAGAGGTAAGCATAACCAATAGACTACAAGAGATGGAAGAATCTCAGGTGTGGAAGATACAATAGAAGAAATCAATGTATCTGTCAAAGGAAATGTTAAATCTAAAAAAATGCCTGACACACACCATCCAAAAAATTCAAGACAACATAAAAAGACAAAACCTAAGAATAATAGGAATAGAGGAAAAAAGAAGATTCCCTGTTCCAAGGCCCAGAAAATATTTCCAACAAAATCATTGAAGAAAATTTCCCCAACTTAAAGGAGAGGCCAAAAAGAATACAAGAGGACTATAGAACACCCAATATATTATACCAGAAAAGAAAATCCTCCCACCACATAATAATCAAAACAGTAAGTATACAGAAGAAAAAATACTAAGGGCCGCAAGGGAAAAAGGCCAAATAACATGTAATGGCAAACCCATTAGAATCACACCTAACTTTTCAACAGAGACCATGAAAGCCAGAAGGGCCTGGATGGATATCATGCAGAACCTAAGAGAACACAGATGTCAGCCTAGGCTACTATAACCAGCAAAACACTCAGTCCTCATAGACAGAGAAAACAAGATATTCAATGAAAAAACTAATTTCAACAATACCTATACACAAATCCAGAATTACGGAAGACACTAGAAGGGAAAAATACAGCACAAGAAAACTAGCTACTTTCAAGAAAACACAGGAAATAAATAACCTCACTACAGTAAAACAAAAAGCAACCAAGCACACAACCTTATGACCACAGCGAACATCAAAATCAAGGATCTAACAGCCACTGGGTCAGTAATCTCTCAACATCAATGGAATCAATTCTCTAATAAAAAGACACAGACTAACAGAATGGATGCATAAACAAAACCCAGCAATCTGGTGCATACAAAAAACACACCTAAGTTACAAAGATAGACATTACCTGAGGGTAAAGGGTTGGAAGACAGCTTTCCAAGCAAATGGACCCAAGAAGCAAACAGGAGTAGATATTCTAATATCTAATAAAATAGACTTTCAACAAAAATTAATCAAAAGAGATGGGGAAGGACACTTCATACTCATCAAGGGAAAATTCCACCAGGAAGACATCACAATCCTCAACATCTAGACCCCAAATACAATGGGCACCCACATTTGTAAAAGAAACATTGATAAAACTTAAACCACACATAGACCCCACATATTAATAGTGGGAGACTTCAACACCCCATTCTCAACAAAGGACAGGTCAACTAAACAGAAATTAAACAAAGAAACAATGTCTCTAACAGAGGTCATGAATCACATGGACCTAACAGACATTTACAGGATTTACACCCAAACACAAAAGAATTTACCTTCTTCTCAGCACCTCATGGAACCTTCTACAAATTAGACCATATAGTTGGTCACAAAGCAAGCCTCAACAGATACAAGAAGATTGAAATAATCCCTTGTATCCTATCTAATCATCATGGAATAAAGCTGGACATCAACAACAGCAGAAATAGCAGAAATCTTACACACACATGGAAACTGAACAAATTGCTAATATATGACAGCTGTGTCAGGGAAGAAATAAAGAAAGGAATTAAAGTTTTCCTAGAACTCAATGAAAATGAAGGCACAACATACCCAAACTTATGGGACACAATGAAAGCAGTGCTAAGACAAAGTTCATAGCACTAAGTGCCTTCAAGAAGAAATTTGACACAGCTCATTCAAGCAAATTAATGGCTCACCTGAAAACCCTAGAAAAAGAAGAAGCAGACACACCAAAAAGGAGTAGATGGCTGGAAATAACCAAACTCAGGGCTGAAATCAATCAATTAGAAACAAACAAAACAATTCAACGAATCAATGAAACCAAGAGCTGGTTCTTTGAAAAAATCAATAAGATAGAAAAACCCTTAGCCAAGCTAACTAAAAGGCAGAGAGACACCATCCAAATCAACACAGTCAGAAATGAAAAGGGGGACATAACTAGAGACATTGAAGAAATCCAAACAATCATTAGGACTTACTTCAAAAGTCTATATGCCACAAAATTTGAAAATCTGAATGAGGGGGGCGGAGCGAAGATGGCGACTAGCACACACAGTTTCTGAGTGGTGGGATACCTGATCTTCTGAGTTGGTGAATGGAAGGACCCCTAACCCAGGAAAACCACGGTGAGGCTTTCTGAACAACAGGGAACATCGCAGGAGGTGAAAACTTTGGTCTCCGGTCACCCGGGGAGTGGTTTGGGGAAGGAGAGAAACAATCCTTTGATTTTGCAGCACTCCCTTCCCCCAGACCTCCTTCCTCCTCTGCACAGCGGCACAGCTGACTTATCTTTCTCAGCGCAGACCTAACTGCCTGGGGTATACAGCCGCTGAAACGGAGCCCCAAGCACTTTAGCGGCAGACAAAAGCCAGCAGTACGTGTCCTGGAGTCCCAGATTCGCACAGCGGCTGCACCATCCTCCCAAGGCGCGAATCTGCTAGCTGCCATACTAGCTCCACAGGATCGCCATCACTGACGGTACAGCCCACCCGATCCCACAGTGACAGAGGATCCGCTATATACTTACCAAAACCAGGCAGAAACGTCACACAACCTGGACACACCAGGTGCTGGGCCTCCCGAGCTTGGAGAACACAACGAAGAGACCCCAGGACTTCCCAGAAAGCATCCGGAGTAGCGAACCAGTCTCCAGTTACAGCAGGACATGGCGGAGCAGCACTGAACTGGCGGGGCACCACAGCCCTCCAGTTTAAGACTAACCAGGGCCAAACCAGAGAACAGAGAGCCTGGTTACCCCATCACTGCTGAAGTGACCACCCTGAAATCTCCAGCTGCAGCAAGACCTCAGAACCCGGCAGTGACAGCAGCACAGAACTGGCGGAGCACATCAAAGAAGGAGGGCCAAACCAGAGAGCAGAGAGCCCCAGATACCACGAACTCTGCCAAGAGACCTGCCTGTAAGTGAGTGCACCCTTGAGAATCTGCAGTTCCCCAGATCCTGGGTACTTCTAAATCAGAAGCCAGGCATCAAACCCCCCTCCCACCCACATACCCACTTTGGTAAACAGAGGGGCACTAGGGACATTGAAGTTCCTGCCCTGTGGGCCTAATTGAGGAGTTAGGCAGTTAATGCCAGAAATTGCACTGCAATCATCATTAGAGCCTGCGACATATACAGTGCAGAGCCCCTCCCACATACTCAAGGGTTCAACATTAGCCATCACTCTGTCCCTCAAGACAGGCATCCACGCCCGCACACACACACACACACACACACACACACACACACACACACGCTTGCATTTGCCCCATTTGCACCTGCGTACTTTCCTCCCACAGGTACAGCTAGTCCTCAGCACAGGCTGAGAGTGCTCAGTTTCCTGAAGAACTCTCCAGACACCAAAGAGAGACAGCACCAGTCTGATCTGCAGAATCCAAAAACAAACAGGGAAGGTTTCAGATAAGCCAATGGCCAGGGGTATGCGAAAGAAAACTTCCAACATAAATCAGGACATCATAACTACACCAGCAAACCCCAAAATCGATGGATACTCCAATTCAGCAGAAGCACAGGAAAATGATTTTAAAGCCATGCTTGCCCAATTATTTGAGGCTCATAAGGAGGAAATGAACAAGTCTTTCAAAGAGATGGCCAGTCAATTGGAGGCAAAGAAAGAAGAAATAGACAATATCCTTAAAGAAACACAGGCAAACATAGCCAAACAAATAGATACAGAAGTAGAGGAAAAATTAGTGGCATATAAAAAGGAAATGAAAAAAGAAATAGAGGCCATCATAGAGAGACAGGAATCGAAATTCAAACACATGAAAGAAATGGTGCAAGGCATGAAAACAGAAATAGAATCAATAAAGAAAACACAAAATTAGAAAACCCTTGAGCTGGAGAACTTGGAGAAAATATCAGGAACCACAAAAGTAAGCATCACCAACATAATACAAGAGATGGAAGAGAGAATCTCTGGAGCTGAAGACACACTTGCAGAAATGGATACCTCTCTCAAAGAAAAAGTAAAATCAGAAAAGTTCCAATCACAAAATATCCAAGAAATCAAGGATGCTATGAAAAGACAAAATCTAAGAATAATAGGAATTCATGAAAAAGAAGACTCCAGACTCCAAGGTCCAGAAAATATTTTCAAGAAAATCATAGAAGAAAATTTTCCCAACTTAAAGAAAGAGATGTCCATAAATATACAAGAGGCCTACAGAACTCCAAATAGACTAGACCAGAAAAGAAACACATCACGTCACATCATAGTCAAAACACTAAATCTACAGAACAAAGAAAAAATATTAAAAGCAGCAAGGGAAAAAGGCCAAGTAACATATGAAGGTAGACCTATCAGAATCACACCGGACTTCTCATCATAAACTATGAAAGCCAGAAGGGCCTGGGCAAGTATCATGGAGACTCTAAGAGATCACAAATGTCAACCCAGACTACTATACCCTGCAAAGCTTTCAATCAACATAGATGGAGAAAACAAAATATTCCATGACAAAACGAAATTTACACAATATCTACACAGCAAACCAACCCTACAGAAGATACTAGAAGGAAAACTCCAATCCAATAAAAACAAATTCACCCAAGAAAACAGGGCATACAGATAATATCCCCACAAAACTGAAAAGAAAACAAGCAATGAAACAGGGTTAGATAACCGACTCCATTACAAAAGGAACTAACATGCATTGGTCACTATTATCTATCAATATCAATGGACTCAACTCACCAATAAAAAGACACAGGCTAACAGAATGGTTAAGGAAACAGGATCCAACATTCTGTTGCATCCAAGAAACACATCTATGCAACAAAGATAAACACTACCTTAGAGTAAAGGGCTGAAAAACTGTTTTTCAAACAAATGGTTCCAGAAAACAAGCTGGAGTAGCCATCCTAATATCTAATAAAATAGACTTTCAAACCAAGTTACACAAAAAAGATAAGGAGGGCCACTATATTCTCACCAAAGGAAAAATCCACCAAGAGGACATCACAATCTTGAATATCTATGCCCCAAATACAAGAGCACCGACATTCGTAAATGAAACATTATTAAAGCTTAAATCATACATCGATCCTAATACCTTAATAGTGGGAGACTTCAATACTCCACTCTCACCAAGGGACAGATCAACTAGACAGACACCAAATAGGGAAATTAAAGCACTCACAGAATCCCTAAATCAAATGGACCTAATAGACGTCTACAGATCGTTTCACCCAAAGTCAAAAGAGTACACCTTCTTTTCAGCACCGCATGGAACCTTTTCCAAAATAGACCATATAGTGGGTCACAAAGCAAGCCTCAACAGATACAAAAGGATTGAAATAATCCCTTGTATACTATCTGACCACCATGGACTAAAGCTAGACATCAACAACAACAGAAACAACAAAAAGCCGACACGCACATGGAAACTGAACAATTTACTACTCAATGACAGCTGGGTTAAGGAAGAAATAAAGAAAGAAATTAAAGACTTCCTAGAATTCAATGAAAAGGAAGGCACAACATACCCAAATTTATGGGACACATTGAAAGCAGTGCTCAGAAGAAAATTTATAGCACTAAGTGCCTGCAAGAAGAAATTCGTAACATCACATACAAACAACTTAATGGCCCAACTGAAAACCCTAGAAAAAAAAGAAGCAGATACACCCAAGAGGAGCAGACAGCTGGAAATAATCAAACTAAGGGCTGGAATCAATCAACTAGAAACAAATAAAACTATCCAAAGAATCAATGAAACAAAAAGCTGGTTCTTTGAGAAAATCAACAAGATAGACAAACCCTTAGCCAAACTAACTAAAAAGCAGAGAGAAACTATCCAGATCAGCAAAATCAGAAATGAAAATGGGGACATAACCACAGACACTGAGGAAATCCAAACAATTATTAGGTCATACTACAAAAGCCTATATGCCACAAAATTTGAAAATCTAAATGAAATGGACAATTTTCTTGAAAGTTTCCATCTACCAAAACTAAGTCAAGATCAGGTAGAAAGACTGAATAGCCCTATATTTCCCAAGGAAATCGAAGCAGTCATTAACAGTCTCCCCTCCAAAAAAAAGCCCTGGACCAGATGGCTTCAGCGCAGAATTCTACCAGACCTTCAAAGAAGTGCTAACTCCAATTCTCCTCAAGCTATTCCACAAAATAGAAACAGAAGGAACACTACCAAACTCATTCTATGAAGCCACAGTCACCTTAATACCTAAACCACACAAAGACCCAACAAAAAAAGAGAACTTCAGGCCTATCTCTCTTATGAACATTGACGCAAATATACTCAATAAAATACTTGCAAACCGAATCCAAGAACATATCAAAGATATCATCCACCATGACCAAGTAGGCTTCATCCCAGGCATGCAAGGGTGGTTCAACATACGGAAATCCATCAATGTAATCTACTACAAAAACAAACTAAAGGAGAAAAACCACATGATCATCTCCATCAATGCTGAAAAAGCATTTGACAAAGTCCAACACCCATTCATGTTTAAAGTCTTGGAGAGATCAGGGATACAAGGCACATACCTAAACATAGTAAAGGCAATATACAGCAAGCCTATAGCTAACATCAAACTCAATGGAGAGAAACTTAAATCAATCCTACTGAAAGCAGGGACAAGAGAAGGCTGTCCATTGTCCCCATATCTCTTCAACTTAGTACTTGAAGTCCTAGCCGGAGCAATAAGACAACTAAAGGAGATCAAGGGGATACAAATCGGAAAGGAAGAGGTCAAAGTGTCACTATTTGCAGATGATATGATAGTATATATGAGCGACCCCAAAAATTCAACCAGAGAACTCCTTCAGCTGATAAACGCCTTCAGCAAAGTGGCAGGATACAAAATCAACTCAAATAAATCAGAAGCCCTCCTATATACCAAAGACAAAAAGGCTGAGAAAGAAATTAGGGAAACAACACCCTTCACAATAGCCACTAATAACATAAAGTACCTTGGTGTGACTCTAACCAAGCAAGTGAAAGATCTGTTTGAGAAAAACTTCAAGTCTCTGAAGAAAGAAATAGAAGAAGATATCAGAAGATGGAAAGATTTCCCATGCTCATGGATTGGTAGGATTAACATTGTGAAAATGAAAATGGCCATACTGCCAAAAGCAATCTACAGATTCAATGCAATTCCCATCAAAATACCAACTCAATTCTTTACAGACCTTGAAAAAAGATTCTCAGCTTCATTAGGAGAAACAAAAAACCCAGAATCACCAAAACGATCCTGTACAACAACAGATCATCTGGAGGTATCTCCATCCCTGATCTCAAGCTGTACTATTGGGCAACAGTAATAAAAACTGCATGGTATTGGCATAGAAACAGAAAGGAGGATCAATGGAACTGCATAGAAGACCCAGAAATAAATCCACACACCTATGAATACTCGATATTTGACAAAGAAGCCAAATCCATTCAATGGAAAAAAGACAGCATCTTCAACAAATGGTGCTGGACCAACTGGATATCTACATGCAGAAAAATGAAAATAGATCCATATTTATCACCCTGCACAAAAGTAAAGTCAAAGTGGATCAAGGACCTCAACATAAAACCAGATACCCTAAATCAATTGGAAAAAAAGTGGGGAAAAGCCTTGAACTCATTGGCACAGGAGACAACTTCCTGAACAGAACACCAACAGCACAGGCTCTAAGAGCAACAATCAATAAATGGGACCTCATGAAACTGAAAAGTTTCTGTAAAGCAAAGGAATCTGTCATCAAAACAAAACGAATGCCTACAGATTAGGAAGGAATCTTTACTAACCCTTTATCTGACAGAGGACTAATATCCAGTATATACAAAGAACTAAAGAAGCTGAAAAGCAGCAAACCAAGTAATCCAATTAAAAAATGGGGAACAGAGCTAAACAGAGAATTCTCGACAGAGGAATATTGAATGGCAGAAAAACACTTAAAGAAATGCTCATCCTCTTTAGCCATCAGGGAAATGCAAATCAAAACGACCCTGAGATATCACCTTACACCCATCAGAATGGCCAAGATGAAAAACTCAAGCGATAACACATGCTGGAGAGGTTGTGGAGAAAGGGGGACACTCCTTCACTGCTGATGGGAATGTAAACTGGTATAACCACTCTGTAAAGCTATCTGGGGCTTTCTAAGACAATTAGGAATAGTGCTTCCTCAAGACCCAGCTATACCACTGCTAGGTATATACCCCAACTTTGCTCAAGTACACAAAAAGGATACTTGCTCAACCATGTTTATAGCAGCTTTATTTGTAATAGCCAGAACCTGGAAACAACCCAGATGTCCATCAAGGGAGGTATGGGTACAGAAATTGTGGTATTTTTACACAATGGAATACTACTCAGCAATCAAAAAGGAGGAAATCATGAAATTTGCAGGCAAATGGTTGGATCTAGAAAAGATCATTCTGAGTGAAATATCCCAGAAGGAGAAAGACAAACACGGGATATACTCACTTATGTAGACCTATAAGATATGATAAACATAATGAAATCTATACAGCTAAAAAAGATAATCAATTGAGCGGACATGGGGTAAGATGATCAATCCTCGTTTAGAAAGACAGATGGGATGTGCATTGAACGTATTACAGGAGTCTACTGAGCGCATCTGAAAGACTCTAACTAGCAGTGTTTTCAAAGCAAAGACTCATGACCAAACCTTTGGCAGAGTACAGGGAATCATAAGAAAGAAGGGGAGTTAGTCTGTTGGGGAAAGGATAGGAGCTCCACAAGGACCAAATATATCTGGGCACAGGGTCTTTTCTGAGACTGACATTAAACCAAGGACCATGTGTGGATATAACCTAGAACCTCCACTCAGATGTAGCCTGTGGTAGCTCAGTAACCAATTGGTTTCTCAAAGTGATGGGAACAAGGACTATTTCTAACAGGAATTCAATGACTGGCTCTTTGGTCTCCCCACCCCCGAAGGGAGGAGCAGTCCTGTTAGGCCACAGAGGAGGGCTTTGCAGCCAGTCCTGAAAATACCTGATAAAACAGGATCAGATGAATGGGGAGGAGGTCCCCCCTATCAGTGGACTTGGAAAGGGGCACGGTGGAGATGAGGGAGGGACTGGGAGGGAATGAGGGATCGGTACACGGCTGGTATACAGAGTTAATAAAATGTAACTGATAAAAAAAATAATAATAAAATAAAAAAGAAAGTAAATAGAGAGAAGAATGTAAAAAAAGAAAAGAAAATCTGAATGAAATGGACAATTTTCTTGATTGATTCCACTTACCAAAGCTGAATCAGGACCAAATAAATCAATTAAATAATCCTATATTCCCCAAGGAAATTTAAGCTGTCATGAAAGTCTCCCACCCAAAAAAAGCCCAGGACCAGATGATTTCAGCGCAGAATTATACCAGACCTTCAAGGAAGAGCTAACTCCAGTTCTCTTCAAAATATTCCACAAAATAGAAACAGAAGGAACATTACCAAACTCATTCTATGAAGCCACAGTCACCTTGATACCTAAATCTCACAAAGACCCAACAAAGAAAGAGAAGTTCAGGCCAATCTCCCTTATGAACATTGATGCAAAACTACTTAACAAATTCTTGCAAACTGAATCCAAGAACACAACAAAGACATTATCCACTATGACCAAGTAGACTTCATCCCAGGTATGCAGGGGTGGTTCAATATACGGAAATCCATCAATGTGATCCACCATATTAACAAACTGAAAGAAAAAAAAAACACATGATAATCTTCCTAGATGCTGAAAAAGCATTTGACAAAATCCAACATCCATTCATATTTAAAGTATTGGAGAGATCAGGGATACAAGGCACATACCTGAACATAGTAAAGGCAATATACAGCAAGCCTATAGCCAATATCAAACTCAATGGAGAGAAACTTAAATCATTCCCACTGAAATCAGGGACAAGGCAAGGCTGCCCACTCTCTCCACATCTCTTCAACATAGTTCTGGAAGTCCTTGCTAGAGCAATAAGACAGTTGAAGGAGATCAAGTGGAAACAAATTGGAAAGGAAGAATTCAAATTACCACTATTTGCAGATGATATGATAGTATACATTAGTGACCCAAAAAATTCTACCAGGGAACCCCTACAGCTGATCCATACCTTCAGCAAAGTGGCCAGATACAAAATTAACTCTAAAAAATCAGTAGCACTCCTGTATACAAAAGACGAAAGGGCTGAGAAAGAAATTAGAGAAACAACACCCTTCACAATAGCCACAAATGACATAAAATACCTTGGTGTAACCCTAACCAAGCAAGTCAGATACTTGTATGAAAAAAATTTCAAGTCTCTGAAGAAAGAATTAGAAGAAGATATCAGAAGATGGAAAGATCTCCCATGCTCATGGCTTGGTAGGATTAACATAGTAAAAATGACCATCTTACCAAAAGCAATCTACAGATTCTATACAATTCCCATCAAATTACCAACATAATTATTTACAGACCTTGAAAGAAAAATTCTCAACTTCCTAAAAAAAAAAAAAAAAAAAAAAAAAAAAAAAAAGTATTTAGCCTTTAATCCCAGCACCTGGGAGAAAGAAGTAGGCACAGATCTGTGTTTGAGGCCATTTTGGTCTACAGAGTGAGTTTCCACACAGTGTGAGCTTTACATAGAGAACTCCTGTCTCCAAAAACCAGAAGAAGGAGGAGGAGGGGGAGAGAAAGAAGGAGGGGGGAGGAGGAAGGTGGAGGAGGAGGAAGGAGGAGAGAGAAAGAGAAAGAAGGGGGAGGAGGGGGAGGGAGAGGAGGAGGAGAAGTTTATTTAAATTCTTTGTATGTTTGTGTGTGGGAGTTTGCACATGTGAATGCAGTGTTCATAAGGTCAGAAGAGGGTGTCAGATCCTTCCACCATGAGCTGGGCGGCCATGAGCATCTGCTGTGGGTGCTGAGCTCATCCCCTGCAAGAGCACTCAGCATTCGTCAAAAACGCTTAGAATTTATTGAGTGTGTTTGTATCTAAATTTTACAAAGTGGGAGAGGAGGTATAAAGATGGATGGGGCAGGCGTTGTGAGAGGACTTGGGACAGGGTGTATAGGATCAACATGACAAGGGAAGAGCCTTTGTTTCAAGATCGGTTCCTGCTGTTCCATACCAGATGAACACCCCTCTTCTTGCCTTTCTCCTCAAACCAGGGATAATGCAAACTATTCAGATAATGGTTTTTCTTTTCCTGCAGCTTGCAGCAGCATCTGTGATTCCTCAGAAAATGCAGACTTGTCCAGTCCAAGCATCTTCAGGTTATAGTCCTTGTGGTTCAAAGCCTCACATAGCACCACCAGCCTAGCGTGGTCCATGGTTATCCAAGTCAAGTTGGAAGCTATTCAATGTTTTTCAGGTTGTAAGAGCTGAGGCCAGATCTTCACATCCAAACCAAGACACTAATTTACAATGAGGATGCCTCAGAGCTCCACATAACCTTTTGCCCCCTGTATTTGTTTTATTTTTTTACATTAATTAATTCAGTTTACATCTTGGTCATAGGCTCCTCCCTCCTGTCCTTCCAGCTCCACCCACGCTCCTGAATCCTCTCTCCCGGTTTAGTCCTATGGTACAGGAGAAATATACTACAATGTACAGACCCCAAGAACGGATTTTCAACAAGTGAGAGATGGTTCACCTTGCAGTAGATGAAGGAAGTAGCAATTATGCCACGTGCCTTGCTTGAGATGTTAAATTACCCCAGCAGTAGACCCTCTACTTTGGATGTTGAGCCTTTCAGAGCACAGCACAAACTCTCAACCACTTCATTGGGGAGATTTGTGACATACAGGTTCTGGGATGTCAGGTGTAGTAGCAGAAGAAATATGTGACATAATGAAGCATCTCCAAAATTAGTCATGAAGGAACACCCTGGCACCTCAAGTCACAGCAGGACTGAGTGCATTCTCTCCCACTGAAACCAGACAGGGCAGCCCAGCTACAGCAAAGGGATCCAAAGGCGGGCAACAGAATCAGAGAGAGCCCCGCTCTGATTGTTAAGAGACCCACATGAAGAATAAGTGTCACATCTGCTACATATTTATAGGGGTCTAGGTCCAGCCCATACAAGCTCTTTGGTTGGTGGTTCAGTCTCTGTGAGCACCCAGGGGCCCAGGTTATTTGACTCTGTAGATCTTCTCGTGGTGTCCTTAGCCCCTTTAGTTCATTCCTTCCTCCTGTACTTTTCCACAAGACTCCCCGAGCTTTGCATATTGTTTGGCTGTGGGTCTCTGCATCTGTTTCCATCAGCAACTGGATGAAGCCCCACAGAAGACAGTGGTGCGAGGTTCCTGTCTGCAAATAAAGAAGAGTATCATTAATATTGTCAGGGTCTGGCTTTCTTTCATGGGGTGGGCCTCAACTTGAGCCAGTCATTGGCTGGCCATTTGCTCAATCTCTGTTCCATCTTTATCCCTACCCTTCTTGTAGGCAGGACAAATTTTGGGTAGAATGCTTTGTGGGTGGATCAATGTCCCTCTCCCTCCTCTGGAAGTCCCACCTGGCTATATAGGAGGTAGCAACTTCAGGATTCATATCCCTTCTGCCTAAGAGTTTCAGCTAGGGTCACCCTCATAGACTCCAGGACCCTCTCTTATCCCAGAGATGTGCCTGCACCGATTTCAGTTCTCTCCCTCAACCTCTCCTCCCTTTCCCCACATCTGATCCCCACTCTCCTCTTTCCCCTCCCTAATGCTCTCCCATCCAGTTCTGTCCTTCCATCTACTTATAATCTATTTCCCCTTCTGACACTCATCAATTCTTAAGTGCTGAGCCGTTTCTCCAGTTCCCTTAACTTTCTTTTCTCAATAAGGAGGACCATTGTTTTAATTTTTCATTCTTGTGTTTGTTTGATTATTTGTATTTATCAATGAGATGCCAACAAACTCCTATCTATCTTTGCTTAAGTTTTTTATATTGGTGAAATGTGCCATCTATTATCACTTGCATTAAAAATATATGTCATTTAAAAATCAAAAAGAAAAGAAATGCTCAACGTCATTAGCTATTAGGGAAATGCAAATCAAAACGACCCTGAGATTTCACCTTACACCCATCAGAAAGACCAAGATGAAAAACTCAAGTGACAACACATGCTGGAGAGGTTGTAGAGAAAGGGGAACCCTCCTCCACTGCTGGTGGGAATGTAAACTTGTACAACCACTCTGGAAATCAATCTGGTGCTTTCTCAGACAACTAGGAATAGCGCTTCCTCAAGATCCAGCCATACCACTCCTAGGCATATATCCAAAAGGGGCTCAAGTACCCAATAAGGACATTTGCTCAACCGTGTTTGCAGCAGCTTTATTTGTAATAGCCAGAAGCTGGAAACAGTCCAGATGCCCCTCAACTGGAGAATGAATGCAGAAATTGTGGTACATCTACACAATGAAGTATTATTACTCAGAAATGAAAAATAAGGAAATCATGAAATTTGCAGGTAAATGGTGGGACCTGGAAAGGATCATCCTGAGAGAGATGCCCCAGAAGCAGAAAGACACACACAGTATATACTCACTCACATAGACATATAACACAAGATAAACCTACTAAAATCTGTACATCTAAAGAAACTAATCAAGAGAGAGGACCCTGACTGAAACACTCAATCCCCATCCTGAAAGGCAAAGAGGATGGACATCAGAAAAAGAAGACAACAGGAAACAAGCTAGGAACCTGCCACAGAGGGCCTCTGAAAGGCTCTGCCCTGCAGGCTATCAAAGCAGACACTGAGACTTACGGCCAACTGTTGGGCAGAGTGCATGGAATCTTATGTAAGAAGTGGAAAATAGTAAGATTTGGAGAAGACAGGAACTCCACAAGGAGAGCAACAGAACCAGAAAATTTGAACACAGGGGTCTTCCCAGAGACTCATACTCCAATCAAGTACCATGCATGGAGATAACCTAGAACCCCTACACAGATATAGTCCATGGCAGTGTAGTGTCCAAGTGGGTTACATAGTAATGGGAAGAAGGCCTGCCTCTGACATAATCTGATTGGCCTGCTCTTTGATCACCTCCCCCTGATAGGGGAGCAGCCTTACCAGGTCACAGGAGATGACATTGTAGCCACTCCTGATGTGATCTGATAGACTAAGATCAGAAGGAAGGAGAGGAGGACCTCCCCTATCAGTGGACTTGGGGAGGGGCATGTGTGAAGAAGGGGGAAGGTGGGTGGGATTGGGAGGGCAGGAGGGAGGGTGCTTATGGGTGGATACAAAGTGAATAAAGTGTAATTAATAAAATAAAATAAAAAATATCCCCCCCCCAAAATGATGAAGTGTTTACAATGGGCAAAGGGAGCCATGGAGGTGTTTAATCTTTAAGAGCAAAAAAAAAAAATTATGTTCTTTTACTTCCCCCTGCCCCCCGACCTGAGGGAGGCACAGCCCTGCTAGGCCACAGAGAAGAACTTTGCAGCCAGGCCTGAAGATAAGCTAGGGTCAGATGAAAGAGGAGGAGGACCCCCCTTATCAGTGGACTTGGAAAAGGGTAGGGAGAAGATGAGGGAGGGAGGATGGGAATGGGA
Organism: Meriones unguiculatus; assembly: GCF_030254825.1. Lineage (NCBI taxonomy): Eukaryota > Metazoa > Chordata > Mammalia > Rodentia > Muridae > Meriones > Meriones unguiculatus. The sequence continues at coordinate 48,681,761 of NC_083369.1, read as the reverse complement.
GAGAATGAGGGAGCAGGATATAGCTGAGATACAAAGTTAATAAATTGTAACTAATATTAAAAAAATAAAAATTTAATTAAAAAAAGAAAAAATTCTATCCCAGAGGCTAATTCTTTACCAATTATGTGGTTTAAATATCTTTACTAAGTGGGTGAATTATTTATTTTTTATGGCATGTTTCAATGAACTTGCATTTTAATATTTAGCATAGTCACATTAGTTAAATTTGTTAAATTTTATTTATTATTATTACTGTGGGAAGAGGACATGTACTATAGTACTTGGGGGAGGACTCATAGGATATCTTTGTGGAGCTCTTCTTCCACATTTACATGGGTTGGGGTTGAGGGATAAAATTCAGGTCATTAGGCATGCATGGCAGGCACATTTATCACTAAGCCATTATGCTGGCAGTGTCCCTTGTATTTTTTGACTTGTGTGATTTTTTAAATGCATTTTACCACCTTAAGTTCATAAAAGTATTTTTGACTTATTTTTCAGGTTTTTATTTTTGCTTTTAAAATTAAGATTTTTATTCCTTTCTTTTTGCAATTATAAAAATCGCATCTTCACACTTTCCTTTCTTTTCTTTTCTCTTGAAAACCTCCTATATATCTGTACTTGTTCTCTTTCAAATTCATGACCTCTTTTTTATTAATTTTCATTATTCTTCTCTATCTGCATAATGTTACCTGTATATATGTTTTTAGGGTTGACTATTTGATATTGGATAAGCAATATGTGTGCTTTTTCCCAGAAAATGCTATTTCTCTCACTCTTAGCATTCCTGGGTTGCCTGTAGTTCTTTGTGTAGGGTTAAGATCTTGTGGGCTCTCCCTCATCCACTTTGGCATGTCTTTAGTGTCATTTTATTTCATTAATTTGTCCATTTCTCTGTCAGTATTATTTTGCCTTAGTCTGATTTTATAAAATTCTTGATAAATATTCCTTGTGCTTCTGAATAGTTTCCACTATTACCAGTCCTTTTGCCTTTTATGTAACTTTAATTAAAAGAACTTTAAAATTGTATTTTTTCTTTTTATTAAAATATTATGACATCATTTTCCTCCATTCCCTTTTCTTCCTTCAATTCTTCCTGTGTTCTACCACTTTCATTTCACCATCTCAAATTTCATCATCTTTTTCCTCAGTTGTTATTGTTACACACACACACACACACACAAATAGAACTTATGGAGTCAGTTTAATGTTGTTTCAGGGCTGAGCACTTAGTACTGGATAACCAAATGGGGGTTCATCTTTGGGAAAGGATATGGGTTCTAATCTCAGCATTTCTTAGTGGTCTTTAGTTCTTTTTCTTTCTTTCTTTCTTTTTTAATATATGATAGCGATTTGTTTTTTACATTTTTATTAATTATTATTATTTATTAAAATTTATTCACTTTGTATCCCAGCTATGGCCCCCTCCCTCCTCTCCTCCCAATTCCACCCTCCCTCCTTCTCTTCCCTTTATGTTCCTCCCCTAGTCCACTATTAGGGGAGGACTTCCTCCCCTTTTATCTGACCCTAGCCTATCAGGTTTCAACAGGACTGGTTGCATTGTCTTTCTCTGTGGCCTGGTAAGGCTGCACCCCCCAGGGGATGTGATCAGAGAGCCTGCCACTGAGTTCATGCCAGAGACACCCCCTGCTCCCCTTACTAGGGAACCTAGTTCTTTTGGATACTTAGTTATGGGCTACATCTGAGCAGGGGCTATAAGTACTCTCCATGCATGATCCTTGATTGTGGTATCAGTCTCTGCAGAGCCTCCAGGGTCCCTCAGTAGAGGAATGGATACAGAACTGTGGTACATTTACACAATGGAATACTATTCAGCTATTAAAAACAGGGGAATCATGAAATTTGCAGACAAACTGTAAGAACTAGAAAAGATCATCTTGCATGCTGTAACTCAGAAGCAGAAAGACACACATGGAATATACTCACTCATAAGTGGTTATCAGACAAATAATATAGGATAAGCATACTAAAATCAATCTATACTCCTAAAGAAGCTAAACAAAAAAGGAAGGTGCTAAGAAAGTTGTTCAATCCTCATTCAGAAGGGAAAATGAAATGGACATTGGAAGCAGGAGAAGACATGGAACCGGACAGGAGCTTACCACAGAAGGCCTCTGATAGAGGTATCCTCTGACAGAGTTATCAACGCAGAAGCTGAGAGTCATAGCCAAACTTTGGGCAGAATACATGGAATTCTATGAAAGAAGGGGGAGATAGAAAGACTAGTTGGGGACAAGTGCTCCAAAAATAGACCAACAGAGACTTTAATTCTTTTTCTAAGCATGAGGTGTCCTGAGATTTCCTGTTTTACATTATTGTGTAGATTGATGTCGTAATTATTTATATTTTATTTAGTTAACCATACTATTGAAGTATCATCATGAAATTTCCCTATCATTTCTAGGCAGTAGAATCTCACAACATATTTCTTGGTACTGTCACTCTTACAGCCTTTCTGCTACCTTTTATGTGTTGTTTTCTATGAGTCTAAGATGTAGGAGTTGTGTTGTAGATGTATCCATTGTGATTGAGCACCTATGATCAGTTATTCTCTGCATTTCTAGTCAGTTGGGTTTTTATGTAATGGTCTCTTTTGCAAAAGAAGCTTCTTTGGTGAAGGCTGGGAGCTACACTTATCTGTGGGTATAAGGATAATTATTTAGAATACAGTTAACAATTATGCTGCTTTAGTAAACAGTGGTTGTAGGTTTTCCTCTAAGATATATAACTCAGGAGGTCTGGGTAGTTGGCTCATTTCTAGTACTACACAAGATTTACCTCCTGCTCAACAGGTAAATCCAAATAGATAGATGTTGGTTACAGCCAACATGAGTGACCCTGTTGCACTTTCAGGGGTATTTTGCCATTCTGGTCATTGTGATTCATAGGTGTCACAGCTGGATAGAACTATTGGCTGTTCCCCTCCCTTAGTAGCTTGAATAGCATCTTCTGAGAAGATGAAAGGTTATTCTCTGGGAGGAGACTTTCAGGTCAGATCTTATTTGTGTAAATTGTCTGAAGTTCATGGTATTATTCATCAATAATGACTTTTTCCCAACCTCTTGGAATACCCAAGGGTAACAACAATAGCATGCCTTGTTTTGAAAACCTGTTATAATCCCTCACCCAGCATGCCTGGCACTGAGATTTTTACTAGTCTATGGCTCTTGGGGACAGCATTGTAAGCCCAAAAGGCCTGACATCTATCTATCTATCTATCTATCTATCTATCTATCTATCTATCTATCTATCTGTATGTGTATATGTATACATTTATGTGTATTTGCCTGCAAATTTCATGATTTCCTTGTTTTTAATTGCTAAGTAGTATCCCATTGTGTAAATGTACCACAATTTCTGCATGCATTCATCAATTGAGGGACATCTGGGTTGTCTAGATTCTGGCTATTACTAATAAAGCTGTTATGAACATGGTTGAGCAAATGTCCTTCTAGTATACTTGAGCATATTTTGGATATATGCCTAGGAGTAGTGCAGCAGGATCTTTAGGTACCACTATTCTTTTTTTAATTTTTATTTTATTTTATTTTTTTAATTTTAATTTAATTTTATTTTAATTACACTTTATTTACTTTGTATCCCCCCCTCTAGTTCCCTCCCTCCTCCCCTCCCAATCCTTCCCTTCCTCCCCCCCTTTTCCACGCATGCCCCTCCCCAAGTCCACAGGTAGGGGAGGGTTTCTTTTTCTTCCATCTGATCCTAGGTCTCATCAGGAGTGGCTACATTGTCTTCCTCTGTGGCCTGGTAAGGCTGCTCCCCCCTCAGGGGGAGGTGATCAAAGAGCAGGCTAATCAGTTCATGTCAGAAGCAGTCCCTGTTCCCATTACTATGGAACCCACTTGGACACTGAACTACCACATGTTGCATCTGTGCAGGGGGGTTCTAGGTTATCTCCGTGCATGGTACTTGGTTGGAGTATGAGTCTCAGGAAAGATCCCTGTGCTCAAATTTTTTGGTTCTGTTGCTCTCCTTGTGGACCTCCTGTCCTCTACAGATATTACTGTTTCCCACTTCTTTCATAAGATACCCTGCATTCTGCCCAAAGTCTCAACAACTGCTTTGATAGCCTGCAGGGTAGAGCTTTTCAGAGGCCCTCTGTGAGTAGCACTATTCTTAATTATCTGAGAAAGCGCCAGATTGATTTCCAAAGTGGTTCTACAAGGTTACATTCCCACAAGCAATGGAGGAGGGAGTCCCCTTTCTTCACAATCTCTCCAGCATATTTTGTCACCTGAGATTTTGATCTTAGTCATTCTGATGGATGTAAGCTGAAATCTCAGCATATTTTGACTTTCATTTCCCTGACGAATAAGGACATTTAGCATTTCTTTCTTTTTCTCTGCCATTTGATATTCCTATACTGAAAATTCTCTGTTTAGCTCTGTACCCCACTTTTTAATTGGATTACTTTATTTATTGCTGTTTAACTTCTCAAGTTATTTATATTCTGGATATTAGCACTGTGTCAAATATAGAGTTTTTGAAGATGTTTTCCCAATCTTTAGGCTGTCGTTTTGTTCTGATGACAGTGTCCTTTGCTTTATAGAAGCTTTTTAGTTTCATGTGATCGCATGTATTGATTGATGATCTTAAAGCCTGTGCTGTTAGTGTTCTGTTCATAAAATTGTCTCCTGTGTCAATGAGTTCAAGAATCCTCCCCAATTTCTCTACTAACAGGTTTAGTGTATTTGGTTTAATATTGAGATCTTTGATCTACTTGGTTTCTCTTTTGTGCTGGGTAATAAGTATGGATCTATTTGCATTTTTCTATATGTACATATTCAGTTAAACCAACGCCATTTGTTGAAGATGCTATCTTTTTTCCATTGTATGGTTTTGGCATCTTTGTCAAAAATCAGTCATCCATAAATATGTACGTTTATTTCTGGTTATTCTATTTGATTCCATTGATCAACCAGCCTGTTTTTATGCCAGTACCATGCAGTTTTTATTACTGTTGCTCTATGGTACATCTTGAGATCAGGGATGGGGATACCTCCAGTAGATCTTTTTGTTGTAAAGCACTGTTTTAGAGAGTCTATGTTTCTTGTTATTCAATATGAAGATGAGATTTTTTCTTTCAATGTCTATGAAGAATTGTGTTGGTAATTTGATGGGAATTGTACTGAATCTGTAGATTGCTTTTGGCAGTTTTTACCATGTTAATCCTGTCAAGCCATGAGCATGGGAAATATTTCCATCTTCTGATATCCTTTTCTATTTCTTTCTTCAGAGACTGGAAGTTTTTTTTCATACAAGTCTTTGTCTTGCTTGGTTAGAGTTCCCACAAGGTACTATATGTCTTTTATGGCTAATGTGAAGGGCGTTGTTTCCCTAATTTCTTTCTAAGCCCTTTTGTCTTAGAACAGGAGGGCTACTGATTTTTTTTTAGTTAATTTTGTATCCAGACAATTTTCTAAAGGTATTAATCAGCTGTAGGAGTTCCATGGTAGAATTTTGGGGTCACTCATGTATACTATAGTATATCATCTGCAAATAGTGATATTTTTATTTCTTCCATTCCAAAATGAATTCACTTGATCTCCTTTAGTTGTCTTATTTCTCTAGGAAGAATTTCAAGAACTATGTTGAAGAGCTTCTTTCTGATTTCAGTAGGAATGATTTAAGTTTCTCTCCATTTAGTTTGATTTTGGCTTTAGGTTTGCTGTATATTGCCTTAACTGTGTTTATCTCTGATCTCTCCAGGACTTTAAACATAAATTAATGTTTGATTTTATCAAATGCTTTCCCACCATCTAAAAAGATTATCAGAATATTTTTCTTTCAGTTTGCTTATATAGTAGATTACATTGATGGATTTCTGCATATTGAACCACCCCTGCATACCTGGGATGAAGCTTAATTGGTCATAATGGATGATATCTTTGATGTGTTCTTGATTTCAGATTGAGAATATTGTGTTGAGTATTTTTGCATCAGTGTTCATAAGGGAGATTGGGCTGAAATTCTCCTTTTTTGTTGGGTCTTTGAGTGGTTAAGGTATCAAGGTAGCTGTGGATTCATAAAATGAGTTTGGTAATGTCCTTTCTGTTTCTAGTTTGAAGAGTATTGGTGTCTGACTTCTTTGAAAATCTGTAGAATTCTGCACTGAAACCATGTGGCCCTGGGCTTTTCTCTCTTTCTTTCTTTCTTTCTTTCTTTCTTTCTTTCTTTCTTTCTTTCTTTCTTTCTTTCTTTCTTTCTTTCTTTTATAGGAGTATTTTGATGATTCCTTCTATTTAGGAGATATAGGACTATTTACTTTATTTGCCTGGTAATGATTCAGCTTTGGTAAGTGGAATCGATCAAGAAAATTGTACATTTCATTTAGATTCAAATTTTTTGGCTTATAGGCTTTTGAAGTAATACTTAATGATTATTTGGATTTTCTCAGTGTCTGTTGTTATGCCTCCCTTTTCATTTCTGATTTTGTTGATTTGGATAAGGTCTCTCTACCTTTTAGTTACTTTGCCTAAGGATTTGTCTACCTTATTGATTTTCTCAAAAATCCGTCTCTTGGTTTCATTGATTCTTTCAATTGCTTTATTTTGTTCTAATTCATTGATTTCATACATGAGTTTGATTATTTCCAACCATCTACTCCTCTTGGGTGTGTCTGTTTCTCTTTTTTTATTTTTATTTTTTTCAGAAGGGCTTTCAAGTGAGCCTTTGAGTTGCTTGAATGGGATGTTTTGAAATTTTCTTTTTTTAATTTTTTAATTATTTTAATATTATTTACAGTTTATTAACTTTGTATCACAGCTGTATCCCACTCCTTCATTCCATCCCAATCCCACCCTCCCTCTCTCATCTCCTTCCTGCCCCTTTCCAAGTCCACTGATAGGGGAGGACTTCCTTCCCTTCCATCTGACCCTGGTTTATCAGGTATCTTCAGGACTGTCTACAATGTCCTCCTCTGTGGCCTAGCAGGGCTCCTCCTCCCTCAGGAGGTGGGGGAGGTCGAAGAGCCTGCCATTGAGTTCATTCCAGAAATAGTTCCTGTTCCCTTTACTAGGATACCCACTTGGATACTGAGCTACCATGGGCTACATCCGAGCAGGGTTCTAGGTTATATCCATACATGGTTCTCCTTGGTTGGAGAAACAGGCTCATAAAAGATCCCTGTGCTGTGCCCACATAGATTTGGTCCTTGTGGAGCTCCTGTCCTCCCTAGATCATATTAACTCCCCCTTCTTTCATATGATTCCCTGCACTCTGCAGAAGGCTTGGTTATGAGTCTTACTATCTGATTTCATACACTACTAGGTAAAGTCTTTCAGAGGCCCGTTGTGGTAGGCTCCTGTCCTGTTACTTGTTTTATCCTACATCCAATGTCCATCCCATTTGTCTTTCTAAGTGAGGATTGACCATCTTACCCCATGTCCTCCTTCTTGTTTATCTTCATTAGGTGTATATATTTCAGAATGTTTATCTATCATATAGGTCTACATAAGTGAGTATATACCATGTGTGTCTTTCTGATTTTGGGATACCTCACTCAGGATGATCTTTTCTATGTTTCACTATTTGCCTGCAAATTTCATGATTTCCTTGTTGTTAATTGCTGAGTAGTATTCCCATGCTCATGGATTGGTAGGATTAACATAGTGAAAATGACTATTCTGCCAAAAGCAATCTACAGATTCAATGCAATTCCCATCAAAATACTAAAACAATTCTTTATAGACCTTGAGAGAAAAATTTTCAACTTCATATGGAAAAAAAAAGCCAGAATTTCCAAAATGATCCTGTACAACAACAAATCATCTGGAGGCATCTGCATCCCTGATCTCAAGCTGTACTACAAAGCAATAGTAATAAAAACTGCATGGTATTGGCATAGAAACAAAACAGTGAATCAATAGAACTGAATAGAAGACCGAGAAATAAACCCACACACCTATGGATACTTCATTTTTGACAAAGAAGCCAAAACCATTCAATAGAAATAAGACAGCATCTTCAACAAATGGTCTAACTGGTCTAACTGGATGTCTATATGCAGAAAAATGCAAATAGATCCATATTTATAACCCTGCACAAAACGAAAGTCCAAGTGGATCAAAGACCTCAACATAAAACCAGACACACTAAATCAGTTAGAAGAAAAAGTGGGGAAGAACTTAAAACTCATTGGCACAGGAGACAACTTCCTAAAGAGAACACCAACAGCACAGGCTCTAAGATCAACAATCGAATTTTTTCTTGATGACACTTAGTGTTGTGAACTTTCCTTTTACCACTGCTTTCTTTATTTCCCATGAGTTTGGGTATGTTGTGCCTTCATTTTCATTGAATTCTATGATGTCTTTAATTTCTTTATTTATTTCTTCTGTGACCCAGCTGTTCATTTTCCATGTGTGTGTAGATTTTTTGCTATTTCTGTGGTTGTTGAGTTTCAGCTTTAATCAATGGTGGTCAGATAGAACACAAAAGATTATTTCAAGCATCTTTTATTGTTGAGCCTTGCTTTGTGACCAAATATATGGTCTATTTTGGAGAAGGTTCCATGAGGTGCTAAGAAGAAGGTAAATTATTTTGTGTTTGGGCGAAAGGTTCTGTAAATGTCTGTTTGGTTCATTTGATTCATGATTTCTGTTAGAGACATTGTTTCTTTGTTTAATTTCTGTTTTGTTGACCTGTTCTTTGTTGAGACTGGGGTGTTGAAGTCTCCCACTATTAATGCTTAGGGATATATGTGTGGTTTAAATTTTATTAATGTTTCTTTTACAAATGTGGGTGCCCTTGTCTTGGGGGCATAGATATTCAGAATTGTGATGTCTTCTTGGTAGAGTTTTCCTTTGATGTGTATGAAGTGACCTTCCGCATCTCTTTTGATTAATTTTGGTTGAAAGTGTATTTTATTAGATATTAGAATTTCTAGTCCTTCTTGCTTTTGGGTCCATTTGCTTGGAGAACCATTTTACAGTCCTTTACCCTCAGGTAATATCTGTCTTTGAGACTTAGGTGTATTTCCTGTATGAAACAGATTGTTGGGTCTTGTTTACACATCCATTCTGTTAGTCTATGTCTTTTTAATGGAGAGTCCTGAATCCATTGATGTTAAGAGAGATTAATGATCTGTATCTGTTAGGTCCCTTGATTTTGCTGTTAGTTGTGGGAGTGTGTTTGTGTGCCTGGCTACTTTCAGTTTTGCTGTAGTGAGGTTATTTATTTCCTGTGTTTTCCTGAATATAGTTTGGTTTTTTGGGTTGTATTTTTCCTTCTAGTATCTTCTGTAATGTTGGATTTGTGTGTAGGTATTGTTTAATTTTTTTTTGTCGTTGAATATCTTGTTTTCTCCATCTATGATGACTGAGAATTTTGCTGGCACAGTAGCCTGGGCTGACCTCTGTGTTCTCTTAGGGTCTGCATGACATCTGTCCAGGCCCTTCTGGCTTTCATAGTTTTTTTTGTTGTTGTTGTTTTGGTTTTTGTTGTTGTTGTTGTTGTTGTTGTTTTGAGAAGTCAGGTGTGATTCTGATGGGGTTGTCATTACTTATTACTTGGCATTTTTCCCTTGCAGCTTTTAGTAGTTCTTCTTTGTTATGTATACTTACTGTTTTGCTTTTAATGGTGGCAGGATGATTTTCATTTCTGGTCTTATTTTTATTAGATGTTCTGTAGGTCTTTTCTAGGTCTCTCCTTTATATTACTGACATTTTCTTCTATGATTTTATTGAAAATATTTTCTGGGCCTTGGAGATGCGAATCTTCTTTTTCCTCTATTCCTATTATTATTAGGTTTTGTCTTTTCATGTTGTCTTTGATTTCTTAGATAGTTTTTGTCAGGAATTTTTTAGGTTTAACTTTATCTTTGATGGATTCATCAGTTTCTTCTATTGTATCTTCCACACCTGAGATTCTTTCTTTCATCTCTTGTAGTCCATTGGTTATGCTTACCTATGTAGTTCCTGCTTTCATCCCTAAGTTCGTCCTCTCCATGTTTTCCTCTGTTTCTGTTTTCTTTAATTTTTCTAATTCTATCTTCAGATCTTGAGCTCTTTTGTTGATTTCTTTCAGCCGTCTGACTGAATTTTTCCTTCAGTTCCTTCACCTGTTTGTTTGAACATTCCTCTGTTTCTTTTATTACTTTCATTGATTTAATTATTTTCTCTCTGAAAGCCACAAACTGTTTGGCTTCATCTTCCTTTATTTCTTTATGGATGGCCATACTCTGTTTGACTTTATCTTTCTGCTACACATAGCTCAGTCTTCCTCAACAGTGGGGATAGTCTATTAGCTAAGCTCCTTACTGATCAGCTCAGACAGTTTACAAATGAAACTAGAAGTTGCCAGTCCTGTAAGAAATTGCCATTCTTGAAGCTGATGTAGCACCACTTTATACTATTCTTCTGGCCAAAGCAATTTCAATCCATACTATATAGAAGAAGCAAACCGGCTATGTTGAAGTATTTTTAATTGTGTTCTCACATTAACTATATCAATGAAAGTTTGGTGCAGAGTGTTTTCTATTATTTCTTGATTTAACAGTTTTCTATTTTTATATATGATGTCTTTATTTAAGAGTTTCTTAATAATAATATATTCATGATTTAAGTATGTTATCAATAAAAGATTTATTTCATGATGGCAAGATCCCATTGCTTATTGTAACTTAAGTTTTACTAAAAATGAAGGGTTTGTTTTGTTTTGTTTTGTTTTGTTTCAAGACATGATTTCTCTGTGTAGCCTTTCCTATCTGGAACTTACTCTTTAGACCATGCTGGCCTTGAACCCAGATATCTGCCTGCTTCTGCTTCCTACCTGCTGGGATTAAAGGCATGCACCACCACCACTGGTAATAGGGATTTTTTTTCCTGTAAGTGAAATGTTTGAAAAGATTTGCTAACTACATTGTTCAAATATTTTGTATCTCTTTTGTATATGTTGTTCAGTTTTCAGCAGTCTAAGTAGTGATGAAGAAGTTAGCCAAAAATCACATGCAACATTTATGAATTTTAAATGTTTTCTTATAAGCACATCTTATAAGTTTGCATGTAATTTTAGGTTCTTATGGGAATATACATATTTATAATTCTTAGGTCTTCTTGATGAGTAGACATGTAATTTGCTATTATGTTATTACTCTGGCCTGTTAACATAACCTATTATTTTTTAAATTTTTATTAATTAAACTTTATTCACATTGTATCCCCTCATAAGCCCCTCCCTCCCTCCCTCCCTCCCAATCGCACAATCACTCTCCCTTCTTCATCCATTCCCCACCCCAAGTCCAATGATAGGGAAGGACCTCCTCTCCTTCCTCCTGATCTTAGTCTATCAGATCTCATCAGGAGTGGTTTCATTGTCATCTTCTGTGACCAGGTAAGGCTGCTCCCCCTCAGGGAGAGGTGATCAAAGAGCAGGCCAATCAGATTATGTCAGAGGCAGTCCCTCTTCCCATTACTATGTAACCCACTTGGACACTAAACTGCCATGGGCTACATCTGTGCAGGGGTTCTAGGTTATCTCCATGCATGGTACTTGATTGGAGCATGAGTCTCTGGGAAGACCCCTGTGTTCAAATTTTCTAGTTCTGTTGCTCTCCTTGTGGAGTTCTTGTCCTCTCCAAATCTTACTATTTTCCACTTCTTACTTAAGATTCCATGCACTCAGTTGGGCACAACAGTTGGCCATAAGCCTCAGCGTCTGTTTTGATAGTCTGCAGGGCAGAGCCTTTCAGAGGCCCTCTGTGGCAGGTTCCTAGCTTGTTTCCTGTTTTCTTCTTCTGATGCCCTTCTGACGTCTTTGCCTTTAGGGGTGGGGTTCCCTGGTAGAATTTTTGGGATCACTCATGTATACTATCATATCATCTGCAAATAGTGATAATTTGACTTCTTTCTTTGCTGGTCTAGTTCATTGGGTATTCTGTAGGCCTCTTGTATTCTTTTTGGCCTTTCTTTTAAGTTGAGGAATTTTTCTTCAATAATTTTGTTGAAAATATTTTCTGGGCCTTGGAACAGGGAATCTTCTTTTTCCTCTATTCCTATTATTCTTAGGTTTTGTCTTTTTATGTTGTCTTGAATTTCTTGGACGGTCTGTGTCAGGAATTTTTAGATTTAACATTTTCTTTGACAGATACATCGATTTCTTCCATTGTATCTTCCACACCTGAGATTCTTTCTTCCATCTCTTGTAGTCTATTAGTTATTCTTACCTCTGTAGTTCCTGTTTTCTTCCTTAAGTTCTTTTTCTCCACAATTTCCTCCATTTGTGTTTTCTTTAATTTTTCCAATTCTATCTTCAGGTCTTGAGCTGTTTTGTTGATTTCCTTCACCTGTCTGATTGTATTTTCCTGTTTTTCCTTCAATTCCGTCAGCTGTTTCTTTGAACTCTCCTTTGTTTCTTTTATTTCTTTCAGTGATTTAAGTATTTCCTCTCTAAAGGCGAGAAACTGTTTGGCTGCAGCTTCCTCTATTTCTTTACAGATGGCCATAATCTGTTTTTCTTTATCTTCCTCCCATTTCTTTACAGATGGCCATAATCTGTTTGTTTTTTTTCTTCCTCTATTTCTTTATGGATAGCCATAATCTATTTGTTTTTGTTCTTCCTGTAGTTTTTTTTACGAATGGCCATAATCTGTTTCAGTTTATCTTCCTCTAGGTCTTACACATTTTATTTATTTCCTCTGTCATCCTCTTCATGAGCATATTTGTTAGCTCATCTTCTTGAATTTCAATTATGCTGGGGTTTCCAGGGCTACTTGCCCCTGGATAATTGAGATATGGAGATGCCATATTGCTCTGTCTTTTGTTGGTTGAGCTTTTATGCTGGCCTCTACCCATTGGGCTATCTTAGGTGTTTGGAGTTATTTTCTGGTGGTTCCTGGGATACTCTGGAGGGAAAAAAATCCCCTTGGCAGGAAGATGGCTTTTCCTGAAAGAAGCCTCCTCAGCTTTTTGGGTATAGTCACTGTATGGCTGGTGTTTTACAGGAGTTGCCACAGCTCACCTCAGGCAAAGAGACCTGAGTGGATACTGTGGTCCTTGTTAATCGAGAGGGCTCTCCTCTCACCAGGAGAAGTCCTGGAGACAGCTGCCCTGCTTCTAAGTTTCTTGTTGTCAGTTTAGTGATCTGTGCTGTAACCTGTGTGTCCCTTGGTTTGGTCAGTTTTGTTAGGGATAACTGGTTGCCTCTTGGAGCAGTATCTGGGGGTTGATCTCAGAAATTCCGGGCTTTTGTAGGTTTGAGGTTGGGGCTCTGTGCCCCAGTATCAAAGCGGTAATCTGTGGCAGATAAGTACTGCTCTCCTGGTAATATCAGGCTATCAGGTGCACAGCAGATCCCTGGGTTGGGCCAGTCTGCGGGACCTTTTTCAGGGATATACTGGTGGCCTAAGTCTGTCCCCTTTGCTTTGTTCCCTGTGAGGATTACTCCCGACAGTGACTCCAAGTCTCTGGTCTCCTGGGGCGCTCAGTTCTGTCTGTGAGGAATAGTTGGTACAGTGCAGGTCTCTGGGCTGGCAGCGAGTCTGCCCGCAAATCTGCAGGACCTTTTTCAGGGGTATACTGGATGACCTAATTCGGGTTCCCATTTCCTTCCTTCCCTGTGGGGTTTACTCCCAACAAGGACTCCCAGTCTCTGTTGCACTTGGGCTCACAGTTCTGTCTGTGTCAGAGAGCTGGGCTTGCAACAACTCTCTGTGCTCATGGCTTGACCCCAGTTCAGTGATGGCAGCTCATACCTGTCGGTCTGCAAGCCCTTTCCCTGGTAAAGCCTGGGTGACCCAAGTCAGTACTGTTTCCTTCCTTCCCTGTGGGGCTCTCTCCTAACAGGGACTCTCAGTCTCTTTTGCACTGGGGCGCACAGCTCCATCTATGCCGGAGAGCTGGGCACAAAGCAGCACTCCATGCTTGCGGCTTGAGCCCAGTTCAGTGATGGCGGCTCGTACCTGCTGGTCTGCTACACCTTTTCCAGGTGACCTATGGCCAGTCCCACTGCCTTCTTTCCCCATGGGTTTTTCTCAAGACTGGGACTCCCAGTCTCTGGTGTTTTTGTGCCCACCATTCAGCCTGGGAAGGTGATCAGGACATGCAGGCATGTGGCTCTGGTCTGGCAACCTAGTGCCTGTGCGACCCGGGATCTCTTCCGGGTTCTGGCTGGGTGACCTGAGAGTGGACCCGACTGATTCCCACACTGTGGGGGTTTCCTTTCACCTAAGAAACACTATTGCTGTTGTTTTAGGGCCCAGAGTTCAGTCTCTTGGTCACTGTACAGAAAATGTTGTCCAGGTCCTCAGATGCAGTGTTCTCCTGGTGCCACCATCTTGTCCCTCCCAACATAACCTATTATTGATTTGCTATTATTGTAGCTAATCTATATTTTGTCATAGTTTTCTTAAAGTTTTATTTACCTTTTTTTCTCATATACTCACTTATCATAAATCTTCTTGTGAACAGCCTATAGCTTTATGGAAGAGAAGACCTGATGACGCTTTCCTTCTAAGAAAAATATTTCAACATATATACTTCTTATAAATATTGCTGTATTTGACTTTATCTGCATTATTTTATGCCAATCGTCTATTTCCTTCTTTTTGCATTATTTTAAAATTTTTTAATTTTTGTTATTTGGTTTTTGTTGTTGTTTTTAATTTGCTATGTATAGTGTTTGGTCTCATGTATGTCTATGCACCATGTGTGTGCCTAGTGCCAAAAAAGTCTAGAAGTGAGATCAAATCCTCTGGATGTTTTTGAATTATGACGTGGGTCCTGGGAATTGAACCTGGGTCTCTTCTAAGAGTGGTGAGTGCTTTTAGCTACCGAAACATTTCCCCAGCCCCTGCTTTCAAATTTTTTTCCACTGCTTTACCTTAAATATTATTAATGAATGACCACAGGAAATTTTATATGCCTACTTAATATATATCTTTCTAAATTAATCAAATAATCAAGATTTTTCAAGTCCACAATCAGCATAAAATGTTCATTCCATATTATAACACTATTAAATACTATTAGGTATCATTTAACTTACTTTACCACTTTCTGTGGTATTCTTTTCTATTTTACACAGCGAATCTTACATTTTTGATAATTTATCTTCCCCTTGATTCTTTTTCTTTAAAATTCCTTTCATTGATAATGTGTCATATTAGAATGAATGCCAGTAAGTTTCAATTGTATTATACTCTTATTCTTAAAATATATTTCTATGGGAATAGATCCTTTTTTACTCAGCACTGAGAAAACACAAGTTCACTGACATCTGGTTTCCATTATTGCTTTTGAAATGTTTGCCACAAGTATAACTATACTATTCATTATATGACTTCTCTTTTCTATGTTATCTTCTCCTAAAATTTTGCATTCATGTTATTTACTTTTATAACTATGTATGTAAGGATTAATTTATTTACTAAACTCTGTGATTATTCTTATTGAACTTATGGGTCATAGTTTTAAGTTTTAGAAATTTTCAGCCATTATATATTTAATCATTTCTACTGTACTGCCCTCACTTTGTAATTTTAATTAAGTGGGTGATAGAATTTTTCTTCCATATTTTATGTTGCTTAAACAACTTTTCATAGTTTTCATCTCTTTGTTTCACCATGTGGCACCCATGCCAGAGATTTTTTTCTTTACAATTATCTATTTTTTTCATTTTTTTATTAATTACACTTTATTCACTTTGTATCCCCCCTAAGCCCCTTCTTCCTCCCCTCCAAATCCCACCCTCCCTCCCTCTTCTTCATGCATGCCCCTCCCCAAGTCCACTGATAGGGGAGGTCCTCCTCTCCTTCCTTCTGATCTTAGTCTATTAGAGCACATCAAGAGTGGCTGCATCTTCTTTGGCCTGGTAAGGCTGCTCCCCCCCTCAGGGGGAGGTGGTCAAAGAGCAGGCCAATCAGATTATGTCAGAGGCAGTCCCTCTTCCCATTACTATGTAACCCACTTGGACACTAAACTGCCAAGGGCTACATCTGTGCAGGGGTTCCAGGTTATCTCCATGCATGGTACTTGGTTGGAGTATGAGTCTCTGGGAAGACCCCTGTGTTCAAATTTTCTGGTTCTGTTGCTCTCCTTGTGGGGTTCCTGTTCTCTCCAGATCTTACTATTTCCCACTTCTTACATAACATTCCCTGCACTTTGCCCAACAGTTGGCCATAAGTCTCAGTGTCTGCTTTGATAGTCTTCAGGGCAGAGCCTTTCAGAGGCCCTCTGTGGCAGGTTCCTACCTTGTTTCCTGTTTTCTTCTTCTGATGTCCTTCTGATGTCTTTGCCTTTCAGGAAGGGGATTGAGCGTTTTAGTCGGGGTCCTCTCTTTTGATTAGTTCCTTAGTACAGGTTTTAGTAGGTTTATCCTATGCTATATGTCTATATGAGTGAGTATATACTGTGTGTGTCTTTCTGCCTCTGGGACAGCTCACTCAGGATGGGAGTGAGCTGTCCCAGAGATTTTTTTTAGAACTATTTTCTAGCTTTCTATGTTCATAACTGTAGTTAAGTATTTATGGGTACATAATTGAGACTTAAAATGAAAAACTTGTGTTATAAAAGTCTTTTGTCACTTTAAAATGTTTTATATTTATAATGTTTCTGAAAAATTTCACTTTTACTTTTGAAATTTAAAATATATTCTCCTTGTTTTATTAATTAGCATAATGGTATACAGTTATTAGGGCACTCAAAATCATATTTAATTGATTCTAAATTTCTTAGGGTTTATTATACATTTAGAAAATAGGTGTAAAATAAATCTCTCTTTCCAGATTTTGGAGGCTAAATTACTTTGATGGGGTTTATTTATTTATTGTTTATCTTGATGTTTGTTTGTTTGTTTGTTTGAGACAAGATCTCAACAGTAGCCTAGGATCGCCTTCAAATTCCTTTGTCAGGCCTCATACTCATGATACTTCTGGCTCCCAACTTCTTAGATTATAAGCAAAAACTACTACATCCAGCTTTACCAGTTTTTACCAGTGTCAGATGTTATGCCACAAGCTTGTAACCCCAGCCACTTTGGGGTTCTGAGTAAAGAGGCTCTCAAGTTGAAGGCCAGTAGCAATAAAACAGAAAAACTTTGTCTCAAAATAAAATGTAAAAGATCTGGGATACATTTCATTGGTAGAGTTCTTAGTTACCGTAAGTCAGGACCTATTATCATTAATTTATACAAGAAAAATGTGTTAACATTGAAAAAGTAGAAAAGATAAAAATCTTCCTGAAGTTGAAATAGTCGGTAAAATCACCAAATAAAATTTAGTTATTGCAATTTTCCTAGGGTCTAGCAGAATGTGGAATTTCCACAATTCTAGGGGCTTAATCCTTACATCAATCAATTACCTACCTCTGTTCAAATATATAGATGGTGTCCCTGATTTTATCTTTTAATGAATCTTGTTAGTTCAAAGATTCCTGTTGATTTAATGTGCCTAATCAGATAAAATCTATTATTTCTACTTGAAAATTTATGTAAAATCTCCGAATATTTACACTTTATGCATACAAATCAGCAATATTTTTTTCTGTATGAAAAGTAGTCTCTTTTTGTAAACCCTAATTTTTTAAAAATATTGTTTTTATTAATTATTTGATAGTTTCATGCAATGCATTTTGATCATAATCATGTTTCTCCCCAAGCTCCTCCCAGTTCCTTCCTCATATCTATATTAAATTCACGTCATTTTCTCTCTATCCCTCTACTCTCCATCTCTTTTCTTCCTCACTGTCACCTCCATTTTATAATATAAGCTGTGTAAAAAGGGCATCCTTGCTTCAAACATCCATTCTTCATCCTATACATAAACAGAATACTGAACGTTGTTTCTGTAGTTGTTCCAGTGATGGCATTAAATGAAAAATACAGTGGTCCCTTCTTTAATTGTCTTTTCTTTCTCTGCACCATCAGGTATTTGAAGCCTGTCACCACTGTTTCTCTGTTCAAATACTCCCAAAATGTGGGAACTACTTGTTTTTCACCCCGTTGCATCAAAACAGTCAGGTTCTTAATTTGTACTTTTAATTTTCTAATATCTTAGGAACAATGACAATGATTATCTTCTTATTCTCAATATTCAAAGCCTTCTGGTCTTACTAACTTAGTTCCCACTCAACATTACTTCAAGCTTGTAGATGAACATTTGCTTTACCCTAAAATTTGGTGAGAACATTTGGTAAGACTGGCTCTTGCCTTTGTAATCTAATAAAAATATTATTTTACCTCCTGGTTGGTAAAGATCTCATTAACTTTACTCTAATTGTGTTTAATTACACAATATTTAATTCACACATTCTGAAATGAACAAAAACAAAGATAGATCTAACTAGACTATAATATTAATGTGATTTTTTTTTTAACCATTCAAGCTTTTAGTGGCGTTCAAACTTTTCCAAATGTGAAGTTAAACTTAATATCTCCATGGTAGGAAAAGAGAGTTTGGAGAGAAAATGTTTGTATGTTGTTGGAAGTCATAATTTTTCAAGTCATTTTTCAGCACTGAATTATGTTATTTAGCCCTGTGACTTAAACACCTATAAGCCAACTGGCTTAATTATTTTATTTGTTACTGTGTTGATGTTGGCTTAGTATACCTTTCACCCCTTATCTGACGGTGTTCCTGTGACTTAATTTGAACAGTCTACATTCAAAGACTCTCTGAACATAATGAAAATAAAGTGTTTAATACAAATGAATCTTTTTAAGTGGAACATTTAAGAGTACCTTCCCTTCTTATTAGCTGTATTACCACAAAGTGTACAATTCGTCAAATATCTTAGGTATTTTATCAACAAACTTATTTTCCTCATGCCATAGCAATGTTCCCTTTTACAAGTTATATTTGTTTAGAACAGAATTTCAAAAAAATTTCTCTGTATGGCATCCCTCTCTGAAGTGTTGTGTATTACATGGATGAGAAAATAAAGAGTAAATCATTTTGGAAAGTACTTGGCAAGTTGAGTAAAAACAAGATGCTTTATTCATTTGCTCATCCATTCACCCAGTGAACTTAGCCCACTACATTCAGTAAGACAGAACCCGGCTTTGCCATTGTGACACTTGAAAGTTAGAAAAGAACACAGGTGAACAGGCAATAGGTAACATTAATAGTAGAGGAAACCATTGTGACACGTGTTAAATGAGTATACGTAATGAGGAGTAATGCATGGGGGTGTGCCTTTTAAAACGGGGCAGGTGAAGGAAGTCTTTCCCAGAAAGTATCACTTGAGCAGAGGCCTGAAGAAAATAAAGACACCAGCTGCCAACTATTGCTTGAAGAGGAAAGTAGCAGAAGAGTACTTTCAAAGGCTTTTATATGAGAATGAGATTAGCTTATTAGAGGATCATCATAAAAGAATTTAATAGTGAGGTAATGCTGCAGGGGTGGGAGTGGATGAGATCCAAGATGCAGTGTATAGGTTTTGTTAGGAAACTTCATAAGAAGTAGAAGTTTGCATATATTTTTATACAGGGTAAAACTTGGTTATTTTTTTACATTTTCCCAAAGTTCTTTTACCATGGTTTTTTATTTTATTGAACATTTCTCAGTAGAGGGTGTGAAGTATCAACCATAACACTTATTTTGAGAAATAAAAGCTGAAGTAGGTACTTTAGAATCACTGATTCTAGAACAACTCAATGAATTAGTATAACTGAGTGAAGTGTAAATTACAAAGAGTTCAATTCACATATATATTTACATTTTTTTATACTCCAGCATTAGTATGAGTTTTATTTCAGTCCACTTTTCAAACTTAATTCACTGTAAGTTTACTTTGAAACAAAGAGCCAATTCATCTTAGTGAGAATTTTTAGAGAAAGAGAAACTTTGGAGGATAGTTTATTTACATATTGAAAATCTTGATATTTTTATTAGAATACATTTTTCATCTTTCCAGAGGAGTTTTAGATTTAGAAACCATGTAATCATGTTATTTTTATATTACAAATTAAAAACTGTCATGCTCTCTAGAATGATTTTTTTTTCAACATCTTTTTTCTACTTCTTCCTGATTTTGGTAAATTATTTTAAATCAGTGGATAAATCAAATTTACATGATAAAATTGTTTTCTTCCTCAATCTTCTATGTCTATTTACCTGCTGCTAAATTCTTAGAAAGATACAGATAAAGAGAAGACAGAAAATGTAAAAAGATTTTGCTATATAGTCTACTATATGTTTGTTGGTTTTGAGGTTAGCTTCTCTAGTTGTTAAAAAAGTGGTCAATTACTAGTAACTAGGGGCAGGGTAACCTAGTAAAAGTAAATGGTCAAATAGTCTACTTTAAATTCATGTTCCCATGAGTCCCTAGGGACTAAGAATTCACAGACTAAATTACATTTATGAGACTTCTAGTAGATCCACAAAATATGGTGATTTAATTTCAGCCATATGAATTCTGATGATGGTGGAAAAAGCTGAAGTAATCTTAAGAATCATATAGCACATATATTCTACCCCATGGGAGCTGTGACTACTGCATAATATAAATGAAACTTAGTGTTCCTGTGCAAGGAGGTGAATAAACTCATCCAGGTGGTAAACTTGGCTTATCATCTGAATTACACACACACACACACACACACACACACACACACACACACACTAAACTGGTTACATATTATTGCATTGGCATTTGAATGGTTCAAAGCTATTACCTCAAATTAAAGGCTCCTAATGGAATCTGATTCATTCCCTAATTTTCGGTATAGTACTCACTTGTTAAGGGTTTCTTTTGCTACTGATAGAGCATCAAGAGTAAAAGAAATATGTGGAGAAATAATTTTTCTTTTGATATACACTTTCTTTCAAAAGTTTCTTATCAAAAGCAGTCAGGACAGGAACTGCAAGCTTGCCTATAGCCTGGTCTTCTGAAAGCAATTTTTCTTCTTTTTTTTTTTTTCAAAACAGTCAGAAAACATTTATTACACTGAACTGTACATTCTGTTATCAAAGTAGCAAACTGCTGGTGCCATGTGTTATCTATAGTTTCACTGAGATGGACTACCACTCCGTGCTGCTCAGCACAATTTCAAGTCTGAGGAGCTTGTAAGTACTTTCACCCCACTTCTAAAATGTGATAAGGAATTCAAAAGAGCACACAGCAATAAATGACATTTATTGTTCCATAAATCATAAGATGCTAAGAAAGCTAAATAGACAAGAGAAACTCTTAAAACAATTAGGAGAGAAGATCACTTATTTCCTGTTACTTGTTTCTAATGTACATCCCATTTGTCTTTCTAAATGAGGATTGATCATCGTACCCTGGGTCCTCTTTCTTGTTTAACTTCTTTAGGTGTATAGATTTCAGTATGTTTATCCTATGTTATAGGTCTATATAAGTGAGTATATAGCTTGTGTGTCTTTCTGCTTTTGGGATACCTCATTCAGGATGATTGTTTCTAGGTCCTACCATTTGCCTGAAATTTTCATGATTTCCTTATTTTTAATTGCTGAGTAGTATTTCATTGTGTAAAAGTACCACAATTTCTGTATGCATTCCTCAACTGAGGGACATCTGGGTTGTTTCCAGGTTCTGGCGATTATGAATAAGGCTGCTACAAACATGGTTGAGCAAATGTCCTTGCTGTATACTTGAGCAACTTTTGGGTATATGCCTAGGAGTGGTATAGCTGAGTCTTGAAGAATTCCTAATTGTCTGAGAAAGCGCCAGATTGCTTTCCAAAGTGGTTGTACAAGTTTCCATTCCCACCAGCAATAGAGGAGGGTTCCCCTTTCTCCACAACCTCTCCAGCATGTGTTGTCACTTGAGTTTTTGATCTTAGCCATTCTGGTGGGTGTCACATGAAATCTCAGGGTCATTTTGATTTGCATCTCTCTGATGGCTAAGGACATCAAGCATTTCTTTAAGTGTTTCTCTGCCATTCTGTATTCCTCTACTGAGATTCCTCTACCCCAGAGGGCCTCTGAAAGACTCTACCTAGCAATGTATCAAAGCAGATATTAAGACTCATAACCAAACCTTCAGCAGAGTGTAGGGAATCAAAAAAAGGAGGGGGGAGTTAACATGACCTGGAGAGGACAGGAGTTCCACAAGCACCAAATATATCTGGGCACAGGGGTCTTTTATGAGACTGTTTCTCCAAACAAGGACCATGTATGGATGAAACCTAAAGCCTTTGCGCAGATGTAGTCCTTGGTAGCTCAGTACTAAGTGGGTACCCTAATAAGAGAACAGGGACTGTTTCTGACATGAACTCAATGGCGGGCTCTTTGACACCCCCCCGGCAGGAGCAGCCCTGCTAGGCCACAGATGAGGACTTTGCAACCAATTCTAAAGACACCTGATAAACCAGTATCAGATGTAAGGGGAGGAGGTTCTCCTCTATCAGTAGACCTGGAAAGGGGCAGGGAGGAGATGAGGGTGGGAGGGTGAGATTGGGAGGGACAGAGGGAGCAGGATACAACAGGGATACAAAGTTAACAAACTGTAACTAATATTAAAAAATAAAAATTATATTAAAAAAAGATCACTTCTTTCCCAATAAGTGACTGGTACAGAAAGCATGTGGTCACACAAAAACAAAAGGAAGGACTCATGGGAATGATCCCTTCTTAAAGAGCCTGCAGAGTCACTGCACAGCTAAACCCAAGATGAGAATATTGAGACAGACTTTGTGGCAAGTAATTATACCCCAATATGATAAAACAAGATTTTAAAGCCTTTACCCACTAAAGTAGTTTGTCTTCTGGAAGAGATTTCTCTTAAAAGTTAATCATTCCTACCTACCTGAACAAGGGTCAGACAAGCACATTCACAGCCAGCAGCTGAGCAAATGTGCAGAGAGGCTACATCATTAAAATGGAAAGAAGCTTTTTTAAAACTCAGATATGCCACAGGCCTCATGAGAGGTCATGAGTGATGAGAGAGGTGATGGCATTGGAGGAAAGGAAAAGCCAGAGTTTCTTTCAGAACAGATTTTGAGCATGTATGATTCTGTAAAGAGGCACACCTATTACAGACAAAGCAGCAGAAATGCAGAGTATCTTAAAAGCCCCTAGCTAATCACCAGAGTGTATAGTCATGATTGTATCTGAGGGGGGAAAAAGGAGGATTTGTGGTAGATTTTAGTATCTTGTTATGACCGCTAGTGTTCCATGGGCAATTTTGTCTCATTAAAACAAAACAAAAGAAAACAAAAGGGGGCGGAGCCAAGACAGGGACTAGCACACACAGTTTCTGATCTGTGGAAGAGCTAAACGTCTGAGTTGGTGAGTGGAAGCACCTCTAACCCAGGAAAACAACGGTGAGGTGTTCTAAACAACAGGGAACATTGCAGAAGGTGAAAACTTTGGTCTCGGGTCACCAGGGGACTTGTTTGGGGAAGGTGAGAAATGATCCTTTGATCTCCCGCACTCCTCTCCCCCAGACCTCCCTCCTCCTAGGCAAAGCAGACTCATCTTTCTCAGCACAGACCTAACTGCCTGGGGTCTGCAGCCACTGAGACAGAGCTCCAAGCCCTTTAGTGGCAAATGCCAGCAATACCTGTCTCAGAGTCCCAGATTCAGGCGACGGCTGCACCATCCTCCCAGGGCCCGAGTCTGCTAGACATCATACTAACTCCACAGGATCAGGATCACTGACAGTACAGCCCGCCCAATCCCACAGTGACAGAGAATACACTATATACTCACCAGAACCAGGCAGAAACGCCATACAAGCTGGGCACACCAGGTGCTGAGCCACCCAAGCTTGGAGAACACAGTGAAGAGACCCCAGGACTTCCCAGAAAGCATCTGGACTAGCAACCCAGTCTCCAGTTACAGCGGAACTTCCTAACCTGGCGGCAGAGCAGCACTGAGATGGCGGGGCACATCAGCCCCCCAGTTTAAGACTAACCAGGGCCAAACCAGAGAACAGAGAGCCTGGTTACCCTGATCCCTACTGACATGACCACCTTGAAATCTCCAGCTGTAGCAAGACCTCATAACCTGGCAGTGACAGCAGCAAGGACCTGGCAGAGCACATCAAAGAAGCAGGGCCAAAACAGAGAGCAGAGAGTCCGGATACACTGATCTCTGCCAAGTGACCTGCCTGTAAATGAGTGCACCCTTGAGAATCTGCAGATCCCCAGATCCTGGGCCCTTCTAAAACAGAAGCCAGGCATCAAACACCCTCCCACCCATATACCCACTTTGGGAAACAGAGGGGCACTTGGGACATTGAAGTTCCTGCTCTGTGGGTCTAATTGAGGAGTTAAGGCAGTTAATGCCAGAAATTGTGCTGCAATCATCACTAGCACCTGTGACATATACAGTGCAGAGCCCCTCCCACACACTCAAGGGTTCAACATTAGCCATCACTCTGTCCCTTGAGACACAAGTCCACGCACACTTACACACACACACACACACACACACACACACACACACACGTTTGTATTTGCCCCTTTTGTGCCCACGTACTTTTCTCCCACAGGTACAGCTAGTCCTCAGCACATACTGAGGACACGGGACCTCTCAGCTTCCTGAAGAACTCCCCAGATGCCAGAGAGAGACAGTATGAGTCTGAACTGCAGAATACAAAAAAAAAAAAAAAAAAAAAAAAAAAAAAAAAAAAAAAAAAAAAAACAGGGAAGGTTTCAGATAAGCCAATGGCCAGGGGTAGGTGAAAGAACACTTCCAACATAAATCAGGACATCATGACTTCACCAGCAAAACCCAAAATTGATGGATACTCCAATTCATCAGAAGCACAAGAAAATGACTTTAAAGCCATGCTTACCCAATTATTTGAGGCTCATAAGGAGGAAATGAACAAATCTTTCAAAGAGTTGGCCAGTCAATTGGAGGTAAAGAAAGAAGAAATAGACAAAATCCTTAAAGAAACACAGGCAAACATAGCCAAACAAATAGAGGCACAAGTAGAGATAAAATTAGTGGCATATAAAAAGGAAATGAACAAAGATATAGAGACCATAGTAGAGGGACAGGAATCCAAATTCAAACACATGAAAGAAATGGTGCAAGGCATGAAAACAGAATTAGAATCAATAAAGAAAACACAAACTGAGAAAAACCTTGAGTTGGAGAACTTGGAGAAATGATCAGTAACAACAAAAGTAAGTATTACCAAGAGAATACAAGAGATGGAAGAGAGATTCTCTGGAGCTGAAGACACACTTGCAGAAATGGATACTTCTCTTTGGTATATAGGAGGGCTTCTGATTTTTTTGAGTTGATTATGTATCCTGCCACTTTGCTGAAGGTGTTTATCAGCTGAAGGAGTTCTCTGGTTGAATTTTTGGGGTCGCTCATGTATACTATCATATCATCTGCAAATATTGACACTTTGACCTCTTCCTTTCCGATTTCTATCCCCTTGATCTCCTTTAGTTGTCTTATTGCTTTGGCTAGGACTTCAAGTACTATGTTGAAGAGATATGGGGACAATGGACAGCCTTCTCTTGTCCCTGATTTCAGTGGGATTGATTTAAGTTTCTCTCCATTGAGTTTGATGTTAGCTATAGGCTTGCTGTATATTGCCTTTACTATGTTTAGGTATGTGCCTTGTATCCCTGATCTCTCCAAGACTTTAAACATGAATGGGTGTTGGACTTTGTCAAATGCTTTTTAAGCATCTAAGGAGATGATCATGTGTTTTTTCTCCTTCAGTTTGTTTATGTAGTGGATTACATTGATGGATTTCCGTATATTGAACCACCCTTGCATGCCTGGGATGAAGCCTACTTGGTCATGGTGGATGATATCTTTGATATGTTCTTGGATTCGGTTTGCAAGTATTTTATTGAGTATTTTTGCGTCAATGTTCATAAGAGAGATAGGCCAGAAGTTCTCTTTTTTTATTGGGTCTTTGTGTGGTTTAGGTATTAAGGTGACTGTGGCTTCATAGAATGAGTTTGGTAGTGTTCCTTCTGTTTATATTTTATGGAATAGTTTGAGGAGAATTGGAGTTAGCACTTCTTTGAAGGTCTTGTAGAATTCTGCGCTGAAGCCATCTGGCCCAGGGCTTTTTTTGGTGGGGAGACTGTTAATGACTGCTTCGATTTCCTTGGGAGATATAGGGCTATTCAGTCTTTCTACCTGATCTTGACTTAGTTTTGGTAGATAGAATCTTTCAAGAAAATTATCCATTTCATTTAGATTTTCAAATTTTGTGGCATATAGGCTTTTGTAGTATGACCTAATAATTGTTTGGATTTCCTCAGTGTCTGTGGTTATGTCCCCATTTTCATTTCTGATTTTGCTGATCTGGATAGTTTCTCTCTGCTTTCTAGTTAGTTTGGCTAAGGGTTTGTCTATCTTGTTGATTTTCTCAAAGAACCAGCTTTTTGTTTCATTGATTCTTTGGATAGTTTTATTTGTTTCTAGTTGATTGATTTCAGCCCTTAGTTTGACTATTTCCAGCCGTCTGCTCCTCTTGGGTGTATCTGCTTCTTTTTTTTCTAGGGTTTTCAGTTGGGCCATTAAGTTGTTTGTATGTGATGTTACGAATTTCTTCTTGAAGGCACTTAGTGCTATAAATTTTCCTCTGAGCACTGCTTTCAATGTGTCCCATAAATTTGGGTATGTTGCGCCTTCCTTTTCATTGAATTCTAGAAAGTCTTTAATTTCTTTCTTTAGTTCTTCCTTAACCCAGCTGTCATTGAGTAGTAAGTTGTTCAGTTTCCATGTGCGTGTCGGCTTTTTGTTGTTTCTGTTGTTGTTGATGTCTAGCTTTAGTCCATGGTGGTCAGATAGTATACAAGGGATTATTTCAATCCTTTTGTATCTGTTGAGGCTTGCTTTGTGACCTACTATATGGTCTATTTTGGAGAAGGTTCCATGCGGTGCTGAAAAGAAGGTGTACTCTTTTGAGTTTGGGTGAAACGATCTGTAGACGTCTATTAGGTCCATTTGATTTAGGGATTCTGTGAGTGCTTTTTTTTTTTTTTTTTTTTTTTTTTTTTTTTTTTTTTTTTTTCAATGCAGTTTATTCAGGAACATTGAACAATCCTCGGACCCCGGGGAAAGCCAGCCCACAGCTTAAATAGCCTCTGGGTAGCCAACCCAGGCGTGCCACGGGGGCAATGCAGATAGGTCCACATACATGGAAGCAAGCCAGATCCTCGGCCTTAGCCAAATGTGGAGTTGTTCGTGACAGAGAGCACTCACCATCGGGAAGGTGGAAGGCAGAAACCAGCTCCATCTTTAAGGCATAGCATTCCGCAGCTCTCTACAGTTCCCCCTTTTTGTTTTAGACGCATCAGGCAAGAGTAGAGGTCTGATCTCTGATATCAGAAATAAATTGGGACTTTGTACAGATGTTCATTTAGGTGTCATCCACCCAAAGAGCATCAGACCGTCCGATACCTTTTTCTCAGAGGCGGGACCTGGGGCATCAACCCGCATGCAATCAGACATGCTCTTCTCTGGGTCCAAAGCGGCTGACCCTGAGTGCAGTGCTTAGCCTCGCATCCTGAGCGTATCATTTTAGCTTTTTATGGTATCCAACCATGCTTGGGGAGAATGTCCTGCTTCAATGGCTGTAAAGGCCTGAATGATCATGGCTGCATCACACTGTTGTGAGACTCTAATCTTGCATATATACCACAGGCAAACCAAGGAGACCAACACCAGAAGGCCTGCTAACTCTCCCATGCCCGCCCATTCCTTCAGATGATTCATGGCTGCAGCAATCCATGTTGATAATCCTGTGGCTATTCCTGCGTCCACTCCGGTAGAATTTACTGTGACAATGGCCACTCTCAGCTGCTCCATCGTAGTATCGAATTCTCCAGTCCAATTACCTAAAATATAGCTCGACAATTGTTTAGACAGATTTGCAGCGCAGGAAAAATTCTCATGTTGTATGCTAGTGACACAAAGTCCAGCATACTTTCATTGACAGCCAGGTTGAGCGATTTGCCATAGGGTATCAATTTGCTCCTGCAAGAGGTCAATCCTCTGATTGAACACCATCAAGCTTCCTTTTAGTTGAGCATTAATTCCTTTATGTACAACTAAGGCATGAGCTACACTGGCTAAATGATTATTCAGGGTTTGAGCAGTCTGCCCAGTATGACTCATGGCTAATGCCCTGGTGGTAGCTCCAACAGCCGTCAATGAGATGGTAGTAACAATGGTGGCTGTAGTTCCAAGATCCCTTTTCTGTCTGAAGAGAGTCATAGCGTGAGGGGCATCAATGGGCATAGGCACCCAGTGAGGCATGCGAGTAACCAGGGCATACCTAACTTTACTAGCATTCCAGCATTGGGCAAAAAAGCAAGTATCATTACCACAATTACTTGGCTCTATCTGGCTAATAATGAATAAAAATGGGGGATATAGACAAACAGGTGTGGGCTTATAAGAAATATTATGAGAAGCCTTAACCCCTCGTTGGAACATCCTGCGTCAGTTCTAGAACTAGCAGTGGTGGTGTCCGAGGTCTGAGTAGGTTCAGGAGACCATTGCCCCCAGGGGCGAGACGTGCTCCATGCCAATTGACTAACTCCATGTTTTCCTCCAATTTTGAAAGTCATTTAAGGTTCTTAAATTACTTTTTTCCCTTTTTTCTTAAATTTTTCATCAATTACACTTTATTCATTCTGCATCACCCCATAAGCCCCTCCCTCCTCCCATCCCAATCCCACCCTCCCTCCTCCCTCTGCTTGCATGCCACTCCCCAAGTCCACTAATAGGGGAAGTTCTCCTCTCCTTTCTGATCTTAGTCTGTCAGTTCACATCAAAAGTGGCTGCATTGTCCTCTACTATGGCCTGGTAAGGCTGCTCCCCCCCAGAGGGAGGTGATCAAAGAGCAGGCCAATCAGATTATGTCAGAGGCAGTCCCTCTTCACATTACTATGTAACCCAATTGGACTCTGAACTGCCCTGGGCTACATCTGTGCAGGGGTTCTAGGTTATCTCCATGAATAGTCCTAGGTTGGAGTATGAGTCTCTGGGAAGTTACCGATGTTCAAATTTTCTTGTTCTGTTGCTCTCCTTGTGGAGACCCTGTCCTCTCCAGCTCTTACTATTTCCCAGTTCTTACCTAAAATTCCGTTCACTCTGCCCAACAGTTGCCCATCAGGCTCAGCATCTGCTTTGATAGTCTGAAGGGCAGAGGCTTTCAGAGGCCCTCTGTGGCAGGTTCCTAGGTTGTTTCCTGTTTTCTTCTTCTTCTGATATCCATCCTCTTTGCCTTTCTGGATGGGGTTTGGACGTTTTAGTTAGGGTCCTCTCTCTTGCTTAGTTTCTTTAGATGCACAGGTTTTAGTGGGTTTGTCCTATGTTGTATGTCTATATGAGTGAGTATATACCATGTGTGTCTTTTTGCTTCTGAGACAACTCACTCAGGATGATCCTTTCCAGATCCCACCATTTACCTGCAAATTTCATGATTTCCTTATTTTTCATTGCTGAGTAATATTCCATTGTGTAGATGTACCACAATTTCTGCATCCATTCTTCAGTTGAGGGGCATCTGGGTTGTTTCCAGCTTCTGGCTATTACAAATAAAGCTGCTACAAACATGGTTGAGCAAATGTCCTTTTTGTGTACTTGAGCCTCTTTTGGATATATGCCCAGGAGTGGTATGGCTGGATCTTGAGGAAGCGCTATTCCTAGTTGTCTGAGAAAGCGCCAGATTGATTTCCAGAGTGGTTGTACAAGTTTACATTCCCACCAGCAGTGGAGAAGGGTTCCCCTTTCTCCACAACCTCTCCAGCATGTGTTGTCACTTGAGTTTTTGATTTTGGCCATTCTCATGGGTGTAAGGTGAAATCTCAGGGTTGTTTTGATTTGCATTTCCCTAATGGCTAATGAGGTTGAGCATTTCTTTAAGTGCTTCTCTGCCATTCGGTATTCCTCTACAGAGAATTCTCTGTTTAGCTCTGTTCCCCATTTTTTAAGTGGATTACTTGGTTTGCTGCTTTTCAGCTTCTTTAGTTCTTTATATATACTGGATATGAGTCCTCTGTCAGATAAAGGGTTGGTGAAGATTCTTTCCCAATCTGTAGGTGGTCGCTTTGTTTTGATGATGGTGTCCTTTGCTTTACAGAAGCTTTTCAGTTTCATGAGGTCCCATTTATTGGTTGTTGCTCTTAGAGCCTGTGCTGTTGGTGTTCTGTTCAGGAAGTTTCCCCCTGTACCAATGAGTTCTAGGGTATTTCCCACTTTTTTTTCAAGCCGATTTAATGTGTCTGGTTTTATGTTGAGGTCTTTGATCCACTTGGACTTCAGTTTTGTCCAGGGTGACAAGTATGGATCTATTTTCATTTTTCTACATGTAGACATCCAGTTAGACCAGCACCATTTGTTGAAGATGCTATCTTTTTTCCATTGTGTGGTTTTGGCGTCTTTGTCAAAGATCAGGTGTCCATAAGTGTGTGGGTTTATTTCTGGGTCCTCTGTTCGGTTCCATTGATCCACCATTCTGTTTCTATGCCAGTACCATGCAGTTTTTAAAACTGTTGCTCTATAGTACAACTTAAGATCAGGGATGGAGATACCTCCAGAAGATCTTTTATTGTAGAGGATTGTTTTAGCAATTCTGGGTTTCTTGTTATTCCATATGAAGTTGAGAATTTTCCTTTCCAGGTCTGTAAAGAATTGTGTTGGTAATTTGATGGGCATTTCATTGAATCTGTAGATTGCTTTTGGTAAGATGGCCATTTTTACTATGTTAATCCTACCAAGCCATGAGCATGGGAGATCTTTCCATCTTCTCATATCTTCTTCTAATTCTTTCTTCAGAGATTTGAAATTTTTTTCATACAAGTCTTTGACTTCCTTGGTTAGGGTTACTCCGAGGTACCTTATGTCATTTGTGGCTATTGTGAAGGGTGTTGTTTCCTTAATTTCTTTCTCAGCCCTTTTGTCTTTTGTATACAGGAGGGCTACTGATTTTTTTGAGTTAATTTTGTATCCTGCCACTTTGCTGAAGGTGTTTATCAGCTGTAGGAGTTCCCTGGTAGAGTTTTTGGGGTCAGTCACGTATACTATCATATCATCTGCAAATAGTGATAATTTGACTTCTTCCTTTCCAATTTGTATCCCCTTGATCTCCTTCAACTGTCTTATTGCTCTAGCAAGGACTTCCAACACTATGTTGAAGAGATATGGAGAGAGTGGGCAGCCTTGTCTTGTCCCTGATTTCAGTGGGATTGCTTTAAGTTTCTCTCCATTCAGTTTGATGTTGGCTATAGGCTTGCTGTATATCCCCTTTACTATGTTTAGGTATGTGCCTTGTATCCCTGATCTCTCCAGTACTTTGAACATGAATGGATGTTGGATTTTGTCAAAGGCTTTTTCAGCATCTAGGGAGATTATCATGTGGTTTTTTTCTTTCAGTTTGTTAATATGGTGGATCACATTGATGGATTTCCGTATATTGAACCACCCCTGCATACCTGGGATGAAGCCTACTTGGTCATAGTGGATAATATCTTTGATGTGTTCTTGGATTCGGTTTGCAAGTATTTTATTAAGTATTTTTGCATCAATGTTCATAAGGGAGATTGGCCGGAAATTCTCTTTCTTTGTTGAGTCTTTGTGAGGTTTAGGTACCAAGGTGACTGTGGCTTCATAGAATGAATTTGGTAATATTCCTTCCGTTTCGATTTTGTGGAATAGTTTGAAGAGAATTGGTGTTAGCTCTTCTTTGAAGGTCTGGTAGAATTCTGCGCTGAAGCCATCTGGTCCTGGGCTTTTTTTGGATGGGAGACTTTTGATGACCGCTTCTATTTCTTTGGGGGATATAGGTCTATTTAGTTGATTTTCCTGGTCCTGGTTCAGCTTTGGTAAGTCAAATCAATCAAGAAAGTTGTCCATTTCATTTAGATTTTCAAATTTTGTGGCATATAGACTTTTGAAGTAAGTCCTAATGATTGTTTGGATTTCCTCAGTGTCTGTAGTTATATCCCGCTTTTCATTTCTGATTTTGTTGATTTGGGTGGTGTCTCTCTGCCTTTTAGTTAGCCTGGCTAAGGGTTTGTCGATCTTGTTGATTTTCTCAAAGAACCAGCTCTTGGTTTCATTGATTCTTTGAATTGTTTTATTTGTTTCCAATTGATTGATTTCAGCCCTGAGTTTGATTATTTCCAGCCGTCTACTCCTTCTTGGTGTGTCTGCTTCTTCTTTTTCTAGGGTTTTTAAGTGAGCCATTAGGGTGCTTGAATGAGCTGTCTCGAATTTCTTCTTGAAGGCACTTAGTGCTATGAACTTTCCTCTTAGCACTGCTTTCATTGTGTCCCACAAGTTCGGGTATGTTGTGTCTTCATTTTCATTGATTTCTAGAAAGACTTTAATTTCTTTCTTTATTTCTTCCCTGACCCAGCTGTCATTTAGTAACAAGTTGTTCAGTTTCCATGTGTGTGTAGGCTTTTTGTTATTTCTGTTATTGTTGAGGTCCAGCTTTATTCCATGGTGATCAGACAAGATACATGGGATTATTTCAATCTTCTTGTATTTGTTGAGGCTTGCTTTGTGACCCACTATGTGGTCTATTTTGGAGAAGGTTCCATGAGGTGCTGAGAAGAAGGTAAATTCTTTTGTGTTTGGGTGTAAAGTTCTGTAAATGTCTGTTAGGTCCATTTGATTCATGACCTCTGTCAGAGACATTGTTTCTTTGTTTA
Organism: Meriones unguiculatus; assembly: GCF_030254825.1. Classification (NCBI taxonomy): domain Eukaryota; kingdom Metazoa; phylum Chordata; class Mammalia; order Rodentia; family Muridae; genus Meriones; species Meriones unguiculatus. The sequence continues at coordinate 48,649,172 of NC_083369.1, read as the reverse complement.
ATTTCTGTTTGGTTGACCTGTCCTTTGTTGAGAGTGGGGTGTTGAAGTCTCCCACTATTAATGTGTGTGGATCTATATGTGCTTTAAATTTTATCAATGTTTCTTTCACAAATGTGGGTGCCCTTATATTTGGGGCATATATGTTCAGGATTGTGATGTCTTCCTGGTGGAATTTTCCCTTGATGAGTATGAAGTGTCCTTCCCCATCTCTTTTGATTAATTTTGGTTGAAAGTCTATTTTATCAGATATTAGAATGGCTACTCCTGCTTGCTTCTTGGGTCCGTTTGCTTGGAAAGTCGTCTTCCAACCCTTTACCCTCAGGTAATGTCTATCTTTGTGTCTTAGGTGTGTTTCTTGTATGCAACAGATTGCTGGGTTTTGTTTACGTATCCATTCTGTTAATCTGTGTCTTTTTATTGGAGAGTTGAGTCCATTGATGTTGAGAGAGATTAATGACCAGTGGCTGTTAGATCTCTTGATTTTGATGTTGGCTGTGGTCATCAGGTTGTGTGCTTGGTTGCTTTTTGTTTTACTGAAGTGAGGTTATTTATTTCCTGTGTTTTCTTGAATGTAGCTAGCTTTCTTGGGTTGTATTTTCCCTTCCAGTGTCTTCTGTAATGCTGGATTTGTTTGTAGGTATTGTTGAAATTTGTTTTTGTCATTGAATATCTTGTTTTCTCCATCTATGAGGACTGAGAGTTTTGCTGGGTATAGTAGCCTGGGCTGACATCTGTGTTCTCTTAGGGTCTGCATGATATCTGTCCAGGCCCTTCTGGCTTTCATAGTCTCTGTTGAAAAGTCAGGTGTGATTCTAATGGGTTTGCCATTATATGTTACTTGGCCTTTTTCCCTTGCAGCTTTTAGTATTTTTTCTTTGTTCTGTATACTTACTGTTTTGATTATTATGTGGCGGGAGGATTTTCTTTTCTGGTCAAATTTGCTGGGTGTTCTGTAGGCCTCATGTATTCTAATTGGCCTCTCCTTTAGCTTGGGGAAATTTTCTTCAATGATTTTGTTGAAAATATTTTCTGGGCCTTGGAGAAGGGAGTCTTCTTTTTCCTCTATACCTATTATTCTTAGGTTTTGTCTTTTCATATTGTCTTGCATTTCTTGGACGGTCTGTGTCAGGAATTTTTCAGATTTAACATTTTCTTTGACAGATACATCGATTTCTTCCATTGTATCTTCTACACCTGAGATTCTTTCTTCCATCTCTTGTAGTCTGTTGGTTATGCTTACCTCTGTAGTTCCTGTTTTCTTCCCTAGATTCTTCCTTTCCATTATTTCTTCCATTTGTGTTTTCTTTAATTTTTCCAATTCTATCTTCAGGTCTTGAGTTGTTTTGTTTACTTCCTTCACCTGTCTGATTGTACTTTCCTGTTTTTCTTTTAGTTCCTTCAACTCTGTTTCTTTCATTTCATTCAGTGTTTTAAGCATTTCCTTTCTAAAGGCCATAAACTGTTTGGCTGCAGCTTCCTCTATTTCTTTACGGATGGCAATATTCTGTTTGAGTTTATCTTCCTCTATGTCTTTACGAATCTTATTTGTTTCCTCTGTTATCATCTTCATGAGCATACTTGTTAGGTCATCTTCTTGCATTTCAGTTATGGTGGGGTGTCCAGGGCTACTTGCCCCTGGGTAACTGGGTTCTGGAGATGCCATATTGCTCTGTCTTTTGTTGCTTGAGCTTTTACGCTGGCCTCTACCCATTGTGTTATCTTAGGAGTTTGGGGTTACTTTCTGGTGGTTCCTGGGGATCCTGTGGTGGAGAGAATCCCCTTTGCAGAAAGCTGGATTTTCCTGAAGGATGTCTTCTCAGCTTTTTGGGTATAGTCCCTGGATGGCTGGTGTTTTTTCAGGAGTTGCTCACCTCAGGGATATAGACCTGAGTGGTAACTGTGGTCTTTGTTAGTAGAGAGGGTTCTCCTCTCACCCAGGGAAGTCCTGAGGGCAGCTGCCCTGTTTCTGGGTTTCTTGTTGCAAATTTAATGATCAGCTGCTGTGACCCAGTTGGACATCAGGCGCGCCTCAACTGTTTGTGCTTGTGTCTGGAGCACAGCTGAGTGCTGGCGCCTCGGCCCCACTAGACTACTAGACTTTTTCTAGGGAAGGATTGGGTGATTTAGATCAGTACAGTTTCCTTCCTTCCCCGTGGATTCTCTGGAGACACGGACTCCTAGTGTCTTTTTTTGCCCTGGTGCACAGTGCTCAGTGTCCGCCAGCTGGCTGGCCACAGAAATTTGCCTGTGCCTGGAGCACAGCTGTGTGATGGCGGCTCAGTCTCTGCCAGCTGTCTGGTGCGCAGAAACTGCCTGTGTCTGCCTTTGTGGCTTTTGGGAGTCTGAGTGGCTCCCTAAGCTGGGTAATTTTCCGGGGACCTTTTCAGGTTGGGGGTGAGCTGAGTGCTCTGAGATCAGACCCGCCGTTTCTATCTCTGGCGGCGAATCAGGCACGCAGGCAGGCAGGGCTCTGTGCCGGAACCTGGGTCCCTGGCTCTGGCTCCGGGCTGGCTCCTGGGGTGCCCGTGGAACCCGCCCGAGTCTTTTCCAGGGGATGTCTGGGTGACCTAAGGCCGGTCCCAATCGTTTCCTGTACCCTGGGGTTATCTCTTGACTGAAAATTCCAGTCTCTGATAGTGTGGTGCCCAAGGTTCAGTCTGGGACGGTGACCAGAGACACTGGCTTGTGGCTCTGGGCTGGGGCTGGGGCTGGAGGCCGGCAGCCAAGCGTCTGGAGGAACCGGGATCTCTTCCACGGTTTAGCCGGGTGAGTTAAAAGCTGATTGAATCCCCCACCGTGGGGTATCCTCTCACCTGGGAAACACAATGACTGTGTTTTATGGCCGAGAGTTCTGATTGCTGTTCACTGTGCTGATCCTGCTGTGCTGCTGCTCAGAATGAGAGTCCTCCCGGCGCCGCCATCTTGCCCCTCCTCAATATTTTCTCCTGTGAGTGCTTTTATTTCCCTATTTGGTGTCTGTCTAGTTGATCTGTCCCTTAAGAGAGTGGAGTGTTGTAGTCTCCCACTATTAAGGTATTAGGATCGATGTATGATTTAAGCTTTAATAATGTTTCATTTACGAATGTCGGTGCTCTTGTATTTGGGGCATAGATATTCAATATTGTGATGTCCTCTTGGTGGATTTTTCCTTTGATGAGAATATAGTGGCCCTCCTTATCTTTTTTGATTAACTTGGGTTGAAAATCTATTTTATTAGATATTAGGATGGCTACTCCAGCTTGTTTTCTGGAACCATTTGCTTGAAAAACAGTTTTCCAGCCCTTTACTCTGAGGTAGTGTTTATCTTTGTTGCATAGGTGTGTTTCTTGGATGCAACAGAATGTTGGATCCTGTTTCCTTAACCATTCTGTTAGCCTGTGTCTTTTTATTGGTGAGTTGAGTCCATTGATATTGATAGATAATAGTGACCATTGCATGTTAGTTCCTTTTGTAATGGAGTCGGTTATCTAACCCTGTTTCATTGCTTGTTTTCTTTTCATTTTTGTGGGGATATTATCTGCATGCCCTGTTTTCTTGGATGAATTTGTTTTCATTGGATTGGAGTTTTCCTTCTAATATCTTCTGTAGGGATTGTTTGCTGTGTAGATATTGTGTAAATTTAGTTTTGTCATGGAATATTTTGTTTTCTCCATCTATGTTGATTGAAAGCTTTGCAGGGTATAGTAGTCTGGGTTGACATTTGTGATCTCTTAGAGTCTCCATGATACTTGCCCAGACCCTTCTGGCTTTCATAGTTTATGATGAGAAGTCCGGTGTGATTCTGATAGGTCTACCTTCATATGTTACTTGGCCTTTTTCCCTTGCTGCTTTTAATATCTTTTCTTTGTTCTGTAGATTTAGTGTTTTGACTATGATGTGACGTGATGTGTTTCTTTTCTGGTCTAGTCTATTTGGAGTTCTGTAGGCCTCTTGTATATTTATGGACATCTCTTTCTTTAAGTTGGGAAAATTTTCTTCTATGATTTCTTGAAAATATTTTCTGGACCTTGGAGTCTGGAGTCTTCTTTTTAGTGAATTCCTATTATTCTTAGATTTTGTCTTTTCATAGCATCCTTGATTTCTTGGATATTTTGTGATTGGAACTTTTCTGATTTTACTTTTTCTTTGAGAGAGGTATCCATTCCTGCAAGTGTGTCTTCAGCTCCAGAGATTCTCTCTTCCATCTCTTGTATTCTCTTGGTGATGCTTACTTTTGTGGTTCTTGATCTTTTCTCCAAGTTCTCCAGCTCAAGGGTTTTCTAATTTTGTGTTTTCTATATTGATTCTATTTCTGTTTTCATGCCTTGCACCCTTTCTTTCATGTGTTTAAATTTGGATTCCTGTCTCTCTCGTTGGCCTCTATTTCTTTTTTCATTTCCTTCTTATATGCCACTAATTTTTCCTCTACTTGTGTATCTATCTGTTTGGCTATGTTTGCCTGTGTTTCTTTAAGGATATTGTCTATTTCTTCTTTCTTTACCTCCAATTGACTGGCCATCTCTTTGAAAGATTTGTTCATTTCCTCCTTATGAGCCTCAAATAATTGGGCAAGCATGGCTTTAAAATCATTTTCTTGTGCTTCTGCTGAATTGGAGTATCCATCGATTTTGGGGTTTGCTGGTGTAGTTATGATGTCCTGATTTATGTTGGAAGTGTTCTTTCGCCTACCCCTGGCCATTGGCTTATCTGAAACCTTCCCTGTTTGTTTTTGGATTCTGCAGATCAGACTGGTGCTGTCTCTCTCTGGTATCTGGAGAGTTCTTCAGGAAGCTGAGCACTCTCAGCGTGTGCTGAGGACTAGCTGTACCTGTGGGAGGAAAGTACGCAGGCGCAAAAGGTGCAAATGCAAGCGTGTGTGCGCGTGCGTGTGTGTGTCTGTGTGTGTAAGTGTGCGTGGAAGAGTTTCTCGAGGGACAGAGTGATAGCTAATGTTGAACCCTTGAGTGTGTGGGAGGGGCTCTGCACTGTATATGTTGCAGGTGCTAATGAGAATCACAGTGCAATTTCTGGCATTAACTGTCTTAACTCCTCAATCAGGCCCACAGGGCAGGAACTTCAATGTCCCTAGTGCCCCTCTGTTTCCCAAAGTGGGTATGTGGGTGGGAGGGGGGTTCGATGCCTGGCTTCTGATTTAGAAGTACCCAGGATCTGGGGAACTGCAGATTCTCAAGGGTGCACTCACTTACAGGCAGGTCTCTTGGCAGCGATCGTGGTATCTGGGGCTCTCTGCTCTCTGGTTTGGCCCTGCTTCTTTGATGTGCTCTGCCAGTTCTGTGCTGCTGTCACAGCCAGGTTCTGAGGTTTTGCTGCAGCTGGAGATTTCAGGGTGGTCACTTCAGCAGGGATGGGGTAACCAGGCTCTCTGTTCTCTGGTTTGGCCCTGGTTAGTCTTAAACTGGAGGGCTGTGTTGCCCCACCAGTTCAGTGCTGCTCTGCCACCACGTCCCGCTGTAACTGGAGACTGGTTCACTAGTCCAGATGCTTTGTGGGAAATCCTGGGGTCTCTTTGTTGTGCTCTCCAAGCTTGACAGGCCCAGTGCCTGGTGTGTCCAGGTGGTATGATGTTTCTGCCTGGTTTTGGTGAGTATATAGCATATTCTCTGTCACTGTGGGATTGGGTGGGCTGTACTGTCAGTGATCACGATCCTGCGATGCTAGTATGGTGTCTAGTAGATTCACGCCCTGGGACGATGGTGCAGCCACTTCACGAATCTGGGACTCCGGGACATGTACTGCTTGCTTTTGTCTGCCACTGAAGTGCTTGGGGCTCCGTTTCAGTGGCTGTATACCCTAGGCAGTTAGGTCTGCGCTGAGAAAGGTGAGTCTGCTGTGCTGCTGTGCCAAGGAGGAAGGAGGTCTGGGGGAAGGGAGTGCTGCAAGATCAAAGGATCTTTTCTCTCCTTCCCCAAACAAGTCCCCGGGTGACTGGAGACCAAAGTTTTCACCTCCTGTGATGTTCCCTGTTGTTCAGAAAGCCTCACCGTGGTTTTCCTGGGTTAGGGGTCCTTCCATTCACCAACTCAGAAGTTCAGGTATCCCACCGCTCAGAAACTGTGTGTGCTAGTCACCATCTTGGCTCCGCCCCCTGACTGTTCTATCTTGTACCTTTCCATAACACCCATCCCCCTTTAAATTGTTCTTTATTTTTCAGTGTTTATTATGTCATTGGGAATTTACATTCTGGCCATGTCTATTTGGTCTTCCATTAGCTTCTTGTACTTGAATGTGAATGTTATATCTGTTTGGGAAATTTTCTTTTATGATTATATTGAAAATATTTTCTATACCTTTAGTGTAGTAAGGCTGAGAAAGAAATTAGGGAAACAACACCCTTCACAATAGCCACTAATAACATAAAGTACCTTGGTGTGACTCTAACCAAGCAAGTGAAAGACCTGTTTGAGAAAAACTTCAAGTCTCTGAAGAAAGAAATCGAAGAAGATATCAGAAGATGGAAAGATCTCCCATGCTCATGGATTGGTAGGATTAACATTGTGAAAATGGCCATACTGCCAAAAGCAATCTACAGATTCAATGCAATTCCCATCAAAATACCAACTCAATTCTTTACAGACCTTGAAAAAAAGATTCTCAGCTTCATATGGAGAAACAAAAAACCCAGAATCTCCAAAACGATCCTGTACAACAACAGATCATCTGGAGGTATCTCCATTCCTGATCTCAAGCTGTACTACAGGGCAACAGTAATAAAAACTTCATGGTATTGGCATAGAAATAGAAAGGAGGATCAATGGAACCGCATAGAAGAGCGAGAAATAAATCCACACACCTATGAATACTGGATATTTGACAAAGAAGCCAAATCCATTCAATGGAAAAAAGACAGCATCTTCAACAAATGGTACTGGACCAACTGGATATCTACATGCAGAAAAATGAAAATAGATCCATATTTATCACCCTGAACAAAACTAAAGTCAAAGTGGATCAAGGACCTCAACATAAAACCAGATACCCTAAATCAATTGGAAAAAAAAGTGGGGAACAGCCTAGAACTCATTGGCACAGGAGACAACTTCCTGAACAGAACACCAACAGCACAGGCTCTAAGAGCAACAATCAATAAATGGGACCTCATGAAACTGAAAAGCTTCTCTAAAGCAAAAGACACTGTCATCAAAACAAAATGACTGTCTACAGATTGGGAAAGAATCTTCACCAACCCTTTATCTGACAGAGGACTAATATCCAGTATATATAAAAAACTAAAGAAGCTGAAAAGCAACAAACCAAGTAATCCAATTAAAAAATTGGGAACAGAGCTAAACAGAGAATTCTCGATAGAGGAACATTGAATGGCAGAGAAACACTTAAAGAAATGCTCAACCTCATTAGCCATCAGGGAAATGCAAATCAAAACGACCCTGAGATTTCACCTTACATCCATCAGAATGGCCAAGATGAAAAACTCAAGTGAAAACACATGTTGGAGAGGTTGTGGAGAAAGGGGAACCCTCCTCCATTGCTGGTGGGAATCTAAACTGGTACAACCACTTTGGAAGTCAATCTGGCGCTTTCTCCGACAATTAGGAGTAGTGCTACCTCAAGACCCAGCTATACCACCCCTAGGTATATACCCAAAATTTGCTCAAGTACACAAGGACATTTGTTCAACCATGTTTGTAGCAGCTTTATTTGTAATAGCCAGAACCTGGAAACAACCCAGATGTCCATCAACGGAGGAATGGATATAGAAATTGTGGTATTTTTACACAATGGAATAATACTCAGCAATCAAAAAGGAGGAAATTATGAAATCATGTAATTTGTAGGCAAATTGTGGGATCTTGAAAAGATCATTCTGAGTGAAGTATCCCAGAAGGAGAAAGACAAACATGGTATATACTCGCTTATATAGACCTACAAGATATGATAAACATAATGAAATCTACACACCTAACGAAGATAATCAAGAAGGCAGACGCGGGCGAAGGTGATCAATCCTCATTTAGAAAGACAAAGGGGATGTGCATTGAACGTATGACAGGAGTCTACCGCAGAAAACATCTGAAAGACTCTACCTAGCAGTGTTTCAAAGTAGACACTAAGACTCATAACCAAACCCTCGGCAGAGTGCAGGGAATCATATGAAAGAAGGGGAGTTAGTATGATATGGAAATAATAGGAGTGCTACAACGACCAAATATATCTGGGCACAGGGTCTTTTCTGAGACTGACACTCAACCAAGGACCATCTATGGATATAACCTAGAACTTCTGCTCGCATGTGGCCTGTGGTAGCTCAGTAACCAAGTTGTTTTCCAAAGTAAGGGGAACAAGGACTATTTCTAACAGGATCTCAAGGGCAGGCTCTTTGGCCTCCCCACCCTCCCAGGAAAGGAGCAGTCCTGTTAGGCCACAGAGGAGGACTTTGCATCCAGCCCTGAAGATACCTGATAAAAGAGGGTCAAATGAAGGGGGAGGAGGTCCTCCCCTATCAGTGGACTTGGAAAGGGGCAGGGAGGTGACAAGGGAGTGAGTGTGGGGTTAGGGAGGGAATGAGGGAGCGGTATTCAGCTGGGGCACAGAGTTAACAAAATGTAACTAATAAGAAAAATAAAATTAAAAAAAGAAGAAAACAAAAAAACAAAGATCCATTTAACACCAAGTCATAAGACAATACTTTGTTCCCCTAGTTCTCATGTCTGGGAAAGGCTTTAAACATATTTAAGAACAGAGACAGTCTGCCAGGTGGTGCTGGTGCATGCCTTTAATCCAAGTACTCCAGATAAAGAGGCAGGGTGATCTCTGAGTTCAAGGCCAGCCAGGTCCACAGAGTGAATTCCAGGACAACCAGAGCTACACAGAGAAACCCTGTCTCAAAAGTAAAACAAAACAAAAAAAAAACAAAAACAAAAACAAAACAAAACATCATAACCAAAAGAACAACTACAAAGGAACAGATCCAGATACAAGACCAAGTGAGTGCACACCTGGTGTCCTAGCTACTTGGGAGGCTGAAGTGGGGTTCCTAGAGACCAGGAGTATGCGGTTGGAGCTCGGGGAGAAGAGAAAGCACATGAGTTTAAAAGGCACAGGGGTTTCAAAAGGTGAAATCCAAAAACTAAAATGCTAAAAATGGAAGTGGAAGTCAAAGGCCCAAGTCTCTGTACCTACTAAGGTTTACGCTGACCTCTCTCAAGGTACTGCTGATAGTGCAGTTTGCTCATCTTCTCAGCTTGGTTCTTCCCTGGTCTGGTATGATCCCCTCTGATGTACACCTTCAGACATGAGCCTCTTACCTGACCAATACTGCCACAGTGCAGTACATCTCTTCCAGTGGTATATCCTCCAGGTCAGCATAAGGGTCAGGCAACCAAAGCCAAACTGGCAGGAAAAATGTAAATGCTCACGGTTGAGTTTGTACATTCATATCAAAGCATATACAGTGTAAAAAGCCAGCAGAAACTGCTTCTGGGAACTCTGTCTGCTGGCCCCTGCTAGGTAAGTGAGCACTCTTTGCCCATACCATGGCTGGAAGCTAGCTGCATGTCACCTGACATGAGGATGCTGAGCTATGGCAGTGACAATGAGGAGACTTGTCTCTCCTACTGCTTACTAGGAAGGTCATCTTGTGCTTTCTTTTTTTTTTTCCATAATTTTATTTTTCTCATTAGTTACATTTTGTTAATTCTGTATCCCAGATGTATCCCTCATTCCCTCTCTAATCCCACCCTCCCTCCCTCATCTCCTCCCTGCCCCTTTCCAAGTACACTGATAGGGGAGGACCTCCTCCCCTTTCATATGACTCCCTTTTGTCAGGTATTTTCAGGACTTGCTGCAAAGTCCTCCTCTGTGGCCTAACAGTACTGCTCATCCCTTGGGAGGTGGGGAGGTCAAAGAGCCAGTCATTGAGTTCCTGTTAGAAATAGTCCTTGTTCCCCTTACTATGGGAAACCAATTGATTACTGAGCTATCACAGGTCACATCCGAGCAGAGGTTCTAGGTTTTATCCTCTCACAGACTTTGGTTGACTGTCCATCTCAGAAAAGACCCTGTGCCCAGATACGTTTGGTCCTTGTGGAGCTCCTATCCTTTCCACATCAAACTCCCCTTTTTTCATATGATTCCCTGCACTCTGCCGAAGGTTTGGTTGTGAATCTTAGTATCTATTTTGGAGCACTGCTAGGTAGAGTTTTTCAGATGTTTTCTGCGGTAGACTCCTGTCATACGTTCAATGCATATCCCATTTGTCTTTCTAAATGAGGATAGATCATCATACCCCGTGTCCGCTTTCTTGATTATCTTCTTTAGGTGTATAGATTTCATTATGTTTATCCTATCTTTTAGGTCTATATAAGCAAGTATATTCCATGTTTGTCCTTTTCCTTCTGGGATACTTCACTCAGAATGATCTTTTCTAGATCCCACCATTTGTCTACAAATTTCATGATTTCCTCCTTTTTGATTGCTGAGTAGTATTCCATTGTGTACAAATACCACAATTTCTGTATCCATTCCTCCGTTGATGGACATCTGGGTTGTTTCCAGGTTCTGGCTATTACAAATAAAGCTGCTACAAACATGGTTGAGCAAATATCCTTATTGTGTACTTGAGCAAATTTTGGGTATATGCCTAGCAGTGGTATAGCTGGGTCTTGAGGAAGCGCTATTCCTAATTGTCTGAGAAAGCACCAGATTGACTTCCAAAGTGGTTGTACCAGTTTACATTCCCACCAGCAATGTAGGAGGGTTCCCCTTTCTCCACAACCTCTCCAACATGTGTTGTCACTTGTGTTTTTCATCTTGGCCATTCTGATGGGTGTAAGGTGAAATCTTAGGGTCATTTTGATTTGCATTTCCCTAATGGCTAATGACGTTGAGCATTTCTTTAAGTGTTTCTCTGACATTCTATATTCCTCTACAGAGAATTCTCTGTTTAGCTCTGTTCCCCATTTTTTAAGTGGATTACTTGTTTTGCTGCTTTTCAGCTTCTTTAGTTCTTTATATATACTGGATATTAGCCGTCTGTCAGATAGAGGGTTGGTGAAGATTCTTTCCCAATCTGTAGGCAGTCGTTTTGTTTTGATGATGGTGTCCTTTGCTTTACAGAAGCTTTTCAGTTTCATGAGGTCCCATTTGTTGATTGTTGCTCTTAGAGCCTGTGCTGTTGGAGCTCTGTTCAGGAAGTTGTCTCCTATGCCAATGAGTTCTAGGCTGTTCCCTACTTTTTCTTCTAACAGATTTAGCGTATCTGGTTTTATGTTGAGGTCTTTGATCCACTTGGACTTTAGTTTTGTGCAGGGTGATAAATGTGGATCTATTTTCATTTTTCTGCATGTAGACATCCAATTAGACCAGCACCATCTGTTGAAGATGCTATCTTTTTTCCATTGAATGGTTTTGGCTGCTTTGTCAAAAATTGAGTATTCATAGGTATGTGGGTTTATTTCTGGGTCTTCAATTCGGTTCCATTGATCCTCCTTTCTGTTTCGATGCCAATACCATGCAGTTTTTATTACTATTGCTCTGTAGTACAGCTTGAGATCGGGAATGGAGATACCTCCAGATGATCTGTTGTTCTATAGGGTTGTTTTGGAGATTCTAGGTTTTTTGTTTCTCGATATGAAGGTGAGAATCTTTATTTCAAGGTCTGAAAAGAATTGAGTTGGTATTTTGATGGGAATTGCATTGAATCTGTAGATTGCTTTTGGCAGTATGGCCATTTTCATTTTCACAATGTTAATCCTACCAATCCATGAGCATGGGAGATCTTTCCATCTTCTGAGATCTTCTTCAATTTCTTTCTTCAGAGACTTGTAGTTTTTCTCAAACAGGTCTTTCACTTGCTTGGTTAATGTCACCCCTAGTTACTTTATGTTATTATTGGCTATTGTGAAGGGTGTTGTTTCCCTAATTTCTTTCTGGGCCCTTTTGTCTTTGGTATACAGGAGGGCTTCTGATTTTTTTGAGTTGATTTTGTATCCAGCCACTTTGCTGAAGGTGTTTATCAGCTGAAGGAGTTCTCTGGTTGAATTTTTGGGGTCACTCATGTATACTATCATATCATCTGCAAATAGTGACACTTTGACCTCTTCCTTTCCAATGTGTATCCCCTTGATCTCCTTTAGTTGTCTTACTGCTCTGGCTAAGACTTCAAGTACTATGTTGAAGACATATGGAGAGAGTGGGCAGCCTTTTCTTGTCCCTGATTTCAGTGGGATTGATTTAAGTTTCTCTCCATTGAGTTTGTTGTTGGCTATAGGCTTGCTGTATATACTATGTTTAAGTATGTGCCTTGTATCCCTGATCTCTCCAAGACTTTAAACATGAATGAGTTTGGACTTTGTCAAATGCTTTTTCGGCCTCAAAGGAGATGATCATGTGGTTTTTCTCCTTCAGTTTTTTTATGTGGTGGATTACATTGATGGATTTCCATATGTTGAACCACCCTTCCATGCCTGAGATGAAGCCTACTTGGTCATGATGGATGATATCTTTGATGTGTTCTTGGATTCGGTTTGCAAATATTTTATTGAGTATTTTTGCATCAATATTCATAAGAGAGATAGGTCTGAAGTTCTCTTTTTTTGTTGGGTCTTTGTGTGGTTTGGGTATCAAGGTAACTCTTGCTTCATAGAATGAGTTTGGTAATGTTCCTTCTGTTTCTATTTTGTGGAATAGTTTGAGGAGAATTGGTATTAGCACTTCTTTGAAGGTCTGGTAGAATTCTGTGCTGAAACCATCTGTCCCAGGGCTTCTTTTGGAGGGGAGGCTATTAATGACTGCTTCAATTTCCTTGGGGGATATAGGGCTATTCAGTCTCTCTATCTGATCTTGACTTAATGTTGGTAGATGGAATCTATCAAGAAAATTGTCCATTTCATTTAAATTTTCAAATTTTGTGGCATATAGGCTTTTGTAGTATGACCTAATGATTGTTTGCATTTCTTCAGTGTCTGTAGTTATGTCCCCCTTTTCATTTCTGATTTTGCTGATTTGGATAGTTTCTCTCTGCTTTTTAGTTAGCTTGGCTAAGGGTTTGTCTATCTTGTTGATTTTCTCAAAGAACCAGCTTTTTGTTTCATTGATTCTTTGGATAGTTTTATTTGTTTCTAGTTGATTGATTTCAGCCCTGAGTTTGATTATTTCCAGCCATCTGCTCCTCTTGGGTGTATCTGCTTTTTTTTTTTTCTAGGGTTTTCAGTTGGGCCATTAAGTTACTTGTATGTGATGTTATAAATTTCTTCTTGAAGGCACTTAGTGCTATAAATTTTCCTCTGAGCACTGCTTTCAATGTGTCCCATAAATTTGGGTATATTTCCCTTCATTTTCATTGAATTCTAAGAAGTCTTTAATTTCTTTCTTTATTTCTTCCTTAACCCAGCTGTCATTGAGTAATAAGTTGTTCAGTTTCCATGTGCGTGTCGGCTTTTTGTTGTTTCCATTGTTGTTGATGTCCAGCTTTAGTCCATGGTGGTCCGATAGAATACAAGGGATTATCTCAATCTTTTTATATCTGTTGAGGCTTTCTTTGTGACCAACTATATGGTCTATTTTGGAGAAGGTTCCATGAGGTGCTGAAAAGAAGGTATACTCTTTTGAGTTTGGGTGGAAAGATCTGTAGACGTCTATTAGGTCCATTTGATTTAGGGACTCTGTAAGTGCTTTTATTTCCCTATTTGGTTTCTGTCTAGTTGATCTGTCCCTTGGTGAGAGTGGGGTGTTGAAGTCACCCACTATTAGGGTATTGCCATCAATGTGTGGTGTAAGCTTTAATAATGTTTCATTTATGAATGTGGGTGCTCTTGTATTTGGGGCATAGATGTTTAGAATTGTGATGTGTTCTTGGTGAATTTTTCCTTTGATGAAAATGTAGTGCCCCTCTATGTCTTTTTTGATTAGTTTTGCTTGAAAATCTATTTTATTAGATATTAGGATAGCCACTCCTGCTTGTTTTTTGGGTCCATTTGCTTCAAAGACTGTTTTCCAGCCTTTTACTCTGAGGTAATATTTATCTTTGTTGCTTAGGTGTGTTTCTTGGATGCAGCAGAATGTTGGTTCCTGTTTCCGCACCCATTCTGTTAGTCTGTGTCTTTTTATTGGAGAGTTGAGTCCATCGATGTTGATAGATAATAATGACCATTGAATGTTATTTCCTATTATTGTGGAGTTGGCGATGTTACTGTGAATCATTGCTTGTTTGCTTTTGACTTTTGTTGGTAATTATCTTTAACCTATGTTTTCTTGGGTGTATTTGTTTTCATTGGATTGGAATTTTCCTTCTGGTATCTTCTGTAGTGCTGGGTTGCTGTGCAAATATTGCTTAAATTTAGTTTTGTCGTGGAATAATTTATTTTCTCCATCTATGTTGATTGAAATCTTTGCTGGGTAAAGTAGTCTAGGTTGGCACCTGTGGTCCCTTAGGGCCCACATAATCTCTCCCCAGGCTCTTCTGGCTTTCATAGCTTCTGATGAGAAGTCAGGTGTGATTCTGATAGGTTTGCCTTTATATGTTACTTGGCCTTTTTCCCTTGCCGCTTTTAGTATCTTTTCTTTGTTCTGTAGATTAAGTGTTTTGACTATGATGTGGCGTGAGGAGTTTCTTCTCTGGTCTAGTCTATTTGGTGTTCTGTAGGCCTCTTGTATGTTTGTGGACATCTCTTTCTTTAAGTTGGGAAAATTTTCTTCTATGATTTTCTTGAAAATATTTTCTGGACCTTGTAACCTGGACTCCTCTTCTTCTTCAATTCCTATTATTCTTATATTTTGCCTTTTCATGGCATCCTTGATTTCTTGGATGGTTTGTGTTTGGGATTTTTCTGATTTTATTTTTGCTTTGAGAGAAGTATCAATTTCTGTGAGTGTATCTTCAGCACCTGAGATTCTCTCTTCCATCTCTTGAATTCTATTAGTGATGCTTACCTTTGAGATTCCTTCTCTTTTCTCTAAGTTCTTCAGTTCCAGGGTTTTCTCAGTTTGTGTTTTCTTTATTGATTCTAATTCTGTTTTCATGTCTTGCAACATTTCCTTCATCTGTTTGAGTGTGGATTCCTGTGTCTCCTGATGGACTCTATTTTTTTTGTTTGTTTGTTTGTTTCCTCTCTTAGTGCCTCTGCTTCTGCCTCCAATTGTTTGGCTATATTTGCATGTGTTTCTTTAAGAGCTTCTTCGTTCACCTTGTTTGTCTTTGTTTCTATTTGGGAGGCCAAATCGTTAAGGGATTTTTTTGTATCCTCTTTAACTGTTTGAATCTCTATGACTATTTCTCTGAGAGATTTTTTGGTTTCCTCTTTATGTGCCTCAAATAACTGGATAATCATAGCTTTAAAATCATTTTCTTTTTCTGTTTCTGCTGAGTTGGAGTGTCCAATAATTTTGGAGGTTGCCGGTGAAGCCATGATATCTTGGTTTGTGTTGGTTGTGTTCTTTCACCGACCTCTGGCCATTTGGTTAACTGTCGTGTTCACTGTCTGTTTCTGGATTCTGCAAGTCAGACTGGTTTTTCTCTGGTATCTGGAGAATTCTTCAGGAGAATGAAGGTCTAGTGAAGTCTAGTGGTTTCAGTGTGTGCGTTGGTTATTCAGCTATACCTGTAGAAGGAAAGTTCGCAGGCACAGAAGGGCAAATGCTGGGTAGCGTGTGTTTGAGCGTGTGCTTGTGGGTGTGTCCTAAGGGACAGGGTGTTGGTGGATGAAGAGGCCTTCAGTGTGTGAGAAGTGTGCTTTGCAGGCACTGAAGTTGTTGCAGGCTCTAAGGGATCGCAAGCGCTGTTGAAGAATGTGTACGCGTATTGATTTTACAGGTCTGCTGGTCTTTGGTGTCTATTCAGCTGGTTTTCTGCCACCGAGGGGTTGGATGGCCCATACAGTCACTGGCTGGGCCGCCCTGTGTAGTCTGTGCTGCCACTTGCAGGCTTGGGATCTGGGAAGGGTTGTACTGTGGGTCTGAGTCTCTGTGGCTAGCACTGCATTGGGCGTGCGCTCTGGCGGGGTGGAGTTTCGGCGGTGCGTGCACTCCTGCAGAGCTGGGTTGTGGTGATAGTGGGGAGTGTGTTCCGCGGGTCAAGAGCTCAGTGAGAGGGCTCTAGGTCAGGTGTGTTCTCCTCTGAGTGGTGGTTCAGCAGGCCTTTACTGCTCTCCGCTGCGGCTGCTGCGTCTGGAGCCCTGCCTCCGCCTGTCTTGGTTCCCAGGCACTGAGCTTTGTGGCTTTGGTATCCAGGAAGAATTGTATTGTGGATCTGAGTCTCTGTGGTTAGGGCTCAGTGGTTGGAGCTCTGTGATTGGGCCTGCACTCCTCCTGTGCGGAGGTTTCTGGGGTTATTGCCCTCTGGCCCCTTGGGGCGTGAGCTCAGCTGCACTTCCTGCTGCAGTCTAAGCTGTGGGATCCACATCAGTGGGATAGGGGAGGGGACGATCCTCGGGACCTGAGGGCCCCGAGCGGGACGTGTCCCAGGAGGGGTCGGGTGTTCAACGGGTGGTTACAGCAGACAGCTGCTGTAAGGGGCCCCGAGCACTGTCTTTGCTGCCTTGATCTCCTAGATGTGAGTTTTGTGCTCAGCTGCCTGGTGCTGTGTGCGGGTTTCCCTGCGGGAGGCCCGGACAAGGGAAGCGCCCTATTTCCTTCCCGGAGAAGTCCACGCCCGATCTAAATCTACTAGCACTCCAAGCTTCTGTGGTGGCCCCTCTCCTTTAGAAAGCCCCACAGTCCAAATTCTAGCTTTGATTGACTCTCCACTCACCAATTACGGAGATTCATGTCTTCTGCCTCTCCAAAACGGTGCGCTCTGCTCACCGCCATCTTGGAGTCTCCATCTTGTGCTTTCAATATGAAACATTTCACAGTAAAATCCAATCCCAAGCCTTCTTGGATTCATCCTTCACACACTTTTAAGCATGATTTTATTTGTTACTGAATAGAGTTCAGTCTGTATAAGGTATCACTTCAAAATTATATGAATATCATCATTATTTTCAGCTTTTACTGTGGAAAGAAAAAAAAACTCTCATCTTGAAAGTTCTGAACCATTTGGTCCCTGATAAGAATGGGACTTTGTCTGTAAATCTGGTTAATTTGGTGGAAAGAAGTATTAAACACAGAGGCAAGTTTTTGACCAAATTCTGAAGCAACCATTTCTTCAAAGTAGATTGCATGATAAATGCAGAGTGTTCCACTGCCATTTTCACCACCATTGCCTGCAACTTGTGGCTGCCCTTGTAACACAGTGCTACTCGGCTGCTCATGGCAGACATAGATGGTTAAGCAGGACCTAACCAACCTTGACTTCAGGGAATTATAGAGCCGAATTCCATTGGCTGCAACACAGATATGAACTAAATCCTCCTTTGTCAGCTTTAATAAGTCGGCACCTGTAAAATTAGAGAACAGTCTTGTGTAGGAAGAGAACCTGTTTTTGAGCAGCCCCTGCTCTGTTTCCTGGGTTGTAGCTGAAGGCTGAATTTGTTTTGCATACTCCTGTGCAACAACAGCTTCCTGGTGATTTGGGGATGAAGATGCTGTCTGGGACACTGCATATGCTCTGCTGTGAGGAGGTGAAACTGGGTGCTGGGGAAGGGATGTAATTCACATAGGCTGAAGATGTGTCAGGCTGTGGAGAACACTCTGTGAAGATGGTGGTGTCATAAGATGTCTGATACTTTTCTTTTTCATGAGCTCTTCTCTTCTCCATCTTTTCTCGGTCATTTTTGTCTGTTTCCTATCCACACCTTTAAGCTTAAAGACTGATTTGGCAACTAGATGAATGAAGATGATTCCCCATTTACATTCTGCTTAAAGGTGTCAACTTGGATCCTAAAAGGCACTTCTTTTTCACCTCCATGCTTATGTGGAGTGAATTCTGTGCTTATACTGTGTATCTGAATGAAGACAGATGTGTGCTTCGCAGGGTCTCACTGAAATTCAACTGCTTTTAACTGGCTTGTATTTGTCCTGTGTCAATTCCCCAAGTCACTGGAATATATAAATCGAGAAGTCTGACTCCTGGGTGATTCCACTTCCAGCCTTCAAACTGCTAATGCTCTGTGTACTGTAGCCACCTATCATAGAATGCCACCCTTATGATGCTCTTTACCAACTTTTCACTGATCTCAGGCATATCTCCCATTTTGTGATTATCCAGCATCCAAATTTCATAAAACTGGCCTTGGTTCAAGTAAGTGAGTGTCTCATCAAGCAGTTTCACAGCTTGCGAAGTCACAGCACACATTACATAGTGAAAGGAGTGTTGCTTGGTTTGTCATCCAAGGAAAAGCTGGAATCTTCTTGCTTGAAGATGGGCAGTGCCAATACATCATTCATGCTGTAGGCACCAGCACCCAAGCTCCTGCATGATGCTGAAGAAGATGGAGTCAAAGTCATGTACCAGCCAGGACTCGATCACCTTGTCCATACTGAGCACCCAGACCTTCCTCGGGCCTTGTTGCTGTCCCACATAGCCAGGCCTCTGGGTGGAAGCAATTTTTCAAATGAGGTGCCCTCCTCCCAGATGACTTTAGCTTATGTCAAGTTGACATAAATCTACCCAGAACAACTACTATCATGTTAGAGTTGTGCAAATCAAAGATTTGGAGCTACCCTTGATTCCAGTGAGCCTTGATTCTTCTGCTGTTACTTCTATACCCAATGCCTTGTTTACTCCTGTTTATTTTAAATCTTCTTAAATAGCCTTTGAAACTACTCATCTCCAATTAACCAAATCTAAATCATTCAAATTGCTATCAACTTTCTTTGAGAATAATTAAACCAGTGATCATCTAAAAGAATCTTCAGCTATTCATAATTGACTGGTTAGCAATAAAATGGGTAAACTAATGCAACAAAATAATAAAATTAATCACACCAATACGTAATGTTCAATGAAAGAACTAATTTGAAAAATACGTATTATATTATGCCATTTATGTAAGTAACAGAAAAAGCAAACTAACCCAGGATGATAGAAATCACATCAGTGGTTAGGTTACTTCTGGGAGTTAGAGACTGACTGAAGAAGGCAAAAGAATTTGCTGTTGCGATGAAAATATTCTGCAATATGATACACATTCATTAGATCCTAGTGAGTGGGAATCCTAATATGAACATTTTGTGTATTAAATTACACCTCAACCAAAACAATGACAAACTAATCATATACTATTTTGCATTCTCTAAACTAAATGGTATCTTTTGTTATTGAGATAAAACATATTTTAAACTTACAATGTTCCCCTTCCCTTCAGCTAACAACACACATTATTCTTCCTGTATGCCTGTCATTCTATCTTTTTTCAATTTCTCAAAATGTTCTTGTATTCTACATCTTTATATATGTGAATATACTTTTTTATCTCTGCAATATGCCTCTTCAAGCTGCTTTACCAAGTTAATTGATAATTATTCAAGTTTCATTATTCCTTCAGGAAAGCCCTCATGGCCTACTTTCCAGTAAGTGTTTTAAAATATTCCTCTCTATAATCTGAGTGTGATGGTGCATACCTTTAATCCCAGCATTTGGGATGCAGAGACAAGTGTATCTCTGAGAGTTTGAGGCAAGCCTGCTCTACATGGTGAGTTCCAGGACAGCCAGGACTATGTAGAGATACTTATTTAAATATGCATATTTAATATATAATATATTAATGTACATGTTTATATTAATATAATATGTTATCTAAATATATGTACTAAAATATTACTGTCTGTCTGCAGCACTTTTACAATTATTTGCATAAATACTAATTTTAAAAAATGTTTTTTCCAGTTTTCCATCAACACAGTGCATTCCTATTTTGTTAGCTATTTTATCATCAGAATTTCACATTGTGCCTTATATCTACAGGACACTCCACATTTGCTGAATGACTTGTAGACTAATGATCTTAAAAACTGTGTTATTCTACTGACCTCTACCCGTTGGGCTGCTAGTTTCTGGTACTTCCTAGAATCCTGGGGTAGGGAGAATCCCCTTGGAAGGAAGATGATTTTTCTTGAAGGAGGCCTCTTCTGCTTTTTGGGTATGGTCACACATGCTGGAGAGGTTTTGGAGAAAGGGGAACCCTCCTCCACTGCTGGTGGGAATGTAAACTTGTACAACCACTCGGGAAATCCATCTGACACTTTCTCAGACAACTAGGAATAGCCCTTCCTCAAGATCCAGGTAGGCATATATCCAAAAGAGGCTCAAGTACACAATAAGGACATTTTCTCAACCATGTTTGTAGCAGCTTTATTTGTAATAGCCAGAAGCTGGAAACAACCCAGATGTCCCTCAACTGAAGAATGGATACAGAAATTGTGGTACATCTACACAATGGAATGTTACGCAGCAGTGAAAAACAAGGAAATCATGAACTTTGCAAGTAAATGGTGGGACCTGGAAAGGATCATCCTGAGTGAGCTATCCCAGAAGCAGAAATACACACATGGTATATACTCACTCATATAGACATATAATATAGGATAAACCTACTACAATCTGTACACCTAAAGAAACTAATCTAGAAGGAGGACTCTGGCTAAAATCCTCAATCCCCATTGCGAAAGGCAAAGAGGATGGACATCAGAAGAAGAAGCAAACAGGAAACAAGTTAGGAGCCTCCCACAGAGGGCCTCTGAAAGGCTCTGCCCTGCAGACTATCAAAGCAGATGTTGAGATTATGGCCAAACTTTGGGCAGAATGCAGGGAATCTTATGAAAGAAGTGGGAAATAGTAAGATCTGGAGAGGACAGGAGGTCCACAAGGAGAGTAACAGAACCAAAAAATTTGAACACAGGGGTCTTTCCTGAGACTCATACTGCAACCAAGTACCATGCATGGAGATAACCTAGAACCCCTACACAGATGTAGCCCATGGCAGTTCTCTTTGATCACCTGCCCCTGAGGGGGGAGCAGCCTTACCAGGCCACAGAGGAAGACAATGCAGCCACTCCTGATGAGACCTAACAGACTAGGATCAGAAGGAAGAAAAATAAAATCTCCCCTATCAGTGGACATGGGGAGGAGCATGCATGGAGAAGGGGGAGGAAGGGAGAGATTGGGAGGAGAGGAGGGAGGGAACTAGAGGGGGAATACAAAGTAAATAAAGTGTAATTAAAAATAAAACTAAAATTAAAAAAACTGTGTTATTAATATCCAGTCTATGACATGGAATGAAATAGTCTAATATTAAATAAAATAATAACCATAGAAAAGTACATGATGAAAATTATTTAAAGAATGTAGAGAGCTGCAATTTGGTACTTTTGATGTTGTGAGTTTTGTGTGGCACAAAGAAGAAATTCAGTGCCATTGTATTATGCCACAGATCCATAATTCTCACATTTGATGAAGCAGCAGTATTACCAAGGAGAGAAATTACATCTCAAACACACAGATACTGAGTAAATTATGATGTCAGTTAGAAAAGTGTGACCAAGTAGAAGTCTTAGAGAGGCCTGATTTTTGTCATCAGTTCAGGAAAATTTCAATCATTAAAAACTGTCTGTCTGACTGACTAAAATGCTCAATCCCCATCTTGAAAGGCAAAGAGAATGGACATCATAAGAAGAAGAAGACAGGAAACAACCTAGAAACTTGCCACAGAGGGCCTCTGAAAGGCTCTGCCCTGCAGACTATCAAAGCAGATGCTGAGACCTATGGCCAACTGTTGGGCAGAGTGCATGGAATCTTATGTAAGAAGTGGGAAAGATTAAGAGCTAGAAAGGACAGGAACCCCACAAGGAGAGCAACAGAACCAGAAAATTTGAACACAGGGGTCTTCCCTGAGACTCATACTCCAACCAAGGACTATTCATAGAGATAACCTAGAACCACTGCACAGATGTACCCCATGGCAGTTTAGTGTCCAAGAGGGTTACATAGTAATGGGAAGAGGGACTGCCTCTGACATAATCTGATTGGCCTGTTCTTTGATCACCTCCCCCTAAGGGGGGAGTAGCCTTACCAGACTACAGAAGATGACAATGCAGCCACTCCTGGAGTGATCTGATAGACTAAGATCAGAAGGAAGGAGAGAAGGTCCTCCCTTATCAGTGAACTTGGGGAGGAGCATGAGTGAAGAAGGGGGAGAGGAGGATGGGACCAGGAAGGGAGGAGGGAGGGGCTTATGGGGGGATACAAAGTGAATAAAGTATAATTAATAAAATTAAATTAAATTAAAAAAATAAAAAATTGTCTGTCTGATGGTTTCTCCAAAAGAAATGGAAATTATTTAAGCATTGTCAAGATCATTACCTATTACTGTTATTAAATAACTTTCTGTTTTGAAGGGGCAGTAGTAGTTCTCTTTTATTATCTAAACTGCCATGAATTTAGGCATGATGCTTTGTCTTTCAGACAGTGATTTCTGGTAAAGAAAGGGAAAACAAAATGCAGCATATAAATAATACCCTGAAAAGACACAAATAAACATCTGTAAAACAACATCTCTTATTCCAACATCAAACAGAACATTATATCAAATCAAGTGATATTCATTTCAGGGCTTAAGGAATAGAAAATGTATTCCACAGTATAGAGAAAAGAGGAATATGACTTAGGATAAAGAAAACGGTGATTCCGCAGCTCTCTACAGTTCCCCCTTTTTGTTTTAGACGCATCAGGCAAGAGTAGAGGTCTGATCTCTGATATTAGAAATAAATTGGGACTTTGTACAGATGTTCATTTAGGTGTCATCCACCCAAAGAGCATCAGACCCGTCCGATACCTTTTTCTCAGAGGCGGGACCTGGGGCATCAACTCCACATTTGGCTAAGGCCGAGGATCTGGCTTGCTTCCATGTATGTGGACCTATCTGCATTGCCCCCGTGGCATGCCTGGGTTGGCTACCCAGAGGCTATTTAAGCTGTGGGCTGGCTTTCCCCGGGGTCCGAGGATTGTTCAATGTTCCTGAATAAACTGCATTGAAAAAAAAAAAGAAAAAAAAGAAAACGGTGATTATAATTTATAGTGGCATAAATACACATAATCAAGTCATAACAGTTTAGAATGGCTGATGTGTAAAGTGCATAATGTGAGATTCCTGAGGCAAACTTAGAACCACATAGATTTAATTTTTTGAAGAGTTATTAGAAAATCTAATCTACTCTCACTCCTTTCATATAAGTAAATTGATGTCACCAAAACATTGATTTGGCCAATGCTTTCCTGATAAACTAAGGCTTATTTAATTTTAAAGCCAGGAGTTTTGTAGTCTCCTACATTCTTTCTCCTCTAAGTCCCTAATGCCAGATTCAGAAGATAGCTATGAGTTTCAGAGTAAAACACTTGGTTTTTTATCTGTTACATCACACTACACATAGGAAAATTGTGAATGGAAAAGGGTTAATAAGTGTCCTGTTTTGTTTGTTTGTTTAACTTAACACAATCTAGACTCACCTGGAAAGAAAGAATATCAGTTGAAAAATGCCTTTATCCAATTACATTGTGGGTAAGAAGGTGCGACATTTCTTTGATTAATGCTCGATATTGGAGTGTCTCTCTACAGGTATATCATCACTGGGCAGGCAATTCTTGGTGCCATAAGTAAACAGGCTGAGACAGCTATGAGAAGCAAGCTAATAAGCAGCCAGTAAGTTCCTCTGTGGTCTCTATTTTAGCTCTTGACTCTATGTTCCTGCCTTGAGTTCCTGACTTGGCTTCCTTCATTATGAATCGTAAACTATGAGATGAAATAAACACTTTCCTCTGCAAGTTGCTTTCATCATGGTCTTTATCACAGCAACAACAACAAGAAAAAAAAAACACAGTAAAGTTGGAACTGATATCTAAAACAAAATAATTTTAGAGTTTAATGGGATAAACAAATTTAAAAAAGAAGTTGTGTATTATTTGAATTATGTAATAATCAACATCAAATATAAAACTGGAGATCAAAGGAGTTGTTACACCTGAAAATGGTGATCTAAAAATAATACAAAGAAAAGTATAAGACACCACAAGATTTGGCTCAAATACCTTTAAAAGAAAAAAGACTGCTAGAAAGCAGAAAGTCAAAGGATGGACCCTTGTGGCTATTTACATTTGTGCATGGTAGACAGAAAGGATGGACATATGTCTGGTTAAAGGTGAGAAAAGCCAAGTTTCAAGAAAGACAAATGGTAGAAAGAGATAGAGGAAAATGAGTCAAATCTATAGATGAAATATTCAGAAAACACTATTTACAATGCTTTGGCATTCACAGTAGTACTCTGATTTATCCAGAAGAAGAAAACCTTTTATCTTTTTTTGTTGCAGCAGGATTTAAGATTATTTAAACTGAGAACTGCTGGGCTTTCATCAGAGGCCACCTGCTAACATGGGGTCCTACACACATCCAAAAGCTGCTTAAGGAACTGTCAGATCAGAAGCAAAGCAGAAGTTGCTACATGTTACACAAGGGAAAGAACATGTTGAACATGTTTCATGTTATTGCATTGACTGTGCCAGTGTAGAAGACAATTGAATGAATTACTGCTTTGTGGTACCTGATGGTCTAGATGATTTTTGACAGCTATTCTACCCTTCAGTGAATAGATTGAATTGTTTGTATATAAAATTCTTAATTTTTGAAGGCTCCTTTTGTTATATTCAATTTTTTTCATTCTATATTTTTTTCTTCACAAACAAAAAAAGGTAAAACCAACAATGATATTTGTGCTGGAATCTAGAGTTACTGGAGAGATGGTTCAGAGTACTTCCTGCTCTTTATGAAGACCAAAATTTGGTTGCCAGTACCTGTACAGCAACTCAGAACAGTCTGCTATTCTACTTCCAGAGGTTCTGATGCTCTCCTTTGACCTCCAGGCACAAACATCCATGTAGACAAAATGCTCATGCACACATTAGAAAGATAGAGAGTCAGAGACAGACAGAGAGAGAAAGAGAGAGAGAGACAGAGAGAGAGAGAGAGAGAGAGAGAGAGAGAGAGAGAGAGAGAGAACTGTCATTTTTGAGTAATTTGGTTCTATGTTTGTTTTGCTTGGTGGTAAGAGTTTTCTACCCTTCCACCCAATATTGTTATATATTAAATGTACCTTAGGAAAATTTCACATAACCATAAGAGAAACAAAGTATACTTGTTTTACACTATAATGAACTCATTCTTAGAGTATGTCCTTAAATTGAATTAAAATGGTTTTATGAATTAAAATGTAATTTCTCTATGTTATAACCCTTGATGGTGTTTTCAAGTGAAATGTGTATGTGTGTATGTGCATATAAATTTACACAAAATCATGTATATAGTAACACTTATAAAATTACCTCTTTAGAATAAGAATGCATCTTATATAGCATAGAATACTTGGCTTATAATGTAGCACTTTCTTTTGAGAATGAAGTTTCTATCAAGAATGGTTTCTCTATTGTTTCGAAAGGATATTGGAATCATTAAATCTCATGCATATGTAGATCTATGGTTTTATCTGAATTTCAAGAGATAAGAATCAGTGTTAATAATAAAAATTCAATGCAGTTTATTCAGGAACATTGAACAATCCTCGGACCCCGGGGAAAGCCAGCCCACAGCTTAAATAGCCTCTGGGTAGCCAACCCAGGCATGCCACATGGGCAATGCAGATAGGTCCACATACATGGAAGCAAGCCAGATCCTCAGCCTTAGCCAAATGTGGAATTGTTCGTGACAGAGAGCACTCACCATCGGGAAGGTGGAAGGCGGGCATTGAAAAAAAAAATAGTTAATAAGCAGTACTGATAAAATGAAGTCTCCACACCTAAATTAGCATGAACTGATACATTTAATCAAGAGTAGCTGTCTGTGCTTTGCAAGACATTAAGCAATGTATGGAAATAATTTTGGTTAGCACAACTAGGAAGTGAATATGTGGTACTACTGGCATCTAGTGGGGAGGAGAAATAAGCTTCTAAACACCTAATAATAAACAGAACATTCACCCCCAAAGAAGAGTTACATAATCTAAAATATCACATATCTAGCCTTGCCCTCTTCTACAGGCACAACCTTGTTTCTTTTATTACCAGTCTTTTTCACAAATGTGCTTAGGTAAACATCTAGGGGACCTGAAGATATCAAATATATATATATATATATATATATATACATATATATATATATATATATATATACTTGATATCATATATATATATGTAAATCTTTCCACAGAAAAAGAAGTAGGATTATAAAGAGGCAATGTTAGAAAATTTGCCACTTGCATTGATTTTCACTATATACTTAACACTCTGTTAGATGCTTTGCATATACTGTTTCACTTAATGCTCACAAAGAAGCCCTAATGAGGTAAGCCATTATTATTATTAATGTTCAAACATGCGTCATAAGTAAGAATAATTTTCCTAGGTCATGGTGTTTTTCAATATAATTGCACTCTGTAGACCACAGTGCACAATCCTTTTACTTAACTAGAAAAGCCAGACAAAAATATTCTATATAGAAAATGCAGGTAGTGGCAAAATGTTCCTATATTAAGGCTTTCTCATCTTATTCCATAAAAATACTAAAATGTTGGGAAAATTTTACTTGCAGAAACTGATTCAAGAGCATATCAAATTCTGTCCCATCTTTGACAAAAAATAGAGACAGTTAATTTGCATTATAATAGAAAATGCATTGTTCAGTGAGAGTAAAGATTTTTTCAAAGCACAATTTGCTTCATCTTACTAGATTGGAATAAATCACAGAATCACCCCTATCTCTTTTCTACTCTTAAAAAAAGATGTGGGCTGGCTTTCCCCAGGGTCAGACGATTGTTCAAGGTTCCTGAATAAACTGCATTAAAAAAAAAAACAAACAGTCACCCAAACTGGCAATGTTTTTCCAGTTTCTATTACTTAAACCCTAAGTTGATATTTTATAAACAATTGAATAGTCATAAGTAGACACTAAAGGAAACACAGAGAAGAAACATACATGTGCCTACGAGAGTAGATTTAAATATATTTTACTAAGAAACACAATGTAGCTATTTGGGACATTATGGTAAAGTTAAATTTATAATTTTTTTTTTAAGACTAGGTCTCATGTGTAGCATAGGCTGCTCTGGACTTGTCATGTCGGCCAGATTTTCTTTGAATTTGCAAGGATTCTCCTGTATCTGCTTAACAAATGCTGGGATTAAAGTCATGCATCATCTAGTACCTGGTCCTAAATACATCAGATGTAAGTAGAAATACCAGGAATCAAACCCAAGATTTCATTCAGTCAAAGCCTGCCCTCTATCACTGAGCTATACATTTACTATAATGTTTCTGCAATAATTGTTATGACCAGTCTGCACCATATGGTTAGTTTAATTAGAATTCTCAATCTTACCACCTTGGATTCTTGTCAATAAGTACCCAAAGGATTCTATCTACATAACAGTGTTAACAATTATTTGTGCAGTGACAAAATGCAAGTACTGTAGTTTCAAAGTATGGGATGAACTCTGTTCTAAAATCAAATATTTAATTACATTTCTTTGTCAAGTTCTGTAAACTTCAGCTTGCTTTGAGCAGAAAGGACAGGACAAGAGGCCATCTTCCCTCACCTTTTCATAAATTTCACTATTTACCCACTCCTGTTTCTTTTCCCGTATACCTTTTTCTGGCAAACAGTGATACTCTTCATCCTGCATCATTTGGTGGCACATACTTCAAACAATATTTAAAACTCATGAATCAGAATTAGAAAATGCTTACAGAGAAAAGTGAAGTGAGCAAAGTGAGGGATATCTGAGCAGCAAGCTTTGTATCCTTTCTTCATGGTTTCTGAGGAAAAAACAAATGTGGACCAGTGACTATTCTCTATTTTTTTGTTAGAGAACATTTGCAAAGAAAACTTATAAGGCTATTTGTGGTAACATATTCTTACAACAGGTATTTTAATTCCATCAGGGATCCAAAAATTAAAGGTTTAATTCCCAGACTGCTTTTAACCAAAATGCCCTAGGAAACAAAGCACATCCCTAGCAAAACAAAAGGAAGAAATATTCCTGTGATGCTGGCTCTCTGGTCCTTGAAATGTCTTTTTCAACTACTTCTAAATTCATAAAGAAAAAATAAAAGCAGCATTGAAATTGCAATGTAAAAGATTGCATAGAGACTGCTGTTTGTATTTTAGAGTTAATCTAATCTAGAGGCAGAGGCAAAGGACATTTATTGCAGAAATGCCACAAAGTCAAACAACAACAACAAAAGAATCAAATATTTGAATGTAATTTTAAAAAGCACAAAAGTATATAGATTCAAGAAATGTGGTTTTTCACTG
Organism: Meriones unguiculatus; assembly: GCF_030254825.1. Lineage (NCBI taxonomy): Eukaryota > Metazoa > Chordata > Mammalia > Rodentia > Muridae > Meriones > Meriones unguiculatus. The sequence continues at coordinate 48,620,988 of NC_083369.1, read as the reverse complement.
TCCTGTGGAGCACTGCACTCAATATTTCTTTATAGATATAGGCTTTCCATTTATAAGGTGCAAATGCAGAGCCATTATGATCTTGTTTAAATCCTTTGTGGTCCTTCAATCCATTGATATCTAATTTTACAGATTTAAATCTACCACATATAGCTGTGATTTAAATTTAAAATACAGAAGAACTTGCTTAAATTTTACTTAAATGGGGTTTTGTTAAATTGGGCACAAGAGTTTAAGGATTCTTCATATAGACCTTTAAAATTCCAGTACGTGTCCATGAAGGAAAAGTGAGAGACAAATGATTCATTCAAAATATTTACATCGTGATTGCAAAATTCAGCAAAATGCCAAAATGTTTTTGCATTTTGTATTAATGTCATCTCCCGTTTTTCAGCATGTCTCTATTGCTCTCAAGAGACTCGTCTTTAAGTAAGAGTACACTATGTCTGCAGAACAATCTACAGCAAGCTGACAGGCTATTGAGGAAATCTGAAATTCCTGCACAATGAATATTTATTTTTTAGAAATGTATTGATTTTTAACTTTTATTATGATACAGAAATGCAGGCTGTGTAAATGCATATGGATGGCACAGACAGAAACACAATTTTGTATATCATGTCTCCTCACTTAGAGATAAAAAGTTCCATCTTTATTAGGAACAATGCAGTAGTAGATTATTTCTTGAATCTCTCCAGTAGTGTTTCTGTAGAATGGACATTATCATCCAAATGGCTAAAACTCCCACAGAGATGATGTAAGATATTTGTTCTGCATTTGACAAGTTAATTATAAAGATGAGGAGGATCTCAGTACTTCTTGATTTGTCCATGTATTTAACAAACACAGAACCATAATTAAAACTAGAAATGTTGTCAGTTAATGACCACTAACAGTAATCAAACCAGCTAGGAAGTTAAGTGTTTCATGCCACAAAATTAGTTCTGTAGATTGATTTTTGAACACTGATAGCCAGTGTTCAAGAACCTGCTCAACTAAAAACAGCCATAAACAGAATTCATAATGTCAAAATGCAAACTATGCATTCAGAACACTTGGCTAATAAAGAAAATTGACTATGCAAAGAACTGAAACAAAGAACTGAAAGGTTGAAATGAGCCTTTAAAAATAGCTTAGCACAAAATCATTTTTGACCATGAGAAAAGCCTGATTTAATCATGTTCCCATAAAAATATTAGAATATGAACAGTCAAAAATTTTCCTTCCTTCCTTTCTTTTTTTTCCTTCATTCCTTCTTTCTTTTATTTCCTTTATCTAGATAAGATTATTCTCCAAATTCTGAATTCTAATAGACCAAATTCACATCAAAGGAAATAAAGGTGTTCAAAGCAGCAAATTTGCAGTCTCTCTGGCAGCATAATCTTGCGACAAAAAGTGTAACCATTTCAGCAGCATCTAGACAGCTGCATAGAAACCCTAATGGTCTGTCATACCCATCCAGGCTGGCTGCACTACCATCAAACAAAGCCTGGGCTTTTAGGGCCAAGAGAAATGAAATCAAAACCCACAGGGAAGAATATATGCCTCATTTAACATGAAGTATTTTAATACCAGCCTGCTTTTGACTAATTTGAGAACTTATCACATGATCCACTTTGAAAATGAAACTTTTTTAGTATGCCTGTAATGAGGCTGAATATTAAAGTATTCAGTGATTTTCTCTTTATGGCTTTAAGTGCACTGAGGCATAATTCTCCATGGTTTGACACATATTGTATTTTGTAATGATAATGGTCAATCTTTGCTAAGATAGAGGTTGTTGTCTGAAATACTGATGAACCACCTTAATTGATTCTTTGGCAGATTGTTGGATAGGTTGTAGTGCCTGGGTAAAGGAGAAAAGGAGCTAAATATTGTGAATCATCAGACTGAAAGTAAAACCAGCTTTTAAAAAAAGACCATGTGTTTAGTTAATGTTACACCTTAAAAAATCATTAATGCAGAGGTTCTTTATTAAAAGAGGTAAAACTGAAAGAAATATATCATCACTGGATTTTTGGGTTAGTGGCTTTTTAGCTATAGTACCAAGGAAAATAAAATAAGCATGCCAATTTCCATGATAATCTATGCTTTCCCTTTGTTCAGTGAAACAATAGAACATGTAAAGATTAAATCAATACTGCTAGGTCCCTACACATGAGTAAATTATTATAATAATTTTTATACCTTATGTACATTCATTTAACTTATTAAAACTTTCCTTTCTCTAAACGATTGTCAGAAAAATGTAAAAAGGAGCACTAATAATATTTTTATATATTAGTAATAAAATATTAAAATAAATATGTATCTGGTTTGTTGGTGTTTATTTCTTGAATCTTTTATATATTCTGGATATTAGCCTTTTGTCAGATTTAGGATTGATGAATATCTTTTCCTTATCAGTAGACAGCCTTTTTGTTCTGTTGATACTGTCCTTTGCTTTACAGAAGCTTTTCAGCTTCAAAAACTCCCATTTGTTAATTATAGCTCTTAGAGTCCAAGCTGTTGGTATTCTATTCAGAAAGTCATCTCCTGTGCTGGTGAATTCAAGGCTTTTACCCACTTTCTCCTTAGCAAATTTAGTGTATCTGGTTTTATGTTGAGGTTCTTGACCCACTTGGACTTGAGTTTTGTGCAAAGCAATAAATATGGATCTATTTGCATTTTTCTACATTTAGACATCCATTTGGATCAACAAACCAAATAATCCAATTACAGAATACGATACAGAGTTAAAGAGATAATTTTCAACAGAGGAATATCGAATGGGAGAGAAACACTTAAATGCTCAACACTTCAGACATCAGAGAAATGCAAATCAAGACTACTCTGAGAGTCCATCTTAGACCTGTCAGAATGGTTAAGATCAAAAATCTCAAGTGACAATATATGCTGGTGAGGTTGTGGAGAAAAGGGAACCCTCCTCCATTGCCGTTGGGAATGTAAACTTGTACAACCTCTTTGGAACTACCTGGAGCTTTTTCAGAAAACTGAAAATTACCATACTTCAAGACCCAGATATACCACTCCTAGGCATATACCCAAAAGATGCTCCACCATAAAACAATGGCATTTGTTCATAGAAGCTCTGTTCATAATAGCAAGAAACTGGAAACAATAAAGATGTCCCTCAACCAAAGAGTGGATACAGAAAAATGTTTTACATTTACACAATGGAATATTATTCAGTCATTAAAAACAAGGAAATTATGAAATTTCTAGGCTCATGGATGGAACTACAAAAGATCATCCTGAGTGAGGTAACACAGACCCAGAAAGACAAACATAGTATATACTTACTTATAAGCAGATTTTAGTCATATAGCACAGGATAAACACACTGCAATGCACAGATCCCATGAAGATTAGCCCGGTGGACATCTTAGCCTTTATACAAGCCCACTAGTTAGGGGAGTGGGGAATATCTCTGACACAGATTACATTGCCTGCTTTTTTGATCACTTCTCCCTGGTGGGACTTCCCTACCAGGCCACAGGGGAGGAAGGTGAACACTGTTCTCAGGTGAATAGATGAGCTTGGGAATGTGAGGGGGGTCTCCTATTCTATAGAATAGGGGGAAGGGGATGCAGGAAGGAAGATGGGAATGGGAGGAGAGGAGAGCGAGAGCGAGAGCGAGAGAGAGAGAGAGAGAGAGAGAGAGAGAGAGAGACCTATGACCAAGATATAAATGAAATTAGGTAATAAAAAATTTTAAAAAGATGATAAATGGAAAAAATAAATATACATCGGTTTCTGTCATGTACCTAATTTCCTGCCTATCTATGTGTCTATCTGATGTCTCCTCTAAGGGACCAACTTTGCTGCAGACACTTAGAATACATGGATATCTTTCTACTTTTAGAACAGAATACATGGAGATTTTTCCACTTTTAGATCAGTCATAATTTCAAATAAAAATAATGTGTCCTGAAGTAAGAATTAGTTACAACTATTCATTTCCTTCCATGCACTTTATTTCCTGTTTTTGATATTATTTCCTTGTTAAGTACTGAATATATTCTCAGGTAATTTATGTCTGCCTCCTTATGGATGTCAACATAGAAATAATTAATATTTAAAATATAGGGTCCATATTTTTGCTTCTTTGGGTATCCATACCACTTTACAGAATATACTAATGGATACTTGATAAATATTTGTAAACAGAATGGTCAACATACATTAAGTATTTAATTAGTACCTTTCAAGAGTTAAAATTAATATATACTGGTAAACAAGTGGAAAGATTTTAAGCATAATATTTTTATTGATTTTTAAATATTTCATACAATAATCACATTCATCCCTATGACTCCTTAAAAATTGAGAGATCCAAGATGATGGCACCTACTATGCAGGGTATCTGAACAGCAGCTCAGCAGTGAGAGTAGGGTGACTGGCAGGCCAGTCACTGTAGACCCCAAAACCCCAAGATCTGTGTTTCTCAGATGAGAGCAGAATCCACGGAGATATTCAAAGGTCCATCATCAGGCCACCTGGATAATACCTGAAATAATTTCCGCGCTCCCTCCTGGACCTGACGCAAACTTCCTAGGACCAGCAGTGGCTGTGCACAGGGCTCCTACCCTGCAGCCATAAACCACAGGTCCGAACCCACCATCTGTGGATAACGGTCCTAGGACTGGAAACAGCAGCTCTCTTGGTTCTTACCCCGCGGCCCTAAGCCACTCACCCAAATCCACAATCCATAGATAATCTTCCTGGGACCAGAAGAATGAATGCCAGGGTGGGCCGTCCTACTCTGCAACCCTAGGCCATCAACCTGAACCCACTTTCGGTGGATACCTTCCTGGGAACAACAGCTGCTGCACAAGGAAGGTTCTGAGCCCACATCTTTAGAACACCTACCTGACCCATCCCACTTTCTGTGGAAAGCTTCCTGGGACCGGGCAGTTCAGACCTTGAGCACTCACTCAAACAACCTGTGGCATGAATAACTTCCAGTACTGAGGGTGAGGCTCCAAACCTGGGCAGCCACTCCCACAGTCCTGTAGACACCTTCTGGGCACTAGCAGCTGGTTCCTGGTTCCAAACCCTGGAGAACACACTCAATATCCTGCAGACACCATCCTGGCCATAGAAGTTAGTGGTGCTCATTCTCACTGCCCTGTGAAAGAGATAGATTCTGATACTGTAGGGGAGACATGGCTCCATTCTGCCTCCTCCCCACCTGCCTGGCTCACCCAGGTCAGAATCAGCCAGCACTGCACAGACAGTCAACACAGAGGAGCTGAGCTAGGCTTAGGACCCAGGTTCCATTTCCCATTATCTTTAGGAAACATGTGGAGCACTGGAGCAGCTCTAGGCACAGAGATCTATTCGCCAGTGCCCCAGCAGCCTTGCTCACATATACCAGAAGCAGCAAGTCCAGCACTGATAGAAAACCCAGTAGAGCTGAGATAGGCACCTGACCAAAGTTCCATTGTTTTCCACCCCAAGGAGGCCTGTGGGGCACTGGAGCAGCTTTAGAGTCAGAGATCATTCTGCTTTCTCCCCAGCAGCCTAGGCTATCTAAGTCAAAAACAACTCAGACAGCACAGCCAGTGATCACAGCAGAGCTGAGCCAGGCCTGGGACCTAAATCCCATCCTCTACCATTAAAGAAGCCTGTGGGACAGTGGAACAGATCTTTCTGCCTGTGACCCAGCTACCTGGCATACCTGGGTCACAAACAGTGAGTCAGCAGAGAGAGACAGTGATTCCAGGGGAGACTACTCTATACTCCAGAGACCACGTGGATCCAGTCTTCAGTCCAGGCTCCAGGGATAATCAGTCAAGGCTACAGACATCTAGATGGTTAGAGGTCAGCATAAGAATACAGGCAACAAAAGCCAGGACATACTAACTTCACCAGAATCTCCAAAAATCAACGGAGATTCTATTGCAGCTGAAACAAAATGATAATAAATATATAATTATGCAGTTGTTCGAGGCACATAAAGAAGTAATGAACAAAAACTGGAGACATATATAGAAGTACATGAAGAGGAAATGAACAACAAAAAAAATAGAAGCCATCATGGAAAGACAGGAATCCACATTCAAACAGATGGAAATGGTGCAACAAATGAAAACAGAATTAGAAACAATAAAGGAAACACAGACAAAGAAAACACTGGAGTAGGAGAACTTAGAGACTTCAGACTAATCTTGCTTATGAACACTGATGCAAAAGTATTCAATAAAATACTAGCAAACTGAATCCAAGAACACATTAAAGATATTATCGACCACAACCAAGTAGGCTTCATCCCAGGCCTGAAGGGATGGTTAAACAAAAGAAAAATCATCAACGTAATACACCATATAAACAAACTGAAAGAAAATATTTACAAGATAATCTCCTTAGACGCAGAAAAAGCATTTGACAAAATCCAACACCTGTTCATTTTTAAAGTTTTGGAGAGATCAGGAATACAAGGCACATACATAAACATAGTAAAGAATATAGAGCAAGCTGGTAGCCAACATCAAACTAAATGGAGAGAAACTTAAATGAATTCTACTGAAATCAGGGACAAGGCAAGGCTGCCCACTCTTTAACTCTTCAACTTAGTTCTTTAATGGCCAGTGAGAGCAACAAGGGGATACAAATCATTAAGGAAGAAGTTAAAATATCACTAATCAGAGATGATATGACAATATACATGAGTGACTCCCACAATTCAACCAGAGAACTCCTTAGCTGATAGACTCCTTCAACAAGGTGGCTCCATACAATTAACTAAAATAAAAATCTGATGCCCTCTTGTATATAAAAGACAAAAGGGCTGAGAAAGAAATTAGTGAAACAACACCATTCACATTAGCCTCAAATAACATAAAGTACCTTAGTGTGACTCTAACCAAGCAAGTGAAAGATCTGTATGAAAAAAAAAAAAAAAAAAAACTTCAGTTCTCTGAAAAAAGAAATTGAAGTAGATATCAGAAGATGGAAAGGTCTCCCATGTTCATGGATTGGTAAGATTAGCATAGTGAAAATGTCTATCCCTTCAAAAGCAATCTACAGATTCAATGCAGTTCCCATCAAAATACCAACAGAATTTTTTACAGACCTTGAAAGAGTAATTCCCAGTTTCATATGGAAAATCAAAACACCCAGAATAGCTCAAACAATCCTGTACAATAAAATATCTTCTGGAGTATCTCTATCCCTAATCCAAAGCTGTACAATAGAGCAACAGTAATAAAAATTGCATGGTACTGGCATAGAAAAAGACTGGTTGATCAATGGAATTGAATGGAAGACCCAGAAATAAACCTACACACATACAGAATCTTAGCTTTTTAACAAAGACACAAAATCCATACAATAGAAAAAAGATAGTGTCTTCAAAAAATGATGCTGATCTAACTGGGTGTTTATTTGCAGAAAAATGCAAATAGATCCATATTTATCATTCTGCACAAAACTAAAGTCCAAGTAGATATAACAACTCAACATAAAATCATACACACTAAATCTGTTAGAAGAAAATGTGTGGAAGAGTCTTGACCTCATTGTCACAGGAAACAACTTCCTGAATAGAATACCAACAGCACAGGCTCTAAGATCAATAATCAATAAATGGGACCTCATGAAACTGAAAAGCTTCTGTCAAACAGAGGACACTGTCATCAGAACAAAACAATAGCCTACAGACTGGGAAAAGATCTTCACAAACAGTATATCTGACAGAGGGCTAATATCAAGAATACATAAAAACTCAAGAAGTTAAACACTAACAAAACAAAAAATCCAATTAAAAATGGGGTACAGAGCTAAATAGACAATTCTCAACAGAGGAATACGAATGGCAGAGAAACACTTAAAGAAATGCTCAACATCCTTACACATTGGGGAAATAAAAAAGACCCTGAGATTCCACCTCACACCCATCAGAATAGCTAAGGTCAAAAACAGAAGGGATGATAGAGGCGGGAGAGGTTGTGGAGAAAGAGGTACCCTCCTCAATTGCTGGTAGAAATATAACCTATACAATCAGTTTTGAAGTCAATCTGGTGCTTTCTCAGAAAATTAGGAATAGTGCTACCTTGAGATCTAGCTATAGCACTCATGGACATATAGCTGAAAGATGCTAAATAATATTGCTCAACTATGTTCATAATAGCATTATTCATAATATCCAAAATCTGGAGAATACCTAGATGTCTCTCAACTGAAGAATGGATGCAAAAATTGTGGTACAATTACACAGTGGAATACTACTCAGCAATTAAAAACAAGGAAACCATGACATTTTCAGGCATATGGTGGGAACTAGAAAAGATCATCTTGAGTGAGGTAACCCAGAGTAGAAAGACACATAGGTTATATACTCACTTATAAGTGGATATTAGCCATTTAAAATATGATAAACATACTAAAAGCTATAGTCCTAAAGAAGCTAAACAACAAAGAGGACCCTAGGGAAGAAGGTGAAACCTCTTTCCGAAGGGCAAACAGGTTAGTCATCGTAAGTAGGAGAAGACAGGGAACAAGATAGAAGCCTTCCACAGGGGGGCTCTGAAAGTCTCTTTCCATCAGGTTATGGAAGGATATACTCATAGCCAAACACTGGGAAGAGTACAGGAAACCTTATGGAAGATGAGGGAGGGATATATAAAGACCTGGAGGGGACAGGAACTGCACAAGGAGAACACCAGAGCCCAATTACCTGGACTCAGGGTGGCCTGACGAGATGGATACTCCAGTCTAGGACCATAAATGAAGAGGACCTAGATACCCTGCTCAGTTTCCAAGTGGGTTCCCTAGTAATGGGGGCAGGGACTGTCTCTGACCTGAACTCAGTGGTTGACTCTTTGATCAACTCCCCACTTTATGCTTGGATTGTGTCTGGCTTGCGCTTGCACTAGTTTTCTGCATGCTGCCACAATCACAATGAGTTCATTTGTATGATTGTCCTATTATATCCAGAGAACATTGTTTCCTTGTTTCCTTGTGGTCATCCATCATCCTTGGATTTTATAGTATTTCAGGCTCATCTTCCATGAAGTTCCAAGAGTCTTGAAGGGAGGAATGATAAATAGACATCCATGTAGGGTAAAGCTCTCAGAAGTTTCCTACTCTCTGGAAATTATCCAGTTGTGGATCTCTGTGTTAGTTGCAAGAAATTCATCTCATGAGGGTTAAGAAATGCACTAATCTATGGATAAAGTAGTAAGTCATTATGAATGTCTGTTTAGTAGAATAATAATAGTAAATTCTCCCCAAGGGCCAGTGAGTGCCCTATCTAGCTATTGGTTCTTAGTTTCATTAACAGTACAAGATATGAATTCTACATGGTGGATTGGATCTTAAATTCAGTCAAAATGTGGCTGGACACTTCCAAAACATTTGTGCCACTTTTCCTCAAGTGAATGTCTTTTCCTAGGGAGGTCATTACTGAGTTCAAAGGGTTTACAGCTAGGTGAGATTGATGATTATTTTTTATCTTTCAGTAAATTTACCTAACAACTTCCAGCACTTTGAAAGCTAGCCATTAGGGTTGAAGCTTCCAGTAAATAGATACTTGATTTTTTTCTATGTTTATAACAAAACTTGAGAAGTGTCTTCAACAATAGGGTCTTACCATAAACTTCTGGAATATAACAAGCAGCATTGATAGTAGACTATATTGTGTAGAGTATCTTTGGGATCTCATTGGGCAACAGCTCAAAAAGAGGTAATTCATTCATGATACTTGGGGTTTATTTGGTAGTGTATAATATCTAGATGGAGTATTGTCTGCCTACTATAAAGTAACTCCATTTGAAATCCTTACATACGTATACATTTTAGCAAGGCTCTTCAGTTGTAAATTTTCGTATGATTTTTAAAAAGGATGTTAGTGTTGGTCATTGCCATTCCTCCATGTTCTCCCTTCTTCACTATCCTTCTGTCTTCAACTCACTTAATTTTTCATTCTGTTTTAACCCATTGCAGTTCATGACATTATATTCCATTTCTCCTTCCAAGGAAGATCTCCTCCTTCCCCCTTGGTTCTGCTGACACTCTAAACTGTAAAAAATTTAATTCCTCTGAGAAAGGGATGAGTTGAGAACTATATCCAAAATGTACAAGCACATGGCTTGGGCTGAACACAGAGTGTTTCTTTCTCTATTCTAGCTCTCCCTAAGACTAGGCCTGGAAGTTTATAAACTCCATATAATCTAATCTTCTGTGAGCCCAGACCTTCAAGGCTTCCTGTCCAGCCTCCATCTACTAAACTAGGCCTAGAATGTTTTCAGCCTCTGAGACTTACTGCTGAATAAGTTCACCCTTTCAAGTTCTTTCTGAGCTCTGTCTGGCTGGTTCAACTCAACTATCTGGCTCAAACTCTTCTCCAAGCTGATTAATTCAAACTGGCCTCTCTATGCTTCTCACTGAATTTCTCTGCTTGGAAAAACTGTCTCTGAACTACAGGAATTAATCTCTATTGATTATGCTGACTGTATGAAAGGAATAGAACTCAATGGAACTTCACAAGCTCTACTTACCTCAACTGCATCAAAATCAACTTTCCTGTCCTGTTTTTATGAGAATTGGGCTTATCCTATCTCTGACTCATTTTTACCAAATCTTGCTCTCATTTATCATTTTGTCTGCCCCTCAATTAAATGCCACCTTCAAACAGGTCTGCTCCCTTCAGTAAAATATTTTTTATTTCATTGTTTGTAATTAAAGGTGTATACCAAGAATGTGTCTGTATTCTAGCCAGATCATATTGTAATACATGGTGTGTCTGCAATCCAGCTGGATCAGATAGACAAAGAATGTCTTTAGATGTGATTCCTTACCAAAGTGACCACGTTGCCAGATTAAAATCCCTTTACATCTCCCCCCTTTCTGTTTAAGCTAAAATTGTACAGAAACAGAAACAGTTATTAATCCCATAAACTTAACAGTTCAAATGCTCTTATGAAGATTCATTGAGGTGATGATTTTTCATAACAGCAGTCTTAATTATCTTTCCTTCAGCAAATGTCTATTTCAACATCAAGGTTTTCAGTCTGCCAATCTGATAAATGAGATGTCTATTTTCAGCTAGTTTGGTGAGCTGTCCCCTTGCAAGGGGAATAAGCTTACTGTGTTCATCATCTGCATTGTTATCTGCCTGTGTTTCTTTTCTTGAGCTGTACCTTTCATGTAGAAGCTTCTCCTTTTCAGATTAGATCTTTACCAATTTTAATGTAACCTATAGCCCTTTATCACCCGTGGAAATATAGACAAAACCTCTTTCCCAATGTAACAGATTCCCTGACTTTCATTCCAATGGTAAGCATTTTTAAATTATACAGGTTTTCAACAATCTGGTGTCTTCAAGCAGCTGTTGTTCCTGCCTCATTGGCATTAAAATAATTTAAAGTTAAAAAAGAACATTATTCAACCTATTTCTGGGAGTTCTTATTCTGTTTAATGAGCAACTTTTTAAAAAGTGCAGCTAGATTTTTCTATAAGTGCTTGACCTATTGTATTGTATGGTATGGCTATAATATTTTTTGTTATAATATGTAAAAACATTTCATTTTACTAGAAACATATGGAGGCATTATTAGTCTTAATTTATAAAGGTATCCCCATGATAGCCATCAATTCCAAAAACTGTGAGATTATAGAGTCAGGCTTTTCAGAATTCAAAGCAGAAACCCTTTTGAAATCCTGAATATTTATCAATTGCACAATATAGAAATTTTAGTTTCCTAAATTCTGCAAAGTAAAATACATCCTTCTGTCAAATTTCACTGGGGTGGGGCTATATCCAACAAGAAATGGAGCTTGATTATACAAAAAAAACAAGTAGCATATTTATTACAATTTCTTGGGCTTGTTGCCAAGTAATGGAAAAGTTTCTCTTTAAATCTTTGCTTAAATGAAACATATATATTTGAAGTTTAAAAGGTAAAATCTGCATACAAAAGAAACATATGATGTTTGTCTCTTTGTGTCTACGTTAACTCATTCAGGATGTTTATATAAATTTTATTCATTTATCTGAAATTTTCATAATTTCATTTTTCTCTCTTAGTTTTATTTATTTTATGTGTATGAGTGTGCATGCTCCATTTGTATACCAAGTGCCCAAAGAAACCAGAAAAGTGCAGCAGATACCCTGAAACTGTAACAGATGACTGTGAAACCTCATTTTGACAAAAAATTAAACCGAATTGTCTGCAAGAACAACTAGTGCTCTCAAACATTGATCTATCTCTCCACCCACATTTTTTTAATTTTTTATTTTTATTAATTACACTTTATTCACTTTGTATCCCCGCATAAGCCCCCCCTCCTCCCTTCCCAATATCACTTTCCCTCCCCCTTCTTCATGCTTGTCCTTCCCCAAGTCTACTGATAGGGGAGGTCCTCCTCTCCTTCTTTCTGATCTTAGTCTATCAGGTCATATCAGGAGTGGCTGCATTTTCATCTTCTGTGGCCTGGTAAGGCTGCTCCCCCTTCAGGGGGAAGTGATCAAAGAGCAGTCCAATCAGATTATGTCAGAGGCAGTCCCTCTTCCCATTACTATGTAACCCACTTGGAGACTGAAATGTCATATCTATGCAGCGGCTCTAGGTTATCTCCATGAATAGTCCTTGGTTGGATTATGAGTCTCTGGGAAGTTCCCTGTATTCAAATTTTCTGGTTCTGTTGCTCTCCTTGTGTGGTTCCTGTCCTCTCCAGCTCTTACTATTTCCACTTCTTATATAAGATTCCATGCACCCTGCCCAACAGTTGGCCATAAGTCCCAGCATCTGTTTTGATAGTGAAAGGGTTAGACTAACTTTGTAACCTATATGTCTTCTAAAGCCTATAGTTTTGGGTCCAGGTTAAGCTAAAGCCTCTTAGTAACTTTCCAGAGAATGAAGGAATGTGACCCTATCTATGAGGACAGATATAAAAAAAGGGCAAGCAAGCAATGACCTTCACTCAGCATAAAAGGACCAGACCCTTGGCCTTGAGATAGTGTTTCTTAGCAACAAACCTAGACTTCTTCTGAGTAGCTTTTGACCTCCAGCCAAAAGTCTGTAGCTTAATCTTCAAGGATGAGCTAACCACCCCTACCTTAAATTGCAGCTGCATCCACACTTGGCAGGACTGGCCAAGCTTGAGCACCTAAGACTAACCAATTATCTTACTTTATAACTTCCTCGTCCAATCCTAAATTGCCAAAACTGCAACTTCAAATTTCCCGCAATTTTTCTTTTAAAAACCTAAAGGCCTTTGTCTCCCAGTACCACTCTTTGCTGACTGGCAGGAGTGACCCCGTTGTACAATGGTTAATAAACCTCTTGCTTTTGCAACGAGTCTTGGTCGGGGGGAGTTTCTGGGAAGGGCGCGATTGAACTCCTGAGTTGTGAGACCCCAGGTCTTACAATAGTCTGCAGGGTAGAGGCTTTCAGAGGCTCTCTGTGGCAGGTTCCTAGGTTGTTTCCTGTTTTCTTCTTCTTCTGATGTCCATCCTCTTTGCCTTTCGGGATGGGGATTGAGTGTTTCAGTCAGGGTCCTCTCTCTTGATTAGTTTCTTTAGATGTACAGATTTTAGTAGGTTTATCTTGTGTTATATGTCTATGTGAGTGAGTATATACTGTGTGTGTCTTTCTGCTTCTGGGACATCTCACTCAAGATGATCCTTTCCAGGACCCACCATTTACCTGCAAATTTCATGATTTCCTTATTTTTCATTGCTGAGTAATACACCATTGTGTAGATGTACCACAATTTCTGCATCCATTCTTCAGTTGAGGGGTATCTGGGTTGTTTCTACCTTCTGGCTATTACAAATAAAGCTGCTACAAACAAGGTTGAGAAAATGTCTTTACTGTGTACTTGAGCCTCTTTTGGATATTTTCCTAGGAGTGGTATGGCTGGATCTTGAGGAAGCACTATTCCTAATTATCTGAGAAAGGGCCAGATTGATTTCCAGAGTGGTTGTACCAGTTTACATTCCCACCAGCAGTGGAGGAGGGTTCCCCCTTCTCCACAACCTCTCCAGCATGTCTTGTCAATTGAGTGTTTCATCTTGGCCATTCTGATGGTGTAAGGTGAAATCTCAGGGTCGTTTTGATTTCGTTTCCGTAATGGCTAATGAGGTTGAACATTTCTTTAAGTGTTTCTCTGCCATTCAATATTCCTCTACAGAGAGTTCTCTGTTTAGCTCTGTTCCCCATTTTTTAATTGGATTATTTGGCTTGCTGTTTTTCAGCTTCTTTAGTTCTTTTTATATATTGGATATTAGTTCTCTGTCAGATAAAGGGTTGGTAAAGATTCTTTCCCAATCTGTAGGCAGTCGTTTTGTTTTGATGATGGTGTTCTTTGATTTACAGAAGCTTTTCAGTTTCATGAGGTCCCATTTATTGATTGTTGATCTTAGAGCCTGTGTTGTTGATGTTCTCTTCAGGAAGTTGTCTCCTGTGCCAATGAGTTCTAGGGTATTCCCCACTTTTTTTTTTCTAACCGATTTAATGTGTCTGGTTTTATGTTGAGGTCTTTGATCCACTTGGACTTTAGTCTTGTGCAGGGTGATAAGTATGGATCTGTTTGCATTTTTCTACATGTAGACATCCAGTTTGATCAGCACCATTTGTTGAAGATGCTATCTTTTCTCCATTGTATGGTTTGGGCATCTTTGTCAAAGATCAGGTGTCCATAAATGTGTGGGTTTATTTCTGGGTCCTCTGTTCGGTTCCATTGATCCACCATTCTGTTTCTATGCCAGTACCATGCAGTTTTTATAACTGTTGCTCTACAGTACAGCTTAAGATCAGGGATAGAGATACCTCCAGACCTTTTATTGTAGAAGATTGTTTTAGCAATTCTGGGTTTCTTGTTATTCCATATGATCATCTCCTTTGATTCTGCAAAAGCATTTGACAAAATCCAACATCTATTCATCTTTAAAGTATTGGAGAAATCAGAGATACAAGGCACATATCTAAACATAGTAAAAGCAATGTATAGCAAGCCTATAGCCAGCAACAAACTGAATGGAGGGAAACTTAAAGCAATCCCACTGAAATCAGGGACAAGACAAGGTTGCCCACTCTCTCCATGTCTCCTCAACATTGTTCTGGAAGTCCTTGCTAGAGCAATAAGACAGTTGACAAATTATTTTTTCTTGACAGGTGACTAATATCCCATTGTATAATAGTATTACATTTTTATAACCCATTCATCAGATGATGTGCATATCGGTTGTTTCCATTTTCTGCCTATTGTAATTATAACAACAATGAACGCACTTGAGTAAATATCTCTACAGAGTACTTTGAAAAATGTATATACAAGAGTGGTATAACTGAATGGTATATTAGATCTATCTCTTGCTTTTTAAGAACCTCCACATTGATGCCCATAGTGGTTGTGCCACTGTCTTTCTTCCTACACCAACACGAATTAGTGTTCCCCTTTCCCTGACTCTATTCCAGCATCTACTGTAATTTCTGGTTATAATCTTGGCCTTTGTGACTGGAGGAAAAAAAAAAACTCAATGTAGTTTTGATTTGCCCTTCCCTGAAGACTAAAAATGTACTAGTTCAAATTTTTAATGAATTTTCTGTTATAGACTTGAGAAATGGAAGACAATTAGCTAGTAACACCTTGTGACATGTTAAATGGGGAAAGCAATGCAGGAATCAGAATAAACATAATCCACAAAGACTATTCCAGGAAGTGGGGAGGAACTTTGAAAGGTTACTCTGAATAGAGTGTATTAGAACTAAAATAACTTTCTTCTATTTTTGGTATTATTTTAATCCACATTTTTATATTGTTCTTTCAACTAGATTTTTACAATGAAACATATTTGTGTGTATGTTTGTGTGTGAGTGTGTGTGTTTTTCCTTTGCTCTAAACTTAACTGTGGTCCATATTTTTGCTAGGAAAAATTAAGTTGACTAGGAAATAAACAAATCTGACATTTCTGATGATTTGTGGAAATGGCAAAACCAGAAAAAAAGAAAAAAATGATTGCGTTGTTAAGATGAGCAAATGTATATGAACTATGTTTTTTGTTGTTATTGTTTTTTTTATTTTTGTTTTGTATTTTTTTATGCTTGATTCCAGGCCTGAAAGAAGGTTCAGAGCAGGTCCTATTTTATTTGAGTAAGTTTGCTATAAGCATCCCTCTGATATGTGGCACATAGCAATAAAATAGATTTATTTTTTATGAAGGTGCTATTGAGTAAAAGTACAATATATCTCCTTCTGGAATGCTGCAGAACATTTTTCCACTTAGAATGTACAGCAAGTTCGGATTTGTCTTAGGGAGATACTAAACTTCACATTTAAATTCTATTTCTCAAAAAATCATGACAACTTTGCTAAATTTTAAAATGATAATGCCACTTTTCTCATTAAAGTGGACTTGTGACAAGCTCTTTACTGTTATTAGAATTTACTCTTAAAAGCTAGGTTATATATAAGCCAAAACACCTCTTCTCTCTCCGGTCTCATATTATGCTTTTCTCACACACATTCATACAGCCACCTTGGCTTTTATTATGTTGTTTGAAAAGGTTGAACTCTCCCTTGACTCAGTATGTCAGTACACGATGCTTTCAGTTCTTAATGTGGGTGCTACTTATTATTCTTCTGCAAAGCTATGTGCCACTGCCAACCTGTATCAAACCAGTAAGTTAATTTCCTATTAGGTTTTATATGTTGGTATACTTTTTAGCCTTCTCCCTTTAGATCTAAGTACATTGAGATAAGAGTTTTTAGACCCAGAATACTGTCAGGCACACGATAAATACACAAACGGCTTCAATAAATACATGGACAAACAAGTTTGCTTGTTGCTTGAGTTTGCCCTGTTCCTGCAGTACCACATTTAATCTGTCCTCAACCAGGTAAACCTTCATAGCATTAGGTGTTTTTCCCTTTGAATTTCATGGAAATCATCAATGAGAAATCAAATTCAAGAAACTCATGGGATTTTAAAACTTTTATGACAATAGATTATATTGCAAAAGATGCTTTAAGAAAGATAATTTATTGCTATATAATCATGCTATCTTCAAAAATTAGTCATACTAATTTAGGTTGTCTTATGAATGGTTTTCTGAAAATTGAATTTGTAACACATTATTTTCTTATTGTTTGGTTGCTGCACTGGCATTGACTGAGAAAATTCTATGCATCAAGCATTTTCTTGATCTGAGGGCTCAAAAATAAATAAAAGATATTTTTATCCTTGATGACAATCCAATGCAAACAGCACCAGTACCCCTTCCACCCTTCCAGACATCTACACACTCTAGCACCCTGTCCTACAAGGCACACTTCCACATACACTCCCATACAATTCTGCTCTTAAGGACATGTACTTGAAATCTTCCTCCCTTAGCTACAGTTGAGAAACCAAGTATCAAGATTAGTGCAAAATAGTCTTGCAGTACTATAGCACAAAAAAAGTTATCTGCCCCTTTCCAAACTAGAATCTAATAACAATGTGAGTTAACTACTATGAAACTAGTATCATACTCTATGGTCTCTTGAGAAAGACTAGGTATTACTTCTGCTACTTGTTATCTCTAACTTTGACAAATTGTTTAACTTCCTAGTGTTGTATTGGCCTCATTTGTAGAGCTATGGATAGGATTATTGTGATTTAATTCAGAGAGATAATCCATATAAAACACTTAGTGTACTGCCTGAGAAAACAATGTTTTAAAGTAGTGATCATTCTCTAAAAACTTAGTGATGGAAGGGTGTCCAAGATGACAGCGACCAACCATCATATCTGAGGAGCAAAGATCCGAAATTCCGAAACTGGTGAGTGGAGGGGAAGGTGAAGCCAAAACATTGACACTAAGGCTTCTTTGGAGAGGAAGGACAACCCTGTGAGCTAGGACAGTCTGGATATAAGTCCCCCATGAACTTGTCTATGGTAACTGAGAGTGGCTAGTATTCGACCCCCCAGACTTCCTCTTGCCCCAAGCACTGGCTTTCCTGCTCAGTGGAAGCTGCAGCGGTTGTCCCAAGCAAGAGCCTCTGTGCTCCATGACTGACACAGCAGAGGCAGCTGCAGTATGGGCATCTCAGGTCAGCCTCTGAGGCAGGCAGCAGGTAGCCCTAGCAGGAGCCTCAGTGCTCAGTGACTGAGAAGGCAGAGGAAGCTACCCCCAAGTACAGGTCAAACAGTGGACACCACTGAGCAGAGGGATCTCCCACACATTCATTTTCCCCTGAAAACCCAAATCTGATAGTAAACAACAAGTCAGAACACTGTGCTTTACAATTAGGCTTGCAAGGAAGTGAGTGTGCTTTTAAATGAGTGCTTGCAGAACCCTCGATCTAGGGTCTCCCTACATTAACAACCAGATATCAGATCCCTCCCATCCACACCTCTATTCTTAGCAACATAGCAATCCTTGGAGCAGCATTCTCAACATTAAAGCACCTGTTCTGTGGGTCTACCAGTGGAGTCTAGGCAAACAATTCTTGGAGCCCAGACAGATCTGAATACCAGAAGGACAGTATGACAAACCTGTAGGTCACTGATACATTCAGGGCACCTGTGAATGCACACTGCACCCCCAAACAGCACCAGTACCCCTTCCACCCTTCCAGACATCTACACACTCTAGCACCCTGTCCTACAAGGCACACTTCCACATACACTCCCGTACAATTCTGCTCTTAAGGACATGTACTTGAAATCTTCCTCCCTTAGCTACAGTTGAGAAACCAAAATCTCCTCTTGGACCAGTGGACCTCTCTCATTTTACTGAAGAACACTCCACACACCAGAGTCAGATGGACTAAGTCTGAAGTACAGACTCCAGGCACAAACAGCAAAGGTTACAGAGAAGCAGATGGCTAGAGGTCAGGGCAAGAACACATCCAACAAAAACCCAGGATATCACAGCTTTACCAACAACCCCCAAAAAAAACAATGATATTATAATTCTTTGGAAACACAGGAAAATAATCTCAAATCTATACTTATACAGGTATTGGAGGCACATAAAGAGGAAACTAACAATGCTCTCAGAGAAATACAATAAAATATAGCCAAACAAATAGAGGCATATATTGTGGAACAAGTAGAGGCATATAGAGAGGAAATGAACAAAAAAATAGATGCCATTATGGAAAAACAGGAATCCACATTAAAACAGATGAAGGAAATGGTGCAAGTCATGAAAACAGAATAAGAATCAATAAAGAAAACAAAGAGAAAATCCTGGAGCTGGAAAACTTAGTTAAAACATCAGGAACAACAAAAGTATGCATTAACCACAGAATATAAGAGAGAATTTCGGGTGCTGAAGATACATTTGCAGAAACTGACACATCTCTGAAAGAAAACGTAAAATCAGAAATTTCTCAAACACAAAATATCCAAGAAATCAAGGACACCATGAAAAGATGAAATCTAAGAATAATAGGAATAGATGAAAAACAGGAAAAAAAAAAAGAAAAAAGAAAAGGAAAAGGAAAAAATTCCAGGGTCCAAGGTCCAGGAGATACTTTCATGAAAATCATAGAGAAAAATATTCCTAATTTAAAGAAAGATAAGACCATAAACATACAAAAGGCCTAAGGAACAACAAAAAGAGTAGAACAGAAAAGAAACTCCTAAATAGTCAAAACAGTAAATCTATACAATAAAGTATATATACAACAAAGAAAAATATTAAAAGTAGCCAGGAAAAAAGGTCAAGTAACATATAAAGGTAGACATATCAGAATCACACCAGACTTCTCAATAGAAACTGTGAAAGCCAGAAGAGCCTGGTCAGATGTCATGAAGACTCTAAGAGACCACAGATGACAACCCAGACTACTATACCCAGCAAAGCTTTCAATTAACATAGAGGGAGAAAACAAAATATTCCATGACAAAACTAAACTTAAACAATATCTACACAGCAAACCAGCCCTACAGAAGATACTAGAAGGATGCAGCAATCCATGTTGATAATCCTGTGGCTAGTCCTGCGTCCACTCTGGTAGAATTTACTGTGACAATGGCCACTCTCAGCTGCTCCATCATAGTATCGAATTCTCCAGTCCAATTACCTAAAATATAGCTCGACAATTGTTTAGACAAATTTGCAGCACAGGAAAAATTCTCATGTTGTATGCTAGTGACACAAAGTCCAGCATACTTTCATTGACAGCCAGGTTGAGCGATTTGCCAGAGGGTATCAATTTGCTCCTGCAAGAGGTCAATCCTCTGATTGACCACAATCAAGCTTCCTTTTAGTTGAGCATTAATTCCTTTATGTACAACTAAGGCATGAGCTACATTGGCTAAATGATTATTCAGGGTCTGAGCAGTCTGCCCAGTATGACTCATGGCTAATGCCCTGGTGGTAGCTCCAACAGCCGCCAATGAGATGGTAGTAACAATGGTGGCTGTAGTTCCAAGATTGGTTTGCCTGTGGTATATATGCAAGATTAGAGTCTCACAACAGTGTGATGCAGCCATGATCATTCAGGCCTTTACAGCCATTGAAGCAGGACATTCTCCCCAAGCATGGTTGGATACCATAAAAAGCTAAAATGATACGCTCAGGATGCGAGGCTAAGCACTGCACTCAGGGTCAGCCGCTTTGGACCCAGAGAAGAGCATGTCTGATTGCATGCGGGTTGATGCCCCAGGTCCCGCCTCTGAGAAAAAGTTATCGGACGGGTCTGATGCTCTTTGGGTGGATGACACCTAAATGAACATCAGTACAAAGTCCCAATTTATTTCTAATATCAGAGATCAGACCTCTACTCTTGCCTGATGCGTCTAAAACAAAAAGGGGGAACTGTAGAGAGCTGCGGAATGCTATGCCTTAAAGATGGAGCTGGTTTCCGCCTTCCACCTTCCCGATGGTGAGTGCTCTCTGTCATGAACAATTCCACATTTGGCTAAGGCTGAGGATCTGGCTTGCTTCCATGTATGTGGACCTATCTGCATTGCACACGTGGCACGCCTGGGTTGGCTACCCAGAGGCTATTTAAGCTGTGGGCTGGCTTTCCCCAGGGTCCGAGGATTGTTCAAGGTTCCTGAATAAACTGCATTGAAAAAAAAAATAGAAGATACTAGAAGGAAAACTCCAATGTAATGAAATTGACTACCCCAAGAAAACACAGTATATAGATAGCATCACAACAAAAAAAAAGAAGAAAAAGAAAACAAACACATAAACATACTATCACTACCAACTCCACAATAAAGGGAACTAACATCCATTTGTTACTATTCTCTATTAATATCAATGGACTCAACTCTCTAATAAAATGACACAGAGTAACAGAATGTTTGCAGAAACAGGATCCAACATTCTGCTGCATCCAAGAAACACACCTCTGCAACAAAGATAAACACTACCTCAGAGTAAAGGGCTGGAAAAAGGTTTTTTAAGCAAACATACCCAGAAAACAGGATGGGATACCTATCCTAATATGTAATAAAATAGACTTTCAACCTAAATTAATTAAAAAAATGAGAGGCACTTCATTATCATCAAAGGAAAAATGCACACCAGGAGGATATACAAAAAACTGAATTTCTATGCCCCAAATAAAAGAGAACCTGCATTTGTAAATGAAACATTGTACATTGTTAAAGTTTAAATCACACATCAATCCCAACACCTTAATAGGGGGAGACTTCAACACTTCACTTTCAGCAAGGGACATATCATCTAGAAAGAAACTAAGTAGGGAAATAAGGGCACTTACAGAGGTCCTAAATCAAATGGACCTAATAGATGACTAATGAACTTTTCACCCAAAATCAAGAGTATAAATTCCTTATAGCACCTCATGGAATCTTGTCAAAAACAGAACATATACTTGGGCACAAAGCAAGCCTCAAAGGATACAAGAAGATCAAAATAATGTCTTGTATCCTATCAGACCACCATGACCTGAAACTGGACCTCAACAACAAGAGAAATAAAAACAAGCCTACATACACATGCAAAGTAAACAACTCTCTACTCAAAGAGAGTTGTGTCAGGGATGAAATGAAAACAGAAATTAGAGACTTCCTAAAACTGAATGAAAATGAAAGCACAACATACCCAAACTTAGGGGACACAATGAAAGCAATGCTAAGAGGAAAGTTCATAGCACTAAGTGCCTCCAGAAAGAAGTTTGATACATCTCATACAAGTAACTTAATGGAATGCTTAAAAGCCCTAGGGAAAAAAAAGAAGCACCCATACCTAAGAGGAATGGAAGACTAGAAATAATCAAACTCAAGAGTTGAAATTAATGAATTAGAAACAAATAAAACAATTCAAAGAATAAATGAAACCAAGAGCTGATTCTTTCAGAAAATAAAAAGATAGACAAACCCTTAACCAAACTAACTAAAATAGAGAGAAAAATTATCCAAATCAGCAAAATAACTGAAAAGAGGGACACAAGGGTAAACACTGAGGAAATCCAAATCATTAGATCTTACTATAAAACATTATTGCCACAAAATTTAAAAATATAAATGAAGGGAAACAGAGCTAAACAGAATTCTCGACAGAGGAATATCGAATGGCAGAAAAACACTTAAAGAAATGCTCAACCTCATTAGCCATCAGGGAAATGCAAATCAAAACGACCCTGAGATTTCACCTTACACCCAGCAGAATGGCCAAGATGAAAAACTCAAGTGACAACACATGCTGGAGAGGTTGTGGAGAAAGGGGAACCCTCCTCCACTGCTGGTGGGAATGTAAACTGGTACAACCACTTTGGAAATCTATCTGGCGCTTTCTCAGACAATTAGGAATAGTGCTTCCTCAAGACCCAGCTATACCACTGCTAGGCATATACCCAAACTTTGCTCAAGTACACAAAAGGGATACTTGCTCAACCATGTTTATAGCAGCTTTATTTGTAATAGCCAGAACCTGGAAACAACCCAGATGTCCATCAACAGAGGAATGGATAGAGAAATTGTGGTATTTTTACACAATGGAATACTACTCAGCAATCAAAAAGGAGGAAATCATAAAATTTGTAGGCAAATGGTGGGATCTAGAAAAGATCTTTCTGAGTGAAATATCCCAGAAGGAGAAAGACAAACACGGTATATACTCACTTATATATAGACCTATAAGATATGATAAACATAATGAAATCTATACACCTAAAAAAGATAATCAAGAGAGCGAACATGGGGTAAGATGATCAATCCTTGTTTAGAAAGACAGATGGGATGTGCATTGAACGTATGACAGGAGTCTACTGAGTGCATCTGAAAGTCTCTAACTAGCAGTGTTTTCAAAGCAGATACAAAGACTGATGACCAAACCTTTGGCAGAGTACAGGGAATCATATGAAAGAAGGAGAGTTAGTATGATGGAGAAAGGATAGGAGCTCCACAAAGACAAAATATATCTGGGCACAGGGTCTTTTCTGAGACTGACATTCAACCAAGGACCATGTGTGGATATAACCTAGAATCTCTGCTCAGATGTAGCCTGTGGTGGCTCAGTAACTAATTGGTTTCCCATAGTGAGGGGAACAAGGACTATTTCTAACAGGAACTCAATGGCTGGCTCTTTGACCTCCCCACCCCCCAAGGAGGAGCAGTCCTGTTAGGCCACAGAGGAGGGCTTTGCAGCCAGTCCTGAAGATACCTGATAAAACAGGATCAGATGAATGGGGAGGAGGTCTCCCCATATCAGTGGACTTGGAAAGGGGCACGGTGGAGATGAGGGAGGGAGGGTGGGATTGGGAGGGAATGAGGGAGCGGGATACAGCTGGGATACAGAGTTAATAAAATGTAATTGATAAGAAAAAAATAAAATAAAAAATATATAAATGAAATCCACAATTTTCTTGATAGATTACATTTACCAAAATTAAATCATGATCCAGTAAATGGATTAAATTATCCTATAAGAAAATAGAAGCAATCTTCAAAAGTCTACCTTCCAAAAAAAATCTCAGTGCCCGATGGTTTCTGCCCAGAATTATACCAGACCTTTAAGGAAGAGCTAATTCCAGTTCTCTTCAAACTATTTCACCAAATAGTAACAGAAGGAATAAACTCATACTATGAGGCCATAGTCACCTTGATACACCCTTTACAATAGGCACACATAACGTGAAGTACCTTGATGTGACTCTTACTAAGCAAGTGAAAGACGTGTATGAAAAAAATTTCAACCCTCTGAAGAAAGAATTTGAAGAAGATATCAGAAGATGGAAAGATCTCCCATGTTCATTGATCAGTAGGATTAACAAAGTGAAAATGGCCATCCTGTCAAAAGCAATCTACAAAATACCAACACAAAATTCTTAACAGAATTTGAAAGAGCAATTATCAATTTCAAATGGAAAAAAGAAAAAAAAAACAGAATTGCTAAAATAATCCTGTACAACAACAGAGCCTGGAACACATTGGCACAGTAAACAACTTCCTGAACAAAACACCAACAGCAAAGGCTCAAATATAAACAATCAATAATTGGGACCTCATGAAACTGAAAAACTCCTGTAAAGCAAAGGATACTGTCATCAGGAAAAAAATGGCAGCATGCAGACTGGGAAGTTCTTCACCATGAGAATATCTGACAGAGGGCTAATATCCAGAAAATATAAAGAACTCAAGAAGTTAAAAAGAAAAAAGTCCACTTGGATACTGAACTGCCATGGGCTACATCTGTGCAGGGCTCTTAGGTTATCTCCATGCATGGTCCTTGGTTGGAGTATCAGTCTCAGGAAAGACCCCTGTGCTCAGATTTTTTTTGGTTCTGTTGCTCTCCTTGTGTAGTTTCTGTCCTCTCCAGATCTTACTGTTTCCTACTTTTTTCATAAGATTCCCTGCACTCTGCCCAAAAGTTAGCCATAAGTCTTGGAGGAGGGAAGGAACCACAGAGGGGATACAAAGTGAATAAAGTGTAATTAATAAAGAATTTTAAAAAAGAAACAAATCAAGGAATCCAATTAAAAAATGGAAAACAGAGCTAAACACAGTATTCTCAAGAGAGGAATATCAAATGGCAGAGAAAGAATTAAAGAAATGCTCCACATCCTTAGTAATCACAAAGTGGAAATTAAAAAATGCCTGAGATTTAACCTTACACCCATCAGAAGTGATAAGATTAAAAACTCAAATGAAAATAGATACTGGAGAGGATGTAGAGTAAGAGGAACCCTCCTCCAATGCTTTTGGGAATGTAAACTTGTACAAACACTTTGGAAATCAATCTGGAAATCAAAATTTCTCAGAAAATTAGGAATTGTGCTATCTCAAGATCTAGCTATATCACTCTTAGGCATATATATTTAACCATGTTGTTAGCAGCTTTATTTATAACCAAACCAGATGTCCCTCAACTGAGTAATGGATACAGAAATTGTGTTACATTTACACAATGGAATACTACTCAGCAATTAAAAATAAGGAAATCATGAAATTTGGAGGAAAATGGTGGGAATAAGAATAGATGATCCTGAGTGAGGTATCCTAGAAACAGAAAGACACACATGGTATATACTCACTTATAAGTGGATATTAAGCATATAATATAGGATAATCATACTAAAATCTGTACACCTAATGAAGCTAAGCAAGAAGGAGGTCCCTGGGTAAGATGATCAATCCTCACTTAGAAAAGCGAAAGGGATGAACATCAGAAGAGAGGGAGAAAACTGGAAACAGGACTGGAGCCTACCACAGAGGGCCTTTGATAAACTCTACCCAGCAAGGTATCATAGCTGAGACTTATAGCCAAACTTTGGGCAGAGTGCAAGGTATCTTACAAAAGAAGGGGGAGATAGAAAGACTGGAGCTCCACAAGGAAAAATAAAAGAACCAAAAAGTCTGGGTCCAGGGGTCTTTTCTGAGACTGATACTCCAACCAAGTACCATGCATAGAGAAAACCTAGAATTCCTTCACAGATGTAGCCCATGACAGCTCAGTGTCCAAGTCATTTTCTTAGTAAGAGGAACAGAAGCTGTCTCTGACATGAACTCAGTGGGGGGCTCTTAGATCACCTCCCCCTGAGGATAGAAACAACCTTACCAGTCCAAAGAGAAAGACAATGCAGCCAGTCCTGATGAGACCTGATAGAGTCTAATGGAAGGGGAGGTGAACTCTCCCTATCAGTGGTCTGGGTGAAGGCAAGGGAGGAGAAGAGGATCTCCTCTACCAGTGGACTTGGAAGTGGGCAGGGAGGAGATGAGGGAGGAAGGGTGGGATTGGAAGGGGATGATGGAGGGGGCTACAGTTGGGATAGAAAGTGAATATATTGTTACTAATAAAAAAATAAAAATTAAAATTTGTGATGTATTCATTTATTTTTTAATTTATTTGTAACTTTTATTTATTTTTTATTTTATTTTTCTTATTAGTTACATTTTGTTAACTCTGTGTCCCAGCTGTATCCGCTCCCTCATTCCCTCCCTAACCCCACACTCCCTTTCATCAATTTATTCATTACATATCCTCCTCCCACACCGCTCCCCAGGACCACCCACCCTCCCTTTTCCCCCTGTCTCCTTTCCCTAGTTCACTGATAGGGGAAGTTCTCTACTAATACCATCTGCCTATAGATTGCAGAGGGTCCTGCATAGACTTGTGCACCAAAGAAGACAATGTATGGGGAGGACCTAGACCACCTGCTCAGATGTGGTTGATTGGCATCTCAGTCTCCATGTGGATCTCTGAGTGAGGGAAGCAGGGGCTGCCTCTATCATGAACTCGGTTGACTGTTCTTTTATCACTCATCCCTGGTGATGAGGCCTTGCCAGCCCATGGAGGAAGTGGATCCAGGCAGTCCAAATGAGACTAATTTTTTTAAATTACCCTTAGCATATAAAATGGTAGATTTTATTATGACATTTTCATACATACATACCATTGTACTTTGCTCATATTTATTTTGTCTTCTATTCCTCTTTCTCTTCTTGACCTTTTTCCTCTGCATACAGTTCCCTCTGCTTTCATGTTGAATATATATGTGTATGTGTGTGTGTGTGTGTAAATGTGTGTATGTATTTATATGTTATGTACATATATAATGTTAAACTAAGATATACATATCAGAGCAATTATGTATTTCTTTTCTCATATTTCCTTCTTTTAGATCCTTCCCTACCTGACATAGTCCCCATTTCTACTTTCATATCCTGTCAGTTATTATGGTTACTACTACAAATGCAATTTTTTTTCATTGAACCATTCTAATTCTTTTAAAAGTTTTTAATAGTTAGGCTAACAGACTCCAGTGTGTTAATTTAACTCATCATACTTATCCAAACATTTCTAAACTTCTTAGAAGTGCAGTTACATTTAATTCTATCCAAATAAATAACTTAGAAACAGAAAATAAAGACAGAAAATTTAAAAAAGCTAACAAGCAAATTTCATTTCAGTAGTCATTTCTTCTTAATAAAGTATGCTATTAAAAATGCTAAAGAAAGGCTCACCATTAAAGGCTCATTTCACAATAAAAAAATGCTTAAAAAAAAGAACTAGCAAAAGTTCTTAGTGTGTCATCAACCGCACACTATAACATGGGGTTAAGTGGAAGCATAGCTTTTATTTTGCCTGTAGTTGCCAGTCTTAAAATTGTGAAATCTTGTGAGGCATATATCTAAATTGTCTAACAATATTTACAAAATAGAAAGAAAAGACAGGTGTTAAAATTTGACAGAGAATTTTATAAAATATATATATATATATAATATATAACTATACATATAAAAACTCAAAAAATTCAGCTTAGTGTTCAGTGTTATAGGCAGTAATCTAAGGTTAAAAAAAACACTGAGGGGAAACTCATTCATGTCTTACTAGGGAGATAAGAGGGAATTTGTTTTTTAAATAGGCATTTCTTTGATCAAATAACTACATTTTGTCAATCATTGTGTTAAAAAAATAGGTTTTATTTCTGTGTCTTTAATTTGATTCCATTGATCCATCAGTCTGTTTCTCTGCCATACCACATTATAACTCTTGGAATGCGATCTAGTAAGTATGACTATATCCATTCTATACATTATCAAACTGAGGCTGAGAGGAGTAGAAGAGCCCATCTTACATACAGGAGTAACTGATAGTATCATAAACTTTATTGTAAGGAGCAGTATAAATCTACACATTATTTCCTTTCCACTGAAAAAACTGCCTTAATGAAAGAACAAATAAAGATCGTGTATTGCCTAGTATGTCAACTTGATACACCAAATGATCTGATAATAGAGTATTTTCTGATTTAGTGATTGATGGTGGAGGGCCCAGCCCATTGTAGGTGGTACTATCCCTGAGGCAGGTGGTTCTGGATCATGTAAGATAAAGGACTGAATGATAAATATGGGTCTATTTGCATTTTTCTACGTCCAGTGAGGCCAGCACAATTTGTTTGAAGATGTTACCTTTTTCCATTGCCTGATTTTGGCATCTTTGTCAAAATAAAGTATGCATAGGTGAGTGGGCTTATTTCTGGGCCTTCTATTCATTTTCATTGATCCAACAGTCTGTTTCTATGCCAGTACCATGCAGTTTTTATTACTGTTGCTCTAAAGTACAGCATGATATGAGGAATGGAGAGACTTTGAGAAGATCTTTTGTTGTACAGGATTGTTTTAGGTATTCTGGGAATTTTGTTTTTTCATATGAAATTGAGAATTGTTCTTTTAAGGTCTATAAAAAATGTGTTGGTATTTTGATGGGAATTGCATTAAATCTGTAGATGATTTTGGTAGGATGGCCATTTCACTATGTTAATTCTACTGATGCAAGAGCATGGGAGATCGTTCCATCTTTTGATATCTTCAAAGACCTCAGCATAAAACCAGACACAATCAGTCTGTTAGTAGAAAAAGTGGGAGAGATCCTTGACCTCATTGGCACAGGAGACATCTTCCTGAACAGAACATCAACAGCACAGGCTCTAAGATCAACAATAAATAAAAGGAAACTCATGAAACTGAAAAGCTTCTGTAAAGCAAAGGACGCTGTCAACAGAACAAAACGACAGCCTACAGACTGAGAAAGGATCTTAATCAACCCAATATCTGACAGACGGCTAATATCCATAATATATATATAAAAAAAACTCAAGAAGTTAAACACCAACAAACCAAGTAACCCAATTAAAAATTGGGATACACAGCTAAGCAGAGAATTATCAATAGAGGACATGGAATGTCAGAGAAACACTTAAAGAAATGCTCAAAATTCTTAGTCATTCAGGAAATGCAAATGCAAATGATGCTGAGATTCCATCTCACACCCATCAGAATGACTAAGTTCAAAAACTCAAGGGATGATGCATGCTGGAGAAGTTGTGAAGAAGGGGAATTTTCCTCCATTGCTGGTGGGAATGTAAACTTGTACAACTTATTTTGAAATAAATCTGGTACCTTCTCAGAAAATTAGGAAGAGTGCTACCTCAACAACCAGCTATACCATTCCTAGGCATATATCTGAAAGATATATACAACAAGAACTTTTGTTCAAAAGATATATACCACAGGGCAATTGTTACACTATGTTCATAGCAGCTTTGTTCATATAGTCAGAATCTGGAAACCACATAGATGTCCCTCACAGGAATAAAGGATGCAGAAATTGTAGTACATTTACACAATGGAATACTGCTCAGCAATTAAAAACAAGGAAATCATGAAATTTGCAGGGAAATGGATGGAACTAGAAGAGATCATCCTGGGTGAGGTGACCAGGAGCAGAAAGACACATATGGTATAACCTCTCTAATCAGTGCATATTAGCCATATAATGCAGGATAAACATACTAAAATCTATGGCTCTAAACAACAAGGTACCTGGGGAAGACAATGAAACCTCATTCAGAAGGGTAAACAGGATAGACATTGGAAGTAGGAGAAGACAGGGAACAGGCCTTCCACAGAGAGTCTCTGAAAAACTCTACCCATCATGGTATCAAAGGAGATGCTGAGATTCGTGGTCAAATTTTGGGCAGAGTGCAGGGATCCCTATGGAAGTATGCAGACATAGAAATACCTGGAGGCAACAGGTGCTCCACAAGGAGACCAACAGAACCAAAAAATCTGTGCCCAGGGGGGTCTTTTCTGAAAGTGATACTACAACCAAAGACCATGCATGGATATAACCTAGAACCCCTGGACAAACGTAGTCCCTGTGAGCTCACTATCCAAGTGGGTTTCCTAGTAAGGGAAACAGGGACTGTCTCTGACATGAACTCAGTGGCTGGCTCTTTGATGACCTCTCCCTGAGTGGGGAGAATCCTTACCAGGTCACAGAGAAAGACAATGCAGCCATACCTGATGAGACCTGATAAGCTAGGGTCAGATAGAAGGGGAGGAGAACCTCCCCTATCAGTGGACTTGGAGAGGGGTATGGGAGATGAGGGTATGATTGGGAGGGGATGAGGGAAGGATCTACAGCTGGGAAACAAAGTGAATAAGCTTTAAGTAATATAAAAAAGAAAATTTTAAATTAAAAAATATTAGGAATATAATAAAGAGTTTATGTATAATTTTATATTATAAAGTAGTAGATAAAGGTCTGATAAGCAAAGGGTAGTACATATAATTTAAGGCATTTATTAATTGCACCTAAATTTATTGTATACTGTGCCCACACCACTGTACTTGGCACATTATACAGAGCGATTGGATTATGCTCCAGATTCTAATATTAGAGTATTTGGTTTTTGAATAACTAAAAATATTGTGATGGAAGTTGGGCTTTTATTCTGAGTTAAATTTTACTGAAAGCAAAAGAATCTAATTTGAGGAGGAGTGAAAAAGTGGGATTTTTTTATATAACAACATATACCATGAGACCAAGTGTTTTCATCTTGAGAATTATTTGCTATGGTGAGGGAAGAGAAACCACCACAGGTAGAAGAAAATAAGCTACGAATTTCTTGATGCCATCCAAAGACATTTTGTCTTTTTCGGGAAATAAGATGTCATAAAAAGAGAAATGGCTCTCCTATCTAAGGGACATAAGAACACACAGTTGCATTTCCCCTGAGCATAGAAGACAGGCAGGAGAGGCATTAACTCTGGACATTAGTGTTTGGCACTTTGGTGTGACAAAGTAAAGCACAAGTAGCATATTATTGTTTAAAAGTACAATTTTATGAACCTCATTAAAGAGTCTTAAATATTTGACTAATATCTGTGTACTACATAAGAACCCATAGCTCTGTTCTTTATGACACACCACTCGATCACTATTATTTATAGGATAAGACCATCTGTGTGCTCTAAGAAGCTGCTGTGCTTAGAGAAGTAGATATTTTATGTGCAAATCCTTAAGTATGGTTGATTTGAGACTTAGTCATAAAATTTATCTGAATTAAAGCTTGTAAGTTTCCATAGGAAAATTCAAAATTAGTAACATTTTATATTTAAATTCAGAGAAATACAAATAGTATGATAAATTCCTCCCTATGTGTTTCCTACCTAAATGGGTTTAGATACATGCTGAGATCATTTCCAATGGAAAGCAGAGACTTCCTTTACATTTTTGCATTATAACCACCTGTACACACACACTTCTTATCCTTACATAGAACAATCTTTCTATTACATACAATTGTATAATTTTTTTTAAAAGACAAATTTCAGAGGAAAAAAAGCTTACATTAAGAAATGTGTTAAGGATTCAGCAAGATGGCAGCACCTGGATGATTCTCATTCTGACCAGCAGCACAGTAGGATCAGCACAGTGACCAGCAGTCAGAACTCGTGGCCCTAAAACACAAGTGATTGTGTTTCCCAGGTGAGAGGATACCCCACAGTGGGGGATTCAATCAGCTTTAACTCACCCAGCTAAGCAGTGGAAGAGATCCTGGTTCCACCAGTAGCTTGGTCGCCAGCCCAGAACCACATGCCAGCATGCTCTAATCACTGTCCCAGACTGAACTGTGGGCACAACAACATCAGAGACTGAGATTTCCAGCCGAGAGATAACCCCATGGTGCAGGAAACGATTGGGACCAACCTTAGATCACCCAGACATCCCCTGGGAAAGACTCAGGGTTCCACAGCACCAAGGAGCCAGCCCAGAGCCAGAGCCGGGGACCAAGATGCCAGCAGAATCCTGTCTGCATGCCTGACTCACTGCCCCAGATAGAACTGTGGGCCCCAGGGCAACAGGCACTGAGTTTCTCTGTTGGGTGCAAACCCACGCAAAGAGGAATGGCTGGTCTGATCTCAGAGCACTCAGCCAATATCACCACCCTAAAAAGGTCTGTGGAAAATTACCCAGTTTAGGCAGATGCCCAGGCTCCCAAAAGCCAGAAAGGCGGAGCCATATCTATGCTGATGAAGAGGATAATAGAGGAAACAAATAAAATACGTAAAGAATTAGAGAAAAATAAAACCAAACAGATCATGGCTATCCATAAAGAAAGGAGGAAGTTAAAGACAAGCAAATTATGGCCATCCGTGAAGAAATACAGGAAGATGCAGCCAAACAGTTTGTAGCCTTCAAAGAAGAAATAATTAAATCACTGAAAGAAAGAAAAGAAACAGAGTTGAAGGAACTAAAAGAAAAACAGGAAAATACAATCAGACAGGTGAAGGAAGTAAACAAAACAACTCAAACCTGAAGATAGAACTGGAAAAATTAAAGAAAACAAATGGAGGAAATAATGGAGAGGAAGAACTTAGGGAAGAAAACAGAAACTACAGAGGTAAGCATAACCAACAGACTACAAGAGATGGAAGAAAAAAATCTCAGGTGTAGAAGATACAATGGAAAAAATCGATGTATCTGTCAAAGAAAATATTAAATCCAAAAAATTCCTGACATAGAACGTCCAAGAAATCCAAGACAATATGAAAAGACAAAACCTAAAAATAATAGGCATAGAAGACAAAGAAGACTCCCTTCTCCAAGGCCCAGAAAATATTTTCAACAAAATCATTGAAGAAAATTTCCCCAAGTTAAAGGAGAGGCCAATAAGAACACATGAGGCCTACAGAACACCCAAGAAATTTGACCAAAAAAGAAAATCCTCCCACCACATAATAATCAAAACAGTAAGTATACAGAACAAAGAAAAAAATACTAAAACCTGCAAGGGAAAAAGGCCAAGTAACATATAATGGCAAACCCATTAGAATCACACCTGACTTTTCAACAGAGACTATGAAAGCTAGAAGGGCCTGGACGGATATCATGCAGACCCTAAGAGAACACAGATGTCAGCCCAGGCTACCATACCATGCAAAACTCTCAGTCCTCATAGATGGAGAAAACAAGATATTCAATGACAAAAACAAATTTCAACAATACCTACACACAAATCCAGCATTACAGAAGACACTGGAAGGGAAAATACAACCCAGGAAAGCTAGCTACATTCAAGAAAACACAGAAAATAATTAACCTTACTACAGTAAAACAAAAAGCAACCAAGCACACAACCTGATGACCACAGCCAACATCAAATTCAAAGGATCTAACAGCCACTGGTCATTAATCTCTCTCAACATCAATTGACTCAACTCTCCAGTAAAGAGACACAGATTAACAGAATGGATACGTAAACA
Organism: Meriones unguiculatus; assembly: GCF_030254825.1. Lineage (NCBI taxonomy): Eukaryota > Metazoa > Chordata > Mammalia > Rodentia > Muridae > Meriones > Meriones unguiculatus. The sequence continues at coordinate 48,587,513 of NC_083369.1, read as the reverse complement.
AAACCCAGCAATCTGTTGTATACAAGAAACACACATAAGGCACAAAGATAGAAATTACCTGAGGGTAAAAGGTTGATAGACGACTTTCTAAACAACTGGACCCAAGAAACAAGCAGGAGTAGCCATTCTAATATCTGATAAAATAGACTTTCAACTAAAATTAATAATAAGAGATGGGAAGGACACTTCATACTCATCAAGGGAAAATTCCACCAGGAAGACATCACAATCCCGAACATCTATGCCCGAAATACAAGAGCACCCACATTTGTAAAAAAAACATTGATAAAATTTAAACCACATACAGATCCCCACACATTAATAGTGGGAGACTTCAACACCCCACTCTAAACAAAGAATGGGTCAACAAAACAGAAATTAAACAAAGAAACAATATCTCTGACAGAGGTTATGAATCAAATGGACCTCACAGACATTTACAGAACTTTACACCCAAACACAAAAGAATTTACCATTTTCGTAGCACCTCATGGAACCTTCTCCAAAATAGACCATATAGTGGGTCACAAAGCAAGCCTCAACAGATACAAAAGCATTGAAATAATCCCTTGTATCTTGTCTGATCACCATGGAATAAAGCTGGACCTCCACAACAACAGAAATAGCAAAAAGCCTACACACACATGGAAACTGAACAACTTGTTACTAAATGACAGCTGGGTCAGGGAAGAAATAAAGAAAGAAATTAAAATCTTCCTAGAACTCAATGAAAATGAAGACACAACATACCCGAACTTGTGGGACGCAATGAAAGCAGTGCTAAGAGGAAAGTTCATAGCACTAAGTGCCTTCAAAAAGAAATTCGAGACAGCTCATTCAAGCAAATTAATGGCCCACTTAAAAACCCTAGAAAAAGAAGAAGCAGACACTCCAAAAAGGAGTAGACGGCTGGAAATAATCAAACTCAGGGCTGAAATCAATCAATTAGAAACAAGTAAAACAATTCAAAGAATCAATGAAACCAAGAGCTGGTTCTTTAAGAAAATCAACAAGATTGACAAACCCTCAGCCAAGCTAACTAAAAGGCAGAGACACCACCCAAATCAACAAAGTCAGACACTGGCACTGAGGAAATCCAAACAATCATTAGGACTTCAAAAGTCTATATGCCACAAAATTTGAAAATGTAAATGAAATCGACAATTTTCTTGATTGATTTGACTTACCAAAGCTGAATCAGGACCAGGTAAATCATTTAAATAGTCCTATATCCCCCCGAAGAAATAGAAGCGGTCATCAAAAGTCTCCCATCCAAAAAAAGCCCAGGACCAGATGGCTTCAGTGCAGAATTCTACCACAGCTTCAAAGAAGAGATAACACCAATTCTCTTCAAACTATTCCACAAAATAGAAACAGAAGGAACATTACCAAACTCATTCTATGAAGCGACAGTCACCTTGGTACCTAAACCTCACAAAGACTCAACAAAGAAAGAGAGTTTCAGGCCAATCTCTATAATGAACATTGTTGCAAAAATACTTAATAAATACTTGCAAACCGAATACAAAAACACATCAAAGATATTATCTACTATGACAAAGGAGGCTTCATCCCAGGTATGCAGGGGTGGTTCAATATACGGAAATCCATCAATGTGATCCACCATATTAACAAACTGAAAGAAAAAAAACCACATGATAATCTCCATAGATGCTGAAAAAGCATTTGACAAAATCCAACATCCATTCATGTTTAAAGTTTTGGAGAGATCAGGGATATAAGGCACATATTTAAACATAATAATGGTGCTATACAGCAAGCCTATAGCCAACATCAAACTGAATGGAGAGAAACTTAAAGTAATCCCACTGAAATCAGGGACAAGACAAGGCTGCCCACTCTCTTTATATCTCTTTATATCTTTATATCTCTTCTTCCTTGCTAGAGCAATAAGACAGCTGAAGAAGATCAAGGGGATACAAATTGGAAAGGAAGAAATCAAATTATCACTATTTACAGATGATATGATAGTATACATGAGTGACCCCAGAATCTCTACCAGGGAACTCCTACAGCTGATAAACACCTTCAGCAAAGTGGCTGGATACAAAATTAACTAAAAAAAAAAATCAGTAGCACTCCTGTATACAAAAGACAAAAGGGCTGAGAAAGAAATTAGAGAAACAACACCCTTCACAATACCACAAATGACATAAAGTTCCTTGGTGTAACCCTAACCAAGCAAGTCAAAGACTTGTATGAAAAAAATTTCAAGTCTCTGAAGAAAGAATTAGAAGAAGATATGAGAAGATGGAAAGATCTCCAATGCTCATGGCTTGGCAGGATTAACATAGTAAAAATGGCCATCTTACCAAAAGCAATCTACAGATTGAATGCAATTCCAGTCAAATTGCCAACACAATTCTTTACAGACCTGGAAAGAAAAATTCTCAACTTCGTATGGAATAACAAGAAACCCAGAATTGCTAAAACAATCCTCTACAATAAAAGATCTGGAGGTATCTCCATCCCTGATCTCAAGCTGTACTCTAGAGCTACAGTTATAAAAACTGCATGGTACTGGCAAAGAAACAGAATGGTGGATCAATGAAACCGAACAGAAGACCAAGAAATAAACCCACACACTTATGGACACCTGATTTTTGACAAAGATGCCCAAATCATACAATGTAAAAAAGATAGCATCTTCTTCAACAAATGGTGCTGCTCCAACTGGATGTCTACATGTAGAAAAATGAAAATAGATCCATACTTATCACCCTGCACAAAAAGTCCAAGTGGATCAAAGACTTCAACATAAAACCAGACACATTAAAGTGGCTTGAAAAAAAAGTAGGGAATACCCTAGAACTCATTGGTACAGGAGAAAACTTCCTGAACAGAACACTAACAGCACAGGCTCTAAGAGCAACAATCAATTAATGGGACCTCATGAAACTGCAAAGCTTCTGTAAAGCAAAGGACACCATCATCAAAACAAAACAACTGCCTACAAATTGGGAAAGAATCATCACCAACCCTTTCTCAGACAGAGGACTCATATCCAGTATATATAAAGAACTAAAGAAGCTGAAAAGCAGCAAACCAAGTAATCTAATTAAAAAATGGGGAACTGAGCTAATCAGATAATTCTCTGTAGAGGAATATCGAATGGCAAAGAACCACTTAAAGAAATGCTCAACCTCATTAGCCATTAGGGAAATGCAAATCAAAACAACCCTGACATTTCACCTTACACCCATCAGAATGGCCAAGATCAAAAACTCAAGTCACAACACATGCTGGAGAGGTTGTGGATAAAGGGGAACCCTTCTCCACTGCTGGTGGGAATGTAAACTTGTACAACCACTCTGGAAATCAATCTGGTGCTTTCTCAGACAACTAGGAATAGCACTTCCTCAAGATCCAGCCATGCCACTCCTAGGCATATACCCAAAAGAGGCTCAAGTACACAAAAAGGACATTTGCTCAACCATGTTTGCAGCAGCTTTATTTGTAATAGCCAGAAGCTGGAAAGAGCCCAGATGCCCCTCAACTGAAGAATGGATGCAGAAACTGTGCTACATCTATACAATGGAGTATTACTCAGCAATGAAAAATAAGGAAATCATGAAATTTGTAGGTAAATGGCGGGACCTGGAAAGGATCATCCTGAGTGAGTTGTCCCAGAAGCAAAAAGACACACACAGTATATACTCACTCATATAAACATACAACATAGAATAAACCCACTACAATCTGTACATCTAAACAAACTAAGCAAAAGAGAGGACCCTAACTAAACTGTTCAATCCCCATCCTGAAAGGCGAAGAGGATGCACATCAGAAGAAAAAGAAAATAGGAAACAACCTAGGAACCTGCTACAGAGGGCCTCTGAAAGCCAGAAGAAGAAAATAGGAAACAACCTCAGAACCTGCCTCAGAGGACCTCTGAAAGCCTCTGCCATGCAGACTGTCAAAGCAGATGCTGAGCCTGATGGGCAACTGTTGAGCAGAATGAATGGAATTTTATGTAAGAAGTGGGAAATGGTAAGAGCTGGAAAGGACAGGAACTCCACAAGGAGAGCAACAGAACAAGAAAATTTGAACACAGGGAACTTCCCAGAGATTCATGCTCCAACCAAGGACTATTCATGGAGATAACCTAGAACCCTGACAATGCAGCTACTTCTGATGAGAAATGATAGACTAAGATCAGAAAGAAGGAGAGGAGGACCTCCCCTATCAGTGGACTTGGGGAGGGGATGCATGCAGAAAGGGGGGGAAGGTGGGATTGGGAGGGGAGAAGGGAGGGGCTTATGGGGGGATACAAAATGAATAAAGTGTAATTAATAAAAGTTAAATAAAAAATTAAAAAACAAAAAAGAAATGCAAACAGGGCAGAAACCTAGAGACAGGAGCTGATGCAGAGGCCATAGAAGAACACTGTTTACTGGTTTGTTTCTCGTTGCTTACTCAGCTTGCATTCTTTTTTTAAATTACATTTTTATTTTTTATATTAATTACAGTTTATTCACTTTGTATCCCAGCTGTAGACCCCTTCCTCATTCCCTTCCAATTCCACACTCCCTTCCTCATCTCCTCCTGTGCCGCTCTCCAAGTCCACTGATAGGGTAGGTCCTCCTCCCTTTCCATCTGACCCTAGCTTATCAGGTCTCATCAGAACTGGTTGCATTATCCTCCTCTGTGGCCTGGCAAGGATGCTCCCCTATTAGGGGGAGGAGGTCAAAGAGCTAGCCACTGAGTTCACGTCAGAGACTGTCCCTGTTTCCCTTACTAGGGAACCCACTTGGGTACTGAGCTGCCATAGGCTACATCTGAGCAGGGATTCTAGGTTATATCCATGAATGGTCTTTGGTTGGATTATCAGTCTCCGAGAAGACCCCTCTGCCCAGATATTTTGGTTCTTTTGCTCTCCTTGTGTTGATCCTGTTCTCTCCATAACTTACTATCTCCTTCTTCTTTCATGAGATTCCCTGCACTCTGCCCAAAGTTTGGTTATGAGTCTCAGTATCTGCTTTGATATACAGCTGGGTAGAGTTTTTCAGAGGCCCTCTGTATTAGGCTCCTGTCCTGTTTCCTGTTTTCTCCTCCTTCTAATGTCCATCCCATTTGTCTTTCTGAGTGAGGATTGATCATCTTACCCAGGGTCCTCCTTCTAGCTCAGCTTCTTTAGGTGTACAGATTTTTTTTAGATTTATCCTATATTATATAGTATCCACTTATAAATGAGTATATACCATGTTTGTCTTTCTGTTTCTGGGATACCTCACTCAGGATGATCTTTTCTATATCTCACCATTTGCCTGAAATCTAGGACCACCAGGTCAGGGGTAGTCACAATGGGCTATGTCCTCCCTCTTCAATCATTAATTAAGAAAATGTCTTATAAATTTGCTTACAGGCTGATCATACAGAGGCATTTTCTCAGTTGAGGCTACTTCCTCTCTAATGACCACAGCTTGTGCCAAGTTGGCATACAATCTCTTTTTCTTAAAAATTTATATAACCTGCTCAGCCTATAAAATGTTACTTGTAATATGTTTTCAGGACTGATCTTTCAGTATTGAACAACTAGAAAATAGTTTTGGTTGATCATTTGCTACCTATCAGTGATTATTAATCTTTATATCACATGTTAGTACATAAGGCAATTATTTGAAATGTATTAGATAGTAAAGTAAAATGTAAAATTAAATATTTCTTTTTTAAATTATTATTATTATTTTTTGCAACTTGTTCACTTTGTATTGTGGCTGTAGCCACCTCCCTCATCTCCTCCCAGGGCTATCTTCCTTCCCTCTGTCATCATTATGTCCCTCTTCTAGTCCACTGATAGGGGAGTTTCTCCAAGTCTAGACTATCAGTTCTCATCAGGACTGTCTGGATTCTCTTTCTCTGTGGCCTAGTAAGGATACCTCACCAAACAACTGACAACCAATTTCATGCCAGTTACTTCCCCTGGTCCCTTTACTAGGGAACCCACATGGAGACTGAGCTGCCCATGGGTTACATCTGAGTATAGGTCCTCACAATGCATGGTCCGTTGTTGATTCATTAATCTCTGCAGGGCCCCCTAGTCCCAGAATTTTTTCTTGGCTGTGTTTGTCTCCCTGTGCAGGTTCTATCCCTTCCAGGTCTTTCTATCTCCCTCATCTTCCATAAGATTCCTTACACTCTGCGCAAAGTTTGGCTAAGACTATGAGTCTCAGCATCTCCTTTGATATCCTGATGAGTAGTCTTTCAGAAGCTCCCTGTGGAAGGCTCCTGTCATCTTTTCTGTCTTCTCCTAATTCTGATGTCTATCCTGTGGCCTTCTGAATGAAGATTAATCCTCTTCCCTACCATCCTCCTTGTTGTTTAGCTTCTTTAGGAATAAAGTTTTATTATGTTTGTCCTATAATATATGGCTAATATCCACTTATAAGAGAGTATATACCCATCTGTCTTTCTGCTTCTAGGTTACCACATTTATCATGATATTTTCTAGTTCCATTCATTTGCCTGCAAAATCCATGATTTCCTTATTTTTAATCGTTAAGTAGTATTCCATTGTGTAAATCTACTATAATTTCTGTATCCATTCTTCAGTTGAGGTATATCTAGGTTGTTTCCAGATTCTGACTATTATGAATAAAGCTGCTATGAACAAACTTGAGCAAATGTCTTGTTGTATGGTTTCGCATCTTTCAGATATGTGCCCAGTAGTGGTTCGGCTGGATTTTGAGATATGGCTATTCCTAGTTTTCTGAAAAAGAGCCAGACTGATGTCCAAAGTAGTTGTACAAGTTTACATTCCCACCAGCAAAGGAGGAGGGTTCTCCTTTCTCCACAACCTCTTCAGCATGCGTCATCCGGTCATTCTGATAGGTGGTAAGGTGGAATGTCAGGGTCTTTTTAATTTTCATTTCCCGAATGACTAAGGACTTTGAGCATTTCTTTAAGTGTTTCGCTGCCATTTGATAGTCCTCTGTTGAGAATTCTCTGCTTAGCTCTGTAACCCATTTTTAATTGTGTTACTTGGTTTGTTACTGTTTACCTTCTTGAGTTATTCATATAATCTGGATGTTAGCCCTCTGTCAGATATAGGATTGGTGAAGATATTTTCCCAGTCTGTAGGATGTCCTTTTTTCCCAATATACAGCATCTTTTGCTTTAAGGAAGCTTTTCAGTTTCATGAGGTTCCATTTATTGATTGTTGTTCTTAGAGCCTGTGCTGTGAGTGTTAACTGTAAGAAGTTGTCTCCTGTGCCAATGAGTTCAAGGTCCTTCCCAACATTTTTTCTAAAGGAGTTAGTGTATCTAGTTTTATGTTGAGGTTTTTGATCTTCTTGGACTTTAGCTTTGTTCAGGGTCCTAAATATGGATCTATTTGCATTTCACTACATGTAGATATCCAGTTAGACCAGCACCATTTGTTGATGAAGCTATCTTTTTTCCATTGTATGGTTTTGAATTCTTTGTCAAAAATCAAATATCTGTAGGTGTGTAGGTTTATTTCTGGGTCTTCTATTTGATTCCATTGATCCACAACTCTGTTTCCATGCTAGGACCATGCATTTTTATTGCTGTTGTTGTATAGTAGAACTTGACAAAATCAAGGCAATACCTCCAGAAGATCTTTTATTGTACAGGATTGTTTTAACTATTCTGGATTTTTTGTTTGTCCATATGAAGATGAGAATTATTCTTTCAAGTTTTTTAAAGAATTTCATTGGTATTTTGATAGGAATTGCATTAAATCTGTAGATTTATTTTGGTAAGATGGTCATTTTCACTATGTTAAAATTCTACCGAACCATGAGAATAAGAGATCTTTCTATCTTCTCTTATCTTTTCAATTTCTTTCTTCAGAGACTTGAAGTTTGTTTGTTTGTTTGTTTGTTTGTTTTTTCATACAGGTCTTTAACTTGTTTGGTTAGAGTCACACCAAGGTTCTTTATGTTATTTGTGACTATTATGAAGGGTGTTGTTTCCCTAATTTCTTTCTCAGACAGTTTTTCTTTTGTATACATGAAGGCTTCTGAATTTTTTGAGATAATTCTGTATTGAACCACTTTGCTAAAGCCATTTATCAGCTGAAAGCAGAATTTTTAGGTTCACCATATATATAATCTTATCATCTGTGAACAGTGATATGTTTACTTTTTCCTTTCGATTTATGTCCCCTTGATCTCCTTCAGTTGTCTTATTACTCTAGCTAAGATTTCAAGTACTACATTGAAGACATATGGAAAGAGTGGGGAGCCTTGTCTTGTCCCTGATTTCAATTAGATTGATTTAAGTTTCTCTCCATTTAGTTTGATGTTCGCTTGTTGTATATTGCCTTTAGTATGTCTAGGCCTGTGTCTTGTATCCCTGATCTCTCAAAAACTCTAAACATAAATAGGTACTGGATTTTGTCAAATGCTTTTTCAGCATCTAAAGAGATATCATGTGGTTTTTCTCCTTCAGTTTGTTTATATGGTTGGTTACACTGAAATATTTCCATGTATAGTAACACCCCTCCATGCCTGCGATGAAGCCTACTTCATCCACTGGTCATGGTGGATGATATCTTTAATATGTTCTTAGATTTGTGGGGAGATAAAAATATGAGGAGTGGACTGGAGCTCCACAAGGAGAGCAGCAGAACCAAAAAATCTAGGAACAGGGGTCTTTTCTGAGACTGATACTCCAACCAATGACAGTGCATGGAGATAACCAAGAACCCCTGTACAGATGTAGCCCATGGCAAGCGGGTTCCCTAATAAGGGGAACAGGGACTGTCTCTGATATGAACTTACTGTCTATTTCTTTGATCCCTAAAGGAGGAACATCCTTACCAGGCCACAGAGGAAGACAATGCAGCTTGTCCTGATGAGATCTGATAGCCTAGGGTCAGTGGGAAGGGGAGGAAGTCCTCTCCTATCAGTGGACTTGAGGAGGGGCATTGGAGGAGATGAGGGAGTGAGGGTGGGATTTTGAGGGTAAGAGGGAGGGGGCTACAGCTGGGACACAAAGTGAATAAACTGTAATTTATTAAAAAATGTGGAAATAAAAATCTTCTACTGTAGTAAAAACAAACAAATATAGTGTATCCATGTTATGTATGTTTGAAAATAGACACCAGATATTTTGTGGGTTATTTGCTTTTTAGATTAAAATGCCAAAACATTTTGAAATCCAAATACCATAGCTATTATGACATAGCCATTTTGTAAAATTATTACATAAAATAATTAGTTCAAAAACATTGTTTTCATACATGTCTATCATGTACTTTACTTATATTAACCCCAACGACTCTTTCCTTCTTCCCCTATCTCTCACTAGTCAGTCCTATTCTTTCCTCATAAATACATCCACTTTTACTTTAATGTCATGTGTAAGTTTGCTGTATGATTCTGGCTTTTTTTTTAACTTAAGATGATAATCTCCAGTTGTATCCATTCTTCTGAAAACAACATAGATTCATCCTATAGCAGTAGTCACTTTTTATTTAAAATAAAGATTGTGTAAAAGAAGATAGAATTATTTCAGGAATGAATATTTTAGAATACATGAACTCTATGATTTTGTAATGAATGACATTTTCCTTTTTCTTTCTTTCCTTCTTTGAAGGATTGAAAATGACAGGGTTTATCACACTGTTTCTGACCAGCAAGGCTACAGTGACTGCACATCAACCAACAGACCGTACTATGGGTACCTAAACACACTTGTTTAGGTACTCCCAGTATATAGTAAACCCCACTGTGGTTCTCCTCCTGCCTAGGGGTTACCTCCCAGCAGCCCACAAAGTCAGGGAAGCTGGAGATGAGAAGCCTATTTGGAATAGCCCCAGGAACAAATGGTGACTAATTCAATTTTACTTCAATAGAACAAAGAATATATACCCTTAGAGGAATGGTGGGGGTCTCCAAGAATAGGTGTACATAATTGGTTGAAATTAGAAACTTCAAGGATGTTTGATTTGCATTATATATCATGTTCTTATTATAAAAGTAGAATGTCACTGCTTAAATAGCATGCAGGGAGGGAAAGCTAGCAGGAAGCTGTGTCAAAGTCATATATCTAATGTGCCTAGGGGAATCTTATCCTTAAAGGTACTCTCCAGATGAAGTCAGGCAGAAAGCAGGTAACCCTGCCAAGGGAAGGGAACTCAGCCTTTAGCTCTGAGCTCGGAGCTCCTAATGGCTATCAGGTCCAGGCAAGAACTAAAACCTCAACAACACCTCACAGTAAGGGGACTCCTTGGGAGCCTAGGGGCTCTCCTTTCACCAAGGGAAGTCTCTCCAACACCCCACAGTAAGGGAAACAGTTGCATCTGACCTCAGGTCACCCAGATAATCCTCAGAAAAGTTCCTGGGTTCCTGAAGGCTCACAGTCTCCAGTCTATCCGCATACCTGCAACCTATGCGAACTGTCCAGTGGATACTTTTGTGTACTGGGGAACACAGCTTCAACCTCAGGCCTCCTGACACTTGGGAGCCATGGGAACAGCCCTCATGTTCCAAAGCTCAACCTGCCTCCTTAGGGAGACCAATCAAATCTCTAGGTTCCCTGGTTCTCCATGATTTCTACACCCAGCAAACATTATTTCTGAGGACAGAGTTTAGGAAGATGCAGCTCATTAACCTTGGATCAAGAAAGCCAGTGGTGGGGGAACTGTCTCAGGGACTTCCCTTGGTGAAAGGAGAGCTCCTAGGCTCCCAAGGAGTCCAGTTTGTCCACAGGATCATACATCTGAGGAGAGCTGTGACAACACCCTGAGAACCACCAACCAGACAGAGACAATACCTACCAATCTGAAGAAGTCTCCTCTGGAATCATCCAGCTTCCTGCAAAAGCTAATCCTATACCTGTACCCAGGACTTTAGTGGGCATCAGAAACTACCAACCAATGCCAAAGACAACCAGATGGCTAAAGGTCAGCATAAAAACACAATCAACAAAACCAAAGTAATATGGCATCTTACAGAAGCCAGTTATCAAAATCCAAGCAACCCTAGATACCCTAACACAACTGAAACAAAAGGAAATGACCTTAAATCTATGTTTAAAAGAAGATAGTGGAGGAAATTAACAAAATCCTTAAAGAAATATGGGAAGATGCACACTGAGGCCTTTAGAGAGGAAATAGCTATACCACTCGAAGAAATACAGGGAAATGGAGACTGAGCTACATGGTCTATATCTCTGTAGAGGGTCTAGGTCCACTCTATGCATGGTCTTTGGTTGATGCATCAGGATCTGCAGTCTCCACTGCATCCAGCTTTTTGGCTTTGTTGGTCTCCTTGTGGGGCTCCTGTCCCCTCCACTCTTGGTCTGTCAATATTCCCCTTCTTTCAAGAGACTCCCTGCAGTCTGTTCAAAGTTTGGCTGTGAGTCTCTGCATCTGCTTTGATCCTCTGCTGGGTGGAGTCTTTTAGAGGACATTTGTGGTAGGCTCCCATCCTGTTCCCTCCCTTCTAGCATTTCCAGTGTCTATCCTATTTTCCCTTCTGAATGAGCATCTCTCTAGAGTCCTCCTTTTTGTTTAACTTCTTTAGGTCTGTATATCACGTGGCTGATATCCACATAAACATAAAAGTGAGTATTTACCATGCTTGTCTTTCTGCTTCTGGGTTACCTCATTCAGGATGATATTTTCCAGTTCCATTCACTTGCCTGCAAATTTTATGTGGGTTCCCTAGTAAAAGGAGAAATGACAGTCTCTGACATGGACTAGATTGCCTGCTCCTTGATCACTTCTTCCTGGTAGGATGACCTAGACCTCCCACAGAGGAAGAGGATCCAAGCAATACTGATGAGACCTGATTGGCTAGGGTCAGACAGTAGGGGAGCAGGACTTCCCCTATCAGTGGACTAGAGGAGAAGGAGAGGGGAGGAAGAGAGAGGGACTGGGAGGAGGGACTGGGAGGAGTTGGGGGAAGGGTTGCAACTGGGATACAAAGTTAATAAATTGTAAGTAATAATAATATTAATAATAGAAGAAGAAAGTACTGGAAAATACAGACAATCAGGTGAAGGAATTCAATAAAATGGTTTAGGATCTGAAGATGGAAATAGAAACAATAAAGAAAGCACAAACAGAGGAAATCCTGGAGAGAGAGAACTTAGAAAAGAAAACAGGAACTATAGAGGTAAACATTGCCAACATAATGCAAGAGATGCAGGAAAGAATCTCAGATGTAGAAGTTAAAATAGAAGAAACTGGTGCATCCTTCAAAGAAAATGTTAAATCTAAACAATATTCCTGACACAAAACATGCAAGAAGGACACTATGAAAAGATAAAAACCTAAGTATAATAAGAATAGAGGAAAAAGAAAATTCCCATTTCCAAGACCCAGAAAATATTTTCAACAAAGTCATAGAAGAAAATTTCCCCAATTTTAAGAAAGAGGGGACTATACGCATAGAAGAGGCCTACAGAACACCTCATAGATAGACCAGAAAAGAAAATTCTCCTTCCACATAATAATTGAAATATACAGAACAAATGTACACTAAATGTACAGAACAAAAAAAAATATTAAAAGCTGCAAGGGAAAAATACCAAGTAACATATAAATCCAAACTCATCAGAAGCACATCTGACTTCTCAACAGCAACTATGAAGGCCAGATGTGCCTGGATAGATGTCACACAATGTGTTCTCTAAGTGAACACATATGTCAGCCCAGACTACTACTATATCCAGCAAAACTCAATAATCATAGATGGAGAAAACAAGATATTCCATGAAAAAACAAAATTAACCAACACCTATCTAAAAATCCAGCCCTACATACAGTACTATGAGGAAAACTCCAACCCACAAAGGCTAACTACACTCAGGAAAACAGAAAATAAATAACTTAATTACAGCAAAATTATAAGTACAGAAGCACACCACCGCAACCAACATCAAAATACAAGGAACTAATAGTCACTGGTCATCAATCCCTCTCAATATCAGTGGACTCAACTCTCCAATAAAAATACACAGACCAACAGAATGAATGCATAAACAGGACCCAACATTCTGCTGCATTAAAGAAGCATAGCTCAGCCACAAAGATAGACACTACCTGAGAGAAAAGTGGTGGCAGAAGAATTTTTTCCAAGCAAACAGAATAAAAAAGCAAGCTCGAGTAACCATTCCAATATCTAATAAATAGATTTTCAATCAAAATTAATAAAAAGTGATGAGGAAGGATACTTTATACTCATCAAAAGAAAAATCATGGATTGCTGCAGCCATGAATCATCTGAAGGAATGGGCGGGCATGGGAGCGTTAGCAGGCCTTCTGGTGTTGGTCTCCTTGGTTTGCCTGTGGTATATATGCAAGATTAGAGTCTCACAACAGTGTGATGCAGCCATGATCATTCAGGCCTTTACAGCCATTGAAGCAGGACATTCTCCCCAAGCATGGTTGGATACCATAAAAAGCTAAAATGTTATGCTCAGGATGCGAGGCTAAGCACTGCACTCAGGGTCAGCCGCTTTGGACCCAGAGAAGAGCATGTCTGGTTGCATGCGGGTTGATGCCCCAGGTCCCACCTCTGAGAAAAAGGTATCGGACGGGTCTGATGCTCTTTGGGTGGATGACACCTAAACGAACATCGGTACAAAGTCCCAATTTATTTCTAATATCAGAGATCAGACCTCCACTCTTGCCTGATGCGTCTAAAACAAAAAGGGGGAACTGTAGAGAGCTGCGGAATGCTGTGCCTTAAAGATGGAGCTGGTTTCCGCCTTCCACCTTCCCGATGGTGAGTGCTCTCTGTCACGAACAATTCCACATTTGGCTAAAGCTGAGGATCTGGCTTGCTTCCATGTATGTGGACCTATCTGCATTGCCCACATGGCACGCTGGGGTTGGCTACCCAGAGGCTATTTAAGCTGTGGGCTGGCTTTCCCCAGGGTCCAAGGATTGTTCAAGGTTCCTGAATAAACTGCATTGAAAAAAAGAAAAAGAAAAATCCAACAAGATGACATCTCAATTCTGTACATCTGTGTCTCAAATAAAAGGGCACGCTCATTCATAAAAGAAATATTAATAAAGCTTCAATCACTCATAGATCCCCACATATTAATAGTGAGAGACTTCAACACCCAATCTCACCAAAGAACAGGTCAACGAAATAGAGAAATAATGACTGTAACAGATGTTTGAATCAAATGGCCCTAATAGAGATCTACAGAACTTTTCACCCAAACACAAAAGAATATACTTTCTTCTCAGCACTTCATGGAACTTTCCAAAAAATTGACCATATACAAAAAGATTGAAATAGTCCCTTGTATCCTATCAGACCACCATAGACTAAAGCTGGATCTCAACAACAGAAATAGCAAAAAGCCTGCACACATATGGAAACTGATCAACTCCTTATTCAGTGGCAAGTGGGTCAGGAAAGAAATAAAGAAAGAAATAAAGGATTTTCTAAAATTCAATGAAAATGAAGGCACAACATATCCAAACTTACGGGACAAAATGTAAGCAATGCTAAGACCAAAGTTACTATGTGCCTTCATAAAGTGATTGGAGACATCCTATGGAAGCAACTTAATGACATACCTGAAAACCCTTTAAAAAAAAAAGTAGCAGACACACCCAAGAGGCAGAGATGGCTGGAAATAATCAAACCCAGGGTTGAAATCAGTAAATTACAATCAAAGAGAAAAACTCAAAGACTCAAAGAAACAAAGAGATGGTTCTTTCAGAAAATCAACAAGATGTACAAACCATTAACCAGCCTAACTAAATGGCAGAGAGACACTTTCTAAATGGACAAACTCAGAAATGAGAAGGAAGACATAACAACAGACACTGAGGAAATAAAAAAAATCATTAGGTCTTACTTCAAAAGCTTATATTACACAAAATAAAAAACCTCAACGGAATGGACAATTTTCTTTATAGATTCCACTTACCAAATTTAAATCAAGATTAGCTAAACAAATTAAATAATCCTATATCCCTTAAGGAAATAGAATCAGTCATCAAAGTTCTACTAACCAAAAAAAGCCCAGGTTTCAGTGTAGAATTCTACCAGACCTTCAAAGAAGAGCTTACATCCATACTCTTGAAACTATTCCACAAAATAGAAATGGAAAGAACATTACCAAACTCATTCTATGAGGCCTCACTCATCTTAATACCTAAACCACACAAAGAGCCAATAAAGAGAATTTCATACCAAACACTCTGATAAACATTGATGCAAAAATACTTTACTTTTTCTTTTTCTTTTGTTTTCTTTTTAATTTTCTTTTTTGTTTTTCAAGGCAGAATTTCTCAGTGTACCCTTGGCTGTCCTGGACTAACTTTGTAGACAAGGTTGTCCTGGAACTTACAGGGATCAACCTGCCTCTGCCTACTCTAGTGCTAGGATTAAAGGCATGCAACACCATGTGCATCTAAATACATTTTCAAAAATACATGTGGAGACACAGGAAGATCTCTATGATTTCAAAGCCAACCTGGTCTACAGAGTGAGGTTTGGGTCAGCCAAAAACAACACAGAGAAACCTTGCCTTAAATAATTTAAAGAGCATCATCAAGAGCAGTAACAAAACAAAAAAATCCACCACCATCACCACCCAAACAAAAGAAATGTGATTTTTAAATTTTTTTAATTTTTATTTTTTATATTAACTAGTTTATTCACTTTGTATACTAGACATATAATATAGGATAAACCTACACAAATCTGTATAGCTAAATAAACCAAGCAACAAGGAGGACCCTGAGTAGAACAATTGATCCTCACTCAAAAAGACAAACAGGATGGAAATTGGAAAAAGGAGAAAACAGAAACAGAACAGGAGCCTACCACAAAGGGTCTCTGAAAGACTCTACCCAGCAGTGTATCAAAGCAGATGCTGAGACTCATAGCTAAACTTTGGACAGAGTGCAGGGAATCTTATAAAAGAAGGAGGAGTTAGTGAGACCTGGAGAGGACAGAACCACCACATGGAAAGCAACAGAATCAAGAATCTGGGCCCAGAGGTCTTTTCTGAGACTGATACTCCAACCAAGGACCATTCATGGATATTACTTAGAGTCCCTGCTCAGATATAGCACATAGCAGCTCAGTATCCAAGTGAGTTTTCTAGTAATGGGAACAGGGACTGTCTCTGACATGAACTCTTTGACCACCTCCCCCTGAGGGGGAAACAGCTTTGCCAGGCCAGAGTAGACAATGCATCCAGTTCTAATGAGACCTGATAAGCAAGGGTCAGATGGAAGGGGAAGAGGACCTTCCCTATCAGTGGACTTGGAGAGGGCCTTGGGAGGAGAAAAGGGAGGGAGGGTGGAATTGGGAGGGAATGAGGGAGGTGGCTACAGCTGAGATACAAAGCAAATAAACTATAATTAATACAAAATGTGATTTTTTAAAACTGACCTAGATATGAAGTATTCAAATCTTTCACTCATAAGGTAGATTATAAAGATTTTTTAAACATAGTTCTTAAAAAGATATATTAAACATTTCTTCTAAAATAAATTTTCCTACTCCAGGCCATTAGTTTAATCAAGTAAAGCATGAATAAAATGTGATAATAGGACAATTTGTCTTTCAAAGCTTAAAGAAAATTGGCATTATAAATTTTATGCCATTAACATATCAAAGATATCATCCACCATGACCAAGTAGGCTTCATCCCAGGCATGCAAGGGTGGTTCAACATACGGAAATCCATCAATGTAATCCACTACATAAACAAACTGAAGGAGAAAAACCACATGATCATCTCCTTAGATGCCGAAAAAGCATTTGACATAGTCCAACACCCATTCATGTTTAAAGTCTTGGAGAGATCAGGGATACAAGGCACATACCTAAAGATAGTAAAGGCAATATACAGTAAGCCTATAGCTAACATCAAACTCAATGGAGAGAAACTTAAATCAATCCCACTGAAATCAGGGACAAGACAAGGCTGTCCATTGTCCCCATATCTCTTCAACTTAGTACTTGAAGTCCTAGCCAGAGCAATAAGACAACTAAAGGAGATCAAGGGGATAGAAATTGGAAAGGAAGAGGTCAAAGTGTCACTATTTGCAGATGATATGATAGTATACATGAGCGACCCCAAAAATTCAACCAGAGAACTCCTTCAGCTGATAAACACCTTCAGCAAAGTGGCAGGATACAAAATCAACTCAAAAAAATCAGAAGCCCTCCTATATACCAAAGACAAAAAGGCTGAGAAAGAAATTAGGGAAACAACACCCTTCACAATAGCCACTAATAACATAAAGTACCTTGGTGTGACTCTAACCAAGCAAGTGAAAGACCTGTTTGAGAAAAACTTCAAGTCTCTGAAGAAAAAATTGAAGAAGATCTCAGAAGATGGAAAGATCTCCCGTGCTCATGGATTGGTAGGATTAACATTGTGAAAATGGCCATACTGCCAAAAGCAATCTACAGATTCAATGCAATTCCCATCAAAATACCAACTCAATTCTTTACAGACCTTGAAAAAAAGATTCTCAGCTTCATATGGAGAAACAAAAAACCCAGAATCTCCAAAACGATCCTGTACAACAACAGATCATCTGGAGATATCTCCATCCCTGATCTCAAGCTGTACTACATGACAACAGTAATAAAAACTGCATGGTATTGGCATAGAAACAGAAAGGAGGATCAATGGAACCGCATAGAAGACCCAGAAATAAATCCACACACCTATGAATACTCGATATTTGACAAAGAAGCCAAATCCATTCAATGGAAAAAAGACAGCATCTTCAACAAATGGTGCTGGACCAACTGGATGTCTACATGCAGAAAAATGAAAATAGATCCATATTTATCACCCTGCACAAAACTAAAGTCAAAGTGGATCAAGGATCTCAACATAAAACCAGATACACTAAATCAATTGGAAAAAAAAATTGGGGAACAGCCTAGAACTCATTGGCACAGGAGACAACTTCCTGAACAGAACACCAACAGCACAGGCTCTAAGAGCAACAATCAATAAATGGGACCTCATGAAACTGAAAAGTTTCTGTAAAGCAAAGGATACCGTCATCAAAACAAAACGACTGCCTACAGATTGGGAAAGAATCTTCACTAACCCTTTTTCTGACAAAGGACTAATATCCAGTATATACAAAGAACTAAAGAAGCTGAAAAGCAGCAAACCAAGTAATCCAATTAAAAAATGGGGAACAGAACTAAACAGAGAATTCTCGACAGAGGAATATCGAATGGCAGAAAAACACTTAAAGAAATGCTCATCCTCATTAGCCATCAGGGAAATGCAAATCAAAACGACCCTGAGATATCACCTTACACCCATCAGAATGGCCAAGATGAAAAACTCAAGCGATAACACATGCTGGAAAGGTTGTGGAGAAAGGGGAACCCTCCTCCACTGCTGGTGGGAATGTAAACTGGTACAACCACTCTGGAAAGCTATCTGGCGCTTTCTAAGACAATTAGGAATATTGCTACCTCAAGACCCAGCTATACCACTGCTAGGTATATACCCAAATTTCATTCAAGTACACAAAAGGGATACTTGCTCAACCATGTTTATAGCAGCTTTATTTGTAATAGCTAGAACCTGGAAACAACCCAATGTCCATCAATGGAGGAATGGGTACAGAAATTGTGGTATTTTTACACAATGAAATATTACTCAGCAATCAAAAAGGAGGAAATCATGAAATTTGAAGGCAAATGGTGGGATCTAGAAAAGATCATTCTGAGTGAAATATCCCAGAAGGAGAAAGACAAACACGGAATATACTCACTTATATAGACTTATAAGATATGATAAACATAATGAAATCTATACACTTAAAAAAGATAATCAATTGAGCAGACATAGGGTAAGATGATCAATCCTCGTTTAGAAAGACAGATGGGATGTGCATTGAATGTATGACAGGAGTCTACTGAGCGCATCTGAAAGACTCTAACTAGCAGTGTTTTCAAAGCAAAGACTCATGACCAAACCTTTGGCAGTGTACAGGGAATCATAAGAAAGAAGGGGAGTTAGTCTGTTGGGAAAAGGATAGGAGCTCCACAAGGACCAAATATATCTGGGCACAGGGTCTTTTCTGAGACTGACATTCAACCAAGGACCATGTATGGATATAACCTAGAACCTCTACTCAGATGTAGCCTGTGGTAGCTCAGTAACCAATTGGTTTCCCAAAGTGAGGGGAACAAGGACTATTTCTAACAGGAACTCAATGACTGGCTCTTTGGTCTCCCCACCCCCGAAGGGAGGAGCAGTCCTGTTAGGCCACAGTGGAGGGCTTTGCAGTCAGTCCTGAAGATACCTGATAAAACAGGATCAGATGAATGGGGAGGAGGCCCCCCCTATCAGTGGACTTGGAAAGGGGCACGGTGGAGATGAGGGAGGGAGGGAGGGACTGGGAGGGAATGAGGGATCGGGACATGGCTGGGATACAGTTAATAAAATGTAACTGATAAAAAAAAATAAAAAAAATAATAAAATAAAAAAAGTAAATTTTATGCCATTGCAAATGAATTTTGGTTAATAAAATCTAAGCTTGCAGAGAATTCCTAAAAAAAAAAAAAAAACCTATGACTTTAGTGAATTACAAGTGCATTTGCTATGTAAAACAAATCTTTTTGGAAAGAATAAATAGCAAATTGACAGATTATAAATGGTTGAAAGAAGTGACATGAGAGTAGAAGAGATTAAATACACCATTAGGACACTCAGAAAGTATTATAGTATAGGAAGCATGTGGGATAATATAACACAGAACATTTACATGGAATTGAATATTGCATGTACAAAATTGGATTTTTAAAATTTGTGTTAAGTTGTAGCTAATATAGCCCTAAATATTACTTTTAAAAATGAAAGAATCCACTACTCACAAAGCTTATAAATTTAAAAAATTTTAACACATGAAGCATTAAAAATAAAAATGATTTGAATATGACTTCAGAATTCTCAAATTTCAGCATGAGAATACCATGTTACATAACATACCCACCATTTTAGGGATTTCTTTGGCTATTTTCTTAAAAGATTGCCTTTTCACTGCAATATGAAAACCGTTTCTTAGTTGAGGGGAAAAAAAAATCACAGAAACTCTCAACTTTTCTCTTTATAGTCAGAAGCCCATTGTCTTCGTGATATTAAAGCTTCATTTACAAAAGAACACAGAAAGAATGAACTATAACATTCTTCACATAGGAAAAATCATTTAAATTTTCAATCAAGTGAAGTAATTTTTCATTTTCATCACCTTAACATAGATGAGAGTTTGGTATAACTCTCTGGTCACATATAAACTAGGAAATGTGATATAATTGGTCACATATAAACTATGACATATGCTTGTCAATGTAAGTGTGATTAGTAATCCATCATGTTAATTCCAACCTGAGCACAAGGTGTGACTCATTGAACTTCAAAGACATTCTGAAGCACTTTTCCTGAGTTGGTGTCAACTAATAATCAGATGAAAATTACCAATAATACAGTGTAAAACAAGCATTTTATAAATTTATTTTATAAATTTATTTCAACTGATCATTTCAAGTATGTTTCTTTTTTTTCCAGCAACAGTCCTGAAAGTGTTCATCATGGGAATGATGATCAGGTCTCTAAATGGTTACATTCATGCACCTTGATCATCTACTAACACCTGTTGCATTTGACCTTATCATAAATCCTCCTAAGTGATGACACTCAGCTGAGCTCTTTACAGCAAAATCAAACTGGCTAGTAGAGTGACAAAAACAGGAAATCATTATTAGAAAATATCCAAGTAGATACAAACAGCTTTCCTAAGTGTATAAAGAAAGCTTGTCTCCTCAGCCATGTTTGTAGCAGCTTTATTTGTAATAGCCAGAACCTGGAAACAACTCAGATATCCATCAACGGAGGAATGGATACAGAAATTGTGGTATTTTTACACAATGGAATACTACTCAGCAATTAAAAATGAGGAAATCATGAAATTTGCAGGTAAATGGTGGGATCTAGAAAAGATGCAAGTATTTGCTTGCATAAAGTCATTAACTAACTCAAATCACATGGTCAAGACTAGAGACAGTATGTAATGGCACCAGACAAAAATTTAGACTCAAAGAGACATGAGCACCATAAATTAAAAAGTGAAGTTAGTAGCTTCCTAAGGAAAAAACAATAAAAGGACTACCAACCCTTACAGTAGGATAGATACTATTTAACTTTTGCCCATGTTTCTTCATTACTTTATTACTGAAGTAAATGTCTCATGGCTGAGCTAACTACCTTTATGCTATGATAATGCTATTCATTTCCTAATAATATTTTGTGACAAAGGTGTTAGTCCTGGCTTTTATATAATCCCATGAGTTATTGTATGTTCCACAAAACTAATTACTATGAGAAAATCACAAACATTGCACAGATGGAGCTGTTTCATTTCAGGGTGTGGATGAGACCAGTTCTTCAAGATACAAAGTGTACATTTATAAGTTTAATTTCAATATTGTTTGGCAAAGAAATGACTATTCTAATTTTAGGCTTCTCTTCAGTTCCACTACTGTAGTTTGCTAAATTCTATAAGAGAACATTCATTGTGTGATTTTTTCCACATTCCTGGTTGGTTCAAACTTGTTTATAACCTGATTTTTACCTCCACTGGGTTTGAAAGTCTTAGGTATTTATTTTCAAGTGAATCTAGTTTTAGTTTCTATACATTTAATTATGTTCTTTCTCAAGCACTTACAATTGACCTTCTTTCTTCAGATAATTCCTAAAGAGCCAAGGGACTTTCTCTGGCATGAATTCAGTAGCAGGATCTCTGATCACCACCCCCTGGGGAAAGGTGCAGCCTTGCCAGGCCTCAGAGGAAGACAATGCAGTCAGTCCTGATGAGACCTGATAAGCTAGGATTAAATAGAAGGAGAGGAGGACCCCCTCTATCAGTGAAGTAGGGGAGGGGCATAGAGGGAGAAGAGGGATTGAGAAGAGATGAAGGAGGGGGTCACAGCTGGGATACAAACTGAATAACTTGTAATAAATGATAATACTAAAAATAGAAAAAATAAAGCCCAAATTATAATCCAAAAGCATTTGATGCCTATCATTTCTCTCTCTAAATCATCTGTATAAGACTGCATTTCTGAAACAATTTTTACAGTGTCATGGTAATAGAATAATAGATTTTGTATGGGATTTTTCTAGTCAAATATACAACTGTGGTACAGTCAGCATTAAAAATGATCATGAAATGAATATTATGAACATAACAGTAACTGGGAAATACAAAAGACAGTTTAGTAAATTAATAAAGGTCGATTGGTACTACCTCCATATTTTTCAGGGTATATTTGATCAGATCTGACATATTGTATCATGCTCCTAAAAAGATTACTTAAGACCTGAAAAAGAAATTTTAAATATATCATGAGTCTCAGTCATGAAAAAAATGCATAGCATGATGAAAACCATTTTAATGTAATCATGTGGATTAATATGTCTCACTTTATGAATGGATTAATATTGAGGTAAAGTGAGCTTCTTGAGAAATTCTTTGTGATCAGTGAGATTAGAAGTTAACAATAAAAGTTAGAATGTGAAAATCATAAGTTGCAGTAATGTTTCAATGATGAATAAAAGCAAAAGTACACTTACGATCATTAATCATTATGTTTAGGAAGTCTATGTGGTAGGTACTTCAAAATGATTTTAAATCCAGGTTTACCTTGGTACTTACAGTCACTTAACACTCTTAAACAAAGGACCATTTAACTAGCTTTGATTTCCATCAGACTGAGTTTGAATAGCTTGTCTTTAACTATCAATTTGACTGACCACTTATCAAGATCTATTCTTTCTATCTTGCATAGTACCAGTGTATTCAACTTCCTTATTATTCAGTCAAAGGAAAAGAGGACAGATGTATTATCAATGCTACACATAGGGATGATTTTTTGTTGCTGTTGTTGCCACCCTTAAGTGGCAACTGTGCTTTCATCCAGTAGAAATATTAATAGCTCCCTTGGGTAATACAATAAAGCTTTGTCAGCTATGACAGAAATTCCCAGCAAAAAAGAAAAAAGCAGTTTTAGTTTAAGAAGATATACATTCTAGTCTGTCTTTTGAAAATGTCATTTATTGTGGATGCTGATGTATTCAGAAAAGATGAAACTGAACTCCTTTGAAGTTGCTTTCAAGAAAGTTAGATGAATTAACAGTTTTGTTTTTCACCTGAGCTGTAGATCTTTTGGGAAAAATGAAGCAATCCCTCCCTCATCCCTGGTGGCAACTTTCAGATCTGTGAGGAACTTACCACATACTCCAAACAGTGGAGAAGCCACGTATCATTCTATCCCACATACTCATAATTATAGTGTGTGTATATGTATATGTATATATACATATGTGTGTGTTTGTGTGTGTATTTGTTGTGTCATCTTAGTATCTTGAGTAACATTTGAGGACCACAGAAGAATAATTAAAAAGTAAATAGTGCCCTTTAATTTTCAGAAATCATTACTGGTTTTAGCAAATCATTTCCTCAAATAAATAAACTTTATATCTTCATATTTAAACTACTTTTAGAATGCCCTAATCACATGCTCAGGTCTATAAGAAAGTAATGCAATAGTAAGCATTTTGAAAGAGAAGTAAAATATTTTCAGCACTTCTGATTTATATCATGTCCCTTGCTTTTTTCCCTTGCTATTTTTCTTTTTTATTTTTATTTATTTATTTATTAGTTATATTTTATTAACTCTGTATACCAGCTCTATCCTGCTCCCTCAAGCTATTTTTCTTGAATAACTTATTTCCATTGTTCCAAAACATATTCTATAGCCATTCTTAGAGTAATAAGTAATTATTTTTCTCAGTGAAGACAGAACAAAAAATCACTATGCTACATTTACTTGTGTAGTATTTTAAATATAAAGCAGAGGATGCATTATAATTCTGCACACATAACAATATTTTCAAGTGTGATGGGCATAATACATTTTTCATATGATTTAATTTTATGATGTTGTTTAATACAATTGATAGAGTGGTCTAATGTTATAAGTAGCAAAAGTAAAAATTTCTACTTTATATGTAATATGAGTTTGTTTTAAATCCATGTGATCATCTTAATATCCATGAAAAATCTAGAAACCACAAATGAGAGAAAACGTAACTATTTGTCTTTATGAGTCTGGCTTAATTCACTTAATATGATGATCTTCAGTTGTAGATATTGGTCACACAATGTCAGGTGTGTTTCTTTGAACTTGTGTCTACTTCTCTGTATACTCTGGCTCTGAACAGGTTTCTACCTCAGTAAATAATGTGCACAGCTCTGAGTCAAAATTACTTTCCCATGGTCTGAGGTATCATGTTTGCAGGTTCAGCATATAATTCTGGTGACAGTTACCTTGAGATTTCTGACAATGTGGTTCATGAAAGGAAAGACTTAGTAGTGATTTTTCTAAAAAGTCTGTATTTGTATATTCTTCCTGATCTTTAAAATTATTGTTCATTTTCTTCAGTGTAACTTGTGGGCAAGAATAACATTGGTTCAATTACAAAAGACAGAAAGAAAAAAAATGCAGCTATTGCCCTCCCATTTTAGGGTACATTCTTCACCAAATGTTGAAACTGGTAATTTTTTGTTTGTTTATAAAAACATATTACATTTTTGTATATACACTCGTGTGTGTGTGTGTGTGTGTGTACGTGCAAGTATGTATATTTTGCATGTTTGGAGGCACATGTTTGTGGGTGCATATGTGAAGAGGCCATAAATTTATTGCTCTCCATTTTATTTATTCAAGCACCGTTTCTCAGTGAATCTCAAGCTCGGCAATCCTGACTAGTCTACTGAACCAGCTTGCCTTCTAGAACCTCCTTTCTGCCTCCTGAGTGCATAACAGGCAGGTGCCACGGTTACCTGAATTTTACATGGGTTCTGGGTATTTTCGCCATGTTCCTCAAGCTTACACTGCAAATGATTTATCTAATGAGCCATCTCCCTACCTCTAAGAACTTCTAAGATAAAAACCTGTAGATGTAAGTCATCTTACCATTGTTATTTCTTTATACACTTACATATTTGTATGTATATGTATCTCACTTTCTGGATAACTAATATGAAAATTAATGTATATTACTGACACATGTTCACACATAATTGTGTGAAAATGACTAAGGGTGTTGTGACAGAAGTTTTAGCTTCATAAAAGGATCTTTTAGAGTGCTAAAGATTGGTAT
Organism: Meriones unguiculatus; assembly: GCF_030254825.1. Taxonomy (NCBI): domain Eukaryota; kingdom Metazoa; phylum Chordata; class Mammalia; order Rodentia; family Muridae; genus Meriones; species Meriones unguiculatus. The sequence continues at coordinate 48,562,331 of NC_083369.1, read as the reverse complement.
AACACTTTAATCCTTAGGTCACAATACCTTAGGGACATTTGGGGTGAGAGTTCTTGTACAAGAGAAAACAAGTGCTAAACTTTTTCTGATAACCTCTTGTTGGGGTATCCAGTTTTTACCTTGAATTTAGAAAAAGAAAAATCTTTGAGGCAATCCAAACCATTTGTTCTTCCTAAAAAGACTTTCTTTAAATTTACTTAAACTGCTAATTTGTAATATAGAAGAATTTTGGTGATAAGTGTCTGTATTTTTTTATGTATTCTTCTTTTCTAATAATCAAACAAAAACCAAGGCAGTAATTTATTTAAAAAAAAATACCTGTTATAATACATAGAATTTCACTAATAAGGATTTGCATCAATGTTTATTATTTAACCTATGAATATATAACCAGTTTCAAATCTTCAAATAAGAAAAATCTTTCATTAGAATGCTACTGGAATTTTCTAAATAGTCTTTTAGGCTTTAAATACTTGATCCCCAGGTCAACCGTTGGTGAAATCTATAGTAAAAATTAAGATGAGTGGCCCTGTTGGAGGGGAGCTTACACATTTCAAAAGCCCATACCATTCCTGCTTAGGAGTCAAGATGTAAGCTCTCAGATAGTTCTTTAGCACCTTATCTATCTGACCAGCCACAATACTTTTTGCCACAATGGTCATGGACTTTACCCACCTGTGAGTCCTAAGTTAAATATATCTTTTTATAAGTTGCATTGGTCATAGTGTTTTTTTTCTTTTCTATTCTACATACATTTTCATCTATTGAAACAAAATCAAATTTGCATATTAAAGAAATTAATTTGCTTGTTGATAGCTACATACAAAGAATTGTTGATATTTTTCAGTTGAATGGCATTTATACTATCCAATGGCAAGAACATTGCCTTTAGGAATATGCAGCACAAAATATCAGAAATGTACTTAATACCATTTCAGACATTAGAAATCCTTCCCTAATCCCAAGTCAAAATTAACTTTGTGATTTTTTCATGAAACTCAAGTTAGTACCTTCAATATCAACCTATAAATCAGACATACCAACAAATTGCAATCATAAAATATATTAATTTTTACTCATATCCTGAAGAATGATTATAGAAAATATTGTATTTGTTTTCTATAATCGCACTGCTGCTTCTTAATGAGTATAAAACCTTTTAAGTATATATATATATGATTCACAACATACAATGTCTCATATGAGCTGAACAGCCAGAATTTGTAGATAGTGTGTGTCCTGAGAAAAATTGTAATGAAAACTGCATATGGTGTGTATTGAAATCCTATAAGTACACACCATGTATCATGGGTCATGGTGTTTTATCACAGCTATAGAAAAGAAACTAAGAAGTAATTCTTTTTACTTTCAGAAAAGAAAAAAAAAGTAAAATGTAATCTTAAGTTCTTGGCAGGAATTAAATTATGGAACATTATCACATGCATAAAAATCAAGAAAAAAAAACAGAAAGTAAAATTTTGAGAGTGGCATTTGCCTCAAATGAGAACATGTGTTTTTCCTGATAATTTCGTTGCACAAGGGAAACTGGATTGAGGAGGGGATGGGATAAAAATTGACCTTAAGCAAATGATAAACTCAAATAAGGTGCATTTAGAGAAAAATCACCAACCCACCCATAAAATCCTCAATCCAATATGTACTACCTACAAGATCTGCAGGGACAAAAAGAGAACCGGTAGAGGAGTGATTGTGGGAATGTCTTATCAATGCCAAGCCCAGCTCTAACACCCACCCCATGGAAGAGAGCCAACCCCTATCACTATTAATGATACTCTGATTTTCTCGCAGAGAGGAGCCTACCTGAGTTGCCCTCATAGAGGTTTCACCCAGCAATGGCTCGAAACAATACTGAGATTCAAAGCCAAACAATGATTAAGCATAGCGAGTCTCCTACAAAAGAGGGGGGAAAATAAATGGACCTAGAGGTGACAAAAGCTTTACAAGAAGACCATCAGAGCCAATCAAACAGGGCCCAGGAGTCTTACACAACAAGGTCTTTTACTTGTAAGTAGCTGATGGGCATCATGTGCCTCATGTGGGCTGGCTAATTAGGAGAGTGGGGCATATCTATGACATGGACTATGTTGCCTTCTTTTTGATCACTTCCCCAGGCCACAGGAAGATAAATTCAATTCTAATGTGAATAGATGAGCTGGGGTGTCTGGGTAGGGGGGTAAATTAAATTAATTAATTAAAAAATGAAAAAAAAAGGACATCCCTGTAGCTCTTAAAGGTCAGATACATATTCCATCTTGTATTAGAGGAGACAAGATTTAATGTATTCCCATTAACTTTTACTTGATTGATAGGAATATTTTATGGCATTGAAATTTGGGTTAGAGAAACAGAAAAAAAGGAAGGAAAAATGTTGGAGGTAAAGGTATAAAAATGATGAAGCTTATTTCTCAAATTTTCACAGAGTTAACTAAACATGCATATCAACTATCATTTTATTTGGGTTGTGGGGAGCTTTATAGCCTTCTTAGTTACTGAAATCCTTTTGATGATTTAAAGTCTCCTGTTGGAGCCACCTTGATGTATAGTGATGACAATTATAAAAGGAAATGCCCTTTTGTCAAAAATTTTGTTCAACAAGCTTCAATTCATGATAGTTTTAATGTTATCAGATCTTTGTGACACTTGCTCTCCCTTTGCCAAATTTTAATTACATGAAGCTCTTCTCTGGAAAAGACAAGCATTTTTTTTTTTTTTTTGCATTTAGTATCAATAGTGATGTTGATTACCTAGGGACCAGGCTACATTTTGCAAACACATATCTTTGCAAGGTAAAAAAGCTAGTACAAAGTCATCAATAAAAACAGCATACAAAAGGAAAAACTGTCACTTAAAGGACAGTGTGGCATAAGCGTTAGTACTGGAATCCATATACCTCACTTCTTAATCTGAACTCAGTTAAACTCTTTTGAGGAGTAAGGGATAAAATCTGTTGTTGAATTTAATGTGACATATTTTGTCTTTGGGAGGAAAGAGGAGGGGAGAATGAAGCAGTCTTAGAACATTGCCACTGGCTGTGGAAATTCTGAAACCAAGACAGGATATAAGAGTAAATCTCAGCAACAAAATAGAAATGAAGGATATGGGTTAAAGTTTTAATGTAAGAAGTGATGAGTCTGAGTAGTCAAAGGTTCAGTTATATATTATAGTTTCTTTAGGTTTTGCTCAAAAGAAAACATGATTTTTAAAGTCATTTTAGCACGTACCTTTATTGTGCAACATATTTTTTTTCCTTCAGAAGGGTAATAAACTAGCAGATGGTAGGTTGTCTTTCTTAGAAAGAATGCCATTTAAAATAATGATTGCTTTGAAAGCAGGCAAAAGTTATAACAACTTCCAGGAAAACATTCTCTTCCAAGGAAGTCAGTAAATAGCACCAACATGTTAGCAAGGATGTAGACTAAGAGGAGTCCTCTACTATTAAAAGCAGAAAAAAATAATATCAAAGTGGGGAGCTCTGATATAGTATTTAAAATTATAGAAACTGAAGCTGCTTTTACTCTAAATTTTAGAAATTAGAAGAATTACAGAGCTACTACGATTATGTGTTTTAAAACAATAAAAGAAGCAGAAAGAGAACACCTAAATATCCATAGAAGTTAGGAGGGTAACAGGTATGTTTGAAACCACAGCTGCAACTCAGTGTATTGCCTTGACTTAAGGTAGTCAGAGTTAGAGGCTTTAGGAATTAGTATACTTACATATCAAATAAAATGAATCCACTGGCCACTACTTATCAAAGGGAGCTAGAGTCTCCTTGTTCTAGGATTTGGCAGATGAATAAGTAAGTAAACAAGTACTTGACTTATGAAAATGAGTATGAAAACTTTATCTGGGTATGAAAGTGCTCCTACACTCTAAGTTGGGAGAGTTTATATGGCACTCTATATCATAGACTGAAGAGTGATGGAGCAGGTGATATTAACCTAGAATTGTTGCTTCATCACAATATGGAATTTGGTAAGGAGCATTAGTAAAAACCGGAATCAAGGAATGTGTAAGGGAAATGTCACAAGACCTAGAATAGTATGTGGTGTTAAATGAGATTGGGTATACAAGCTGGAGAACTGTACATTATTGGATACAATGCTGCACAGTTACCCAAGTCTGGGCTGTTGAGATGGTTCAGCCTGACAATCTGGATTAGATCCTTAGGATTCAAAAGCTGAAAGGAAAGAACCAACTCCTAATAGTCATCCACTGACTTCCACATGTGTACCTTGGTATGGGCACCCTTCCCCCATGTGTGAATATACACAATACTCTCTCTCTCTCTCTCTCTCTCTCTCTCTCTCTCTCTCTCTCTCTCTCTCTCTCTCCATATGTTTTTCTCTCTTTCTCTTTCTGTATCTCTCTCACTCACACAAATAAATAGATAAATAAATTTAAAAGACAAATATTTTTAGTCAAGTCTAAATCTGGCATATTTGATAGGCAAGGGCTTTTGTCCTTACTTGCAATCCTTTATAAAATAAATGAAAAAGGCAGTATTTTATTTTATCTACTTTAGACTCCCTTTACTAATTATGCAAGAATCTACAGAATTGACATAGCTTGTTTAAGATCGCACAGGTATAAGAACTATGCAGTTCATTTAATATGCTTCATAACTGATTTTCAGTCCAATTTCTCTTTGAATAGCTTTGAATATTTTGTTTGGCATTAGTTGATCTTTTTTTAAAAACTCTTGGAATTACATAAAGCAGTATAACTTCTAAAGAGCTATATAAGTTTTTGCCAAGGAAACCAATAGGGCTTGATTTTCTGCACCATCCAGGTAGGAGAAAAATTCTTTCAGGAGAATTTAGCTGGCTTCTACTATTTTAGTTGCTCTGTATGAGTGATTTAAAATACTTGCTAAACTAACCATGGCATGTCAATTATAACAATCTTGGCTATGCTGATTTTTAGACAGTCATTCCTTTTTTATTTTAGTGCTAATGATAATCATGAATTGCCTCCACACCCCTCAGTTGTATCTAAACAAGTTTGACTTTGTTCAAAGAGAGAAGAGACAAATATCTATGAGCTATGATTTGAAAGCCAGTCTTTAATAGTCTGCTGTAGGTTTTATAATGTCATATGTTCACTATTGGTTATAGTTTATATCAGTAGAAAAATTACCATGCTTACCTCATTTAATACATTTTGTTCTGAATTTTACTTTTAGTATATCAATAAGGTTTTCCTTGACATTTATCTTTAAATGTGATTGACTTTTGCAAGATGTAAATTTTAAGTACTTTTCGGCATTGTCTTTTTGAAAGATATCACATAGTAAACCAGTAAACAGGTAGTACATTAATGGAGATCACTTGATCTAAATTACACAGTGTTGGTATGCTAATGATTTGTAATGGCTCAAGGGCTGGAGCTGTGGCTCAGCAGTTTTGAGAACGTGTTGCTCTTGCAGAAGTCCTGAGTTTTATTTCTAGCCCCCACGTGGTGTCTAACAACCATTTATAACTCCAGTGACAGGAGAGCCAGTGCCCGTGGGCACTGGTATAAATCAGGTATACACAGACATACATAAACTGAACACCCATACATAAAGTTAAAATTTTAAAAATTTGACTATCAATTTGTGGGTTTTATATGTCTGAGGTATGATAAGTCACCACTGATTCTCTTCTAAGGGTTTACTTGATACTAAATACTCATGAGAGATTCTTTTTTAATTTTAATTTTATTTTTATTACTTATAGTTTATTCACTTTGAATCCTAGCTGTAGCCCCCTTCCCCATCCCCTTCCAATCTTACCCTTTCCTCCTTTTCTTCTCCTATGCCTCTTCCCCAGTCTAATGATAGGGGATGTCCTCCTCCCCTTCCATCTGATACTAGTCTATCAGGTCTCATCAGGAGAGGCTGCATTGTCTTCCTCTGTGGACCGGTAAGGCTACTCCCCGCTCAGGTGGAGGTGATCAAAAGAGCCAGCCTACGAGTTCATGTCACAGACAGTCCCTGTTCCCTCTTAGACACTGAGCTGCCATGGGCTACATCTGTGCAGGGGTTCTAGGTTATCTCTATGCATGGTCCTTGATTGGAGTATCAGTCTCACAAACAACCCCTGTGCTCAGAATTTTTGGTTCCGTTGCTCTTCTTGTGGAGCTCTTGTCTTCTCCAGGTCTTTCTATCTCCCCCTTCTTTCATAAGATTAACTGCACTCTGCCCAAAGTTTGGCTAGAAATGTCAGCATATGTTTTGATACCCTGCTGGGTAGAGTCTTTCAGAGGCCCTCTGTGGTAGGCTCCTGTCCTGTTCCTTGTTTTCTCCCTGTTCTGATGTCCATTGCATTTGCTTTTCTGAATGAAGATTGAGCATCTTGCCCAGGATCCTCCTTCTTGATTAGCTTCCTTAGGTGTACAGATTTTAGAATAATTATCCTGTATTATATGAAAAACATATCTTCAGTGTTATGCAGGTATTCACTCACAATTGTAGAACTTGGGTTACTTCTTCCTTATTCACCTGTGATGCTTCAGTTCCTTAAGCTTACTCACATTCTTCTCATGAAGTTAATATTGCAATTAACAAGTGTATTAGTTATTATTATACTGCTTTGATGAGACACCATATCCAAAGCAACTTATAAAGTGATGCATTTATTTTGGGCCTTGTTCACAGCTTCAGAAGGTTAGTCCATGAACTTCATGAAGGAGAGTGTGGCAGCAGGCAAAGAGGCATGGTCCTGGAGTAGTAGCTGAGAACTTACATATTATCTATAATTTTCAGGCACAACATACACACAAAGAGAGAGACAGAGACAGAGAGATTGGGAGACCGGGAGACCAGGAGACTGGCTTGGGCTTTTTAAATCTCAAAAGCTACCTCTAGCGACACGTCTTCCAACAAGGCCACACCTCTTAATCCTTCTTAAACAGTCCACTAACTTGTAGACTAATGTTTAAATATATGAGCCTATGAGGGTCCACTTCATGAAAACCATAACCCCATAACTGGTAAGTTTCCAGGGTTTAACTTTCTCCCTTTTCTGTTTGTTTGCTTCTGTTAGAAAATTTAACATTCACCCTGATATCTTTTCTCTGCAAGCCTTCTATCCTCCTACTGCCTCCTTCAAGCACCCCTCCCACTGCTCTTCTCACATCAGATCTCTAACGTCATTTCCCTCAGCAATCCCTCTTCTACCCTGTTCCCTCTCTTTGAGCACTTCCTCTGTCTATTCTATTTCCCCTTCTCAGTGAGATTCGTGCATTCTCCCTTGGGCCTTCTTAGTTACTTAGCTTCTTTGGCTCTGTGAATTGTAGTATGGTTATCCTGTACTATATGGCTAATAATGTTTGTAAGTGAGTACATACCAAGTGTACCTTTCTGGGCCTGGGTTACCTTACTCAGGATGAGCTTTTTTAGTTCCATACATTTCCCTGCAAATTTCTTCATTTACTTGTTTTTTAATAGCTGAGCTGTGCTCCATTGTGTAAATGTACTACAGTTTTTCTTTTGGTCCTTGATTGGAGTATCAAGTATTTTATTTTTTGTTTTAATCCATTTATCAGTTGAGGGACATCTGGGATGTTTCCAGCTTCTGGCTATTACAAATAAAGCTGCTATGAACATAGTTGTGCAAATGTTCTTGTTGTATGATAGAGTACTTTTGGGTATATGACCAGCAGTGGTATAGCTGGGTCTTTCCTGAAAAAGAACCAGATTAATTTCCTAGTGTTGTACAAATTTACATTCCTACCAGCACTGGAGGAGTGTTCGTGTTTTCTTTTCTTCACATCCTCTCCAGCATGTGCTGTCACTTAAATTTTGATCTTAGACATTCTTATGGGCATAAGATATAATTTCAGAATCCTTTTGTTTTGCAATTCTCTTATGACTAATGATGTTGAATATTTCCTTAATTGTTTCTCAGACATTCAAGATTCCTCTGCTAAGAATTCTCTGTTTAACTCTATATCCCAAATTTAATTGGATTATTTGGTTTGTTGGTGTTTAATTTCTTGAGTTCTTTATATGTTTTGTATATTAGACCTTTATCAGATATAGGGTTGGTGAAGATCTTTTCCCAATCTGCTGGCTGCTGTTTGATTCTGTTAACAGTGTCTTTTGCCTTACAGAAGTTTTTTGTTTTGTTTTGTTTCAAGATGTGCAAGAATAAAGATAGATCAGAGATTGGGGGAATGTCCAATCAGTGCCTGATCATCATGGGAAAAAGCCAACTCCTGACACTATTAATGACACTCTGCTATGCTTTCAGATGGGAGGTTAATATAGTTGTTTTCTGAGAGGGCCCACCAAGCTGAGTCTCAGTGTCAAACATTGGGTGGAATTCAAGGAGCCTTGTGGAAGAGTGGGAAGAAGGATAGAAAGCCCCAGGGGAATAAGAACTGGATTTGAAGACCAACAGAGCCAACTAACCAGGGTCCAGAGAGACTTACAGAGACTGAAGCATCAACCAAGGACTATGTATCAACTGGACCTATGCCCCCAAAACATATGTGCCTGATGGTCAGCTTGGTCTTCATGTGGGTTCCCTAATAAGGGGAATTGGGGTTGTCTCAGAAAAGCATTCTCTTGCATGCTTTTTGGGTCACTTCTCCTTGGCAGGGCTACCTTACCAGGCCAAGGTGATAGAGCAAATACTCAGCCCTGACAGGACTTGATGTGCTGGGATGGATGGGTGGGTAGGGGTTCCTTTTTCAGAGTGTGAGGGAGGGGAAATCCTTGAAATAAGAAGGAAGGTTGGGACTGGAAGGAGAATAGGGATGGGACTCCGACTGGGATACAGAGTGAACTAATTAATTAATCATTAAATTTATTTACTAATTAATCAGTAAATAAATTTAATGATTAATTGGTAAATAATTAATTAGTAATTAATGATTAATTAGTGATTGATTAGTAAATAAATTATTAAAAATAACAAAAAGGAAAAATTTTCACCACTCAAGAATTTATATTAGAATCAGCCCACTCAGATAACTTTAGCCATAAAAACTTAAAACTCAAAGAGAAAAAAAAAGAACCTGAAATTTCAAAAACTAAACTCCATGTTTTTACACTTAGAGAAGAGAAAAATACATTGAAGTAAAAAAAGAAGATGCATTTTAGCAGGATTAAGTTTTAAATACAAATTATCTAGCTTTCTAATTATTTTTTGAACTCCCCAGAGGAAAATATCTTCTAAGTATAGATGTGCATAATATCCAGTATAGGGGATTTGTTATGAGACTTAAATTTCCGTTCATTTTTAAAAAGTGGTTCATTTTTATTCCTTTTTCCTATCTAAAACCTTAGCGCTGACAATAAGAGGTAGAATAGAAGGTTATATATAAATTATGTATTTTTGTAACAGAAAAAAAATAGAGGTATAATGCAATGTTTGGTATTTTGTGCATTTTAGGCTAGCACTCTAATATTAAGCTACCATCCCACCCCAGTACAAATTATTAATGATGTTCTTTCTTTATGTCATATTCAAAGTAACCTTAACATGTATGATCCATGGATGACAGCAAAGACCCCAAAGCAACTTTTATACAGTAAGTTTAGGAAGGGTAGTTATATTACAATTACTGAAAAAAAAAATGTTGAACATCACTTCAAACTCTGAAGGCCACTGGGGAATCAGCACCAGACTTATTGGCATAATATAATAATCAGCAATGGAAAAGTCACTTTAAAAAGAGAACCAAGGTCAGTGAGATAGTTAAATTGGTAAAAATCACTTGAATCTAAGCCTGAAATGCAGTCTGAGTTTGACTCTTGTAAATCATATGGTGAAAGGAAAGAACTGACTCTGCGAAATTGTCCTCTGACTTCTACCTGGCAGTCATGACATGGTGCTACCCCACCCCTACCACTCGCCCAACATAAACATACATACACAAATAAATAGAAAACAAAAGAAATAAATAACTCAGACCAAGATCCTGAATATTTAAACTGAAATTAGAAACTAGAATTAAATGAAAACATACCTTTTCCAAAATGAACCGGTTACATTGTATGTGACTCTTTAGTCCTTTAATTTATACGATTATCTCTGAATTATAATAGTTAATAGAAATAGTCAAAGAAAACAGAAGAATTGGTAAAGTGGAAATGTGTTATATAAACCAAGATGGATTTTGAAGCTTTTCTATGACTTTGGTATGTTCAATTCTATCATTTTCCCAGAGATGATACAATCAATAAATGTAGCTTCCTTTACAAAGGATGATGAAAGGGCCAGTCCAGTTTACGGTGAATAAAGTGTTTAGTAACAGCCTATAACCAAGAATGAAATTTCTGACTTTTATATTTCTGGTTTGGGTTTTTACTTGCCTCTTCCCTCCAAGCAACATCCTTTTAGTGAATGCTGAGGTGTTTGTTTTCACTACTGTTCCCCTCCCCCATGAAGTTTCATTATCAATATATATGAAAAATCTGAAAGCCAGAAGAAGAAAACAGGAAACAACCTCAGAACCTGCCACAGAGGGCCTCTGAAAGCCTCTGCCATGCAGACTGTCAAAGCAGATGCTGAGCCTGATGGCCAACTGATGGGCAGAATGAATGGAATTTTATGTAAAAAGTGGAAAATAGTAAGAGCTGGAGAGGATAGGAACTCCACAAGGAGAGCAACAGAACAAGAAAATTTGAACACAGGGAACTTCCCAGAGACTCATACTCCAACCAAGGAGTATTCATGGAGATAACCTAGAACCCTGCCAATGCAGCCACTTCTGATGAGAACTGATAAACTAAGATCAGAAAGAAGGAGAGAAGGACCTCCCCTATCAGTGGACTTGGGGAGGGGCATGCATTCAGAAAGGGGGGAGGGGGGACCAGGAGGGGAGAAGGGAGGGACTTATGGGGGGATACAAAATGAATAAAGTGTAATTAATAAAAGTTAAATAAAAAATTTAAAAAAAATTAGAAGTAGCAGTAATTATTAAGAAGATATCTTTTTGTGAAGAAAAGCAGAAATACACATTTGGACTATGACCTTCAGATTTTTAAACTTTTCTTTGCTGCCTTCCTTATTGTTTTTGCCATTTAAATGAGGAAAGGGGATTGAAATTAATACAAAATGCTTTACTACATATGCATACTGAAGGGTGTTTTATGACTTTCTTGACTGGCACTAAACCACATTTCACCGAACTTGTTTTATAAGTCACAATGCCTTTTGAAAGATGAGATACCAATTCGTTCTGCTGAATGTAATTGGTTCTATAGATGATAAATATAACACAGGAAAGAGCACTTTCTCTAACTATAAAACTATTCTTGCCTTGTTTTAAGAGAATTAAGGAATAAATAAATCATGAAAACATAAAACCAAGAGTATATATGTTTGTATTCTGTGAGAGCAATCAAATGCAGCCAGCATCAGCTCTAATACTGAAGTAGCAAACAATTTACTTGCTACCTATTTTTCCTATGAGATTGATATAAATTCCTAAAATGTGCTCCTACTTTTATGTGCTTCATTTCTTCTTACTTCCTCTTTGGCTATATTATTTTTGCTTGGAGTTCACCATGATTACCTAGCTATATGTGCTTACTTCATGGATGAAGAATATCTGTATGTTCCTTAAGAGGTCCAAATATCAGTTGATCACTGTGGGAAAAAAAAGCCACCCAATGTTATCTATGTAATCACACTGTTTTTAAGGAAATCTCCTCCATCTTTTTCCAGAAACACAAGTTTTGTTAGGATTTTATAATGCCCTCAGTGAATCCTCATGCTCTAAATTTCACAGGGGGAATATACCTTAGTTGTAATTAATGGCATTTGGGACCATTTCACTACATACGTTGGACTTCATGTTTTATTCTGCCAGAATTAAGAGGAAGGTACCCTAAATACCTATCATAAATCAAACCTAAGCAGCACACATTCTAGGATCAGGCAAGTAGAATTCATTACAAATGTTCATTTTCCCCTTGACTACTCATTGGGTGTACAATGTTTCTATTGTTCATTGTGTTTAAGCCTTAATGATATGCTTCAGACCTGATGTAAAGGCTACTTGCTTGTAATTTCAGCATGTTATCTGCTTTTGATAGAAGTATAGATCTTTGTTCATCTTCCTTTTAATCATTTAATGCCATGAAGATATGTTAAAACATTTTCATGCAACAATTTGTATCCTTGTTGTTGTGGTCAAGGCAGAACTCTATTCCAATTACTCCACTTGTGCTGCTTTAATAAAATATTATAAATAGAGTAACTTGTAGACAACAGAAATTTATTTCCTAGGATTCTGGAAATTAAGACAGATGTCTAGAATCAAGGATGCCTGTCTGATTAGGGTCTGATTATTTGTTTTTAGAATTTGGTGATTAATATTGACTGTTAGCTTGACATTGTCTAGAACAGTGGTTCTCAAACTCTCTAATATTTCAACCCTTTATAATACAGTTCCTCCTGTTATGGTGACGTCCAAATCATAAAATTATTTTTATTGATACTTCATAATTGTAAATTTATACTGTTAGCAACCTACAGGTTGAAAACTGCTGGTCTAGAATCACCAAACAGATAAGCCTCTGGGAATGCCAGTGAGGGATCATCTGATTAACTGAAGTGAAAAATCCACCTTTGCTCAACAGCACCATTCTCTGGGCTATGGACTGTTCTGAATAAAAGGAGAAAAAGCAGCTTTTGTTTATTTGCTTCTTTTTGTATTTTTGAGACAAGGTTTTTCCGCATAGCCCTGGCTGTCCTGGAACTCACTCTGTAGACCAGCCTGGTCTACCTACAGATAACTGTCTACCTCTGCCTCCCAAGTGCTGGGATTAAAGTCCTGCACCACCATACCCAGATATTCATTAGTGTATGCAATGTGAACAGCCACCTCAAGATCTTATTGCTGAGAATACCCTGAAGTAATGGAATGAACCATAGGATCGTGAGAAAGAAAAAAAAAAAAGCTTCCTCCCTTAGGTTGCTTTTGTAAAGATATGTTAGCACAGCACCAGGGAAAGTAAATGATATATAGATAATAAAGTCTTCCTGTGTCCTCATATGATATGAGAGACAATAATTTCTCTTGAGAGTCTTTTATGAGGTCATTACTCCCATTTCTTAGAGTTATGTCTTTAAGGACTAGGCATTTCTCAAGAGTCTCACTCTCTAATACTATTTCCTATTGGTCAGAATTTCAACATGGAAAACTAAATATTCAGACTATCACAAACTCAGAAGACAAAATTCCATAATGAAGTTTTTTGTTTCTTTTCTTTTGTTTTGTTCTGCTTTTTTTAAAAAAAATATTTATTATTTATTACAATTTATTCACTTTATATCCTAGCTGTAGCCCCCTCCCTTGTTTCCTCCTAGTCCTACCTTCTTTCTCATTTCTCCCTCAATGGCTCTCCCCTACTCCTCTAATAGAGGAAGTACTCCTCCCTTTCTATCTGACCCTAACCTATAGGGTCTCATCATGACTGGCTGCATTACCTTCGTCTTTGCCTGGCAAGGCTACATCCCCAGGGGGAGATGATAGAACCAGTCACTGAGTTCATGTCAGAGATAGGTCCTTGCTTCCCTTACTAGGGAACCCAGTTGGAGACTGAGCTGTCTATAGCCTACAGCTGAGCAGAGGGTCTAGCTCCTCTCCTTTCATGGCATGGTCCTTGGTTGGGGTATGGTTCTCCGACAGGTCCCCTGGGCCCAGGATTTTTGGCTCTGTTGGTCTCCTTCTGGAGCTCCTACCCCTCCGGGTCTTTCTATCTTCCCATTTTTCATAAGATTACCTGCACTCTGTGCAATGTTTGACTATGAATCTCAGCATCTGCTTCCATAACCTGATCAGTAAGTACAGTTTTTCAGTGTCCCTCTGTAGTAGGTTCCTGTCCTGTTCCCAGTCTCTCCCTCTTCTGATATCTATCCTGTTTGCTTCTTATGCAGTAATTTTGAGGCCTATTCCTGTTAAAATTAGTATGCAGTCAGGATTGAGATACACATCCCAAAGCAGCAGGTTCTCAAACTCTGGGTTGTGACCCCTCTGCTTATAAATAAGCCTTTCACAGGAGTTGCTTAACAACATTTTTAGTGAAAATCTTATTATACTTCTTATTATCAATATTTCTCTTTAACCTTGGCAGTTTATTTGAGGTGAAAATTGTCCTAATTTTATGCAAAACAATTATATAAACATAAATATTTAAATTATGATTCATAACTGTGCCAAACTTACAGTTATGAAGTAGCAACAATAATAGGGTGAGATCCAAGATGGCAGCTATAGTGTGCACCATATCTGAGGGGCACAGGATCTGAAACTCCGAAATTGGTGAGTGGAGGTACAACTGAAGCAGAACATCAACATTGAGGCATCCTGGGCAAGAGGGGACAACCCATGAGCTGAGATCAGACCACCTGTGGACATATCTGGGGACTGAGAGTGGCGAATATTCAACCTCCTTGCACTTCCCCTTGACCCAAGAACTGGCCTCTCTCCTTCGTGGCCCACAGTAGCCTCTGCTTCAAGCACAGACCACCCTCCTCCATAACTGAGACAGCAGAGGCTAGCCTCCCAGTTCCTTGGCAACAGCTGGCAGTTGTTCAGGATCCCCAGGTATACAGGCAGCTGTACAGACTACCCTGGGCCTCCCAGCAGGAAACTGTGCCTGCTCCAGGTCTGCAGCAGTGGTATGGATTTCCCAGGGCTTCCCAGAGGGCAGCTGTACCAGCCTTCCAGATCAGCAGCAGCAGCTGCAGGGTGGTGGCTAGCCCTTACAGGAGCCTCTATACTCCAGGACTGAGACAACAGAAGTAGCTACCCCAAGTAAGGGTCTTGCTACCCAGTGGACAAACAGTGTACACCACTGAGCTGATGGATCTCCTACTCTCTCATTTTCCTCTGTGGCCCCAAATCTGAGCATAGAGAACAGGGGGGAAACCCTGTGGTTTCCGATTAGTCCTGTTAGTGAGTTCTCCTTCAAGTGAGTGCATGCAGAACCCCAGATTTAGGGTCCCTCTACTCTAGCAGCCAGACATTGGATACCTCACACCCACACACTTATTGTGGGCAACATAGGGATTCTTGGGACAGTGTTCTCAACATTGAATACCCTGTTCTGTGGATCTACCAGGTAGAGTCCAAGCAAACAATTCCTGGGGCCCAGACATGTCTGAAATACCAGGAGGACAGTACAAGCCTGTGGGCCACTGAGGTATTCAGGCTACCTGTGCATGCACATTGAGCCCTTGAACAGCATCAGAACCCACACCCTCTCTTGCGCTTAAGCCCCACATTCAAGGCATATACATTCTCTAGCACCCAGCCTTTCAAGGCACACTTCCACACACACACCCGTGCTTGTGCACCCTTGCCTGAGAACATCCTCCACTAGTTACAGCTGAAACACCAACATTCACTCTCAAACTAGTGGACCTCTCTCATCTTCCTAAAGAACAAGCCAGACACCAGAGAAAGACAGACCCAGTCAGAAATACAGAATCCAGGAACAAACAGCAAAGGTTTAGGATAAGCAGATGGCTAGAGGTCTGCATAGAAACAAATCCAACAAAAATCAGGACTTCATGGCCTCAACAGCAATCCCCCAAATCAATGGATATGATAATGCATAAGAAACACAGGAAAATTACCTCAATTCTAGACTTAGTCAGTTATTTTTTTAATTTTTATTATTAGTTACATTTTATTAACTCTGTATCCCAGCTGTATCCCACTCCCTCAATCCCTCCCCAACTCCACACTCCCTCCCTGGTCTCCTCCCTGCCCCTTTCCAAGTCCACTGATAGGGGAGGACCTCTTCCCCTTTCATCTGACCCTGTTTTATCAGGTATCATCAGGACTGGCTGCAAAGTCCTCCTCTGTGGCCTAGCAGGACTGCTCCTCCCTTGGGGGGGGGGAGGTCAAAGAGCCTGCCATTGAGTTCCTATCAGAAATAGTCCCTGTTCTCCTAAATGGGAAACCAATTGGTTACTGAGCTACCATCTGAGGAAAGATTCGGGTTATATCCATACCTAGTCCTTGGTGGAGTATCAGTCTCAGAAAAGACCCTTGTGTCCAGATATTTTTTATCCTTGTGGAGCTCCTATCCTTTCTATGTCATACTAACTCCCCCTTCTTTCATATGATTCCTTGCACTCTGACGAAGGTTTGGTTATGAGTCTTAGTATCTGCTTTGATACATTGATAGGTAGAGTCTTTCAGAGGCCCTCTGTGGTAGGCTCCTGTCCTGTTACTTGTTTTCTCCTGTGTCCAGTGCACATCCCATTTGTCTTTCTAAGTAAGGATTGATCATCTTACCCTGGGTCTTCTTTCTTGTTTATCTTCTGTAGGTGTATAGATATCATTATGTTTATTATATCTTATAGGTCTATATAAGTGAGTATTTACCATGTATATCTCCTTCTGGGATACCTCACTCAGAATGATCTTTTCTAGATCCCACCATTTGCCTGAAAATTTCATGACTTTCTCGTTTTTAATTACTGAGTAGTATTCCATTGTGTGAAAATACCACAATTTCTGTATCCATTCCTCCATTGATGGACATCTCAGTTGTTTCCAGGTTTTACAAATAAATCTGCTAGAAACATGCTTGAGCAAATGTCCTTACTGTGTACTTGAGCAAATTTTGGGTATATGCCTAGGAGTGGTATAGCCGGATCTTGAGGAAGCACTATTCCTAATTTTCTGAAAGCATCAGATTGACTTCCAAAGTGGTTGTACCAGTTGACATTCCCACCAGCAATGGAGAATGGTTTCCCTTTCTCCACACCCTCTCCCGCACGTGTTGTCATATGAGTTTTTTATTTTAGCCATTTTGATGGGTGTAAGGTGAAATCTCAGGGTCGTTTTGATTTGCATCTCCCTGATAGCTAAGAATGTTGAGCATCTCTTTAAGTGTTTCTCTGCCATTCTATATTCCTCTACAGAGAATTCTCTGTTTAGCTCTGTTCCCCATTTTTTAATTGGATTACTTGATTTTTTGCTTTTTAACTTCTTTAGTTCTTTATATATTCCAGATATCAGCCGTCTGTCA
This sequence comes from Meriones unguiculatus, assembly GCF_030254825.1. Lineage (NCBI taxonomy): Eukaryota > Metazoa > Chordata > Mammalia > Rodentia > Muridae > Meriones > Meriones unguiculatus. The sequence continues at coordinate 48,545,320 of NC_083369.1, read as the reverse complement.
GATATAGGTTTGATGAAGATCCTTTCCCAGTCTGTAGGTTGTTGTTTTGTTCTAACAACAGTGTCTTTTGCTTTATAGAAGCTTTTTAGTTTCATAAGGTCCCATTTATTGATTGTTGCTCTTAGAGCCTGTGCTGTTGGTGTTCTGTTCAGGAAGTTGTCTCCTGTGCCAATGAGTTCTAGGCTATTCCCCACTTTTTCTTCTAACTGATTTAGAGCATCTGGTTTTATATTGAGGTCTTTGATCCACTTGGACTTTAGTTTTGTGCAAGGTGATAAATGTGGATCTATTTTCATTTTTCTGCATGTAGACATCCAGTTGGACCAGCACCATTTGTTGAAGATGCTATCTTTTTTCCATTGAATGGTTTTGGCTTCTTTGTCAAAAATCGAGTATTCAAAAATCAAGTGGGTTTATTTCTGGGTCTTCTATTCAGTTCCATTGGTCCTCCTTTCTGTTTCTATGCCAATACCATGCAGTTTTTATTACTATTGCTCTGTAGTACAGCTTGAGATCGGGGGTGGAGATACCTCCAGATGATCTGTTGTTGTACAATATTGTTTTGGAAATTCTGGGTTTTTTGTTTCTCTCTATGAAGCTAATAATCTTTCTTTTAAGGTCTGTAAAGGACTGAGCTGGTATTTTTTTTTTATGGGAATTGCATTGAATCTGTAGATTGCTTTTGGCAGTATGGCCATTTTCACTCTGTTAATCCTACCAATCCATGAGCATGGGAGATATTTCCTTCTTCTGATATCTTCTTCAATTTCTTTCTTCAGAGACTTGAATTTTTTCTCAAACAGCTCTTTCACTTGCTTGGTTAGAGTCACACCAAGGTACTTTATGTTATTAGTGGATATTGTGAAGGGTGTTGTTTCCCTGATTTCTTTCTCGACCCTTTTGTCTTGGGTATACAGGAGGGCTTCTGATTTTTTTGAGTTGATTTTCTATCCTGCCACTTTGCTGAAGGTATTTATCAGATGAAGGAATTCTCTGGTTGAATTTCTGGGGTCGCTCATGTATACTATCATATGATCTGGGAATAGTGACACTTTGACCTCTTCCTTTCTGATTTGTATCTCCTTGATATCCGTTAGTTGTCTTATTGCTTTAGCTAAGATTTTAAGTACTATGTTGAAGAGATATGGAGAGAGCAGGCAGCCTTGTCTTGTCCCTGATTTCAGTACGATTGATTTAAGTTTCTTTCCATTGAGTTTGATATTGACCATCGTCTTGCTGTATATTTCCTTTACTATGTTTAGGTTTGTGCCTTGTATCCCTGATCTCTCCAAGATTTTAAACATGAATGGGTGTTGGACTTTTTCAAATGCTTTTTAGGCATCTAAGAAGATGATCATGTGGTTTTTCTTCTTCAGTTTGTTTATGTGGTGGATTACATTGATGGATTTCCATATGTTGCACCACCCTTGCATGCCTGGAATGAAGCCTACTTGGTCATGGTGGATGATATCTTTGATTTTTAATCAGTTATTAGAGGCACATAAATAGGAAATGAACAAAGCTCTCAAAGAAAAACAGGCAAATACAGCCAAACAAATAAGGGCATAGGAAGAGGCACAATTACTGGCATATAGAGAAGAAACAAACAAAAATAGAGAGGCTATCATGGAAAGAAGGGGATCCACATTCAAACAGATTAGCAGTCTTAACTATTTCTTTTTTATTTATTACAAATTATTCACTTTGTATCCCAACTGTAGCCCCCTCTCAATTCTGCGCTCACTCCCTCTTCTCCTTTCCTGCCCCTCCCCCAGTCCACTGAAAGAGGAGGTCCTTCTCCTCTTTCATTTGAGCCTAGCCTATCAGGTCTCATCAGGACTGTCTGCATTGCCTTCCTCTATGGCCTTTAAAGGCTGTGCCCCCTCAGGGGAAGGTGTTCAAAGAGCCAGCCAGTTAGTTCATGCCAAACAAGTCCCTGCTCCACTTAATAGGGACCCTACTTGGAGAATAAGTCTATGAGCTACATCTAAGCAGGGGTTTAGTTCCTTTCCATGCATGGTCCTTGGCTGGGTTTTAGTCTCTCCAAAACAGAGCCTTTTTTTGGCTCTTTTGGTCTCCTTTTGGAGCTTCTGTCCCCTGCAGTTCTTTCTAGCTCCTCCTTCTTTCATACAATTCCATGCACTCTACCAAAAGTTGGGTATGAGTCTCAGCCTCTGCTTCAATAACATGATCAGTAGTGTCTTTCAGAGACACTCTATTGTAGGCTCCTGCCCTGTTCCATGTCTTCTCCTGCTTCCAATGTCTATCACATTTGCACTTCTGAACATGATTGAGCATCTTCCCTAAGGTCTTCTTTAGGAGTATAGATTTTATTATGTTTATCCTATATCATATATCTAATATCCACTTATAAGTGAGTATATACCATGTGTGTCTGTCTGCTTCTGGGTTAACTCAATATTAATTTTTCTTAATCCAACCACTTGCCTGAAGATTTCATTATTTCCTTATATTTAATAGCTGAATAGTAATCCATTGTGTAAATGGACCACAATTTCTGTATCAGTTCCTCCACTGTGGGATGTATTTGTTATTTCCAAATTCTGCCTATTACAAACAGAGCTGCTATGAATATGGTTGAACAAATGTATTTATATACTTGAGCATATTTTGGATAGGCCTAGGAGTGGTATAGCTGGATCTTGAGAAAGCACTATTCCTAATTGTCTGAGAAAGCACCAGAATGATTTCCAGAGTGGTTGTACAAGTTTACATTCCCACCAGCAATGGAGAAGGGTTCCCCTTTCTCCACATCCTCACTGGCATGCATTGTCACTTGAATTTTTATCTTAGCCATTCTGGTCGGTGTGAGGTGAAACCTCAGGGTCGTATTGATTTGCGTGTCCCTGATGACTAACGATGCTGAGCATTTTTTAAGTGTTTCTCTGTCATTTTTATTCCTCTGTTGAGAATTGTCTATATAGCTTTGTACCCCATTTTTAATTGGATTACTTCCTTTGTTGATGTTTAACTTCTTGGGTTTTTATGTATTCTTGATATTCGCCTTCTGTCAGATGTAGGGTTTGTGAAGATCCTTTTCCAATCTTCAGCTGTCATTTTGTTCTGATGACAGTGTCCTTTGCTTTACAGAAGCTTTTCAGTTTCATGAGGTCTCATTTATTGATTGTTGGCCTTAAGGGCCTGTTCTATTGGTATTCTGTTCAAGAAGTTGTCTCCTGTGCCAATGAATTCCAGAATCTTTCCCACTTTTTCTTCTAAGAGGTTTAGTTTGTCTGGTTTTATGTCAAAGTCTTTGATCTACTTGGATGTTAGTTTTGTGCAAGGTGATAAATATGGATCTTTTTGCATTTTTCTACATGTAGAATCCAGTTAGACCAGCACCATTTGTTTAAGATGCTATCTTTTTTTCCATTGTATGGCTTTGCATTCTTTTTTAAAAAATCAAGTATTTGTCAATATGTGGGTTTATATCTGGGTTTCTTTTCAATTCCATTCATTCTCTAGACTGTTTCTCTGCCAGTACCGAGCAGTTTTAAATATAGTTGCTCTATAGTACGGCTGGAGACAGAATGGAGATACCCCAAGAAGATCTTTTATTGTAAAGGATTGTTTTAGAAATTCTGGATTTTTTTTATTTCCATATGAAATTGAGAATTGTTCTTACAAGTTCTGTAAGGAATTCTGTTGCTCTTTTGATGGGAATTGCATTGAATTTGTAAATTGCTTTTGGTAGGATGGCCATTTTCAATATATTAATCCTAGCTATCTGTGAGCATGGGAGGATCTTTCCATCTTCTGTTATCTTTTTCAATTTATTTCTTCAGAGACTTCGGTTTTTTTTGTTTTTTTTTTTTTTGTTTTTTTTTTTCATACAGGTCTTTCACTTGCTTGGTTAGAGTCACAGCAAGGTTTTTGTGGGGTTGTTTTCCTAATTTCTTTTTTAGCCCTTTTGTCGTTTGTATACAAGAGGGCCACTGATTTTTTTGAGTTAGATTTGTATCTTTTCACTTTGCTGAAGGTGTTTATCAGCTTAAGGATCTCTCTGGTAGAATTTTGGGGGTCACTCATGTATGCTATCATAAAATCTGCAAAAAGTGATATTTTGACATAGTCCTTTCCAAACTGAATCCAATTATCTCCTTTGCTGTAGCTAGGACTTCAAGTATTATGTTGAAGAGAAACGGAGAGCGTGAGCAGCCTTGCCTTGTTCCAGAATTCTGTGGCATTGATTTAAGTTTCTCTTTGTTTAGTTTGATGTTAGCTATAGGCTTTCTGTATATTGTCTTTTCGATGTTTAGGTATGTGCTCTGTATCTCTCCAAAACATTAAATATGAATGGGTGTTAGATTTTGTCAAATGCTTTTTGGCATCTTAGGAGATGATCATGTGGTTTTTTTTATTACGTTTATTTATTTGGTGGTTAATACTGATGGATATCCGTGTATTGAACTACCCCTGAGTGCCTGTAATGAAGTCTACTTGGTCATGGTGGATGATAACTTTTGTGTGTTCTTGGATTCGGGGTGTGAGTATTTTCTTGAGTAGTTTTGCATCAATGTTCATAAGAGAGATTGGTCTGAAGTTCTCTTTTGTGTTGTTGTTGGGTCTTTGTATGGTTTAGGAATCAAGGTGATTGTAGCCTCATAAAATGAGTTTGGTAATGTTCCTTTTGTTTCCATTTCATGAAATAGTTTGAAGAATATATTGGCTTTAGCTCTTCTTTGACAGTCTGGTAGAATTCTGTGCTGAAACCGTAAGTCCCAGGGCTTTTTTTGGCAGGGAGACTTTGATGACTGCTTTTATTTCCTTGGTGGGTACAGGTCTGTTTAGTCTGTTACCTGATATTGGTTTAGCTTTGGTAAATAGAACTATTACAAAAAATGTCCATTTCATTTAAATTTTCAAATTTTGTGGCATATAGGTTTTTGAAGTAAGGCCTAATGATTCTTTAAATTTCTTCAGTGTCTGTTTTAATATACCCTTTTTTTGTTTCTGATTTTGATTTCTTTCCTTTATTTAGTTTGGCTAAGGGTTTATCTATCTTGTGGATTTTCTCAAAGAACCAGCTCATATTTTCATTGATTCTTTGTTTTTCTTTTGTTTGTTTGTTTTTTATTTTTACATCAATTACACTTTATTCATTCTGCATCCCCCCATAAGCCCCTCCCTCCTCCCCTCCCAATCCCACACTCCCTCCTACCTCTGCTTGCATGCCACTCCCCAAGTCCACTAATAGGGGAGGTTCTCCTCTCTTTTCTGATCTTAGTCTGTCAGTTCACATCAAAAGTGGCTGCATTGTCCTCTACTATGGCCTGGTAAGGCTGCTCCCCCCCCAGAGGGAGGTGATCAAAGAGCAGGCCAATCAGATTATGTCAGAGGCAGTCCCTCTTCACATTACTATGTAACGCAATTGGACTCTGAACTGCCCTGGGCTACATCTGTGCAGGGGTTCTGGGTTATCTCCAGGAATAGTCCTTGGTTGGAGTATGAGTCTCTGGGAAGTTCCCTGTGTTGAAATTTTCTTGTTCTGTTGCTCTCCTTGTGGAGACCCTGTCCTCTCCAGCTCTTACTATTTCCCAGTTCTTACCTAAAATTCCGTTCACCTGCCCAACAGTTGCCCATCTGGCTCAGCATCTGCTTTGATAGTCTGAAGGGCAGAGGCTTTCAGAGGCCCTCTGTGGTAGGTTCCTAGGTTGTTTCCTGTTTTCTTCTTCTTCTGATGTCCATCCTCTTTGCCTTTCTGGATAGGGATTGGACATTTTAGTTAGGGTTCTCTCTATTGCTTAGTTTCTATAGATGCACAGGTTTTAGTGGGTTTGTCCTATGTTGTATGTCTATATGAGTGAGTATATACCATGTGTGTCTTTTTGCTTCTGGGACAACTCACTCAGGATGATCCTTTCCAGATCCCACCATTTACCTGCAAATTTCATGATTTCCTTATTTTTCATTGCTGAGTAATATTCCATTGTGTAGATGTACCAAAATTTCTGCATCCATTCTTCAGTTGAGGGGCATTTGGGTTGTTTCCAGCTTCTGGCTATTACAAATAAAGCTGCTACAAACATGGTTGAGTCAATGTCCTTTTTGTGTACTTGAACCTCTTTTGGATATATGCCTAGGAGTGGTATGGCTGGATCTTGGGGAAGCACTATTCCTAGTTGTCCAAGAAAGCACCAGATTGATTTCCAGAGTGGTTGTACAAGTTTACATTCCCACCAGCAGTGGAGAAGGGTTCCCCTTTCTCCACAACCTCTCCAGCATGTGTTGTCACTTGAGTTTTTGATCTGGGCCATTCTGATGGGTGTAAGGTGAAATCTCAGGTTTGTTTTGATTTGCATTTCCCTAATGGCTAGTGAGGTTTAGCATTTCTTTAAGTGCTTCTCTGCCATTCGGTATTCCTCTACAGAGAATTCTCTGTTTAGCTCTGTTCCCCATTTTTTAAGTGGATTACTTGGTTTGCTGCTTTTCAGCTTCTTTAGTTCTTTATATATACTGGATATGAGTCCTCTGTCAGATAAAGGGTTGGTGAAGATTCTTTCCCAATCTGTAGGTGGTCGCTTTGTTTTGATGATGGTGTCCTTTGCTTTACAGAAGCTTTTCAGTTTCATGAGGTCCCATTTATTGGTTGTTGCTCTTAGAGCCTGTGCTGTTGGTGTTCTGTTCAGGAAGTTTTCCCCTGTACCAATGAGTTCTAGGGTATTTCCCACTTTTTTTTCAAGCCGATTTAATGTGTCTGGTTTTATGTTGAGGTCTTTGATCCACTTGGACTTCAGTTTTGTGCAGGGTGACAAGTATGGATCTATTTTCATTTTTCTACATGTAGACATCCAGTTGGACCAGCACCATTTGTTGAAGATGCTATCTTTTTTCCATTGTATGGTTTTGGCGTCTTTGTCAAAGATCAGGTGTCCATAAGTGTGTGGGTTTATTTCTGGGTCCTCTGTTCGGTTCCATTGATCCACCATTCTGTTTCTATGCCAGTACCATGCAGTTTTTAAAACTGTTCCTCTATAGTACAACTTAAGATCAGGGATGGAGATACCTCCGGAAGATCTTTTATTGTAGAGGATTGTTTTAGCAATTCTGGGTTTCTTGTTATTCCATATGAAGTTGAGAATTTTTCTTTCCAGGTCTGTAAAGAATTGTGTTGGTAATTTGATGGGCATTGCATTGAATCTGTAGATTGCTTTTGGTAAGATGGCCATTTTTACTATGTTAATCTTGCCAACCCATGAGCATGGGAGATCTTTCCATCTTCTCATATCTTCTTCTAATTCTTTCTTCAGAGATTTGAAATTTTTTTCATACAAGTCTTTGACTTCCTTGGTTAGGGTTACTCCGAGGTACCTTATGTCATTTGTGGCTATTGTGAAGGGTGTTGTTTCCTTAATTTTTTTCTCAGCCCTTTTGTCTTTTGTATACAGGAGGGCTACTGATTTTTTTGAGTTAATTTTGTATCCTGCCACTTTGCTGAAGGTGTTTATCAGGTGTAGGAGTTCCCTGGTAGAGTTTTTGGGGTCACTCACGTATACTATCATATCATCTGCAAATAGTGATAATTTGACTTCTTCCTTTCCAATGTGTATCCCCTTGATCACCTTCAACTGTCTTATTGCTCTAGCAAGGACTTCCAGCACTATGTTGAAGAGATATGGAGAGAGTGGGCAGCCTTGTCTTGTCCCTGATTTCAGTGGGATTGCTTTAAGTTTCTCTCCGTTCAGTTTGATGTTGGCTATAGGCTTGCTGTATAGCCCCTTTACTATGTTTAGGTATGTGCCTTGTATCCCTGATCTCTCCAATACTTTGAACATGAATGGATGTTGGATTTTGTCAAATGCTTTTTCAGCATCTAGGGAGATTATCATGTGGTTTTTTTCTTTCAGTTTGTTAATATGGTGGATCACATTGATGGATTTCTGTATATTGAACCACCCCTGCATACCTGGGATGAAGCCTACTTGGTCATAGTGGATAATATCTTTGATGTGTTCTTGGATTCGGTTTGCAAGTATTTTATTAAGTATTTTTGCATCAATGTTCATAAGGGAGATTGGCCTGAAATTCTCTTTCTTTGTTGAGTCTTTGTGAGGTTTAGGTACCAAGGTGACTGTGGCTTCATAGAATGAATTTGGTAATATTCCTTCTGTTTCTATTTTGTGGAATAGTTTGAAGAGAATTGGTGTTAGCTCTTCTTTGAAGGTCTGGTAGAATTCTGCGCTGAAGCCATCTGGTCCTGGGCTCTTTTTGGATGGGAGACTTTTGATGACCGCTTCTATTTCTTTGGGGGATATAGGTCGATTTAGTTGATTTACCTGGTCCTGGTTCAGCTTTGGTAAGTCAAATCGATCAAGAAAATTGTCCATTTCATTTAGATTTTCAAATTTTGTGGCATATAGACTTTTGAAGTAAGTCCTAATGATTGTTTGGATTTCCTCAGTGTCTGTAGTTATATCCCCCTTTTCATTTCTGATTTTGTTGATTTGGGTGGTGTCTCTCTGCCTTTTAGTTAGCCTGGCTAAGGGTTTGTCAATCTTGTTGATTTTCTCAAAGAACCAGCTCTTGGTTTCATTGATTCTTGGAATTGTTTTATTTGTTTCCAATTGATTGATTTCAGCCCTGAGTTTGATTATTTCCAGCCGTCTACTCCTTCTTGGTGTGTCTGCTTCTTCTTTTTCTAGGGTTTTTAAGTGAGCCATTAGGGTGCTTGAATGAGCTGTCTCGAATTTCTTCTTGAAGGCACTTAGTGCTATGAACTTTCCTCTTAGCACTGCTTTCATTGTGTCCCACAAGTTCGGGTATGTTGTTTCTTCATTTTCATTGATTTCTAGAAAGACTTTAATTTCTTTCTTTATTTCTTCCCTGACCCAGCTGTCATTTAGTAACAAGTTGTTCAGTTTCCATGTGTGTGTAGGCTTTTTGTTATTTCTGTTATTGTTGAGGTCCAGCTTTATTCCATGGTGATCAGAAAAGATTCATGGGATTATTTCAATCTTCTTGTATCTGTTGAGGCTTGCTTTGTGACCCAATATGTGGTCTATTTTGGAGAAGGTTCCATGAGGTGCCGAGAAGAAGGTAAATTCTTTTGTGTTTGGGTGTAAAGTTCTGTAAATGTCTGTTAGGTCCATTTGATTCATGACCTCTGTCAGAGACATTGTTTCTTTGTTTAATTTCTGTTTGGTTGACCTGTCCTTTGTTGAGAGTGGGGTGTTGAAGTCTCCCACTATTAATGTGTGTGGATCTATATGTGCTTTAAATTTTAACAATGTTTCTTTCACAAATGTGGGTGCCCTTGTATTTGGGGCATAGATGTTCAGGATTGTGATGTCTTCCTGGTGGAATTTTCCCTTGATGAGTATGAAGTGTCCTTCCCCATCTCTTTTGATTAATTTTGGTTGAAAGTCTATTTTATCAGATATTAGAATGGCTACTCCTGCTTGCTTCTTGGGTCCGTTTGCTTGGAAAGTCGTCTTCCAACACTTTACCCTCAGGTAATGTCTATCTTTGTGTCTTAGGTGTTTTTCTTGTATGCAACAGATTGCTGGGTTTTGTTTACGTATCCATTCTGTTAATCTGTGTCTTTTTATTGGAGAGTTGAGTCCATTGATGTTGAGAGAGATTAATGACCAGTGGCTGTTAGATCTCTTGATTTTGATGTTGGCTCTGGTCATCAGGTTGTGTGCTTGGTTGCTTTTTGTTTTACTGAAGTGAGGTTATTTATTTCCTGTGTTTTCTTGAATGTAGCTAGCTTTCTTGGGTTGTATTTTCCCTTCCAGTGTCTTCTGTAATGCTGGATTTGTTTGTAGGTATTGTTGAAATTTGTTTTTGTCATTGAATATCTTGTTTTCTCCATCTATGAGGACTGAGAGTTTTGCTGGGTATAGTAGCCTGGGCTGACATCTGTGTTCTCTTAGGGTCTGCATGATATCTGTCCAGGCCCTTCTGGCTTTCATAGTCTCTGTTGAAAAGTCAGGTGTGATTCTAATGGGTTTGCCATTATATGTTACTTGGCCTTTTTCCCTTGCAGCTTTTAGTATTTTTTCTTTGTTCTGTATACTTACTGTTTTGATTATTATGTGGCGGGAGGATTTTCTTTTCTGGTCAAATTTGTTGGGTGTTCTGTAGGCCTCATGTATTCTAATTGGCCTCTCCTTTAGCTTGGGGAAATTTTCTTCAATGATTTTATTGAAAATATTTTCTGGGCCTTGGAGAAGGGAGTCTTCTTTTTCCTCTATACCTATTATTCTTAGGTTTTGTCTTTTCATATTGTCTTGCATTTCTTGGATAGTCTGTGTCAGGTATTTTTCGGATTTAACATTTTCTTTGACAGATACATCGATTTCTTCCATTGTATCTTCTACACCTGAGATTCTTTCTTCCATCTCTTGTAGTCTGTTGGTTATGCTTACCTCTGTAGTTCCTGTTTTCTTCCCTAGATTCTTCCTTTCCATTATTTCTTCCATTTGTGTTTTCTTTAATTTTTCCAATTCTATCTTCAGGTCTTGAGTTGTTTTGTTTACTTCCTTCACTTGTCTGATTGTACTTTCCTGTTTTTCTTTTAGTTCCTTCAACTCTGTTTCTATCATTTCATTCAGTGTTTTAAGCATTTCCTTTCTAAAGGCCATAAACTGTTTGGCTGCAGCTTCCTCTATTTCTTTACGGATGGCAATATTCTGTTTGAGTTTATCTTCCTCTATGTCTTTACGTATCTTATTTGTTTCCTCTGTTATCATCTTCATGAGCATACTTGTTAGGTCATCTTCTTGGATTTCAGTTATGGAGGGGTGTCCAGGGCTACTTGCCCCTGGGTAACTGGGTTCTGGAGATGCCATATTGCTCTGTCTTTTGTTGCTTGAGCTTTTATGCTGGCCTCTACCCATTGTGTTATCTTAGGTGTTTGGGGTTATTTTCTGGTGGTTCCTGGGGATCCTGTGGTGGAGCAAATCCCCTTTGCAGAAAGCTGGTTTTTCCTGAAGGATGTCTTCTCAGCTTTTTGGGTATAGTCCCTGGATGGCTGGTGTTTTTTCAGGAGTTGCTCACCTCAGGGATATAGACCTGAGTGGTAACTGTGGTCTTTGTTAGTCGAGAGGGTTCTCCTCTCACCCAGGGAAGTCCTGAGGGCAGCTGCCCTGTTTCTGGGTTTCTTGTTGCAAATTTAATGATCAGCTGCTGTGACCCAGTTGGACATCAGGCGCGCCTCAACTGTTTGTGCTTGTGTCTGGAGCACAGCTGAGTGCTGGCGCCTCGGCCCCACTAGACTGGTAGACTTTTTCTAAAGAAGGATTGGGTGATTTAGATCAGTACAGTTTCCTTCCTTCCCCGTGGATTCTCTGGAGACACGGACTCCTAGTGTCTTTTTTTGCCCTGGGGCACACTGCTCAGTGTTCGCCAGCTGGTTGGCCGCAGAAATTGCCTGTGCCTGGAGCACAGCTGTGTGATGGCGGCTCAGTCTCTGCCAGCTGTCTGGTGCGCAGAAACTGCCTGTGTCTGCCTTTGCTGCTTTTGGGAGCCTGAGTGGCTCCCTAAGCTGGGTAATTTTCCGGGGACCTTTTCAGGTTGGGGGTGAGCTGAGTTCTCTGAGATCAGACCCGCCGTTTCTATCTCGGCGGCAAATCAGGCACGCAGGCAGGCAGGGCTCTGTGCTGGAACCTGGGTCCCCGGCTCTGGCTCCGGGCTGGCTCCTGGGGTGCCCGTGGAACCCGAGTCGTTTCCAGGGGATGTCTGGGTGACCTAAGGCCGGTCCCAATCGTTTCCTGTACCCTGGGGTTATCTCTCCACTGAAAATTCCAGTCTCTGATAGTGTGGTGCCCACGGTTCAGTCTGGGACCATGACCAAAGACACTGGCTTGTGGCTCTGGGCTGGGGCTGGGGCTGGCGGCCGGCAGCCAAGTGTCTGGCGGAACCGGGATCTCTTCCGCGGTTTAGCCGGGTGGGTTAAAAGCTGATTGAATCCCCCACTGTGGGGTATCCTCTCACCTGGGAAACACAATGACTGTGTTTTATGGCCGAGAGTTCTGATTGCTGGTCACTGTGCTGATCCTGCTGTGCTGCTGCTCAGAATGAAAGTCCTCCCGGCCTCATTGATTCTTTGAATTGTTTTCTTTGTTTCTATTTTATTGATTTCATCCCTGAGTTTGATTATTTCTGTCTACTCCTCTTGTGTGTTTCTTCTTTTTCGCCCCCTAGGGCTATCAAGTGTACAGTTAAGCTACTTGTATGAAATATCTTAAACTTCTTTCTGAAGGCACTTGGTGCTATGAACTTTCCTTTTAGGACTGATTTCAATGTGTCCCAAGTTGCGCCTTCATTTGCATATAACTTTAGGAAGTCCTTAATTTCTTTTTTCTTTTATTTTTTTTCATTTTTTTTCCTGACCAAACTCTTCCTGAGTAGTGAGTTGTTTAGTTTCCATGCGTGTGTATTCTTTTTGTTACTTCTGTTGTTGAGGTTTAGTTTTAAGCCCTGGCCATCTGACAGAATACAAAGAATAATGTCAATCTTCCTCTATCTTTTGAGGCTTGCTTTGTCTCTGACTATATGGTCAACTTTGGAAAATGTTCCATGGGGTGCTGAGAAGAAGGTATACTCCATTGATTTTGGATGAAAAGCTGTGTAGGCATCTATTAGGTCTATTTGAGTTAAGACCTCTGTAAGTGTCATTATTTCCCTATTTAGATTCTGGCTAGATGATCTCTCCTTTGGTGAGAGTGGAGTGTTGAAATCTCTGACTATTAAGGTGTTAGGATCAGTGTGTGATTTGAGCTTTAATAATGTTTCATTTACGAATGCAGGTTCTGTTGTATCTGGGGCATAGATGTTCAGGATTGTTATGTCCTCCTGGTGGATATTTCCTTGGATGAGAATGAAGTGTCCTTACTTATCTTTTTGGCTTAATTTTGGTTGAAATTCTTTTTTTATTAGATATTAAGATGGCTACTCCAGCTTATTTTTTGGGTCCACTTCTTAAAAAAATGTTTTTCCAGCCCTTTACTGTAAGTTAGTGTCCATCTTTATTACTGAGGTGTGTTTCTTGAATGGAGTAGAATGTTGGATCCTGTTTCTACAACCATTCTGTTTTCTGGGTCTTTTATTGGGTCCTTTGATATTGATAGATAATAGTGACCAATAAATGTTAGTTCTTTTTATTGTGGAGTTGGTAGTGATAGTACGTTTGTGTGCTTGTTGTATTTTGATATTTTTGTTTTTGTTATGATGTTATCTACATCCAATGTTTTCTTGGGTGTAGTTGATTTAATTAGTTTGGAGTTTCCCTTCGGGAAACTTCTGTAGGAAGGTTGCTGTGCAGATGTTGTCATGGACTATTTTGTTTTCTCCATCTATGTTGATTGAAAGTTTTGCTTGGTATAGTATTCTGGCTTCGAATCTGTGGTCTCTTAATGCCTACATGTCATCTGCCCAGGACCTTCTGTTTTTCATGGTTTCTGTTGCGAAATCCAGCGTAATTCTGAAGGGTCTACATTTATATGTTACTTGGCCTTTTTCCCTTGCTACTTTTAGTATTTTTTCTTTGTTCTTTATATTTACTGTTTTGACTATTATGTGATGTGAGAAGTTTCTTTTCTGTTCTAGTCTATTTGGTGTTCTGTAAGTCTCTTGTATATTTAAGGATATCTCTTCCTTTACATTGCTAAAATCTTCTATGATTTTCTTGGATGTATTTATTCTTTCTTTCTTGGATGAAATCTTCTTTTTCATCTATTCTTACTATTTTTAGATTTTTTTCATGGTGTCTTTGATTTTTTGAATATTTAATGTCAAGACCTTTTCTTATTCTATGTCTTTTTTGAGAGACTTATTGATTTCTCCAATTGTGTCTACAGTGCCTGAGAATCTCTTCTTGGTGATGCTTACATCTGTGGTTTCTGATCTCTTCACTAGGTTTTCTATCTCCAGGAGTGTCTCAGTGTGTGTGTGTGTGTGTGTGTGTGTGTGTGTGTGTGTGTGTGTGTGTGTTTATAGATTCTAATTCCATTTTCCTTCATCTGTTTGTATTTGAGTTCCTGTCTGTCCATGATGGCCTTTGTTTTCCCCCCTTTGGTGTTCATATGTGCCTCTGTTTGTCTAAATTTGCCTGAATTTCCTTGAGAGCTTTGTTTCCTCTTTATGTGCCTCTAATAACTTGATAAGCATGGATTTAAGATCATTTTCCTGTGTTTTTGATGAATTAAAATATCCATTGATTTGGAGGGTTGCCGATGAAGCCATGATGTACTGATTTTTGTTGAATGTGTTCTTATACTGGACCCTATCCATCTGAATGTCTGTAACCTTTGTTGTTTGTTCCTGTAGCCTGTGCTGCAGACTGGGTCTGTCTCTAGAATCTGGAGTCTTCTTCAGACAGATGAGCTAGTTCTATTGGTTTGAAACTGGATGTTGGTGGGGCTAGAAAGATGGCTCAGTGGTTAAGAGCATTAGCTCCTCTTCTAGAGGACCCGGGTTCAATTCCCAGTCAACCACATGACAGCTCACAACTGTCTGCAACTCAACATGCATGGGAAAATGGATGTTGGTGTTTTAGATGCAGCTAAGGAAGGAAGGAATGTTGCAGGCACATGTGTGCAAACATGGAAATTTGTGTGAAATGTGACTTGAAAGACTGGGTGCAAGTGTGTGTAGATGCCTGGAACGGTGGAGTATAAGTGCAGGTGGGGATACAGGAGCCGTTCATGGTCAAAGTGTATATGTGCAGGTTCCCTAAATGACTCAGTGGTCCACAGGCCTTTGGTACTGTGCTCTACTCTACGCATTCACATCTGTCTGATCTGCATCATTTTGTCTCCATTAATTTTTTGCCTGAACTCCACTGGTTAGCCACAGAACAGGGGCTTCAATGTTGAGAAGTCTCTCCCATTGATCCCCAGTTTGCCCACAGTGGATGTGAGGGGGGATCCAATGTATGACTGTTAGAGCAGGGCATCCCTGGGTCTGGGGCTCTGTACACACTCACTGGTAGGCACACTCTCTTGCAGGCAGGTGCAGAAAGCACAGGTGCCCCATGGTTGTCTAATCTCAGATTTGAGCCTTGCAGTGGTCTTGGCTATTTGGAGGCAAGAGCAGGGAGCCAGTACCTAGGGCAGCTGCTGCCACCACTAGGGCACTGGAAAGTGCAGGGAAAGCACAGGGTGTTGACAGTTCACCACTCTCAGGATAGATCCAATCTGTCCTAGCTCATAGGTTGTCCCCTCTAGCCCAGGAAGCCTCAAAGTGGATGCTCTGATGCCAGCTGCCCATCCACTCACCAGTTTCGGTGTTTTGTATCCTCTGCCCCTCAGATATGTTGCACACTGGTTGTCGCCATATTGGAGCCCCCTTCTCATGCAATTTTCATAGTTGAACTAATGTTTATACATAGTCATATACACTTACATTTTCACATTTATAGAGATAGGCTTCTACAAATAAATGATTGACAAAAATTTCTAGTTTGGCTTCAACAAAATGGTATGCCATAAAAATCACCTCTTTATAAGTAGATTACACCATTGTAGCTATTGTAGGTGGTGACTGCATTATATTTAAAAGCAGAGACAAAAATCAGTGGTAATTTAACAATGGTATAACGAACTTAAAATGACTGAATTAGGAGTCTTATGCAAATCAAGTATGTACTTGGAAAACCTTTAAAATAAAATTTAAAAATGCTTGAAAATGAAGCTTCCTGTCGTAAGGAAAATCATTATTTTTCCTGAAACCAAATTTTTGTATTGTGTCCCTGTTTTTCTCTTTGTACTAACTCAGCATTTTCTCCACTACATTTTGGCTAGTTGTAAGTCAGAATAGTGTATCATATTTTATTTCTTCAGAAGTTAATGTTTTTGTACAGAAAATTGAATTGTCACTCTACAATTCCATGATTTAAAAAAATGTATCTCTTTATCTACCTTTCAAAATAGTCTTTTGTTCTACAATTTATTTTTATGGTTGTTACTAATGCTACTGCATCTCAGATTCTAGCCCCTTTTTGTTTCATCTACATCGGTCTGAACTTACTGTCTTACTTGAATCCTTTTTTCTTAGAAGAATGTAGAAGTTTCCTTTTTACTTAGTTTGTGCATGCTGACATGTAATGGAAGCAGTGTCAAACAGTAAAAATTAAAAATTAAACAGACCTCATGGAAGATGAAAAATCTGCCTTCATAGACTCAGTCACTGACTAACTGTGTTGCTGTGCACAAATAACTTAAAAGTGGTGCCTCTCATTTATTTGATAGAAACAATGACCAGTTTAAAAAAAATAGTCACTGTTAGGATTAAACTGAATAAAATACCTCATATTATTATTATTATTATTATTATTATCATGAAACTGGAAAGAAAGAGTCAGGCTCTATCATTTTATCTAAGGATATTGCAGACAGATTTCAGTATTTTCCCTGATTGCCTCTAAGGGCTAAAAAATTAGTTAAATCTTTCTTTTTTTTTTCTCTGAATGGCAAAAAATAAATCATCTGCCTAGGGAGTAGTGATAGCTATTGGCTGATTATCTTTACCCACAGATGTGGTCTTACAGCTATCTATAAATACTGGGGAGTTGTTATTTATCTCTTCAAATGAAGCTTTTATTAAGGGCTTTAGTGGATGAGAGAAAACTCCTATGTGTTCTTGTGACTGTATAAGTGGAATTACAAAAGTGAATTTCATCAAGATACTTGTAGACAACTACCATGAATTTTTCCCTTTAAGCAACATCTTATAGCTTTGCTTTTTGGGAACCTTTTTAGTGTTTTTGTGACAACCCTTCCCCCAAGCAAATCAGGAAGTAACAAAGAGCAGTGGGGGCTGTTAAAATGGTATTCTGAAACATCATTCAAATTTCCCTTAGGGAACCACTTTGACATTTTATCAGGCTGTGACTAGTAGTCTATGGAGTTTTTACTTATATTTCAGACTTAAACTCCATAAAAATCAATTGTATTTTTTGTTGTGTTTGCATTTATATAGCTCCTTTAACATATTTTATATCATAGTTCTTCTACAGACCAATGGATTATATAATTTTATGGCAGAGACTATAGTTGGCAAAGTTGATACCTATTATTACAAAAGTTTTACACATTTCTACAAGTGAAAAGGAACACAGCAGCCTGTGGAAAAGTATATATAGGGGGTCATGATTCATAATTATCAGTCGTTATCTTTCAGTGTCAACAGTGAACATAAAACATAGCAGTGATCATATGGGTTGTTAGGGACTTATCTCACCTGAAACAGCCAATTCACACTACCTCAGGTATTCACTTCAGAGCTCCCATAGTAGGAGCTTAGGCTTTTGCTTAAGATGTATTTCTAGAGGTGACAAGTCATAATTCATAATATGTATTCACATTCTTCATCATAGAAGGATACATGACAATGACATATATCACTAAAAAATTATCCCTAGGAAGTCTTATTCATATAGCTAACATAAATTATAAAATCTTCTCTGTATTGCATAGCTAGTCTCTCAGAATAGAGTTGGAAGATTTGCCATGCTACTTATAAGAAAGAGAACTATGGAATCTAGTGGATTAAAAGTAAAAGGACCTAATTTAGATACAATATTTTTTCTTCATAAGCAGTATCTTATTTTCTTTTTTTAATATTTTATTTTAAATAATTTTATACATTCACTTGTATCCCAGCTGTAGCCCACTCCCTCTTTCCTTCCCAATCCTCCCCTCCCTCCCTCCCTCATCTCCTCCCTGCCCCCTTTCAATTCCACTGAGAGGGGGTGTCCTCCCCTCCTTCCATCTGGCCCTAACTTATCAGGTATCTTCAGGAGGGTTGCAATGTCCTTTTCTGTGGCCTAGCAAGGCTGCTCCTCCCTCAGGGGGGAGGGGAAGCTCATGGGTTCATGTCAGAAATAATTCCTGTCTCCCTTACTAGGGAACCCACCTGGATACTAAGCTACCATGGGCTATGTCTGAGCAGGGATTGTATGTTATATCCATGCATGGTCCTTGGTTGGATAAACAGTCTCATAGAAGACACCTGTGCTCAGATATATTTGGACCTTGTGGGGCTCCCTGTCTCCTCTAGAATATACAAATTTCTCCTTCCTTCATATGATTCCATACACTCTGCTGGAGTCTTGGTTATGGTTCTCAGCATCTGCTTTGATACACTGCTAGGTAGAGTCTTTCAGGTGCCTTCTTTGGTAGGCTACTGTCCTGTTACTTGTTTTCTCCTATATCCAATGTCCATCACCTTTGTCTTTCTAGGTGAAGATTGATCCTCTTATCCCTGGACCTCTTTCTTGTTTATCTTTAGGTGTACATGTTTTAGTATGTTTATCCTATCTTATAGGTCTATATAAGTGAGTATATACCATGTGTGTCTTTCTGCTTTTGGGATACCTCACTCAGGATCATTTTTTTCTAGATCCCACAATTTGCCCGTAAAATTCATGATTTCCTTGTATTTAATTGCTGAGTAGTATTCCATTGTGTGAAAATACCACAATTTCTGTATCCATTCCTCTGTTGATGGACATCTGGGTTGTTTCCAGGTTCTGGCTATTACAAATAAGGCTGCTACAAACATGGTTGAGGAAATGTCCTTGTTGTGTACTTGAACATCTTTTGTATATCTTCCTAGGAGTGGTATAGCTGGATCTTGAGGAAGCACGATTCCTAATTGTCTGAGGTAGTGCCAGATTGATTTCCATAGTGGTTGTACCAGTTGACATTTCCACCAGCAATGGAGGAGGTTCCCCTTTCTCCACAGCCTTCCCAAACTGCATTATCTCTTGAGTTTTTTATCTTAGTCATTCTGATGGGTGTAAGGTGAAATCTCAGGTTCATTTTGATTTGTATCTCTCTGATGGCTAGGGATGTTGAACATCTCCTTATGTGTTTCTCTGCCATTCTATATGCTTCTACAGAGAATTCTCTGTTTAGCTCTATACCCCATTTTTTTAGTTGGGTTACTTGGATTATTGCCTTTTAACTTTTTTTTCTCATTTAAACAAAAATAAGTGCAAAGTAGGTGGTTATATAATATCATTTTGTGTACCTTCAACCCTTCCAACCCCACCATCCTCCCTAAAGGTAAACATTAGTTTAGAATGCCTACCTTAAACATTAGTTTAGCTCTCCTGTATTTTATGGATATGACATTTATGTACACATACAGAGAAGGATCTTCATGGTCCTATGCATGCATATCACTGTGTAAATTTTTTTTAATTGTATTAAATAGTATTCGGTCCTTATCAAATTTCACCTATTTGGTACTACTATTTATTTATTTATTTATTTTGGTTTTCCTTTTTTCTTAATTTTTCATCAATTACACTTTATTCATTCTGCATCCCCCATAAGCCCCTCCCTCCTCCCCTCCCAATCCCACCCTCCCTCCTCCCTCTGCATGCATGCCACTCCGCAAGTCCACTGATAGGGGAGGTTCTCCTCTCCTTTCTGATCTTAGTCTATCAGTTCACATCAAAAGTGGCTGCATTGTCCTCTACTATGGCCTGGTAAGGCTGCTCCCCCCCAGGGGGAGGATATCAAAGAGCAGGCCAATCAGATTATGTCAGAGGCAGTCCCTCTTCACATTACTATGTAACCCAATTGGACTCTGAACTGCCCTGGGCTACATCTGTGCAGGGGTTCTGGGTTATCTCCATGAATAGTCCTTGGTTGGAGTATGAGTCTCTGGGAAGTTCCCTGAGTTCAAATTTTCTTGTTCTGTTGCTCTCCTTGTGGAGACCCTGTCCTTTCTAGCTCTTACTATTTCCCAGTTCTTACATAAAATTCCATTCACTCTGCCCAACAGTTGCCCATCAGGCTCAGCATCTGCTTTGATAGTCTGAAGGGCAGAGGCTTTCAGAGGCCCTCTGTGGTAGGTTCCTAGGTTGTTTCCTGTTTTCTTCTTCTTCTGATGTCCATCCTCTTTGCCTTTCCGGATGGGGATTAGACATTTTAGTTAGGGTCCTCTCTCTTGCTTAGTTTCTTTAGATGCACAGGTTTTAGTGGGTTTGTCCTATGTTGTATGTCTATATGAGTGAGTATATACCATGTGTGTCTTTTTGCTTCTGGGACAACTCACTCAGGATGATCCTTTCCAGATCCCACCATTTACCTGCAAATTTCATGATTTCTTTATTTTTCATTGCTGAGTAATACTCCATTGTGTAGATGTACCACAATTTCTGCATCCATTCTTCAGTTGAGGGGCATCTGGGTTGTTTCCAGCTTCTGGCTATTACAAATAAAGCTGTTACAAACATGGTTGAGGAAATGTCCTTTTTGTGTACTTGAGCCTCTTTTGGATATATGTCCAGGAGTGGTATGGCTGGATCTTGAGGAAGCGCTATTCCTAGTTGTCTGAGAAAGCACCAGATTGATTTCCAGAGTGGTTGTACAAGTTTACATTCCCACCAGCAGTGGAGAAGGGTTCCCCTTTCTCCACAACCTCTCCAGCATGTGTTGTCACTTGAGTTTTTAAACTTGGCCATTCTGATGGGTGTAAGGTGAAATCTCAGGGTTGTTTTGATTTGCATTTCCCTAATGGCTAGTGAGGTTGAGCATTTCTTTAAGTGCTTCTCTACCATTCGGTATTCCTCTACAGAGAGTTCTCTGTTTAGCTCTGTTCCCCATTTTTTAAGTGGATTACTTGGTTTGCTGCTTTTCAGCTTCTTTAGTTCTTTATATATACTGGATATGAGTCCTCTGTCAGATAAAGGGTTGGTGAAGATTCTTTCCCAATTTGTAGGCGGTCGCTTTGTTTTGATGACCGTGTCCTTTGCTTTGCAGAAGCTTTTCAGTTTCATGAGTTCCCATTTATTGATTGTTGCTCTTAGAGCCTGTGCTGTTGGTGTTCTGTTCAGGAAGTTTTCTCCTGTACCAATGAGTTCTAGGGTATTTCCCACTTTTTTTTCAAGCCAATTTAATGTGTCTGGTTTTATGTTGAGGTCTTTGATCCACTTGGAATTCAGTTTTGTGCAGGGTGATAAGTATGGATCTATTTTCATTTTTCTACATGTAGACATCCAGTTGGAACAGCACCATTTGTTTAAGATGTTATCTCTTTTCCATTGAATGGTTTTGGCGTCTTTGTCAAAGATCAGGTGTCCATAAGTGTGTGGGTTTATTTCTGGGTCCTCTGTTCGGTTCCATTGATCCACCATTCTGTTTCTATGCCAGTACCATGCAGTTTTTAAAACTGTTCCTCTATAGTACAACTTAAGATCAGGGATGGAGATGCCTCCAGAATATCTTTTATTTTAGAGGATTGTTTTAGCAATTCTGGGTTTCTTGTTATTCCATATGAAGTTGAGAATTTTTCTTTCCAGGTCTGTAAAGAATTGTGTTGGTAATTTGATGGGCATTGCATTGAATCTGTAGGTTGCTTTTGGTAAGATGGCCATTTTTACTATGTTAATCTTGCCAACCCATGAGCATGAGAGATCTTTCCATCTTCTCATATCTTCTTCTAATTCTTTCTTCAGAGATTTGAAATTTTTTTCATACAAGTCTTTGACTTCCTTGGGTAGGGTTACTCTGAGGTACCTTATGTCATTTGTGGCTATAGTGAAGGGTGTTGTTTCCCTAATTTCTTTCTCAGCCCTTTTGTATTTTGTATACAGGAGGGCTACTGATTTTTTGAGTTAATTTTGTATCCAGCCACTTTGCTGAAGGTGTTTATCAGCTGTAGGTGTTCCCTGGTAGAGTTTTTGGGGTCACTCACGTATACTATCATATCATCTGTAAATAGTGATAATTTGACTTCTTCCTTTCCAATTTGTATCCCCTTGATCTCCTTCAACTGTCTTATTGCTCTAGCAAGGACTTCCAGCACTATGCGGAAGAGATATGGAGAGAGTGGGCAGCGTTGTCTTGTCCCTGATTTCAGTGGGATTGCTTTAAGTTTCTCTCCATTCAGTTTGATGTTGGCTATAGGCTTGCTGTATATTGCCTTTACTATGTTTAGATATGTGCCTTGTATCCCTGATCTCTCCAATACTTTAAACATGAATGGATATTGGATTTTGTCAAATGCTTTTTCAGCATCTAGGGAGATTATCATGAGGTTTTGTTCTTTCAGTTTGTTAATATGGTGGATCACATTGATAGATTTCTGTATATTGAACCACCCCTGCATACCTGGGATGAAGCCTACTTGGTCATAGTGGATAATATCTCTGATGTGTTCTTCGATTCGGTTTGCAAGTATTTATTAAGTATTTTTGCATCAATGTTCATAAGGGAGATTGGCCTGAAATTCTCTTTCTTTGTTGAGTCTTTGTGAGGTTTAGGTACCAAGGTGACTGTGGCTTCATAGAATGAGTTTGGCAATGTTCCTTCTGTTTCTATTCTGTGGAGTAGTTTGAAGATAATTGGTGTTAGCTCTTCTTTGAAGGTCTGGTAGAATTCTGCATTGAAGCCATCTGGTCCTGGGTTTTTTTTGGATGGGAGACTTTTGATGACCGCTTCTATTTCTTTGGGGGATATAGGACTATTCAGTTGATTTACCTGGTCCTGATTCAGCTTTGGTAAGTCAAATCGATCAAGAAAATTGTCCATTTCATTTAGATTTTCAAATTTTGTGGCATATAGACTTTTGAAGTAAGTCCTAATGATTGTTTGGATTTCCTCCGTGTCTGTAGTTATATCCCCCTTTTTATTTCTGATTTTGTTGATTTGGGTGGTATCTCTCTGCCTTTTAGTTAGCTTGGCTAAGGGTTTGTCGATCTTGTTGATTTTCTCAAAGAACCAGCTCTTGGTTTCATTGATTCTTTGAATTGTTTTATTTGTTTCCAATTGATTGATTTCAGCCCTGAGTTTGATTATTTCCAGCCGTCTCCTTCTTGGTGTATCTGCTTCTTCTTCTTTCTAGGGTTTTTAAGTGAGCCATTAAGGTGCTTGAATGAGCTGTCTCGAATTTCTTCTTGAAGGCACTTAGTGCTATGAACTTTCCTCTTAGCACTGCTTTCATTGTGTCCCACAAGTTCGGGTATGTTGTTTCTTCATTTTCATTGATTTCTAGAAAGACTTTAATTTCTTTCTTTATTTCTTCCCTGACCCAGCTGTCATTTAGTAACAAGTTGTTCAGTTTCCATGTGTGTGTAGGCTTTTTGCTATTTCTGTTATTGTTGAGGTCCAGCTTTATTCCATGGTGATCAGACAAGATACAAGGGATTATTTCAATCATCTTGTATCTGTTGAGGCTTGCTTTGTGACCCATTATATGGTCTATTTTGGAGAAGGTTCCATGAGGTGCTGAGAAGAAGGTTAATTCTTTTGTGTTTGGGTGTAAAGTTCTGTAAATGTCTGTTAGGTCCATTTGATTCATGACCTCTGTCAGAGACATTGTTTCTTTGTTTAATTTCTGTTTGGTTGACCTGTCCTTTGTTGAGATTGGGGTGTTGAAGTCTCCCACTATTAATGTGTGTGGATCTATATGTGCTTTAAATTTTATCAATGTTTCTTTAACAAATGTGGGTGCTCTTGTATTTGGGGCATAGATGTTCAGGATTGTGATGTCTTCCTGGTGGAATTTTCCCTTGATGAGTATGAAGTGTCCTTCCCCATCTCTTTTTATTAACTTTGGTTGAAAGTCTATTTTATCAGATATTAGAATGGCTACTCCTGCTTGCTTCTTGGGTCCGTTTGCTTGGAAAGTCGTCTCCCCCTTTCTTGTAAATTAAAAAATAATGGGTGAAGTATCTGTCTTAGGCTATATGATGAGCACCCAAGCCCAGCACTGTTATATGAGGTGATCCGCCTTGTCCTAGGCTATGTGAGTTGGCCCCACACTTGGATTCACAATAATCCTGTCATCAGCTGTGGTCACAGCTATTGTGACGTGACCAGCCTGTCTTAGGCTATGTGAACTGCCTCCAAGGTGTGGACTCACAATACTCCCATCGCTGGCTTTGATCACAGCTTCGCAGGTGTGCCGCTGGGTTTGGCATCATAATATTCCCATCACTGATAGCTTCGCAGCCATTTAAAATATTTACGGGGGCGTGACTCTCTGGCTAGCCAGGTGAAGTCAAACGCTGTTGAGGTATCTTCCTCAGGCACATCAGGGGACTCCTGACTGCTATCGGTAACAGCCAGCTGGTGGTAATGAACTGACGCAGAACTTCTGTTAAGCCTGTTAAGCATTTCCACCTATTCCTTAACAAAGGAAGTTAGTCTTTTAAATGTCCAAGGTCCAAAGGAGAGAAGGAGAAGACCCACAAAAGGACCGAGGATAGAAGGAAGAAGGGATAATAAAGGAGAAGTGGAAAACCAATTTTGATACCAGGACTCTTGTTTCTCTCTGTTCCGTTTTTGTTCCTTCAAACTGGAGCGAATCTTATCGATACTGCTCTGCACTAAACCTGCTTTGTCTGTGTAAAAGCAGCATTCTTCCTTGAGCGCAGCGCAAAGTCCACCTTCCTGGAGAAAAACCAAATCTAGACCGCACCTGTTTCGTAAGACCACCTCAGATAAAGACACCATAGAATATTTTAGGTCCTGTAAGCCTTTTTGCAAATCTTGTAGGTCTTTGTCCACTGCCAGGGAGAATTGATTAAATTGTTGCTGGGAGGTAATTAGGGAGGCTATGCCTGTACCAGCTCCAGCGGCTCCGAGCCCCAGAATTACAGTTAGAGTAATGGCAGTCAAGGGCTCATGTTTAAGTCGAGATGGATGTACCCCTTTTTCCCAAAACTGAAGGAATTCATCCTTAAAATGTATAGTCAGTCTCGGGAAAAGCCATACAAGGACGCAACCATCTCTACAGGCTAAAAAGGTGGAGCTTACAAGATAAGGAGTAAGACCACTGGAGCAGGCAAAATAAGTGCCATTGGGTGCAACAATATATGTAAATCTTGAGTTCACAACAAGAATATTAGTGCAAATTTCTTGCAAAGCCACCGGGGGAAGCATAGAAGGTCCCAATAGGCACATTCCAATTCTGGACACCTGTGTGACTATAAGGGCGACTCCTTCTGGGTGCTGCCACCGTAAGGCATTAGGATCATTAGTTGTAATTACTTCTAAGGGTAAGGCTCTCAGAGAAATGACCACGAAAATTGAGACAAACAAAGAAGAAATGAACAAAGCTCTCAAAGAAATGTCCACACAAATGAAGGCAAATAAAAAAGAAATAAACAAAGCTCTCATAGAAATACAGGCAATTATAGCCAAAGAAGTAGAGGCACAATTAGTGATACATAGAGAGGAAATGGACAAAAAAATAGAAGCTGTCATTGAAAAGCAGGACTCCACATTCAAACAGATGAAGGAAATGGTGCAAGACATGAAAACAGAATTAGAATCAATAAAGAAAACACAAATAGAGAAAAACCAGGAGCTGGAGAACATAGAGGAAAGATCGGGAACTACAAAGGTAAGCATCACCAACAGAATACAAGAGATGGAAGAAAGAATCTCAGGAGCCGAAGATACACTTGCGGGAAATTGACAGGTCTCTCAAAGAAAAAATAAAATCAGAAAAGTTCCAAACACAAAACATCCAAGAAATCAAGGACACCATGAAAAGACAAAATCTAAGAATAATAGGAATAGAAGAAAAAGAAGACATCAGGCTCAAAGGTCCAGAAAATATTTTCAAGAAAATTACAGAAGAAAACTTTCCCAACTTAAAGAAGGAGATGGCCATAAACATACAAGAGGCCTACAGAACACCAAGTAGACTAGACCAAAAAAGAAATTCTTCATGTCACATCATAGTCAAAACACTGAACCTACAGAACAAAGAAAAAATTCTAAAAGCAGCATGGGAAAAAGGCCAAGTAACATATGAAGGTAGACCTATCAGAATCACACCAGCTTTCTCAACAGAAACTATGAAAGCCAGAAGGGCCTGGACAGAAATCATGCAGTCCTTAAGGGACCACAGATTCCAACCCAGACTGCTATACCCAGCAAAACTTTCAATCAACATAGACAGAGAATTCAAAATATTCCATGACAAAACCAAATTTAAACAATATCTCCATAGTAACCCAGCTCTACAGAAGTTACTAGAAGGGAAACCCCAAACCAAAGAAAACAACTACATCTAAGAAAACAGAGGAAATAGATAACTACACACACACACACACACACACACACACACACACAAAAAGAAGAATACAAGCAATGAAACTCAGTGACACCACCAAACCCACATCAAAAGTAAGTAACAATTGTTGGTCACTAGTATCTATCAACAGCAACAGACTCAACTCCCCAATAAAAAGACACAGACTAACAGAATGGTTGCAGAAACAGGATCCAACATTCTGTTGCATCCAAGAAACACACCTATGCAACAAAGATAAACACTACCTCAGAGTAAAGGGCTGGAAAAAATGTTTTTCAAGCAAATGGACCCAAAAAACAAGCAGGAGTAGCCATCCTAATATCTAATAAAATAGACTTTCATCCAAAGTTAATCAAAAAAGATATTCTATATTCTCATCAAAAGAAAAATCCACGAAGAGGACATCACAATTTTGAATATCTATGTGCCAAACACAAGAGCACCTACATTTGTAAATGAAACAATAGTAAAGCTTAAATCACACATTGATCAAAATACCTAATAGTGGGAGACTTCAACACTCCACTCTCACCAAGGGACAGATCAACTAGACAGAAAACAAATAGGGAAATAAAAACACTTACAGAGACCCTAAATCAAATGGACCTAATAGATGTCTACAGATCTTTTCATCCAAACTCAAAAGAGTATGCCTTCTTTTCAGCATTGCATGGAACCTTCTCCAAAATAGACCATATAGTTGGTCATAAAGCAAGCCTCAACAGATACAAAAAGATTGAAATAATCCCTTGTATTCTATTTGACCACCATGGACTAAAGCTGGACCTCAACAACAATAGAAATAACAAAAAGCCGACACACACATGGAAACTGAACAACTTGTTACTCAATGACAGCTGGGTTAAGGAAGAAATAAAGAAAGAAAGACTTCCTAGAATGCAATGAAAATGAAGGCACAACATACCCAAATTTATGGGACACATTAAAAGCAGTGCTCAGAGGGAAATTCATAGCACTAAGTGCCTGTAAGAAGAAATTCGTAACATTACATACAAACAACTTAATAGCCCAACTGAAAACCCTAGAAAAAAAAGAAGCAGATACACCCAAAGGAGCAGACAGCTGGAAATAATCAAACTCAGGGCTGAAATCAATCAATTAGAAACAAATAAAACTATTCAAAGAATCAATGAAACAAAAAGCTGGTTCTTTGAGAAAATCAACAAGATAGACAAACCCTTTGCCAAACTAACTAAATAGCAGAGAGAATCGATCCAAATCAGCAAAATCAGAAATGAAAAGGGGGACATAACTACAGACACTGAGGAAAATCAAACAATCATTAGGTCATACTACAAAAGCTATATGCCACAAAATTTGAAAACCTAAATGAAATGGACAATTTTCTTGATAGATTCAATCTTCCAACATTAAATCAAGATCAGGTAGAAAGACTGAATAGCCCTATATCCCCCAAGGAAATTGAAGCAGTCATTCACAATCTCCCCTCCAAAAAGAGCCCTGGGCCAGATGGTTTCAGCGCAGAATTCTACCAGACCTTCAAAGAAGAGCTAACACCAATTCTCCTCAAACTATTCCACAAAATAGAAACAGAACGTACATTACCAAACTCATTCTATGAAGCGACAGTCACCCTGATACCTAAACCACACAAAGACCCAACAAAAAAAGAGAACTTCAGACCTATCTCTCTTATGAACATTGATGCAAAAATAATCAATAAAATACTTGAAAACCGAATCCAAGAACACATCAAAGATATCATCCACCATGACCAAGTAGGCTTCATCCCAGGCATGCAAGAGTGGTTCAACATATGGAAATCCATCAGTGTAATCCACCACATAAACAAACTGAAGAAGAAAAACCACATTGGAGGCTGCAAGATGGCCACGCTGGGAGGACTCTCATTCTGAGCAGCAGCGCAGCAGGAACAGCACAGTGACCAGCAATCAGAACACTTGGCCATAAAACACAGTCATTGTGTTTTCCAGGTGAGAGGATACCCCAAGGTGGGGGATTCAATCAGCTTTTAACTCACTCGGCTAAACCGCGGAAGAGATCCCGGTTCCGCCAGACACTTGGCTGCCGGCCGCCAGCCCCAGCCCCAGCCCAGAGCCACAAGCCAGTGTCTCTGGTCATGGTCCCAGAATGAACCGTGTGCACCACACTATCAGAGACTGGAATTTTCAGTGGAGAGATAACCCCAGGGTACAGGAAACGATTGGGACCGGCCTTAGGTCACCCAGACATCCCCTGGAAAAGACTCAGGTTCCACGGGCACCCCAGGAGCCAGCCCGGAGCCAGAGCCGGGGACCCAGGTTCCAGCACAGAGCCCTGCCTGCCTGCGTGCCTGATTCGCCGCCAGAAATAGAAAAGGCGGGTCTGATCTCAGAGCACTCAGCTCACCCCCAACCTGAAAAGGTCCCCGGAAAATTACCCAGCTTAGGGAGGCACTCAGCCTCCCAAAAGCCGCAAAGGCAGACACAGGCAGTTTCTGCGCACCAGACAGCTGGCAGAGACTGAGCCGCCATCACACAGCTGTGCTCCAGGCACAGGCAGCTTCTGCGGCCAGCCAGCTGGCAGACACTGAGCAGTGTGCACCAGGGCAAAAAAAAAAACTGGGAGTCCCTGTCTCCAGAGAATCAACGGGGAAGGAAGGAAACTGTACTGATCTAAATCACCCAATCCTTCCCTAGAAAAAGTCTAGCAGTCTAGTGGGGCCGAGGCGCCAGCACTCAGCTGTGCTCCAGACACAGGCACAAACAGTTGAGGCGCGCCTGATGTCCAACTGGGTCACAGCAGCTGATGAGTAAATTTACAACAAGAAACCCAGAAACAGGGCAGCTGCCCTCAGGACTTCCCTGGGTGAGAGGAGAACCCTCTCGACTAACAAAGACCACAGTTACCACTCAGGTCTATATCCCTGAGGTGAGCAACTCCTGAAAAAACACCAGCCATCCAGGGACTATACCCAAAAAGCTGAGAAGACATCCTTCAGGAAAAACCAGCTTTCTGCAAAGGGGATTCTCTCCACCACAGGATCCCCAGGAACCACCAGAAAATAACCCCAAACACCTAAGATAACACAATGGGTAGAGGCCAGCGTAAAAGCTCAAGCCACAAAAGACAGAGCAATATGGCATCACCAGAACCCAGTTACCCCACCATAACTGAAATCCAAGAAGATGACCTAACAAGTATGCTCATGAAGATGATAACAGAGGAAACAAATAAGATTCGTAAAGACATAGAGGAAGATAAACTCAAACAGAATATTGCCATCCGTAAAGAAATAGAGGAAGCTGCAGCCAAACAGTTTATGGCCTTTAGAAAGGAAATGCTTAAAACACTGAATGAAATGAAAGAAACAGAGTTGAAGGAACTAAAAGAAAAACAGGAAAGTACAATCAGACAGGTGAAGGAAGTAAACAAAACAACTCAAGACCTGAAGATAGAATTGGAAAAATTAGAGAAAACACAAATGGAAGAAATAATGGAAAGGAAGAATCTAGGGAAGAAAACAGGAACTACAGAGGTAAGCATAACCAACAGACTACAAGAGATGGAAGAAAGAATCTCAGGTGTAGAAGATACAATGGAAGAAATTGATGTATCTGTCAAAGAAAATGTAAAATCTGAAAAATTCCTGACACAGACCGTCCAAGAAATGCAAGACAATATGAAAAGACAAAACCTAAGAATGATAGGTATAGAGGAAAAAGAAGACTCTCTTCTCCAAGGCCCCGAAAATATTTTCAACAAAATCATTGAAGAAAATTTCCCCAAGCTAAAGGAGAGGCCAATTAGAATACATGAGGCCTACAGAACACCCAACAAATTTGACCAAAAAAGAAAATCCTCCTGCCACATAATAATCAAAACAGTAAGTATACAGAACAAAGAAAAAATACTAAAAGCTGCAAGGGAAAAAGGCCAAGTAACATATAATGGCAAACCCATTAGAATCACACCTGACTTTTCAACAGAGACTATGAAAGCCAGAAGGGCCTGGACGGATATCATGCAGACCCTAAGAGAACACAGATGTCAGCCCAGGCTACTATACCCCGCAAAACTCTCAGTCCTCATAGATGGATAAAACAAGATATTCAATGACAAAAACAAAATTCAACAATACCTACAAACAAATCCAGCATTACGGAAGACACTGGAAGGGAAAATACAACCCAAGAAAGCTAGCTACATTCAAGAAAACACAGGAAATAAATAACCTCACTTCAGTAAAACAAAAAGCAACCAAGCACACAACCTGATGACCAGAGCCAACATCAAAATCAAGAGATCTAACAGCCACTGGTCATTAATCTCTCTCAACATCAATGGACTTAACTCTCCAACAAAAAGACACAGATTAACAGAATGGATACGTAAACAAAACCCAGCAATCTGTTGCATACGAGAAACACACCTAAGACACAAAGATAGACATTACCTGAGGGTAAAGGGTTGGAAGACGACTTTCCAAGCAAATGGACCCAAGAAGAAAGCAGGAGTAGCCATTCTAATATCTGATAAAATAGACTTTCAACCAAAATTAATCAAAAGAGATGGGGAAGGACACTTCATACTCATCAAGGGAAAATTCCACCAGGAAGACATCACAATCCTGAACATCTATGCCCCAAATACAAGGGCACCCGCATTTGTGAAAGAAACATTGATAAAATTTAAAGCACATATAGATCCACACACATTAATAGTGGGAGACTTCAACACCCCACTCTCAACAAAGGACAGGTCAACCAAACAGAAATTAAACAAAGAAACAATGTCTCTGACAGAGGTCATGAATCAAATGGACCTATCAGATATTTACAGAACTTTACAACCAAACACAAAAGAATTTACCTTCTTCTCAGCACCTCATGGAACCTTCTCCAAAATAGACCACATAGTGGGTCACAAAGCAAGCCTCAACAGATACAAGAAGATTGAAATAATCCCATGTATCTTTTCTGATCACCATGGAATAAAGCTGGACCTCAACAAAAACAGAAATAACAAAAAGCCTACACACACATGGAAACTGAACAACTTGTTACTAAATGACAGCTGGGTCAGGGAAGAAATAAAGAAAGAAATTAAAGTCTTTCTAGAAATCAATGAAAATGAAGACACAACATACCTGAACCTGTGGGACACAATGAAAGCAGTGCTAAGAGGGAAGTTCATAGCACTAAGTGCCTTCAAGAAGAAATTCGAGACAGCT
Source organism: Meriones unguiculatus (assembly GCF_030254825.1). NCBI lineage: Eukaryota > Metazoa > Chordata > Mammalia > Rodentia > Muridae > Meriones > Meriones unguiculatus. Next base: position 48,514,077 of record NC_083369.1, on the reverse strand, counting down.
TATTCAAGCACCCTAATGGCTCACTTAAAAACCCTAGAAAAAGAAGAAGCAGACACACCAAGAAGGAGTAGACGGCTGGAAATAATCAAACTCAGGGCTGAAATCAATATATTGGAAACAAATAAAACAATTCAAAGAATCAATGAAACCAAGAGCTGGTTCTTTGAGAAAATCAACAAGATCGACAAACCCTTAGGCAGGCTAACTACAAGGCAGAGAGACACCACCCAAATCAACAAAATCAGAAATGAAAAGCGGGATATAACTACAGACACTGAGGAAATCCAAACAATCATTAGGACTTACTTCAAAAGTCTATATGCCACAAAATTTGAAAATCTAAATGAAATGGACAATTTTCTTGATCGATTTGACTTACCAAACATGAATCAGGACCAGGTATATCAACTAAATAATCCTATATCCCCCAAAGAAATAGAAGCGGTCATCAAAAGTCTCCCATCCAAAAAAACCCCAGGACCAGATGGCTTCAGCGCAGAATTCTACCAGACCTTCAAAGAAGAGCTAACACCAATTCTCTTCAAACTATTCCACAAAATAGAAACAGAAGGAATATTACCAAATTCATTCTATGAAGCCACAGTCACCTTGGTACCTAAACCTCACAAAGACTCAACAAAGAAAGAGAATTTCAGGCCAATCTCCCTTATGAACATTGATGCAAAAATACTTAATAAAATACTTGCAAACCGAATCCAAGAACACATCAAAGATATTATCCACTATGACCAAGTAGGCTTCATCCCAGGTATGCAGGGGTGGTTCAATATACAGAAATCCATCAATGTGATCCACCATATTAACAAACTGAAAGAAAAAAAACCACATGATAATCTCCCTAGATGCTGAAAAAGCCTTTGACAAAATCCAACATCCATTCATGTTCAAAGTATTGGAGAGATCAGGGATACAAGGCACATACCTAAACATAGTAAAGGGGATATACAGCAAGCCTATAGCCAACATCAAACTGAACGGAGAGAAACTTAAAGCAATCCCACTGAAATCAGGGACAAGACAAGGCTGCCCACTCTCTCCATATCTCTTCAACATAGTGCTGGAAGTCCTTGCTAGAGCAATAAGACAGTTGAAGGAGATCAAGGGGATACACATTGGAAAGGAAGAAGTCAAATTATCACTATTTGCAGATGATGTGATAGTATACGTGTGACCCCCAAAACTCTACCAGGGAACTCCTACAGCTGATAAACACCTTCAGCAAAGTGGCAGGATACAAAATTAACTCAAAAAAATCAGTAGCCCTCCTGTATACAAAAGACAAAAGAGCTGAGAAAGAAATTAGGGAAACAACACCCTTCACAATAGCCACAAATGACATAAGGTACCTCGGAGTAACCCTAACCAAGGAAGTCAAAGCCTTGTATGAAAAAAATTTCAAATCTCTGAAGAAAGAATTAGAAGAAGATATGAGAAGATGGAAAGATCTCCCATGCTCATGGGTTGGCAAGATTAACATAGTAAAAATGGCCATCTTACCAAAAGCAATCTACAGATTCAATGCAATGCCCATCAAATTACCAACACAATTCTTTACAGACCTGGAAAGAAAAATTCTCAACTTCATATGGAATAACAAGAAACCCAGAATTGCTAAAACAATCCTCTACAATAAAAGATCTTCCGGAGGTATCTCCATCCCTGATCTTAAGTTGTACTATAGAGGAACAGTTTTAAAAACTGCATGGTACTGGCATAGAAACAGAATGGTGGATCAATGGAACCGAACAGAGGACCCAGAAATAAACCCACACACTTATGGACACCTGATCTTTGACAAAGACGCCAAAACCATACAATGGAAAAAAGATAGCTTCTTCAACAAATGGTGCTGGTCTAACTGGATGTCTACATGTAGAAAAATGAAAATAGATCCATACTTGTCACCCTGCACAAAACTGAAGTCCAAGTGGATCAAAGACCTCAACATAAAACCAGACACATTAAATCGGCTTGAAAAAAAAGTGGGAAATACCCTAGAACTCATTGGTACAGGGGAAAACTTCCTGAACAGAACACCAACAGCACAGGCTCTAAGAGCAACAACCAATAAATGGGACCTCATGAAACTGAAAAGCTTCTGTAAAGCAAAGGTCACCGTCATCAAAACAAAGCGACCACCTACAGATTGGGAAAGAATCTTCACCAACCCTTTATCTGACAGAGGACTCATATCCAGTATATATAAAGAACTAAAGAAGCTGAAAAGCAGCAAGCCAAGTAATCCACTTAAAAAATGGGGAACAGAGCTAAACAGAGAATTCTCTGTAGAGGAATACCGAATGGCAGAGAAGCACTTAAAGAAATGCTAAACCTCACTAGCCATTAGGGAAATGCAAATCAAAACAAACCTGAGATTTCACCTTACACCCATGAGAATGGCCAAGATCAAAAACTCAAGGGACAACACATGCTGGAGAGGTTGTGGAGAAAGGGGAACCCTTCTCCACTGCTGGTGGGAATGTAAACTTGTACAACCACTCTGGAAATCAATCTGGCGCTTTCTCAGACAACTAGGAATAGCGCTTCCTCAAGATCCAGCCATACCACTACTGGGCATATATCCAAAAGAGGCTCAAGTACACAAAAAGGACATTTGCTCAACCATGTTTGTAGCAGCTTTATTTGTAATAGCCAGAAGCTGGAAACAACCCAGATGCCCCTCAACTGAAGAGTGGATGCAGAAATTGTGGTACATCTACACAATGGAATATTACACAGCAATGAAAAATAAGGAAATCATGAAATTTGCAGGTAAATGGTGGGATCTGGAAAGGATCATCCTGAGTGAGTTGTCCCAGAAGCAAAAAGACTCACATGGTATATACTCACTCATATAGACATACAACATAGGACAAACCCACTATAACCTGTGCATCTAAAGAAACTAAGCAAGAGAGAGGACCCTAACTAAAATGTCCAATCTCCATCCAGAAAGGCAAAGAGGATGGACATCAGAAGAAGAAGACAACAGGAAACAACCTAGGAACCTACCACAGAGGGCCTCTGAAAGCCTCTGCCCTTCAGACTATCAAAGCAGATGCTGAGCCAGATGGGCAACTGTTGGGCAGGTGAACGGAATTTTAGGTAAGAACTGGGAAATAGTAAGAGCTGGAGAGGACAGGGTCTCCACAAGGAGAGCAACAGAACAAGATAATTTGAACACAGGGAACTTCCCAGAGACTCATACTCCAACCAAGGACTATTCATGGAGATAACCCAGAACCCCTGCACAGATGTAGCCCAGGGCAGTTCAGAGTCCAATTGGGTTACATAGTAATGTGAAGAGGGACTGCCTCTGACATAATCTGATTGGCCTGCTCTTTGATCACCTCCCTCTGGGGGGGAGCAGCCTTACCAGGCCATAGTAGAGGACAATGCAGCCACTTTTGATGTGAACTGACAGACTAAGATCAGAAAAGAGAGGAGAACCTCCCCTATTAGTGGACTTTGGGAGTGGCATGAAAGCAGAGGGAGGAGGGAGGGTGGGACTGGGAGTGGAGGAGGGAGGGGCTTATGGGGTGATGCAGAATGAATAAAGTGTAATTGATGAAAAATTTAAAAAAAACGGGAAAAAAAAAAAGAAAAACCACATTATCATCTCCTCAGATGCCTAAAAAGCATTTGACAAAGTCCAACACCCATTTATGTTTAAAATCTTGGAGAGATCAGGGATACAAGGCACATATCTAAACATAGTAAAGGCAATATATAGCAAGCCTATAGCCAACATCACACTCAGTGGAGAGAAACTTAAATCAATCCCACTGATATCAGGAACAAGACAAGGCTACCCACTTTCTCCATACCTCTTCAACATAGTACTTGAAGTCCTAGCCAGAGCAATAAGACAACTAAAGGAGATCAAAGGGATACAAATCAGAAAGGAAGAGGTCAAAGTGTCACTATTTGCAGATGATATGATAGTATATATGAGTGACCCGAAAAATTCAACCAGAGAACTCCTTCAGCTGATAAACACCTTCAGCAAAGTGGCAGGATAGAAAATCAACTCAAAAAAATCAGAAGCCCTCCTGTATACCAAAGACAAAAGGGCCGAGAAAAAAATTAAGGAAACAATACCCTTCACAATAGCCACTAATAACATAAAGTACCTTGGGGTGACACTAACCAAGAAAGTGAAAGACCTGTTTGAGAAAAACTTCAAGTCTCTTAAGAAAGAAATTGAAGAAGATATCAGAAAATGGAAAGATCTCCTGTGCTCATGGATTGGTAGGATTAACATAGTGAAAATGGCCATCCTGCCAAAAGCAATCTACACATTCAATTCAATTCCCATCAAAATACCAACTAAAATTCTTTACAGACCTTGAAAAAAAGATTCTCAGCTTCGTATGGAGAAACAAAATCTCCCAGAATCTCCAAAACAATCCTGTACAACAGCAGATCATCTGGAGGTATCTCCATCCACCATCTCAAGTTGTACTACAGAGCAATAGTAATAAAAACTGCATGATATTGGCATAGAAACAGAAAGGAGGATCAATGGAACCGCATAGAAGACCCAGAAATAAACTCACACATCTATGAATACTCGATTTTTGACAAAGAAGCCAAAACCATTCAATAGAAAAAGGACAGCATCTTCAACAAATGGTGCTGGGCCAACTGGATGTCTACATGCAGAAAAATGAAAATAGATTCATATTTATCATCCTGCACAAAACTAAAGTCCAAGTGGATCAAAATCCTCAACATAAAACCAGATACTCTAACTCTGTTAGAAGAAAAAGTGGGGAACAGCCTAAAACTCATTGGCACAGAAGACAACTTTCTGAACACAACACCAACAGCACAGGCTCTAAGAGTAACAATCAATAAATGGGACCTCATGAAACTGAAAAGCTTCTGTAAAGCAAAGTACACTGTCATCAAAACAAAACGACTGCCTACAGATTGGGAAAGAATCTTCACTTACCCTTTATCTGACAGAAGACTAATATCCGGTATATACAAAGAACTAAGAAGCTGAAAAGCAGCAAACCAAGTAATCCAAGTAAAAATTGGGGAACAGAGCTAAACAGAGAATTCTCGATAGAGGAACATTGAATGGCAGAGAAACACTTAAATAAATGCTCAACCTCATTAGCCATCAAGAAAATGCAAATCAAAACAACCCTGAGATTTCACCTTACATCCATCAGAATGGCCAAGATGAAACACTCAAGTGACAACACATGCTGGAGAGGTTGTGGAGAAAGGGGAACCCTCTTCCACTGCTGGTGGGAATGTAAACTGGTATAACCACTCTGGAATCTATCTGTCACTTTCTCAGACAATTAGGAATAGTGCTTCCTGAAGACCCAGCTATACCACTGTTAGGTATATACCCAAACTTTACTCAAGTACACAAAAGGGATACTTGCTCAACCATGTTTATAGCAGCTTTATTTGTAATATCCAGAACCTGGAAACAACCCAAATGTCCATCAACGGAGGAATGGGTACAGAAATTGTGGTATTTTTACACAATGGAATACTACTCAGCAATCAAAAAGGAGGAAATCATGAAATTTGCAGGCAAATGGTGGGATCTAGAAAAGATCATTCTGAGTGATATATCCCAGAAGGAAAAAGACAAACATGGTATACACTCACTTATGTAAACCTATAAGATATGACAAACATAATGAAATCTATACACCTAAAAAAGATAATCAAGAGAGTAATCAAGAGAGCAGACATGGGGTAAGATGATCAATCCTTGTTTAGAAAAACAGATGGGATGTGCATTGAACATATGACAGGAGTCTACTGAGCGCATCTGAAAGACTCTAACTAGCAGTGTTTTCAAAGCAAAGACTCATGACCAAACCTTTGGCAGAGTACAGGGAATCATAAGAAAGAAGGAGAGTTAGTCTGATGGGGAAAGGTTAGGAGCTCCACAAGGACCAAATATATCTGGGCACAGGGTCTTTTCTGAGACTGACATTCAACCAAGGACCATGTATGGATATAACCTAGACCCTCTGCTCAGATGTAGCCTGTGGTAGCTCAGTAACCAATTGGTTTCCCATAGTGAGGGGAACAAGGACTATTTCTAACAGGAACTCAACGACTGGCTCTTTGACCTCCCCACCCCCCAAGGGAGGAGCGGTCCTGTTAGGCCACAGAGGAGGGCTTTACAGCCAGTCCTGAAGATACCTGATAAAACAGGATCGGATGAATGGGGAGGAGATCTCCCCCCTATCAGTGGACTTGGAAAGGGGCACGGTGGAGATGAAGAGGGAGGGTGGGATTGGGAGGGAATGAGGAAATGGATACAGCTGGGATACAGAGTTAATAAAATGTAACTGATAAGAAAAAAAGTAAAATTTAAAAAAAATTAAAGGACTAAAGTTTTATTTAGCATTAAACAGATAACTGAACTCAGCTTGTAGCCCTCAGCAAAAATGGAATATTTTGGCCATACCAAATCTATAGGCCAGAAATAAACCGCATTAATTTATTTATTTAGGCACTGGCAGCCAGGCACATATTTTATATAATGGTTAACAATGATCTGAATATAACCCTGCATAACCCTGGACTAACATGGAACTGCAGTTCTTTTTTCCCTTTAAAAAACCACAAGCAAACATTTTGCATTGAAGAATCTCCAATGTTTTTTAAGCTTTCCTCCTCACTGTCTGAATCTTCCTCACTTTCTAATGTGATGAGGTCTATCTCTTCTTTAGGAGGCTTTCTGGTACCAGCTCTTTTTCCTGTACTATCTCTTAACATTTGCTTGCACTGCCAAGTGTAGGCGGCCAATCAGGGTTATGGTACCTGGCAGCCTCTTCTTCTAAATCACTCTCCTCTGAGGGGTCTAATTGGTCAGGGCTTTCTTTAGGAAAAATGGAGAAAACTAAGGAATTAGTGGCAATAATGGGGGGATAATTATTATCTTTATCTCAGCCGGAGGGCCTCTTTCTCTAAGGTCCTCAAGAGGGCAGGTTCCAACCTGATCCCACTTTTTGGCATATCTCTGGCACATCAATAGCAAACTATGGACAATGTCCAACACAAAAACAAAGAACTTAATTAAATCCTTTTTCTTAACTCTAATTCCTCTCTCTCTCTCTCTGAGAGATATCTTGAGGTCACGAATACAAACAGCCTCCTTAGACAACTGCTGGCCCATTTTTATGGGATGGAGAAAGACTTACCCGAAGTATCTTTTTCCCGTGAGTGGCCTTTACAAATCACGAGCGGCCGATCTTACTTTTGGTTCGTCGCGAACGATCCGGATCAATCCATGAAAGCCTCCATCCGGCAGTGGTCTGTGCTTCAAATCCACGTTGGGCACCACCTGCCCCACCTGCGGGGACGGTAATTCGTGGGGTCTCGAAGAGAACCAAGCCTGAAAGAAAAACAGGCAAGAGAGAAGAACGGGACCAAGCAATTTTCCTTGTCAAAGTCCCGTTTATTATGGGGCAAAGCTTTACTTTTAAGCTCAAAGAATAAGGAAGTAAAAAATTGGAAGGAGAGGGGCAGAGGTTATCTGGTGAGCCATTGAGGCATTCCAAGGTTTTATCATTAACTGTTAAAACCGGTCAGGTGGGGGGTGATTCTTGGTCTCAGGAAGCAATCTTCTCAGGAAGCAATCTTCCCAGGTGATCAAAGCTGATTGCATACCCTGGCGCCAGCATCAGCCGTGACTACTGCCTGCGCCAGCATCAATCGTGACTTCGTGCCTGGGATTCTTGGTCCCCGGCAGATTTTGCCTTTTCATGGCATCCTTGATTTCTTGGATGTTTTGTGTTTGGGATTTTTCCAATTTTACTTTTTCGTTGAGAGAAGTATCAATTTCTGTGAATATATCTCCAGCACCCAAGATTCTTTCTTCCATCTCCTGTATTCTAATAGTGATGCTTACCTTTGTGGTTCCTTCTCTTTTCTCTAAGTTCTCCAGTTCCAGGGTTTTCTCAGTTTGTGTTTTCTTTATTGATTCTAATTCTGTTTTCATGCCTTGCAGCATTTCCTTCATCTGTTTGAATGTGGATTCCTGTGTCTCCAAGATGGTCTCTATTTTTTTATTTGTTTCCTCTCTTAATGCCACTACTTCTGCCTCCATTTGTTTGGCTATATTTACCTGTGTTTCTTTAAGAGCTTCGTTCACTTCATTTTTCTTGTTTCCATTTGGGAGGCCAAAATCTTTGAGAGATTTGTTTCCTCTTTAACTGTTTGAACTTGTATGGCTATTTCTCTGAGAGATTTGTTGGTTTCTTCTTTATGTGCCTTAAATAACTGGATAATCATAGCTTTAAAATCATTTTCTTATGTTTCTGATGAGTTATAGTATCCAATAATTTTGGGGGTTGCTAGTGAAGCCATGATATCTTGATTTACATTGGTTGTGTTCTTTCGCCTACCCCTGGTCATTTGGTTATTGGTAGTGTTCACTGTTTGTTCCTGGATTCTTCAGATCAGACTGGTCTTTCTCTGGTGTCTGGAGAATTCTTCAGGAAAATGGGAGAGGTTTAGTGGTTTCAGTATGTGCGTTGGTGGTTCAGCTATATCTGTAGTAGAAAAGTTCACAGGCACAGAAGGGCAAATGTGGGGTAGCATGTGATTGAGCGTGTGCTTGTAGGTGTGTCCTAAGGGACAGGGTCTTGGAAAATGAAGAGGCCTTCAGTGTGTGAGAGGGGTGCCTTGCAGGCACTGACGGTGTTGCAGGCGCTTAAGGGATCGCAAGTGCTGTTGAAGATTGCAGGCGTGTATTGTTTTTGCAGGTCTGCTAGGCTTTGGTGGCTATTCAGCTGGTTATCTGCTACTGAGGGGTTGGATGGCCCATACAATCACTGGCTGGGCAGCCCTGTGTAGTCAGTACTGCCACTTGTAGACTTGTGATCTGGGAAGGATTGTATTGCAGATCTGAGTCTCCGTGGCTTGGCACTCTTTGGGCATGCGCTCTGGCGGAAAAAAATTCATTTTTTTTCAAAGTTTATTTTCTTAAAAAGTACCCAACTTATATAGCATAGTGTATGTAGTGTTTTGAAAGAAAATGGTCCCTATATACTCATAGGGACTATTAGTGGAGTGGCCTTGTTGGAATCAGTGTGGCCTTGTTGAACAAAGTGTGTTACTAGTGGTGAGCTTTGAGGTTTCAGATGCTCAAACCAGGTATCCTGTGACTTTCTGTTTTTGCTTTCTGCTGATCAGTATGGAGAACTCTCAGCTGCTTCTCCAGAACCATGTCTGCCTATGTGCTATGAAGCTTCCCACAATGATGATAATGAATTAAACCACTGAAACTGTAAGCCATCTCTAATTAAATGTTTTCCTTCTTAAAAAAAGTTTTAGTGGTCATGGTATCTCTTAACTGCAACAGAAACAGATTAGTCCTGAACACTTTCTCAAGGATACATCTGTATGTGGTCTGTCCCAAATACGTACTTGCAGACATTTTCATGATGTTAATCACATTCACTATTGTACAATGCCATTTAGTTTTAAGAATTTTATTGTTAGTTTACCTGGGAATTTCCCTTTTGCTTTATGACAACACAGTATGATAAGTTTATAAATTTCTAAATAGAAAGCATCAGTTAGATTGGTATTTAAATTAACTCACTAGATGTATCACATTGTGCTTTCAAATCAATATTAAATATAATGTACTTTAGTTCTAAAAAGTTATAAATATCAAAATACTCTGTGTGGAGAATCTATATAACATGTATTTAGCTGTATATATAATTTTGATTTTAAAATTAGTGCCATATTTAGTCATCATATTTTAACAAAATATACTTACATGTTATATATTTATATTTTCTCACTGAAGCTATAAATTTCATTCAAGTATTCAAACAAACATTTTAGGTAAATATGAAAATAAAATTTTTATCATTTGCTTCAAGTAATTGTCTTTCATGTTGTTGTGCACAATATATACTTATCAGTTTCATTTTCATGTTATCAGTAATTCTCACCCACTACTATGTGCAAAAGTTCTTGCTAGGTATTAAGGATAATACAAAAATAAAGAATAGGTTAATTTTTACCTTAAAAATATTTATATTCTAATAAATACATAAGGTACTAGGAAAATCTCAAGTCACCTTAAAAATTTATTGCCATATTATAAAATGTCAGAATTTTGGTTTTATGCTTGCCTTTTCTTTTTTGATCAGGAGTTATCTGGTGATAGAAATTAATTTCAGCATCCTACTGAGGAGCTCTGTGCTTTCAGTTAGTTATACACCAGGACTTTGATGTCCTGTATAATTCTATTTTAAAACTTTTGAAATTCTTTTTAATGACTTAAAGATAGAAATACTCTGAATAAATAATAACTGTCTACTTTAAATCTGCAATGTTCTACATGGCAAACAGTAGCCATGTATATTGAACTTTTAACCTAAAACTAGAACTGAGATATCCTATAAAAAAAGTAAACTGTACTGGATTTGGACTGGGTATGCCAAAAATGATGTAATTATTTCAACTACATGTTCAAATGAATTTTTGATTATATTTAATAAAATACCATTTAACATTGAAACACTTCATTTCTGTTTAAAAAAAACTGCGTTTACTAGAAAATTTAAAATTACATGTATGATTCATATTTCTGCATCATAATGTTGCTGCTGAGAACACTCAATCCCTTTTTACCACCCTTTTTATTATTATTCATATATACACCCTATTTCTACTTAAAAAAACAAAACAACCTACCAAACAAACAAAAACTGATGTGTTCCTAAGGTTTCTATATTTTCAACACCTCTGCATGCTTCCTAGCACAGACTTTTGGCAAAGCTGCACTCATATCATCCCTCCTCCAGCAACCTGCCTGCCAAGATTTGTTTTAGATGCCTGTACAAATTTGTTTTCTAAAGATTTTCCTAATATTTGTCCATATTTCTTGCCTCTCTTGAGATTGTTTCCCTGTATGTAATTTTGACTTAGAATAGATTTTTTATTTTATTTTTTATATTTTTTTATTTTTATTACAGTTTATTCACTTTGTGTCCCCCCTGTAGCTCCCTCCTCCCCTCCCAATCCCACCATCCCTCCCCTTCTCCACCCATGTCCCTCCCCAAGTCCACTGATCGAGGAGGTCCTCCTCCCCTTCCTTCTGGTCCTAGTCTTTCAGGTCTCATCAGGAGTGGCTGCATTCTCTTCCTCTGTGGCCTGGTAAGGATGCTCCCCTCTCAGGGGGAGATGATCAAAGAACAGGCCAATCAGCTCATGTCAGAGACAGTCCCTGTTCCCATTACTATCAAACCCAAATGGGCACTGAACTGCCATGTGTTACATCTGTGCAGGGGTTCTAGGTTATCTCCATGAATGGTCCTTGGTTGGAGTATCAATCTCAGAAAAGACCCCTGTGCCCAGATTTTTTGGTTACGTTGCTCTCTTTGTGGAGTTCCTGTCCTCTTCAGGTCTTACTATCTTCCTCTTCTTTCATAAGATTCCCTGAACTCCGTCCAACGTTTGGCTATAAGTCTCAGTATCTGTATCGAATGTCAGAGAAACACTTAAAGAAATGTTCAACATCCTTAGTCATCAGAGAAATGTAAATCAATACGACCCAGAGATTTCACCTTACACCCATTAGAATGGCTAAGATCAAAAACTCAACTGACGGGCACAGGCACCCATCGAGGCATGCGAGTAACCAGAGCATACCTGAATTTACCAGCATTCCAGCATTGGGCAAAAAAGCAAGTATCATTACCACAATTACTTGGCTCTATCTGGCTAATAATGAATAAAAATGGGGGATATAGACAAACAGGTGTGGGCTTATAGGAAATATTATGAGAAGCCTTAACCCCTCGTTGGAACATCCTGCGTCAGTTCTAGAACTAGCAGTGGTGGTGTCCGAGGTCTGAGTAGGTTCAGGAGACCATTGCCCCCAGGGGCGAGACATGCTCCATGTAAATTGACTAACTCCATGTTTTGCTCCACTTTTGAAACTCATTTAAGTTTCTTAAATTATTTCCCCCTTTTTTAAAATTTTTCATCAATTATACTTTATTCATTCTGCATCCCCCTATAAGCCCCTCCCTCCTTCCCTCCCAATCCCACCCTCCCTCCTCCCTCTGCATGCATGCCACTCCCCAAGTCCACTGATAGGGACTCCTTTCTGATCTTAGTCCATCAGTTCACATCAAAAGTGGCTGCATTGTCCTCTACTATGGCCTGGTAAGGCTGCTCCCCCCCAGGGGGAGGTGATCAAAGAGCAGGCCAATCAGATTATGTCAGAGGCTGTCCCTCTTCACATTACTATGTAACCCAATTGGACTCTGAACTGCCCTGGGCTACATCTGTGCAGGGGTTCTGGGTTATCTCCAAGAATAGACCTTGGTTGGAGTATGAGTCTCTGGGAAGTTCCCTGTGTTCAAATTTTCTTGTTCTGTTGCTCTCCTTGTGGAGACCCTGTCCTCTCCAGCTCTTACTATTTCCCAGTTCTTACATAAAATTCCCTTCACTCTGCCCAACACTTGCCCATCAGGCTCAGCATCTGCTTTGATAGTCTGTAGGGCAGAGGTTTTCAGAGACCCTCTATGGTAGGTTCCTAGGTTGTTTCCTGTTTTCTTCTTCTTCTGATGTCCATCCTCTTTGCCTTTCCGGATGGGGATTGCACATTTTAGTTAGGGTCCTCTCTCTTGCTTAGTTTCTTTAGATGCACAGGTTATAGTGGGTTTGTCCTATGTTGTATGTCTATATGAGTGAGTATATATACCATGTGTGTCTTTTTGCTTCTGGGACAACTCACTCAGGATGATCCTTTCCAGATCCCACCATTCACGCTATGAGTCTCTTCAGACAGAAAAGGGATCTTGGAACTACAGCCGCCACTGTTACTGCCATCTCATTGGAGGCTGTTGGAGCTACCACCGCGGCATTAGCCATGAGTCATACTGTGCAGACTGCTCAGACCCTGAATAATCTTTTAGCCAATGTAGCTCATGCCTTAGATGTACAAAAAGGAATTAATGCTCAACTAAAAGGAGGCTTGATGGTGTTAAATCAGAGGATTGACTTCGTGCAGGAGCAAATTGATACCCTATGGCAAATGGCTCAACCGGGCTGTCAATGAAAGTATGCTGGACTTTGTGTCACTAGCATACAACATGAGAATTTTTCCTGTGCTGCAAATCTGTCTAAACAATTGTCTAGCTATATTTTAGGTAATTGGACTGGAGAGTTCGATACTACGATGGAGCAGCCTAGAGTGGCCATTATCACAGTAAATTCTACCAGAGTGGATGCAGGACTAGCCACAGGATTATCACCATGGATTGCTGCAGCCATGAATCATCTGAAGGAATGGGCAGGCATGGGAGTGTTAGCAGGCCTTCTGGTGTTGGTCTCCTTGGTTTGCCTGTGGTGTATATGCAAGATTAGAGTCTCACAACAGCGTAATGCAGCCATGATCATTCAGGCCTGTACAGCCATTGAAGCAGGACAGTCTCCCTAAGCATGGTTGGCTACCATAAAAAGCTAAGATGTTATGCTCAGGATGCAAGGCTAAGTACTGCACTCAGGGTCAGCCGCTTTCGACCCAGAGAAGAGCAAGTCTGATTGCATGTGGGTTGATGCCCCAGGTCCCGCCTCTGAGAAAAAGGTATGGGACGGGTCTGATGCTCTTTGGGTGGATGACACCTAAATGAACATCGGTACAAAGTCCCAATTTATTTCTAATATCAGAGATCAGACCTCTACTCTTGCCTGATGCATCTAAAACAAAAAGGGGGAACTGTAGAGAGCTGCGAAATGCCACGCCTTAAAGATGGAGCTGGTTTCCGCCTTCCACCTTCCCGATGGTGAGTGCTCTCTGTCACAAACAACTCCACATTTGGCTAAGGCTGAGGATCTGGCTTGCTTCCATGTATGTGGACCTATCTGCATTGCCCATGTGGCACGCTGGGGTTGGCTACCCAGAGGCTATTTAAGCTGCGGGCTGGCTTTCCCCAGGGTCCGATGATTGTTCAAGGTTTCTGAATAAACTTCATTGAAAAAACAAAACAAAAAAAAAAAAAAAAAAAAAAAAACAAAACAAAAACTCAACTGGCAACACATGCCGGAGAGGATGTGGAGAAAGGGGAACCCTCCTCCACTGCTGGTGGGAATGGAAACTTGTACAACCACTTTGGAAATCAATCTGGTGCTTTCTCCAACAATTAGTAATAACAATTCTTCAAGATCCAACTATACTACTCCTAGGCATATATCCAAAAGATCCTCAAGTATACAACAAGGACATTTGCTCAACCATGTTTGTAGCAGCTTTATTTGTAATAGCAAGACACTGGAAACAACCCAGTTGCCCCTCAGTTGAGGAATGGATACAGAAATTGTGGTACTTTTACAGAACGGAATACTACTCAGCTATTAAAAACAAGGAAATCATGAAATTTGCAGGCAAATGGTGGGAACTGGAAATTATCATCCTGAGTGAGGTATCCCAGAAGCAGAAAGACACATAGGGTATATACTCACTCATAGGTGGATATTAGATATGTAATTTAGGATAAACATGCTAAAATCTGTATACCTAAAGAAACTAATCAAGAAGGAGGACTCTGGCTAAGATGCTCAATCCCTATTCAGAAAGGCAAAGAAGATGGACATCAGAAGAGGGAGAAAACAGGAAACACCGCAAGGAGCCTTCCACAGAGGGCCTCTGAAAGGCTCTACCTTGCAGGGTATATGCTAGAATATATTTTTGTAAATATTAGATAAACACATGAAGAAAATCACTGAATGAATCAAAATAAAACTAAGTAATCCTGAGCAGAATTACAAGTTCAAAGTCACCTTGCTCTATTGTGAGTTCAAGGTCTCTTTTAAAATAAATGTCTTAGAATAAAGTCTAAGGATAGTATGAGTACTTACAACCCAAACACAAAAACATAGAATTACAAAACAGAGGGTACGACCTAACGACAAAACTTCCTTCCTTCCCTTCACCATAAGAAACAAAGCACAAAAGAAAACAATCCAACTCAAAATGTTAATCACTCAAAAACAAATGTTTTAAATCTTTATTTTCCAGAAAAACTTTTACAAGAAAATCTCTAGTCTATGTCTTCTTATTGTAGCTCCAATATCAAAAGGTGAAGGAAAATGTATTGGTAATTCAAAAAATGTTGCAAGTAGTGACAATGTCCAATCAAGTAGTTGTTGGAGCATTTCATATAAGTCACTGAATTTTTCATTCTTGATAAAACATACAGGTTTGTCCCCAGAGCATAGTGGCTTATCCCTACAGTATTTGAGTTTGACCTCAAAGTATTATGGCTTGGCCTGGGAGCCCTTGATTTGTCACCAAAGCATTGGGGTTTTTCTGGAAAGCATTAGGAATATCCCTGAAACCAGTGGCTTTTACAATAACAGTGACATCTGAGTTTGCTCTGGAAGTATATGGGCCAGCTCTGTGGGCATTCTTGATTGTCTTCTTGAGTGGCTGTGTCAACCATAAAGTGGTAGTGTTGGCTGAGCCCTCCTCCTCCTCCCTGGTGACTTTCCAACCCAGCAGCTGGAACAGCCTTCCTTATCTTAACCTCAGATCTAGCCCTACTTTTATTCTGTTGTCTTCCTGGATATTCTTTAGGGAGTGCCATTTTAACTTCACAATAGCTAGAGCCAATGAAATGGTATCTGGTTTCTAAGACCTTTCTAGTGGGTTTCCCATGTATTTGATAAAGCCTAAAGCTCTTCTTTCCTGTGTATCTGAACACAGTGAAAGTACAATAGCCTCTCTCTGCACAAATATGCCAAAGTAGGCTCTTATTTTTCTTCAGACACCTGAGGGTTCAGCCCACCTATAAAAACCTTTTTGATGGGAATTGAGATTCAAGGGTTTTGGCCCTTTTAAATTCTATTTTCTTGCCATCTACTTTGTGGTCTTTCACTTGCAGCACCTTCTCTACTGTGGAACTGTCTTTGAAAAGCATGAATCCAAATCCCCTAGACTGGTCGATATTTCAGTCTATTTATTTTATATTTATATTTATATTTATATATTTGTGCACATATATGTAAAATACTGTAAAGATGTTTATTTATACATTTGCTTCTTTTTATTTCATTAATTACATTTTATTCACTTTGTATCCTCCCATAAGCCCCTCCCTCCTCCCCTCCCAGTCCCACCCTCCCTCCCCCTTCTTCATGCATGCACCTCTCCAAGTCCACTGATAGGGGAAGTCCTCCTCTCCTTCCTTCTGATCTTAATCTATCAGATCTCATCAGGAGTGGTTGTATTGTCAGTCTATTTTTATGATAATATCTATTATCTTATTGAACCAAGACAGGTATTCCAGAAGTACTTGCTTGTTCAGTTCTTGGGAAAGTCCCCCAATGAATATCTTACTGACATCCTGTTTGTTCTTGATTCTGAACCCTTCACTGAATTGTTCTCTTTCATTGTACTTTCTCAAAGCAAGGCTGGCAGTATTCATGGTAGATAGGTTCGATGGAGGGGACTTACTGTTGAAGATATACGGCTGAGGCACAAATGACAGTGGCATCACCATCATTGAGAAGTAGGGCGAATTGTCTCAAAATAGTGATGAAACAGACACATGGCAACTAGAGTCAATGCAGAGACTACTTCGTGTTCTAAATTTGGATGTAGGGATACTGTCTGATTTATAGAGTAAAGATGTTGATGTTTTCATGCCTACAGACTTTGATTTTGTGCTCATAAGGTCCATGAAAGGGACAATTTGCTACAAAAGGAGGCAACTTTCATTTTTGTGTTTGCCTTTTCAGGTGATATCTCTTGGAAATTATGTTAAAACCATTTTTTTTCCTGGAATGTGCCTTAAAAGTCCACAAAATCACCAGTTCATTGCATCCTTTAGGTGAGTTTTATATTAACTTTTAACAAGTTGAGGGGCTGAGATGGGAAAGTGATACAGAATTGAAGTACCCTGTAGAGGAAACAAAATGCCTATTGGTTTATACATTATACTAAAGGGATGTAAAAGAACATTTTAAAGTAATAGCCTCACTGATATTCATTTATGTAATCCATCCTTTTATTTTTTAAATGTAGTCACAAAACTATTTCATCATTATAATAACACAATTAAAAAAATACACCATCCTCCACAAAATTCTGTATCCTATGTAAGCAATCACTCTTCATTTCTCCATAACCTGGTTAATGGTATAATATGTGAGATTTCTGTTTTACTTCTCATACTCACTGTTTCCAAGATGTGTTACATTTGCGTGTTACATTTGCTGTAGTATGTATAAGTATTTTACATTGTGCAGATATCCTAAATTTTGTTTTCACATTTCACAACATTTCTTGCCAGTTTGGTTTGTTTGTTCCATTATTCCATATGTGCAACACATACTCACATGCACACACATACACTCACACACGCACATACACACTCATTATTTTTTTTTTCTGGCAGTCATTTTTGTTTTCTTTTTTGCATGATTGATAAGTATAGATCTCACAGCTCTCTTCTACTTAGAAAGCATTTAATATCAAAGAAATTTCATTCTGTATTTAAAAGGAAAAGGTCCAGTTTTGGTTGCTATTTTTTTGCCTATTTCTGTCCTTTTCATTACCCATTAATGTAAGAACAAAAACGCGTATCACAGCATTGTGAACTAAAACACACATGTCTCACCTGACTAACTACATTGCATTGTAAACAACAAGCTGATAACTCACGTAGTAGAGAATAGCACAGGGACCCATTTCCAACGTAAGAACAGAAAAGAAAGCACAGCATTGTGTACTAAAACATGTACGTTTCCCCTGCTTTACAAGGTTGAGAGGAAAAGAAAAAAGCAATATCTTGCGCAGTACAGAAGAGAATATAACTCGTTTGCAAAAGAACAGAAGAGCACAGAAACCTGTTTCCAACGTAAGAAGAGAAACCCATATCACAGCATTGTGAAATAAAGCACAAACGTCTCGACTGATTAACTACGTTGCATTGTAAACAGCAAACTGATAACTCACGTAGTAGCGAATAGCACATGAAACCATTTCCAATGTAAAAACAGAAACGCAAAGCACAGAGTTGTGTAGTAAAACACATATGTAGCCCCTGCTTTACTAGGTTGAGAAGAAAAGAGAAAAGCAGTAGAGAAGAGCACAGAAAACCGTTTCCAACGTAAGACAGAAACGCGTATCACTGCATTGTGAACTAAAACATATATGTCTCGCCTGACTAACTATGTTGCTTTGTATAGAGCAAACTGATAACTCACGGAGGAGAGTATAGCACATGAACCCGTTTCCAATGAAAGAACACAAGAGCACATAAACCTGATTTCCACAAAAGAACAGAAAAACACAGAAACCCGTTTCCAATGTAAGAACAGAAATGCAAAGCACAGCGTTGTGTACTAAAACACATACGTTGCCCACGCTTTACTAGGTTGAGAGGAAAACAGAAAAGTGATATCTTGCATAGTAGAGAAGAGCACAGAATCCCATTTCCAATGAAAGAACAGAAAAACACAGAAACCCGTTTCCAACATAATAACAGAAATGCGAATCACAGCATTGTGAACTAAAACATATAATTCTTGCCTGCCTATCTACATTGCCTTGTAAACAGCAAAGAGATATCTCACGTAGTAGAGAATAGCACATAAACCTGTTTCCAACGTAAAAACAGAAACGCAAAGCACAGTGTTGTGTACTAAAAGATATATGTTGCCCCAGCTTTATTAGGTTGAGAGGAAAAGAGAAAAGTGCTATCTTGCAGAGTAGGGCACAGAAACCCGTTTCCAATGAAAGAACAGAAAAGCACAGAAACCCATTTCCAACATAATAACAGAAACGTGAATTACAGCATTGTGAACTAAATCACATAAGTCTTGCCTGCCTATCCATGTTGTATTGTAAACAGCAAAGTGATAACTCACATAGTAGAGAATAGTACATGAACCCATTTCCAACGAAAGAATAGAAAAGCACAAAAACCCGTATCCAACGTCAGAACACAAACCGAAAGCACAGCGTTGTGTAGTAAAACACATTAGTTGCCCCTGCTTTATTAGGTTAGAGGAAAACAGAAAAGTGATATCTTGCGCATTAGAGAAGAGCATATAAACCCATTTCCAACAAAAGAGCACAGACACCCGTTTCCAACATAACAGAAATGCAAATCACAACATTGTGAACTAAAACATATCAGTCTCGCCTGCCTATCTACGTTGCATTGTAAACACCAAAGTGATTACTCACGTAGTAGAGAATAGCACATAAACCCATTTTCAATGTAAGAATAGAATCGCAAAGCACAACGTTGTGTACTAAAACACATACATTGCCCCTGCTTTACTAGGTAGAGAGGAAAACAGTAATGATATCTCACGCAGTTGAGAAGACCACATACACACATTTCCAACTTAAGAACAGAAACACAAAGCACAGTGTTGTGATGTAAGTACATGAAAACATGTAATAATGTTACTGAATAAGATAATAGATAAGAAAATAGAAAATATATCTAGCGCAGCAGAGAACAGCACGTGAACTTGTTTCCAAGGTAAGAACAGAAAGGCAAAGCATGGCATTGTGAAGTACATGAAAACAAGTAACAATGTTACTGAACTAAGCTGAGAAGAAAAGAGAAATCTGATATATCTAGCTTGGTAAAAAGAGCACATGAACGTGTTTGCAAGGTAAGAACAGAAAATGAAAGCACAGCGTTGTGAAATAAGTCCATGAAAACATATAACTGTGTTACTGAACTAAGTGGAGAAGAAAACAGCAAAGTGATATACCTAGCATAGTATAGATAAGTACTTGAACATGTCCGAGGTTAGAACAGAAAGAGAAAACAAAGCGTTGTGAGGTAATTACATGAAAACACGTAACAATATTGCTGAATTAAGTTGACAAGGAAAAAGAAAACGCATATGTCTCACCTCCTTAAGTAGGCTGAGAAGAAAACAGTAAAGTGATATCACACGCAGTAGAGAAGAGCACATATTCCAATTTTCAATGTAAAAAAAGAAAAGGAAAGCACAGCGTTATGAACTAAAACACATACATCTGCTTGGTTAACGAGATTGAGAGGAAAACAGAAAAGTGATATCTCCTGCAGTACAGAAGAGCACAGGAACCCGTTTCCAATGTAAGAACAGAAGAGCACATAAAGACTTTTCAAACGTGAGAACAGAAACACGTATCACAGCATTATGGACTAAAACACCTACGTCTCGCCTGCTTAACTACATTGCATTGTAAACAGCAAAGTTATATCTCACGTAGTATAGAATACCACATAAAACCGTTTCCAATGATAGAACACAAGAGCAAATGAACCCGTTTCTAACGAAAGAGAAGAGGAGCACAGAAACCCATTTCTAACTTAAGAACAGAAACGCATATGCAGCATTGTGAACTGAAACAGATACGTCTTACCTGCCTAACTACATTGCCTTGTAAACACCAAAGTGATATCTCACAGAGTAAAGAATAGCATGTAAACCCGTTTCTAACAAAAGAACACAAAATCACATAAGCCCATTTCCCACGAAAGAACAGAATAACACAGAAACCTATTTCCAATGTAAGAACAGAAACACAAGCATTGTATACTAAAACAAATACGTCTGCCTGCTTAACGAGGTTGAGAGGAAAACAGAAAAGTGCTATCTCGTGCAGTAGAGAAGAGCACATGAACCCGTTTTCAATGTAAGAACAGAAGAGCACATAAAGCCATTTCAAATGTGAGAACAGAAACACGTATCACAGCATTGTGAACTAAAACACCTACGTCTCGCCTGCTTAACTATATTGCATTGTAAACAGCAAAGTTATATCTCACATAGTATAGACTAGCACATAAAACCATTTCCAACAAAAGAACACATTTGCAAATGAACCCGTTTCTAACGAAAGAGAAGAGGAGCACAGAAACCCGTTTCCAAGGTAAGAACAGAAACGCAAACACAGTGTTGTGTACTAAAACACAAACGTTACCACTGCTTTATTAGGTTGAGAGGAAAACAGAAAATTGATATCTTGTGTAGTAGAGAAGAGCACATAAACTTGTTTCCAATGTAAGAACATGAAAGCCTATTGTGAACTAAAACACATACGTCTCGCCTGCCTAACTACGTTGCATTGTAAATAGCAAAGTGATATCTCATTAGTAGAGTATAGCATATATACCCATTTCCAATGACAGAACACAAGAGCACAAAAGCCCAGAAGAACAGAAAAACAAAAGAACAGAAGAACACAGAAACCCATTTCCAATGTATGAAGAGAAACGCAAAGCACAGCATTGTGTACTAAATCACATACATTGCCCCTGCTTGACTAGGGTGAGAGGAAAACAGAAAAGTGATATCTTGTGCAGTAGAGAAGAGCACATAAACCCTTTTCCAAAGGAAGTAAAGAATCATAAAACACAGCATTATGAACACATACATCTCGCCTGCTTAACTAGGTTGAGAGGAAAACAGAAAAGTGATATCTCGTACAGTACAGAAGAGCATATAAACCCATTTCAAATGGAAGAACATACACTCAAAGCACACGTCGTGAATTAAACAACATACTCATCACCTGCTTAATGCGTTTGAGAGGAAAACAGAAAAGTGATACCTCGCGCAGCAGAGAAGAGCACAAAAACCCGTTTCCAACGTAAGAACAGAAACACAAATCACAGAGTTGTGATGAAAACACGTAACAATGTTACTGAATTAAGTTCACAAGAAAATAGAAAAGTGATACATCTAGCATAGTAGAGAACAGTACATGAACTTGTTTCCAAGGTAAGAACAGAAAGGCAAAGCACGGTGTTGTGAAGTAGTTGAAAACATGTAACAATGTTAATGAATTAAGTTAAGAAGAAAACAGAAAAGTGATATATATAGCGTGGTAGAGAATAGCACATGAACGTGTTTCCAAGGTAAGAACTGAAACTACACACACAGCATTTTGAAAAAAGTACAGGAAAACATGTAATATTGTTATTGAACTAAATGGAGAAGAAAACAGCAAAGTGATATACCTAGCGTAGGAGAGAAAAGTACATGAACATGTTTCCGAGGTTAGAACAGAAACAGAAAACAGAGTGTTGTGAAGTAATTACATGAGAACATGTAACAATATTACTGAATTAAGTTGACAAGGAAAGAGAAAACACATATGTCTCACCTCCTTAAGCAGGTTGAGATTAAAACAGAAAAGTGATATCACGCACAGTAGAGCACATAAACCCATATCCAAGGAAAGAACAGAAATGCAAATCATAACGTTGTGAACTAAAACACATACATCTCGCCTGTTTTGAGGTAAACAGAAAAGTGATATCTGGCACAGTAGAGAAGAGCACACAAACCCTTTTCCAACATAAAAACAGAAATGCAAAGCACAGCATTGTGCACTAAAACACATACGTCTCGCCTGCTTAACTAGGTTTATAGGGAAACAAAAAAGTAATATCATGTGCAGTAGAGAAGGGCACATTAACGTGTTTAAAGATAAGACCCGAAACGCAAAGCACAGCGTTGTGAACTAAACAACATACTACTTGCCTTCTTAACACAATTCATCTAGCCTGCTTAACATGGTTGAGAGGAAAACAGAAAAGTGATATCTCACCCATTAGAAAAGAGCACAGAAACCCGTTTCCAATTTAAGAACAGAAACGCAAAGAACAGTGTTGTGAACTAAACAACATACCTCTCGCCTGCTTAACATGGTTGAGAGGAAAACAGAAAAGTGATATCTCGTGCATTAGAGAAGACCACATAAACCTGTTTCCAATGTTAGAACAGAAACTGAAAGCAAATGTTGTGAACTAAAACACATATATCTCACCTCCTTAATGTGACTGAGAGGGAAACAGGAAAGTGATATCTTGCGCACTATAGAAGAGCACATAACCCTGTTTCCAAAGTAAGAACAGGAACGCAAAACACAGTGTTGTGAACTAAAACATATACATGTCACCTGATTAACTAGGTTGAGAGGAAAACAGAAAAGTGATATCTTGCATAGTAGAGAAGAGTACATAAACCTGTTTCTAATGTAAAAAGAGAATTGGAAAACACAGCGTTGTGAACTAAAACACATACACTCTCACCTGCTTAACTAGATTTATAGAAAAACAGAAAAGTGATATTTCGCGCAGTAGAGACAAGCACAGAAACCCATTTCCAATGTTAGAACAGAAACTTAAAGGAAACGTTGTGAACTAAAACGCATATGTTTCACCTGCTTAACTAGGTTGAGAGGAAAATTGAAAAGTGATATCTCTCGCAGTAGAGCACTTAAACCCATTTCCAATGAAAGAACAGAAATGCAAAGTATAGCACTGTAACCTAAAACACATATGTCTCGCCTAACACTAACCCTAACCCTATCCCTACCCTATCCCTAGCTCTAGCCCTATCCGTAATCCTAACCCTAACCCAAAACCTAACACTAACCTAACCCTCACCCTAGCTATAAACATAACCCTAACCCTATCCCTAGTCATAGGCCTAACACTAGCCCTAGCACTAACCTTAACCCTAGATTTAGCACTAACAGTAGGCTTAGTCCTAGACCTAGAGCTAGACCTAGCTCAAACCTAGGCTAGGCCTAGCCCTTGCCCTAATCTTAACTCTCATCCTAAATCCAGCACTAGCCCTTATCCTAGCCCTAGTCCTAGGCCTAATCCTAACCCTAACCATAAACCTAACCTACCCCGAGACCTAGCCCAAGCTTTAACCCTAGGCCTAGCCCTAACTCTAACCCTAGCTATAATCTTAGACCTAGCCATAGGCCTAGCCCTATCCCTAGCCCGAACACTGGCTTCAGCCTTAGCACTAACCCTAAACTGAGCCCTATCCCTAGCCCAAGCTGTAACCCTAGCTTCATCCTTAGAACTAGCCCTAAACTGAGTCCTGGCCCTAGCCCTAGCCCTAGCCTTGGACCTAGCCCTAGACCTAGACATAGCCTTAACCCTAGCCCTAGCTGTTTCTCTAACCCTAAACCTAAATCTATCCTTAAGAGTAACCCTAGCCTTAAACCTAGCCCTAAGTATAGCCCTACACCTAGCCCTAACCCTAGCACTAACCATAACCCTAGCCCTAACACTAGCCCTAGCCCTAACCTTAATCCTAACCCTAACCCTAACCCTAACCCAACCCTAACCCTAAACCTAACCCTAAACGTAATCCTAACCCTAACCTTGGCGATAGCCCTAGCCCTAAACCTTATCATAGCCCTAGCTCTAAACCCACCTTTCCCCCTAACCCTAACCCTAGCCCTAACCCTAACTCTAGACCTCGTCTTAGCCCTAACCCTAGCTCTAGCCCTAGCCATAACCCTAACTCTAACCCTAAACCTAAACCTAATCATAACCCTAACACTAGCCCTATCCCTAGCATTAGACCTAGACCTAACCCTAGCTCTAACACTAGCCCTTACCCTAACCATAACCATAGCCATAGACCTACCCCTAGCCTAACCCTAGCCCTAGCCCTAGCCCTAACCCTAAGTCTAGCCCTAGCACTAACCCCAACCCTAACAGCATCCCTACCCCTAACCCTAACATTAACCCTAAATCTAACCTTAACCCTAACTCTAATTTAATCCTAATCCTAACCTTAACCCTACCATAATCAAACCGTAACCTAACCCAAGCCAGGCCCTTGCCCTAGTCCTAGCCCTACGATTAGCCCTAGCTTTAACCCAAGCCCTAACCCTAAACTTAACCCTAGACCTAGCCATAACCCTAGCCCTAAACCTAACTTTATCCCCAAACCTAACCCTAACCCAAATCCGAACCTTAACCCTAAACCTAACCATAACCCTAACTCTAACTCTAGACCTAAACCTAGCTCCTAATGCTAACTCTAACCCTAACACTAACCTAGCACTAGGCTTAGCCCTAGCTTTAACCCTAGTCTTAGCCCTAGCCCTAGCCCTAGCCCTAGCCCTAGCTCTAGCCCTAGCCCTAGCTATAGCCCTAGCCCTAGCCCTTACCCTAAGCCTAACCTTAAACCTAACCCTAACCCTAACCTTACACTTACACCTAACCCTAAACCTCACCCTAGCACTAGCACTAGCCTTAGCCTTAACCTTAACTCTAACCCTAATCCTGGAACTAACCCGAATCTTACACCTACCCCTAAACCAAGTCCTACAACTAACCTTAACCCTAACTCTAACCCTAGCCCTAGCCCTAGCCATAGGCCTAGAACTAGCCCTAGCACTAACCCTAACCATAGCCCTAGACCTAGACATAAACCTAGCCCCAGTCCAACCCCTAACCCCAACTCTAACCGAGCCTTAGCCATAGGCCTAGCACTAGCCTACCACTCACCCTAAACCTAGCCCTAGTCCTAATCCTAACCCTAAACCTAACCTTAGCCCTAACCCTAACCCTAACAGTAAACATAAACCTAGCCCTAACCCTAGCCCTAGCCCTAGACCTAACCCTAACCCTAAACCTAACACTAAACTTAACCTTAGCCCTAACCCTAAACCTAACCCTAACATTAAACCTAAATCTAATCTAAACTTATCCCTAGCTATCCTTAGCCCTAGCCTTAGCTTTAACCCTATTCCTAACCCTAACCCTAGCCCTAGTCCTACTCCTAGCCCTAAACCTACCCCCAAACCTAAATCTAGCCCTAGACCTTAACCTAGCCCTATCCCTAGCTTTAGCCCTAGCCCTAGCCCTAAGCCTAGCCCTAGTGGTAACTCTAATCCTCACCCTAAACCTAACCCTAACACCAGCCTTAACACTAGCCCTAAACCTATCCCAACCCCTAACCCTAACCATAACACTAAACAACCATAACCCTAACCCTAAACCTAACCTAATAATAACCCTAAATCTAACCCTAATCCTGGTCCTAGCCGTAGCCCTGGCCATAGCCCTAGCTCTAACCTTAACACAAGCTCTAGCCCTAGCACAAGCCCTAACACTAACCCTAACTGTAACCTTAGCCCTAGCCACAGGTCTAACACTAACTCTAGCCCTCATCCTAGCCATAAACCTAACCCTGATCATAGCCATATCCATAGCCATAGGACTAGAACTAGCCCTAGCACTAACCGCAACCGTAACCTTAGATCTAGCCCTAGCCCTAGCCCTAGTCCTAGCCATGACCCTAGACCTAGCCATAGCCATAGGCCTAGCACTAGCCATAGCATTAACCCTAACCCTAACCCTACCCCTAGCCCTAAAACTAACCCTAGCCTTAGCCATACATAGAGCACTAGCACTAGCCCTAGTCTTAGCCATAACCCTACTCTAACGCTAGCCGTAGCCATAGGCTTAGTGCTGGCCCTAGCACTAACTCTAATCCTAGCCCTAGTCCTAGCCGTAGTCCTAGCCCTAACCCTAAACCTAGCCCCAAACCTAAAACTAGTCCTAGACCTTAACCAAGCCCTAACCCTAGCCCGAGCTTTAGCCCTAGCCCTAGCCCTAGCCCCATTCCTAAGCCTAGTCCTACACATAGACCTAGACTTAGACCAAGACCTAAACCTACCCCTCACCCTCCTTCACCCTAACCTTAATGCAAACCCTAGCCTAACCCTAAACCTAGCACTAGCGCTAGACCTAGGCCTAACCCTAACCTTAGCCTTAGCCATAGACCTAGCCCTAGACCTAGACATAACCCTAATACTAAGCCTAAAAATAATGAAAACCCTAACCCTAGACCTATCCCTATCCCTAGTCCAAGTCCTAGCCCTAGTCTTAGACCTAGCCATAGGCCCATCCCTATCCCTATCCCTAACCCTAGCTTCAGCCTTAGCACTAACCCTAAACTGAGTCCTGGCCCTAACGTTAGACCAATACCTACACTGATACATAGCCATAGCCATAGCCATAGGCATAGCCATAGCCATAGCCATAGCCCAAACCTTAGGCCTAGCTTTAAACAAATGATAACACTAAACTGAAACCTAAACCTAACCTTGGCCATAGCCCTAGCCTTAGACCCTAACACCCCCCCCCTAACCTTAACCCTAACCTTAAATCTAGACCTAGCCCAAAACCCTAACCCTAAAACCAGCCCTAGCCCTAATTCTAACATTAACCCTAACCCTAACGCTAACCATAAACCTAACACTAACCCTAGCCCTAACCCTAACACAAGCCCTAATCCTAGCACTAGCCCTAACCATAACCCTCGCCCTAGGCCTAACGCTAGACCTAAACCTAGCCACAGCACTAGCCCTAGCACTACCCCTAACCCTAAAACTACACCTATCCCTAAACCTAACCCTAGCTCTACACCTATCCCTAAACCTAGCCCTGAACCAAACCCTATCCTATCTCTAAACCTAACCTTAAACCTAACCCTAACCCTAAACTTAATCCTAAACCTAACTCAAACCCTAGGCCTAGCCCTAACACTAACCCTGAACCTAAAATTAACTCTAACACTAACCTGCCCTAGGCCTAGACCTAGCCCTAGCTTTAGCCCTAGCCCTAGCACTAGATATAGCCTTAAACCTAGCCCTAGCCCTAAACCTAACCTTAACCCTAAACCTACACCTAACGTTAACCCTAAACCTAACCCTGGCTGTAGCCCTAGCATTTGCCCTAGACCTAACCCTAGTCCTAGACCTAGACCTAGACCTATTGCTATTTCTAGCCCTAACGCTAACCCTAAACCTATCCCTGCCCCTAACCCTAACCCTAACACTAAACCTAACCTTAGCCCTAACCCTAAACCTAACCCTTATCCTAACCTAACATTAAACCTAAATCTAATCTAACCCTAAACCTAGCTATCACCCTAGCCTTAGCCCTAGCCTTAACCTTAAATTTAACTGTATTCCTAACCCTAACCCATGCTCTAGCCCTAGCTTTAGCTCTAGCCCTAGCCCTAGCCCTAGCCCTAGCCCTAACTTTAGCCCTAGCCTTAGTCTGAGCACTAACCCTAGTCCTAGCCCTAGCCCTAAACCTAGCCCCAAACCTAAATATTGCCCTAGACCTTAACTTAGCCCTAGCCCTAGCCCTAAGCCTAGCCCTACCCATAGACCTGGACCTAGACCTAGACCTAGACCTAGACCAAGACCTACACCTCACCCTCACCCTAACCCTAATGCAAACCCTAACCCTAACCCTAACCCTAAATCTAGCCCTAGCACTAACCCTAGTGCTAGCCCTAGGCCTAACCCTAACCTTAGACGTAGCCATAGACCCAGCCCTACACCTATACATAACCCTAATCCTAGCCCTAAAACTAATGAAAACCCTAAACCTATTCCTATCCCTATCCCTATCCTTATCCCTATCCCTATCCCTATCCCTATCCCTATCCCTATCCCTATCCCTATCCCTATTCTTAACCCTAGCTTCAGCCTTAGCACTAACCCTAAACTGAGTCCTGGCCCTAACCCTAGACAGATACCTACACCTATACCTAGTCATAGCCATAGCCATAGCCATAGCCATAGCCATAGCCATAGCGATAGCCATAGCCCTAGCCCTAGCCCTAGCCTTAGCCCTAACCCTAACCCAACCCTAACCCTGAAACTAAACCTAAACCTAATCCTAATCCTAATCCTAATCCTAACCTTAGCCATAGCCCTAGCCCTAGACCCTAACCCTCCCATTAACCTTATCCCTAATATTAACCCTAACCTTAAATCTAAACCTAGCCCTAACCCTAACCCTAAAACCAGCCCTAGCCCTAACCGTAACATTAACCCTAAACCTAACCCTAACCCTGGCCCTACCTCTAGCCCTAGCACTAGCCCTAGACCTTACCCTTATCCTAAACCTAGCCCTAACTCTAGCCCTGGCAGTAACCCTAATCCTCCCCCTAAACCTAACCCTAAAACCAGCCCTAACCCTAGCCCTAAACCCAAACCTAGCTCTAAACCTTTCCCTATCCCTAACCCTAACCATAACCCTAACCGTAAACCTAAATCTAACCTAATCCTAACCCTAAATCTAACCCTAATACTGGCTGTAGTCCTAGCCCTAGCCCTAGCCCTAGCCCTAGCCCTAGCCCTAGACTTAAACCTAACAATGGTCCTATCCTTAGCCCTAACATTAACACAAGCCCTAGGCTTAGCACTAGCCCTAATGCTAACCCTAACTGTAACCTAACCCTAACACTCATGCTGACCGAGACACTTAACCCTAAACCTAACCCTAACCCTAACCCAAAACCTCATCCTAACCCTAAACCTAACCCTAAACCTCATCCTAACCCTAACCCTAAACATAAACCTAAACCCACCCCTAACCCTAACCATTACCATAACCCTAACCCTAACCTCTCAACCTCAACCGTACCCTCACCCTAACCCTAACCCTAAACCTAACCCTAACCCAACAACCTCACCAAAACGCTAAGCCTAACCTTAATTCTAACCCTAACACTAACCCTAACCCTAACCCTAACCCTAACCCTAACTCTCACCCGCATCCTACCCTAAACCTAACCCTAACCCTAATCTTGGCTTACCCTAACACTAACGCTAACCCTGCATAACCCTAACACTAACCTTAACCCTAGTGTAATCCTAACCCTAACCTGGACACTAACCATGACTCTGGCCTATCCCTATCTCTAACCCTAAACCTAACCCTAACCCTAACCCTCACCCTCACCCTCACACTCATCCTAACCCTAACCCTAACCCTAACCCTAACCCAAACCCTAACCCTAAACCTAAAGCTAAACCCACCCCTA